>NC_066278.1:12188087-13521374 GCF_905404315.1 Leptidea sinapis
TTGGATTTGGGTTATCACAGTGATCATCAATGAGGGATTCTGGATTCTGACCGTCAAGAATATTTCTTACAACCTTATAGTTATTTTGGTTGTAGCTTAGGGTGGGTACGGGAAAAACTTTGACATACCAAAATTTTACCACTATTTTATCAGTCAAAGAGATATAGTTTTAGATCGCATGTAATATTTAAAAGGCATAAAAGGCATTTATTTTCTCAAAATTGGTTCCTTTAGAATTCTTTTTTAGAATGATTTAAATTGTAATATACTATCTACTACCGCTTCGGAAACAAATGGCGCTCTAAGAGAGAAGAAGCGGCACTCTCCCAGCATTCTTTTTTGCCCTAGTAACACTAAGGTCTATCCGGTTTTTTTACTAGTATGACTTAAAAAGAATATTTCTATTCCATCCATGACATGTTTTGAAAATTACTATGCACTCTTTTACTGCTTTCTTCCATCTAGGTTACAATTACAAAATATTTGGTTATTAATTTTTTTTCTCTTTTTAGTATCTTGTGATCATTGATGTTATTTTTTACTTTTTTTTTAATGATAATAAGGGACGAGACGAGCAGGACGTTCAGCTGATGCTAATTGATACGCCCTGCCCATTACAATGTAGTGCCGCTCAGGATTCTTGAAAAACTCAAAAATTCTGAGCGGCACTACAATTGCGCTCGTCACCTTGAGACATAAAATGTTCAGTCTCATTTGCCCAGTAATTTCACTAGCTACGGCGCCCTTCAGACCGAAACACAGTAATGCGTACACATTACTGCTTCACGACAGAAATAGGCGCCGTTATGGTACCCATAATCTAGCCGGCATCCTGTGCAAAGGAACCTCCCACTGGTAGGAACCTCCCACTGGAAGGTACTTATTTACCTTTCAACGCAAGGACAAAGAAAGGAACTAAAATTGGCATTGATCATGGTACAAAATCAGTTTCAGAGGTTGAACCATCAGAGTCCATGATTTCTTCACGAATTTCTGGTAGATCATAATCGTTGTTATTGTTATTGAGTCATCAAAATGAAAATCAGACCATATATCTGACAAAGAGTGCGGCACTTCATAGGTTGTTGTGTCGTAGATATTGTGTGTGTGTTTTGAATACCACTTGTTGACGGAGTGGGTGACCGTTCTACTTCTGTATAATAGCTGCGTAAAGGTGCACGTACAATTTTTTTGCTTCGTGATTGCATATTGCCAAGGAAGAAAAAAAAATTATATTGTAACTAGCGGACGCCCGCCACTTCTTCCGCGTGGACCTCGATTCTCGTGGACAAAGTTGGTGTATTTATGATAACTTTAACCCTTAAGTATTTAAATCTTTAACTTATTTTCATAACACCAATTTTTATAATTGTATCTTAAAAAATAACTAATAAATTTGTAAACTAAAACAAATCAAATTACAACTAACCCCTTAAATATAAGTCTAAAAATATAAATAAAAGCCAACAAAATGCATCATTATTGTATCAAAAATTACAATATTGGCATGCAAATAAGTAAAAAACACAATTATTGTTACCAGCGGAGCACAGACACGTGAGGCACAACTAACTTTTTTTTTTTCGAGAGGAGTAAAATACATTTACGTATTGTAGACCCCGAAACGGGGCCCATATGTCGGGCTCGGGTGTAAGCACCCCTACCGACTAAAAACCTCCTCTGTGCTGATAGCCCTGAAGGCTTTTACAGCGAAGCCGGGCAGGGGCCTTGGAGGCCGAAAATGTAGCTCACAGGCGCGGGGCGTCTCGGAAGGAGACTCGAACCTCGGACCGCCTGCTCACTAGGCTGGATGGAGAGATCACTAACGATCTAATATATCTGTTAGTCCAGTGGACTCTAGGTTTGACGAGACTTCGCACTCGCCGGCGAGTGCGGTGAAATATGTATGTAAGTATGTGTGAGTGTATGTGTGTGTGTGACTATTTGTGTGTAGTGTTATTGTAGGTGTGTGATTTGTGATGTGAGTGTGAGTGGCACAACTAACGTGACTCGCTTGGTACCTCAACCCTGTCACCTCACCTCTATTCACAGATGTTTGGAAGCAAAGGCATAATTGCCAGTTGTGACTTTTCTTTTGCATTGAAGGGCCATATTTGCCACGTAAGCCTTTATTATTTGAAGTAGGTCAAATATGCCTTTTCAATGAATTAAATTACAAATTCTGTCTCTTCAAGCCCCATCTATTCATTTGTGACCTTTTGACGTACTGTAAGTTAGATGTGCCCTTTTTACGTAATATCATAGCAAAAATTGCTCAGCTGTGCCCTTTGAACTTATGGTAATTTTGTTTACCGTGTCTGTAAAATTATAAAAAAAATATTGGCAGATAGGCCTTTTTTCCTGATTCCAAATATGTAGTTAATTCAATTTCTAGGAAAACGTTAGTTGTGCCCTTTTTCGTTATGACGGCAAAATAGCTACTAGCTAGTCTGTTATTTGAGTACCTAGTAAGTAAGTCTTTTTGATTTTCGGTGGGTTTACAATAATAATATTACTTATAGGAGTTTTTATAGTATAATATTATTGTTTTCATGTAAGCACATAATATCAACTAGTTAGATATTCTTTTCAACATGGACGGCGCGAACAATAACCGTTTCGATTTATAACACGCTTTTTATTAGCATCACCTGATTATGTTTTTTTGTTACCAACTCATTTGGGCCAGATTTTGACCCACTTTAAACGGCTAGATTTCGTTCAAAATTATAAGATTTATCGAGGACAAATGACAATACATTAATTTAATAAAATTATTCCATTTTTCAATTTGCAAAATAAGATGTCAATTGAAATACTTATTTTTTTCATCTACTATTTCGACCATTATGTTTTCAACGAAGGCGAGTTTTTTAAGTTTCTCAAACTATTTTTAAGATATCAGCGCCGATTACGTTTCCAGGGTGACTGAAAACGTGCGCAAAATCTAATGTAAAAACACAATCACAATTACACGCTTTTTAATCTTTTGAAAAGTGTTTTATTTAAATCTTCATGATGTCCATGGGTGGCTGGCTTAAAACTTTCTATTAAGTGAGCCATTTCCTCATTGGCCTCCTCGATAGAATATATAATAATAAAAAAATGATTTTATAGGTGAGGGTGATCTCCAACTTCTAAACCGGTTCTATGCTGGTTATTCAACATTATTTATGGTACACGTAGCGGCGATATCTTGAATAAACAAAATAATAAGACTTTTATCCGTACGTATCTTATCAGTCTAGAGAAAAAGTCATTTATCCTCAGCCATTGTCAATTCAGGATTGCTGCTGACAAAACCTATATTTTACACATTGACGTAGAATAAAAAAACTTTTAAAATTGTCGGAATCAAAACTTTGCCTACGCGTCTATTAGGCTGCGTTTTTTTTAGTTGTGTTTCGACCGCGCTTTGAATACAACGCCATGCAATGTCAGTGTTCAGTGAACAACTCTCCAAATAAAAGCATATCCAAACCTAAAAAGGATGAGGTGTCGAATTTCAGGTAAGTGCCCCTTTATATCAACAAAATTTTGTAACCAACTTGACGGTTTTGATCGTTTAGCTAAATAATTACATTTCAATTGGAAATGTTCTTGCCTCATGTACTTTGAGACTTTGAACATTACTACCACGAAATAAGGTGTTAATTTGAAGTAATGCTATATTAAATTATACGTATATAAAACGCCGCTCAGGCATTTTTTGACGACCTTTTAATAGGCGATTGGGAATCTAGTTATTTACTGTACCTCAATGATTTTGCATTATTAAGGAGCCAGCCTAATTTATTTCATTCAATAGCAAACAGGCGCTTATAGGAATTGACACACAGCTGTATATTATTTTCTATTCAGATAATGGAAGATGTATATTGTGTCAAACTTACCGAAGTCAAAAGTGAACCTAAAACAAAAGTTGCTCCAATTTCTACTGCTAATTAGTATGTTTCCCTAATGAAAAGCACCAAGAAGTCGTGAAAGCCTTGAAAGGTATTTCTAGGTTTTAATGACAGCCTTATATTAGCAATTAGGGTTAATAAAGACGCTCTTTACACGTTGTTCTTCAAAGCATCCTTTATGGAAGAAAATTTGATGCGTATAAACATGAGAAAACATTACAGACAAGGGAAATAAATTAAAAATATTCAAGATAAATTAACTCCGAAGCGTAGAAAACACAAGATAGAAGATAAAATTGATTTTAAAAGAAGACGGATTCTATAAAAAAAATTGGATGTTTGGTTTCTAAACTGATTATAATATGAACAACATATTAAAATGATTTGTTGTTGTATAAAAAAGCTCGTAAGTAAGTATATTTTATTTATGACAACCATTAATTTTATCTAAGTTTTCTTACGGACATAATATTTTTTTAAGAATGTTCCTCATGAACCGTGAGTAGTTTTAACATATAAATAATACATTTTTAACGCGGAAGGTCTTATCTATACATATTATTATTTTAAAAGTATATAGAAACGTTGAACAGGCTGGCCAGGAACCAGGAGTATGGCAGTATTAGATCTTGCCATAAATACTGAAATAATGAAAAACAGTTTTTTAATTGCAAATTACATTTATTACTTTTACCGTGTGTTCGTTTAATACATAAATATAAAACAATTTGAAATATAAAAAGCTTATTCGAAGTGGTCTCCATTGGCTACAATACAGTCCTTTAAACGTTGAGGCCAATCCAATCAATTATAGAAGCACACACTCATTCCATGGGAAAATTCTTCACTGCCAATCGTACGGATTCTTTTAGGGACTCCAAATTATCATGGCGCTTAGAGCAAGCCGTACTATCTAAAACTGACGATAAATCATAATCAGCGGATTAAGATCGGGACTAGATGACGACCAGTCTTTAGCTATGATGAAGTCCAAAACGTTCGTTTACAACTAAGACTATTTATAAAAATTCAATTGTAGAAATTTTCTCATCCAAAAACAAAATTATTCTGTGTCCTCTTTTTGCGTAACGCTACAGTAATTTTTTCGATTTCACCACCCTATTGTTTTTTAAATTATCAGTTAAGAATTGATCAGTCTCTTATACGCTGCAAGTCCTAAGTCATCTTTTATGACATACGACATGGTTCTAGGTGCTATTGCTAGGTGCTACAAATTTAAACAAGCTGTGTAGTTTTCTGATGCTAGCTATAAGTGTTTTCTATCTGTAAAGTTTTATGTAAATAAATAAATTATTAAATAATACTAAATTGTTTATGGGGCTAACATAATAATTTGGTTTTTACAATTTACAGTTCGATTATCATTACAATACTACCTACCTACTTGAATAGCAAACAAAACACATCAAATTTCCATTGAACATAACATAAATCTCCACATTATATTGACATCTATATACATAATCATAAAGCACAAAATTATGGGTGCTTTAGGAATTCGCAGGACAAGCTCTTGAGACCGGCACAACATCTTCGAACCGTTATGACCTACTGACGCTGGTTCAACAATCAGTTACCAGTCACAACCTGAGTTGTTCGTACGCGATGTTTTTCGAAAGTTTTCTATTAAATTTACTCATCTTACTCATTCTTATAATAGCATTGCTTTTCGATTATGTGACGAAATACTTCAGCTATTGGTACATACGACATATCCCTAATAAAACGCCGATACCCTGTTTCGGAACTGATTACCATCGTATTATCGGCTTTAGAAGTACATCACAGGAAGTGGATACATTATACAAACAATATTCAGAGAAATTTGTGGGATGTATCAAAAGCAGAATCCCGGATTTAATTGTGAAAGACCCCGATGTAGTAAGGAAAATTCTATCAACGGATTTCTTGAATTTCCATTCTCGAGGCCTCGGGCTGGACAAATCTCGGGATGTTTGTTTACGAAACAATTTGTTTTACGTTGAAGGTGAAAAATGGACTCTACTAAGAGATACATTAGAAACATTATTGAATAATATGAAATTTGAGACACAAGAAGGCTTACATGACTGTTTGTCCGGAATCAATGGAGATACGAACATTCAACAGTTATTGTGTATGATATTGGATATTGTTTTTAAAGATTTACTCATCGGTAATGATGTAGAAGAATGTATTATAACACATTTGAGACAGAGAGCTATAAAGCGCTCGTTCAAAGATAAAGCGAAGACCTATTTGAAAAATATTTTCCCGTCGCTTTTTGTCCTATTTAACTTGGAGTCGTCGCTTACTACAGAGTGTTTAAAAGTACGCAATATTAATGAAACGAAGTTGTACAAAGGTTTTAAGAAGGCCAAATCAATTTCTCAACTCGATTCGAAATCAATTAAAGTGAGAGCTGAAAATGAAATAGAATTAGGTGTACTGTCGTTATTTATTACTGAAGGCTACATACCTTGTTACAATGTACTAACAGCGCTATTATACGAATTGGCAAAACACCCCGAGATCCAAGAACGTGCAAGGAATAATGAAAATAATCTTAATTTAGCTATAAAAGAGACTCTGAGGTTATACTCACCATACGCAAATATTACTCGTAAATGTATAGGAAGATATTTGGCTTCCAAAGACTTACTCATTGATAAGGGAGTGATGATAACTATACCTACATCTTCTATGCAAAAAGACGAAACATTATTTAATGACCCTGAATCTTTTAAGCCGGAAAGGTTTGAAAAGACTGATGCTGTGGATGGCTTTTACCCATTCGGGATGGGACCGAAGAAGTGTGTTGGTAAGTCTGTCACTTATTCTATTAGATGTAAATTATTTCCGTACACTATTAATATTGCTAATATGACTAAGGATAGGCATTTTATCAGACACCTCATCCAAGCTGTTGCCATAAAAATGCGTGTATCAGCGGTTACATGGCCCCTCGCGCCATTACGAACTTTTTATGATTACTTAATTACTATACTAGAACCCTAAAAATTAGCTTTGAAATATTGATATTATGTCTGTGAAATCTGTATCGGTTATATCCTGTAAGCGTTATTGAGGACTTGTATAAGCTTAACTTATTATCTATAAGTAAATCTACGATATCGTCACATTAATTCGACGAGTATTTTGGGCGGGTGATTTCAGTGTCTCCATATCGAACAACGGGTTTTGGGTTCGATTCCTACAGAGTTCTAAGGCATTATGCTTATTACTATATAGGCTGGTATTTGTAATTTTGGAGTATGTTGTGACTGGAAAGAATTTTCAAAGTACGAGATTTCTCATATACACAGCTATAAGGGAAAGTGTTCCATAGATCTGTTTTTACAGATCACTTATTGTGCGCCGATATGTACCAACCTATTGAAGATATTTTCCTCATACTTGAGAAGTATACTCAGAGGGTCTCATTTTTTAAATATAAATAAAATTTTGCTATTATTTAATCTATACTAATATTATAAAGCTGCAGTGTTTGTTTTTTTGTTTGAACGAGCTAATCTCTGGTACTACTGGTCCGATTTGAATGATTCTCTCAGTGTTGGGTAGTCCATTTATCGAGGAAGGCTATAGGCTATGTTTTTTTTTTCAAAATTAGGGATTCGTAATAAAATTGCTATTTTGTAACACAAGGTGTAAAATCGAAAACCTATTTTTGCGTGCGCTGCAAAAACTATTGACAATAGAACAAAATGATGTACACGCTATAATAAAGGCAATATTTTATTACTTATAAAACTATCGCGTGAATTATACTTTATATGGCAAAACAACGTTTGCCGGGTCAGCTAGTTAATTCAATAAAAAGCATGGGATAGCGCTCACCTCAAAAGCACATTTTTAAGAGGCTGATTCCTATATTCAATAGCAACCCTTAATAGTACGTTTGAGATTAATCAAGTTCAAAATCCAATATTATTATTAAAAATAGGATTTTTAGATACATAATATATTGCAACAACAGTTGGTAAACGTCATGAAGCTACATCAGTTCCTAAAGTGGCTTTGACATGTGGAGAAGAACTGATAAGAAACTTCCAGCCCATCTTTTAAATCATATTACTTTACTTAATTTTCCTAACTTCTAAATTTAACTTTATATCCTCTTTATTATCTTCTATAATATAGTAAGCGTTCTTTATCAAAGAAGCTTTAATATATTTCTTGAATTTGTCCTCAGTGAGTCCTAGGATGGGGTACCAACTAATTATGTAAGAATGTGTTGCACCATTTGACAATTTTTAGAAGACGTTTTAACTGTTAACGTTAACCGTCCAATATTTACCGATTAAAGCTATTGTTAATATTAAATAGCTAAATATTGATCTGTCAAAAGCATCAAAAAATATTCGATATTTCCTTGATATTTAAAATTTTAACTTTAAATATGCCAAGGCCATACGAAGAGGGTACAACACATTCCGCAGTCAATGTTAAATTTGAATTATTAATGAAAATAAGGGACGAGACGAGCAGGACGTTCAGCTGATGGTAATTGATACGCCCTGCCCATTACAATGCAGTGCCGCTCAAGATGATTGATAAACCCAAAAATTCCGAGCGGCACTACATCTGCGCTCGTCACCTTGAGATATAAGATGTCAATTCTCATTTGCCCAGTAATTTCACTAGTTAATACTGCTTCACGGTAGAAATAGGTGCCGTTATAGTACCCATAATCTAGCCGGCATCCGATGCAAAGGAGCCTCCTACTGGTAAGACTTAAACCTTAACTATAACAGCTAATATAATGCAACCCAGCCCTAGTTAATGAAGATTGACTGTCATCTAAAATTAAATCACTTTCAGGTGAAAATCTAGCAATGAGCCTGATAAACGGAGTCGCTGCTGCCATACTACAAAAGTTTTCCATCGAGGTCTGCGATGCAACAGTTACCGAACTACAAATGGTGGATCACGATTTCATGAGAATTTTGGATTCTAATGTTTGGCTTAGATTTAAACCTCTCAATACCAATCATAGTTAATATAGAAACCTAAACAGGTTTCTATAGACAAACGTCTAAGAAATAATAAGCTCGGAATATCCAAGGGTATGAAATAAATTATTGTTAAAATAACACTATTTTAAGGAAAATTTATCGAAAAATAGCAGAATAGCCAGAATTGTTTATTAGTTTAGTTTGTATTAGCACATGATTGTGAGATAATGTTGTAATAAATTAATCAATTTGATATTACCAATATTGATGTCTTAATAAATATTTGTATCAATTAACTAAGTCTAAATTTAATTTGTAAGCACAATTTATGAACGACGCAGAACTCTAACCCGTGACCTTTCAGGTTCCGTCCGAGCGCTCTTCCACTAAGCCGACCTTCTGAGTGACGTACGGTTCGTAAATCTTGGTATGCCTTGTTCAACTCTTAGATTGTGGCTCCATCTACAGGATGTACTTTACAGTTGATAACCTGCTCAACCCCAATAATTGCATATTAGGAAATTGACTTGAGGTGACGCTCTTTCAAATCTAAACAGATTGTTATTTTTTAAAATTATAGCCCTCACTTATGGAATTATTAAATTTAATTTGTATGATAATTAATCCCAGAAGTGAGGAATATCATTTTATAAATAAGAAATTGTATAGTAACTTGTCTTACAAGTTCCACCATTTTCTCCCATTGCATCCTGCATCAATGTGTTTAATATTTTGTATTAATCATGCGGGAAAATTAGTATCTTGGCGCTCGAAGTTGCGTTTAAAAAAGAGCCGTTAGCCCATTTTAAAATTACGCGTGAGTTTTTTTGTAAAATAAACTGTTGTTTGAGTGCGAAAACTTTACTTGTCGCACGCAAATTATAATTGGCACACGCAAATTTAGATAAAATTGCTAAAATAAATAAATAGTAACAAATAAGACACAATCGAAATATCAAAACTGAATTGAGGTTCGAGTTGCACAATAATAAACTATTACGGGTTTATTTTTAATATTACAAATAATAGTTTTAGTTACTTCTTAAAAAATGAGCTGTATGTTAGTTAAAGTGTGCTCAAAATAAATACAGCTTACGTGAAAAAAACCGACACAAAAACATTTTAAATATTGGTTTTCTCGTATAAATAAATACATAATATAGCATTCACCAAGCAAACACTTTAATTTTATGTACAGACTGAGTAATTCAAATGAATGGTTCGTTATTTTTGGTATATTTTTATGGAGGAGGAGATAAACCGATCCTCTGCGACCTCTCTCTGAAGCACCAGCGGAATCACAAGATCTTTGCCTACCTTTTAAATAGTTGAGTAAACGTACATATTAATTCAAAAACCGGAAACTAACACTATTGTGTAGAGTAAATACTAATCCTTTTAGCAATGAATCACGCACAGTATTTGTGACTTATCTTCAATAATATTTTATTTTAAAAAAAATATTTAAAGTTTTAATTTAGTAGATTAAGACGTTTTTTCTATGCATACAATTATGTGTTGCGTTATATTATATTGCTAATCAAGTTAAACAGACACATTGGTGCGTGGCGGGTGAAGACCAAACCGGGAGCCCTGCCGATACTTTCAAAAGTAGTCCTGAATGTAATGTAATGTATTTGACGTTTCCTTTTAGAAAACCGCGCGCAGGAACTTTTTTATATGGACTTTCGGGCCATTGGCTGGCGGTGTGGCCTCTCTAACCGTGCTAATCGTCTGATTTAAGCGTTACACAAGAGCGTCAGATTTAATACCGTTACACGATATATGTAAGTACGTATAGTTGCATTATGATATGGAACACCCTTTCGAAAAGTATTTATTTGGAAAACTATGTATTTTAACTTCGTAAAGGATATATCCGATTATTTCACTATTATACATACGTGTATTGGTTTATTAATATATCTACCATCGTAAAGACAAAATATGCTGCTACCCACAAAAATACTGAATACTTCTAATAATCCTCAATTTAATTATATAAACCCTTTGAGAAATAGCTAAATATTGTATGGTCGAATTGTGTATCTTATATATATGTCGCGAGGGCATATTATATCTATCTCTTATGATAAAATACTATATCCATTCTAATACTTTAAAAATTGACAATTAATCCTTATCATTTTATTACTACAAAATATTAATCATTCAGAAATATGTTTTTGTTTCATTTTTTACTCATTTACCTTGATTGCATATTTCCGATGGCTTTAGACTACAACATTCCTAAATACTTACATCATATTTTTTTCTATTGACACAAACAGCGACTGTCGGGTAAACAAGTATTGTATAAATCAGTTAAAGAGTTAAAGTGCTACGATGCAATAGTCTTCACTTTATCTACAGTACCGTATGAAGTGAAAGTTATGTACTGCTTCGAGGTACTTCACAGCTCTTAAAGGCCTCAATTACATCAGTGAAAAGAACCTGTCAATAAATTCTTGTTTATCCGAAAGTATCATTGAATTTGCTGCTTAAAGGTCTTCGATTTAGGTGAGTCTATGATCAAGAACACTCAACACTTCGGGTTGTGACATTTTTAGATTTAAAGAGTAAGCAAGACTTGAAATATATTTTATTCAAACCCACCATCTACAAACTAAGGTTTTAATTGGTTTAACTCTGATTTGTGAACATCCCTGAAATGTCTTTGAAGTTATACTTTTGTCACGCAAATTCGACACCCTGACGTTAGCTGGTGAACTAGACCATTTGTGTGATACTTCATCTACTCACGTTTACACCTTGTTTTGTAACTCATATCTCTATTGAGTCACAAATGTAAAATATAAAAACAATAATTTCTTTCTAATTGTATAAAAATAATTAAATGATATTTAAATAGACGTCATTAAACTAAATTATATAGTAGGTATAATATCTTTGTAAATGGTTATGTTTTATATCTCCCTTATCATAATATCGTTCTTTCTACAAACATAAGCACGAGGAATAAAATTTAAGGATGTTCATCTGATGGTTAATGACACGCCCTGCTCACTATAATGCTGCACCACTCACTATTCTAGATTGAACCCAAAATCATGAGCGGCATCGCTATTGCGATTTTCACTATGAGATATAAGATATTAAGAATCATTACACCCGTTATCTCACTAGCCATGTTGCCCTTCAAACCAAAACTCATTTCTTGTATACATTACGTTGTAAGGACGAAAAAGGCTTCACAATGGTTCCCATGTAGGTATATCCTGTCCATTGAAACATAATCATCATCATCATCAGCCGAAAGACATCCACTGCTGGACAAAGGCCTCCCAAAAGTTTTCCACGGCGATCGGTCCTGCGCTGTACTCGTCCAACGTATTACGGCGATGTTGACCAGATCGTCGGTCCATCTTGTCCACCAACACTGCGTCTTCCGGTACGTGGTCGCCATTCGAGGACTTTACTGCCCTAACGGCCATCTGTCAAAGAAATATAATCAAATTTACCACGAAATAAATATCATAAGGAGCGTAGAGTTAAAATCAATTTAGTTAGTACAGCGATATGTTACGGCAGAATAATAAAAAACATCAAAAATTAAAATATAATATCTAAACAAGCATTTCTTTAATTATTAAACCCTTCGTGAGACAATTTATTTTTCAAAATCGACTTTTCTCTCGATATATCGGTGTTGGTACCTACCACATAGTTTCGGACCATACGGGGTCCTTCATCAGGGTGATTGTAGTGAGCGATTTTTCTAAATAAATGATGAAGTAATATTGAGGTTTTGGAGGCAAAATATCGTTAATATCTGCAGATTTAGCGTTTCACAGCTTTCGTCTTTGAACTATCTTCTTTTGCTTGTAGCTTGACGTATTTCTCTGTTTTAGGTTATTTTTTAATGCAGTCTTTTACAGGCACTGAGCAGAGCTCGGTCAAATATTTTTGTTGGATTTATTAATTAATTAATTATTTTATTATTATTTAATAATTTATTTTAGTCTTCCATTGTAAGATACCTAACTAATAAAAATGTGCAGAGAAATTGGCACCATGTTAGAAGACGTTCTAAGTTGACGCCACACCGGGGCCTAATCAAATATTTTTATGATCGACACCATTTTACCTTTTACGAGCTTCTCGTCTAGAGATGAGTGGGTTTCGATTCAAGCCATAAGATAGAGCGATTAGTACAAAATAGTAAAAATTAAATTTTTACTGACCGATAGCTCAATTGATGGTATTTAGCTAATCATAAAAAAGTATGTGTATTATATAAACACGTGTCAGTGATTTCGCGGTCTTCATTACGAATTGAAGCAAAAATAATTGTACGTATGATTTAATAAGTAATTATTAACATTTACAATATACTAGTGTGAAATATACGTATATTTTTTTATATAGTAATCGACCCTCTAACGGGGAAACCTTATAACGCGTAGTCATATTACGCCCCTTTAACGCGGTATAATGATTGGTACAGTTCATAATTACGCGTACCTTTGCACGTATGTCGATTATTTCATAAAATTTGTGTATTAAATAAAAACCTTAATAAAATAGTAATACTAGGCAAACAACTTGAAATATTTGTTAGGTATTGTGATTATGTATTATTATTATAATTACCAATTACGAGGTCGTAAAACTACTAAAAAATGACCAGAGATTGGAACTTGTGGACACTACGATCTTCTTGGGTATCACGTTAGATAAAAAGCTTCAGTGGGGTCCACATATTGCCCAACTAGCAGATAGACTCAGCTCTGCGGCATATGCCGTTAGAAAGATTGTAGAAGAGAGTACACGAATTTTGCGACCGCTAGATTAGTGTACTTTAGTTATTTTCACAGCATCATGACGTACGATATTTTTTTGTGGGGTCATGCTGCTGACATTAATATAGTGTTTGCTCTGCAAAAGAGAGCTGTTCGGGCTATATATCAGCTTGGTTATACTCGTAGATAGTCTCTCAATGAAAAATTTAAAGAAATAAATATTATGACTGTTCATTGTCAGTACATTTATACATATCAGTACATAAGCGTTATTATTCTAAAGTTACTTCTTGAAAGGAACTAGGAATGAAACTATCGTTCGGACCATTATTATTCTATGAAATTACGCTACAAAACTTTATGTAAGTTTTATTTAATCGTAAATTCAGGTTTGACAGTAGCTCACAATAGTAAATAACTTTGTTACTAGGGATGAAACAAGACGATTTCAGACTAATATCAATCTAGCAATCAAGTTTCATCCCGAATATCAGACATATAGTTAGTGAAAATATCTATCAACTGACAATTAAAAAGGCTTTTAGAAAAATAAAAGATACTTTCACAGGATCGAATACAGGGCTGATCAACAGGGCAACTTCATTCTACGCGAAGAAAACGACGGTTTTTTGTCCGACAAAAGTCGCATTTGAAATAATATGCTCTAAATACTAAAGCTAGTCAATAACTAGTTCCTGGTGCAAAAACTCGCAATTTCAATGCAGGTTATTCGAAAAATTTTGTGTGCGCTTAAGTTTATAACATGAACTACGTAACAAAACTTCATTCAGTCAGTGACGGTTCATTTGTGTGAATACTTTATACGTAAAATAAAGCAGCTGCGAAAAATATTTCGCGTCTCAAAGAAGTATATTGTTTTTCTCTCATTAAATTTGGTTAATGCCTCGTTATTCTTAAAGCATAGAAAATATTAAAAATCATTTTTATAAACACTGACCACTTTAATAGAATATATTAAGGATTATATTGAAGCCATATATTTGTCATCCATCACTGTATTTACATTTTAAATATGTCAATCACAGACATACAAACACAAAGACATAGACAAACATAGCGTGCTAAAGAGAAGACATCCCTAACGGAGATACAGCAAATTTCTATTGTTATTATTTATATTATTACAAGTTCTGACCGTAAATGTTGTTTTGCAATATCAATTAAGTACCCCCGTCCGCTCATTTTATGAAGGCATATTAATAAAACTGTGACATTAAAGAAACTGTGACATTCATAATGTTAACAAACATTAACTCGTTATGCCTACTACTCGGTTGGGTCGAGTTAGTAAGTCTTTTGTTGGGCGATATATATGCTTCTACAATATGATCCCAGAAAATGTACAAAACAAATGTGTTACAAAATTTAACAGAATTGTTAAAAAAGTTTGTTTGGGAAAGGTTATTATAGCATAAACGATTTTCTTAATGACACCACGGACTGTGAATAAAGCGAACACCCTCAGGCTCTTTAATTATAAATGTTTATTGTACGATATCATATTGCAATCCATATTTTATACTAAAAAAAAAGCCCGCTGAGTTTCTTGCGCCCATCTTCTCAGGTCTGAGGCAGTCTCTTTTGAATGGGTGGTAGTTTTTGACGTTCAATAAGTGATTTTAAATCCTATTTTGAATAAAAATATTTGAATTTGAATAGTGGGTATATTTGTAAAAGCCGTTTATTGTAAGCGGATTACTATTAAATGCTTTTCTATAATTGTTCTTCATCTAGCGGTCAAGGTTGAATCTGTTCCGTAACTATGTTTCAGAAATAAACCCAAGTACGTCGGTATGAATTGATTTAATTTTCTCTGTCTCCTTAATCGAATTAAAATTCCTCTTAGAAAATCACGGTATCTGAACCTTTAAACTATTGGAGCTTATTATTAAATTTACTCAGGATATTGAGCTAAACTTTGTTGTATTAGAATTAATATAAATTGAATTTTACATTCAAATACATAGTTCTGCATTTAGGTAAGTATTACTTTGATTTTATACTTTGGAACAGAATATTAACCAAAATAGGAGTACATACGACGAGCAGGGTTTTTTTTAATAACTCACGCAGTCTTACCACAAATTATCTAGCTACAAACATACTAAGGTAGACTAATTATAGTCTGTACTAAGGTAATTGTTAACTGACCTGCGTTGTTTAGTTCCTTGAAAATCATAGATATTAAATAAGAGATATATTTCTAACAAATAATATTTTTAATAACAACAATATAAAAGTAACAAAACTATATTATACAGTATATAAAATGGATTATATGTTTCTTTTTAACGCCACAATTGTAAAATCTACCTTTGGTTATACGACTTCAATAATAATAATTATAATATCAGCCTTTGGAATGGTTAGTGCTTCCCATGATGGTAGCCATGTTCTTTGTGGTCGTGATGGCCGCCCTTCTTGCCATGATCATGATGACCGTGATGATGTTCATCATGACCGTGATGTCCTTTATGATCGTGGTGGTCATGGTCATCGTGATGCTTGTCGTGGTGACCGTGATGACCGTGATGATGTTCATGATGGCCGTGATCATGATGACCGCCCTTTTTGTGATGCTCATCATGTTTGTGATGATGACCGTGATGTTTTCCATGCTTATGGTGCTTGCCTTCGTCATGATGACCATCGTAGAAGTGATGATCCTTGTGAAAGGTATCCTTATGGTATTTCTTGTGATAGCCATCTGTTTTCTCTCCCTTATCATGGTGTTCATGGTGACCGTGTTTGTCACCTTTGTGATGATGACCATGTTCATGGTGATGACCGTGATCGTCATGCTCATCCCAATGTTTCTTATGATCGCCACCATGTTCATGATGATGATGATGGTGATGGTGCTTTCCGTGATCTCCATGATCACCCTTATGATGATGATGATGGCCCTTGTGGCCTTTGTGTTCACCACCATGATGGTCATGGTGATGTTCGTGGTGATGATGTTTACCACCTCCTTCTTCATGATGGCTAGCTTTGCCGCTAGCGGCTGCTACCAGGTCCTTTCCTTCATCGCTGATCTCCTTCGCATAGACTGCCACAAGGCAGACTAGGCATACTGCAGCCACAAGTAACTTCATCTTGCAGACTGCTCTGTGTATATCAGTATCGCTGTAGTCTAGTCTTTTATACTCGATTGATTTTCATTCAGAAAGTGTTTGCCAACAAACAACTTTTGTTCAGTTTTTTCGTCAATGTCACGGTTATTGTCGGCATTGCAATATCGAAGTCGGTGTCGCATCGCTTAGGGTCGAATTTGTATTTGCAACTACAATTAATTTAAACGTATTTATTGGAAAGCAAAAATGCTTGAACAAAATATGTGGAGCTTATTTAGATGCTCTTACGAATTGTTATGGGTATTATATTAGACTGACAGTTACTTAACGCTCGTTTGGGAGCACGATTAGCCAGAGAAACATTTTCTAGTGTAATATTATATACATTTTTGTAATAATTAAAGCGTAAAAGAAATCAAAGCTATTTGTAACTTATTACTTACAAATTATATTTTATATATCTTGTTTTTTTTTTATGGAAAAGGAGGACAATCGAGCGTACGGGTCACCTGGTGTTAAGTGATCACCGCTGCCCACATTCTGCCTTGCCGGCCTTTAAGGAAGGTGTACGCGCCTTTTTTGAAGGTACCCATGTCGTATCGTCCCGGAAACACCGCACAAGGAAGTTCATTCCACAGCTTTGTAGTACGTGGTCCAGATGGTGGAGATGATATCCTAACTTGTGGCGTGTCGTGCGAAGGTGGAATTCGTCGACAGAATATCATCGTACTGCTGTCGAAACAGCTCCCCCTTGTTCTTCCATTCATCATAAGTATCTATTTGCTGTGCGTGACCATAAGTCTTTGAGTCCTTTGTAATTTACTAGCTCGTCTCTACATCTCGTACGAAGTCTTCATCTTCTTCTCTTGGTTAATCAATATCATTATACATACATAACATACGTTATTATAACAATAAAGACAGTAACTGTAATAACTTTATAACTCTAGAACAATAAAATAGTTGTTTTTCGTATTATTATCCTACCCTTGATAAAGTTTTCACTTGAGTTTTGAGTTTTCACTTCTACATCGTTTCTTTTAATTATTTTTTATATTTACCGATAAATGAAAATTAGACTGCTTATTTTAATCTGTTCTACAAAATGACTAGCACAATGTTGACTTAAAATTCGAAACGAGAAGGCAAGCGAACCTTCAGGTCATCTGATGGTAACATGGTGATGGCTCTCTTTCTACGAGGGTGTTGATGGTTTGGTTTTAAGTGCTTTGATGACCATGTCAAGTGATGCTTGAAGTACTGTAGAAAGGAGTAACCTTGTAGATTGTACGTGAAAGACATCTTCCTATGAACATCACTGTAAATACGAAACACCTTGTAACGTACTTTGCCCTGTACTTTTCCCGGGGCGTAAAAAGAATAGGGGAGTCCCAGGCCCATGGGTGTCGTAAGAGGCGACTAAGGGCTTTTTAGAAGTGGGAGAGTCACGCTGCCGTCTTTTGAGGTCAGCACAATCGGGCCAGGCTCGTCCGGGTTAATTACCACACTCGCACAGAATACCGGCGTGAAGTAGCGGCCTAGTGCCGCTATGTTTTGCATAGGTTAGTGTCGAGGACCGGTGGCCATTCAGCCCCCCCCTCCACCCGAATATGACAGCGGGACTTAAAAAGATTTTACTCCAGGAGGGTACCGGCTCTACCAGAGTCGGAGAATCCCTCCCCGAGCACTCTAGCTCGGGCTGCCCTTCGTATTCTGGGGAGGGCACAGAACCGCGCATGACCAAGGACAAACGAGGCAGTAACACCACGGCACCCCGCTCCACACTCAACGTGGACTTTTGCAATATCAGGGGAATTCACTCCAATTTAAACGCCGTCCACCACCACCTTGAGACGGCGCAGCCGGCCTTGTGTGTCCTTACGGAGACGCAGATATCTCGACCTAGCGATACGTCATATTTAACATACCCCGGGTACAAAATTGAGCACAATTTTTTGCCTCATGCGGGGTATGTGTGTACGTTAGGGAGGATATCTGCTGTCGCCGTCTCGGCAATTTTGAGGGTAGGGACCTGTCCCTTCTCTGGCTCCGCGTAGATTTAGAGGACCGCGTCCGCATCTATGCGTGTGTCTACAGGTCCCATAGTGGTAACGCAGAAACCGATCATCTCATGGGCTGCGTTCAAGCGGCAATTGACGACGTGCTTGCACAGATCCCCTCCGCTGAAATCGTAGTCTTGGGTGATTTCAACGGGCACAATGCCGAATGGCTTGGATCACGTACCACAGACTACGCAGGGCGATCTGTGCATAATTTTGCATTGGCGTATGGTCTGTCCCAATTGGTCGAGTCGCCAACGCGGCTCCCGGATGTGGATAGCCACATGCCGTCCTTATTGGATCTTCTGCTGACTACACATCCCGATGGTTACCAGGTCATTGTCGACGCCCCTCTCGGAACGTCCGACCATTGCCTGGTCAGGAGTGTAGTGCCTATCCGACGCCAACGTCGCAGACCACCAGTGACCCGCCGCGTTTGGCACTACATGTCAGCAGATTGGGATAGGATGCGTTCCTTTTTTGCATCCTACCCTTGGGGCAGGGTTTGTTTCCCTTCGGATGATCCTAGTGCCTGCGCCGTTGCAGTAGCCGATGTGATACTGCAGGGCATGGATATTTTTATACCAAGCTCTGTAGTACCCATCGGTGGCAGATCACAGCCCTGGTTCGATGCGTCAGTTAAAGCAGCATCTGACTGCAAAAAATAGGCGTATCGAGCTTGGGTTGCGGCGCTGGGTGCAAAGGATCCGAACTGCACAATTCTTAAGAGGAAATACAACCGTGCCTCCAGATTTTTTAAGCGGCAAATCGCCCGTGCAAAGTCAAAACACGTCGTCATAATCGGCGAGCAGCTTTCCAGTTACCCGACCGTAACACGCAAGTTCTGGTCGTTGTCGAAAGCTGGCATTTCTCCAATCGTGCTTAGAACGTGTGCCCCTGAGTTGATGCCGGTGCTAACGCGTTTATTCCGGCACTCTTATTCTAAAGGCGTAGTCCCTGACTCATGGAAGTCAGCCCTTGTCCATCCGATCCAAAAAAAGGAGACAGTTCGGATCCGGCAAACTACAGGCCTATTGCTATTACCTCCCTGCTCTCCAAAATCATGGAGAGCATAATTAGCCTTCAGCTCTTAGTATATCTAGAGGAACACCAGTTGATCAACGATCGACAATACGGGTTTCGCCATGGTCGGTCGGCAGGTGATCTTCTGGTATACCTAACATATAGATGGGCAGCGGCTATTGAAAGCAAGGGAGAAGGCCTGGCAGTTAGCCTGGATATAGCGAAGGCCTTTGATCGTGTATGGCATAAGGCGCTCCTCTCCAAACTTCCATCATTTGGGCTTCCCGAGAGCTTGTGCAAGTGGACCTCCAGCTTCCTCACTGGGCGCAGCATACAGGTCGTTGTCGATGGATATTGCTCGAACCCGAAGCCCGTGAATGCTGGAGTGCCCCAAGGCTGTGTGCTGTCTCCCACGCTGTTTCTTCTGCATATCAATGATATGTTGGACACCTCCAACATTCATTGCTATGCAGACGACAGCACTGGTGATGCCGTATACACTGGCCATGCAGGTCTCTCTCGGGAAATCGTCGACCAGTGCCGGGAGAAACTTGTGTCTTCTATCGAGTCCTCTCTTGAGAAGGTCGCGGAATGGGGTAAGTTGAACCTTGTCCAATTTAACCCCCAGAAGAATCAAGTTTGCGCGTTTACCGCTAAAAAAACCCCATTTGTCGTATTACCGCTCTTCGAGAACACTTCTCTTAAAGCCGCGCCTAGTATCGGAATACTGGGTCACGAAATCTCGAGCGATTGCCAATTTCGTGGTCATCTGGAAGGCAAAGCCAAATTGGCTTCAAAGAAACTGGGCGTCATTAATAGAGCACGGCAATACTTCAAGCCGGCCCACATACTAGCGCTCTACAAAGCGCAGGTCCGGCCATACATGGAGTATTGCTGTCATCTCTGGTCTGGCGCACCCCAGTATCAGCTCGATCCATTTGACCGCGTGCAATGCAGAGCAGCTCGAATTGTCGGGGACCCAGTGCTCTGTGAACGGCTGGATCACCTGGCGTTGCGTAGAGACGTCGCTTCATTGTATGTCTTCTTCCGCATTTATCACGGGGAGTGTTCCGAAGAGCTGTTTAACCTGATTCCTGCCGCCGAATTCCACCTTCGCACGACACGCCACAAGTTAGGATATTATCCTCACCATCTGGATGTGTGGCGGTCCTCCACAGTGCGGTTTTCAAGGAGCTTTCTTCCACGTACTACATAGCTGTGGAATGAGCTTCCTTGTGCGGTGTTTCCGGGACGATACGACATGGGTACCTTCAAAAAAAGCGCGTACACCTTCCTTAAAGGCCGGCAACGCTCCTGTGATTCCTCTGGTGTTGCAAGAGATTGTGGGCGGCGGTGATCACTTAACAACAGGTGACCCGTACGCTCGTTTGTCCTCCTATTCCATAAAAAAAAAACGTGCATTGCGATACTAGGTCTCGGCAGCAGTAATCATCTAGTCAGATCTTTTTCCGTAACAGATACGCTAAGAGATGAACAATAAAGAGCAGTCTCTTAAGAAGAAATCCAAGGCATTGTACTATAGAATACTGAATATACGACTATTTAGCAACTTTGCATTGTATGCAGCTAGATAGTTTGAGTTGATCCTGGGGTGAGTAAATACTCTGTTTATGACTGGACATCAATGAGTCTGTAGGTCGTTGTGAAGTGTCTTGCTCTATTGATGGTACCCAATTTCATTAAAACCGATTTAAATTTGCCTTTAATATGACCGCACTCCTGGCACGAGATGCATCCGGGAGAGAAACGTCAAACATATTACTAATATGCAGAAGATTTATAGACATTTCTCTGAGATTACTAAATAAATTAAGTAAATCATGGTAAAAAAATTATATTGGCCTTGAAAATATATAAAAAATTATAATCTGAATGAATGTTATCCTTCTTATAAATATACTTAGTTAACAAAATTTTTAATTAGAAACGTACTTGACAAGAATAAATAAGATAATTTGTCACTTGCCTCTACCTCAAAATAAATGATGAATCATTCAAATTTGAAGACGTTGCAAAACAAAAATTGTACTCATATTCTGCACGTACAAAAATGTATTTGTCTCAAAATATTCAAATCAGAATAGAACAGTGAATCATTTAATTTACCTTTTACGGTTTATGCTTCATAAAGTTATCTATCAAAATTTATTGACGAAACATTCGATACTATAATTATTAATTTGTCAAATTTAACGGGCTTCGAATTAATTTAATCCTCAGCCGTTAGTTCTGTTTAAATTGTGCCAGAGAACCCTTAAAACATAGCTGAATCGAAAGCCGTACATAATAATGGGATGAGATGTACAGGTTGGAGGCAATATAAAGTTGCTATCTATCAGGTTGCTAGCAGCTACTGTTTCGAACTTTACTCCTGTGCTCGTATAACTTCTGCAATCTAAATTAATAACTACATTGTAACTGCTATCATTGATCTTTAGTTTCTATTTGTTTTTAAAATGTTTTACCACATATTTTTTTTAAATTTAACAATCCTTTTGAATTTCGTAACACATATGTTTTGTATATTTTCTGGGATCATGTTGTAAAAGCATAATATTTAATATATCGCCCAAAAAAGACTTATTAACTCGACAAACCGAGTAGTAGGTATAACAAATTTTTCTGTGTTCCTAGTGTTACCACGGTCATCATAATATTAAAAAGTATATAATATTGAGATGCAACAGTTAAAATTTTTATTCCCTCAATGTTCAGTTGTTAGGTTATCAATAGCTTGAATAGCCCTCTCAATAACATATATTATGAAAAGTAAACTAGTCGCGCTGTATCTATGTCATTTAATTGTCTAATCTTTTTAACCGCATATGATGCAGAACTAAGTCTGTTAGCCAACCCTTCAATATGGCGGCCGCATTCAAATAAAATTCAAATTATATAATTTTATGGCTTTTTAACAATAGGTTATTGGTGCTCTTGAGAAACTTTAAATGGAATGTTACAGGAGTTAGCGGATGAGAGTAGGTATTAAGGCAAGCCTTTCAATGAATTTAACAAAAATAATGACAAATTCTGTACAAACAGTACAAATAACAGTTAATAACTAGCATATATAATACGTTCAGGAATATATATACTTAAAGCAGCTTCGAAGAATGTATGCAAAAATAAATAGAAAGAATAATAATTAATACGTTGAAACGATACTGGTCGCTTGATGCAGTAGTGAAGAACAAAGAAAGACAAAAGAAAAGTATTTAATACGTGCATACTACCATGCTTATTATACGGTTGTCAGACATGGGCATTGACAGAGCAACTAGCCAACAAAATATAAATTTGTCAGTACAGAATAGAAAGAAGCACAATAGGAGTTAAAAGAAAAGATCGTGTAAGCGGGGCAATAATGGACTCGTACAGCAAAACACAGGACAGAATGGAAATCTTTAGAGGAGGCCTTTGTCGGAATACAAGTACCACAGTTAAGACCGTTTGCCGATATCATTTAGAGGCACTTTTTTTTCTTTATTTTATTAGTACCTAGTATGTAAAATTAGTACAGCAATAAAGCCTTTTTAATTTTAATTTTATTATTATTTATTTATTATTGGTGCTCAGCTAGTACACGATATCAGATAGAGCATTGGTTACTTCGTAATACAGAATTTGGCTTTTAAATATGAGTGTCATCCGCAAACAATACTTACCTGTGTTTTTTTCTCCACATATGTTAAATCAAGCGAATTGTTTGGCTTTATTATGAGTAACAATTTTTGGAGCCATTTTAAACACAACACCGTCTTCAGATTTCGTTCTATCTGTTACTCTCTTCTTTTTGCATTGGTACCAATGAATTTTATCCAGACTATTGTCAAATCCCTGTTGCTGTCACTACAATATAATAAAAATACCTACCTTCATATTTTCAGCATATAGCATCTTTCTGCTTTAACAATAATTTCTTGCTCCTACCTAAACTAGACTACAGTTGAGGTAGTAATCTCTTCCAAGTGCCAAATTTTATGCTTGTATAGTTACATATATATTTATGTTTTGTTATTTTCTTGTATTATATCAAAATATCATTTTTTCTCATAAAAAATATAGAAGGTCAACTGATTTTTTAAATTTCATATTATAAACATAGTCACATATTAATAAACTATTATTAGTATTCCTTTTAATTGGCGTATCAAAGGAGCCTCCCACTTGTATACCAGTGGGAGGCTCAAAGGATCCTCCATGCAAAGGCATAGGATGCTGGCTAGTTTATGGGTACCACAACGGCGCCCATTTCTACCGTGAAGGAGTAATGTGTAAACATTACTGTGTTTCCGTCTGAAGGGCGCCATAGCTAGTGAAAGTGTAATGGGCAAGGCGCATTGATACAATTGCCATCAGCTGAACATCCTGCTTGTCTCGTCCATTATTTTCATAAAAAAAATATATTCTGTATTATTTTTAATATACTCTTTTTATTTTTTTAGCTGTAAGGAATCATAAACAAAAAAATAAATAAAACTACTAAACCGATCTGAATAATATTTATACCACAGAATGCAGCGAGTTACGGAGATTGCTTTGGTTTATGATCTGTTTGTGTTTACTTTTCTAGAACCTATAAATTTTTGACTAAGAAATACCTATATATTCAGTCAATGATATTTTATTACATTTGACAATCCATACAATGAGTGGGCGTGGGATACATTTATATGGCAAAACAATGTTTGCCGGGTCAGCACTTGTCTAATAAATAGCACTATGGTTATCGATAACTTTCTAGATTAGAATTATTTCCTAGATTTTAACTTTAAAAGGAACCAATGGGTTGGAAAATTTAAACAATTATTTATTTTATTAAGAAATTTATTATCAAAATTTGTACCTATCTTTAAACTTTATAACATTCTTAATAATTACATTATCACAGTTTGAATTCCTCTAATGCTTTCCATGATGGTAGCCATGTTCTTTGTGGTCGTGATGGCCGCCCTTCTTGCCATGATCATGATGACCGTGATGATGTTCTTCATGACCGTGATGTCCCTTATGACCGTGGTGGTCTTCATCGTGGTGATGCTTGTCGTGGTGACCGTGCTTGCCGTGATGATGTTCATGATGGCCGTGATCATGATGACCGCCCTTCTTGTGATGTTCATCATGTTTGTGATGATGACCGTGATGATGACCGTGCTTATGATGCTTGCCCTCATCGTGATGGCCATCGTAGAAGTGATGATCCTTGTGGAAGGTGTCCTTATGGTATTTCTTGTGGTATCCATCGGTTTCCTCGCCCTTGTCGTGATGCTCATGGTGACCATGTTTATCACCTTTATGATGATGGCCATGTTCATGATGATGACCGTGATCGTCATGCTCGTCCCAGTGTTTCTTGTGATGGCCACCGTGCTCGTGATGATGTCCTTCATGGTGATGTTTACCATGATCACCGTGGTCTCCTTTGTGATGGTGATGATGTCCTTTGTGACCTTTATGGCCTTTGTGGTCATGGTGGTGGTGATGATGATGGTGATGTTCCTTACCACCGCCATGTTCGTGATGATGAGACTTGCCGCTCGCAGCTGTTTCCAAGTCCTTGCTGTCACCAGTTTCCCTGGCGTATACAGCCACAAGGCAAAACAGAGCGAAGGCTACAATCAACTTCATGTTGACTGCTTTGTTTGGTATCTGAGTAACATTGTCAAGACATTTATACTAAGTCGGTAGAAGATTAAGAAAGCGTTTGGAAACAATCTTGCAATGTTTAGGAACCACTCAACTGTAACGTTTACAATTATTGTCCACCAAGTTCATAGAATATTAATATTAATTATACCAATAGATTTTTTGTCCAACAAATATTTAAATATTATATCGCAATTTTGTTATAATAATATATTATATATTTTACTTACGATATATGATAAAAAGTTTTTAATCAATAAAGTCAGTAGATTTTATATCGCAACATAATAAAATCTCAGTTTATTAATAGAATAGTACATTTTGAAGCATTATTTTGAATTTTTTTTTTATTAAGTATAATAAACAAGGCACAATAAATGCGTCGGTGGCGAAAATTTGTATGTCATTACCGCCCACGTTTTCTTGCAACACTAGAGGAATCACAGGAGATAGATAGCTAGATACTATTTTACCAGTGGGAGGCTCCTTTGCACAGGATGCCGGCTAGATTATGGGTACCACAACGGCGCCTATTTCTGCCGTGAAGCAGTAATGTGTAAGCATTACTGTGTTACGATCTGAAGGGCGCCGTAGCTAGTGAAATTACTGGGCAAATGAGACTTAACATCTTGTCTCAAGGTGACGAACGCTGTTGTAGTGCCGCTCAGAATTTTTGGGGGTTTCAAGAATCCTGAGCGGCACCGCATTGTAATGGGCAGGGCGTATCAATTACCATCAGCTGAACGTCCTGCTCATCTTGTCCCTTATTTTCATAAAAAAAAAGATAGTTGTATGTGGAAGAAATACCTTACAAACCATACTGTACAGGAACGCCACACATCCAGATGGTGGAGATGATATCCTTATTTGTGACGAAGCGCAATGGCTACGAAGGTGGAATTCGGTGGAAAGAATCAGGTCAAACCGTTCTGCGAAATTCTCCCTGTGATAAATGCAGTAGACACACAATGAAGCGACCGCAACGTCTCTACGCAACTCCAGGTGCTTATAGAGTACTACATCCGCGACCAATCGGGCAGCTCTGCGTTGCACGCAGTCAAATGGTTCATATAATAGATTTAAGACTAACGAAAATTTTTAAGAAAATGGTAGAAAGAAGTAGATGAAACTCACGTTCAGTGCGTGTATTGAACAAAGATGTATAGTTACAGGATATGTATTATAATGGCTTCTTGGAAAGGTAACAGGGTTGTAAATTGTATAGCTCTAGGGTTATCTATTTTCTTTTGAAATAAAATCCATAAAGTGGACCGGATTGTATGGCGGATTCGTCATGAGTTTCAATCAGACCTTCAAAATTCATTAGATATAAAGACAAATGTTTATTTGAAACGTATAGAAGGTACACATAAATACAGAAACTTAAATAAACTCTTATGAAATAGACAAATAATAAACAAAACAAAAACTGAAACATCTATTCTTGCTGGTTTGAAAACCTATGCTGGGCCTCCTTTGGGTCATTTGGTCAATATAATATGTATAACTAAATCTTATATACTTATATGTTAACAAATTTAATTTAATTTCTTCAGTGTATCGTTATGTAACAATAGTTACAACATGTGTTTTCTTAGCGAAATATCTGGACATGTTATCCTGGTGACAGTGTCCTGGACACCTTTCCTGCGTGGATGTATTTTGGAATATTTTTCAAATACTTTCGAAAAGCCCGAATTTACCTATAAATCTGCAGAAACTGTCTTTCGGCTTACTTCCGTTACTTTACATTAATGTCCCGATTCGCTTAAAAAACCACCATTTTCGATATTTCTAATCTTTCGAATTTTCGATATTTCTAATCTTTCGCAGGCACATATTTAAATGTCCTGCGGATCGGTTTTTTCTTTTATCTTTCACATTTAAAGTAATATGTCCTGGTTTTATCACTAGTAATTATATTATGTACAGCCAATGAGTGTCCGCCGTTCCATTAGACGCAGTCGTTTCTGGTCAATCGGTGCGTGCAATGCTCGTGCGATATCGAGTGCAAACCTTCAGGTGTGCATGCAAAATCTTTTGCACTTGGCTCGATGCCAATACCTTTATTTTATTATATTATTAATATGTCAGCAATTTGTAATGTTATAACATTACAAATTGCTGACATATTAATTTTTCATCACTTTCAATCAGTGTCACTTATAAGGTAGTGAACGAAATGTGATTAGCAAATTCTTGGATGTGTTTTTAACGAAAAATGTTTGGAAAACATAAGTTCAAAATAAGGAATATGCAATAGGCAAGCAGACAATATAATATTTTAACACCAATCCACGTATATGTTGGAATGGACCATATTTCTCTTGATCTACCTTCAAGTTGGGAAATAAATTGTAAAGTTCACGCCAAGTTTATGGCACGTTTCTTTAAAAACTCTCGTTGAAATATTACATAATACATCTTTTTAATATATTTTTACTAAGTTAAATCTGGGAACTTTCTTTCTTCTGGTTTTGTTTTCTTTTTATACATCACACAGAATGTCGATGGGATATACACGATTACTGCAAGGATCTAATGTTTGATTTTTTTTATTTTTTTTTATTTTTAGTTTTTGTTCTTGTCTATTTCTGCGCACTGCGCTTGCCTTAAATTATATAGTATCATAATATTAAGTTGAATAAGCGATTTTGTTAGTATGATTTAAAATATGGGCTGGGGGTTTCTTATCCTCTCCCCGTATCAAAGCCCCTTTAGTGCTCTTTATGAACTGATATAGCTATGAGCACTCCCTATGGTAAATAAATATATTTAAATTCTATTCTATTCTATTCTATTACCAGGCTTTACTCCCCTGTGGGAGGCTCCTTTGCACAGGATGACGGCTAAAATAAGAATCAGGATGAAACTTACGATACGAAATTTTATCACATGAACTGAGGTTGATATTGAGGACGAAATACTCCGGTTCAAATAAAGGGAAATAAAGATCATATTATTGTATATGTCGGGGATATATTGTTAATACCGTGATAATATAATTTACCGGTAGGTTGTCAATCGACTTCATTTCTTACAATTTAAACGCCTGGGTTTAGTGACATTGTATTCTCGGGTACACTTTAGCGATATTATAATAAATCTAGATATTATATAGATATTATAATACAAATGAAGTTAGCAGTATGAGACGTCGAGCGTTCTGATTGGTCAATTATTTTTTATACGCAAGCTGCAAAACAATGATTTTAAATATTTGAGCGTGTATACAATAAATCTAAAATTATTGTTGAAATAGTAGTGAACGGCCGGGCCGATTCAGATCCGGTTCCGTTGTGATTAACAGTGTAAATTTGCTTTAGGGACCTACTAGTGAACAAGTGCTGATTCGGTTCTGATCCGCTGCCGCGGCACGCTAGGCTCTGCTCATGCGTTGTAGTCAATAGTCTTAATTTGTTTATGAGACCTACTAGTGAACAAAGGCCGATTCGTTTAGACAACTATTAGTTGATTACACTAATGCATAACTAAAAAAAAATGACTATACAATAAAAACAAGAAATAGACCAATTAGAGACAGCCTCCTAAACTAACGACCAGTAATATTGGCAAAATATCATTGCCTTACAATATCACTATAATGTACCCGTGACATTACAATGTCATTAAAACTAGGCCGTTAAATTGTAAGAAATGAAGTCTTTTGACAATCTACCGGTAAATTATATTATCTATAGTGAAATCAATCACGGCTTTGACAATATCTTAATTTATAAAAATTACGTGACACGTTGTTTGTCCGCGATGGACTCCTAAGCTAATGAACGAATTTTAATGGGTATTACTTCATGGAGTGCAGTTTAGTCCAACTTGAGAGATAGTATACTTTTTATTTCGATTTAGGACCCATAATTATTTTTATTTTCAATATTTGTTTTGTATGGACATATTTTCTATGAGAGAATTTAGTGACGCACGGTTTGACAGTTCTGCTGTTAAACAATTTCATTATAAAAACAGGAGCATTTTTACGAAATAATTCTTGATGTTTTGAAATATTATTGGCAAATTCCTATAAATCAGTATTTTTTTATTATCTACAGAACAACGTCTGTCGGGTCAGATAGTACAAATATAAAAAGCAAAAGATTATTAAAGTAATTCAATCAGTCAATTATATAACTGTCAATAACAAAAGCCAGGTTTTTAAAATTCTTCATCAGAAAACAAAACAAGTCAACACCACATGCGGCGGCAATTCATTTTCGGTAAATTGAACTTCAACAGTTAGTTGTTAGTTTCTCGATATAAAATACGAATAAAAGGAAACTTAATACAAAAACTTTGGCTCTATTTTCTCGATAGTCGAACCCCTTTCTTCCACACCATAAAACTTTTATAGGAGGTGACATCCCCAAGTATAGTTTCCGAGGCGTTTTGGAATGATAAAGTTTTTAGATCTGCGAATGACTGGGCTTGTAGGCAGGTATTTTGCGCAATATTTCAACCATTGTGATCCTACAAAAAAGGGGAGATAGTTCAAACTGCAATTGGATGTTTGTTTTATATGTACAGGATGTAACCAGACAACCTCGGAAAAAATCAAGATTCCTCAGAGCACCCTGTTACTGAATCATACCTATTGATTTTTTAGCGAGAGAATTCTGTAGTTGCAGAAAAATATATTCAAAGGTTTTTGTTGGCTTTTTTAACTAGCATTATAATGAAATGTATAGTATTTACGTAATAAGATCTAATGTCAGTAATTGTGTTATTATTCTAATGTTGTCACCTGTTGCGGCGAAATACATTTATGATTTTTTAGATCTTATAATTTTAGGACTATGATAATTATTCTGAAAAAATTAAAAATAATTTGCATCACATAATTTTTTGAAGTAAGAACTTATTTAGGCGCGACTTGGGTAACTCAGATTTTTTTTTCTGACGGAACTAACGCTCAGTACTTCCGCCGGAACAAAGTCAGTATTTTTTTTTAAATTGAACGGTTTTAAAAAAAATATTTAAATTGACTTACTAACGATATATGTGCTAATAATCCAACCTTCAAATGTAAAATGAAAATTATAATAAGTTAAATGAAAGGAATAGTCCAATCCCAGTCAATAAATAAGAATATAGGAGATAATCAAGCACCTAATAATATTCTTAGGTTGTTCTTCAATCGCGCGTAAATATTACACGCACACACTTTTTTTTTGTTTTGGTTTTTTTTCAGTGCCACTATATTATTCAGAATCGTCATCCAATGGAACCCCTCACTTTGAGGATGTATGTAGTTCTTACATACCTTGGATACAATTTAGAAATAAGTGCACTCTTTAACTTGGATTTGTTTATGTAATGAAACGTTTCACTTTGTCCACTACTGGGCAAAGGCCTCCCCCAAAGATCTCCACGACGATCGGTCTTGCGTTGCCCTCATTGAACGTATTCCGACAATATCGTCGGTCCATCTCGTGAGGCGGCCTGACTTGGTTCTCCTGTGGATCTCCTCATTCCTGATTCGATCTCGAAGGGAAACTTCGAGCATAGGCTTCTGAGCGACAATGAGCTTCCTTATGAGGCCCATAGTTACCGACCACGTCTCAATTCTGTATGTCATCACTAGCCAATGTGTGTTACATTGGCTAAAAACCTTCTTCTTCAGACACCGTGGTATTAGGGACGACAAGATTCTATGGAGCTAACTGAACGCCTAGCGCCAACCCGCCTGTCAAGTTTGACTGTTATGGCAAAACCCTCGACCCCCAAATTACAACAATTCATATCTTAGGATTACGGCCTCGAGGCCTTTTATCCTCTATTATCCCCATCACCATCAAATGCACAAGCTTTTCAGCTCCTCTGCTAGCAACATGGCCAAAGATGTGGATATTTGTGCCACGGGCCATCCATGGTATTCAGACCATACGGCGTCAATACCACATTTCAAGGGCGTTGATTTTTTGTCTATCTGCGCTCTTGAAAGTCCATGTCTGCGCCGTATAGAGTGATGGGGAAGACAAAGTGTGCGAACCAGAAGTATTTTAGTCCGATTATTGTTAATACTTTGTGGATTTATTGTATCTCATTCGTCTTGCTCACCAAAATGGCAATACTTACGGAGTTGAAACGAGAGGTGGTTGCGGTGCCAGGTCGGCCTGTTATAGTTAATAAATCATTGCATTTACTTATTATGATAGCAATCACGGCCATAATGTTCACGACGCGTTCTTATATAAAAAATAATTATCCTTCTTAAAATACTTAGTAAATAATGTTTGCAATCAAAATAACAGGTATATGTCGCAGGGATATGATAAAAAACAGCGATTTTGTCAAATCTCGGAAGATGTTAAAATAACAACACTATTTTATCATTTCTCTAAACAACTCTAGTGATTTGACCAAATGCCAGAGTTGGTTCCGTGAAATGACAAAAACTATTTTTTTTGGTAGGTACATATTTATAAGGTTTATTTGGTAAGACTTAGACATTATTTGGTAAGAATTTAGAATCGTGTCGCAGGTGGAGAGGGGTGAGTGGGGAAGGGGAAGGGGGAGGGAGGAGATGTCCTTTGTCCCCTGACTCACTCCCCCACTCCTATGAAACGGTAACAGTAACCAGTCTCATCAGGTACCATTCCACCAAACCTGTCCGTGTCGGGGTATGACTTAAGTATGATGCTCGCTTAGCGCGCTTTTAGATTCTAAGTTCTTCTAGTCGCGTCACACATTGTCATTTCACGGAACCAACCCTGGCATTTGATCAAATCACTAGATTTATTTAGAGAAATGATAAAATCGTATTGTTCTTTAAACATACTTCGTGATTTGATCAAATCACTTGGGAATTGACCAAATGGACAGAATAAAGCATTGAATATGGATACGAGGTCCGCTTTTCGTATATTAGCTGTTCCTAACTGCCACACTGCTGCGTTTCGGGGAAGTTTTAGGTATCAAGCCACCAAAATTACATACTTAGTGACATTTATAAACCTGTGTTACAGCTTGTACCTCTTTTAAATCTTATACCATTATTTTTACTAACATTTATTTATTATTAATAACCACATATTTTTACATTTTTAAACCGTACATTTAGATTTTCTTCTTAAGTTCATTTTCTTTTATTTATTTTTATTTTACTTTTTTAGAGTTAAAATAAAAAAAATGATATATATATACAGCCTTTATGAACTGATTTTAATTTCGGTTCACTTATATTCATAAATATAATTTAAAAAAATATTGTCGCTGCAACTCCAGGACTCAATAATGTTGGGGCTAATGAAAACCAGTCCTACATTGGCGCCACGCCATTGCAGCTTATTACTGAGTTATCTCCATTTGATGACTTTCACTGCCGCACAGTACCTACTTTTTCTTTTTTAGTAATAAATTGTATTATTTAATTGGTTTTATTAGTGAGTTCTAAGAATTTATTAATCGTTCTGGTTTGTTATTTAATACTTGTTTCAATTGGTTTGTTATCAATAAATTTTTATTCCATTCTATTCTATTCAAATCTCTGTTATTATCATTTCCCTGCGACATATACACAAACTGACCCAAAGTGTAGATATGATGTTATATTTGTGCTTCTGATTCGTACAACGTCTCGTATGGAAAAGGAAAATAAGATCGCAAATGAATTCACGGAAAATGATAGTCGCATAAAACTCATAAACCTAAGCCTATAAAACATGGCGAGGCTGTGTAAGGCTTTATAGAATGAGCGTTGAAGAAGGCTCTGTATACACGGGACCTGTTGCGTTACCTTGTTTAAATTTTCCGAATGAAATGGCAGCTATAATGTTTAGAATTGAATTGAATACTTATTTTATTCTTATTGCTTTTTAACGCGGTTAACGCGACTGACATTTATTACTCATTTTAACAACCTGCAACGGACTTCAAAGTAAATTTCTTTGAATAATGAATGAATATTTAATTGCTTCAATTTAATGCAATCTTTTCATTAATGCTTGCAACTATAATTCAATTCATAATGTAATTCATTACTTAGGTACCTACTTGTAATGCGATTACAATGTCGGAGTTTTATTGCAAATTTTCTGGTAGCACAGAATGAATTTTGACAAATAAATGAATGAATCTCTATGTAAGTAATGCATAAAACAATATTTTGATTTAAAAAAAAAACCTTATGTGTGCATATATGTTATGTACCTATATGCACCTTGTGTTTATTTGTCGTTCATGGACATTTTTTTAATATTAAAATTATTTTATATAAATATTATATAAACTAATTTTAATATTCTTCTTATTTTATATAAATATTATATAAACTAATTTTAATATTCAAAAGACGAGATCAGTTTTTGAAATTTGTACAGATTACTAATATGTCATTTAAAATTAATCTTCACTTTTTAGTAATTGTTTTAAATTTAGTTTAGTTTGTCCTGTATATCCTGTATAACTTGTGATTGCAGTTTATCCTGTATAACTTGTGAAATATTATTCCAGAAATCATGCAGTCATTTTCTTATAGAGTTTCTCATAACTTTGTTATTTACTATTATTTATTTGTTCCTCGAAGGCTGACAAAGACACCATTGCTAGCTGAACACCTACACCGTACTTCGTTTTCTTTTGCATAAAAATGTGCCTTTTAATTCCGCATATAAAATAAATTTCTCAGTATCTGTGTAAATATGATTTTTTAATGAAACAAGAACCCTTTGTACAAACAAGCCACTTAATGAGGTTACCTCGCCTAATGAAAATAAAAGCATTTCGCTTTGATAAACTCTATCAGGTAGCTGTTCTATAATACAATTTTCTCGTTGCACAAATAGGTCAGGATTTTATAATATTATTTTTGTATTTTTGTTTTGACGTACGACGTAAATTACGCATTTTATTTACAATACAGCCTGAGGGTGTAAAATAATTAGTTACTTTAATTTAACTTATGTTTACTCTAAGATATATATATATATATCTTAGAGTAAACATAAGTTTTTATATATATATATATATATATATATATATATATATCTTAGAGTAAACATAAGTTAAATTAAAGTAACTAATTATATATATATATATATATATATATATATATATATATATATATATATATATAATATGTATCTATGTGATAATAATAAGATTAGTATTATTCTAAGAATGAGTTCATTAACTTAACCATTTTGATTTTTGACCCTTGTAAGATACCTCAGGGACAGATAATTATTTTCTTTAACGTTTTCAAATAAATAGGATATCATCCCCACCATCTGGATGTGTGGCGGTCCTCCACAGTGCGGTTTTCAAGAAATTTTCTTCAACGTACTACAAAGCTGTAGAACGAGCTTCCTTGAGCGGTGTTTCCGGGTCGAATCGACATAGGTACCTTCAAAAAAGCGAGTACACACAAATCGCATTCAGATTCCTCTGGTGTTGAAATAGAATGTGGGCCGCGGCGGTGATCACTTAATACCAGGTGACCGGTTCGCTTGTTTGTCCTCCTTTTCCATATAAAAAATATAGTGTTCTAAATTTTTGATGCAGAATTTCAAAATGAAAACGGCACATTTCGGGCAACGATTGAAACGGGGTAATAGTGGTGAGAGTTAACGGATATTACATAGCAATACTGTGTCAAACGAACAACTGTTCGTTTTGGATTCAAATTTGTGCGCAACCGTGCAAATGGCCCACCTGGATGGAAAGTAATAACTATCCACCATGGACTAACAGAAGTCATCAGATAGGAGTATGCACTTCTTTGACTCCATCATATTGGCCACCTAAAACACACGCCAGATGATTGCACAAGTTGGCTGTGTTAAATAAAATTTTATTTTTTAAAATAAGGGAGGAGCCTAGCAGGACGTTCAGCAGATGGTAATTTATACGCCCGGCCCATTACAATGCAGTGCCGCTCAGGATTATTGAAAAACCCCAAAAATTCTGAGCGGCACTACAATTGCGCTCGTCACCTTGAGACATAAGATGTTAAGTCTCATTTGTTCAGTAATTTCACTAGCTACTGCGCCCTTCAAACCGAAACACAGTAATGTTTATACATTACTGCTTCACGCCAAAAATAGGTGTCGCTGTGGTACTCAAAATCTAGCCGGCATCCTGCAAAGGAGCCGGTAAATGTCTCTCATCTGTCAATGGTTTACTATTTTCGTGGGATAGTTTTTGACACTGTTCTTATTTTTATTCTCACAAATGAGTCCAGTAATGGTAGCTCATAAGAGAGTTGTTATTCAAATTTTAAAATGAGAGTTGGTAAGTTTTCTTCTGTTGACATAAAACTTTAATTTCTGACTCAATTGACAATTAAATATTTTCGGAAATGGTAACTGATATAAATTTATATTTAACGACTCAATTTATAAATAAACGACGTGTAAATACGAACGATTACCACATTTCACTCAATAGATCGCGTGGCACTCGAGTCTGTCACATTCAGGTAGGCTGAATTGGGCCGAAGGATCTTTACGTTTATCATATCATCGGGTCCGCCATTGAGTGGGCCATTTTTCGCGCCTAAATGCCACTGATACTGACATTATTCGGTAGACTTCTGATTGACGACTGGGATTCAAAATAGAAATCCATTTTCACATTAATGCAACACGTATCCCTACAAATTTTCTTTTACTTACTGTTTTGCTTATTTGGATGATTTGCATGAGCTCAAGTTGCGATAGCTTCACTAACCTTATGTATACCTCATCGCACACTACATTTTTGTATGTATATAATATTGAATACTGCCTCATTCGTCAAAGCTAGTTTTAGTTTGTATGCTCATTAATAGTCTGAATAAAAGGCATATTTATTTGTTAATAGGTATTTCGTTTTATCGTAGACGATTAGTTTGGTTTTTAAATCTTTGTCCTTTTTTTATCAGCAAACGTATGGAAAAAAGGGTATGGCTATTTAGCCATATCTCATATTTAGCCATTTTTCTGAGCAAAAAACCCGAGGCTATACAGCCTCGGGTGGTGGATTCGTTTCTTCGTTATTTTCCATCTAAACTCTACTAAAATCCTAAAGAAACGAACCCGCATGAAGCAAGCTATCCACTATACCTACCTAGAAGAAGTGCAAAAACTTTCCTTAGGTAGATAGATATTTAAAAGAAGCTTCAAATACTATCCTTTTTTACTCAACCTTTTGATCATATCACTAGATTTATTTAGAGAAATGATAAATTCGTGTTGTTCTTTAAACATACTCCGTGATTTGATCAAATCACTTAGCGAATTGACCAAATCTCTGTTACTATCATTTCCCTGCGACATATATATTTCAGAGAGACATCCATATACTATTCATTAAAAGCTGAAGGATGGCTCTCGTCAAGTTCAGATCTGAACCCCTGGACTAAAAGAAATGGTCCGATTTATAGACCATGGCCTGCTCTGAACGACAACTGACATAAAGCGTAGCCGACTGTCTACGATATAAATAAAAATTGATTACAATTAATAGAGTCACATCACTTTTCAATCTTGCTGTATCTCCGTTAGAGATATTCTTCTCTCTCGCATTCTTCTTTTGTCTATACGTCTACGTCACGAATAGTAACAAAAAACAGGCTGTTTATTATAATACTCGTATAAATAACACATTATACAACAATTGTTTGGACTGTATCTGTATAAGCCTATAATAATCTAACCCCACCGGTGCCTCGGCTAACCCTCTTCAAATAGCCATTAATGTGCCGGCCCTAATGTATATTTCCCTCACACACATGAATAGAAACATGGATTAGGATATATTTTAAAATGATTGCAATAAAATACCTTTATATCGCTGTAAGCCCAAGTGTGTGTAAGCGACAATTATTTGAAGCACTTTATTTTGTTGGTATTGAATGATACTTGGACGCACGTAAATGCAACTCTCATTTAGTTGGACTTGAGTTGACTGAGATCTTGTCAATCTCTGTATAGGTATGCTGCCCTAACCGACACACTCTGAACCTCTGCAAAGTGCTGAAGAGAGACTTGTGAATGAGCCTGACACCACCCTGGGATAGTTGGTCGCTCTCCCGGAAGTCAGTGAGATCATCGAGTCCTGTCTTCGGACCTCAGATAACCCCAAGACATCCCATCGTAATCTGCGCAAAGCTTCCTCTGGGGAGGAGATAATATATTGCCAGGACCTATGGACTTTGTTTGTGGTAACCTTAGCACCCACTGCCCCGTCGCTTATTTGTCTGCTATAGTGGCCCCCACGAGCGGGGATGCCACGAACTGTGGGCTGGGGCCTTATATTGTCAGTTATGTTTTTGGGGATGTTTTACCATAATCGCCATGCTTGGCAGGCGGTTTAGCGATTGCAGTAGATTGTGTTGCTTTTTAGCTAGGATTTGACCTCCCTTAGGACCTTCCTCCCTTCTTTGTATTCCATAATCGCCTGTTACAACACTCACGGGAGAGGGTGGGGTTGGGCTATTCTGGATCATATTAAACTCACCCTGAAAAGTATACGCCTATATAATATTGGTATATTATTTAAAAAAATTAACTTGGTCTAAGAAGTTTCACTTTTATGTTTATACTTAGTTAAAGAACCCCATATTATGTTTATACTTAGTTGCTCCATAATAAATAACAAAATCTAGCTGTGAAGTTCAGGATACACTTAAAAGTTTTAACTAAAGCTTTCTGTGTTGTGTGTCGTGCAGAAGTTCTTAAGTGCACCGCGGAGGTTTATATAATATTTATCACCTGTCTACAATAGAAGCTAACTTTGATACGAAATGCACCAATTTAAATTCATTTATTCTCCTTATATGAAGCGAGAACAGAATCCTGTGTAACTTATCTATACATCTAAACATATAAATAAAATTGGTGTGTCTGTTTGTAATATTGAAATAACCGGTTTTAACTACACGTATATGAATATATATACGGTACAAACACCAAAATAAAAAATTTTGTCTGTCTGTTTTTTTCGGCTAATGTCTGAAATGGCTGAAAAGATTTTGACGGAAGTTTTATTGGCAGGTAGCAGATGTAAGAAGGAGTAAATTAGGCTACGTTTCTTTAGAAAAAATATTTTATCTTAGAAAAATAAATTAATGTTGCAATGTCCAATAAACGGTCTAATTCTAAAAATAATTTATATGGCAAAACAACGTTTGCCGGGTCAGCTAGTCTACAAAATTTTCATAGTATCTAATTGTAATTAACAACACATTAGAAAAACGACTGATTGGCTAATCGTGTTGACATTTTGTTGATTATTGTAATCTGTAAACCTATAAATTAAACTGAAATGTCCGGTTTTAATTAAGTACTGACTTTTACAGAATATTCAAGAGCAGTTGCTCTTTGTATTGTAAAGTAACTTAGACTTGATTTATCTAAGAAAATATATAAGAATTTCACGTAAAGATACGCGTTGAAACAATACAAAATCTGATAGAATTGTGTGATTGCCATTGCTCCGTAAAATAAATGTGTTAATCTTAATAATGAAAGAAAACAATAAAGAGAGTCACACAACACACATACTGGCAGTTTGTGGTTTTTTTTTTTTTTTTTATGGAATAGGAGGACAAACGAGCGGTCGGGTCACTTATCACACATGATCACACATCCAGATGGTGAGGATGATATCCTAACTTGTGGCGTGTCGTGCGAAGGTGGAATTCGGCGGCAGGTAAAACAGCTCATCGGAACACTCCCCGTGATAAATGCGTATTGAGAGAGCTCTTGAAATACCGACCTAAATTGTCTTGGAATATTTCTTGTGGTCAAAAATCTTTCATTTGAGTTGTGGTTCTGTTATCCTCACTCAATTAAGATTCAATGCTTATTAGAATACTTTACAATGATAAGCTTGATTCAGAATTAGCTCCACGCAAAAAAAAACATGGTGATGCTCACAAGTAATTATAGTGGTAAAAAAGTCCGCCCACCAAATAGGGTCTATCTTGAAATTCAATAGGATCTGCCTTGAAATTTGTAGACCATTATCTTTACACAATAATCAACATTTAAATAATTTAGGGGCTAGCAACGCATCATTAAATTTTAACAGTTACAAGCTGCTTCCTAGTCAGGATCTACTAACGTACAAATTATATAACCATGTTGATTCATTCGATGATTTTTTTTGTAACATAACTCAACCTATTTAATGTTTTGTTTTTAACTCTGGCGTTGTTCGAAATAAACGTTGTTTAAAACAATGGCGAATTATCATTACAATATTGACAAAAGTATCTCTCGAAAGGAACATAGACTACACCCAATCTTAGATGCAAATTACTTTAACTCAATATGATTCTGTACTGTTCATTAACCTCAGATTTGCTAGATGATCTCATGATGACCAGTGGGAGGATCCTTTGCACAGGATGCCGGCTAGATGATGGGTACCACAACGGCGCCTATCTCTGCCTTATTATGATGCCTATTTATGCCTTTATGTGTAAACATTACTGTGTTTCGATCTGAAAGGCGCCGTAGCTAGTGAAATTACTGGGCGAATGAGACTTCACATCTAATGTCTAAAGGTGACGATTATGGCGCAATTGTAGTGCCGCCCAGTATTTTTGGGTTTTTTGAAGAATCCTGAGCGGCACTGCATTGTAATGGGCAGGGCGTTACCCTGGAATTATACGATTATACAGGAATTACCATTAGCTGAACGTCCTGCTCGTCTCGTCCCTTATTTTCATAAAAAAAAAGATAAGTGGCCTTGAAGACCGTTGACTGCAGTGAATCCGACGCGTTCCATAGTTTAATTCACTTTAAAAAAAAGACCCGATTTCATAATAATTATGATTACTGATATCCCCAGATGTGTTTGTCAGCTCAATGAGCCGCGATATTGTTCCGCTTATTACAAATTAGGTGTCATGTTCCGTTCAATACAGAGCAGTTGCTGCAAAATTAATTGGCGAATAATTGCATGCGCCAAGTAAAGCAACCTGCTATTGACTGCGCCTTAATTAGACTTGGTCAGAGATGGCGGGAGACTGTGTTGAAACTCAATAATATATTTTATATAAGTATAGATTATATTCTAATACCCAGTACTTATTCTTAGGTCGAGTACAGTAAAGGATCTCTTCATTGTCCCTCCGTCTGTTTTTTTTTTATGTTTAAAAGGGAGCAAATGTTCAAGAGGCTCACGTGATTGCGACTGCCCATGGACATCCGCAATACTAGGAGTCAAGATATGTGTTGCTGGCCTTTAAGTTGGGAGTATTCTCTTAAGTCTAAGCCATGTGCGAGGCAAGAAGTATCTTATAGTAGTGGAATTAAGCTCCTGGTATCAACCCGACCAACTACCCTGAGTACCTACTCCCCGTGATATATGTTGTAATTTGTCAAGGTTATTTTTCTCAGAAAGATGTATTTTGTGATATTTAACATCAAATACTTATGATAATACTTATGCCCGGGCAACATAACAATGTTCAGTTCAATCCTAATATTATAAAGCGTTAGGTAAATAAAATCTATCAGGTACTTAAACTTGATAAATAACATGATCAATAGTAAACGAAAACACTGAAATATTCACCTTTTTATTACTGTTAAAAAAGTTTCTAGAATTATTAAACGAATAAAAAGGAGCTATTACAAAATATTGATAGCAAAAATGACTTTCTGAGTAACGAGTCATTGCTATTGAATCTCATTTTCTATAAGATTTTTGAAGTGTTTCTTCAGGCGTGACTTGGGGGTAACTCAGGATTTTACTCTTTCATCAATAAGAATAAAAGAGAAAATCAAGAACCTGATAATGACTTGACCTGTAAACTAAATTTTTATTTTCTGATGAAAAATAATATCAAAACATAACATCATAGCATTCTTTGTAAAACATATAAAATCTCACTTGATAAAATAATATTAATAAATATTATTAAAGGCATTTTTTGATTTTAGGTAGAGAAAATGTCAACGTTGCTCAAAGATGTAGTTATATTGTCAGAGTTTCCGAGAAAAAAAAACCTTACAATGCTCTTCAGTAATACGTGAGTGCTTAGTTGGTAACATGACTTCATTTAATGTATATATGTTTTAATATATTTATGTATCTGTTAATTATTCCTAAAGTTAATTATTATTAAGTTTTACTTCAATCGCGCGTAAAGGTTACACACACATACTTTTTTTATGCATCCAATATACTCGTAGGTTAATTGATATTTATACAGTTTATTTATTATTACTTTTTATTAAATATTTGATGTTTTAAACGCTTTTAACTTTGAACTCGTTTCATATATTGGATGCTGAACCTTACAAACTAATTTGTTTTGTATTATACAACCAATATAAAATACTCTATTGATTGAAAAGAGTGGCCGTTGAGTTTTGCTTATGTTCTTCTCACGGGCTCTACTTTTCCTGAAAATATGGTAGATTAAGTAATTTCAAAGAAATATTAATAGTGACGATTCAAAAGCGCTTAGTTTAAGCCTAATTGAATAAAGTTTAATTGAATTTGACTATACTAAAAGTATTTGGAGAAAAATTACAGAAGAAACTATTTGTTGTCATCTAAGAAGTTTCTTAGATTATAAAACAAACAAAATGTAGCTCCTACAACATAATTATAGTAAAAGTGTCTTCCTGCGTAACAATAACTGAATGATAAACATGAAATGAACTGTTGAATTACATTTTCTATGAGTAAAAAGTAGTAGTTTAAATTATTATTTCGTCATTAAGGAACCCTTTCTGAGCAAGTTAGGTACTCAAATTTTCTCGTTTCTTAAGTAAAGCAATGGCAACTTGACCTCTATGTTAAGTGAAAAGCAAAAGAAGAATCCAGGAATAGGTAGTAAATATGTAATAGCAAAGTTTGTTAAATTATATTTAACTAATCACAATATTAACGCCTACAATATTTTGATAGCAAAAGTGGCTCTGATTCCAACATGTCATTAATTTACTTACTATGATTTTATTATATGATTTTTTTTTATTATTGTTTAATCAGACACGCTTTTGCTTACTTTTCTTATCTGGCGTTACCATCGTTGACTTTGTGATGGAACGAGATGGTTGCTTCTGCCACAAGAGGTATTTTTTCCTCTAGTGAAGATAATAATGCGAGTATAATGATGTCCTACTTGTAGTACAATTTAGTCTTAACTTAGGCCAACAAGTAACTCTACTTTAACTTAAACTTGATAGACTAAACTAAGAACTATCGTGACCATTATCAGTTTTCTTAATTATTCTCTATTAAGGAGAAGTCACATTGATCACGAGTTTTTAATAATATCACTATTTTTATACTTCTCTACACTAATTCACTAGCACTACTAAAATTAAATGGTTTTGTTCATTTTAATCTTCCTTCTATATCAGTATGTCAAGGAGCTGAATTGCCACGACATTCACGTGATGATGAATTTATTTATTTATTTGATAAAAACGGTATTACAATATTTATTTATGAAACTGTTGTGTAGTAAGGGGTATTAAAACACGAATGTGGGTTTATCATACGAGTCGAATCCCAGTGTGATAATAGTTTCACATGAGTGTTTTAATACTTAACTACCATCAGTAGCATACAAGAATAAATCGACACCCATAATATGAATCCTCTATAAAAGATTCTGAAACAGTTAGCTTACTGCTAACATTAAAAAAGCCAGTCCTAGTAACAACACTCCTTGAAAACAGAACTGAATTACTGAATTTCATTACAACACTCGGTTGGATGATGTAATGGTTATTAGGACATTGGGTGTTTTAATGTTGGCAATAAGCTAACGGTTTTAGAATCCTTAAAAGAGGATTTATAGCATGGGTTTAGATAAAATTAATTACATCAATCAATTACATCTAATGCTATTGCTAGTTACCACTATGTGAGGACTCACAAGGTTGGATCAGCAACTACACCGTCACCTTAAATCGGTCAGTAAATAGAGCAGTGTCAGATTGGGCTTCCCGGAGGCGAAACAATTTCAAGTCTGAAGCCTGAAGACGGTGATTTCTGCTACGATAGTAATTGTTAGAATTAAACAGTAAAATCAGCTTCAATGAAGCGCCATAACAATGATTGTATATTCTAAGTAGTATGAAACACTATAATTTATACTGATAAAAAGTCTCCCACTGGGGAGACTTTTTTGCACAAGATGATCCATAGGTGATCACCACAGTAGCAGCACCTTTTTCTGCGGTGAAATGTGCGTTGGATTGAAGGAAGCCTTACCTAGAGAAATCACTTGGCTAATGAGACTTAACATCTTATGTCTGATAGTGACTAGTGCAATTGTGCTGCAGCTCCGAAATTTGAGTATAATCAAGAAAGCGATGGGTCTATTCGTCCTGCTCGTGAACATTATTATTATTAATAATAATAATAAGTACCAAGACTTAGCACATGAGGTTACTGACATGTGGGAAGTTGATTCAACAATAATTGTCCCAATAGTCGTTTCCGTTAACGGTCATAGCAAAGAGTCTCGACCATCATCTCAAAAGGCTCTCACTTAATAACTGGATAAAGGGTCAGTTACAGAAAGCAGCGGAAGTTCCTCAGTCTGTCGCCCTAACCACCAGCGGAATTGTCGTGAACTAACGCCGGCGGGACTCTATTTTTTTTATTTATATTTGTAATGTTGTTTTTTATATTTTATATATTTATATATATATGTAGAAAATAAGATTAATTTCTAATAAAGAGTATAATAATAATAAATAATAAAATATTTTATTAGGTAACTAGTCAATCCTATCGACTCTAATTTTGTTCTAAGTTATTATTTCACTAAAAAATTCACATTGTAGTTCCCTTTTCTACAACTATTCTGGGCCAGAATGGCTATTTACAGGCTCTATAGAAAATATATTGCCACGAACGATTGCAGATAAGAAGAGTTGGAACGATAGGAAATCAGAGATTCAATCCACAGTTGTGTTTTATAAAACAAAATAAAAATACTATATAAGAGATACATATCGCGTGAATAAACATTGTTTTAAATGCGGAAGCTAGTTCGCTTCTATTAACAGTAAAGGTAGTGATAGAAAGCACAATTTATGTTCATTAATTAACCCTGCAAGAACAATTCATCACAATAAAGGGATCTTAGCAGCAAAAGAATGATCCATTAAACAAATGTGAGTTAAAGGTTAGGATCAGGTAAGGTAAACGTTGGAAATTAATCACACCTCAGCGGAAGCGATCGTGTCTAGTCAGCTTGCGTGGCCACCAAAATAGCGGTAGGGTTTCAGGAATTAGCAATAACAAGATTTTTGTCTTAACTAATAAAATAGGTGAAATTGGAAATATGTATTTGCGCCATTGATATTAAAAATCACAGGTTAATAAAGTAAAAAATTTCTTCGTATTGTTTCACTTACGAGGAGGAGTGTCAACCAAATAATTAACAATGGGAAAGAAAATACCGTACATAAGTGACCAGATATGCGACGTATATCTTATAACCGTGAGAGGTTCGCTACATATTGTGTACCTAGATATATAGTTGCACATTGTGTTTTTATATTTCAACATATTTGCTGACTGGGAATAGGGCTAGGTATATATGTTTGTATTGTAGTCGTTAGTTTGTATTATAATATATTTTAAAACATTTACTAGATTTAAAAACAGATATAACAAAGAGAGAAAAAATTACGCATAATGTGTTTTCTTCTGTGTGTACGTACGTGAGTACTACGTGAGCACGGAAGCAAAATATTATGTTTATATGTGTTGGAGTATGTGGGTGAATTATCATGAGTGTTTTTAAAATAATAGGTAATCAGAAACATTTGGTGTTTTGACTTTCGTAATTATTGCTTAATAATATATTTTTAATCTTTAGAACAAATTGATTTTTGGTAACGTTGAAGACATCTAAACCTGTGAACGACGCATAATAGAGGAGAGGGTTGGGGCTTGTTGAATGATTTTGACAGACAGCCGAATAACAGTGCGGTTCGAAAAGCATGGGAATATCGCAGGCTTATCACATTAGCTGGTGATTTTAGTTTAAGAGTAGATTCAAATCAAGAAGGATCTTGGTATCGTGACAGATGTCATATAGAAGGACATATCTGATAATTATGTTATAACAATAACGGACGAGACAAGCAGGACGTTCAGCTGATGGTAATTCATGCACCCATGCCCATTACAAAGCATTGCGTATCCACTTATTATTCTTCTATCTTTGAGAGTCACTAATTTGAAATATCTACACACGTTTAAATAGTCATTGAATTTATAGTATATAATAATATTCAAGGTGATATACAATTTTTTCTGGCAATATTTTACTGGTTCACCATAAAATGTGAGTTCCAAATTGAGCAACATTGATGAACTTGCATATATGCGTTGATAGTTTGGTTCATGCAATATCTTAAAGTGGTTGACTTAGTCAGATCACAAAACCAAGATTTTTTACTACTTGTTAAATGAAGCATCTATGAATTGTAGGTATGTATGTCAGCTTGGTATCTAGGGGTAGCTCAAGGTCTTTAACTGGGTCTGTACAGGGGATTAAAGAGTTGTTTAGTTTATAATCGTATTAAATGTTTTGATAAAGTACTTTTGTTTTATTTTGTAATGTTATCTGTAATTCTGTTATGCCGGTTATAAATCACAAGTCTAATAGGTTATCCTGAAGCAATATACAATCGTCAACAGTCTTAATTATCATGAATAAAATTTTATAAAAGATTAACTGTCATGGATGTACGCAAAATATTTTAGCTTTTATTGAAGCTTAGATAATGTGAGGTGTGAAAAAAGATGCGTTTACCCTTATTTATGGGTGTACTCGTCCTTTATAGGGTTCCGTAGCCAAAAAATGGTATGTGGTAAAATGTGTGTCACTTCTATAATAAGAGAATGATAAAACTAAAATAAATATATAATGTATATTACCATGGTAATAACTTCCACCAAAATTGGATTGAACGAGGTCTTGTAAGTAGTTTTTTTTTTAAACTGCTACTACGGAACCCTTCATGGGCGAGTCCGACTCGCACTTGACCACTTTTTTTAAGGATATCATATCGCCATTGTAACATCGTGGAAGAAAGTTCGTTGCGCAGTTATGAAACCTATATGAAAGATTATTTATATAGAACTGCGCAATGGTTGAACATCAAATTCGGTAGCAGAGTCAGATTAAATAACTTTTATTTATTTATAAATTATTAACAAATAACATATAAATATCATAATACTTGTACATACATAAATTCATTCGAATTTTACTGTGTACAAAAGGTCGTATTGCATATTATATATAGTAATATTGCAACAAGAATCGCTGTTTACATGGCCACATAATAGAAGGATAGACTTTTATTTAATTATCTGATTCTCAATTTAATCAATCTACTCCTGTGTTAACCTAATAAACCTTCCTACTGGTAATTAAATGTTAGATTTAATTTTCTTACTCGTAGAATCGTTTAGATTTGATAGCTGTGTTACAAACATATATGTTTAATTTATTTTCCAATATGCCTCTTATGATATTATAACTACATAAACCACAACGCATTGTCAACACACACGAGAGTAGGCGGTCCCTTCCGCCTGTTACTACTACACCCACAGAGTTTACTGTAATATCTTAAGTTAGACATAATTATAAGCTAGAGCAAAAACATTGTAACCCTGTGTATAGCATCACTTAATGTGGAAAACATTGAAATATTTCTCAGCCCACCACTTGTTTCTATAATTAAGACTTTCGACAATAAAGCTAGAAATGCTCAAAAATAAGACCAAGGTTGCCCAACTAGCAGATAGACTCAGCTCTGCGGCATATGCCGTTAGAAAGATTAGACAGTACACGAATGTTGCAACCGCTAGATTAGTGTACTTCAGTTATTTTCACAGCATCATGACGTACAGTATTTTACTGTGGGGTCATGCTGTTGACTTTGATATATTGTTTGTTCTGAAAAAGAGAGCTGTTCGTGCTATATATGAGCTTGGTTATGACTGTTCATTGTCAGTACATTTATGAAAATTTAATATATGTTCACAAAAATCGTCACCTTTTCGCTCTTAATAGTGATTTTCATTATTATAACACTAGAAATAAGGGATTGCTTGTAACTAATTCTAGTAGGCTTCATAAGATACATAATAGCTTTAATGGTTAATGTATACACTTCTATAATAAAGTCCCAGACACTGTTCAGGCATTATCTATAAATAAATTTAAATGTTTTATAAGAAAATGGCTCTGTCGTAAATCCTATTACTCCACAGCTGAATATCTAAGTGATCAGACAGGCTGGGAATAGATTATGATTATTTTATTAGCGATAGAAATAACTGTACAATATTGTATATTTATATTGAAATCCATTCCATAATCCATTTATAAAGCATCCTGAGTGGCACTGCATTGTAATCGGCAGGGCGTATCAATTATCATCAGCGGAACGACCTGCTCGTCTCGTCCCTTATGGTCATAAAAAAAACGCCCAATTCAATAAATATTTCTGCGGACCCTCGATACGTGATTCTGACAAGTTAAGTTTTCCGTATATAAAATTACGATTCAAAATGAAAAACATCTTTGAGATAGAACTGTATCTTCTTTATCATCTTGTCTTGTGTGTAACGGACATTGGACATTAGACTGAAGCTAACATTGGCACACGTGGAGACTTCCGTTCACCGGAAGTGAAGCTTCGCCGGATGTCATCGGTGTACAGCGGAAATGACGCTTAAATTCTCGATTTCCTGCGAACCCATAATCATGTTCGATGCTTAGCAACCCTGTTTCAAAATTCATCAAAATAATTGCTTTGTGCAAATTTAGTTTCTATATGATTTCATAGAAAACTGCAGGCGATTGGATGATGGATTTACTAAGAAAATCAAATTAAAGTATTTCTCGGATTGCAAACACATGCGCTAATTATACCCTAGGTCCTTATTGATCATTGAGAGCAAAATTTTTAGAAATTAACATCTTAACTGTTGCTTCTCAATATATTCTTGATAATTTTATGTATGTACATTGGCAAATAAGTGAACTTGATAGAAACTATCCTAACCATAATGTTAACACCAGGAACAGACACAAACTTATACGATCTCAGAAATAAACCTGATATAAAGTATATCTGAGAACAAACCAAGAATATGCAAAATATTTACAAATAGACATTTGCTTGATTGGTTTATTCGGACGTATAAGGTTTCCCGCGTTTACTTTCAAGTCTGCCTGACATACGGAAAACTTCATAACTATCATATCAGCGATATAGTCAACATTTTGTATATTCTTGGTTTATGCTGAGGTATAATTATAAACCAATATTATTTGTAAGGTAGATAATGGCTAATACTCCGCTAAGTCGAGTTAGTAAGTCTTTTGTGGGGCGATGTATATGCTTTTACGATCCCAGAAAATGTTCAAAATAAATGTATTACGATATTCAAAAGAATTGTTAAAAAACGTTTTTAGGTTAGGTAGGTTAGGGCTATAGGTTACGTAACATAACATTATATAAAATAAATGACTTTCTTAACAAAGTCATTTATGTTATAGTAAGCTTATTTCCCAATCTGTGGTATCATTAATGATACTACAGATTGGGAATGGAGCTACCATCCTCAGGCAGTACCGACCATAGCTTTTGACTTTCAATAAGTGATACCATATCCTTATTTGAATAAAAATATTTGAATTGATGATGTCTTATTGTAACATGAAATCATTTTACCCGTTATATATATGAAAAATGGGAATGAAACCAAAAATAAATGAAAAAAATTATTTAAAAAAAAATTCGCATTGCCACTATGTCCATACATAATTCTTTTTGTTATTGATTTGTTCCGATGATAAAATGCGTTAGTTAGTTTCAGTCCTATTTGGCTAAAATTTAAATGGGCTCTAACCTCGAGACTCTCCCATCAATACCTTAACTTTGTCACGAATTTTACCATAAATTATCAGAGACAAAACATTTAGACGATCTTTCCAAAGCATATTTGTCATTGTATGAAACGCAATTTCAAGTATCTGTTATGGAGTGTTGTGTCCACGACACACCTATGATAAATGTTCGCCAGTAAATCATATCGCGTCCTGACTTCAGAATCGAGCTCCAGTAATGTACGGCGGAACTTTAATGTACACGTCGAGAAAGATTAGAGTGTGTTGTGAAAAGTTTAGATGTATCTTGTGATGTGTTGGTTTCGTACCTACCCATAATAGATTCAAATTCAAATAGAAATATTTTTATTTAAAATAGGATTTAAAATCACTTCAAAAAACTTTCGAAATACTATGCCTAAGAAGAACGGGGGAAGAAATTCAGGGGCTTTGTTTCTTAAATTTGTTACAATATAATATCGAAAACTAAAATTTATAATTAAACACCCGGAGGGCATTACCTCTATTCCTAGTATGTGGTATCATTAAAAATATCATTTATATTATAGTAATCTTTACCACACAATCGTTTTTTAACAATTCTTTTGAATTTAGTATCTTTAGAAAACTATAATCTACAAAAAATCATATCATATTGCTACAGCGAAAACAATCTCAAAAATGTCCATACTTTAGTATTGCAAATTATACGCAACCTCCTAAGTAGGCTTCATTCATATTGTTGTTATTCGAAAGCAGAAAACTGTCGCAACTCCTAACCAATTCTAACTCATCGACATAGCGTACAATATTGTTTCCACCGAGGTCGTCGAGTGGAATCATGAACTAAGTACGGAACAGTACAACGAGTTTAACGAACCACGAATAAGTGCACACCGAAATGCAACAATCACATGGAACGCAGTAAATTCTGTTTTATAGCACAACTAAGAATTGCTAGCTTGTTGTATTGGGAAGTGAGTTCACTAGTTGGAGATTCAGTTCCTATTGTTCTAATGTGTTGTAAAATACGACTTTGTATTTTTATGATATTTTATTCACGATGGTCAAAATATTTATTATTTGGATGAAAACGTCCAACAATCCAACAAAGATATAGTTTTTAGCTTTAAAGATTTTACCGTCATAAAACCCCGTAGACGTTCCTAAAAATCCGGCAACGCTCTTGTGATTTCTCTTACACAAAAAAGAAGACAATAAAAGGAAAGACATCATTGCACATGATTTCTTTATATTAGGCTACAAGTGCTGACCCGGCAAATGAAGTATTTTGCCATATAATGTACCCGCGCCTGCTCATGTATGTATTGTCGTAACATCATAATATTTAATTTAATCCGCGTTGGATAGCGAGGCTGATACGTTGGGTTTCCTGTAGCCATATTCTATTTTATTTTATATAAAATTTTGAATCTGGATAGTTAATCAGTTATCACAAACATCTTATGGTATAAGTATTATTGCAATTGATCCAGTAGTTTTCGCATTTTAACCAAATGATAAATCCGGCACTCCGTTCTTCTTCGAACTTCAAAGTAGAGTCGAGTAGAGTAGTGAGCTATTTGCTAAAAGTTTACCCAATGAATTCAATCATTAGTGTTATTTCACCAGTGCCAGGATTCTTTGTACATGTTGCCGGCTCCTATACAAAACAGGATGCCGGCTCCTGTACAAAACAGGATGCCGGCTAGATTATGATGGGGACCGCAACAACGCTTTTTTCTGCCGTGAAGCAGTTTTGTCTTTTTGTCTGAAGAGCACCGTAGCAAATGAGATGTCTCACGGTGACGAGCGCAATTATGGTAGTGACACTTTTTAGGATTTTCTAAAATCCTGAGCGGCACTGCATTGTTATGGGCAGGGCGTATCAATCACCATCAGCTAGACGTCCTGCTCATCTCGTCCCTTATTAGGATATAAAAAATTCAAATTCACAAGGTTTTTTTCAATATTTACAATATACAAATAGCTATAAGCCAGGATTTATTTTATCGTTAAACTTGAGACAGTATAAATTGGTGATTAAAATTTCCTTGTCATACGTTGCTAAGATATGAACCCTCGAGATTTAGGGGACCTCTAACAAATACTGTTTTCGACACACCGATTGTATTTGTCAGTATGGCAAGGCAGGATATCGAATTAGGGAGACAATATTAAATTACCTTCTTCACTTTATACATAGTTTTTGTTAATTATTAAACTTAAAACTTCTTTAGGCGCGATTTAGGGTAACTAACGGGTTTTGAAAACAAATCAATTGACTCTTTAATTAACCGTTACAGTTTAATTGTTAATTTATTATTTATTTGTTTATTTATTACTACTTTAGTAATAAATAAGTTATTTATAAAGTTTTCAGTGTGACGTTTGCGACATACTTTAATGTTCGGTAATATCGTTATATTGTCATTATATTTAATGAATGATGATTTTTAAAATGTGAAAGTGGTATTCATGAATTTTATATAAAATATAAAATGAATACTGAACTGGGGGAACCGCAATTAGAGTTAAAAGTTCTACATATTGGCCCACAGACTTGCTTTAAAATAAATTACATTTATAATATTATATAATTGTTTAAAAAAAAACTAAAAAACACACAAACTTAAATAAAGAGCACAAATTTTTCTTTGGTATTCGAAAATATTCTAATATTAGATAAATCGGTTAATGGTTAAAGTTTAAAATTAGCATCGATTCCTGTCTTATCGTTGACAGATGAAATTTATATAAATTATCAAATATCTTATTTTGCAAATTGAAAATGGAATAATTTTATCAAATTAATGTATTGTCATCAGTTCTCGATAAGTATACGAAGTTTTAACGAATTATGACCGGTAAATGTGGGTCAAAATCGCGCCCGAATGAGTCGGTTACAAACGAATATATATACAGGTGAAGCTAATAAAAAACGCATACAGTCTACGGACCCCGTCAGAAATAAACTTTCTCCGTTCTTCTATCAGCTCCAAATGTAACTAACTTCATTTAAATAAAACTCTTTTAAAGGATTAAAACGCGTGTAATTGTAACGGTTTTACATTAGATGTTTGCGTAAAAGTTACATTTTTATTTTAGTTAACCCGACGTTTCAAGTCCTTTCCAGATCTCGTTTTCAGGGGGACGGTGTTTAACGCAAACATCTAATGTAAAACCGTTACAATTACACGCGTTTTAATCCTTTAAAAGTGTTTTATTTAAATGTGTAACACTCGCGTTAATCAAAGAAAATACTAACTTCATTTAATTTATTTGTATTTTCTCATCTCTTACATGTTATTCTTTCTCTTAACCTATTTAGGTAAATTTTAGTTATCGCTTGAATTTGTGTAAAGTATTATTAGTAGCATCATGGTAAATAATATAATGAAATTAATAAAATTAAACGGTTTCGATTAATATTTTGAGAAAACTATTTTACATTATCAGTCAGTAGTTCAGTCCTTAGACTGAAGTTCAAACTTCAGTCTAAAAAGAGACTGGTTTTACTAAGATAAGCTACCTAGAATCTAAATTAAGATTTTTGAACATAAACAATATGTTATGTTTTTAAAGTGTTAACCCTCACTTCTAGGATTTATTACTAGATATTTACTAGATATTTATTTTTGAACATTTTAACATACCAACGTCAATTATAAACTAAGATCACTGAATAGTCTAGTCATTTAAGCTTAAATTAGATTGACAAATACTTATAATCATTGATTTATGGATAGTTCATCAACTATATCTGGCGCGTTTTCGACCGGAGGCACCGGTTGACCTGAAGTGATGCTGTGACCGCGCGCTCTCCTCCCTCTATCTCGAAAACGATACACCGTATAAAAATTTTTTTAAACAAAATTTGGAGAGAATTTCGTACAAATACAAATAGCAAAAAACCCATAGGAAATGAGATATTTCCAAAAAAAGCGCAAAAAACTGATTTTTGTGACCTTTGACCTTAAAATTTAATAGTTGCTTACACCCTACCATATGTAGGTTTTGAGACAACTTTTAGGGTGTCAATATACAAGTATTTACAGACTTACAGCTGGGTATCTCGAATTCCGAGGTGAACTTACTATAATTACTGGACTAGAAATATTTATGATAGAGAAATAATATTTATTTAATCGGCTTTGATAATCAAAGTGATAGTGCCGACTAGTTTGGAACCAATCAGAGATCCTTCGTTAGTGTGAGTGTTGTGAGTTCGCATTCGCGTCCCGTGTAGCATTGCAATTTTGCGCTCGTAGTCTAGATTTATATAGTGTTAATAATTTAAGATTCAGAAAATTTATCATAAAATCAATTGATTACATTGTAAAGAAACATTCTCAGAACACACATACTTCCGTAAAAGAGAACCGCAGATGTACTGGGGAACAAACTTTATACCGAACTACCAAAGTAAATCAGTGAGAAATCTTGGTAGAGTTCTCCAAGCAAATAGTTTCACATAAAACACATTAAACATTCTAATATAGTAATGAAAACTAAAGTTGGTCCGTCCTGGGACGCCCTGCACAGCGTATCCCCTGGTATATTATGCAAGTTACGTGCTTTGTGCAGTTGGTGGCGTTAGGCCTTGTAGAATTATGTTTATTACTTGCTGCTACTTCGTGGAAGCTGCAAAGATATTGAAGTTTACGTTTCAGGCTTTGTAGTTGCAGGGAAGAAGTATAAGATATCTTAAATGTGCTTGTTGTTCATATTCATAATATGATTATGAGTCTGGTTTAATGTAGAAGCGTATTTTGATCAGTTAAACTCACTTTAGTAAAACTAAATTAAATGAATTTATTTTTATTCAATTGAATTTAAAATCACTTATTAAACGTCAAAAATTAACACCTGAAAAACTGGCGCTAGAAACTCACCGCAAGGCTTTTTTTATAAAATTTCGTCACACTATAATATCGTACAGTAAAATTTATAACAATTGGACTATAATTACTTAGGTTCATTTTAAGTAATGTAAAATGTTCATATTACAGCTTAATAATTTTTGTATTATCATTAAAGCAGTTATATTAACGGAATGAAGTTTATATATTCGACATGAATGCATGTTATATTATGTTCAAAGTAATGTAATAAGCGTTTACTTCACTTACTTTTGGCAGGCTTGTTTGAACAAAGCGCATTTTTATGCTGTGATGTCCAGTTATGTGTAAATATTATTATGTTAATTAATGGGCAAATGAGACTTAATATCTTATGTCTCAATGTGACGAGCGCAATAATTGCAATGCCGTTCAGAATATTGGGTCCAATCAAAAATCTTATCATCTATCTATTTCACATATTTTTTTTTATTTTTTTTTAGGGTACCGCGAACCTTCCGTACCTATATAAACGGAATCCTTATTGAATCAGTTTCTTGTCCGTCCGTCCGTCCGTCTGTCTGACAACAGTCCAAATTTTGAATTAAGTAAACGTGTGTGGGGTTTATAGGGTATGTGGGATGTCGTATAAAAGTGTTTTATTGGCATAAGAACAAGCAAACATTTTTAATTATACTTATGATGTATAATAGTTTTCAATTTGTGATGAAGAATGAAAAAATATCACTTTTCCCTTTCTAAAGTATAGGTAGGTATTTAATAATATGTACGGAACCCTAGGTGAGTCCGATTGGCGATCAAGATTCAATTATATAATTTTTCATTAATATGTAATTAAAGTAGGCATCAATGCGTACATTTCGTAACTGTATCCATCTGTCGCTCATTTATGAAATTAATAATCAAAATTCGCACATTCAAGTTTATACCGCAAGTCAAGAACTTGCCAAATTCATTACGACCGAAATTCTACCCACATTTAGACAGGTCGCGTGGCAAGGACAAATGGGGTCGTAACTCATAATGTAAGCTTTCTTATATTATGGCTACAGTCTGAGGCAGTCAGAAGATTATCAAACCTGTGTCAGAGAGTTGGCAAACCTTCATTTAAAGATGTTGAGGGTCACCATTAATTTCTGTTCTTGTTATTAGAACATCCATTTTATGTTTCTTTATAGGATGGTCTCACTTGGCTTAATATTCTAAATAAATAGTATAAAAACAAAGTCGCATCCCACTGTCTGTCCCTATGTACGCTTAGATCTTTAAAAACTACGTTATGGATTTTGATGCGGTTTTTTTTAATAGATACAGTGATTCAAGAGGAATGTGAATGATATGTATGATACTTAAATAATATTATAGTGGCGATGATATTCTAATTTGTTGATTGTCGTGCGAAGGTGGAAAATGGTGGCAGGAATCAGATCAACATGCGGTAGAAAACACACGATGAAGCGACGTCCCTACGCCACGCCAGGTGATTGAGCGGATCTAATCCGGGGAATTCGGACGACACGCCACAAATTAGATTTCAAGCCCACCATCTGAATGTGTGCGGTTTTCGATGAACTTTCTTCCACGTACATCCAAGCTGTGGTATAAACTTCCTTGTGCAATGTTTCCGGGACGATACGACATGGGTACCTTCAAAAAAAGGCGTGTTCACCTTTCTCAAAGGCCGGCAACTCTCATGTGATTCCTCTGGTGTTGCAGGAGAATGTGGGGGACGGTGATCATTTTACATCAGATGACCAGTACGTAGCTCGGTTGTCCTCCTTTGCCATAAAAAACTGAATTCATGGAAATGCGAAAATAAATTTCAAGAAAATTAAATAGTTCGTGTATAAACCCTATTTCCAATAAGGACATCGTATAGAATTCAATTTAATTCCCTTGGAGTTGCTGAAAGCATTTTTCCTAACGCCCTGGACGGGTAACAAATTATACAATTTGTCTCATAAGGGAGCTATAAGTATCAGTGGGAACGATCAAATAGATTACAATCTCTGTGATAAAGTAATATATTGAAGAGATTTATGTAACTACCTATAACGTTGGGTATTATATTGGTGAGAGCAATTTGTGCTAGGCGTTTTTACAATTGACATATGTGTAAAACTTGCTATTATGTTATATCTACGATTAAACCGAGAATATGCAAATTGTTTACAAATAGAAATTTTTCTTATACTTGGTTTATTCGGACGTATAAGACGTTTACCGCGTTTATTTGGCTGCTTGACAATCGGAAAACTTCAGAATTATCATTGTATTATTAACAGTAATTACATGTTTATTTAGACCAGTTATAAAAATCGATATAAATACGGATGGGACGTGTTTTTTTTTAGTCTGTATGTTCATAAAATCGGTTCATCTGGCCAAGCTCTAATAATTCTACAAAACTATTAGGTGATACGAAAACCCAAAAGAATCTAATTTAATTATATTTATTATCATCTCTTATTACTTGTTGGCACTTTATATTTCATTTTACATAAAATAAATGTATTTTCGTAAAGTTTATCGTAGAGTTACATGATAATTATGTAATTCATGAAAATTACTTTAGGAATTTCGGAAGATTAATGGATGAAGTTCGCCCATTTTTCATATTTTTCCCTGCTGTTACGTACATGCTAAGATTAAGGGTACGGCAAAGATAAACCCTTGATTACACTGTCAATATGACATTTCATAGAAGTTTTTAAATATTTATGAAATAAGGGATGTAAAGACCACTAGTGGGAGATGGCAATGACGTCAGTTGACCAGCTCGCTATATCAATAGTTCCATTAAAATGTTTTTACCGAGTAATTGATGGGATGACTAAAGGTGAGCTACCTTTTTTTTATTAATACCACTCATTAACTAGCAGGCACCTTATAAACGACCTGTGTGAATTGCTTTAGGTAAAAATCTGTCCGTTAAATCATTTTTTTAAATTTAACGACTGCGAATTAGCTCTTGTTGATATCCAAAAAGTAGCCATTTTCCTTTTCCTTTTTATCCAACCTCCCTATAGTATAAGCTGTTTCCACTCCTTATAATACGACGAGCCGAAACAAACAGACAATCACACAAAAAATTTTAAAACAATATCTAATCTACTATCTAATAACAATATCTACTAACATAAGTAAGCAACTACTAAAGTTTAAATCTGTTTTTTATTACCCTCAAATAGTTAAATTTTATTTATAATATGTATAGATTGGAAACAGTTACACTAAAACACATAAGTTTTTTATTAAATATGTTTATTTTTATTATTTTAAGTTATTTTATCACAATATACAAAAAACACTAGACTATTTATTGCACTTAAATATTTGAATATTAAACAACTATGAACCGTTTCTACTTCATGTTGTAGCCTACCCGGAAATTCTTTCTGGTTCGAATTGAAAATGCCTTTCAGTATCACTATCTTACAATTAATTATATTTAACAGGACCATTGACGTGCAAGAAACAACAAGACTCAGAATCACACTTAAAATTTGTCCGAAGTTAAACTCTACCTAGTTTTAGTTCATAGACTTTGAACATTACTGCTATGATTTAAGGTTTTAATTTGAATGAATGTTTTCATGTTATCTGTATTAGGCTAGGGTTACTATGGATGCGAGTTCTGACGACGAACGCGTCAGAACCGCTCGAGCGTTGCCAGTGTAAACACTGTCATTGGATACCAGGCGTTTGTTTCTTCTGACGAATCCGCCAGAACTCGTCAGTACAAATTTTCGTCAGAACTCGCATCCATAGTAACTCTAGCCTAAGCCGCTCTGGCATTTTTTGACGACCTTTATCCAGGCTACTGGGAGTCTAGTTTGTTTATATAACGTCAATGGACAGGACTAGACAAAGCAATCGTTGTACATTTACATTTTCCTTATAGACTAGTTGTTAATTCATTTTTTCTTAAATCTGGTACGTTCAATTGAAAATGACGATTGCAGTTACAATTAATTGTGCCGTCTAATCGTTCGTTCGCTACGCAAATATTTGGAGAACGAAACTGCTCTTCCGTGTTTTTACTTTTTATTACTGGAATGGAATATATTGCTCCAGTATCTTTAAATTTAGTTTCTTCTTTTCCATAATCATATTCATAATCGCATTTCGGTGACTGATATATGTCATCTTTAATCCAATTATCATGATATTTGACATCATTCTTAACGTCATATTCATGAAGATTACCAAAATTATTGGAATCTGAGTGCACTTCTTGCCCGGAGCTGAGCGTGTCGTTCGCGAACCTTTGAGACATCCACATATACCGTGCTAAAGGTTCTTCAGGTCCCCAAAGTCGAGATGGTCGAAAAGCAGCAGATATTTTCTGAAAATTATTAAAAGCACCTTCGTAAATATCTTTTCCACTGTTAAATCAGATGATATCTGATTTTATTCTATTTAGTATATTGTTGCATCACTTTAAATAATATTGTAACTGAATTGATTTGTAAAATAATGAAGCTGTAAATGTTGATTTAAAATAGTAGCAATGAGTTTCTTGCCACTTCTTCTCATTAAAACTTAGCCCTTTTCTAAGTGGTGGTAAATATAAAAAGAAGAAAAAAACTTGTCACATTCAGTGTCATTTCCTTGAACTACGCTAATAAAATGATTTTGATTTGATTTGGTTTTGATCTATTGGAAGAGGAAGACAACCGAGCCAACATACGGGTCCCCTGATGGTATGTGATCACTGCAGCTTATACTATCTTAGAACATCAGGGGAATTACAAGATATTTTCACACTTATTAAAAGGCGTAAAATAAAAATACATATGAATTCAAAAACGGAAAAAAATTAGTACATGTAGAAAGTAATAAACAACTTTGTAATAAATTAAAAAACATATTGTAATTGCAAAGGTTTAGTAGATTATTTTTTTTATTGTTTATTATACTCTCGGTACTCTATGAAGTAATTATCCTAATTAAAAGATGTTCTTTTCTTTTTTAGTATTATAATTATTAAAAATTAAGAGGATTTCATGTAAAGATAAGTTTTATAAAATTTAAGTGTTCGTAATTGTATTTTTTTTTATGGAATCACAAGAGCGTTGCCGGCCTTTAAGGAAGGTGTACGCGCTTTTTTTGAAGGTACCCATGTCGTATCGTCCCGGAAACACCGCACAAGGAAGCTCATTCCACAGCTTTGTAGTACGAGGGAGAAAGCTCTTTGAAAACCGCACTGTGGAGGACCGCCACACATCCAGATGGTGGGGATGATATCCTAACTTGTGGCGGGTCGTGAGAAGGTGGAATTCGGCGGCAGGAATCAGGTTAAACAGCTCTTCGGAACACTTCCCGTGATAAATGCGGTAGAAGACACACAATGAAGCGACGTCTCTACGCAACGCCAAAGTATTTTTATCGATATACTATCTGGCATGTTACATAAATGAAAAAAAAGGGGGAAAGGTACGCCTAAGGGTAAGGTATCCCGTAAGACAAACAGTGAATTGAAGCTGTAAAGATTGATGATTCCAATAGACGATAATTTATATTTATACAGTTTATTCTTTATTAAGTTTTATGAAATATTGGATATAATTTAAACACGATTCATATGTCGGATGCAGCACCTTACAAACTAATTTGTTATGTGCGTATATTATATCCATTGTAATATACTACTATATTTGAATGAAAAGAGTGGCCGATTAGTTTCTTTTATGTTATTCTCACAAGCTTTACTTTTATAGTGACGGTTCAAAAGCGCTTAATTTAAGCAAATTGAATACATTAGTAATAATTACGTTACTAATTTAATGTCAATTTATAATTATAATATACATTGATAATAATAATAATTCATTTTAATTCAATTTCATATTTTACTTACAGTGAAGATATTATATTGTTCCTCTTTAGCCACAGCAATAGCAGCAAATATTACGAAAACCACCAAAACACCAATGAGAGCCCCCATCAAAGGCCACAGACATTCTCCCTGACTCCACGCAGTTCTAATCAAGCCTCGTAACCACCATCCAGTTACTCCGATGAGAAAAATCGGTGATAGCCACCAGGCTATCAACCAGAAACACGGTATCTTTGATCCAGTTATAAACTTAATATCAACTCTGAGGTAGAAGGATCCTGGGGAAAAAATAACCAAGTACTTAACTTAATAATTAGGTACTCTTCATATTTAAGGTATGTATTTTGAAATGACTTACTAGTGTGAAATACAATTTATTAGTCGATATAAATGAAGGCAAAACGTGAGTAGATTAATAAACTAACAAATGATTTATTTTATTTTATTCCGAAAACTGCTTTAATTCTATTAATTTAACAAATATGAACTGAACACAATTTAATTGTTTTTACGTTAATAAAAAACGAATGCTAGTTACTTACGTACAAACTACATAAAAAATTTAAACATTAATAAAAAATAAAATCTATAAATTTACGGTATGAGAAAGGTTAAACCATTCTTAGAGGTATTGGTATTTTTTTAATTTATTTATTTGGTTTGATATAAAACCAACACCAGCAAATAATAATAATAACCAACAAATTTGAAACTGCTTGGGGAGTGCTCAGAGGAGCTGATCGGGTTGATACCAGCGGCCGAATCCCATCACCAGACATTACGTGCAAAGCATCACCCGCATCACGTTGGCGTCTGGCATTCCACAACCGTGTGTTTTGCAAGAAACTTCTCGCCTCACACAGCCACTTTGTGGAATCAATTACTGGATGTTGTTTTCCCGTATCAATACGACTTAGGGACCGTCAAGAAAATAGCATCCCATCTTAAAGGCCGGCAACGCATCTCTACGTTTTGTTTCGGATGTCCATGAGGGGTTTGCCTCTAAAAAGGAAGACCATAATGGCTTTATTGACTGGTTATATCATATCATAAGGAGGACCAGTTCACCATGGGCATAGACTTTACTAATACAACTATCATATCTCTTACCATAAATAAAAACAAATCCAACAATTTCGAACGCAGTAGTGAGAACTACAAGTATTGGTATCACGGTCTCATCAATTACTGCAGCTATAGAAATACCCTGAGATAGCACTGCTACAGTTAAGGCCGTACCAAGAGCTGACATGGCTCCAGCAAATAATCTCCATTGATCACCAGCCACTCTTTGCAACTTCTCATATGCAGGAAAAAGAAGAACTAACTGGAATAAGAATAATGAAATTACTATAACTCATGTAAGGCATTGAGTATTTAAGGATTAAGTACTTTTGTTGTATCACTTTACATTATATTGTCATCAAAATAATTTGTAAAACGCTATAGCTGTAAATGTCGGTTAAAAACAGAAGCGATTAGTTATTTACCACTTCTTTTCATTAATGCTCAAGTTTTTCATTTTGTGACAAACTCATTTTGATTTGATTTATGCTGATAATTAGTAAGTACATCTCGGTGATTTAAGGGATTAATCTTCCCATAAGGCTGTCCCAAAAAATGTGTCAAGTGGATATCCAGAGATAGAACATCTCTTTTGTTAAGATTTCACATTTTATTATTATTTTCATTTGTCGATATTCCATCTAGTTAAATGAAACATTTGACTTTGTTTTTATATCGCATGTACAAATAAAGATGGCGGTAATAATAAACATTCGTATTTTCATGATTAATATTATTTATGACAAATGTCAAAGGCATATATATACATTCACGCAAATCTAATTTGACTTTGAAGGGAGCCTTGAAAATGTGAAATGCTTTAATATTTCAATAATGTAGATTCGGAAACAAATTGGATTGCTGGGGATTCCAAATGTATGCAAATTATAATAAGATCACCAAGTTTCATGTAGATTGGCCAATTTTTATCATATTTTCATCTAATATTCATAGTGAGGAAAAGAGAGTGCAAAGGAACACTCATAATTCTAGATATCTTATCATACAACTATGTATTATTATAACCAGATATGTAATTAATAAATTAAATTAAAACATTTTCAAATAGCTATAATATTATATTTTTACAAGCCTTAGAGCAAAAAGTGTACGAATCCTACCTGCTCTACCCTATATTATTGTACTTACATGTTTATCGACTTGTACTAGATCTCTCTTATGAAATAGGTACGCAAGCAAGTATGTGGCTTATTTGAGGGTTAGAAATCACCGCAGCATCTAGATATTTTACTTCAATGCTAGATGAATCAAAGAAGCTGCATCACTTTAAAAACTGATATATGATCGTGCTCCATCTGCATCTGGATATGTGGCGTCACTCAACAGTGTGGCTTTCAAGCAATATTCTTGCAAATACTACTAAGCTATGAATTGAATCTCCTTGTCTTCTTTCTTCCTTCCTTCCAGGATGGTATGATGTGAGTACCAACACAAAAAGCTAAGCACCTTCCGCCGACAAATGGCAAATTTAGCAGGAGAATTTCATTGAAATTGAGTGGCGGTGAACTCTTAACTACTGCTAACTTGTACGTTCATTGTCCTTCTCTCTCGTAAAAAAAAATCGCACTATATTAAGAAATCTAGTACTCACCACTGTTACGATACCAGACAGGAAAATAATGCCAAACGCTAGCAGTGGCCATTCCTTTGTCCTGTGTTCTGTGACAGACGACTGATATATCAGAACTAATATAGCTAATAGGCTTTTATCTTTGTCCGCCGTGCCAGCTATCGACTCCCACATCATTACACACAGCCAACCAGCAATCAGGTTGGTTATTGCTATAAATGTTGATGTCCTGAAATGATACAAATTCATATTAAAACAAAACGAGTAAATGTAATTATGGAATATAATGAACTTATTCCCATCCATACTATTTAGACATTTGATGTTTTGGTTTCGTACTCCAATATTTGTAATCTATATATACTTATAATAAATCTGTATAGATCAAATTTCTGTACAAAGAAATGATCAAAAGCGAGTCAGGGGGATGTAAGAAGAGAAATAGAACAAGTCCCTTTTTTTGGAATTTCTTATTTCTGTGTCTGTTTGTCTGTTTGTACGGGCTAATCTCTAGTGCGGGCTAATAACTATTGGACCGATTTAATTGAAATTTTGCATGATGATACATTACATCCCCGGTCAACATCTTAGATACCTTTTATCGCGGAAAATTAAAGAGTTCTCGTGGGAAAGTTGAAAATCTCTTCTTACTTAAATAGCGTAGTACACAACAACGCATGCACATAGTTTAATAAAATTTGGCATGTTGATACCTTACATTGCCGATCAACATCTTAGATACTTTTCATTCCGGAAAATTAAAGAGTTCCCGTGGGAAAGTTAAAAATCTCTTCTTACTTAAATAGCGTAGTACACAACAACGTATGCACATAGTTTAATAAAATTTGGCATGTTGATACCTTATATTGCCGATCAACATCTTAGATACTTTTCATCCCGGAAAATTAAAGAGTTCCCGTGGGATAGTTTAAAGCCTCTACTGATTTATATAGCGAAGTACAACAACATATTCACATAATTTGGCATGTTGATACCTTATATTGCCGGTCAACTTCTTAGATACTTTTCATCCCGGAAAATTAAAGAGTTCCCATGGGATAGTTTAAAGTCTCTACTGACTTATATAGCGAAGTACAACAACTTATTCACATAATTTGGCATGTTGATACCTTATATTGCCGGTCAACATCTTAGATACTTTTCATCCCGGAAAATTAAAGAGTTCCCGTGGGAAAGTTAAATACCTCTACTTACTTATATAGTGTAGTACACAAAAACTTATGCACATTATTTATTAAAATCTTTCTTTCATCCCAGAAAATTAAAGAGTTCCCGTGGGAAAAAAAATTAGTAAAGTAAGTTATATTACTTAGTAAACAATAAATTATGTACATAATTTAATAAAATTGGGCATTTTGATACCTTATTTTGCCAAGCAACATCTTGGATACCTTTCATCCTGGAAAACTATCGAGTGGGAAAAATAAAATACTATAGTTTCTTATATAGCTTAGTACACAACAACTTATGTCAAGTTGATATCTTATATACGAACGTTTGTAAGAATGTATGCATATTTGACCGGACCTGTAAAAATCTCAGCCCTACCTTCTGGCTTTCGAAAGAAGTATCATATCAGTAGAAGTATAATATTATAAATACGAAAGTTTTTAAGAATGTATGGACGTCTGTATGTTTGTTGCTCTTTTACACGAAATCTACTAAATGGATTTTATTGAAACTTGACAATTAATTCAATTGTGCGATGGGCTTGCGGGTGTCCGGACGGCTGCGGGTTGAGGCGTTATTAATTTTAAACGCCTGCAGTTCCTATTAATTAGCATTTTCAATGACTACAGTACAATGAGTTGCGCAGGCGTTTCTAGATCGCAAAATCTGCATGTTTATGCTGACTGAAATAAATAAAAAATAATAAAGAAATAATTTAGGAGGACATAGGAATATATTGCAGTAACTACCTTTAACTTGTGCATTACTATCAATTAACATATACATACATCTGACCTATTTATCCTTACAAACTATAGCGTTAATACCTATTGGTGAAATCATCATAAAAATTCTTATTTCAAATTAACATACATAACACAATAATCACTTATATCTGGAGAACGGCTGGACTGATTTTCATGAATTTATTTTGTTGGATTTACCTCCATCCCGAATCGCAGATTAATGTAAAATCATTGAAAAATTTATGAAAAAAGAAAATACTTTCATTCATTTAAAATCGTGGTCACCGCTGCCTAGAGAATGTTCTCTTGCAAATCTCTGGATCTACTAAGCCAATTTTGAATATTCTGTTACGAATACAAAATTCAAATTTTTGTAAGTGTCCTATATATACTATGTATTAACTCAAAAAATTTAAATACTTTTTCATTGTAGTTATATTTGTAAAATACGTCGGAGAAAAACCATCGAACCCTAAATATAAATTATGTGGCAAAACAACGTTTGCCGGGTCAGCTAGTAAATAAAATAAAATTAAGAGTTCTTTTAATTTCTTAGATAAATTTCACTTTATCATTAGTGCATTAACTTTAGTGCACGACATTACTTTGTTTACTTTACGTATTTTATCTAATCACTACACCTCGAGCATGTTTCGCTCAAGTACTGGCAAGTACTTACGACCTACTAGTGGGTAGGTTGTGAGTTTTTCTCAGGCGAACTTAAAACCTGCATAATATCTTATACGGCTTAAAAAGGCACCTTGTAGGTTGGTTCCAACTATACTCCACTTTTTTTGTAGACAATTTCTTCGTCTTAGCTTTACAGTTAGGGTGGTGTTTAACTTATTCGGACCTTTTTATTGTTATATATGCTTTTGATTATTCGTTTACTTAGATCTTTTAAAATTTTCCATATAATTGCGTGTTTTTTTTTCTATGTCGAATGCCGTGTAAAAAATAACAATTTTCTGATTTTTTCCTAAAGTTAGACTATCTCAGCCTTTATCTCACTTTGATACTGACCTAATTTCATGACAATAATTTTACATATTAATATAATATTGTGTGCTTTGAATAATCAAGCTATTCAAATATAAATACATTAAGAAATAACTGTGGTTTAGAAGATATGTCGGGAGGATTGCAGTTATGCATACATTTAGCTCAAACAAAAGCTACGTGCATCCAAAAAGTACCTAATATAAGGCAGTAATGCTCCTGTGATATCTGGTATAGGATCAGAACATGACGTATGTTTGTTTACTATCCAGCGAACCGTACCGTAACTATACTTATCTAATTATTTATTGAAGTGAATTATAGAATAATTTATTGATTATTTAAAATATAATTTGTTGTTCTAAAGTAACAATTTACTTTACAAAAACAAAATTTACCAGTGTAAAAACTCAGTTAGAAACCATGATTGGCAAATTTGCTATACTTGTAAGTATTATATAATGTAATTTGTAAGTGAATCTTGCATTACCCTTACCATCTCACGTCGCATTGCCTATATACGGTGCAGCCAGCGCTCACAAGATATCCACTCATCACGCTGGTTGACAACAGAGCCTGCACTAAGCCACTGTGCCATATCTGTGATCGCGTCAACTGACTCCAGTCTGCCGTCTCCAAGCTAATTGATAGAAGCGAGCCATTCGACAAAAACACCCCTATTGCTATAGACATAGTGATGATAATCGGAGTGAATATCATCAACGATGCTCTCAGTGACTTGTGTAGCGTTAGCAACCTGGAACATAAATTATTTATTAATCATTAAGCTTTTAATTAGATTGAATTTCTAAAGTCGACTATTAAAGAACGAGAGTGATCTCTTTTTATGGAAAAGGAGGACAAACGAACTTCCTGGTCATCTGATGTTAAGTGATCACAGTCGCCCACATTTTCATGCAATACCAAAGTAAACACAGGAACGTTGCCGTCCTTTTATAAAGCTTTGTACGCGCTTTCTTTACCCGACTGCGCCAGAAGGAGGATTTATGTTTTCGAGAGTATATATGTATTTGTATATGTTTAATTCTTTGGCACACTCTGCAGCCTGAACGTCTCGAAAGGATTTCATCTTGAGAGGTGTCGTTAGATTCGTATTTACTGTGAGAGTGACAATGGGTATATCAATAAAAACAAACAAAATGGCGTATTTTTGGCGCCAAATTCATATGTTTGGCACGCTGTGCAGCCTCAATAGTTCGATTTTAGCTTCAAGGTGTCGATAGATTCGTATTAAGTGTGAACGGACACCAGGTATAAATTTTGAATCAGAAGACAATATAAGCTGGGAAGTATAACCACGCGGTGAAGGCGGTAACAGTTTAACTGGCTAAAACTCAAAATCATTCCATAATAAATTTAAAAAAACGATAATTTAAAACACTAAGTAAGCTTAGTGACGCGACTGCGTTTCTAAGTAATTTTTAAATGAAACCTAAAATAAGAAATTCGTCATACCCTATTGCAGTTAAGTAAGTAAGTTAACTTGGTAGTAGTCGGGACCAATTCTTAGCCACAGCTTATTTGTACGTAGAAGAAAATTCCGAGTAGACGAACACCACAGGTCCATCCAGATGGTGGAGATGATATCTTAACTTATTGTTTTTCTATTTTAAGCAGATATAATAATTCAATCGTTATAATTATGCGACGTATATGCGACGACCTGTATAGCCGAGTGGTTAGCGACCTACCTACTAAGCTAGAGGCCCCGGGTTCGAATCCCGGAAGGTGCAAGCATTTATATGTTGAATATGGATGTTTGTTTCCGAGTCATGGATGTTCATATGTATTTAAGTATGTTTATGTGTATGTTTATATGTATTTATATATGTTTAAGTAAGTATATTGTATTAAATATATCGTTGTCTTGCAACCCATAACACAGACTATATATGCCTAATTTGGGCCAAGATAATTTGTGTAAAAAGTGTGTCAATATTTAATAAAAATATGTATATCTAATCCATTTATTAAATTATGTATCATAGAACGATTATTCAATCATCCGTTAATTACAAAATAAACTCAGTACTGATTCAACATTTTCACGCTGGCAATAATTTGATAGCGCGCTAAATGAGTTGGCGTATTTACTTATTAAATATTAATTTTATGAACTTTAATGCAGTTATTTAATGGGTGCACCAACGACGAAAATATTTCAATTATTTGAAATTGTTATTACTGCTGTGAAATGTATACAAGTATTTGCATAGCGTTGGTCGACGGTGAGTGATAACTACTTTAACCAACGCGACCAAAAATAATGTCACTTGATTGTTTTTTGTTATTACTAGACTCATTCTCTTAGTACTTCTTCTGTCTGTCTGTCAGCGGGCTGTATCTTAAAAAGCACAAAAGTTGAAATATTAACAATGTGTATTAGTTTAGTACTATCTTCACACATTATCAAAGACCTGCGTGGTGAATTCCAAACTGGATGAATTTCATCTCGCCAATTTAAAAACAGTTGTGTGTTTTGGCTAAACGATTGAACTTTTCTTTTATATTGATTTTGACTTTTTTATTATACTGACGACACCTATAGCACAGTGGTTAGTGACTCTGCCTTCTATGCTTGAGTGTTCGAATCTCGGTAGATGTAAATCAGTGGGAAGCTCCTTTGCACAGGAAGCCGCATAGATTCTGGGTATCACAACGGCGCCTATTTCTGCGCGTGAAGCACGCGGGCGCCGTAGCTAGTGAAACTACTGGGGAAATGAGACTTAACATCTTATGTCTCAAGGTGACGAGCGCGATTGTAGTGCCGCTCAGACTTTTTGGGCTTTTCAAGAATCCTGAGTGGCACTGCATTGTAATGGGTAGGGCGTATCAATTACCATCAGCTGAACTTCCTGCTCGTCTTATCCCTTATTTTCATAAAAAAATAAATATATATGATGAATATTTTCTTTTGTTTAAGAGTAGTATTTCTCGGTATGTAGTATGTCTTGCACTCATAGAGAAGCAAAATAATTGGTTTGTAAAAGTGAAACGACAACCATGTTGTTGCATTGATAAATTTACATTTTGGATTTATACGTCATAGTCCCAAAGTTACAATTAGTTATGTAACGCGGTACTTGTAGGAAATGTTTATTATTCTAAGTCGTGTATAAATATACTTAGCTATTATTAAATGTGTCTAAAACATGTTTTTCTTATGAAAATACGGGACGAGACGAGCAAAGCGTTCAGCTAATTGATACGCGATGCCCATTACAATGTAGTGCCGCTCAGGATTCTTGAAATGCCCAATAATTGAGACATAGAATGTTAAGTCTCATTTGCCCAGTAATTTCACTAACTGCGGCGCCCTTCAGACCGAAACACAATAACGTACATTACTGTTTCACGGCAGAAATAGGCGCCGTGAAAACATATAAATGAGAAACAGAACTCACATGATAGGTACGAAGAACCATAATAAGAATACTAATACAGCCATCACTCCGAGATACTGCGGCTGCTCCGTGAACGGGGCTAAAAACGTTGAGCTGAAAATATATCTCATTATTATTATTTTTATTTCATTTCAAACAGACTCTTAAAGAACATCGGTCGCTTTTAGAGGTGGTCGTTAAATCAATAAACTGTTTTTATTAACAGTTTTATATTCGTTAACGAATTAACTGTTTTTCTTCAACGAAAAAACCTGTTGAACATAATAAGCTAATAAATTCAATCAACATCTTCGTCCGTAACTCGCAATAAATGAAGAAATTGAATGCCTCACTAAAACAGCTTAATTCAAAACAGTTGACGAATTTGGGACCGAAAACGTTGACTTAATATTATATTGACGAAATAAAAACCTAAATTATTAATAAATGCACCGATTTTTTAAAATCCGTTGACGATTTAACAGTTTTTTCAACCTGTTGACCATTGACAAAAAACAGTTAAATTAAATAAAAAACCTTCAATGACACACCTCTGGTCGCTTTATTTAGTTAAATGCAATATTACTATTACTAATGACTACGACTTCGACTAAATAAAAACTGGCTCAAAGGGATGAATTTCACTGAGAATGAGCATTTGATACAATTAAACATCTTTTTAAAATTAATATTTTAGAAATATTAATATCATGTCTTAACATTATCACACCCATTCTGAGAGCTATAACTTTTATTGAAGTTATACTTCTTTAGGCGCGTTATGAAAAAATGATGAGAGTGAAATTTTAAGATGCGCGCGCATCACTGTGACAAACACAAAAGTAACAGAGTGAAGTTGGTTCCTAAAATTTTCTGACGTTTGCGTCATTCGTTATTTTTTTTTTTGGTTTCTTTGTCCATTATTAGGACAGCCAAGGGTTCAAGCCCATACAGCCGTATTCATTATTTAATAATTAATTGTCAAAGGCATCTTTGCAAGATTTTTACCAAATTGTGCTTTCTAAAAACGTGGAATAGCACAAGGAATAAATAATTTTAATGATTTTTGCTTCGTTAGGCCTAAGAAGTATAACTTCTTGCGTGCATACATAAGTACACACACAAATTTTATGAATTTTATTTGACTATGTAATTATGCCTGGGATCGAGAAGAAGTCACAAATGAAACACAGTTCATACTACTTTACCTGTTTGCTACCTGTATATAAATAATATAATTTAGAAACATACTTTTAACTTCTACTAATATTTATTGCTATATGTGAGAAATAAATTAATTATTAATAATTATTAATAGTAACCTTTTCAGGTTAGGCGATACTTTACAACAGGACAGCTTCCAAACATATACAAAGCTCGATTTTGTATGGACTATTGTAGCAATCTTTTGGTGGTATCTGTCAAACACCAGGTCACAGCGACTATCAACCAGGATGGATATCTCTAGAAAGTATTATGCTTCTTGCTTCATTGAGTGACCAAAATAATGACACGATAATCTCGCGTCTGTATTTCGCTAACAATATGTTATTTTGGATGTCTTTAGGACTGAGATCTATAGAGCGTACTTATACTTTCCTCAGACTTTACTTAAGTAAAACTTAGCCGAGTGTGATAAAACGTGCACTTGACTTTTGCATTGAGCTCTTTTAGATTAAGCTCAATAAGTATAATTTCAGCTGTCCAACAACTATGAAAACAAAATTAAAGGTTATATTTAGCTTAAACTCAGCTAAGTTTAACGTAAGTAAAGTCTGAGCAAAGTCTTAGTACGCACTATACATCTCAGCTTAACACTACAGGGCTAGGCTAATAACTCACAGCGTATGGCATCAAGCGAAATGGAGGACAAAAGCGAAAACATTCACATAAAGAAAAATTAGGAGTAAAACAAAGGCCAACTCACTTGAAACACTCAGACGCATTCATTTTATTCTCGTAGCCATCCTGTGACAAAACACAATAAAGTTAAAATAATTACATTCAAATAATAATTGAATCGCCAAAAAACGATAAAATTACCGCACAGTTGGCATTCGGCGCGAGTGCAATCGTTGCGTTCAAATGACAAATAGTTATTGATGCATTTATTTATTGTTATTTCTGTTCATTTGTTATGATACCGCAACGATCATAGTTAGCTTAAAATATTAACGATGTTTTTGTAACACGAATTGGTTGGATAAATTCGGCTTAATCCAGATACTCTTGTTATACCAAAAAACTATTAAGCAATTGTAAGAAGTTGAAAAAAAAATATCCTTTTTCAATATTATTTTATTCTGAATATTTTCTTTAACTGTAATATTATTCTATTTGTTTTTTGATTCTGAGTAATGCATATTTCCTCGGCTTTAGATTTTCGGTAATTTCCGCCTAATATTTTTAGTATTATAATTCATATTATGTAATGATACCTTATATTTTTAATTTGAAAGAGTGAGATATTTTTTTATATTTTATCAGTAACAGTGATGCACTTAAAATCCCTTACTGCTATGATGCACTTAAAATCGAACAAATTTTCATGTACTGGGAAAATTCAGAATGTAAGGTATATATTATATTATACACTTATCGAGGAAATTATATTATAGTAATGTGGACGGTGGCTCGTAGAATTGAAAAGAAAAAGTTGCCAAGAAATTACTTTACTAACAAAACAACCTCCATTCATTCGCAATTCCATACTTTACAGGTTACTACATCACGGAGGTGCCAAAGGAAGGCCTGTCTCACTCCCTGTGTAGGTATCGAAATCGTTAGTTCATGCGGCGGCCACGACAGCGTGGCTATCCAGTGAGGACTCACGCAAGCAGTGACACACGCCCGAGCTTTGTTCGTCACCTACGTCACCGATTCAACCGATCTTTTAAAAATGGATAAACATAAAAAAACAAAGCATATTAAAGGTCATCGCGATCCAATTTTAAATATTTTAAGCTTCCTAAAGACGCTGAAACAATCTAATTTAGAGTGATTATTATTAATTAATTACCATTCATGATAGCTACCTCCCCATTTATTACTTATGGTAATAATAATATTATGATTCAAGTGATTTTATAGAAACTCTTAGGCTGAATTCAGAAATTTTATGTATTTTCTGGTTATTGTTCCGAAGAGCTGTTTCACCTGATTCCTGCCGCCGAATTCCACCTTCGCATGACATGCCACAAATTAGGATATCATCCCCACCATCTGCATGTATGGTGGTCCTACACAGTGCGGTTTTCAAGGAGCTTTCTTCCACGTAATATAAAGCTGTGGAATGAGCTTCCTTGTATTTTCGCACTATACTCAGCATAAAAGGCACACACTAAACTAGAATTATATTACTCACTGGTGTTATTTGTAATTTTGTGCAGTCTCTCAGTGGGAACGTGCCCTTTCCAATCCATATCATATAAGCAGCAGACAGCGCGACGTATACCATACAGTACACACAGCACAGATATGAGGTGAGCACCTTTAAGTGACCAACACCTGAAAATAAATTCAAGAACATATTATCCATAAATATTAACACCGACCTTATTTATTTTTATTTTATTTTATTCCAACCACCAATAGAACACATATAAAAAATTTACACTATTTAAGTCTTAGGTACTAAGTCTATATATTTTATAGTGTGTCTGTACTGTGGATCAAGGTTCAGAAATAAAGTATTAATATTATTACATTATATAATTCCATTTATAGGCAGCTACAACATGCAAATTTAGAGAGATAAGTCGTGCGACAGAACTTAAGGATAGAATTAAAGGATATAAAAATTAACATAATAAATAAAATAAATAAAAATAAAATAAAAAAGCCTTTTATTTCTTACAGAAATGCTGTTTACAAAGTCGATTAGTTTTGTTAGTATCAATAAGAAAAAAGATTAAGTAGTTAGTTAATTCAGTTATTATGTTAGTTTTATAAAAAGGAATTAATTTTTATGCATTTTATTCTGCAAGAACCCCTCTGCAGGTAAAGGCCTCCTCCAATTCAAAAATTAACATAAATAAGATAAATGGTGAGAAAACATAACATTTACAATTCTAAGAAGTTAGTGCTTGATATCTTCTACTTGAGAGTCAAGCGATTCCACAAGTTTGATTTGAAAATTTTCCAAATTATTATAAAACAAATCAATGGAAATATCTAAGCCTAGAGTTCATAAATAAATATTTGCAGAAGAAGGAAGAAATAAATAAATAACACAAATTTCCACATTTGGGTGACTGACCGCACAACCAAAATAATTGTTGAAGCTGGAAATTTCCCACGAATATCCGTTAATGACGTAAGTGAGCTTTTTAAGGTAAGGTTTCTATGAAATTACATAAACCAGCTAAACAAACACAGGCCACATTTAAGCTAGGAGTAAAAACGTACCTAACTAAAAATATCCATATTTTTTTTACCTTGCTTGATATCTTGCTACACTAGAGGAAGGCGTTACCGGACTATTAGGAGAGTGTTAATGGTTTTAAAGTGACATATCATAAAAATCTCCTTTCCATAAAAGAAATATCCTAAAAAAATGATGCATAAATTAGGGTAATGCAAAAATTCAATCCTAACCTCTAAATATAGGAACAGCTCTCCAAACTCCGACTGCATCTTGTTGGCTCAGTTGTCCCACCGAGAGCTGCAGCAGACAGCTTGGGAGGGCAACAATGATCAGCCAGAATGAGTAGACAGCCAGGTACTCTATGTCTCCGTACTTGAAAGCCTCCCGGGGCAACCGGACAAAGTTGAAGAGGGAGAGAGAAACGGCAATTGTGCATAACTGACTTTTGATGCAGTCATAAATTCTTCTGATGGTCTGAAAGCAAAATTAAATAAATTATTCAACGGGAAACTTTGTATGTTTGTTGGAATTTTTTTTTCGATGTTTTAATAATTATATTCGCCTAATATTTACCCGGGCATAAAAATAATTGGGGAATCCCAGGACCAAGTCTCAAGGTTTTCATTGCACAGGATGCAGGTTACATTATAGGTCCCACAAGGGCGTCTTTTTCTGCCATGAAGTAGTAATGTGTAAGCTTTTAATGAGACTTAACATCCAATGTTTCAAGGTGACGAGAGCAATTGTGGTACCACTCAGATTTTTTTTCAAGAATCCTGAGTGGCACTGCATTATAATGGGCAGGGCGTGTCAATAACCATCAGCTGAACATCCTGGTCATCGCGTCCATTCGTCATAAAAAATCAATCAAATGATCTGTTAGTATTTACATAATAAAGGCCCTGGGTGGTATGCCCGTTTTAATTAATTCAATCCAACTTGGCAGCAAGCCCCAATGCACAGCATCTTATATGTAATTCTTCATAAATATATAAAACCACAGTAGCCAGTCGAGATGGTTTACGATACGTTGTAATTATAAATTGACCAATTACGAAATGTTGTGGTCGTTATTTCACCAATGAGCATTCAGAACATCACGACCGCTCACCTCAGTTGCTTGACTGAATTATTTGTATATATGTATTAGAAGTCAACTGTGCTATAAAGTCGACGAATTCACAATTTTACTATGGGTAAGTTACACAGAAAAAAATATCAATTAATGATCCCTATGTTTATTTTTAAGATCATTAATACGTCTAGATAGAATGTGACAGCTGCCAAAACGTCGAATAAAATTGAGGTTGACAGTTAACGTCCATTTTGAGCAATAAACGCACACTAACACAAAGTGACATACAAATCGCGAGTGTAACACGTAAATTGTCACGCACACTAAAGTAATAAAACTGGCATGTTTTCATCGCTTGTCTGGCAGCAAGATGCTCTTTCCAGAGTTATAAATTATATTACAAATTATCCCCATCAATATTTATAAGGATGTAACGAGACTTACAACAGTTTAAGTATTATACAGTATATTTAAGAAAGAAAGCAGGTTGGCTACTGCTTTCTTTTGCTTATCTTCTTCTGAAAATTATGTGCCTCCATTGCTAATTTATCCACGAGCTTAAATCCTCCGACAACACCGTCAACTAAATCATACTCAACGTGTATTAAACCAATGCTATCATCATCTATTTCCTTGTACCTACTTGTTAACCTAATTCGACATAAATCATCAATTTTTTCTTCACCAGTAAATTTACTCAATGCAACCACTCTTCCCTATAGTCCCAGAGTCAAAATGATAGAGAGATACCCTAATTTTTAACTAGGAATTAAAAGTATCGATGGCGAAGTTCGGATGACAAACATACGAGAAAAAAAGGATGCTAATCTCTCAGGGAAGAAGAAGAGAATATAAAATATTTTAATACATTAGGTAACCATTAAACCAAATAATCATAAAAGCAAATATATTAAATTCACCGCGCCAAATGTCAAAAATGTAGATGCGAATATTTTATTAAATGGAGAGGTGGTAAAACCAGTGGAATCTGTTATATTTCTTGGCATTACTCTTGATTCCAAATTGCAGTGGGGCCCCCATATTGAAGGATTGGCGAATAGGCTTAGTTCTGCAGCATTTGCGGTTAAGAAAATTAGACGGTTAACTGACATAGATACGGCGAGATTAGTATACTTTAGTTATTTTCATAGTATTATGTCCTATGGTATATTGTTATGGGGCAGTGCGGCCGATATTAATACTATCTTTGTGCTGCAGAAGAGGGCTATTCGCGCGATTTATGACTTAGGTCCTAAAGAATCATTAAGAGAAAAATTTAAAGAAATAAACATTTTGACTGTTGCTTCTCAATACATTTTGGATAATGTTTTGTATGTTCATAAGGACATTGAGGAATTTTCTAGAAACTGTGACATTCATAATGTTAACACGAGGAACAAACATAAACTTGTTATGCCTACTACTCGGTTGGGTCGAGTTAGTAAGTCTATTGTTGGGCGATGTATATGCTTCTACAATATGATCCCAGAAAATGTACAAAACAAATGTGTTACGAAATTTAAAAGAATTATTAAAAAACGTTTGTGTGGGAAAGGTTATTATAGCATAAACGATTTTCTTAATGACACCACGGACTGGGAATAAAGCGAACACCCTCAGGCTCTTTAATTATAAATGTTTATTGTACGATATTACATTGTAATCCATATTTTATATTAAAAAAAAAGCCCGCTGAGTTTCTTGCGCCCATTCTTCTCAGGTCTGAGGCAGTCTGTTTGGAATGGGTGGTAGATTTTGACGTTCAATACGTGATTTTAAATCCTATTTGGAATAAAAATATTTGAATTTTTAATTTTTTGAATTAAAAATATCATGTTCAATATTCAATAACAATTACAATTAATCAGTAAATATAGCGAACTTAATAATTAAAAGCTATCACTTATCAAAGCTCATTTTGATTTATGAACATATCATACTTCCGTCTTCATTATGATCCTAAAACCATATATCAAAATTTCAAAGCTTTCCTTGCCTTTCAAACCTTAGCATGGTGAGCTAAAGTATTGTAAATCTACTTATTAAGTAATCCTTCATCTGTAAACACGATGAAGCTTTAATAATTAGAAAATTTTCAAGAGTAACGTATTTGATAATAATCTGGTTTCAAATGGAAGTATGTATAGAAGGAATCATTAATGCAATATTTTCAGATAACACAAAGGCTTATTTTCCACCACAAGTTATCTTAAATCAAACAAAATCAAAATTACATATCACAATATAAGAATCAAGACGTAATTATTATGATTAATTCTTTCTTATTTTTCGAGACAGGTAAATTGCCGTCGTTAGTATTAATTATATTTCACCGCAGTAATTTTGGTTTATTAACCTTTCTGTATCCACGAAGTCACTCACCTTCCAAATTCCAAATATAATTACACTTTATTTGCCATGAATATACCAAGAATTTTCGATTACGTCGCGTTTTATTAAATCTGATTGGTAATAATAATTTATTGGGTTTTTAGTTTTGTTAAAAATCATTTGTGAAAATTCAACGCAAATCTAGTTTTTAAATATAGTTAAAAAAATTGTAAAATATTTATTATTTATTTAGTTAAGAACTTATAAAAATCATACCACGATGATGATGATGGATATAAGAAGTGTAGACTGTTCAATCAACACTTGGATCTGGAAACAACGTACGTGATTCAAGCCATTCGGCATTGTGCCCGTTGAAATCACCCAAGACTACGATTTCAGCGGAGGGGATCTGAGCAAGCACGTCATCAAATGCCGCTTGAACGCAGCCCATGAGGTGATCCGTTTCTGCGTTACCACTATGGGATCTGTAGACACACGCATAGATGCGGACGCGGTCCTCTAAATCTACGCGGTGCCAGAGAGTAGACAGGTCCCTACCCTCAAAATTGCCGAGACGGCGACAGCAGATATCCTCCCTAACGTACATACATACCCCGGCATGAGGCATGAAATTATGCTCAATTTTGTACCCGGGGTACGTTTAATATGACGTATCGCTAGGTCGAGATATCTGCGTCTCCGTAAGGAAACACAAGGCCGGCTGCGCCGTCTCAAGGTGATGGTGGACGGCGTTTAAGTTGGAGTGAATTCCCCGGATGGTACAAAAGTCCACATGAAGCGTGGAGCGGGGTGCCGTGGTGTTGCTGCCCTGTTTGTCCTGTGACATACGCGGTTCTGTGCCCTCCCCAGAATACGAGGGGCAGCCCGAGCGCGAATGCTCGGGGAGGGATTCTCGGGCTCTATAAGAGCCGGTACCCTCCTGGGGTAATTTCTCTTTAAATACCGCTCTCATATTTTGTTGGGGGGGGGGGGGAGGGCGGGGGGGGGATGGCCTCCGTTCCTCGACACTAACCTATGCGAAACATAGCGGCCTAGAAACTATGCTGCTACTTCACGCCGGTATTCTGTGCGAGTGTGGTAAGTAACCCGGACGAGTCTGGCCCGATTGTGCTGATATCATAAGACAGCAGCGTGACTCTCCCACTTTCAAAAAGCCCGTAGTCGCCTCTTACGACACCCTTGGACCTGGGACTACCCTATTCTTTTTACGCCCCGGGGCAGCACAGGGCAGCATAGATGGGCTGCGGCTATTGAAAGCAAGGGGGAAGGCCTGGCAGTTAGCCTGGATATAGCGAAAGCCTTTGATCGTGTATGGCACAAGGCTCCTCTCTAAACTTCCATCATTTGGGCTTCCCGAGAGCTTGTGTAAGTGGACCCCCAGCTTCCTCACTGGGCGCAGCATACAGGTCGTTGTCGACGGATATTGCTCGAACCCGAAGCCCGTGAATGCTGGAGTGCACCAATGCTGTGTGCTGTCACCACGTCCCACGCTGTTTCTTTTGCATATCAATGATATGTTGGACACCTCCAAAATTCATTGCTATGCGGACGACAGCACTGGTGATGCCGTATACACTGGGCCATGCAGGTCTCTCTCGGGAAATCGTCGACCAGTGATGGGAGAAACTTGTGTCTTCTATAGAGTCCTCTCTTGAGAAGGTTGCGGAATGGGGAAAATTTAACCTTGTCCAATTTAACCCCCAGAAGACTCAAGTTTGCGCGTTTACCACTAAAAAAACCCCATTTGTCGTATCACCGCTCCTCGACAACACTTCCCTCAAAGCCTCGCCTATTATCGGAATACTGGGTCTCGAAATCTCGAGCGATTGCCAATTTCGTGGTCATCTGGGAGGCAAAGCCAAATTGGCTTCAAAGAAACTGGGCGTCATTAATAGAGCACGGCAATACTTCAAGCCGGCCCACATACTAGCGCTCTACAAAGCGCAGGTCCGGCCACACATGGAGTATTGCTGTATTCCAAGACTTCTCAAACCCAGTGCCTGTTTAATGAGTTGGTTGGAAAGGCCCCTGATTTAGTATCACCAGCCCAAATATCCAATAATAAAGCAACTAATGTTAGTGTGGGCTCTGTGGCTTTCCACCTAATTAATATAAGTAAAAATAAATTTAAGAAATATGTTAGATTGCAAAAATTCATTAAAAAACACAATAAGATTGTAAACAAAAATAAAATCTCAAGTGCAAAATTTTCTAAACTATACCGGGAAAGAAATCAGCTAAAATTACAGACTGAAGAACTCTGTGTAGATTTGGAAAACATTAGAAGGGATTATAAGGAAAGTGTGAGCTCTCTTCAGTCTGAGCTATTAACATTACAAAAAAATCTGGATCATGTATCTGAACAATATGAGATTTCTCAAAAAGACATACATGATCACATAACGGCTATGGATGAATTGATTGAGTTAAGTACCTATAACACAGAGTGTTTTAATTCAATCTCTAAAATGTATAATAATTGCAACTGTCAGTTTTCTCCAGGCCCTTCTGGCAAAAAGAGTAACAGAAAATCAATTTCTCAGTCTGTGGGGACTCACACTTCTCCGGGTATTGTAAACCAACCTCCACAAATACATTCTTCCCAGAAGAAACATATAAAGATCAAATATGGGGTTGATTTTTCATAAAATAAGTAACGGGCAGTCAGTAACCAATACTTGCATACCAGGGGCAAATTATTATCAAATTATTAAACGAATTTTAAGTGATACTCACTGCTCTAATACTTCTATTATTGTAATGATTGGGAGAAGAGATAATTTAAATAAAAAAAATCTACAAAAACTATACAGAGAATTAAATAGCGTAAAAATAGCTAATCTTATAATGTACACATTGCCATATATGCCTGATTTGCCACAGGAAAACAAAATACGATACAATTTAAACAATTTGTTAACCCTGTTGTCTAATTCTCATTATTTGACATGTAATAATAATATATTATCTAATAAAATACAGATAATAGACATTAATAACATAATTAATTATAAAAAATGTAAGGTTTTGACATCTGATAGGTTACACCTATCTAATTTCTATAAAAGACAGATAGCAAAATCGCTATCATATTATTTATACTATAACACAGCCAACTATTTGGCAACCCCTGCTTCTTTTGAGCAGTTTATTTGTAAGTCGATAAGCACTGCTTCTATTGAGCAGTGTGATAACTTTGTGGACTCCACTTTTATTGAGCAGAGTAATAATTTAATAACCACTGCTTCTATTGAGCAGAGTATTAATTTAATAACCACTGCTTCTATTGAGCAGTGTACTAATTTAAGCAAAGATTTGCAATATTTTCCAAAAAATTAAACAATAAGACAATAGGGGACTCCTCTAGCAGTGTAAAAACACAATGTAATATAACAAGTACTACAATAAGTAATAATTGTAAAATTGCAAACCTGATGCACCAAAACATGCAAGGATTGTTAGGTAAAGAACTTGAACTGGAGTTATTTATAAATCATACAGAAAATATGAGCTCATCTTTAACTTCAGTTGTCATCAGGTGGCAAGTGCGTTTAGCAGAGAAAAAGCTACACGTGGCGGCTCTCTTATTCTTGTAAGTAAATTATTTAAATTCAAAGAACGAGAAGATATTGTGGGCCTCTCTGTTGAATCGCAGAATGCACTTGGCATCTTCTGTGATTTATCTTTTGCTCAGGATCTTTTGGCTTTTGATTGTGTTCAACATTCAACGCTGGTCAGGAAGCTATACCACTATGGCATAAAAGGAACTTCGCTCGATCTTCTGACTTCATATCTAAACAATAGCATTCAGAGGGTCGACGTGAATGGCAGGAGATCTCCTGGGACTCCTCTCAGTATGGGGGTACCACAAGGGTCTATTCTTGGACCGTTCCTCTTCCTTATCTATATAAATGATCTTCCTAATCTTATAGAGAAAAAACATAAGGTAGTATTGTTTGCGGACGACACTTCACTGATTTTCAAAGTGAAAAGAAACCAAGCTATGTATGACGAAGTGAACGATATTTTATCTGACATCGTGTACTGGTTTAGCGCTAATAACCTATTGTTAAATAGCAAGAAAACTAAATTCATTAAATTTACCGTACCAAATGTCAAAAATGTAAATGCAAATGTTTTGTTAAACGGAGAGGTGATAGAACCGGTGGAATCTGCTATATTTCTTGGCATAACTCTAGATTCCAAATTACAATGGGGCCCCCATATTGAAGGATTGGCGAACAGACTTAGTTCTGCAGCATACGTGGTTAAAAAAATTAGACAATTAACTGACATAGATACGGCGCGACTAGTATACTTTAGTTATTTCCATGGTATTATGTCCTATGGTATATTGCTATGGGGCAACGCTGCTGATATTAATACAATATTTGTGCTGCAGAAGAGGGCTATTCGCGCTATTTATAACCTAGGTCCTAGAGAATCATTGAGAGCAAAATTCAAAGAAATTAACATCTTGACTGTTGCTTCTCAATATATTCTTGATAATGTAATGTATGTTCATAGGCACATAAGTGAATTTGCCAGAAACTGTCATAACCATAATGTTAACACCAGGAACAGACATAAACTGATGATGCCTACTACTCGGCTTAGTCGAGTTAGTAAGTCTTTTGTGGGGCGATGTATATACTTTTACAAAAAGATCCCAGAAAGTGTTCAAAACAAAGGTGTTTAAATTAAAATTGTTAAAAAACGTTTGTGTGGTAAAGGTTACTATAACATAAATGACTTTCTTAATGATACCCCAATTGGGAATGGAGCGACCGCCCTCAGGCTATTAAATAATAAGTTTCATTGTACAATATTACTTTGTAAATGTTACTTTAATTGTAAAACATATTTTTGATGAAAAAAAAAAAGCCCGCTGAGTTTGTTGCGCCCATTCATCTCAGGCCTGAGGCATTCACTTTGGAATGGGTGGTAGTTTTTTTTTGACTTTCAATAAGTGATTTCACATCCTATTTTGAATAAAAATATTTGAATTTGAATTTCTGGGTCTGGCGCACCCCAGTACCAGCTCGAATTGTCGGGGACCAAGTGCTCTGTGAACGGCTGGATCACTTGGCGTTGCGTAGAGACGTCGCTTCATTGTGTGTCTTCTACCGCATTTATCACGGGGAGTGTTCCGAAGAGCTGTTTAACCTAATTCCTGCCGCCGAACTCCACCTTCGCACGACACGCCACAAGTTAGGATATCATCCTCACCATCTGGATGAGTGGCGGTCCTCCACAGTGCGGTTTTCAAGGAGCCTTCTTCCACGTACTACGAAGCTGTGGAATGAGCTTCCTTGTGCGGTGTTTCCGGGACGATACGACATGGGTACCTTCAAAAAAAGTGCGTACACCTTCCTTAAAGGCCAGCAACGCTCTTGCGATTTCTCTGGTGTTGCAAGAGAATGTGGGCGGTGGTGATCACTTAACACCAGGTGTTACCCGTACGCTCGTTTGTCCTCCTCCATTAGAGTAGGTTTGGAAATTCGAAATGGTAAACAATGACGTTCGGTACGCAACTTCGAAACGAATGGAATCGTGGTAGGAAACATTCGAAACTTCAATAGAAACTTAATTTTTCGTTGAATTAGAGTATACCTACAGATATCATAGAAGACTCCCAATGAGATGACATTAATTGTAAGCATTTGAACAATTTTATGACATTATTTGGATTTTTTTTCTTTTTTTTTGGGATCGGATGGACAAGAGCTGACTTCCATGAGTCAGGGACTACGCCTTTGGAATAAGAGTGCCGGAATAAACGCTTTAGCACCGGCGTCAACTCAGGGGCACACGTTCTAATCACGATTGGAGAAATGCCATCCGGCCCGCTCGACTTCCTGACGTCCAACGAAAACAGAGCTCGCCTTACAGTTTTCTGTCTGAACTGTACTTCAGGCATAGAGCTCTGACACCGCGGGATGGTCGGCGGTGTTTTTCCGTTGTCGTCAAGAGTCGAGTTGGAGGCGAAAAGAGTGCACAACAAGAGATCGGCTTTCTCTTTTGCCGTATGGGCCAGGGTGTCATTCCTCATGTGCAACGGCGGCATGGATGGCTGGCTGAAGCTACCAAGAGCAGCTTTCGACAACGACCAGAACTTACGTGTTCCGGTCGGGTAACCGGAAAGCTGCTCGCCAATTTTGACGACGTGTTTTGACTTTGCACGGGCGATTTTCCGCTTAAAAATCTAGAGGCACGGTTGTATTTCCTCTTAAGAACTGTGCAGTTCGGATCCTTTGTGCCCAGTGCTGCAACCCAAGCTCGATACGCCTGTTTTTTGCAGTCAGATGCTGCTTTAACTGACGCATCGAACCAGGGCTGTGATCTGCCACCGATGGGTACTACAGAGTTTGGTATAAAAATATCCATACCCTGTAGTATCACATCGGCTACTGCAACGGCGCAGGCACTAGGATCATCCGAAGGGAAACAAACCCTGCCCCAAGTGTATGTGATGCAAAAAATTTACCCTGTGCTACCCCGGGGCGTAAAAAGAATAGGGTAGTCCCAGGTCCAAGGGTGTCGTAAGAGGCGACTACGGGCTTTTTGAAAGTGGGAGAGTCACGCTGCTGTCTTATGACGTCAGCACAATCGGTCCAGACTCTCATCCGGGTTACCACACTCGCACAGAATACCGGCGTGAAGTAGCGGCCTAGTGCCGCTATGTTTCGCATAGGTTAGTGTCGAGGACCGGAGGCTATTCCCCCCCCCCCCCCCCAACAAAATATGAGAGCGGTCCTAAAAAAGAAATTACCCCAGGAGTGTGCCGGCTCATCTAGAGCCGGAGAATCCCTCCCAGAGCATTCGCGCTCGGGCTGCCCCTCGTATTCTGGGGAGGGCACAGTACCGCGTATGTCACAGGACAAACAGGGCAGCAACACCACGGCACCCCGCTCCATGCTTAATGTGGACTTTTGTAACATCCGGGGAATTCACTCCAACTTAAACACCGTCCACCACCACCTTGAGACGGCGCAGCCGGCCTTGTGTTTCCTTACGGAGACGCAGATATCTCGACCTAGCGATACGTCATATTTAACGTACCCCAGGTACAAAATTGAGCATAATTTCATGCCTCATGCCGGGGTATGTGTGTACGTTAGGGAGGATATCTGCTGTCGCCGTCTCGGCAATTTTGAGGGTAGGGGCCTGTCTTCTCTCTGGCTCCGCGTAGATTTAGAGGACCGCGTCCGCATCTATGCGTGTGTCTACAGGTCCCATAGTGGTAACGCAGAAACGAATCACCTCATGGGCTGCGTTCAAGCGGCATTTGATGACGTGCTTGCTCAGATCCCCTCCGCTGATATCGTAGTCTTGGGTGATTTCAACGGGCACAATGCCGAATGGCTTGGATCACGTACCACAGACTACGCAGGGCGATCTGTGCATAATTTTGCATTGGCATATGGTCTGTCCCAATTGGTTGAGTCGCCGACGCGGCTCCCGGTTGTGGATAGCCACATGCCGTCCTTATTAGATCTTCTGCTGACTACACATCCCAATGGTTACCAGGTCTCTGGCGACGCCCCTCTCGGAACGTCTGACCATTGCCTGGTCAGGAGTGTAGTGCCTATCCGACGCCAACGTCGCAGACCACCAGCGACCCGCCGCGTTTGGCGCTACAAGTCAGCAGATTGGGATAGGATGCGTTCCTTTTTTGCATCCTACTCTTGGGGCGGGGTTTGTTTCCCTTCGGATGATCCTAGTGCCTGCGCCGTTGCAGTAGCCGATGTGATACTGCAGGGCATGGATATTTTTATACCAAGCTCTGTAGTACCGATCGGTGGCAGATCACAGCCCTGGTTCGATGCGTCAGTTAAAGCAGCATCTGACTGCAAAAAACAGGCGCATCGAACTTGGGTTGCGGCGCTGGGCTCAAAGGATCCGAACTGCAAAGTTCTGAAGAGGAAATATAACCGTGCCTCCAGATTTTTTAAGCGGCAAATCGCCCGTGCGAAATCGAAGCACGTCGTCAAAATTTGAACACGCAAGTTCTGGTCGTTGTCGAAAGCTGCTCTTGGTAACTTCAACCAGCCGTCCATGCGGCCGTTGCACATGAGGAATGACACCCTGGCCCATACGGCAAAAGAGAAAGCCGATCTCCTGTGCACTCTTTTTGCCTCCAACTCGACTCTTGTCGACAACGGAAAAACACCGCCGACCATCCCGCGGTGTCAGAGCTCCATGCCTGAAGTACAGTTCCGACAGAAAACTGTTAGGCGAGCTCTGTTTTCGTTGAACGTCAGGAAGTCGAGCGGGCCGGATGGCATTTCTCCAACCGTGCTTAGAATGTGTGCCCCTGAGTTGACGCCGGTGCTAACGCGTTTATTCCGGCACTCTTATTCAAAAGGCGTAGTCCCTGATTCATGGAAGTCAGCCCTTGTCCATCCGATCCCAAAAAAAGGAGACAGTTCGGATCCGGCAAACTACAGGCCTATTGCTATTACCTCCCTACTCTCCAAAATCATGGAGAGCATAATTAACCGCCAGCTCTTGGTATACCTTGAGGGTCACCAGTTGATCAACGACCGGCAGTACGGCTTTCGCCATGGTCGGTCGACTGGCGATCTTCTGGTATACCTAACACATAGATGGGCGGCGGCTATTGAAAGCAAGGGGGAAGGCCTGGCAGTTGGTCTGGATATAGCGAAGGCCTTTGATCGTGTATGGCACAAGGCGCTCCTCGCAAAACTTCCATCATTTGGGCTTCCCGAGAGCTTATACAGGTCGTTATCGACGGTTATTACTCGAATCCCAAGCCCGTGAACGCTGGAGTGCCCCAAGGCTGTGTGCTATCTCTGACGCTGTTTCTTCTACATATCAATGATATGTTAAACACCGCCAACATGCATTGCTATGCAGACGACAGCACTGGTGATGCCGTATACACGGGCCATGCAGGTCTCTCTCGGGAAAACGTCGACCAGTGCCGGGAGAAACTTGTGTCTTCTATCAAGTCCTCTCTCGAGAAGGTCGCGGAATGGGGTAAGTTGAACCTTGTCCAATTTAACCCCCAGAAGACTCAAGTTTGCGCGTTTACCACTAAAAAAACCCCATTTGCCGTATCACCGCTCTTCGAGAACACTTTCCTTAAAGCCTCGCCTAGTATCGGAATACTGGGTCTCGAAATCTCGAGCAATTGCCAATTCCGTGGCCATCTGGAGGGCAAAGCCAAACTGGCTTCAAAGAAACTGGGCGTCATAAATAGAGCACGGCAATACTTCAAGCCGGCCTACATTCTAGCGCTCTACAAAGCGCAGGTCCGGCCTCACATGGAGTATTGCTGTCATCTCTGGTCTGGCGCACCCCAGTATCAGCTCGATCCATTTGACCGCGTGCAACGCAGAGCAGCGCGAATTGTCGGGGACCCAGTACTCTGTGAAATTTATCACGGGGAGTGTTCCGAAAAGCTGTTTAACCTGATTCCTGCCGCCGAATTTCACCTTCGCACGACACGCCACAAGTTACGATATCATCTCCACCGTCTGGATGTGTGGCGGTCCTCCACAGTGCGGTTTTCAAGGAGCTTTCTTCCTCGTACCACGAAGCTGTGGAATGAGCTTCCATGTGCGGTGTTTCCGGGACGATACGACATGGGTACCTTCAAGAAAAGCGCGTACACCTTCCTTAAAGGCCGGCAACGCTCTTGTGATTCCTCTGGTGTTGCAGGAGAGTGTGGGCGGCGGTGATCACTTAACACCAGGTGACCCGTACGCTCGTTTGTCCTCCTATTCCAAAAAAAAAAGGAACGCATCCTATCCCAATCTGCTGACTTGTAGTGCCAAACGCGGCGGGTCGCTGGTTGTCTGCGGTTGGCGTCGGGTAGGCACTACACTCCTGACCAGGCAATGGTTGGATGTTCCAAGAGGGTAGTCTACGAAGACCTGGTTATCATCGGGATGTGTAGTCAGCAGAAGATCCAATAAGGACGGCATGTGGCTATCCACATCCGGGAGCCGACTCAACCAATTGGGACAGACCATACGCCAATGGCTACCGGTCCTCGACACTAACCTATGCGAAACATAGAGGCACTAGGCCGCTACTTCACGTCGGTATTCTGTGCGAGTGTAGTAATTAAGCCGTACGAGTCTGGCCCGATTGTGCTGACGTCAAAAGACGGCAGCGTGACTCTCCCACTTCTAAAAATCCCTTAGTCGCCTCTTACGACACCCATGTGCCTGGGACTCGCCTATTCTTTTTACGCCCCGGGAAAAGTACAGGGCTAATTCACTCAAATTTCTTACTGTGAAGGAAAGGGAGATAGAAAGATGTTGCAAATATACAACGCAAAGAATTAGCATTTCACATTAGCTGAAGAAGTCTACTGGAACGAATTGTAGGGGACAACGGAAGCATTGCAAGTAATCACCAGTTTTAGAAGTGGGAGGCTCCTTTGCACCGGATGCCGGCTAGATTATGGGTGCGTTTATTTCGGACGTGAAGCAGTAATGTGTAAGCATTACTATGTTCCGGTTTGAAGGGTGCCGTAGCTAGTGAAATCACTGGGCAAATGATCAACATCTTATGTCTCAAGGTGACGAGCGCAGTTATGGTGCCGCTCAGAATTTTTGGGTTTTCCAACAATCCTGAGCAAAAAAAAAAATAACTCCTTCTGCAAAATATTGTACAAAAATAATCTACTGTTTATTATTCAAATTATGTTTTTTTTTATAAGAAGCTTATAAATAAGAATCTTATGTTATAGTCATTGTAATAATTCTGTGTGAATATATTTTAAAAACTGTGACCTTCGTTCAAGTCAAAAAAAAACCACAGACGAACCACAAGCGTTCAAAGTCTACATACGTTCGCAACAAAGGAAAATCCAACATGAGTAATTATAGTTTGCATAAATTGATAGCAATTTCAAAAGGTTTGTAAAACATAGTGTGTTGGTATCTCATGAAGTGTTTACTGGGTGAGTGTTACTAGCGCGTAGCTGCAAGTTTACAAAACAATGTCATACAATGATTGGGCCTTTGATGCACAACTGTTTATTCTATGAAGTTAACGCTGGATTGTTCATTCTTTGAATACCCACATTGTTAGCATATTATTTGAAACTATGAAAATATGTAATAATGAATATAATAAATGTATTCCAAAAATATATAATATTTTCTTAATTACTACTACCGACATTTTGATATTAAAAACATGATGTCACGTCATGTACAAAAATAGCTCTAGATTGAACGTTATGTCTGGAAAACTAACGCAATATCGTATTTATCCTCTTCTCAATTTTTAATATACTTTTCATAGTCTTTTACGCTTACTATAATGCTTGCGTAGTCTACGAAAATTCTTGTAGGATTTACAAAAATCACAGCAACAACTTTTAGAAATGCGGAATTATACGATAGGTACCAGAAGAACAATACTTTCAGACATTTGAAATTTGACTATTGTAGGACTTGTTTTTAAATGCAATAATTATTATATATTAAATTCTTAAAAATATAACAGCGCAACATTCAGGATTGCATATCATAATCTACAAGTTAATTGATATTTTGATACAAATATTATAGGCATTGATAAGAATTAATGAATTTTCAATACACCAAAACGCTGTTAGCTATTTACGTTAGCCATTTAGGTTTAATTCGTAAATCTTTCCAATGCTTTGACTTGATATTAACTATATTATATTAACCTCGTTTCTGTTGAGTGTAGTTGTACTGGTACTGAGCCTTTTTCTGTTAGATTATGTGTGATCTACGGCATCTTACACTCGTTAAAAATTTAATAATATTTTTCTTCTTTAAGTTTTAATTTTTCAAAACATAGTTGAACTATTATAATTGTAGCGTTTGCTATTCGCTTTTTTTCCCAAAGTATATATTATTTATTTCAATATTTACTTATTACAATTACTTTTTTATTAATTCAACTTATTCACCATCATGTTCAAGAAACATCCTTACACGGGCAAAGAATGCAAGCTCTAAAGGTAGATGCATCCAATATACAATAATTTATATTTATACAGTTAGTTATATATTACTTTTTATGAAATGTTTGATATTAATGGATGCAGCACCTTACAAACAAATTTGTTATGTATTACAGACATTGTAAAATAGGTACTCTATTTGATTGAAAACAGTGGCCGTCGAGTTTCTTGTATGTTCTTCTCACCAGATCTACTTTTTCCGAACATATGGTAGATTCAGAAATTTAAAAGAAATATTGTTAGTGACAAAATTTAAGCCAAATTGAATAAAGTTTATTTGACTTTGACTATTACCAACTTTTTTTACCAAATAGAACTTTTAACAACTTTTATTTACCAAACAGAACTTGACCAAACTATTGCTGAACTTAACTGAAGTGTAAGTGCATATACAATTTTAGAGTACAGCAATATTAATATGATATAAAACGGTTTGTAACAATTCGTTGTTTTATTACGTTACATACTATAGACATACTCACAATGCTGAAATTATGAGGTTTGACCATTCAACATAGGGTTTCGTTAGTTAAAAATGTACCTATCCTGTCATCATCATCATTATCAGCCCGAAGACTGCTCGACAAAAGCCTCCCCCAAAGATTCCCAGGACGATCGGTCTTGCGCTGCCTCATCCAACCTAATCCGGCGATCTTGACCAGATCTTCGGTCGATCTTGACCAGATCGTCGGTCGATCTTGTCTACAATCACTGCGTCTTCCGGTACGTGGTCGCCATTCGAGGACTTTACTGCCCCAACGGCCATCTGTCCGTCGAGCTATGTGGCCTGTCCACTGCCACTTCAGTTTCGCAATCATTTGGGCTATGTCGATGACTTTTCTTATTTTTCTTGCTAGCCTCTATTATTAATTGAAATTGACTAACTAAGCTTATACTCATTTTTATTCTTTTACGAAAAATCAGGGAAATATTTCGATAGAAATTACGTAGTAAATTCAAATGTATAAAATACTCGCTGTTACCCGTGACGTCGTCTTTTTACCAGGGTTAAAAATTTAGATTGTGTATCAATGTTCCCACATGCATATTATATACACATCGATCATATATCTCTCATCGTTAATGCAGCGGTCGTAAGAAACGTTTTCGTTCGACCGTTTTATCTCTGACTTACTTTATGAATCTGGCTGCCACGAAAAAGGCTTTTCATTTTTATGGGTAATATATAGCCTTTAATACTCACAAATAATGAGGCTTTCTATCGGTTTCAGAATTTTCAGAATTGGTTGAGTACATCCAGAGATTACCCCCTACAACCTCACAAATTTTACAAATTTATAACATTAGTATAGATTTCCACATCTAATTAGGCTCGTAAGTAAATACTGTGTTTTGATGCGTTGCAACTAATTATTTGAAATAAACTGAATACTTTGAGAAATATGATAAGGGTACAAAATTGAAAAGATTTTTTGTACTCTCGTTTATTTTGAAATTTATGCTTCCCTTAATTGTATTCTTAAGACTGCTATAAAAACGATTTAAAATATGCGTATTATTTTATAGTTGTACAAATTCAAATTGTCACGAATAACAACATATTATTATTATTAATTAAGTTGATGCTAATAAGCATTTCTAAAGTATTAAAATATTAAAAATGTTAAATACGTTGTTTGCTCTAAGTATTTCAAAATCATCTGCGGAATTGATGTCAAGTATTCAATTAGGTAGGTCGTAGTGATAACAACGTTAGCAATTGTACGACATGCCGACTTTATAATTGCATTAAGTCATGTACAGATTGCGTGCGCAACCTACAATTAGCCAGTTTTAATATTTTTTTTTATGGAAGAGAGACAAACAAGCGTACGGGTCACCTGGTGTTAAGTGATCACCGCCGCCCACATTCTCTTGCAACACCAGAGGAATCACAAGAGCGTTGCCGGCCTTTAAGGAAGGTGTACGCGCTTTTTTTGAAGGTACCCATGTCTTATCGTAGATTCTATTTTTGTAAAATAACCTTAAAGCGTTATATTTAAACATAATATTGTGACTTCATTCAACATCTTGGCATCATAAACGACACAATCCACTGCGTTTAAAGCACAATTTCACTTAATTATAGTTGTGGGTACGATATTCAAGTTGTACTGCGGTTTTGAGTTTTATTCCGACAGAAATAAGATTAATTTTTGTTTAATAGATATGTAGTAAATGAAAATTATCTGTCCGTAGATATTTTTAAAATCATGAATATTTTTTTAGCACATGCCTATTAAAATCATAGAGATATTTCCTAATTTTGGCTTTTTATTTACAGCCTGTATTTCTCATAACATTTTGAGTATCGGCCTCGTTCATAAAGGAGCAGTCCTCGTCGTGAGTACATCCCGCAGTAAGTCAGGGTTCAGTGACTGAAATTATTTTACTTCATGACAATGGTACGAACACATGTACTTGTGAATGGTAGCTAAGTGTGTGTTATTTATCTTAAAATGTAAAGAAGAAGGTATGATTTAATCTTTAACTGTATCATAATATGTACTTGTATAATTATAGATAAGATATAAAGATATGATGAATAAAGAAAATAATTCCTTTAATATAATAATATACTCTCACAAGAAAGAACTAAATCTCATGATATATATCATTTAGAAATACGATCCCATAGTACGTCGCTTAAAAAATTGGCGAACCATTCAGTAATATTATTACTTCAAAATCAGGTATATGTATTCAAAGTCAAAGTCAAATAAACTTCTTTCAATAAGGCTTTATGAAGCGTCACTATAAATATTTCTTTCAAATTATTGAATCTATCATATTAGTTAAAGTTAGTTGTTAGTTGAGAAAAACGTGAGAACATACAAAAAAATTAACGGCCATTCTTTTCAACCCAATGGAGTATTTTATAATGGCTGTAATACACAAAACAAATTAGTTTGTAAGGTGCTACGCTGCATCCAATATATGAATCGTGTTTAAATAATATCAAATATTTCAAAATAGACAATAATAACGGCACCTATTTGTTCCTTATATATATAAGAGGAGGCAAACGGGCAAGAGGCTGACGGGATGGGAGTAGTGAACCGCCCATGGACATCCGAGACAACAGGTGTTAAGAGATAAGTTGCCGGCCTTTAATGTGGGTGTATGCTCTTTTCTTGAAGGTCCCTAAGTCGTATCCGTTCGGGAAAGCAGTAGCAGGTAATTGTTTCCACAAAGTGGCTGTGCGTGGCAAGACATTTCTTGAAAAACGCGCGTTCTTTACTTAAACACTATTTTGGTCGGAAAGCCAAAGGAAACTAATGACCCAAATGTTAATCCGTAAAATTTAAACGTGGAAGTGAATGTGCTATCCGTATAGTTGTTAAGAGTCAATTTGGTGTAAGTGGGTATAATGACTCGTAAATGACGTCTTACAAGTGGAAAATAGTTAATTGCTAACGACTTTTAATTGCGATGGTTTTGAAATGCTATTGATAAGTAAAAGTAAATAATTATTTGTTTGAATAAATTATGCTATGAATCATAGATAGTACGGTATGGTATGCTACATAGGGCATACTAAAAGTTTTGCACTTCTAGCTAATCGGGACTATTTGAATTTCAAATGTTATATTTTTTGAAACGTTGCAACCGCCTTAGTAATAAAAAAAACAATTGGCGGGAAATCATTTGCCAATTGTTTTTTATCACACATCAAAGTTATAAAGTTATAGTTAATAGTATGTTTCTTCTCAGCTACGAATTCCATCTGCACAATTCCACTGGTATTCTACCATTTGTTTATCCACGATACATGATAATATTGCCTGTCCTAATAATGAGCGAAGAAACCAAAAACAAATTAGCGAATGTCGCAAATGTCAGAAAATTTCAAAAACTTATATATTATTGACTTTTGTACTGAGCGTTACTTCCGTAAGAAAAAAATTCTGAATTACCCTCAAGTCGCGCCTAAAGAAGTTTTACTTCAAAATAATTAACAAAAAACAATATACCTTGCAAAAGATCTATACCAAAACAATATAATATGCACTAAAAAGTAAAAAAAATATTGCGTTTTCTTCTACAACTTAATAATCAAGTTAAATTTAATAGATATTTATTATAAGGACCGTGATAGTAAGGGCCGCCTATGAATCGCCGATAGTGAATCATAGATGCAGTTGTATAATAGGTGTTGGATGGGAAAAAGGTGATTCCGATTTTATATAAAAACTGTTTAAACTCAAATTATATTTAAATACCCGACAACCACAGTCAAGGCAGTCCTCTCGAGATGTTAACCTGACACTGAATAACTGAAGAGACGTAATCTGGTGAAAACAATAACGTTCTATACATGTATACATACTCGTATATGTATAGAACGTCATTGGGTGAAAATCTAAAAGTGCAAGGTCAAGGCTATATGGCAGTTGCATAAACCTCCCAGCCTAACTTTTGGCTTGTGTTGTGTTTATCTTCGTTTTGTAATTTTTTTTTATTAAATCGAATTTCTTCATTACATTCACTAATTTCGACAGAAATAAAAACAAAAGAAAATAAGTGGGAACAACATTTAACTATTATTTTCTTTTTTTTTAATATAATCTTTTCATCTTAACAAAAAACAGTCAGTTTCAAATACTACAATTAAAGAAATTTTATAATTAGTTTAAATATTATACTATATGAGGAAAAAAAATCCCCTAACTATATTTATTGGCCTCGCTATAGTTTTTGATGACCCTATGTATTGCTGGGCCTTTTCACTGTTTTGTGCTGGTTTCTGCTCCATTAATAATAATGATATTTTAAATTAAAAATAGTTCTGTCAAGTAGAGATTAAGTTAAGGTAACGTTAAAATCTAAGGTCTGTTGTCCCTGAAAATGTCAACGACCAAACTTCTCAACGAATGCACATATTTAAACAACTTTTCATTGATCAATGATTTTGCTTCATATAAGAACCAGGCTTGGGCTTTATATAAATATATTTATATTGAGTTTAATATCTTGTTATCTGCATAATAAATTAGCATTTAGCTAGAGGTTAAACAGTTCTAATTAGTTTTGAAATGGTATCAGTCCAGTGACCAATCCATTTTTTTTATGCAAATAATATGGTATATTATATTAAGGTCTTGATTTTTTTCTTTGGTCTGGTTTTTCTCTTTAATCTGTTGAAAGAACTTTTATTCATGAGATTGCAGGTGAGTGTATTTGAGTCGGCATTAATACGTGTTACGTAATACTTGAGTTTATTAAGTATCTTCTATGTGACCATTGATACTTTCAGGTCGCAGTGATGTTGAATGTTGGTGATACCATATGTTGTCAGTCTGCTGCGGGTCATACCGAGCTTGGTATGTCACCAAACAAATATAGCTATGCAACGCATGATGCGCAGCCGAACTGTGTTTGTCACAACAAAAACCTGAATTAACCTAAGTTTCTACACATCCAAATGAGAATCCACATCAGAAATCAAAGAACCACCTCTGGGAAATGAAGGGGATAAAGATTATTAGTATTATCTGTATGCGCTCCAATTTTGCATGGATGTATAGGCCGGATGATAGATTTAAAATAATCTTCAAATATTTCATTTCTTACCAGATATTTTTTATGAAATATACCAAATGTGTTCAAGTTTCAAGTCACAAATACTTAGTTAAGTCATTAAAACTAGCATTATTTTAAAATAGAAGCACCAACACATAAAATATTAATTCAGTGTTTTTGATGCTTATGAAGGATCAAGGACCGAAAACATTAACTATTAACTAAAGAATAAAGATGTACCTCAAAATATCTTTAAACTTTACTTTTTGTGTTGCTATTACTATTATATCCAAGCAGGTAATTAGAGATCCTTTGCTAAGACCGGAAGCGAGAAGCCGACCGTGACAAACACAGTTCAATGTTTCCTAAACAATCATTTTCTTAAAATTACTTGAAACGTACAATGACTGTGCTGTGTTAATTACTTATTATCCAAAGGACAAAAACTGCTCTATGGACTGGAAAACAATAAAGCTGAAAAAGAATTGTTTTTAAGAATTCATAATACTTTTCCACGAGTTGTGAATTATGTTTAACCATCTGACTAGCACGAACTCACCTAGGTTAAAACCAATAAGATTTTATTTGACAATAAATAATGATGAAACATTTTAAATTAAGAATTAAGAATATTCTACAAATACAATTTGACGCCTGCTAAAAGTTTGTAGCAAATAGTTCTGTGTTTTGTTTGCCAATGTTCACAGAAAACATTGACTAACATGTTTATTAATTTTTCTCATACTAAAAGGTATTTTAAATATCTTATTTAATAAAATTAGATGGTTACTTACAACTTTGACATCTAAACTTTGACTATTAATCATAAAATATAAGGGCTATTAATAAAAAAAATCCAAGAAATTTGTTGAAAAGTTACCTTTTTATATCCCAGATACATAGTAATTTTATTGAATTGAAATATTTATTTCTTTCTCTAATTTTCAATTGTAAATTCTCTTTGATTTGAAAAATTATCAACCCTGGTCTATAATATCAACTATCAACATGAGAGGAATATAATGGAACATAATATCAATATATTTATTTTGAATAGGGAGTGAGAATAACATAATACATCAATTCGTAAAGGGGCTATATATACATGTGGAGAAGAACTGATAAGAAACTCCCAGTTTATCTTTAAAATCATAGAATAAGAAAATTTATTAGCCTACTTAATACAATATCATACTATCTTACGTGGCCTGCGCAGAACCTGACAAGCACCATGCATCATTAGCCTCTATATAACCTGCTATACTATTTTAAGCCTTCTTTTCCAGAGAAACTTTAATATAATTTTTGATTTTGTTCTCAGTGAGTCCTAGTATATGTACTGTCTGGTATTTGCCTATGAAGGAGCCCTTAACTCTAGCTAATCTATTTCACGAAACGTACCTACAGATTATTCTTTCTCCTTGGACTGGATGAATTCAATCACAAAAATTCCCACTTTTTAATTCAGTAATGTTTCTTTCTAACATACATTACATATATTCATAATATAATTCACCACTCGGCTATATCGACGACCCATATAGCCATGTGGTTAGTGACCCTTCCTACTGCGCTAGAAGACCCGGGTTCGAATCCCGGTAGGAACAAATATTTTTATGATGAATATAGATATTTGTTTCTGAGTCATGGATGTATCAAATATTTCGTTGTCTTGTATCCATTGTACAGGCTATGCTTAGTTTGGGGCAAGATAGTTTGTGTCAAAGTGTGTCAATGTATTAAAAGAAATATAAAAAAATAATATGTATTGTGAGGGAAGGCTTAGGTTGTTCATCAACTTGATTTTTTCCTGAAGCGAGTCCCATAGTCGCATGTTATAGATTTCTCTAAGAGCTGTCTTTTTTACATTGTTACAAAAATACTATTCACATCCACAGCATTTCCTATCGAATCGAAGTACGCAAAAAAGACCAAACGGGCTGTATTTACAACAGTCCAGTGTCTGATCTTTTTAACAGCAAAAGCTGCAGAACTGAATATATTTGCTAAGTTACTGATATATGTGGGCCCCACTGTAGCTTAAGATCGATGGTAATGCCAGGAAAACAGACAAATCTCAAATTTCGAGAGATTTGAAATAGCTTTACCTTGACCTCTGTTTGTAGTCGAAGTCGAATACAATTAGTTTTTTTTAGTTTTGTTAGGTTATTATTTGTTAACCAATTGAATACTTTTCACATATTATATTATGTACATAGAACGTCATTGATAGTATCATGAGCAATTTACAAGGAGATTTGACTAAGTCACAATTCAAAGGGCTTACGCGCAATTTCCACCGCATAAGGCGTCGAGGTGGAACAAGTATGACCGGTGCACCAAATAATATAAAAGAATCACTTAATTATATGGATTTATGTTTAACTAAGGATTAATAAGGATGATTAAAAATAATTATGAATAAAAATAAATTATTCACCTTTCGAGAAATGCAAGTAATGAGTCTAATAATAATAATTATAAATGATTTATTTCAAGTATTCTATACATATAGATTACAAGCAGATATATTTTATGGAAGAGCAACACTTTTTTCTTGCAACACTAGAGGAATCACAGGAGCGTAGCCAGACTTTAAGGGAGTTGTTTTTTTGAAGTTACCCGTTAATCGTGCCATCTCATCGTAGTCGTAATCAGGTCATAAAGTCGACATAATTCTACTTAGAAGTTGAAATATTTTTATCGCAACAACCCCGACTTATAATATTATGTTTTACTTTTAAGTGTGATAAATCCCGTTTTCAGTTTCGTTTAAAAGTTGTGCCAAGTTTCATTCTACTTGTGCGATAAATATTAATAAAAGTAAATATTTTCGTATTCTTACTAACTTAAATAATATTTTATTTGTGTAAATATTACAGTAAAAATTAAAATGAAATAAAAGAAAAAATATTTATGCAAGCTTCGAAAAGCATATTTTATAAATAGACATAAAATGTTTAGCAAAACAAGTGCACAAAAGCTTCAAAAAGTAAATTACGTAAGTATATAAGTTATGTTACTAGTGGAAGTTTACTACGGGGTCGCAGAGCCTCTCGATATGCAAGGAATCGTACGCCAAACCTCTTCATCCTCAATATACTCTTTAATATTAATATCTGGACGACCGGGCCTTGCTCGGATTTTTAAAAAATGTATAAAACTTGAACAAAGAAAAAAAACTAATAGGACATCTGGATTCGAACCGGGGTCTTCTGCTTTCCGGATCACCCAATGATCTAAAATCCGTCCCATTTGAGCTAATATAGTCTTGTATATAGTAGTGAAATTTATCTTTGTATTCTTATGTTATTGTAGCTGTTTCTCATTAAAACACGGAAAAACTATTTTTTTTTAATTTGTAACCTAGCTAGATCGATTTTTCGCCCTCGAAACTACCTGTATACTAAATTTCATTAAAATCATTAGAGCCGTTTCCGAGAATCAGATTATAAATATACAAGTGTACAAGTATATACATATGCTCGTTTAAGGGTATAAGATAATAACCCCTTGCCATTAAAACAGTTTTAACAGAGGATATGTCATTAATGCATTTTCCTTAGATCATTTACACGTTTAGAACTAACCTCTATTTTGAGCAATTCACGCACACTAACACAAAGTGTCATACAAATCGCGAATGTAAGACGTAGCTTGTCACGCACACTAAACTAATATTCCTAGCCTGTTTTTATCGGTGGTCTAACAGTAAGAGACTCTATCTAGACGTATTAATTATCTAAAGTCTTTGTCAGACTAATCTGTTAAGGTCATGCGGAGTTTATTAGTCTAACAGAATTTCCCAAATATGTATCCACCTTAGTGGATCTAAAACTGGGCAATTTTATTTTTATGTCTAGTGTTGAAGTTATGCAGTTTACACTTTTCAACTATCATTATGAGTATCAGTTCACTTATTAATAAATTTTATTCATGTTATCTGTTATGACCCAGGTTGGTCAAATAAATAAATATAGGAACAAATAACGTATTTTTATTTTATGAAAGTACAATATCGAATACATCTTTATGTATTTATCATTAAAGGCAAGTACAACAGTAATGGTTGCCTCAATTATTTTCTAATTAACCTTTCTTTGCGTTCCAAATACTTTAAAAAGCAATTAACTTTATGTGAGTGATAGTAGAATAATGAACGACTCAAAACGGTATTGATAACCTACTTTTTTGGTAATTGTTAAGTTTCAAAAGTGCTTTTTGATGTTATGTTATTATAAGGAGTCGTATAATCCAATCAATACTAGATCTGGGACAACGTCTCTTGTTTTAAATTCATATATTTTTAATTAAAATACGATTTAAAATCCCCTATTGAACATAAAATCTACCATCCATTCGAAATAGTGTGTCTTAGATCTGAGAAGAAGAGGCGCAAAAATTCAACAATATTGTATAGTGTATGTAGTATCGTACGATAAAATTTATAATTAAATATCCTGAGGGCGTTCGCTCCATTCTCATTCTGTGGTATCATTAAGAAAATTATTTATGTTAAAGTAACCTTTACCAAAAAACGGTTTTTTAACAATTGTTTATAATCTGGTAACAAATTTGTTTTGTACATTTGCTGGAATCATGTTGTAAAAGCATATACATCACTCAATAAAAGGCTTACTAACTCGACTTAACCATAACTTAGGCGTAAAAAGATTATGTTTATTCCTCGTGCTAACATAATGATTGTCGCAGTTTCTAGCAAATTCGTTAATGTTCTTAAGAACATTATCAAGAATATATTGGGATGCAATGTCCATGATGGCCGAAAATAAATCGATTATATTTTAATCAAGATAATTGGAAATAACAAGTGAAACAAAACTGTTTATTTCTTTAACTTTTTCTCTCAATGATTCTAGACCTAATAGCGCATACAACCCTCTTCTGCAGCACAAATATGGTATTAATATCGGCTGCACCGCTCCATAACAATATACCATAGGACATACTACTGTGAAAATAACTAAAGTAAACTAGTCGTGCCGTATCTAGGCCAGTAAATTGTCGTATTGATTAGCATGTAGATTGTCAGGATATGTATTTGTGAGGAATTTATTCGTCCCGCGTTGCACGTTCTGTGTCTGAATACCGACTGAACGCGCATCAAATATCATTTTATTAGTAGAGGCCACTTGACCGCTGCATGGTTCAAGGGGACAGCTTAGGGGCCAAGTTATTGTTAGTCTATATTTTGAGATGTCTTTGAATAAATGTATTAAAGTTAATAACGTTTGTCAGTAATACACAGCTCGGTACATAAGAGAATGCACATTTTTGCATAGAGAATGAATACATTATTATTATCTAAGCACACTGCGTGACTAAGAGTTTAATATTACGCTTGGATGAGCTGTGTAACTTTTTTACTGCTGTATCATGGCTTCACATTTTAATTTGAGGTGAATACCCACATTGTGAGTATAATTTAATAATCATGAACTAATATCGCAAGCCGATCGTTATACAGATTGCGGGTTCGATTCCCGCTTAGTACACATTTACTCACGTAGCCGTTATTGTTTGGAATACATAGTTGTGGTCAGATGTAATGAACTTTTAGTCTATACGAAGCATTTGTAGTAATAACACGCATTTGAGTTCTGGATTTGAATTTTTTTAACACTTCGTGTCTACCGAGATACTGTTTTGATAACTCTTACTCTACTATGTGTCCTAGCATTAAAATTCGATTATTTTGTAATTTAATATCGCTCATGAATAACTTTATGAATTAATATTTTGTTTTACTTCAGTCATGTGGTCTAGAGCACACTCTTTTATTATCTGTATATTGCGGACAGAAAATTATTCATAAACGGTCAGAAATTTATAGGGTGTAAAGTATGAATTTCCTCTTTATGCCTTAGTTTTAGAAACTCCAGTAGTCACTAGAAACATAGATACGCCTTGAGCCAAAGGAGGCTTATATCATACAAAAGTGGTGCGCCGAAAATGGCTTCTTGTAGCATAGCGAAAGTCATACTATTCAGGCGGATAAATTTACAAAAACATAAGTATTAAAATAACCTTAACATGTAAATGTGCACTTCCATCCCAAACTTTATTAATTATCAATAGCCCTTTCTTGGAAGTAGTACTCAAAGGAATGCAACAAGTACACGCATTTTAATAATGTAAATATTATATTCACTAACTATCCGTTTAGCACTGGATAAAGAATATGTATTATACAACTTATTGCATAATACTTCTTCAATGCCCTTTTAGAGGTCGAATGGAAAACCTAAACGCCGTTTAATAAATAAGGTGTCAATTGTTTCACTTGTTATTTTCAATAATCTTGATTAAAATATAATCGATTCATTTTCGGCCATCATGGATAATTAATCTTTAATTAAATGTTAGTAAAAATGTTTTATGTTTAAATCTAATACAATAACATTATGCACTTTACAAAAGAATCCAGAAAAAAATATCATGCATTACTATTTAATAACCAGAAACTGATTGAGAATCAGCGCATGTATTTTTTTTAAATATTTTTAGTAAGATAAATAAGAGAAGGAATCTTAGATAATTTAAACGTCTAGATAGAGCCTCTTTCTGTAAGGCAACGCATGAAAACAGGCCTTGGTAATGTACGGTTATACCTAAAAATAAATATTACTTTACTGTGCATGAAAGCTTCGTCTTACACTCGCGATGCATTGTTACTAAGGTTTAGTCTGCGTGAGTTACTGAAAATAGAAGCAAACTGTTCGTCGCTATCTTCTTTGACCTTTTAAGACTAATTAATCTAAGGTAAAAATTGTTTAAATTTATTGTTTCCGAGTCATGAATGTTAATATGTACCTATTTATGTATGTTTAAGTAAGTATATCGTTTTAAATATATCGTTGTCTTGTATCCATAGTACAGGCTATGGCTAATTTGGGGCAAGATAATTTATGTAAAAATTTTTCAATATTTTTATTAAAAAAATCATCGAATTTGCCGTCGTGGTATATGATTTGTTGTTATAGCGGAAACACACTCGTTAAATTATTATGGTTTGCGGGATAGACGGGTGAATGGAGGGACAGCGGAAACATAGACATAGAGTACTGTTGGTTACTCGGCGAGAATGAAAATCTCCAAAGTTAACTTCTCAAACTAGCACAGAATTTCCTAATAAGTAATTCGAATATAAAAGAAAGAAACACCGCGGATAGTGTTAACTTAACTAATTTTCTAATGTGGGATTTATCCGATGGTATTTTTTATGGAAGAAGAGGAGAGACGAGCGTACAGGTCACGTGAAGTTAAGTGATCATCGTCGCCCGCATTCAAAAAAAAAAAAAAGGAAAAAGCCCGCTGAGTTTCTAGCGCCCGTTTTTCTCAGGTCTGAGGCGGTGTATTTCGAATGGGTGGTAGTTTTTGACGTCCAATAAGTGATAAAATAGGATTCAATCCTATTTTGAATAAAAATATTTGAATTTGAATATTCACAGGAGTGGTAACGGCTTTTACACATAATATGTACGCAGTTCTTTTGAAGCTAATTTCACAGTTAAGTTGTAGGTGTAGGATCATCGCATCGGTAACGAATGCCACACATCTAGATGGTCAGAATAATATGTAAGTTTCACGCAAATATCTAAATGATCGGACAGCCTGGGACTAGATTGTGATTATTTTATAGCGATAGAAATGACTATACAATATTGTATATTTTTAATGAAAAGAACGCAAAAAAGAATGCTGGGAGAGTTTCTTGCGCCGCTTCTTATCTCTCAGAGCGCCATTTGTTTCCGAAGCGGTAGTAGTATCTAGTAGTTATTAGAAATGACATCAAAGGGAATTCTAAATGAATCAATTTTGAGAAAATAAATGCCTTTTATGCCTTTATGCCTTTTATGCAAGCAAGTCATGTCACGGGAACGTGACATGTAAGGCTGCCTTAAGAGAATATAGTTGATTAAAACATAAAACTAAATTGTAACTAGAGAATTTTGTTTAATTTTATGTTACACGACTACTTTTTTTATGAAAATAAGGAATGAGACAAGCAGGATGTTCAGGTGATGGTAATTGATACGCCCTGCCCATTACAATGCAGAGCCGCTCAAGATTCTTTGAAAAACCCAAAAATTCTGAGCGGCACTACAACTGCGCTCGTCACCTTCACTGCCTGCACTACGGTGCCCTTCAGATCGAAACACAGTAGTGCTTACACATTACTTCTTCACGACAGAAATAGGTGCCGTTCTCGTTCCCATAATCTAGCCGGCATCCGGTGCAAAGGAGCCTCCCACTGGTATAAAATGGTCTTATGCTGAGGTGTGTTAGAATAAGCCTGGAAAATATTATAAAAACAATATTCAGATAGCATAAAAATCTGAATATGTCTTAAAAAGATTATGTGAAGGAATTAGATGAATATCTTGCCTGTGCGCAATAAATGCATATATTACATATTATGTGACTGTATATGTTAACTCAGACCATAATTATTATTGTTGTGTAACTTATAAAAATACTAGAATAAAACGTAATTACATCATTTAAATGCATAAAAAAGCTAAAAAGTTAGTTAATGTTTAAATCGTTGTTGTTCAATGTACATTGTAAATATAGTTTTTTTCGTCATATGTCCCTCACTCCTAACCTACTAAACCGAATGCGATGAAACACTGGCATATGAAAGTATGTATATTTTTTAAGTTATAACTTTTTATAAGGGTAAGCTACTTTGCTACGTAACGCGATAATTCCTTCAGAAAAAAACCAATTGAAAGTATTTAATGGCTTTAAAATGGTTTTTTTTACTAACCTGGGGCAAGGGGTATAAAGGGTTCGCGTGATGGGAAGTAGTGAGTGGTAAAGAGGGCCTTTAGGTAAAAGGTATACTCTCAGCTTGAAGGTCCCTAAGTCGTATCTGTTTGGGAAAACTGCAGCCGGTTATTGATTCCACAAAGTAAAGGTAAGTTTCTCGAAAGATGTACGCAGACGTAAAAAAATGATTTTTTTTGTATTGAACTGAATGCTTACTTCGACGCACTGAACACTTTATTTTGTGGCTATTTAACGAGACTAAGTCGTCACGCTCCGATGTGTAACAACCGCTAGGGTCGACTCGAGTCCACTAACAGAGACTCGCTCGGTGAGCATTGTATTCACTTTTGTTGTGTCGTCTTCTTCTTTGGAGATATGCTGACCACCTTATATTGTGGGTATTGAATGATACTATGCCATCACGCTGTGCAATAGAATAAATTAGAAATATAATTATTTACCGTAGGGAGTGACAATAACTTAACATATCACAACAACACTTTGTACACGTCATGAAGCTACATCAGTTCGTAAATGGGCTTTGACATGGGGAGAAGAACTGATAAGAAACCCCCAGCTCATCTTTTAAATCGTAAAGTAACAAAATTGCTTAGCCCACTTAATATAGTACTAAACTATTTTAGGTGGAATGCATTATTGTCCTCTATCTAAAACGTACTATATAATATAATTAGCCTTCCCTATCACAGTAGCATTAAAACATTTCTTGTATATGTGCTCAGTGAGTCCCAGTATACAGTCTGGTATTTTTTGTACTAAAAATTAAATACCACGACCTATGAAGTATCCCTTAATGCAATATAGGGCTCGTTGTATTAAAGTCGGCTCGAATTGACCAAGAGAGACTGTGACTATAGTTGTATGTCGTATTTTAGCCTCTTGTTAACAACGTTTATATTAACTCAATCAGAAACCGTAAAATAGCAATATTGCAAGCAAAGCAGTCAATCTAGTACAACATTGACACAAAATTTCTAAATCTGACATCAAATGAGATTTGGTATACTCTGTCGTGGGATACGCATTTTTATCTTAAGTGCATTATCTTTCTAAACCTGGCACCTTCTCGCTCAATATCATAATGTAAATACAGTGAATATTATGTAAAAGTAAATAAAAAAATCAAAGAGTCAGTGGTATCCAATAATAGAAGCCAATAACACTCTACTAAAATATCCGCGTTGAATGTCTTAGTCTCACCCTGAAAGGTTTAGAATGCGCCTCAAAGAAAATTCGTTTAATAATTTATATACACTACATACCGCTTTGTTAATATATCTATTATTAAAACATATCCTATGTACAAAACTGCTAATAATCTATGTGTGCGTCAAACTTAAATAATACTTGTTGATTATTATTTTTTTACTTTGAAACAAATAAAAACCAATAATTTACATTCAATACTCAACATAATGTCTGTTTCTATAACACAAAAACATTTTGCTATAATATTTGTATATATAAGGAAATTCTAAGTAAGAAAACCTCGATCTTAAGATATAATTGAATGTAAACAAGGTCATCGTAACAACGTGAATGATTACCGAGCCATTTTGGAGAGACCCCGTCTGCCTACTGATTAGTCTTCCAATAGGTACACCACAATTTAGGCGGTTCACTGCCATATAAACACAGAATTTTTCACGTCAACTTTGAAGCGTTTGAGACGGTCGCGCGCATGCGCAATGCACGTAAAACTGAACGCTAGGTGCGCGGCAGGGATGCTCCGAGTCGATAAATCATCGCGTTACGTCAGAACATAATATTATTTAGATGTTAATTCCTTTAATTAACTTTAGTGGCATAGTTGTACAACTCGTGTTCAGATTATAAATACTAAAGTGACTAACGTTACGTTTTAACATTTTTTTAGTAAAATATTAACGTATTATATATATATATATATATATATATATATATATATATATATATATATATATTATTTTATAGGCTTGGATTTCAGGTTTATGTACTTAGAAATATATAAACACCTACACATAAATCATCAATTATTAGGATTGTTATTAAATAAATAATAATAATTAATTAAATAAAAGTTAGTTATTACATTATTTATTTTGAATTCTGAAAAAAAAAATATGTGTTATTAATCATTAGAAATGACATCAAAAAGAATTCTGAAGGAATAAATTTTGAGAAAATTAATGCTTTTTATGCCTTATATTGTCACTGTCACTGTCACCACACAGGACAACGAGAATGCCAATTATAAGAGCTCATTGGTTGCGAGTGGACGTCTTCGGCGCGCAGTGTTAATTATTTTATAAATTATATTTATTTATTATTTTTATTAATATATAAATTAATTTTTCACTTAGTAGGAAATCATAGATGTACTATAAACAATTAGACTCCCAATCCCAAATAGTAAAAGGTCGTCAAAAAATGCCCGAGCGGCTTTAACATTAACTTAACATTAACTTAACATTAACTTATACTTATATTAAAAACATTTACATTTTTTAATTTTTTTTTATATAATGCTGCTGATGATGGTAATTGATACACCCTGCCCATTCTAATGCAGTGCCGCTCAGGATTCTTAAAAACCCAAAAATACAGAGCGGCATTACAATTGCGCTCGTCACCTTGAGACATAAGATGTTAAGTCTCATTTACCCAGTAATTTCACTAGCTATGGCGCCCTTCAGACTGAAACACAATAATGCTTACACATTACAGTTTCACGGCAGAAATAGGCGCCGATGTGGTACCCATAATCTGGCCGGCATCCTGTGTAAAGGAGCCTCCTACTGGTGAAACTACTTATATTTAATAAATGTGCATCAGCGGTATCCATAGAGTAAGCAACAATAGTAAGTTCTTCTTCATTTTAAAGCGTTTAATGACCTGATTGAATAAGCTATACAAGGTGTACGGTTTTAATAACAGGCTGTTTCAAGTAAATGGGTGAAATAATATCTAATCAGGTGAATATTGAAATTTTTTGCAATACACCTCATTACAAATATCCGTTGTAAGCACAACATTGACAGTATTTACCAAACAAACAAACATCAATATGGCAGGATAAGTAATATTACTCATATACAAAAAGTGATCATTTAATTTTCTAAATATTGTGAAAAATCTGGCAATATTTAAACTGAGTTTAATAGTATTTTAAACACAGAGTCTATTTGTGTCCTTTAAAGATATAAAACATCACGTTAATTGAATTTTAACTCTAAAGTAACACTTTCAAATGAAATAATTTTTAATAATAATACGCGTGTCATTATTATTTAAAATTAAGTTGAATTAGTTATAATCATTTTTCACTCTGGAGGTCACAGTTTAAATCTTGTTTTGAATAAACGCATAATATGACGTTTATTTCTATTTCGTCCCATTAAGTAATGCACCTTTGGAAGTTAACTGTTAATTTGATTGGCGACAATTGATCACAACATTTTTTGATATGCTTAGAGACAGTCTATAATTGATACTGTGGTACGTTTATTATTAAATATTCCAATCTGTTTCACATTTAAAGTCATATTTTACATTCCAAAATCTAATTTTTTATCAACTATTGCTTTATTTGTTCAAGTCCCGGCTCTCGGGATCATGCCCTATTCGGATGGTTGACTTGGCTGAGTAGTGGGGCGCATCTCGAAAATCCCGCATCGTCCATACATATTGGTATGGATTAAATTTGTATATTTAACCTCAGAAGTTAAGACCATCACTTTAAAATAACAAATTGTTCAAACTTTCATTGATTTCAAAATAACTCTAACGTCACCTTTTGGGATTATTTTCACAAAAGACATAAGATATTTAATGGTTATTTTGAAATTGTCTCTAAAGATTTTTCTTTTCATGATATAGATTTAACTCATTATCTACTGAAAAACACTTATTTGAAAAATACACACATATTTTTATATGTATTTTTAGTTAATTTATTTTAAGTTATACACCTATTCATAATATCAAAATCGATAGTATCCCATCACTACTGTCCACGCTAGGCCGCACTCAACTCAGTCGGATATGGAAATGAACCTCGCAACACAGTAAAAATAAAAACAGTGTAATTACGAGCGTGTCCACAGACTGGCACGGTACTCTCACACTTTTGATATCTTCAAAATTTTATTTTTTTGGCCTAAATTTGTTAGTATTTGATTGTTTCCACGTTTGAAAGTCGTTACTTTTAAATAATATAATGATAATTGGTAACAATTCATTTAAAAAGTTGAATTCAAAATCAAATCCAAAATTGCCTTATTAAATAGATTGTTTAATAAAGAAATTTGTAGGAAAAAATTAATAATTAAATTAAACTATCAATGGTCATCCAAATATCCTAATATTATGCTAAATTTACTAAGGTTTCACTAAAGCGACTCAATACGAAGAAGCTACAAGAAACTCAGGGAGCAAATAATAATTTGTGGTTCTTTTCTATATCTTAACAAATTAATCTAAATCGTCATCTCTAGGATCATGATATGATTTCTTATAGCAATAGCACATGTACAAAATTAAGTATATTAATGGATGTAAAAAAATGCATAAAAGAATAGAATGCTGGAAGCCTCTCCCGTTTCTTCACCCTCAGAGTACTATTTACTTACAGTAATAGTGATTTAACTGATATTTAAATTGATTGTAAGGGAAATGTTTTTCTGGAATGAGTTTCTGAACGCTAATGTAAAATATTCTGTCGTGAATGTGTTTACTTTACTTTTACTAGAGTCAAACCCTTCAATGCGCATATTATGCGGAACAATTTCTAATTTAAACATAGATAACTTGTATACTGTTACTGTATACTTAATTAATTAAAGTGTGAATGTGTTGTTTGAGTTACGTAGATATTATATTAACAACAATAATTATTAAAACGGCAATTAACAAAGTTTTCCACAGTTTCATAGCGGAAAAACATATTATTAATTACAATAAAAACTTTTACAATTTCATTAGGCATAATATTTTATTATTTGTGAGTTTTTGTACCCTTTTGGGGTTAAGTATACAAATTAAATTTGTACAAAAATTTATGAACGATGCGGTATTCGAATCAATGTGCAATGAAGCCACAAACTAAATGTTGAAGAAAATATACTAATATTTACCGATGATGCGTTATGCGGACGCTTCGAGTCCCGCATCGTCCATAAATTTTTGGTACAATTTAAATTTGTATACATATCTATTTCATTAAAAAAAAGCCCACGTGAAACCTCTGATCAATGAAACTTAATCCATCTATGGGATGACTGACGTATTGGTGATTTTCGATTGGAGTTATTAGATTTCTCGGCGCTTGCCTTGCCCGACCTGCCTGCAAAGGCCCTGTTCGTAATTAAATTATCTGGTTAATTATAAAGTTCAAAATATAAGCAGTTTAAGTGAAAATAACTAGGGTTTTGGCCGAAGAGTAATAATATACTAGTGAATATATAAACAAAGCGAATAAAAGGAAAGAACATCTTTAAGGGAGATACAGCAAGTTAGAAAAGGTAAATAAATCTATTGTTACTGTAACCCCTTTTGGATTGACAAGTCATAACCACGCTTTTTTTTGTAAGGGACAAGACGAGCAGGATGTTCAGCTGATGGTAAATGGTACGCCCTGCCCATTACAATGCAGTGCCCAGGATTCTTGAAAAACCCAAAAGTTCTGTCTGCACCATCTTCGTCCCCTTGAGTCATAAGATTCATTTGCCTAGTAATTTCATTAGCTACGGTGATCTTCAGACCGAAACACATTGTGCTACCCATACGCCGCCCGTGCGCCGTTGTGGTACCCATAATCTAGCCGGTATCCTGTGCAAAGGAGCCTCCCATTGGTATTGGTGGTACTGGACATGCTAGTATATTGAAAGTCTATGGTAATAGTAGTATCTTATAAAGTTACCGTTTGAAATCCTTTGAATACAATACGGTTACTTCATTACTGACATATTATGTACGAGAAAGAAAAATTTCATACTCTATAACATAATTATATTTAGCAATGTGACAGGCAGAATTTGTAAGCTAAGTAATATGGCACTGATGGCCCCGTTTGGACACGGAAACCTGCTAACACTTATACACCTCTAAAACTATTTAAACCTGCGTAATCTAACTCGTGTTTAGTGAAAGGATATTTCCTAATCCTTTAGCTTAGTCAGAGTTAGCGTGGATTAGTGTTACTTCGTTAGCAAATATTAGTTTCTTAATATCCTGTCAATGCTGTCTGTAATTATCTCGCTAAACCATAGATTTTTTTAAGAAAATAAAGGACGAGACGAGTAGCACGTTCAGCTGATGGTAATTGATACGCCCTGCCCATTACAATCAAGTGCCGCTCAGGATTCTTGAAAAACCCAAAAATTCTGAGCGGCACTACAATTGCGCTTGTCACCTTGAGTCATAAGATGCCAAGTATCATTAGCCCAGTAATTTTACTAGCTACGGCGCCCTTTAGACCGAAACACAGTAATGTTTACACATTACTGCTTCACGGCAGAAATAGGCACCGTTGCTCTGTACCCATAATCTAGCCGGCATCCTATGCAAAGGAGCTTCCCACTCTTAAATTAAAAACTAAGATTTACAGTATATTAGCGTATAGATAAATTCCAAAAAAAAAATTAGTAAGATGAAACCCATTGAAAAAGAAAGAGAATGTCACGAGAATGAAAGGAAAAATAATATAATATACGGGCGATCAGAGGCCGGGAAGTGGATATCGGCTTGAGTTCACGAAGGTAACGCGATTATTGAGAGTAATTTAAACACATAATTATAAATAAACTTAGTAAAAAAATAGTTGTTTTTCTTCCGCCTTGGTGGAGTAGGTATTGGCTTTAAAATTAGTTATTAAGTTAGCCTTTAGAGAGTACAAGATGTACAATCTGTAATAAATTATATATATTTTATTTTAAATTAAAAATTATATCTAATCGCATCCAACAAGCACAATGATTTATAAACTGTAACAGGTGGTACTGGCAACACAAGAACACCACCCTTTAACGAGTTGAGACGTGGACCAGCCATCGTTCCCTTCCTTAAGGATTAATTTTAGTGAGCATGACGAACCGTGTGATTTTATTTTTCAAAGTTGTGTTGATTGTATGTATATCTTTATTTTGAATGTATTCATTATTTAAACCATTCATATATTATTATTATAAATAAATTGCCACATTATATTCTTACTATAAAACCTATGTGTTGATAGTAATTTATAAGGGATTCTCTTGAATTCAGATTAATGATAGCCCTAATCGCTTTTTTTTGCAAAACAAATATTGTTTCGATATCAGCTGCTTTTCCCCATAGCAAAATTCCATATGTCATAATACTTGGAAGTAACTCAAATAAGTCAATATGTGTTGGTCAGTGATATTTTTAACCCTTTTTCTACTAATACTTTTCCAAGAAACGAAGTAAAGTCTACAAGTTTTAACGATATCCCATTTAATATCCTTGATGCTCTGCTTACACTTGTTAGGTAGAATTCAATACATTTGATTTTATTCTCGTTAAATGACAAATAATTCACCCTGAACCATAAAAATAGGTATGTTTTTAAAGAACAGGCTTATTTTATCTAAATAATATAGACGAGGAATAAGAAAGGTCCTAGGATTGAACCCTGAGGCACGCCCATCCACATTACAGCTCCTGATGAATGTGCATTGTTAATCATAAGAAACTCCAAGAACTGATAGGAATCTTTCAGTCATTCTTATGTTTTCATTTATTTCTCTACTATACGATAGTAAGGCTTTTTTGACAAAGAAGACTTACTTTGTCAAAGAAGCCATTTCGTTCAATTCTTCGAAAATCTTTTTAATTAAAAACTTCCTTATTCGCGCTGTACAATTTTTTTGGGTTATGTCTGAGACTCAGTAACTACTAACAAACAAAGGCGCATTGCGTTATATGTTGAAATAGATTGGCACAGCTAGTGTTTTTATTAATAACTTGAATGTTTTTATTTGTTATTTATTTTTAAAAAAATCTTCAATTTGAAACGGTGGTTATTGTCGATATTAATAATTCACATAAGCCCTACAGGTCACATTAATTACATTACATATTAATTAAATTTAATACATACATATAATCACGCCTCTTTCCCGTAGTACTTGCTACGATCCTTACATACTTGTTTCGCTTCGTCCACTTTCATTATTGCTTTCATACATGCTCTTCGGTTTGGGTTACTCTTGACCTGGCCTTTTTTCAAGACGTCCCTGATTTTGTCTCGAAACGTCCGCCTAGCTCTACCCCTTCCAACACTTTTTTCGTCAAACGTTCTTCATTCATTCTCTCGATATGGCCAAACCATGTCAGCATAAATTAAATGTAATATTCACACACCAGTTACACTGGTAAAATGTATAAGACTCACCAGAAATTAATTTCGACCTATTATATCTGCATTTTGTTGAATAAATATATCAATCATTCATTCATAAATTATTTCTTCATCGTTGTTACACTCTTGACAGAGCGGTCGTGGTCATCACACACTTCAACAAATCTTTTGGGGCAGATGTGGTGCGCCCCACGAGACTTCGCCACTTTTCCCTGCTGGCCGACAGTCTTGTGCACTCATTCAATGGACCGCCCACAGCGGACTTAATTTGGTCGGTCCAACGCATGGGTAACCGTCCCCGCCCTCTGGTACCCTCCACTTTGCCCTGAACGACAATGCGCTCAATGCATTCACTCTCGCGCCGGGAGACGTGTCAAAAGAACTTAAGAATGCGACTCTGTATTAATACCGAAAGGCGTTGTTTTATGCCAAGTTCTCGGAGAATGGAGAGGTGCACCAACGTCTCCATAAATTATTACTACAGGCTAAAATTACTTCCTCAATTAACATTCATATTACTATAGACATTTTTTATTTAAATTACATTCAAAATAAAACATGCATTAATCTACATGATTTCATCCAGACGACGGCTACTGCTGGACAGATGCCTCCCCCAAAGCTCTTCATGACGATCGGACCTGCGCTGCACTCATCTCCCAACTAATACATTACTTATATGTTGTTTTAATATTACGAGCTTTGATCACATCCAACTTAATTTTACAAATAATATAGCTTTGTTGACATACAGTTTTAAATGCCCAATTTGAAACAAATATTTTTATAATGATGTCTTTAACAATTATTATTTAATATAAACGTAGATAACATTAGACCAAAAATTTTGCAAGTATTACGTGGCCCATGAAGGTTGAAATGATAATTAATTAAGATGTTTATCACATGAAGACAATAACATTTTAATGGTTTTGTTGAATATTTTATTCGTTGAGAATTATATAATTGTTACGGCGAAGTTTCTATTTGTTGTTTTTAAAACACGTTGAATTATTGAGAGAGGTACGGGTTCGTTAATCAGCATAATTATGTAGCGGAGCATTCGATTCTCTACAGTAATTAAAGACAGTTACCAAGATTTCTTCCAGTTCTTTTTAAAGGTAGACAGTATATAACGCTTAATATTATGTATTATTTTATTCCTAATCCTCATATGCTTTTGTGCGTTTCTTTGTTTATTACACTTTTACACCATAACAACTCCATCAACACAAAAACACTCGATGTCAGACGTATACAAAATAATTTTATTACGAAATTTTCAAGTAAAAAACACTTAATTTTTTTTATTTGTTTCATGTATTTAAAGACACTACAATTTGTCTATATATGATATAACTATTTCTTGAAGATACTTTTCAATATGTTTGAAATTTTTAAACTCAAGTAATATTGTTTGTATAGGAGACGATAAGAAGTATAATTAATGTGACATGAATCAACCCAACTCAATTTCTCCAGATAGCTGGACTTGAGTTACATTTCACGGTCAGATGGGGGCTTATTTAAATTAAAGAAACCTGAAATAAAAGTTGAAAGCATCAACCATTTAGCCCAGGAGACTTCTAATTCCCTAGTATTGGCAATGCAAAAAATTCAACTAACCAACTTCGGTGAGTTGGCACAGGGTAATGCACGCTCATTGGTCAGGTAATGAACACAACATGTCGTAATTGGTCAGTTAATAATCGCAAAATGTTGTAAACAATCGCTATTGGCTACTGTGGATTTTTGTAAGTTCTGTGTTCCTAAAGTGGTAACTGAAAGCGTTAGCCCATTCTTAAAAGATGACGTTATAAGATTGTAAGCATTATTATTAAAAAACACCAACAGTAATTGTAAATTAAAAACCAGATATTTTATTGTATAAATCATTCGTTATACTTAATTATCGAGATACGTCCACACACTTCAACCGTCCAACCAATAATGCCTCATTCAATATGGCCGCTGCCCTCACTCTGACAAGTCTCCCCTCCATTTATTTTACAGTGGTAACAGTCATGAAGTTAGAAATGGATAATTTCTTAGGATAATGTGGACAATTAAAAAGTCAAATGAGATAATTGAACCTTTCAAGATTAATGATTGAAAGCTTGTTTGAAAGAGTTGATGAGAGTGGCGTCAGCCAGGGGCGTAGGGGCTGAGCTGTGGGCAATGGAGTTCCATCGAGAGCTGTTTGTTTGTATGTACTTATAAAATTGTTTGTTATGCATCCACTTTCTAGTAATACCAACCTAAATCTGAAACAGATAAATTTATTGCCTATTCGAAGTGGACAAGATTTCCCGGACAAAATTTATTATAAATAAATATATAATCCATTACTAGCAAAAGTCAGTAACTTACAGCTTAACAAGCTAATATAATATATTATGTTAGGTCAAATTAATAAGAATAATAAAATTCTAGGCAACGGTGGCAGTGCATGAAATGTCGTAAAATATAAAGTCTTTACAGACGTTAGAACGTGTCGCTTCGTCACTGACCCTGTAATATTATATCTATTATGTTTCTGTTGACCGTGGCAATGAGCTAAAATTATGTTACATAATGGACTGAAATCGTCATGTGAGCAAACTTCTTTCTTAGGTTTATTTGACTTATTAGAATTGAAATTAAATGGCTTAAATCAATAACTTTTTAAAGGATTAAAACGCGTGAAACTACAGGAGTACGTTTTCAGTTAAGTTTACTAAACATCGGCTATGAAAAATAATAATGAAATTGTAATTTTATTTTGTTTTGTAAGATCATTACATTTGTAAGATCAAAATCTGATTTGTCATTCATAGAAAAAATAGAATGGTTTGAATGATTTTCTTATTAACTTCTCGGCTTCTTCCCACGAAGTAATAATAATAAGAAGTTTAAAGTACCAAAATTTATGGACACTGCGTAATTCGAACCCGCGCTTCTTAGAATATTATGCCCCAGCGCCAGTCATCTTCCTCACTCACTCCACATCAAAAAAGTAATTGTTAAGATTTAAAGAGCAAATTTTCAAGTTGTTATTTCCTTTTAAGCATTTATTGAGGTTGAGCAAGCTATCGCCTGTAATGTAGATCCTGTAGGTGGCGCTACTACTCGAGAGTTGAACAAACATACTAAGATTTACAGACCATGCGTCATTCGAAATGGACTATCGGATAGTCTAATCCCGTATCGTAAAATTTGCTTCAAATTAATTTGTGTTTATAATCCCAGAAATTCTAAAGCATGTCTATTCTAAGAAATCACTAAAAAATGTAAATACCGACGATTTTGAATATGTCGTGTCGTCTTCATTAAAATTGATAACAGACTGAAACAGAAAATTTAAACATATTCACCGAATTCCGATCACCATTTTAAGTAATTGAGTTACAGACGTCCAAACATTTAAACGGATATTATATTTATGTTAATTTATATTGTTGGATGAGGGCAGCGGTGGACCGATCGTCGTAGAAATCTTTGGGGGAGGCCTTTGTCCAGCAGTGGACACCTTCCACCTGATTATGATGATGATGATGATGATAAAGTATTTTATTTTTATTATACTTTCATTGGTGAATATCACTTGTAATCAAGGCTTATCTTGCATATATTTTTTTTAGTTAACGACAAATGAAAGTGTTTAATAAATCAGTCAGCAAGCAACAAGATACTAGCTGTTATGTTTAGTTGTAAAAACCACGTAAAAACAGACTTATTGAATTGGTACTTATTTTGCGGGAATACATATACGATACATAACATAAATTTTATGAATAAATATATTATTAAGTGTTAATTCTGCGAATTTTTGTTCGTCTTCGTTATGTAGAGAGGATTTAAAAAAATGTTGTGGTGGGTGTTAATGTTGATAATCGGTGTTCATCACATTACAACACGGATCTAGACTGTATGGAAGGTGTAGCTCTTTCGAGCGCAGTTCTAGTGCCACTCAGAATTTTTAGGTTTTTAAATAATCCTCAGCAGCACTGCATTGTAATAGGCAGGACGTATCAATTACCAACAGCTGAACATCATGCTCGTCGCGTCGCTTATATTAAAAAAAAAAATAACACACATACAGCTCCTATACCATAATAATCACAGAGTAGAAAGAGATACAAGTCCCATACAGAGTACCTACGGATGAATACTTTACGGTAAAACTTAAAAATTTATTCCATTATGCTTTGATTTTTTAAGTGTTAAATAAAGTTAGTAAGTAAAGTGATAATGGTCTATATTTAAGGCAATTTTGAGTGTTAAATTATGTAAGGCTTGATAATAATAAACATAATACTATAAAAAAATTGGATTGCAAGTAGGCCTAGCATTTATGTGGTTAAATACAATATTCATTTATTGCGCTATCGTACATAAAAATGACAATTGATATTACATAAAAAAATTAACATTACTTAAAGACATTATTACATAATATGTATATATTAACAATATTACATTAAAAGTTTATTTTTCAAAAAATCATCTTTCATCCATAATTTCAACGACTGTCTTACTATTTTTCAATCAGATCACGTGTTCTGACGCGAGTTTATCATTTTATACCCGTCCCAAGAAAAGTGCTCAACGCCGCTAAAGAAGTTTTCACTTCAAAAAACATGATAGTATTAAATATTATTATAAATACTTTTTCCATAGACTAGGCCAATCGCTAACAAAACACTGGTCGCCTGATTTCAAGAATGTTAGTGGTCTTTCTGAAACTGTATTCCACAATCCAATGACACACTGTTCCAGAAACGGCATGGAAGACTTACGAAGGATTTAAAAAGTTGGACACTTCTTTTAATCTGTATGAGTAAAGATTTGTCACACATTTACAAACATGATCTAATTTCTGAGAGGCCACAGATAAAATGGAATCGCTGAAGCGTCTTGTTTGCACAGTTGATTAACAGCAGTATAAAAATTAAATATTTAATTTTTATGACTCACTGTTTGTGTGACACTAATATTGTGATTCAGGAAAACAAGATGATTTATATTTGCTACTACATTATCTTTCATGGACCCTTTCAATATTATCCTATCTACTATTATATTATTTTGTTTCACGATCAAAATACTCAAAAATACTCAATCATCTCCGCTGCGCTCCAATTAGATATAGTACTACTTAGGAACAATAACTTTTTTATTACGGCAATCTTATATTGGCTGTTTGTAAAGATTATTGTGTGCATGGCATCTTGACACTCAATAACACCTTTCAAATTCTGTAACTTATATAAGCTTCGTGTTATTTTACATTGAAATTAATAAAATACAAAATACTTACTGATGAATATGATGATGTGTATTTTTATATCTTGTAGTATTTTTTTACAATGTTATACTACGCAACAAAAGCAAACTTTAAGTTTCAATTAAAAGCAAATTTTGACAGAAAATCACATTGTGGCACGTCAACTTCACACAATATTCGAAACTGGCTCGAGTACGCCCACTTGGACGAAGTATTAGTTACCGCACTTTGTGACTACGCCTGCGGTATCTAGTGCAGCGGAGGCCAATCAATGTATGTACATAGGCACATAAGTGTATTTCCTAGAAACTGTCATAATCATAATGTTAACACCAGGAACAGACATAAGCTTATAATGCCTACCGGCTAAGTCGAGTAAGCAAGTCTTTTGTGAGGCGATGTATATGCTTTTACAACAGGATCCCAGAAAATGTTCAAAACAAAAGTATTACGTTATTCAAAAGAATTATTAAAAAACGTTTGTGTGGTAAAGGTTACTATAACATAAATGACTTTCTTAATGATACCACAGATTGGGAATAGAGCGACTACCCTCAGGCTATTAAATAATAAGTTTAATTGTACAATAATAGTTTGTAAACATTTTTTGATGAACAAAAAAGCCGGCTGAGTTTGATGTGCCCGTTCTTCTCAGGCCTGAGGCATTCATTTTGAAATGGGTGGTAGTTTAGTTTAGTTTCAATAAGTGATGTCACATCCTATTTTGAATAAAAATATTTGAATTTGAAAATCCTTAATCTAAGTACGAAAAATATTTCAAGTAGCAAGTTGTATCCCGAATAGGGCAGTATCGTCAATGAATTTCTCTCACGGACCTAGGTTGACGCAACCCCTACTCCCAGCATCTGTCCGATGCTGGGTTTGGCGAATGGTTTAGTGAATTCTGATAGGTTTAGAGGAATATCAATACAGTGACCCTCTAAGCAAGGCCAGTGGACTATCCTTCTCGAGGTTGCCGCCCGTTTTTTGGCCAAGTGCCTCCATAGAGTCATCAAATAATTTATACTAAGGTAATTGGCAGAACAGAAACCTCTGGCCGCCCTCCCCCAACCTACCCACACAATCCTTTCTTCCTTCACCTCACCTCGCGTGATCGAGAGGTCGAGGGCTCACTAACATCAATGAGTAAGGAACTTGCGATCACCCACGTGTTTGTGCCGTGCGTGGATACCCGTAAGGAGGGAGTAAGGAGTCCTGGTTGTTGAGCGGATAGCGGTCGGTCAGTTACCTGCTTGATGCAACAAGCCTCTTTGGCCCTGATCTTCCTCTCAAACGGGCGATCGGGGACTAGCCATTCTCGAACAATCGGCTGTGGCTTCCCGTCAGAGGGCTGCTGGCGAGTGACCCAAATCCATGTGGGTGCCTATGGCCGGGTCGCGGATGTTGAGGTGAGCGCGGGAGGCTCTCTTCCTCACGTATGCGGCTTCTACATTACTCGGCCGTCAGTCATCAGGTTTTCACGGTGAGGGTTACTATATCCTCGCAGTGGTCCTGGCGGACATGTACATCAAGGTGCATGACGTCCCCTACTGAGGCTCCAAGGCGGGTGGGGCACTGACGAGAATGAATCTTAATAAATCTTTACCCATGGACCAAAAGAGAAACTTCGACCACAACAAACCAGCTGCTCCCTCGGGAGTGCTTAGCCAATCCGTCCAGACTACGGCTGCTCCCACAGCGCCGAAAGAGTCTTCCTCGCTGGATCTTTCCATCCTAAAGGAAGCCATACCGGCAACTACCTTTACGGACAATGCCTGGACGCTACCCATCAGGAAGGGAGATGCCAAGCCTACATACATGGCACCTAGCAGGTCCGCACGAAACCGCGCGCGAGCCGAGGCTAGGAAAGCGAGAATAAAAGCCGCTAAAAGCAACCCCCCCAAACCCCAAGAGGTTCAGGTAGACAGCGGTACTGGAGATAAAGGCAAGTCCGCAGGACAGCCGACTATCGAACCAGTAGCAGGCGGTAGTAAGCCCCAAAACAGGCCACGAGGGAAACGCGCTGGCCGAAACGTTCAAGAGAGGGCGGAAGCTCGTGCTGCTTCCGGGCAAGGTCCACACCTATCCAAGGGCAGCAAAAGAGCTCGCCCGGTTGACACTCTGTCACTCCGCGAAGACGTTAAGCGTACGCGAGCGAACCCGCGGCCTACTCCCATAAAGGGCTCCGTAAATTACGCCGACATGTGTAAATCCAACGATTTACTAGTCGCGATTATGAATGAGCCCTTCATGGACATAAAAGCCGAGCAAGCCCAGGCGATACAGTCGGCAATAGAGGGTGCGATAGACGCAGAAGTCTGCGCCGCCACCTCTTCCACTGATCCCTTCAGGCTGCCCAGCTTTAGAGGCAGAGCCAACTATGGTGAGTGTACTCTCAAGCTTTGGTGCGAGGACACTTACACCGTGGAATGGCTTAAGAAGACTGTCTCCAAGATCACTTCGCCACTTCCACACACCAGACTAGTGGTCAGACGTCAAGCCGACATCCCCAAGAAAGTCAAGGCAACGATGATCATCCCAAGGTTTTCCAAGGATGAAAATCTCAGCATGCTGCAGACTAGATTCACCGGGCAGAATGCGCGGTACAACGTCCGCACTTGGAGCTTGTTGCACATCCCAGAACCGAATGAAAGTGGCAGGGTGCGCATAGTCCTTGGGATACCTGAGGCAGATGTAGCTGAGCTCAAGAAGCGAGATCGCAGGGTCTCGTACAAATGTGGCTCAGTGTACGTAAATTTCCCCGAAGAGGAGGGTAAAGGCAGCGAAGCACCGAAACCAAACCCGGAAGTGGCAGCGCAGCCGAAAGTACCAACCTCGACCGCTCCTAAGGCGGCGCCCGACAACCGCATGGACGTCGTGCCGGAAGGAGGGCAGCAGCCCTCAGGTGCAGCCCCTGACGCTACACATCAGAAGAGGACCGACGGTGTCTCTATGACCGCCACTTGTAAAGAGGTTCGGACTCCCATAGAGACCAAATCGCGCTCCATAGACTGATGGCAGCAAGGGGCCGGGGAAGAGGATCAGACAAAGGAGCTGGAGGATAGTCTACTGCACAGCGATGGCAGCCCAGACCGATCCACCTCCACTCCTTAAACTCATACAAATCAACCTCCAGCACAGCTACACCGCGACGGCTAACCTGCGACGTTTGCTGGAGGGAAACACCGAGACCATAGCCCTAATCCAGGAGCCGTGGATTAGAAAAGGCAATGTGTTTGGTCTCAACAACATCGGAGGCAAACTTCTTACTGCTACCGAATGTAAACCACGTTCATGTATTTATACTCCAGGACATGTAACGATCACCATTATAAATGAGCTATGTTCCAGAGATCTAACCGCTGTGAAGCTCCAGGATGATGACCGCCTAGGCCTCTCAGATGTGGTCATAGCGTCGGTCTACTTGCCGGGGGAAGAGGAGGTACCAACACCGGAGCTCACCGCGCTAGTCAGCTATGATGAACAGACGTGTCCTCTTACTTCGACAAAGCCCAACTCAAACGACAAAAGTGTGTGGTGGGGTCCAGAGTTAGATAGGCTGTGCTGCAAAGTAAGGAAGCTGTTCAACAGAGCCAAAAATACCCGGGCACCAGACGACTGGGATGCATACAAACAGGCCCAATATCGCTTCAAGAGGCGCATCCGCGAAAGGAAGAGAAAAAGCTGGAGACGCTTCTGCACTAACATTGAATCCACAAACCAAGCGGCTAAAGTAAAAAACATCCTATCACGTGACCCAGAGCGTAATCTAGGTTGGTTGAAAAAATCTGACGGCACATACACCAAATTCGACACCAAGACCTGCGAACTACTCCTGCAAACTCACTTCCCTAGATGCCGCATCACCAACAACCAGACGTGGGAGGAAGTGGCGTCGCAGGGCAACACACCGGATCGAACGGATTGGACCACAGCTCACAGGGTGGTAGACAAAGACAAGGTAATGTGGGCAATTAACAGCTTTCTTCCATTTAAATCAGGAGGCCTGGACGGGATCTTCCCAGGACTGCTACAATGGAGCGGTATGGGGCCGCTAGCAGCGCATTAAACTGCTATCTATAGGGCATGCCTGGCCTACAAATACATACCGCTCCAGTGGAGGGAGGTAAAAGTGGTATTTATCCCTAAGCCCGGCAAAAGTGATTACACAAACCCCAAATCGTACAGGCCAATCAGTCTCACATCATTTTTGTTGAAGACTCTAGGAGAGACTCTGCGATAGGGATATTAGGGAAAATGCCCTCATACAAAAACCGCTACATGACAACCAACACGCCTATACTCAGTGCAGATCAACCGAATCCGCACTCTATTGCGTAACATCTCTCGCAATGAAAGGATTATCACGTAAACAATCAACCTTAGGTGCTTTTATTGATATCGAAGGCGCCTTCGGCAAAACCTCTTTCACTAGCATAGGCCGAGCGCTAGCCGCTCATGATGTAGATCCTATAATTGCCGGGTGGATAGACAGCATGTTGAGGCATAGGGCGATACGATTCACTGTAACACCAGTACTAGATGTGTGGTGGCAACGGGCTGCCCACAAGGAGGGTTACTCTCGCCGCTGCTCTGGAACCTTGTGGTAGATGAGCTCACCACAAGGCTAAACAAAAAGAAACTGTACACGGTGGGCTATGCTGACGACCTCGCCATTCTAATAACAGGACCAGTCGAGAGCGTCTTATGTAGCCTCATGACATCTGCTTTTAAGATTTTGAAAGAATGGTGCGCGCAACACTAACTTACAGCTAATCCGTCAAAGACGGAACTAATACTATTCACAAACAAACGCAGCCTTGGTAATCTAACATTACCAAAGCTGTTCAACACCGAACTAAGCCTTACTAAAGAAGTTAAATACCTGGGGGTTATACTGCATAGTAAGTTGCTTTGGAACAAAAACCTTGAACACTAGCTGGAAAAAGCATGCATCATCTTTTGGCAGTGCAGAAGACTCATAGGCAGAACCTGGGGTCTTGTTCCAAAGATAAGCAGATGGCTCTATACAGCAGTCATCAGACCAATTATCTCCTACGGAGCAATAAGCTTGGTGGCCCAGGACAGAGCTTGTGACAGTACAAACCAAGCTGCAGCGTTTCCAGCGGCTGGCCTGCACAGCCATAACAGGATGCATGCGCACCACGCCTACTTCGGCCCTTGAAACTATTCTAGGGCTAACACCACTCGACATTCACTTTCAACAAGAAGCGACAATGGCGACTCTACGTCTAAAGCTGTTGGGTGTATGGAAGAATGAAGACGGCCTAACAGATAAGCTCTGGAATAGGGTAACAAAGGATTATCCTCTCTGTGAGGCACCATATGATAAGATACCTAAAACACATACCTTCCATAAAAACTATCACATACAGCTAAATGAGAAAGATGCTGACCAGTTAGGTGAAAACGAATTAAGAATTTACACAGACGGCTCGAAAATGGCTACTGGAACTGGTGCCGGCGTATTCTCACAGGAACTAAACATACACATTTCCATACCCTTGGGCACACACAGGTCCATCTTCCAATGTGAGTGCGTAGCCATCAAGGAAGCCGCCAGCGCTATATTTAGAAGAAAGGTACATGGCCACAGCATCAGATTTCTTTCTGACAGTATGGTGGTACTAACAACGCTGAAGGGTACCACACACAACTCAGCACTAATACACGAATGTCACCAAACCCTGGAGCAAGTTGCCTCTTATAACCAGGTAACTCTGCAATCAAGGGATATAGCGGTTCGTTGGGTAATGATGCAGCGGATGAGCTTGTAAGGCGGGCATCGGCAAATATAGTGACTGGTCCTTTGCCACTTCTGCCACTGCCCTTCAGCCAAATGCGCTCATGGATACGCTCTCTCACCAACGACCTACACAACACCCGATGGATGAATGTCTCAAGCTGTAGACAGTCGAAGGTGGCGATACCTGCACTATCGCCCAAACTGACACGTAGACTTATCAGCCTCAACAGACATGACATCCGTATAATGGTGGACACCCTAACGGGTCACACATCACTAAACAAACACCTTTTCACAATCGGCGTAACGGACAGTCCTAAGTGCAGAGGCTGTCTGACCGAAGACGAAACGGTCGCTCACGTAATCCTGGAATGTGCGGGGGTGGCCAACCAACGGGCAAAAACCTTAACCAATACAAGGTCGCTCCAAGAAGTCTGTGAACACCCCAGGAATGTTCTGAACTTCTGGAAGGAGCTGAGCTGATTGGAGTAACTGGCCATTACTGCACGCAAAATAGACCCATGTTAGTGGTTTAATTGTGGAAACAGGACCATACCATCTACCATACCATGTATCACGACCATACCATGAACGGTAATTGAATGACAAGGTGGCTGGTAGCTATGATCGTATACTGACGTTGAAAAATATAATAGAAACACTAAAATCGTTCTTTCCATATAAATATCTTACTGAAAGTTATCGGTAGCCCTCTTATCCATTGGTAGTGATCTATCAGTAAAATGTCAGTATGGTTGGTGTTTTTTTTTTATGAAAATAAGGGATGAGACTAGCAGGACGTTCAGCTAATGGTTATTGATACGCCCATTACAATACAGTGCCACTCAGGTATCTTGAAAAAAAAAAATTCTGAGCGGCACTACAACTGCGCTCGTCACTTTGAGACTCATAAGATGTTAAGTCTCATTTGCCCAGTAATTCAGTAATTTCCCTAGCTGCGGCGCTCTTCAGACCGAAACACAGTAATGTTTACGCATTACTGCTTCATAGCAGAAATACGCGCCGTTGTGGTTCCCATAATATAGCCGGCATCCAGTGCAAAGGAGCGTCCCACTGGTATATATAGTTGGTGTTTATAGAAACAGATTTCAAATACGTCGCGTATTAAGTATTACTGGGCGTAGCAAAAACTATCCTGTTCTTGTTCATAGTAACCAGGCATAGACCAATCAAAATATTAAGTTTGGTAAGTCTTTTTGAACTTAGCTGCTGTTTTTGTTAAATAAAATATATGACGATAAATTTTCATAATAGAAATCTAAATTTATTTGTATTGCTGTCAGTTTGCAAACCATTGCTGCACAAGTCCTTCAACATCCAGACCGTTGCAAGAGTACGTAGCAATGTAATGTGTAGGGTTCCGCAAGGAATTAATATTTATTATATTTCTATTATATTCATTGTTAGATTTATATTGTTCTGATATCTTAATGTTGCCATAATCTGTACATATCATAAAATATTACCAAAGTGAAAACTGTACATTGAATATTTTATTTAAATAATACTTTCTGTTTTTACAAAGGACCGAAGCAAAAAAGGTAGATTCTGTTAGTCTTTCTGTATGTATTTGGGCAAAAACGAAAAAAACTTTTTATGAATATTAAGAAGATATTGGAACAACAAATACAATATAATATTATATTATCATACAAGATGCATGTATAGTATTACTGCTGCTATATACCATCCACGCACACGACGTCGCGGGCTGCAGCTAGTGATAAACATAAACAGCAAAATGTAAGCAATTGAAGCTTAAAAGAAAATATACAACAGAGATAAAGTAAAGTGACTAAATCACCTGAATACAAAGTAAGATTGAGTCAAAAACGCCCATCCAATAGAAAACTTTTCGCCGCGAATTTAATCCATCGGTAATACGAAAATTGATGTAAGTTGCATTCCCCGACATCGAACTACGTTGTCCATACAAAATGTTCAAACATCAAGATTTTCAGATTTACCACCACGGCTTCTACCCGTGATAACTGCACCGCAAAATATAACTTAAATGAAAGCACAAGGGTCTAAAATCTATTACTGCGGAATGTTATCGGAATGAATTCTGTTTTGAAAGAAGGCACGTGTTCAGTTTGCTGAATCAAGCCGCGAGGGAAACGCTTAGTTCTTATTCACGCCTTTGAGTAAACTTTCGAGGGCAATTTTAATATTTTAATTTCGTTTTGTAACAAAAACTGTATAATCTATCAATTTCTTGTCGTTTAATTTTATATGAATGTTTAAATTGTTGCATAATCTATACTAATAGAAGTAACCTTAGAGTATCTCTAAGGAAATCTCTCTTCTGACTGGGCTGTGTGAAAAATTGTTGTGATGTGATGTGATTTACCTATAAAATATGTTCGATTTGATTTTAATATTATGAAGAGGTAAAATTTTAAAAAATATTTTACCAATAGAAAACCACATTATTTGTGATTGGTACAGGTTATATATTATAAACTCAACTGTGATTCTGTAAGTCGCATTAACATTTTCATACAAAAATAGAAAAAAAAAACAATAAATTTTGAGGGATACTTAGAACTGAAATTCAAAAATATTTTTTCATCAAACCACGTATTTCTTATATCATTTTTTTCTAAACTGAATAGTTAACGCGAGAGACACTACCAAAGTGGTAAAATGTGCCCCCCCGTAACTTCGAAAATAAGAGAATGAAGAGAGTAAAACTAAAAAAACTATGTGACGTACATTATCATGCAAACTTCCACCGAAAATTGGTTTGAACGTGATCTAGCAACTAGTTTTTTAATAGGCCATTAATCGTTACAACAAACTACAAGAACTCTTATATTATGGTACTCGCTGCTACGGAACCCTTCATGGGCGAATCCAACTCGCACTTGGCCGCTTTTTTTGTTATGTCATATTCAACCTACATGGGGTACACTACATTTTGCACTTCTAGCTAATCGGAACTATATGAATTTAGAATGTAATATTTTTTGAAACTTTGCAACCTTCTTAGTAATAAAAAAAAACAATTGGCGGGAAATCATTTGTCAATTGTTTTTTATCACATATCATAGTTCTACGGACGCAACGAAAATGGAATTAAGTCTAAAAGATTTTAGAGCGATAATTTTTTATGATTTAAAAAGTTCCCTCTTTCCGCAAGATTATGCCTGTCGTCTTCAAAATTTTGGGAGAGAAGTGCCTTGCTTGAGCACCGTGAGGCAAAGGTTTACTGAATTTGAGAGAGGTCGTGATTCTTAACATGACGAATTTCGTGAAAGGCGGCCTTCAACTGCCGTCAACGAAAATAATGTGGCTACCGTTAAGCGGCTGATTGAAGAAAACCCGCGGATTACCTATGAGACAATTCGAGGACTAATGGAGATTGGTATAAGCGAAATTCTGAAAATTTTTGAAAAGAATTGAAAGTTTAGAAAAATTGTTGTCGTAGGATCCCTCATGAACTGACAGCGCAGCGAAGCAGAAGCGGGCTCGCGTGGAATGGTGCTCACAGATGCTAATGAAGTACGACCACAGAAATGCTGTTTATGACATTTTCACCGGAGACGAAACGAGGATTTATTGTTTTGAACCCGAAAAAAAACAGCAATCATGTGAATGAGTATTTGAAAATGAGAACTCGCCAACAAAAGTGAGAGAGAAATGTTGGTAAAAAAATGATCACATTTTTTTCTCAGCTCAGATGGAACATCTGCACAATTCCACGTAAAGGTCAAAAGAGTGTTAATGCCGAGTGGTATTCTACCATTTGCTTACACAGTGTGTTAAAAAAAGTTCGCGAAAGACGAAAAAGCTGGTTTCACCTACATCATGACAACGCACACACAGGGCTAACAAAACTAAGTCATTTTTAGCTTCCGAAAAATTACAACTCGTTACCCATCCTACACATAGCCCCGACCAAGCCCCTGTAATTTCTGAATTTTCCCCAAAATCAAAGATTTAATGAGAGGTTTCCCTTTTACCAATTCCGAAGAGCACTGCCTCTTATGTATATAGCGTTCATTCAGCACGTAGAAAACGTGCCATCAGATCTGTGGTACTCCTGTTTTAAAAAAATTGTTCGATCGCATGAAAAAATGTTTTAAATGTAAAGTAGAGTATTTTAAAAATGAATAAACATAATATTTTGGTTATATGTTGTTTTTTTAAGTTACGCAAAACTTTTAGTGTGACCTACGCATACGTTTTTATTTTTACCTAAAAGACCTTACAGTCTTGCAGAGTCTGTTTTCTATTCATGTTTGCTAATCTGCAAAGAATATACATGATATGGTTTTTTATGTTTAAACTTAAACAAAGAAAGGTTTATATGGTCTTCAACGTTTTTGACAATTTTTTTACTATGTACCAACCACATCAGAACATCGTAGGTCTAAAATAGCCGTTGCTTCTTGTAGCCTTTACTTAATACATGTATAACCATTTAAGCACTTACGTAACAACTTATTATTTAAATTTCATTTATAATACTTGTAACTGTGAAAGATAATTGTACTTAAAAATAGATTCTTCCCGATTCAAATAATTCGTTTACCAAATTTCAAAGGCACTATGAGACACTAAGGTTGAAAGTTATATCTCTTTAACAATTAACCTGATTTTCTTAGGTATGCATTGCTAATTCAATTAAAATATTTAAAATGACGACAAAGCACTGTCTAGGCACTACAAATGTTTTATTCATTGTATTTATTAACATTTCTAAACATTACATTAAAATTAAATTACTACGCATTACTTAAGCAATTGTTACATGCATCACAATAACAAGTAACTCTGCATTAAAATTATTAAAATTTATTCTTGAAAATTTTTATACATATTTTTTTTAATTTTGATCTATCTGCTTCTATTATTCGTAAAAGCTATCGAATAAAAACTAAAAGTAAAAATACAGTTTTCTGTGAACGGCTGGATCACTTGGCGCTGCGTAGAGACGTCGCTTCATTTTATGTCTTCTACCGCATTTATCTCGGGGAGTGTTCCGAAGAGCTGTTTCACCTAATCCTGCCGCCGAATTTCACCTTCGCACGACAGCCCACAAATTAGGATATCATCCCCACCTTCTGGATGCGTGGCGGTCGTCCACAGTACGGTTTTCAAGGAATTTTCTTGCATGTACTACAAAGCTATGGAATGAGCTTCTATGTGCGGTGTTTCCGGGACGATACGACATGGGTACTATTAAATAAGCCCATATACCACTCTTGAGAACGCTCCTGTGATTCCTCTGGTGTTGCAAGAGAATGTGGGCGGCGTTTATCACTTAACACCAAGTTACCTATACACTCGTATGTCAGACTTCTCCATAAAAAAAATCAATAGCAGATGTTGTAATGTAAATTGTATGTATGTAAATTTTTTAATCTGGTCTACATTAAAAAAATTTAACAAAAAAAAATTTGCGTATTTTTATACAATCTAATTAATTAATCTAATTCTAGTTATGCTATTTTTGGAATCGGTGTCTTTCCACCGCGACCCGCTCTCGCCTCTCGCCTTCTCACGACTCAAGCAAATCTCACCTATAACTATGTATGTAGTAACAAACCTATCTTGGATGTCACCGACTCCAAAAATTACAATAATCGTTATCATAAATCATAATCATATACAATGGGAAAACACGGGAAGCACCAGATTCCAAATAAAAAAAGAATTATCAAAATCGGTTCACCCAGTCGAAAATTTTGAGATAAAAAACATAAAAAAAAGAATATATCGACCAATTGAGAACCTCCTCCATTTTTTGAAGTCGGTTAAAAAGGAATTAATTACTACAGCACTAAATATATCTCATATTGATAATTATCATTCATCAAACGTTAAACAGTGAGTATCGAAAACAGACGACTAATATCTCAGAGTGCCTTACTACTATTGCAAGAACTTTAACTCACGGTAAACAGAGGGGCAATTTCAATTTGATCTATATCGCTGTCTTTTATCAATAAATCAAACCACAATAGGGCCCCGGGGATTGCGCCGTAGAACTTCTATTAATTCTCCTTAAAACAATTCCGAAGTTACCACAATGGGATTACGAACAATACGTCGCAACGTGAGATATCCGTATTCGATTACAGAATCGATTAATGTAACCGAATGATGGACGTTACTAGTGTATTTTCTCGTGTAGTTATCGCAAATACTCGAATGGTTAGCTAGCTCAGTTGGTTAGAGCACCGGCACGGAACGCCGGAGATCGTGGGTTTGAATCCCGCATCGTTCATAAAATTTTGTTTTTCAAATTTTATTTGCGTTATCGCAAATACTAATGAAAGTCGTAAAGCTGCTTACAACTTTAAAGGTTGTCAAATTATTGAAGCAGTAATTAGTTAATTGTCAATGGCGATCGCCAACATTCATCTATCAATAATAAACCATAAGTTATAACAAAATATTTAGCACAAGTAATTTAACTTCTTTCATTAAAAAACGTGCAAAATATAATACATAAATAGTGATTATAAAATTTAATACTTTCAAGCGTATTAAAAAAATGAGGGGCTTTCAACGTGTGCGTAATTTTTGTGTTTGTTGCCTCAAGACTCGATTCATTTATGAACCGATTGGCAAAAGGTATTTTATGTTAAACTTGCCACTAACTTCAAAATATTGTAGAAATAATATATATCCGACATGCAACCGACTTAAATATTTATCACTATCGTTTTTGAAGTCGGAATTTTATTTAAGTTTTTTGTGTTGAGAATTTTTTTTCACTTTCAAAGTTCTCTCTCCGATTACAAATAATTAATATTTTTGGAATTCTAACAAATTATCAAACATTATTACTTGTCCTGTTTCTATATAAAAAGATGGATGGGATGTTGTTGGAACCTTCTTATCTTTATTTATTCTAAAATACAATAAAACCTTCTGTTAATTGTAAAAGTTTATTACAAAAACCTAAAATATAGTTGACTTGAAATAACAATATAATATAACGGACTAGCTATCATAAAATACCCATTATAGTTAACGTTTTCATATTGAAAATCAAATATTTTTATTCAAAATAGGATTAAAAATCACTAACGTCTAAAACTACCACATATTTGAAATAGTATGCCTCAGATATGAGAAAAACGGGCACAAGAAATTCAGTTGACTTTTTATAATTTTCGTTACAATTTATAATATTTAATATCGTACAACAAACATATTATATAGTTAAATTGCCTAAGGGTTCTCACTCCTTTCTCAGTCTGTATTTGTCGGTATCATTAATAAAATCATATATATCAAAGTAACCTTTACCACACAAACTTATAGAGAAAAAACATAAGGTAGTATTGTTTGCGGACGACACTTCACTGATTTTCAAAGTGAAAAGAAACCAAGCTATGTATGACGAAGTGAACGATATTTTATCTGACATCGTGTACTGGTTTAGCGCTAATAACCTATTGTTAAATAGCAAGAAAACTAAATACATTAAATTTACCGTACCAAATGTCAAAAATGTAAATGCAAATGTTTTGTTAAACGGAAAGGTGATAGAACCGGTGGAATCTGCTATATTTCTTGGCATAACCCTAGATTCCAAATTACAATAGGGCCCCCCATATTGAAGGATTGGCGAACAGACTTAGTTCTGCAGCATACGCGGTTAAAAAGATAAGACAATTAACTGACATAGATACGGCGCGACTAGTATACTTTAGTATTTCCATAGTATTATGTCCTATGGTATATTGCTATGGGGCAACGCTGCCGATATTAATACAATATTTGTGCTGCAGAAGAAGGCTATTCGCGCTATTTATAACCTAGGTCCTAAAGAATCATTCAGAGCAAAATTTAAAGAAATTAACATCTTGACTGTTGCTTCTCAATATATTCTTGATAATGTAATGTATGTTCATAGGCACATAAGTGAATTTGCCAGAAACTGTCATAACCATAATGTTAACACCAGGAACACACATAAACTTATGATGCCTACTACTCGGCTATGTCGAGTTAGTAAGTCTTTTGTGGGGCGATGTATATGCTTTTACAACAAGATCCCAGAAAATGTTCAAAACAAAAGTATAACGTTATTCAAAAGAATTGTTAAAAAAGTTTGTGTGGTAAAGGTTACTATAACATAAATGACTTTCTTAATGATACCACAGATTGGGAATGGAGTGACCGCCCTCAGGCTATTAAATAATAAGTTGAATTGTACAATATTACTTTGTAAACATATTTACTCGATGAAAAAAAAAAGCCCGCTGAGTTTGTTGCGCCCATTCTTCTCAGGTCTGAGGCATTCATTTTGGAATGGGTGGTAGTTTTTGACTTTCAATAAGTGATGTCACATCCTATTTTGAATAAAAATATTTGAATTTGAATTTGAAAACGATTTTTGACAATTATTGTTTTAAATTTCGTAACACATTTGTTTTGTAGATTCCCGGGATGATGTTTGAAAAGTATATGCATCTCCCAATAAAAGACTGACTTACTCAACTTAACCGAGTAGTAGGCAATGTTTAGAGAGTATGTAACGTTATATATTATATATATATATATATATATATATATATATATATACTCTTTATATATTTATTATTTATTATTATTATTTTTTTATTTGGTTCAGTTCTCGTGTTCATCCAGCTCGTTTTAATGTCACTGCTTATGGCGGACCCTTGCCGGCTAGATTATGGGTACCACAACGGCGCCTATTTCTGCCCTGAAGCAGTAATGTGTAAGCATTACTGTGTTACGGTCTGAAGGTCGGTAGCTAGTGCAATTACTGGGTAAATGAGACTTAACATCTTATGTCTCAAGGTGACGAGCGCAGTTGTAGTGCCGCTCAGAATTTTTGAGTTTTTCAAGAATCCTGAGCTGCACTGCTTTGTAATGGGCAGGGCGTATCAATTACTATCAGCTGAAAGTCCTGCTCGTCTCGTCCCTTATTTTCATGAAAAAATGATCACCGCAGCCCAAACACTCTTGTAACACCAAAAGCATTGCAGACCTTATAAAGTGTCGAGTAATCATACATAAGAAATAGAAAATGAAAACACGTGGGTACATGGCGGGCGAGGATCGAAATTCAGAGATTGTTGAAGAAACAATTAAAAAATTTCAAATTTATCAAGTGAGTAAAGATTTGGTAATCAAATAGATTTGTTGAAACAAATGCCCCATTTGTCAGAGCATTATCGTCAATCAGTCGCATATAAATCAGCGCACGGCCGTCATTGATTGATGGCCTATCTTCAATCTGCTAATAGCGACCTCTATCAAATAGAGCCGTCAGTTTGCGGCCAGCGGAACCTTTTCAAATATAATAAGCTAATGGAAGAATGCTTCTTGAAATCAAGAATTCGGAAATGCGTCATAAAAACGAATATATACTAACGTTAGTGAGAGATATTACCGTGACACGGTAGACACATCATATAGTATATGCTTCTTAATTAAGATGTAAAATAAGAAGTAATTACTTTATATTACAGATTTTTTAAAAAACAGCCGGATAATTTTAAATTAGATTTAATCATAAATAGTTTTCAAACTTTTCCCTAAACTAGTAGTATAAGACCTTGACGAATTTCATAGCTTTATGTCAAGTGAAAATATCCTATAAATTTTTGGTTCCGATGAGGGTGTCGAAATATACCTTTTTGCAGAATAAACGGCCGTATCTTTTCTTAAAGTTTACTTAGAAGTTTGATTTTTTCTCAACTTAAAGAGACTGTAAGCCCGAGTAATATTATATTTTCTGTATTGAATTATAACTCGTTCCCGAGATAAAGGGTCTAGATAGACTGACAAATGCATCAAAGCCATCATATGAGGGTTCTGATTTTTCTTTTGGAGGTATGGAAAGATAAAATCATTTTGTCAAATGAAAATTTGTGCATCATTGCTTGTGCATTGTTGAGTTTCCGAATGATAACAGTTCGTAATTGTATTAACCTGGTTCTTTATTATTTATTGTAAAATTATCATGCTATTACGACCGGAGATTGACACTTTTTCAAGCACAGTATTAGAAAATGGGTCACGCGGTACACTCACACGTATTAATATATTGTGTATTTATTTAAGCAGCGAAACGAAGATAATTTGTTTATTTGTAACGGATACAAGTTTTATAATAAAAATATGTGCATTAAAATAAGATAGCAAATAGAAAGTATTCATTTACATTTTTATATATACAGGCCCTACATGCGAAATATGGAAATAATATGATAATTATTATTTTATATAACAAACACTAGCTAATGACCGGTGAGCTTCGCTTCACCAAAACTAATGCACTTTGTATACAAAATTTCATATCAAAATTTAAAATATTTTTAAAATTACGAAATTTGTAGAAATTCAAACATTACAATAATTATTTCGTTTTTCCCTGTTCTTGCAATGAAATAATGTCACAGCAGAACGTGCGTCAATCTGTGCTTGAAAATTATCATACAGAAATAAATTTGAAATTAAAATCGAAAAGTAAAATCATCCTATCTCTCAAGTTGGATCAAATTGCACATATTGTGCAAAATTTGATTAAGTTCGGTTCGTTAGTTTAGGAGTTTATAGCGGACAGACAATGTGACACGAAATTTATATAAGTAAAGAAGATGTCGGCTTCTTATTACCGAATTGGTCACTTCATACTTCTTATTACTTGATTTACTATCTTGAATCAAATATCAGTTTTATTCACATTCAAAAGTTTAAGCAAAACAATTTTAGGTACATTATAGAATATATTAGAGAATATTAACAAAAAAAAACTTAATAAACATAAATAAAATTAGGAAAACGGTTGACCCTAAAGGTCATCTCTGCAACCTCTCGCTAATTCCATATCTCTAAAAGCTTCAAATTGTACTAATAACGATTTTGAGCTCTATGTGCTCAAAAATATAATTTATGTTGTTTTGAGCTCTTCGAGATAGTAAAAGTTTACTAAGACACTATTTTTTGAATTTCAAACGGCAATAACTTTTCAATGAATAACCGACATTCGACGCAGTTTTTTGAGCCTTATACAGAATCTTAGAGTTTCAATTGATTGAACTCGGAATTTCAAAGCTTTTCCGAAAAAACACTTCGGTTTTCTTTCGTCAACAATAACTCATGAATGAATCAACCGATTTTAAACAGCTTGGTTGCAATCGACGTGGTTTCTTGATATTAAGAGCTGATTAGTTCTTGGAATCGATCGGTAAAGAACTTTAACAGTTATTCCAAAAAAAACACATAATTATGAAAAAACTTATTCGTTGTTATTATTTGTTCGGTTCTTTGTATTTGTATTGTTTGTTCGGTCCGACTTAGTCCGAATTGTATTCAAAATTTAAGTTTGGTCAAGCCCTTTCGAATGGCTCGATGAAATCGGTCGTCGTTCAAAAGTTATGAGAGGTTTACATACATCGATACACACACTCATACACACACTCACACACATGCATACAGACGTGCGGACACCATCTCAGGATAGTCAGGGAAGCTTTTTACGATCTTAAAACTTCGAGAACTGATGAAAACTCGATTTTCGAAAAACGGGGTAATACCAATAACGTCACGTAACGTAATCCAATTTTCTTAGCGGGAAGTTTAAAAAAATACGAGAATTAAAAACAAAATTCACGAGCAAGGTTCAGAATACATAGTTTGTGTTTATAGAAAGAATGAGTTCATAAATCTAACATAATTTTTATAAAATTTAGGTACAATAGATGTATTCAAATGATTAATTCGTTGTTTTTCTATGGACAGTGTCATATTATAGAGGTTGCAGAATATCACCAAATAATTATAAGCTTTCTGATGTCTGATTTAATGAATGTCAAGGTGGTCTTTTGGTTCCAGCTGATATATTATTATTATTCGCTGGTGTAGATTTCAAATCTTTTGTATTTTTTTTCAAATCTATTTGTATGAATAAACTATAAACCTAAATAGGTCAAAGAAATGACACTTATGAATGCCAAAAGTTATAAATTTTACTATTTACCACAACATTGTGTAGCGGTGCTTTCAGGTCCATCTTTAATGAGAAGAAGAGCCAAGAAACTCACTGCCACATTGGGAGACAGGATAGTTTTAATTTCGTTTCGTAAGCCTCAATCATTTTTAATTTTTTTTTGTATGATTTCTTACACAGTTGGCGTTTTAGTTAATTTTGTGATATGCATAATACCTAATTTATTTATGGGACACAATCTAGGCAAACTCACTGTTTATTCAAGTAGTAAGGAAAGTAAGTCAATTAACTTAAAATAACAAGAAACTAGATTTATATATTTTAAGCCTAAACTAATAGCTTTGGATAAACATTTACTTGGAGTAATATAAATTTACCTTCTTGAAAGGAGGTCAGTCTAACGTACAGGTCACCTGATGTACCTAAGTGATAACCGCTGCTCTCTCTCCCACAAACCCAAAGGAATTGCAGGACATTAACGTATTTAGACCCCGAAACGGGCCCATATGTCGGAATCGAGGGCTGCGTAAGCGGACACCCCCTTCCGACTAAAAATCTCCTATTTGCTGGTAGCCTTGAAAGATTTTACAGCGACATAAAGACTACGCAACGATAGTCGCGGGGCGTCTCTTAAGGAGACTCGAACCTCGGACCGGCTGTGTGCTGGTGGGTAGGAAAGAAGACTTTTGTTAAGGAAATTTGAGTTGCAAGATGCTTGGTAGCTGAAGTATGATACAAATGGTCTAGTTGACCAGCTAACGTCAGGGTGTTAAATTAGCGTGACGGTGTGCGCGCGCATCGTAAAAATTCACTTTGATATTTTTTCCCCAACACTACAAAAGTAGTATAATTTTAAAAACATTAGTCTCCTTAATATTTATATAACTGAGACAAACACGCAACACAAACCTAGTTCATGAAACAAATCATGCGTTATTCGGTTTCTCATATAAATTCCATCGCAATAATTAGCCATGCGATCCTCCGGGGCAATCGTGACATACTTGTGGTTTCACTTTCAGATAATTAGACAGACTCTTGTTGCTCTATCAATCTTTGCCATTATGTTGGTATCATGTAACATCATTAAATTTATTATTTACTATCTCTTAGATCACGACTTTGTACATGAAAGTAATTTAAATTAGATTATTCAAAGCCACATGTTGTAATTTTGTAATAACTCTGTTCACATGTTTAGTAGATTTTAAGTGATCACTTCTTAAGGGGGGGTTCAAAGCCCTTCATAACGTTACACGTTACGGCGCCAGTCTGTCCAGCTTCCCTTTCTCTCACGCATACGGCAGTGGCAGGCAGGCTCTTCCTCTCTCACTCTAACGAATTGTTATTTTTATATGATTAAATCTCAGAATACAGAATAATATTCTGAGGTTTAAATAATGATACAAATATTGTATATACACAAAATTCTAATTCAAGAATTGTAACTAAGAATACAATATATTTTATAATCAATAAAATACTTTATTAGTCAGTAAACTAATCCTTATATTATCATATGAATATTCAAAAAAATTTAAGTAATACCTTAGCTTTTCTCAAGCTAAATAATTTCAATATTAAATAGTTCAACTTAGTTTAGTTTAAGTTATCACTTCTGTCAGGCGTGCCGAGACACGTTGTTTTAAATGATCAAATTGAATTAATAACATTCAAATATTCTCGGATATTATTTTATGATTCAGTTAATTTTATTAAATGTATAACAGCTTTTGTTATTTAATGTAAAATTCTGAAATAAATAATGAAATTGCATGCTATTTTGCATCTATTTTTTAAATAGCACTTCAAAAAAATTATCTGTAAAGTCTCCTCTGCGAGATGTTTAAATTACGATCAGTTTTCTTTGTGTTTTATTTGATGTTTTCTCAATCGCTGCATTTTTATTAATATTCTCTCTGATTGCAATTCAATGTGCAATTATTATTATTGTCAATGTTTATTGTTATTAAGAGTCAATCGTCGCTCAGTTATAATGTACTCTTTGCGCTCAGCTGACATATACATTTGACACCATTTTATTTCGAGAAATAAGCCAGTTATTTCTTTAAAAAATGTGGTAATAGAGTAACTCTCGTATCTTTATTAAGTAGTTGATGAAATGAAGACTTAGTTACCTGAGCTAATAAATAACAGCTTTATCCTAGGAATGAAACTTATTCGACTGGTGAAATCCGACCTAAGTAATTATAAGCAGCTTTAGATTTAAACATAAGTTACATAAAATGGATTATTTGTTATCATAAGCAGACGGAACTCCTTAGACGCTCGCCACCGAATTAAGCCTTTCATGACGTAATGATTTTCACAAAGAGTTTAGATACATGTATTAGTCTAAGAGACGCCATATTATATTATTAAATAGTCTATGGTCAGAACAAAATTATAATAATAAAATAGCTTTATTGAATTCCACAATAGTTCCATAAAAAGTTACACAAAATTACTTAGTTTGATATTTTATAATTTTATTACTATTTAACTTTAATAAATCTATAACTTATGCCATTTAATCTCCTTCTAATGTGGACCCCCTAAGGGTAAAAGCCTCCTCCAAGGAATTCCATTTTTTTCTATTTTGAGCAATGGTCATCCAGTCTCTGCCTCCCTGCGTTGGATACAATTTCGTCTTGCCACCGGGCGCCCGGGCGACCTCTACTTCTCACGCCTTGCGGTCCTTTCCATTTTGTGATGTAAATTGTCCATCGATTGTCATCGTATCTGCCAACATGGCCAGCCCATCTCCATTTGAGACTTTGAGCGAACTGTCCTTTACCTTATCCTTATTTTCCGAATTTTTATGTTTCTTACTCTATCTCTCAGTTTTATATTTAAACAGCTCCTTTCCATTGCCCTCTGAGTTGTCTGTATTTTGTGCCTTGCCTTGTGATAAAAAATCCAGTTTGGCAGCCGTAGGTTAGACAGGGTAGAATTGTAATATATAGAATAATCCTTTTCAATTTAATTGGTAATTGCGATTAGAGATTCTCCTTTTGTGCCCAGTACTTCATCCATGTAATAGCTACTCTCCTATCTATTTCCTCTATGTTTCGGTCTTTTCTAAATGAGATTTCTTTTCCAAGGTAAGTGTAACTCTCCCCGTACTCGAGTGGCACTTCGTTACCCAGTACTGGCGTCATGATCTCGCTGTTTGTCATGATTTTTGTTTTTTCTAAGTTCATTTCTAGGCCTACATGAACACTAGCAGTCTGAAGTTCGTTAATCATTGTGTTGAGCTTATATGGAATTTCAGAGAATACGACGATATCATCTGCAAAGCGTAAAGGCTTAGATATTTCCCATTCATATTAATTCCTAGCTTCGACCACACTAAGTCTTCGATTACATTTTATACGACAGCTATAAATAGTTTCAGTGATAAAGAGTCCCCTTGTCTGACTCCTCGTTTAATGCTAATCTTGCTGCCTGCTTTATCTAGCCTGACTCTACTAGTGCAATTAACATCTTCCCAGATGCTATTATGGGAGATAGAGTCCAAAGCTTTCTTGTAATCGACAAAAGCTATGTAGAGCGGTTTTCTATATTCTACATACTTTTCGATGGCCTGGTCTATGGTGTGAATATGATCTATTGTGCTTAATCCACTTCTGAATCCCGCTTGTTCCATGGATTGACATGAATCTATTTGTGGGGATAATCTGTGTAGTAAACAGGATGCACAGAGTTTGTACAAACAAGACATTAGACTTATCGGACGGTAATTACATATATCCTTATAACCCTTTTTATATAGTAAGATGATTTTCGATTTTGTCCATTACTCTGGCACCTTTTCTTCTTCCAATATTTTATTGAAAAGTATTGTAAGAGCTGTTAATAAAAGTGTTCTACCGACCTTGATGCACTCATTACTCAAAGGTCCTGGGCGCTCATGTGATTTTAAATTATTTATTTGTTTTAGGATTTCAGTTTCAGTAATAAAAAATATAGTCAATGTGTTTTTTTTTTTTTTTTTTGTTCTGTATTTTCCATTGAGGCTGGTGTAGAGCTAGCTATAAAGGCCTGTATAGAACTTTGTGGCAATGTTTATGATGTCTTTTCTTGAATTGCAAAATTTTGGACCCCTGTTGAAGGAACGGGATCCATTTATTGACCTGTCTAGTTCTTTGTATGCCTTTTTAGCTGATCTTGTACTTTGTAATCTGTGATTTTCATAACATTTTCTGATTTCTTTATTTGTTTCTTTATATAACTCTTTGAGTTCATCTTTATCTTCTTTAGTAAGATTTCTTTTATTTTGTAGTGTGCTTCTTTTTTACATTAATTGAATTGCTTTTTCTGAGAGAATTTTTCTTCTTTTTGATTGCTTTTTATTTCTAAGGCTTGTTAATATAGAGTTTTCTATTTTATTGTAAAAATCCGTGACTGTATATTTTTCCTGGTCTGCCGTTAGTTCAGGTATAAATTCATTCAAGCTTTTTAAATAACTGTCCATCTCATCCTGCATCTTTAAAGGGTTTCTGGGACTAATGTAGTTTCTTCTGCTCTTTTTTTCTCTGCTTAAGCTTAACGTTGGTAACTCAGGAGTCTATGATCTCTGCCAAAGGGGAAGGAATTCAGCACCTCATATTTTGTGAAAAATATAGGTTTCGTTGTTGTTATATAATCAAGTTCGTTTTTAGTATTTTTGTCGGGCGAAATCCATTGAACATTAGTATAAAATATTAAAAGAAAATAGTTTCAAAAATTATTAAATTATTTTAAATTATATATTAATTAATTTTACAGCCGGTAATAATATAAGGACAAAAAATAATTTTAAATCATTTACTAATAAAAAAATATAATTATTAAAAAAACGGTAATACATCAGTTATGAAGTAAATCAATATTTTAATATTCATTTGGATTGGATAGATACAAAACAAACTTTAAGATGTAGAAATAATGTATATTACTACAATTAATTATTAGGCCAGCAAAAAAAAATTAAGAAAAATCAGATTTAAGTAAACTTAAGTTGGAAACTATTTGTGATTGTTTAATTATTAAAAATGAAGACTCGGGCATACGGTTTTTGGTTTCTTTATAAAAACCACGAAGACCAGGGTGGTAGGTAATGCCTCTCTAATCTATTTGACTTATTATTATTTAATAAACAGTAGCATATATGATCGATTTTTTTTAATACTAAATATAAATTCAGTTGAGAATAAAATGAACATAATCATAGTGTTTTGTTGAATTCAATTAAATGCTGTTTATAAAAAATATTGACTAATAATAGATATTTTGTACCAATATCACTAAAAGTTATAAAATATATTTACTTAACACTATTCTGGAGGACCAGATATTATTCTATATAATTTTCTGTTTGATCAATTGACAATAAAACAACAGAACAAAAGCTGTTTCAATTCATTCACCATCTATGTATGAAGCGGTCCTCCACAGAGCGGTCTTCAATGAGCTTTCTTCTACATACTACAAAGCTATAAAATGATCTTCCTTGTGCAGTGTTTCCGGGATGATACGACTTGGGAACCTTAAAGTGCGAACACTTTCCTTAAAAACCGGCAACGCTCCTGTGATTCCTCTGGTGTTGCAAGAGAACCTGGGCCACTTAGCACCAGGTGACCCATACGCTCGTTTGTCCTCCTTTCCTTAAAAAAAACCTTAGATGTATGGAATCTCGTATAATTTTGCATCAAATTAAACCAGGCGTGTAGCCAATTTGTTCGATGATATGGATGTATTTTATATATAGATACGATCCCATTATATACTCTACATAATATTGGCATAATGAAATATATAGAAGTAAGTCCACAAAATACAAGCAAGTTCTACTTCTCAAAACAAAGCGTAAGAATTAATTAGTCTCAACTCTAAAATCACACAATGCAAAGCTATTACTACAAATAAAATGTCAGAAATAAAAAATGAAAAAGAAACTATTGGGATGACGATTGGCTGTCACACAACGTCATGTTAAGGAAGCAAATCAATATTCATACTTTTTTACATTAAAATTAACATCCCTGTACAGACATTAAACCCATGATGTGTATTATCGTAAAATATATGAATATAATTTATTTACAATCTTTAAGCATGAGACTTCTTGGTCCACTTGGATCCTATAACACATTGTCTGAACTAGTGTAGTATGTGTATAGCTATTGTATCTTACGATAAATGTTTAAACTATTTCAGTATTTATTAGTCCAATCGATATAATTTTATTGTAGTAACACTATTTAAACAAGTTGCGTTTTCATGATACTGTTTATCTCTCAGCGTTAGTTATATAAAATTACATACCAAATTACTAATAGTGGTTCTTTTTTAAACTTGATTGTTTTTAAATTTATTTTATTTATTTGTTGAAATTTATATTAATATTATTATAAGCAACTCTTAGGCTATAACGTTCCCGGTAATATTACGAGACAAAAAGCAGTCGTACGACGTTATCGCGAGCGTACAGCGACCCTCTAGGATGAGGCAAGACTTGGATAAACCCCGCAATTTTTTACCACCCTTTCCCATGGGAGCGTTTAGATATACTTTATAGCACCGGAGGGAGAATTATCTTATGACTTCTCTGTGATATTACTTGTTTAAACAAATTATTTTCTGGTTTCCTATGAAATTTATTCATAGGAATAAAATTTTATGACCGTCTGGATCCTACTTTAGAGAATTATCGGTTGGCAAGTACAAATATCGATATTGCGTTTGAGTGGATATTTTCCAATAGTAGTTTTGATAAGTTTTGTTTACTTTTAGTTCTATGACTCACTCTATTAAGCTTGAATTTTAATGAAGTAGGGGATTCAGTTTTTGTTCATTTCATACGAAAAACAATTAATATAAGTAGTCCGTAAAAATTGGAAAATTAAAATTCTTATTGACATTACTACGAAACACAAAAATTATGTCATTAATATTATAAAAATAAATTAAAAATGTACATAATAATCGATTCAAAATTATTTCTAATTTATTTTCTTTTTATAATTAAAATTAACAAAAAATAAAACGGTTTACAATAAACCGCTGGGGACAGGATTCGAACCTGCGCGGGTATAACCCATTGGATTTCAAGTCCTTAACCACTCGGACACCTCAGCTGATAATACTAGAACAATAAATGTTAATAACCTACCTACAATATATTATTATAATTTATTTGATCAGCTGTTTATTTCTAATAACAATGAACTTAAAGTCACTGGTCATAAGCCTCATTTAACTACGTAGATATACGTACGGCCTTACAAATAAACTTTTTTTTTTATGGAATAGGAGGACAAACGAGCGTACGGGTCACCTGTTGTTAAGTGATCACCGCCGCCCACAATCTCTTGCAACACCAGAGGAATCATAGGAGCGTTGCCGGCCTTTAAGGAAGGTGTACGCGCTTTTTTTGATGGCACCCATGTCCTATCGTCCCTGAAACACCGCACAAGGAAGCTCATTCCACAGCTTTGTAGTACGTGGAAGAAAGCTCCTTGAAAACCGCACTGTGGAGGACCGCCACACATCCAGATGGTGAGGATGATATCCTAACTTGTGGAGTGTCGTGCGAAGGTGGAATTCGGCGGCAGGAATCAGGTTAAACAGCTCTTCGGAACACTCCCCGTGATAAATGCGGTAGAAGACACACAATGAAGCGACGTCTCTACACAACGCCAAGTGATCCAGCCGTTCACAGAGCACTGGGTCCCCGACAATTCGAGCTGTTCTGTGTTGCACGCGGTCAAATGGATCGAGCTGATACTGTGATGACCAGAGATGACAGCAATACTCCATGTGTGGCCGGACCTGCGCTTTGAAGAGCGCTAGTATGTGGGCCGGCTTGAAGTATTGCCGTGTTCTATTAATGACGCCCATTTTCTTTGAAGCCAATTTGGCTTTGCCTTCCAGATGACCACGAAATTGGCAAATGCTCGAGATTTCGAGACCCAGTATTCCGATACTAGGCGAGGCTTTGAGGGAAGTGTTGTCGAAGAGCGGTGATACGACAAATGGGGTTTTTTTAGTGGTAAACGGGCAAACTTGAGTCTTCTGGGGGTTAAATTGGACAAGGTTCAATTTTCCCCATTCCGCGACCTTCTCAAGAGAGGACTCGATAGAAGACACAAGTTTCTCCCGGCACTGGACGACGATTTCCCGAGAGAGACCTGCATGGCCCGTGTATATGGCATCACCAGTGCTGTCGTCTGCATAGCAATGAATGTTGGAGGTGTCCAACATATCATTGATATACAGAAGAAACAGCGTGGGAGACAGCACACAGTTCGAGCAATATCCGTCGACAACGACCTGTATGCTACCCAGCTGCCCAGTAAACTTGGTATAAAGTTATAACTAAGCAGTTCAATTTTAGTACCCTATTAAAAAGGAATATTCCTTTTTTATATTAACAACCTTCTACGTCCTTTAAATCAATAAATTATAATGATCTAAACATTTTGGAGGTTGCGTAGATGAAGTAAAGTGTCGTATGGCGATAGCAAGAACTGCAATAGACAAATTGAAGAAAGTATGGAACATAACAATAGCTACGAAAATTCAACTCGTTCAAACACTTGTTTTTGCCATTTTTTGTATGCTGCAGAGACGTGATGCTGGAGGAAAATTCTGGGAGTTTTGTGGACCGAGTTTCGCACCAACGTTTCCATTCTCCAAGAACTTGAAGAATAAAACAACGCCTTTTAGTGTTAGTACAGAGTCACATATTTAAGTTCATTGGACAAGTCTTGTCGTTTCGACCTTCGACCGCCTTGTCGTCAGGAAGGTCACCATCTGCTGTGGGTGGCGACGAGTATACCAGGCAATCACCCAGCAGGGAAAAGCGGCGAATGCTCATGAGGCAAATCACATATGTCCCAAAAGATGCCACTTCGTGATGAACGTAAGTATGTAAAAACATTACAGAAATTACAAGACCGTTGATGACCTTATAAAGCGTTTAATAAACGTACATAATATGAATTCTAAAACCTAAAACACATTGGTACCTGGCGGGCGACGATCAAATCGGGGGCTCCGTTGTGAGCGTGTGAAGATTTCGTTTTACTATATACGGAGAAAACATTCAGTCGTAAAAGCATAGGTATCATTTGCCGTAAAACTAATGTTCGATCATTTTCAGCATAGATGCACACAGCACAAGCACAATGAAAATATAGCTCTAATAATCTAAAAATTCAAAGTAACATTTCCTTCAGAAGATTTTTGTTTGTTATTTGGTTGGATTTGTGTGACATGGTTCACCGTGTTTCATCTTGTTATGTTTCGATTTTCTTTGAAATAACAAAATTTAAAGTTATTTTTCTTAACTTAATTGCATAAGCCGATGCGCTTGATTATTTTTATTTCATCACTTTTTTTCATGAATGCTCAAAATTTCCGAAGACTTTGTACATGAGTAAATATATAATTTTAACATTTATAACTATCATTAATTGACTAAGTGAATAAATGATTTTTGAATATTAATATAATATTATATATTAATAAAATTTTTAGGAATATGAAAACTTTGAATATTGTTGTGTGGGACTAAATTCCTGTGCCTACATCATAATAGTGTGTAACCCGATTGACACATTTGCGCCGGAAGAAACTCGTATCTAAGAGTTGCCTACTTTAATAAGATGGCGGTGGAATAAAAGCGAAGTGACTATGAGCAGTAGCAAAAGGTCTATAGCTCAGTATATAATATCGGTAACATTGACGGCTTACATCAAACGTACACGGCTTAATGTAAGCACTCATTATTACTATAGAATTTTATACATAAAAAGCATATGAGTATAGTCCGACAACTTCGTGCGCGACCGTCCTACGGGATTAAAGACGGTGGCGGGGACGGGGTACTACAGAAGTTAGCGGGACAGGGCAGCGACAGTATCACGCGTTGCCCGTCCACGCAACACCAGATAAATTCATACATTTATATTTTAAAAATAAATAACAACTCACCAAAATAATATACGAAAAAAAAATTGTAAAATAAAACAGTTTACAAAAAACCGCTGAGGACAGGATTCGAACCTGCGCGGGTATAACCCATTGGATTTCAAGTCCAACTCCTTAACCACTCGGACACCTCAGCTGATAATACTAGAACAAAAAATGTTAATAACCTACTTAAAAATATATTATTATAAATTATTTGATCAGCTGTTGATTTCTAATAACAATGATTCGGAGGTAGCGGCTTAAGACTCGTTTAACTAAGTAGTTATAAACGTTATATAGTTAACATTTCTTACACAACAAAAAGTTTATGTTAAATGTCAATTGTGCTAGGCTTTCCAGTATATTGAAGGCGAAATATTAGTCACAAAACTTTACTATTATGGAATTAGGAATATATCAGTGAATATGATGATTTCCTATTTGTACAAGGGGTAACAAGAGGTAGAGATGTAAGAAAGCAGTCTTCAGTCTTCTACAGCGGATACATTTTAAGTTGTGATACTTCCAGGGTTCAATTTTAGGACCCTATGTATTCCTTTTTTATATGAGCCTCCTACGTCTTTTAATCAATTAATTTTAATGATATAAACATTTTGAGAAGGAGCTGATAGTAATTGATCACCATCGTCGATACTCTATTGTAACACCAGAGGAATCACAAGAGCGTTGATGAAAACCTAAAACTCATTGGTCCGTCATGAGATTCAACAGTTCAACCTCGTTCCTTGAAAATCGCACTGTACAGGAACGCCAGATATCCAGATGGTGGGGATGATTTTCTAATTTGTGGCGTGCCGTGTGAAGGTGGAATTCGGTGGCAGCAATCAGGTCAAACAGCCTTCGGAACACTTCTGTAATAAATGCGCATAGAAAACACAATGAAGTGGCGTCTCTTCGCAACGCTAAGTAATCTAGCTGTTCACAGAGCACTCATGGATTATCAACAATTCGAACTGCACTGCGTTGCCAAGTTTTTTCTCTATGTTGCTCCAGACGATGATAACAATACATGTAGTATTGTTATCTTGCATATGGACCTGCGCTTTGTAGAATGCTAGCATGTGGACCGACTTGAAGTATTGCGATGCTCTATTTATCTTGCTTCTTCAGCCCTTCGAAGCCAATTTGCTTTTGCCATCCAAGTGACCGCGCAATTGAGATTTTGTTTTGAAGCCTATAACTTACTTCCTAATGATAAACAGACAAAATATAGTAAATTTACTTTTATGAAATAATATTACGAAAGTGACAAAAATTGTGCAACTTATTAACGAGGCGCTGGATATAGTGGATACTGCTGTTTTCTGGGTACAAAATTAGATGCTAAACGTCAATGGGTCGCACATATAAATTACTTGCCGAGAAGACTTCATTTCTACTTTATTCGATTGAAACGATAAATAAATAATTAAAAAAATGTGTGTACACTTATGTATACAAGCAAGAAGTTATACTTTTTTGGCGTAATAAAACAAATCCTTAACACTATTTATTCGTCGTGCCATTCTACGTTTGTAGAAAGAAAAATATTGTAAAAATCGTATAATAAATTATTGAATATTAACGAATACGGCTGTATTGGCTTGAACACTTTGCCTGTCCTAATAATGGAGGAAAAACCAAAAAAAATGATAAATGTCGCAAACGTCAGTAAATTTCTGAAAAATTTTAAGATATCGTTGTGCGCGCGCAACGAAGGTAATAGAGGTGGTGGTGGATGGTCAAAGATGTTTATCTTCAATAACATCAAAAAGGCACAAAAGTCATTATGTTTTACTTTTATGTCAATTTAATTTTGCAGTTATAAACCTATTTAGATATGATTAAAATATTCTTTTGTTGTATTTTAGTTTGGTTTGGCCTTGTTGCCAATGCTCTAAATAAATAAAACAAACAATCAATGTAATTTGTTAGAAATATGTCAAATGTCAATAATTGTTAATCGTTAATTAAACATTACAAAAGACATGTTAATAACCAACTTCAACCTGTTACTATTATGTTACAATGATGCGCGCGCATCTTAAAATTTTACTCTCATATTTTTTTCATAACGCGCCTAAAAAAGAATAACTTCAATAAATACAAATAATAACAAATACAATTTTTTAAAGAAAATTTTAATGATTTTTTTGATGAAATATATTTCTTGAAATTGTTTTCATTAAATTTTTTTTTAAAACTTTGAAATGTTTGCTTTTAAACTTTGTCGTAGTAGTAGTCCCAGCACATATTCCGATTTTCTTTGAAATAACAAAATTTAAAGTCTTTTGTCTTAACTTAAGTACTTAAGTCGATGCGGTTGATTATTTTTATTTCATCACTTTTTTATGAATGCTCAAAAGCATTCCGAAGCCGTTCTACATAAGTAAATGTATAATTTTAATATTTACAACTGTCATTAAAGGCCTACGCAGACCGGGACGGCAAGGCAAGGGATTTTGCCGTGAGTCAGCGCACACTGGCCGCTTAGATACCGCGGCATTCCAGCACTTTGCCACGGCATGCCACGGCGTGCCGCGGCAAATCACGTAGCACAGTCGTCAAAGACGCGGGCGCAAATGGATGGTCAATATTGGTGTGCATTCCCCGCTTCTCTACTCCCGCCGCCGCACCCCGCAGTATATCACTACGAGCGCCGGAGTCCGTGGCATGCCGTTGCCTACCGCAGTATGCCACGGCATCCCGCCACGGGAGCCTGTGGCGCGTGTTGCGATAAAATCCCTTTCAATGCCACGGCATCATTTTAAAGCATAGCAATTTATGTCGTATTTCTGTACCAGTACGGTTGAATGTCCATTAGTAAAAATTAAAATCCCTTGCCTTGCCGTCCCGGTCTGCGTAGGCCTTAATTGACCTAAGTCACAGTAGACATACGAGTATGTCTACTATGCCTAAGTGAATAAATCATTTTTGAATATGAATATACTACACAACTACACTACATGCTGTCAAAAATGAGGATTCATTATTGTCAATGTTGCTTGTTCTAATTAGTCTTTGATAAATATAGTATATATCAAAGACTCATCAGATAAAATATTATATATTACTTAAATTTTCTGAAATATGAAGTCTTTGACTATTTTTGTGTGGGAAATTCATAAATTAATTCCTGTGCCTACACCATAATAATATGTAAACGCTTGACACATTTGCGCCGGAAGAACCTCGCAGCTAAGAGTTGCCTACTTTAATAAGATGGCTATGGAATAAAAGCGAAGAGACTATGAGAAGTAGCAAAAGGTCTATAAGTTCAGTATATAATATCAGTAACATTGACAGCTTACGTCACACGTACACGGTTTAATGTAAATACTCAGTATGACTATAGCATTTTATACGTTAAATGCATACGACTCACACGACTATAGTCCAACAACTTCGTGCGCGACCGTCCACGGATTAACAGGAGGTGGCGGGGACGGGGTACTAAAGATGTCAGCGGAAAAAGGCAACGACAGTCTCACGCGTTGCCCTTCTCCGCAACACCAGATAAATCCATACATTTATATATTAAAAATAAATAACAACTCACCAAAATAATATACAAAAAAAAATATTTGTAAAATAAAATAGTTTACAATAAAACCGCTGAGGACAGGATTCGAACCTGCGCGGGTATAACCCATTGGATTTCAAGTCCAACTCCTTAACCACTCGGACACCTCAGCTGATAAAACTGGAACAAAAAATGTCAATAACCTACTTACAATATATTATTTAAAATTATTTGATCAGCTGTTGATTTCAAATAACAATGAGCTGTAAGTAGCGGCTAAGACTCATTTAACTCAACTAAGTAGTTATATTAATATAACGTAATATGGTCCACATTTCTTACACAACAAAAAGTTTATGTTAAATGTAAATTATCCCAGGCTTTCCAGTATATTGAAGGCGAAATATTAGTCAGAAAACTTTACTGTTACGGAATTAGGAATATAGCATTAATTATGATGATTTCGTATTCGTACAATAGGTAAGAAAAGGTAGAGATGAAGGAAAGCAGTCTTCTGGATACATTTTAAATTGTGATACCTGCAGGGTATAAATGAAGGACCCTTTGTATTCCTTTTGTATATTAACCTCCTACGTCTTTTTATTAATAAATTTTAATGAAATAGCAATAAAATAACATTTTGAGGAGGACCTGATAGTAATCGATCACCACTGCCCATACTCTCTTGTAACACCAGAAGAATTACAAGAGAAAACACCAATGTGTTGTTGGGTACGTTGCGGGCGAGGATCGAGCCGAGGGTCCATGGTGAGCATCAACGCTTCCTAATGACTCTTCAAAAATTAGAAGAAAGTTTCTTTAAAAATTGCACTGTAAACGAACGCCAGACATCCAGGTGGTGGCCTGGTGGGGATGATTTTCTGTCACTTTCTGTAAACTCACAAGATATAACATGTCTTAAATTAGTTTTAACTTAACGCATCAGTAAGTTTACACTATGATTTACACAAAATAAAATCACAAAATAGCCATGGGTACGGTATCTTTTTATTACTAACACAAAAGCTAAGTCTTCAATATTGACTGTAGCGTGAACTAATTGAGACAAAAATGAATTTCATATAAATTTAAACACTTAATTCAATTTGTACGTATTGAGGGTGGCAAAAAAATATTTTTCGCTATCACACGGTTTTGTAAACATTAGCGATGAAACTCCTTTTTTGGTTTGAAACTACTTTAAAAAATAACATCGCCTAATCGGTAAATTAAACTAGTTAAATGCCTTACGACGTCCCAGAAAGGTCCGTACCGTATGTCAGCCCGAGCACGAATGCCTCGAGTGTCGACAATGTGGCCGTATTTATAGGGCTCGATACACATGCACGTGCTTTCGTTTCATGCTTTTTAACAATAATTTTACATTACAATGTAATCAAATGAATATTTATGATTTAATTTTAGAGTAAAATTATTAATGTTATTATTCTCGTTTTTATTATTGGTTATTATAGGTGTGTGGTAGTATTTGTGCCGATATACATTATAATAATATGTATTTTTGTAACTCCTACGGGCTTTGCGCCGCAAATATGATTGGCTCGCAGATTTCAGATTGTTTTTTCCTACTTCTTAACATTTTATCGTTATATTTTGGATAATTCACACAAAATCTTTATAAATTATAGCCTATGTGTTATTCTGATGTGTAACCTATACTATTGTAAAGTTTCATTAATACCCATTCTGTAGTTTCTGCGTAAGACGTAACAAACACACTCACAAACTTTCGCATTTATAATATTAGTTGGAATAGGGACTAATAGGATAATATTCTAGTGATCCTTTTTTTTTGCAGACCGTAATAAAGCGAAGATGTGACGTTATCGACGTGAGGTCCAGAGATAATGTAACCGGGTAGTAAGTGTATACCGATTTGAATGAAATTTTCTGTGTGTGTTCAAGTGGATTCGAGGATGGCTTAGATTTACAAATGAACTACCCCCTAAATGGCTAGATTGATTTTGATGATTTTTTAGAGTGGAATACTCTAGTGAATTTGAGGATAACACGTGTCAGCTTGATGTGTTTACAAGCGCTACCATTGTCCTGAACTGTCATAAGATATCACAATTAATAATAACATTCATCTAACTACTGTTAATATTTAAATACTTATTAATATAATTATCACTTTAATTAGAAATAACTATAATAGCATATAGTTAATATTAACTAAGTTAGTTGGCACCACTGTAGTGCCAACTACCTTACACGAATGCTGCCCAAATTGTTATAAAATGTAATAGTTATTAGTTGAAAGTGTAAAATACAGATATTTCAGTTTTAAGTGCGTTTAAATTACCAACCCCTTCTACACACGTGTGTACAGGACAACGTCTGTCGGGTCATCAAAGAAGTCTAAGCAACATGCATGATATTACAACTTTACCATTTATATTAATTAATTTCTAATTCTTTATTCACTCAAAGTGCAAAGTGCACCATTTTGGTATTGATGACATACTGGCTGGGTCAAATTTTTGTTTTTTTCATAAAATTAAATGAAACGGAATTTGTTTGAATTTAAGTGCGTTTTTATTGCTACATTTAGTCTTGATTTTATAATTTTACATACTGAAAGGCTCAGGTGCGTTCAGGAAGTTCATCCATACAGCGGCTCAACAGTTATGGTATGGGCGGGTATTATGAAGAACAGGCGAACTGAGCTCGTTTTTGAAAAAGGTAACATGAACGCTGAAAATTACGTTGAGGATATTCTCAGACCTTATGTACATCCATTTGAACAAACATTTGGCTCCGAATTTACGTTAATGCATGACAATGCGCGTTGACATACAGCTCGGCGAACCAGTCAATACTGGGCAACGGAGAACATCCGGGTATTGCCCTGGCCTGCACAATTACCAGACCTCAACCCCATCGACTTGGACGGAGTGACAACAACCCAACAGCTGAAGGATTTGCTATTCAATGAATAATCGTTGCCGACAAGTTCTGAATAGCAGAGGAGGCCATACTTTGTATTAAATTATCCTATTCTTTCACAATAAATTCATTTTCTTTAGAAATTTCATTTTGTTAAAACATATGTTTAGTTGCTTATGTACCTTGTAGTTTCTGCAGTATATTCTAATATTGTTAATTTATGTTATTAAAAGAACTTATAAAGACAACAGCTGTTATTTTTACATCATAGGACCCTAAAAATATTATTTTAAAAATAAAACACAACGTTATAATGTGAAAAACCATCCTAAAATTTTAATTAGTACATGTTGCTTAGACTTTCTTGATGTGTATATTATATTAAGTAGGCATGACGTTCACCGGGCCCATTCTTATGTTGGTGAACCGTGTCGGGATTGCAAGTATGTCTGACACATCACACATGGTGCACCCTGATAATAGCTAGAAGCACAGAGTCTAACATGAATTAACAGGATTATTTTCATCACTTGGGCCCACAGTCAGTCTTAAAGTCCAGGGGACGTAAGCTCGTAATTAATAGTACTGTGTGCACTTTGCTAATCACCTTCTGATCTGTGTCAAGGTAAATAGTTTAATATAAAAAACATTCTTTAATAAATCTTATAGATGTCATACCAGAAGTAATTTATATGTAGGTGAAAATTAAAGAAAAAATCAATCCAGCTCTTTAGAATAGTTTTGATGATAGTATTACCCCGCCCTGTACAGCCGCGCACTCCGAGGTCAAGTCCGCAGTAAGAGGTGGGACGTTATCGCGAACCCACCACACTCACCCTGATGAAGGACCTCCGAATGGTCCGAATCTAGTCGGTACCGACACCGAAAAAAACATGAGTAAAGCCGTATTAATATATAATTAGATAATTGAATAGTATTACCGTTCATATTAAGAAGTTTTTTATCATTTGAGTACTATCACAGAGTACGGATATCTATTTTATATAAAGCAATTTGTTATTTTTAAGTGATTTCCCATCACTTATGGAATAAAATTTAATAAATAAAATTTATATTAAAATAATGACGGACGGTACGAAATTCGAACCCATGAATCGGATACAGCGCAGCGCTTTGGCTACTTAGCCAACCGTCTGAATGGCGCATTAAAAACAAACCTTGGGCGTATACCGAGAAGCACGGGTTCAAATCTCTAAACATTTAGGTATATAATTAAATTAAATTTATGCAATTCTATTTGCATTGGAACTTAATCAATATACCAAGAACGGATTCAAATTAAAATATAATTTTAAATACGAATGAATTTGAAAAAAGTACATAAATTTTGTATAACATAAAAAGATATAGAAAACACTCCACGTCTGAATTCAGCCGTATTATCCCTAGATGGGGATATCCAGACATTGCAAAGTTGCCCCTCTGCAAAATTTAATCCCGGATAAAGAGCATCCGAGCCATATCTCCCTCGAATGGGCAAAAAGCTAACTTACGGTACAATAATTACAATATGTCGGACCAACGTGAACTAAATTTCTGCATTGTTATCGCAAAGCTATTAAAGTCTGTTGATTTTTTTTATGTTTTAAGTGGGTTATATTGAATAATTGAATTGAGTCCTGCAAAAAGGCTCGATTTTTTGTAGCTTTGTCACTATATTTTGCGTCGTTTGTGGACCTGTAGTTTGAAACTGCATTTTTTTTCTTTGAATCGATTTTATTATTTATTTTTTATAATTATTTTTTTAATTTGATTATTTCTTTGATTTCAGTTAAATTGGTACCAATATAAGAAAGTAGATATTTGTATGAGTGAATATATGAATAATTGAGGGACTTCGCTGATTTTATGGGCATACATATAGATTTAATATTTTTGCACCAATGTATTTTACCATCGGCAAAATGCTGATGCTGAAGCATGATCCACTTTGCTGATAACTCTATTAAAATCATACAAACAGTTTATATTTAAACGAAAGTGATTGTGTGACATTAATTTAGTGGACGAGTCTAATAAAATGATAACTGTTTCTTAGGAACAGTATGTTCAAGCTAATTTCGACCTATTTGTTTGTTATGACTGTAGGAACATTACATTAAGATGGGTCACGATTCAAATTTGTCGATAGTACACAGATAGTACAAATGCTTGATGAGCTGATGAAAAAGATAAAAATAACGAAGAACCTAGCAAAGGTAAGTATTTCAAATGTGATAACATGGTAGTTAAGCCTTAAGGCTGTGTGAGGGTTGACTTAGGACTTTTAAATGGGAAGCGATTTGATAGAATTGCGTCTTTTTGCAATGATTTTGCATGGTGGCTGTTCCCAAAACTATGGAGCCGCCATGGCATTCCTAGAACAGTTCCACAGCGGAGGCAACGTAGACTGTCTTGGTCATCAATTGGCTTATCTTGCCGCCGCAGTTCAAGAGGTCAACCGCTGGGCCTTTACTACCGTCAACGTGCCGGCTTCTTAGAGACGAATAGAATTTAACGTGGCGATGGCAAGACACCTGGAATGACGTTGATTCCCTGGAGTCTTGCAATGCCGCTTTGTGTGGACACGCTAACGCCCTGTAGTGTTGAAAATCATTTTAGCAGAGATAGCGTTGCCATCTTCATAGGCACTTTACCTTACCGACTGCTACTTTAATGATATTTAATATTTATAACTAGAAATTCCTTAATGAATTCACTAGATCGGAGAAAGCTATAGTGAATAACACAATGCTGAGACCATCAAACAGTTACCATTACCTTTTATTGGTAAGCTTTGCTATAAGACACTGTTGCGGTGTTTTGCCTGGGGCCAGCCATTGCATTTTTCACTTACGATTATCGTAAAGAATCCACTTTTCATAGCATGTCACAATACGATCCAATATTCCTTCATTTCTGTATCAATTCAACAAAGCAACACAAGTTTCAACACGCATTTTTTTCCGCAAATTAGTAAAATCATGAGGCACCCAATTTCCATATTTATTTTATTTTATTTATTTGATGCAAATGAGTCAATATTGTAGGTAAGGTAACGTTGAGCCATGCTGCTAATTCCTTGGTAGTTTGGCTTGGATCAGCTTCCACCATTTCTTTTAATTCATTGTTATTCACCTGTGTGGTTCGTTCTTCAAAGCAAAGTTTCCATCACGAAAGCGTTTAAACCGAAATTGCACGGTGCGTTCACTAGCAGTCCCCTCTCCAGACGCAACATTGATATTGCGAGTTGTTTCTGTCGCGTTAGTTCCGCGTCGGAATCAACTTGTCTAAGGTGAATAAAGAAAACTGAAAGTTGATAATCGAATATTTTTCAACAGAAGAACTACATAGGTACCATGTGAAAAAAGTTTCAATCAAAAATCTCAAACCATGAAGGTTCTATCTCAATTCGAAGTACCTACTAAAGGGTCTTTCATTAAGGGCTTCCTATCTTCAAATTTAAATAAAACAAAATTTGTATTAGATATCATCAACAATTTTTATTCGTTTGAAAGGCCTATCGATGCCATTATGTGTGGAATATAACATCGTTCAAATGTCCGCCCTGGGCTTCCATGTCGATTTCTTCTTCTATGATTTAGTCTTCCATGGCAATTTTCCATGTCGCTGGTGCATAAATCAGGCTGAATTTGACCGATGGCATGGGTTATGTTGGCTTTGAGGGCCGCTGTGGTTTGTGGCTTATTCGCATAGACTTGCGACTTAAGAAAATCCCACAAGAAATAGTCTTATGGGGTCAAATCGCACGATCTCGGTGGCCAGTTCACATCATCTCCACGTGAGATGACCATGCCATCGAACCGCTCATGCAGAATGTCCAATGTGGCATGAGCTGTTTGGCACGTAGCGCCGTCCTGTTGAAACCACATATCGTTGGTGTCCATATCATCCAATTCAGGCCAATAGAAGTTGGTAATCATCGACCTATAGCGCTCTCCGTTTACGGTGATGGCCTGGCCAACGTCGTTTTCAAAGAAATATGGACCGCTGATGCCGCCAGCCCAAAATCCACACCAAACAGTGACTTTTTCGGGATGCATTGGACGCTCTTGGATCTCATGTGGATTTGTATCGGCCCAAATTCGACAATTTTGTTTGTTCACGTACCCATTCATCCAGAAATGGGCCTCATCGCTGAAGATGATTTTTTCGATGAAAATTAGGGTTGCCAACTGCTCCAGAGCCCATTCAGCGAACACAAGTCTTTGTCTATGGCCTTCAGCTCCTGGGTCAGTTGAATTTTGTACGGGTGCAGGCCCAAGTCACGACGCAAAATTCGCCAAGTTGTGGTCTGTGAAAGGCCGAGTTCTTGTGAGCGACGCGAAATCGACTGCCTCGGATTCTCCTGCATGCTCTCACGGACAGCGGCGATGTTTTCGGTAGATCTTGCGTTTCGTCGGCGTACGGGTGTTGGTTGATCGTTTACTGAACCAGTGGACTCAAATTTATCCACCACACTGCGAATAGTCCTCTCGGTAGGACGATTATGGCGCCCGTAAAATGGGCGAAGCGCGCGGAACGTTGCCCGAACAGAACACCCATTTTGATAAAACAATTTAATCATTTGCACTTGTTGTTGAACGCTATATCCATCCATGGTGATTTGGCAAAACAGACTGAATAAATGACAGCCAATTTGACAGATGTAGCTTCAACAAGATGGTCGCTATCAACTGTAAAAGTTCGGAAGTCCCTATTGAAAGACCCTATACAATAAAACGGCAATTTCATACGTTAACCAACTATTACCATAGGGTTAAATACTTTTATATAAAATATAACCATTAATCCAGACATTTACATCTGTTATCAATCGCTATGATTAAAACGTACTATTGTCTGTCATTGCTATTGTAATAGTTTAGTACCTCGGACATTCGACCATTACATTAGATTGATTAATGCTGAGCATTCAATCTAAATAACAGACTAACAGACGCTAGATGGACCATTCAGACCACCACATGAAAGAGAAACCTGTAGGAAATAGAAATATGGACAGTCCTAATAAAAGGTGGACCGATGAGATTATTGAGATTGGCGGAACTAACTGGCTCGAAAAAGGGAAAAATAAATAGGAATGGAGGAGGCCTATACCCAACTGGGTTCCGTTTGAAAATTATGAACCAAATTGACACAGTGCATGCATTGTAATTAACATAAAAGTTAAAATAAAATAAGATTATCATGATTATCTAGTAACCATACTAACATATAACATAGTAATACTAAAATGTAAAAAAATTAAAGGAAAGTTAATAAAAAGCCATATTATTATTAAGTACTCAATTATTCTAATTTCAAATATTCTACAAGAGAAGGTATCCTTTAGGTATTGTCATTTATCCGTAAACCTATTCCTAAAATCCTTTAAACGAAAAACTGTCACTGAGCTTACTTAAATTAAAACTTATTTCAAGGGATAAAGTGAACTTACATTTATTATGGCGATAAATTTAAAGAACATTTACACAAAGCCAGGGCGTTATAGATCGTTTTTGAAAGACGCAATGTGACTGAGAAAGCGAGAAAACAGTTACAATGAATTTACGAGCATAATATTTTTAACTTGTTCTGCGGGTTTCACAGTTTGAAAATTAAGTATTGCTTAGGGAATCGTTTTCGGCGCTGAAATGAAACAATGGTGATTAATTTATACGCAGGTCGGCACGACCATAGACCAGCGGGCCTTCCAAATAAACTTGATATAATGTTATACCTGCGAATAATCCAAGAATATGATTACTATACCGCTGACAACACTGTCAATACAATGATTATTCTGAGGTTTTCCGAATGTCAAGCAGCCTTAGTTAAAGTATTTTTACTTTTTGCATAATAAGCAGTTAAAAACTGCTAATAAAGGTAATAAAGTGTGTAAAGAAATGTGTTATAAATGCATGCTTTTATTGGGAGTTCATATTGATCATTTCAATATTTAATACAAGTCCAATATTTAAATAAATTACATAGTATAACTGCATTGTCTGGCAATTTGCCAGGATATTTAGTAGTGAATGGCCAACGATAAGACGATCTATAGATAACTGTAAGTATCAGATTTAGTTAAATATCACGTTCCATTCATAACATCACTCAATAGTGATCTACTTCGATATATATTAAACTGCTTTGACTGTATTTATATAAGTTAAAATTAAAATCATTTATAATTTTCAAAATCAGGTGATTGAAACTCAGCGCGTATGTTTTTGTTATAAAATTTCGTTTAAATAAAATTTATTCATTTTAAACTTGAGTATAGTCACTTCATTCCCAATCTGTATACCATAGAAATTAAGAAAGTCATTATGTTAAAGTAACCTTTACCACATAAACGTTTTTTAACGATTATTTTGAATAACGTTACCATTTTTTGTACATTTTGTATGATTATATTGTAAAAGCATAGGTATGCATCGCCTAAAAAAAACGTGCTAAATCAACTTGACCGAATAGTAGGCATGTGTTTTTTTTTATGAAAAAGGAGGACAAATGAGCGTATGGGTCACCTGGCGTTAAGTGATCACCGCCGCCCACATTTATTTCAGCACCAGATGAATCACAGGAGCGTTGGCGACCTTAAAAGAAGTTCATTCCACAGCTTTGTAGCACGTGGAAGAAAGATCATTGACAACCGCACTGTGGAGGACCGCCACACATCCAGATAATAATGTAAATATAGACTTTTTAGCAAAGTTTGCGTGTGACAATTAAATAATTATATTATTGTTAACAATGAATTAGACGCTCACATGAAATTGAGAAAGAGAAGACTAGAGACAAGAAGAAAGAGGGAATAGAAACATATTTATTTACCATAGAGTGACAATGACATAACATAATGCAACAAAACTTGGTATGACATGGAATGACATGGGAGAAGAACTGCTAAGAAACTCTCAGCACATCATTTAAATCGTATAGTAACATAACTGCTTTGCCTACCTAATATAATACGATACTACTTCAGGTGGCCAGCGCAGAACCAATCAAGAATCATGTATTAGGTATTTATTATCTACTATAATGATATAATCTGCGACAATATTTTAGTATGGTAACTTCATAAATTTGTGCTCAGTAAATCCTAGTATACTTTCTGGTATTTTCTGGTAAAATTGAATACAAAGACCTATGAAGGAGCCCGTTTACCAGTGGGAGGCTCCTACCAGTGGGAGGCTTCTTTGCACAGGATGCCGGTTAGATTATGGGTACCACAACGGCGGCTATTTCTGCCGTGAAGCAGTAATGTGTAAGCATTACTGTGTTTCGGTCTGAAGGGCGCCGTAGCTAGTGAAATTACTGGGCAAATGAGACTTAACATCTTATGTCCCAAGGTAACGAGCGCAATTGTAGTGCCGCTCAGAATTTTTGAGATTTTCAAGAATCCTGAGCGGCACTGCATTGTAATGGGCAGGGCGTATCAATTACCATCAGCTGAACGTCCTGCTCGTCTCATCCCTTATTATCGTAAAAAAAGCCCTTCATCATCATCATGATCATCATCAGCCAGAAGACGTCCACTGGTCGACAAAGAGACTCCCTCAAAGATTTCCACGACGATCGGTCCTGCGCTGCCCTCATCCAACGTATTCCTTAAGGAGTCCTTAACCCTATCTAAACTATTAACTTTATTATTACAACGCGTACAATTCATTTTTTTTGTTTCAATTTGAATCCAATGGAAGAAACCGAATCAAACCGATACTATTATATTGTTCGTCATACTTATTTCTCTCACTTTACTTTTATCAGCACATATAACAAGCAATACTTCCACGCTATAAATTTACTTTTAATTTCAGAGTTTCAGCGACGAACGAAATGAACTAGATTCTTATGACTTCACTTATCGCAGTTGCACTGGTAAATAAATTTTGAAGTACGAAACCGCTTTAATACTTACTGAGCGCTAAAAAGTAAAAGTGGGTAAGTGCTCAATTTTCAGCGTTTCATCGTGAGTGAAGACTATAATTGTTTGAAAATCTAGACTTTACAATATCTTATCATAAATTCACAATTTAAAAACTTATTTGTTTAAACAAATTTTTGTATTCTTACATGTTCGTTCGTTTCGTTTCTATTTGAATTTGCTACATCCTATATTGAATCACCACAAAGCCCTTATGATGATGAAATTTTTATAAGACAATAACGGATAGACAAGTATGACGATCAGCTGATGGTAATTGATACAGCCTGCCCATTACAATACAGTGGTACCAGGATTTTTGAAAAACCTAAGAATTGATGATAAGTCCCAAGACGTTAAGTCTCATTTGCCCAGTTACTTCACTAGCTATGGCTAAACTCAATAATGCTTACACATTACGGCTTAACGGTAGAAAAAGGCGCCGTAGTGGTACACATAATCCATCCAGCATCATGTGCAAAGTAGGCCACTGGTAAATGCCCTTAGTATATTTTAGTCGCCTCTTACAACATCCTCGGCCCTGGAATTTCCCTTTTCTTGTTATGTCCCGGGGAAGCGCAGGGCAAAAGGGATGAAATTCATAATATATAGGAATATTATATTATATATTTCATTCACAAAATTATGATTTTATAAAATTAGCTATTGTAATTATTTAATAGAAAACTTGAAATTTGAATTTTTTATATAAAACTGAAACCTGAATATCAAATATAGAAAAAATGTTATGTCAAGAACTAATATGTGAGCGTTCGGAGGTTTTGTAACCTTAAAGTAAACGCACATATTTAAAGAATGCAACAAAGGTAAAAAATAATTATTCTTGCTTGAAATGATAATATGTTGTTAAAAATATAAAGTTTACTTACATATTAATTTTCTAGTTTTTTACGCTATCATATTAATTTTCGACCCGATTGCCATTTGGTAGGCTGACAATGTTATATTATTCGGAAAAGAAGATAGACAAACTGACAATGTACAAATGCCTTCTAAATACATTATTATTAAATTAACCTTTAACTCATACTTTTGTTCCGCCAAGTGTATTTGCTATAAAGATTACCGCAGGCGTTAACATTATAGTTTTACTCGTATTCAAAAAAGGCCCGCTTGCTCTCTTACGCCAGTTCTTCTCAGCTCTAAGAACCCGTTTACACGAGAACGATTCGTGTTTTTTGATGAATGAATTTTATCTTCTAGCAATGCTATTTAAATGCCCATGTTCACACGCTTGACGAATCGTAGAAATGACGGACACATCATTTTATATATTATGTTCTGTATCGTCTTTTAAAAATATATCGTGTTTCTGCGAATCCTCAATGACGTATTCCGTGTGAATGCGCACTTAGGCATACATTATCAAAATGGTAGTAGTTTGACGTTCGAAAATTGGTTTGAAATCCTAGTTTGGTAATTTAAATTACCTTGATTATCATTTAATTCAGTAATGTCAGTATTCTGTATATATATTTTTTTAATTTCCATTCTATTTAGGTTTTATTCCAAACAGAAACAAAAACATGTGTATCACCAGCTTTATTTTTAACAGAACGTTGCCGGCCCTTATTGAGTAGGGTTTTGTTGCTATTCAAATGCAATGATCTTCCTTAATAAATTATTGCTTTCAAAGCTTACTGTATATCATGTAAGCGTTGAAAGCAATAATTAATTGTAAGGCCGTTATTATTATCCACAACATTAGATGGGTTAATAGAAATGTTCATAATAACAATTAATGAAATAGCTGAAGCAATATATTGCGTTGGATCAGTGCCAATGATCCGAAGTTTTCCGATCTTGCGGCGAAAGAAAATTCCGATTCATAAATAAGTCAGGCTTAGCTCACAGATTATATTTAGGTGTCTTTGAGCGTTATTTACATTCATTAAACGCCATAAGGGGCTTATAAACAAACAGTCTTTATCGTAAACATTTCAATATTGTAAGTTACAAGTATTATAGTCCAGCTGCATCAAAGACATTTTAATTTAAGAAATATATTAAAACTTCTTTGAAAAAGAAAGCCTACTATAGTAAAGCAATATAGGTAATATTTATGGAAGGTTATTGACTGGTTCTGCGCAAGCCACCTAAAATTGTATAATAATGATATTAATTATTGTGGTATATTAAGTAGGCTAAACAATTTTATTATATGATTTAAAAGATGGGCTGGGAGTTTCTTATCAGTTCTTCTCCCCATGTCAAAGCCCATTTACGAACTGATGTAGCTTCATGACGTGTACAAAGTGTAGTTGTTTTAATTTGTTGTCACTCCGTATTGCACGCCTTAAACAATTAAAAAAAGGAGTTTTCTCGAAACTGAAATTGTTTTTTTATTATATCGCACTTACAGGTTGATATGAGTATATCATATATATTATTTCAAGTTAAATAATTTGTGAGGTAAATAAAATATATTTCAGTTAATAATAACATTAGAAATACTACACTGGCCTTCAAAAGTAAGTATCACACTTTTAAAATTGGGATAACGTTTTAAGTTCACAAGATATACTTTCGAAATAAAAAGGACTCCAAAGAGAATTGAATTTTGTACATAAAAAATTTATAGTCGGTAACCTTCTTTTAAGAATTGGCTGAAAAAAAACTTCAAAAACAAAACCATTCCTTTTTCAAAGTGAACGTTTCCGAATTACAATTTTACCATTCACATTTTTCTTTCTGTTTTAAATTTTTTTCAAGATCGATGGGTACTGTTTTAAAAATTTATGCTAAAAAGCACATAACATTTATTTATCATGCCTCTTTCAGTTGAAGAATGTGCTAGGGTCATGGCTTTTCTGGAACTAGGCATCAGTATGCGTCGCACTGCAAGAATGGTGGGTGTGACGGTACGAACTGTCCAGAAGGTAAAGCGAATCTACGAAGAGACTGGACACCATCTGAGGAGACCTTGTAATGGCAGACCCAGGTGTACCAGTGCCCGAGAAGATCGTTATATTATTTCCACTGTGTTAAGAAATCGCCACCAAAATGCTGTTGAAGTCCAGCAACAGCTACTTCAGACCCGGAGGGACTACATTAGTGACAGTACAGTGAGAAGAAGACGTGCTGAAGCAAATTTGAAACCCCGAAGACCAGCGAGTGGCCCAAAACTCGAGAGACAGCATCGAGTAGCGAGACTGCGATATGCCCGTGAACACATGCAGTGGGATGAAGAAGAATGGTCAAGAATTTTGTTTGCAGATGAGTCTCGATTCTCCCTTTACACTTCTGATGGAAGGCGAAGTGTTTACAGACGACCTGGTGAGCGATACCTTCAAGGCTGCATCTCAGAAAGAGTCCAATACGGTGGAGGCAGTGTACATGTATGGGCTGGCATATCTTCAGAAGGTCGCACAGAGCTAGTAGCCATAGAAAATGGCACCCTCACTGGGCAAAGATATGCTCAAGAGATTCTCAATGCGTATGCAGGGCCGTATTTAACAAATATGGGTGATGGATCGATGCTGATGTATGCTAATGCCCGGTCACACACGGCTCATATCGTACAAGAGTATATTCAGGAGGTCGGTATCAGCGTGATGGTTTGGCCATCAAGAAGTCCTGATCTCAACCCGATTGAACATGCCTGGGATGAGCTTGGGAGGCTAGTCAGAAATCGCAGACTACCACCTACTACCCTCAGGGCACTAAAGCAGGCCCTGGTAGAAGAATGGGAGAATATTCCCCGACATCGGCTCCGAAACCTAGTGTGCAGTATGCCAAACCGGCTCGAAGCTGTAATCAGAGCTCGAGGAGGCCATACCATTTATTAAAACTTAAATAATATGCAACTAAAAATGTATATTTTCATTGTTTTATCTTTTTTAAGTTAAAAATGTTACTAATATATAATTTTAGTTTCTAAGAATTAAAGCCTATAAAATTTGCAACAAAACGTTTTTAATCTTAAATCTCTACCTTCTATAGTTAAGAAAAAAAATTAATTTGAAAAGTGTGATACTTACTTTTGCAGGCCAGTGTATTTTCTGGACTAATAGGTGCATTTGGCAGGGAAATTGGTCGAAAAAATTATTCTAATAATTTTCTAATGTAAAACATGGGCTAAAAATAAATATTTTGGAATGTTTACACAATAATAAAAATAAATATTTAATTTCAGGCAGAATAAACTGTCCATAACCAATTTTGTATTAAAATAGATAACATTACTTAATAAATTAGGTACCAAAACGTTGTCGCGTACAAATATTTAAGGAGTTATTGATATATAAAACTAACAGTAGAGTAGCTTAAATCTGCTATTTTAACCACTCTGCCAAATGTCAGTAATAAAATTGAAAAACACACAACAAAATTTACTTATTGATAATAAAAAACCATTTTCAGGTATGAGGATCGAACCCACGCCTCCTCTCGGGAACCAGAGCTTACAGAGAACCAAATCTGGAGTATGAGACCTATTGCCCAACCTGACTTGAGAGTAGCAGTTGAAATTAATAATTGAACTTCCCACTACTCTGCGGCCGGATGAAATGCGACATGCGATAGATGGATGATATAATATGAGGCAATTTAATAAAAGTTTCACTTTAAAAAGTGCCTGCACCTACCTATTCCATGATTTCATTAGTGATAGACCGGTAGTGATCACTAACGGCAGGTGATTTGAACGATGGTTTGTCCTCTTCAGTTTAGACCATATTACAGTTTCTATTATAACTAAAAGATAACGCTTAGTATCAGATCTATCACCTGCTGATTCGCAGTCACATGATTGATGAAGATGATCAGTTTGCATTTCTTTTTATGGAAGAGTAAGATCAACGAATATTTTTACGGGTCACCTGATAGTGAGGTGGTGTAGGTGATCACCGCAGCCTATACTCTCTTGTAACACCAGAGGAACCACAAGAGCTTTTCTGACATTATAAAGCATTGAATAACGTACGTATGAATAAAAACACCGAAAACATCCTCAGAGATCCAGCATATACAGTCAGGAAGCTTTGTACCAGATGGATTCCCCATACTTTAACCGATGACCAGAAATACCTGTGCATGCACTGGTGTCGCCAAACGTTAGATAAGTTCAACGGCGGTGACTCAAATGCTGTATTCGACATAGTCACGGGTGATGAAAGCTGGATATATTGCTTCGAACCCGAAACCAAAAGATAATCAGCTCAGTGGGTGATTCTTTTCGAGGATCGCCCAGCTAAGGTAAAGAACGGAAGTAGTCACGGAAAAAAGATAATTGCCTCGTTTTTTGGTAGGAATGGTCAATCCACGACAATTGTGCTAGAAGATGGAAGGACTGTTACTGCAGACTGGTATGTCAACGCTGTTTGCCTGTTGTCTTGGAAAAAATTCGACAGCAGCGCCCTCGAAGCAGGACTCTCCTTCACCACGACAATGCTTCAGTGCACGTCGCGTGACGAGATAATTAGTCATCCGCCATACAGTCCTGACCGGGCGCCCTTTTACTTATTCCCAAGAACTAAAGATAAAATTTGAGGTATTCGCTTTAAGAGAAAATGCCATAGAAGAGATCCCAAAGGAAGAATGGGCCTACTGCTTTACTCAGTGGTTCCATCGATCGTGTAAAGAGGAACGGAGATTATTTCGAAAAACAATTAAAGTATCGGCAACTTTCTAGATTAAGCCGTTTTTCATTTAGGCTCTAACATACAAATAGACGAAAACTTCATAAATGGCCCAGTTCGTCCCAGGTGAGGATCGTTGAGGAACGTATCCTGTATAAGTTACATTTTTGGCCTAAGAAAGTATTACACGATATTCTATTATCCCGTAGGTGTTCAAGTTTTGATATTAGTATGATGGAAAGCTTCTAAGCTTAGATAAAGGATTGGTCTCTCCTACTCTGCAACTAATACGACGACCAAGTGGGCGTACTCGAGGCAGACTCGAACAATGTGTGACGTTGCCGTGCCACATGTTCCGTTAAACTTTGCTAATATTTGAAACTAAAATGCCGGGTTGCGTAGTAAGACTTTGTAAAAATAATACTACAAGTAAAAAGAAAGACACTGGGATCAAATACATGAATAAATATTTTGTATTTTATTAATTTCAATGTAAAATAATACGAAGTGTATATTACCGCCACGCACACAAGCATCTTTACAAAATATCAAATACACACTACAATATAAGATTTAAAATCAATTATTGAACGTCAAAAACTACCACCCATTCGAAATAGTATGCCTCAGACCTGAGAAGAACGGGCGCAAGAAACTCGGCGATATTTTTTTAAATTAAAATTAATAATTGTGACAATATAATATGTAATCTCATCTTATCGTATATGTTTAAACGAGCAAATCTTGTATATATATGATCGGAAATGGCTCCAACGATTTCATATAATTTTGTAGGTATACAGGCGGTTTCCAGGGCGATAAATCGATCTTGCTAGGTTTCAATTTTAAAAAATGTAGTTGTATCTGTGTTTTAATGAGGAACAGCTACAATGACATTAGAATACAAAGGTAAATTTCGCCATTATATACAAGACTATAATAGCTCAGATAGGACATTGTGTGATCCGGATCAGAAGACCCCGGTTCAAATCCAAATGTCCTATTAGTTTTTATTTTTATTCAAGTTTTGTACATTCTTAAAAATCCGAGCAAGGCTCGGTCGTGCAGGTTTTCAAGTACTTAATAATCATAATTAATTAGCCTGAGAGTGCTCGCTCCATTCCCAGTCTGTGTTATAATTAAGGCAATCATATAAGTTATACGTAAGTATCTATTCCTGCTCTCTGGTTATATTCACCTTTATATAATATATACATCTGCTTTGAATTGTTATATTGATAGCTTGAAGCTGAACATTACGGCGGTATCAAATACATTTGGCAAGATTCCAGACTGTTCTCGCTGTACGAACATTTTATCCAAATCTATCTCTTGGTGACAGGCGATCATTGTGGTGTTATGGAGTGTGAACTTCTTAGGTCATTTGTTCAACATAACCTTTCTTGCAGAAGAATGATATTTCATAATAAGCTTTTGAGAGAGAATAAGCGTTTGGAGACGTTCTCACTCTATTTATAGAAAAATATTAAAAAGTGACGAAAAAGGGAATGTATGTACTGATAAAATAACAGAACAAAAAAAAAATTATTAGACAATTATAAAGTTTAAAGGAAATGTAAGTAATAATAATAAAATCTGGAGTGGCACTGAATTGTAAGTGGCAGGGCGTATCACATTCTCTCTCGTCACTTTTCTCACAAAAAAAGGTATGACTGTCGTTAACGGTACTCACCGGTGTGAAAGAGCTGACTTGCTTTATTCGAAAGCAGCAGAATAACATACGGAGGACATCTTGTACCCGGTGAAGTACCTGAGCCCTTTAAATAGGGTCGAAAGTCAAGGGCAGCCGATTGGATAAGTAATAAAAACCAATGAGGTGCCCACTACGATCGAGTAAATCCATAATTAGCCTCTTGGATTCCCATACCTTAATCGACTATGTATATTCTGCATAGGTTAATTCAAATTTCTGACAGATAGCCTAATAGAGGAAATGACACCAGGATGATACAAACTCGACGAGGGTCAGAGATTCCATCCCCTGGCGTACTTTATCTGGCAGCCTGTATTCTTAAGTTGCACAGACTGCTTAACCCCGATTCAAACTGAATTATCTCTTGCAACATTAAGGTAAACATTCATAAAATCCACTGAGATCCTTTGACAGTGCTGTAGGCCTTAGGGCTGTTATTGGGACTTAGGCGCGCATCTAACTGCCAAAAGAAGTATCCGTTTTCTCTTTTACTACCTGAAGACGGACCGCATTCGTATTGGTAATGATTGGCAAAGATGGATCAGCTGATACGACGGTCACCACTGCTTGCATCGTCTTCTTGGGTAAATTTAATGAACATAATATATTACCGACCTCCTCGCGAACCAACACTCGCGCTACATATCATCCTTATTGGATTTGTATTACATCTGGGTTGATGTCATTACCTAAAACGGCTCAAAGCATTGAGGTTGATTATCATATGCCTTTTATAGAGATCTTGAGGAGGAAAAAAAGGGTGGACTTTGGAATTCAACTCTGGTTTGGGCATAAACCGCTGAAACAACCATTATACCGTATCATCGCTTTTAAACAATAACTCATGCAATAGTTTTCACAGCTAGTACCAGAAAACTGGTTTCCATGACTACAAGCAGGTATCACGCCCTCCTGGTAGGCTTCACTGCATTTCCTTTGACGGAAAAGATCACTTGCCATCAATAAGGTGGAGAAAATACTCTACTTCGGCACATAGATAATTGCTCTAAAGGGCGTAGATTCATCCATATATGGATTAAAACTCTACGATAAGATACAGCATCGCCTCATTGTCTGCCTTCTACCGCATTTATCACAGGGAGTGTTCCAAGGAGCTGTTGATTCACCTGATTTAACCTCCGCATGACACGCAACAAATTAGGATATCATCCGTCACCCCACAATCTGTATCTGTTGCGTTCCTCCACAGTGCGGTTTCCAAGGAATTTTCTCCCACGTATGACCAAGCTGTGGAATGAGCGGTGTTACCAAGACGATATGACATAAGTACCTTCAATAAAAGCGCGTATACTTTTCTAAGAGGCCGGAAATGCTCCTGTGATTCGTCTGGTGTTGCAAGAAAGTTTGGGCGGCAGTGATCACTTAACATCAGGTGACCCAAACGCTCGTTTGTCCTCCTCTTCTCTCACTTAAAAACGACTTAGGTCGACTATATTTACCGACATGGGAAAATGCTATACTAGAGGTTCGTGTACGGCTGTTTTCTTATTATACGAGTACATAAAGTCAGCCACTGGCCCGCTTGCCCATTTTGTATGTTAAATATCCAATCGATTAAATTTAATCAAATTGATACGTTTATCATGTATTTATAAGTTTTTGTTTGCTTGTAGACAGAAATCATTCTTTTTATGAAAACAGCATAATGTTTTTTTAACTCTTAGCATACATTTAATAATCTCAAAATTTTCATTTAAAATGTTTATTACACATTTGTGAAGCTTCTCATATTTCATTCCTTACGTACATGAAACCATTGGTAGATTTTTTTTCTTAACGTTTTGTCATTGTGTCTGATATGGTTATGATCCAAGTTCACTTACATGGACATCTTATACGAGTAATTACTAATACATATATATTTACACGAATCGAGACAGAACTATGTAAATAAATCTAATCTACATTTCAATGTGCCATGCCTTACAATGAAAGGGCTAAATCGATAGTCTATTCATAGCATATCTGTAAGGCTTCTAACAACTGGGTAAATGAAGTGTAACACGTTGCAGCTTGTATGTAGATTGGATAATAATGTCTATGAATTGTGCACTCAAGCTAGCATCATGGTATATTCCGTTGGGATTCGATGAACTTAATTAGTAAGTTGGATTTATAAGAGCACACTTTACTGAAAAGAGTATGATTGTTTGAAGTGAACATTTCTTTAGTCGCTCTGGGCACTTTTTGGTAGGGGTGTGACTGGTGCAATCGATAAATAAATAATAAAAAAAAAATATATATATAGTTAGACACTTTTTGGATGGGTGAAATCTCGTGAATGCGTCACCGAAATGCTTATAGCAGTATACAGCTGACGTATTGAACAACATTAGTGCTGTGTATATCTTATAAGTGAAATTCAATGGATTTAGTGAAAAGTTCAATGTGTATATAATGTCCATTGTTGAAATAGTATTTTTTTTAATTAATTATATTACTGAAAATAAGTTATAAAAAAAAATTAAATAAAAAATTTAACTGTTTTTAAGCATTATGAAATTAAAAATTTTCATGCTAAAATTTCTAAGTTTTCATGCATCCAGATTTTTCTCTAGATGTATCAGCATGTATCCAAAATCAATAGGCTAATTTTCATCAATTTGAAAACACATAGAAGCCGAGACCTAACAGCTTGTTATTTAAAAATTATTAATTATGATAAGCAAGCCAATGATTTTTTGTCGTGTCTCAAGAGTCAAAATAATATTTAACCTGGGACCCAGCTCGCTCATCTCTTACCACATGACTTCAAAGTCTTCGAATATCCACATCCCTCGATTTGTTATTATTGCATCGAAACGCAATTAATAATTTACATAATATTTATAGTCTACGACACAATCAAAACGGATGTTTCCGTCACACGCCTAGATGCAATTAATTATTAAAACCCTTATATTGATTTTGGTCACTTACGACTCCATACCATATCCTTTATAAAGTCTATTTCACACTAGGCGTTTATTTGCAATTATTTTTTCGTTTTTACCCTTGATTTTTTCTATTGAATCATCTGTTACAAGCGGGTGACTGTACACTTGCAACGCCACGGATATTGAGGGACTTGTTAAGCAAAATGTCGGTAATAAGAATCTCATAATGAAAAATTACAGCTATATATTTGATAATGTTATATTACGATTTATATAGTTACAGGTTGTGGAATAGACTCCGCAGGTAAATATACTAAAGTGAAGTTATGTATATATATAGAACGTCATTGGTCATGTACCGTTTTGATTAATACAAAATCACTTTTTACTAGCTGATGGTCTATAAGTCATCTGTCAGGCGACATATTTGCCGTGGCTTCTTTTTCAGATTGATATGGTGACAAGATTAGTTATGCTTCTCAAACCAACAAAAACATTACGGTGTGCAAAACAAGCAACACTATGATATTATTATTAATAAATTTTATTAATTTCTCTAAAAAATCTAATTTATTTTTTCTGTATAAGTGATTGATGTAAAGGTGTTGTGTTATGATGCTGATTATTATTATTATTATGCAATTAACGCAATTAGGTTAAGTAAAAAGAGTATTATCTTTTTTCTGACACAGAACAACAGAAACTGCAGAACTATTAAAAACAAAAGTGTGAATGAAAACTTCAAAAACAAAGCAGTTATAACACGAAAATATCACAACATGTACGAAAATGGGAGGGGGCATTGCGTTCTAGCGAGGTTTAGAGATAATATGGACTTGTAGAATATACTAAATTCTTGAAGTTATACTTCTTTAGGCGCGTTATGAAAAAATTAACATCTTTGCAAGATTTTTACAAAATTGTTCTTTCTAAAAATGTAGAATAGCACGAGGTATTTTCATTTTAATGTTTTTTGCTTCCATAGGCCAAAGAACTATAACTTCTTGCGTGCATACATAAGTACACAAACACTTTTATTAGGTGAAGAGAAGAACACCGGGCATCAACTAGCTTGCTATAAAATGTAACTGTTTAATCAAATCACAGACTCAGGGTTAACTTTCGTAAAGATTTACTGATCTGGCATTTACAATATCTTACAATGCCAAGAAATTATGCGACGCCGGGAAATATTATAAATATCCTGAATTCACGTTTTTATTTCTAGTTCAAACGGCACATTGGGTATTAAAAATATCATGCAAAGTCATTAGTGAATGCCGCTAGTATTATAAGCAAGTTACTTTACTGTCAATCGTATAATAAATAGGACTTCGGGAGATTAGTGATTGCTGCCAGCCAAGCTTTTAAGGTTTTGCCTTTGTCGAGTCTTTTTTTTTATGGAATAGGAGGACAAACGAGCGTACGGGTCACCTGGTGTTAAGTGATCACCGCTGCCCACATTCTCTTGCAACCCCAGAGGAATCACAGGAGCGTTAGCGTTGCCGAGTTTAGTTTAGAGAAAAACTCCAACTTTAAACTAATAATATGTCTACAAAATTTCATTTCAATTGGGCTAGCGGCTGTCGAGTTTTAGGTGAACATGCATATACATTCTTTTTATAAAATACCTTTTAAATAAAATTCTCGTGTCCGGTGTTTGTTACCAAACTCCTCCGAAACGGCAAAACTGATTTATATGAAATTTTGTAGGCATATCGGATAGCTCGGAAAATTGCCCAAAATCTATATTTTAATACCTAATTGGAATCTAGAACATCTATATTTTAATACCTAAATGATAAGGGTGACCCGAACCAAAAATATTTTTTTTTTACATTTTTTTTATTATGATTCAGCATTACAAAAATACATACGACGTCTAATTTTCACTCTTCTACGATGAATCAATGTTTTCTAATCACGCTTTTTGTATATGTCTGTTCAATCCACAGATCCGAAATAGGGTTGCAAGATGGCAATCGAATACAAATTATTGTAATACGATAAATTTTATGTACGATATATATGGTAGGTCTGAGAATCGGTCGTCATCTATTTTTTATACTCTCTTTATAAATTTTAACTATTGATTTTTTATTAGTTTAATTAGCAATACAACGTTTGTTAGGTCAGCTAGTATAGATATAAAAGCAATGAAAATCTAACACTTGAATAATCGTCAAAATGGACTTTTATGTGGCATTTTTAATTTATTTATTTATTTATTTAATATTTTTAAGAAAGCCAACAGCTGGTTTTACATACATTAAAATAATTAACAAACATAATTCGTTCGAGCTAATAATAGGCTTCCACATGTACATAGGAACAAGTATAATATTATTAAATGTAACATATTAATTACAAACAAACAACACAAGTATAATTAAAAATTATTAAATAAAACTTCATAAAATTATTAAATAAAATCTTCTCGCACTCCTATCGCCAGTTGAGAGCATGATCAAAAAAGAGTAATTTCATTCCTTATGTTAATTTGTTAATCACTGCTAAATTGTTTTACCAAATGGGCTCTAATTGAATTAATACTGGAGTTAAAGAGATCAATATTATCCGTGTCACAAAAATGATTGAATGACTGCATAGCTCTTAAAATAAATGTGTTCCTTCTATAATTTGTGCGACACAATGGTACAGCAAAGATATGCTGTTGTCTTAACATTCTACTAGGGGCTGCCAGACAGACTTTGGTCAGTAATATAGAACAGTCAATCATACTTCTTAGTATTTTGATTAAGGTGATTATATCAGAAATATCTCTACGAGCTTTAAGTGGTAGAAGGTGGAAGCGCTTGCAGTGCTAGTTCTGTGTCCATTTATCAAATAGACAGTCATAATGAGTATTGTACATAGGAGTCCATCCATACTCTGTCGTATTCTTTTAACTTTAAAATATATGTTTTTTAATATTTTCACAACTATTTAAAAAAATGTTTAGTTGTGATTCTAACGCTTCTCTTTTCTATGCTGGCTCAAAAAGTGATTCGAAAAACCAATTAATAGTAAATAAAATTAATATGTATTTGTGACTAAAGTATATAAATTAGCAATTAAAATATTTATTCTGAATAACCACTTAGAGGTGATACAGTAGGTATGTCTACTTGTATCTACAAATTTTATTGAATAATATATATTTTTTTTCAATTAAAGTGATAGAGGTTTATTTATTTATTTTAGGTACCTTATAATATTTTAATTATCGCGGTTCTTAGTCTTTGTGTCAAAAACTAATATGTAAAAGACTAACTTTTAAAACATATTATTTTTGTACCTTATTTGATTATAAAAAAATATAAAATTAAATTAAATAAATATCCAACAGAGAAATATTCCTAAACTTTTTCAACTTGCTTTGTTTTTATTCTGAATGCAGAGATTTTGTAAAACTATAAATAATAAAGTATCCAAATTGGGCGCAAAACACTTGGCTTGAGTTCAAGAATTTTTCAAATATTGTCAATGAAAATCTGTTTATCTAACGTATATATATTGATTAGTACGTTTGATGCTATATATGAAAATAAATTGTAATACGACTAACGGTCAGTCTAGTGTTACTTGCGGTGTGGAGTGGTACTTGTTTTATTTTCCGATTTTCCATCGGACACGTGGTGTTTTGTGTGTGTTTATGTGTATACCTGTTCTTGGATTGTGTATTGTTATTGTCATCAAGTAAGTGTTATGGTACATACCTAAACAATATTACATCTTAGTATTTTTTATTTACATAAAGGAGTAATTTAGAGAACACATTATAAACAAATCTGTAAACAACTAAACACAACTTGATTCGTAGAGATATAAATCTTTAAAAAATATTTAAATTTTTATTCTTGCATTTGAATTGTTTGTTAAATTTATTAAATGCATTATTTTTACTGATAGGTACATAATTGGTGAATACATAGAATAAGCGATAATCAGCTCCAAATATTTTAGAGACTTCACATACTTTGTCCTTTTATAATGCACCTTAAACAAATTGGTATTTAGCTAATTTTACAAACAATAATTTTAATTATAAGCGATATAGGCGCCACCTAGATTACAATAGCTGTAACGCATTGAATCGTATTTTTGGTAAGAGGACGCTACTTCGAACTGTCTAAATCATCATCAAAGAGCTCTCTTGAATACACACCATTAAGTGAAAGATTTATTACCACTTCGTTGAATATAAGTATAGATTTCGATCACAAGTATTTTTGATAACTTTGATCTTAAAATATAGATTTCAACCTAAACTACTAACGTCATTATTATAGGTACTGAAAATCCAATATATATATATATACAGGCATTATATTATATAATATATTTGATTATTATTTGTTTTAATTGATTATACTTAATTGTGTTACTGATAATTAAATTTTATTTCAATTTATTTTGACAAAGAATAATTTGAGGTTTCAGTTATAAATAATGAAACAAATGAAACATCACTTTCACTATTTGTCTGTCTGTCAACATGCTTATTACAATTTAGTTCATTTGGTTAAAGTCCCCTTAAATACGAGTAGTAGGTATGTAATATTATTACAAGTTTTAGATAGTCAAATTCAAATAAACTTTATGCAAATAGGCTTAAATTAATAAAACTAAGGTCATTATTAGTATTTTATTTAAATTACTGAATCTACTATATGATCGGAAAATGTAGAAACTCGTGAGAAAAACATACAATTAAACTCAACGATCACTCTTTTAATTCAAATAGTAATAATTTACAATTTATATACATAACAAATTAGTTTGTAACGTACTGCATGCAATATAATTTGAATCGTATTTAAATTGAAAAGTGTTTTAAATATGAAATATTTCGTAAAAAGTAGATAGGAAATTAAATTATGCAAATCCGAAATCCACTTGACATTTTTGTAGTTTGCTGGATTTGCTTGTCAACCTTTGCGATCGTATTTATGGAAGAGAAGTAGAAACTCCCACATTATATACGGGATACCTTGTCACGTGGTGACCTGTCAATAGTTCCACTTAATATTGCCACTAATACAAAACTTTGATGGTCAACGTAGCCTCCGCTTTTGTAGCTGTCGCTTACTTCCATCCGTTTGCCCCCTTTTATACAAAAAAAAAGTATGAAGATCAATCATGGCTGGAAATATATTCAAACCTAGATGTAAGTACACATACCTTGCTACAAGTACTTATCTATTATGCGAATAATGAACTAAGTAATTATAAGAAGACCCATTCAAATCTTATAGCTAATAACTTAAAGGTACTCTTAAACATTTAAAATATTAATAACTTTATTTTTAACGAATAAGAAGTACACTGTGTGAAAAAGAAATATCATATCTAAGGCCCTTATTTCAAAAGCCGTCGCGAATACGTATCTGTAAGTGTAGGTATTATTTGTCTCTTTAATGCACAGTTCTGGAGACAGAGACAAAACAATCTAGATCATAAATCAGTCGTTAAACAGTCATCACAGGAGTTGTTTAGCTAACTACAACAGCGCGCAATTGTAGTGCTGTTCAGAGATTTTCAAGAACCCTGGGGAGCACTGCATTATAATAGCAGGGCATATCAAATACTATTAGCTGAAATTTCTGCTCGTCTCATCCCTTATTGTATAAAACAATAGAAACTACTTACCGCGCACAGCCACTTTGTGGAATCAATTACCTTCTGCAATTTTCCTGAACCGATACAACTTAGAGACCTTTACTCTTAGAGCATACTCCCACCTTAAATTCATCTCGCCACCTTTGTTTTGCTGATGTCCACATGCATTTGCTATATCACTTCCCATCTCATGAGTCTCTTGCGCGCTTGCCTTATATTAAAACAGAACAATTTGACTAAGTCTGCAATGCTGTAAATGTAAATTACCTATTCTTTAACAAGACATAATATATTATTAAACACGTCAAAACTACTCTAATAACCTGCAGTGAGAGGAGGCCGTTTGATAGTATGATATATTATACCTATAAAAATTCAGAGAAGGACATTTATTTAAAGTACCGGCTTTCAAACGAAACATAAAATTGTCAATTTTGTAACAAGAACTCCACGTGTGTGCCATCGCACTATTGTTGCGATTGTATCATTTAAATTTAAGTGTTAAAACAGATTTGAATTGTTGTTTAATTTTATATTATGCTAGCTGACCTGGCAAACGTTGTTTTGCCATATAAATTATTTTTAGAGTTAGACCGTCTCTTGGACATTGCAACATTACTTTATTTTTCTAAAATAATTTTCTTTTCTAAAATACACGTATACTAAATTACTTCTTATTATACTAGATACCTGCCAATAAAAATCCCGCCAAAATCGATCCAGCCATTTCAGAGATTAGCCGGAACAAACAGACAGACAGCTAGTCTGTCAGACACACAGTGTAGTACAGAATTGTAAAAAATTTCAAATTGGTGCATGTACCGTATATATATATATATATATATATATATATATGTCGTAAAAAACGGTTATTTCAATATTACAAGCAGACACTCCAATTTAATTTATATGTATGTATGTATAGATTGTAATATTAGTTAATACTTATTTATATTTAATTGTAACAGCAGCTATTAATATTTAATGTTATGTACATCTGTTATTGGTACTCACATCAGTAATTTAATTTTTAAAATAGTTTAACATAATTGTTATATGATGTGTACTATTGATTATCTATTAGAACAAATAAATTAATATTGGTTGATAAATTAGGAATTAATTAACATGTTATTCAAGCTCCACTGAAAGTTAGTAAGGAATTGATTCTAAAATATAATCTCCCTTTTATAGTGAATAAAAGAAACTACACATTTTTTTAAATTACTTACAGTGAAGAGACCACCATTCCACCTTCGCACGACACGCCACAAGTTAGGATATCATCCCCACCATCTGGATGTGTGGCGGTCCTCCACAGTGCGGTTTTCAAGGAGCTTTCTTCCACGTTCTACTAAGCTGTGGAATGAGCTTCCTTGTGCGGTGATTCCGGGACAATACGACATGGGTACCTTTAAAAAAAGCACGTACACCTTCCTTAAAGGCCGGCAACGCTCTTGTGATTCCTCTGATGATCACTTAACACCAGGTGACCCGTACGCTCGTTTGTCCTCCTATTCCAATAAAAAAAAAGAGACTTAGTGCGAGACTTAGACGTTAGTTCCTAGGCTAGCAGAGACGTTTAAAAGTAGACAGTTTTGGATAGTCCAAAATACTCGACCGGCCAACGACGCGAACGCTGATAACAAACAAGGACAGCGCTAGTTAGACACACATGATCAAGGAAAGAGATAACGATATAGCAAAATGCGTTGACCTCTGAATGATAACTCTCAGGTCGCGTACATCTTTCGCTATAGTTGTATAACTTGTGATTGAAATTAGATCATGTTTATATCTAATAGGTTGTAGTTCATTTAAATCTTTTAACGATATATCGTATTCAATTGAAAATTATTTAGCTGCTTGTTTTTGCCCATAACTTTATCAGCGGGGTCTTAATTGGAATTTCTTTTCTTTTGCGGATCGATTGAAATAAAACCAATACTTATTGCTAATTCAAGTTAATTACTTATATATTATAGAAAACTGAATCCAATTTGCTTAAATAATATAAATCTAAATAAAAAATATATCTTGTGTGAATTCAAGGCAATTCTTTTCATGAGTTTTTGTGCCGACGGACTACAAGAACTATTGGTCTTCACCACATAAAAAAACAAATAAACACCACCGAGTGATGTAAATTTCCTTAGCTTTATATACTAAGCAACTACAGCCGCCATGTTGATGTTGTTTTAAGTTGAGAGTGCGCCAGAGAGAACACACAAGTCATGCCTTCAAATCGCGGCCTCCTGCAACTCTATATACCAAATAATATAACTATGAATATCACCAGACTTATTCTTTTAAATGTGACTTATTAGTAATCTATTAAGATAATAAGGTTGATGAAGATAAGCTATAATTTTTATGAATATAGCCTCTGAAAGCAACAAGCAAATGTATTATTTATAATTCTGAATGAACAACTTAGACTTAGTTTTATGAAGTTTTAATAGGAGGACATCGTTATTTCATAGAAACACCGATGTACGTGAGTTTAGGACAAAACAATAATATGAATCGAGACTGAACGTATATCAATCGATCTCGATTGTATAATTTTAGATTTTGTTTTTATAATAATATAAGCTGAAAAGTAATCATCTAAAATAAGAAATCTTGGTGATTTATGTAACCCGTAAAATATAAGCTAATTTTTGTACAGATAAATAAAATATTTTTAAATAAAAAAATGTGTATATTGACTGAAATTGAAAAGTAAAACGCAGATTTATAGTATCGATAGATAGTAGTAATATGTTATGTTTTTAAAGTGAGGGGTATCACTATAAAAACATAACATATTGTTTAGATTTACAAGAGCGACATCTCAAGTCAATTTCCTAATATGCACATATTGGGGTTGAGCAGGTTATCAACTGTAAAGTGGATCCTATAGATGAAGCCACAACCTAAGAGTTGAACAAAGCAAACAGAATTTTGTAACGAAGCGGTACTCGAACGGTTATCTCAGTTGATTAGAGCACCGGCACAGAACGCCGGAGGTCGTGGGTTCGAGTCCCGCATCGTTCATAAAATTTTGTTTTTCAAATTTTATTTGTGCACTATTATTGATGCACTAACAAATTACTTTTTATTTCCCGTAGATAAACTTCTAGGAAATTGAAGTAAACCCTCTTTGGGCTAAGCACAAGTTCTTGGAGACAATCGCAATCGGCACGAACACTCATAAATTAGTTATACAGGCGCATATCAGATTTGACAAGTTGACCCGAGCACGTCCGTCTGTCAGATGTCAGAGAAGTTTGGCATATTAATGGGGTAAAATTGCCTATAAATTGGGTATCGTAACTACAAACTGAGACGTCAATACTTCAAATTAAAATACAATTAGATTATAACTTTATTTTACAGATTATGTATACAATTAAATTTGAATTGAGAATGTCTCGCAACTTCCTTAGTTCATACATAATAAACAATAACTAAGTACTATTTCGGTCAACAGATCAGCATAGCAATCAAACGCAAAAATGCTGTTAATATTGTTGGTACCCTTTTCTGTAATTATAATTTTAAATCAATGTAATCATAGTATTATAAATACAGCTTTATGCATTGTTTCATTCATGCAAATATAAAAAGTACCAATTATAAAAAATAACAGGTAGTATTGAATATACATATTAAATATGTCTCAAATTAAAAAAAGTAACCACTTAATCTCAAACGCAGCTAAAGTCAAGTCAAGTACTACAAAGCTGTGGAATGAACTTCCTTGTGTGGTGTTTCCGGGACGATACGATATGGGTACCTTCAAAAAAGCGCGTACACCTTCCTTAAAGGCAGGCAGCGCTCCTGTGATTCCTCTGGTGTTGCAAGAGAGTGTGGGCGGCGATGATCACTTAACAACAGGTGACCCGTACGCTCGTTTGTCCTCCTATTCCATAAAAAAAAAAAAAGTCAAAGTCAAAAAAATCTTTATTCACTGTAAAACTTTATAAGTTATTTAGTGCAAGTCAGGATGAAGTACAAAAGTTGCAATAGCATTCAAATGAGTATAACAATATTCATTAACAAAATTTCGAATTAAATTATTTTATTTCTTCAGTCTGTATCATGGAATAATAGTGATGTTTGTTTTCTGTCTTATAATATTTTCTGAAAGTCACAAACATAAATTAAATGTATCTGAAATATTAGTCCTAAATTATCAAATAATGATGGCTTCATATGAAATTCATTTATGCTAGGATAATAAGATACATAATAGCTTTAAGAGTAAATGTATACGCTTTTATAATAAAGTCCCAGCTACTGTTCAGGAATTATCTACAAATAAATTAAAATGGTTTGTTAAAAAATGGCTCTCTCACAAATCCTTCTAGTCCACAGCTAAATATCTAAGTGATCGGACAGACTGGGACAGCATAATCTAGTATGCTTATTTTATAGCATTAACAGTATAATATTGTATATTTCATTAAAAAGAGCGCAGAAAAAGACTGCTAGGAGAGTTCCTTGCGGCGCTTCTTCTCTCTCAGAGCACCATTATAAAAAAAAATTGAGAAAAATAAACGCCATTTATGATGCCTTCCTGAATACAAATTTTACATATTATTAAATGATAATTAAATATTTTTCACTTTTATCACTTACTAGCTTTTGCCCGCGACTTCATGCGCGTGCTTTGGACAGCAATTTTTATTTTTTAATATACTCACTTTGCAAATAATACACAACAAACTACCATGGTTAAAACATTTTTATAAGCTACCAACTATAGAACTTTGTCCCCACACAGGTCTAGATTTTAATAACGCAAAAATTATTTATTTATTTTAATAAACAAATATTTATTTATTTCTTATCAAATGCCTAAATACAAATTTTCATGGTGTTATCTTCGATAATGACGAACTATCACACAAATTTTGATCCCCTATTTCAACCCCGCAACAAACAAACTTACATTCACATTTATAATATTACTAGGGATTACTAAATAAATTAAAAGTTGACAGAGTAAAGATTAACTTTTCCATTCCAATACGCAATATCTTGAACGATTTGTAAGTAGAAAGCAAACATCTTGCAAACTTTAATGTATATTTTGGGCGTAGATTTTGGTTTGTAAAGTTTTAATTGAAAATATTCACAAGACAATCAGAATACAGTGAGACAAAGACAAAGTTTCGGACTTCCTAGTTTGGATATTCAGGAAGCTTACACACCGCGCGAGCGAGCAACAAATTACTTCTGAAATCTTATGGACACGACACTTGCACGTGGGTCTATAAGTCTCACAGTGACAATCAATCAGCAGCGTAGATGGACACTAGATTCGCTGTCAGCGTATGTAAATGAGATAGTAATAGTCTGTGACGTGTGGTATGTTTTCATGTTTTGGTTCTGGACGATTTGTACAACATAATAGACAACAAAATCACTAAATTTCGTAATAAAATTAGAATTTAAATTTAAAGAGATAGTAGATATTGTAGTGTATCTCGCTTACTCTCAATGCCAATCTTATTTATGCATCTCTGCCACATTATTATTGTTACTTTAGTGATCGATCTATTGTTCATCTTCTATCTACGATCAGCAGTGTCAAAAGAGCCAGTATAATCAAAAATTACTTGTTTAATAGGTAGGTACTGCAAGAACTTAATCATATACAAATCTCACTGTACCTATGTCTACTGTGGTGTTACTTTGGTGGTTGCAAAGGTAAATAAATTATTTTAAAATTTGACACTTAGATGACGCGAAGAGAAAGATATTTTGTCAACGCAGGATAAAGAGTCGAAGCCATTTACAATTATAACTATGTAATAATTTACTAACCAACTTAAGACTGAAGAAAGTTTGTCTTTTATTTGTAATTCTACACTTACGTGTAGGGCACATAGCAAAGACTGTATTATTGAAATTTCTGTTTAGGACAGGGTAAGATATTAAATATAAATAAAATGTAGTGATAGGCAAAACAATTTCTGACTAGATGAGAACAATAAATCTAAGGCTTAAGTTTACTATTACCATCACATTTTAAGGATAAAACTCATTAAATGTCTCTATCGATTAAATCAGATGTTCAAATAAAGTTAGAAAATACTATTTTCAGAAACTGTTATTGCACGCGTCATAAGCGAAGGTTGTGCTCTACTCTCGACACATCAAAAAATCAGTTTTCTTGAAACTAAAACCATTTTTTTTTATTTATATCGCACTTCAATATATTGGGTTATATCAAGTCAAATAATCTGTGAGGTAGATAAAATATATTTCAATAATAATTATTCTGTATTAAACAAAATATTTTCTGGGCGTCCGTGTGTGGATGTATGTGGCAGGGAAATTGGTCGACAAAATAATCGTACCGGAAATTTTTTAACATACTGCGGACTTTCTCAATTAATATGATCGTTCAAGACATTGACCAACTATTAATTTTACTAAAGTCTACTATTTACTAATAATTTATTCCTAACATTAGAATATTGTGGAAAATGAGATTACGAGGCATGCACTTTTGGATGTTACAAACTTTTGAGTTATATACTTAGCCTTAAGTTCTGTTACAAATAAAAATTAATCTATTTCTCATGACGTTACGTAATCGTAATAATATAATTAGGAAATAAGATCAAAAAGGGTTTTTAAGCTATTAAGAATAAATTTCAAACAACACAAAGACTAATATTCGAATAGAAATCGGGCAGATTAACGTCCTAACTAGTCAACGGTTGCAGCGAAAATGTGTCGACGCTTTTTTTTTTCGAGAGGAGGAAAATACGTTTACGTATTAATATGTCGGACTCGAGTGTCCGTGCGACTAAAAACCTCCTCTATGCTGTTGGCCCTGAAGGCTTTTACAGCGACATAGGACGTGGGCCGTGGAGGCCGCAAAGACTACGCAACAACAGTCGTGGGGCGTCTCCTAAGGAGACTCGAACCTCGTACTGTGTGCTTGTTGGAAGGAGAGAGATTGAAAGTGAAGATGAAAGATGAAAAGATGAGAAGAACATACTCGCCGGCGTGTGGTGATGTTTTGTGTAATGTATGTAAGTGTGTATGTATGTGTTTATGAATGTATGTATGTGTTCGAGATAGATTGCGCAGAATCAATATCGGCACTATGAATGTCTACATTGTTTGCCGATAGATGGCGCTAGTACCAGAATGTATGTACTTAACACGCGCCTTAAGTATTTGTTTAGATATAGTGACTATATTTAATATTGTTTATGTTAATGTGGGCTAGCAACTAGTAGTAATAAGCTAGGAGCTAGAAACTAGAATAGTTCATTTGTTAATGGTGTTATTATATATTATAATAATAGTTCAAGTGAATACGTGAAGTTTCATTTAACAATAGTATAGGTCAGTCTAGTAAAAGTTCAAACTGAGCTATCATTAAACATAGTTTTTGGTCCTTCGAGCCGGATCCCGTTAGGGGTAGGGTCAAGATTAGGACATCCCCCGAACTCGCAGTGGTTCGCTGCAGCAAGAGTACGGGCACTAGTGGCTGTGGTCATCGCTCGCAGTAAAGCGGCGCTGTCTATGCTATGGTGGTGGATGGATGCTGACGGAGCATCATAGGAGTGAAGTGAGTGGTGAGCAGAGAGAAGAGCTACACTGAAGAGGACAACACGAGTTGATGCTGGTGGTGCAGTAGCGTCGAGGTTCCACAAAGTTCAATAGTGAGTGATCAAAGTGAAAACGTGAGTACAATTTTGAGTTGTGAATTTGCCAAGAAATTTTGAACTTTATATGTATCAAGAAAATAACTTTGAAAAATTCAGCAAATAGTAACTTAATGAATTTAATAAAGATTTAAACTTAGAAGAAATAATTAGTAATTTTGAGCTGTCAGTATATAGTAATATATTTTAAGGACTTAGAATAATTTTACAAAAAGTGATGGTACGGGGAACCTATGTCCGATTTTCCTCAGTATGTCTTAATTGTCAAACACTTGTAATTTTTTAAGCGTTTAAAGAAACTTGTATACTTTATTTTTGTACATATATTTCTATCATAAATAGCAAGTTAACTTACAGTAATAGTCAAACACTGAATTTGTATAGTTTTGACTTTATTAATAATTTCATTTACTGTGTATTGTATAAGCATTTCTGTTTAGTTTGATAGTTTATCGAACTTCATTTATTTATTGTGAACTCTTAGGTCATAGTAGATTAGTTATATTCTGGGTTAATATTTGTAGTCATGGAGGGACTTATTAACGTTCTGAAAAATAATCAAAATGTAATTTCTAAGGGATTAACTAATTTTAGAAAGAGTCCGAAAGATAGATTAACCATAGAATATATCGAGACAAAACAGGACTTACTGGGAAAAAGTTGGGTTTCACTTATAGACACACATTCTAAACTTTACGAGCGATTTTCATTTGAAGATGTCGACCAAAAGATAAGTGATATTTATGACAGTACTGAAGATACTTATGTAACATATAAAAGTTTAATGAAGGCAGTAATTAATAAGATCAATGTCGACAAAGAACCATCGCCAGGTGGTCAGAATCCTTTTAATAATCAGTCCAAATCATCTAGTTCTTTAATTAAATTGCCGAAGATCTCGATACCTACATTCTCTGGTAAATATTCTGAATGGACAACTTTTCATGATCTTTTTACATCATTAGTTCATAATAATGATTCGCTTGATAATGTCCAAAAAATGCACTTTTTAAAAAGTCATCTTACTGGTGAGGCAGAACAACTAATAAGGCATGCCCCAATAACTGATACAAACTATAGTCAATGTTGGACTCAATTAAAAAGTAGATATAGCAACAAAAAGTATCTTAGTAATTGTATTTTGCAAAGATTATATGGTCAAAAGCGTATGCATGTCGAATCAGCGACATCGCTGAAAGAACTGATTGATACTACTTGTGATTGTTTAAATGCACTCAAAAATTTGAACATAGATGTATCTACCTGGGATGTTATTATCATTCACATTGTGACGTCAAAGTTGGATAGTGAAACACGAAAACAGTGGGAGTTGAGTGTCTCCAATATTGATTCAGGGAATGAACTGCCAACTTTTGATCAATTAAAACTTTTTATTGAAAATCGTTTTCGCGCATTAGAGAGCGTGGAGCCCAAAAAGGCTACAGGTCAACATTTAAATAATAGTTCTCAATATGTTAATAGGCCTCGCACAATGTTAGCTACGGGTACACCAAAAATACGATGTGAGTTTTGTTCGGAATCCCACAAACTCTGTTTTTGTAAACAGTTTGCCAAACAACCATCTAATGAAAGACGTAATTTTGTATCCAAAAATAAAATATGTTTTAATTGTCTAGGCAGTAACCATATCGTATATAATTGCAAAAAATCAACCACATGTAGATATTGTCAAAAACGTCATCATTCCTTACTGCATCCTGTTGATGGATCTGAAAATAGAAACCAAACAAATGTAGCACGAACAGGTAACGAAAGTACTGCTGCGTTAACGAGTACTGATCAGGTAGTTTCATGTTTGTCGACAGAGAAGATTGCCAAACCGAGACAGGTTTTACTAGCCACCGCGCTAATAAATGCTGAGTCCAGAACAGGACAATACCAAACCCTCAGAGCTATGATCGATCAAGGCTCTCAAGCTTGTTTTATGACAGAGGCTGCTGCTCAGTTTCTTAATCTAAAGAAGATTGCAGTTCAAGGAGTCGTTTCAGGAATAGGACATACTAGATCAACCGTCGTGAGATATATGGTACATTTATCAATTCAATCAAGGGCAAATCCCGACTTCAAACTACGGTTAACAGCTTACGTATTAAGTAAAATAACATCATACTTACCTGAGAAATGCACTGATTGTAATGCTTTTGATTGGCTAGATATCCACGGTCTATATTTAGCTGATCCGAAATATAATACTCCCAATAAGATAGATGTTTTGTTGGGCGCGGATGTGTATAGCTATATCATTAAGGAGGGTATACTAAAAGGTCCTTCTAATTCTTTAATTGCTCAGAACACTGAATTTGGCTGGATCCTTTCAGGCGTTATTATTTCCAAAAGTGAAGATGATAAGAGGTCAAATAATATTTTTACAATGCATGTACATTTGAAAGAGGATGACGTGTTAAATAAATTCTGGGAGTTAGAAGAACAATCTAAAACTACTAATATATTTACCGAAGAAGAACAGAAATACAAAGATTTTTATATGAGAACAACCAAAAGAGCGAAAGATGGTCGATATATTGTAAGATTACCTTTTCGAGATGAAAATATGGGATGCAAATTTGGAAAATCAAGAGAAATAGCATTAGCCAGATTTAATTCATTAGAAAGAAGATTAAATAGAAATGAAGACTTAAACATAGAGTACAACGAAGTTCTTAAGGAGTATGTAAAGCTAGGACATATGAGAAAAGTGCAAGAAAAAGACAAAAGAAGGGATGAAGCTGTATACTTACCCCATCATGCTGTCATAAGACATGACAAGAGTACTACAAAGGTGAGAGTAGTTTTCAATGCTTCGGAGAAAAATAAAAATGGTGTATCTCTTAATGATAATCTAATGGTAGGGCCGACACTACAAGCAGACTTGCGTCACATTGTACTGCAGTGGCGAGAGTATCCTATAGCGCTAGTAGCCGATATTATCAAAATGTACCGTCAAGTGTGGATCGCAGAAGAAGATACAATTTATCAAAGAATATTATGGCGAGAAGAATCTAACCAAGAAAAAGATTTTGGTTCTAATAATCAATCGAGTGATGAAATACAAGATTATGAATTACTTACAGTTACTTTCGGGACTGCCGCGGCTCCGTACCTAGCTGTGAAGACATTGCAACAAGTCGCACTCGATGAAGGCTCTAACTATCCTCTCGCAGTCAATAAAGTTTTAAATAATTTCTATATGGATGATCTAATGACAGGTTGCTATAAACTAGAAGAAGGATTAGATATATACAAGGAAATATCAGATTTACTAAAAAAAGGAGGTCTTAAACTTCAAAAATGGGGAAGTAACAATAGGGAATTAATAGAACAAATCGGAGACATAGAACAACAGAACAAACGCGAGAAGGTTATAGAAGGTCAAGCAAAAGATAAAGCAACTAGAAATAATACAAATACAGATAATTCAAACAAGGGTAAGCACAACAAACCTAAAAGAAAAATGAAGGAAAATCAATGCCAGGACAAGAACATAACGAGAAACAGAGACAAACAAATAGAAGCAAAATTAGACACTACCATAAAAATATTAGGACTTACTTGGGACCGCGAGGGAGATAGCTTTACATACACTATTAATCTTCCACTGATAATATCTACGCAGGTGACGAAAAGAAATGTCATATCAGAAATTGCTAGGCTGTTTGACCCGCTTGGGTGGATTGCGCCAGTTATTATTAAGGCTAAAATATTCATACACTGTGGTTAACTGGTTTGAATTGGGATGACGTGCTACCCACAAATTTAACAGACGCATGGAATTCTTACCGCAAAGAGCTAATGCAAGTAAACAAAATAAAAATACCACGATGGTCTGGTGCATCACATAACGATGTTGTCAAAGAGTTGCACGGATTTTGCGATGCTTCAAAGGCCGCCTACTCTGCAGTAGTATATTTAAGAATAATAAACGGTTCAGGGTCAGTTACAGTCTCGCTCTTAACGGCCAAAACAAGAGTAGCACCCATTCGTCAACAAAGTATTCCTCGATTGGAATTATGCGGTGCAACTCTTTTAGCAAAACTTATGCAAGAAGTAGTTCAGGTATTAAATCTACCAATGGAAAACATTCGGGCTTGGACAGACTCCATGGTAGTCCTTGGGTGGCTAAACAGCCATCCAATTAGATGGAAAACTTTTGTAGGAAATCGTGTCTCGGAGATCATTTCGGCAATTAGTCCAAAGCAATGGTATCACGTACAATCGAAAGATAATCCAGCAGATGGTGCTTCCAGAGGAATGTCAGCGGAAGCACTAGCAAATCAGGATCTCTGGTTTAACGGGCCTGAATTTCTAAGAAAACAAAATATTGAGTACAATAAAAAATATTTGAATCAAGTTCAAACCGATTTCGAAGAAGCAGTAAAGGTTCATGTTGCAGTTCAAGATTCAGATGAATGGATATTTGAAAGGTTTTCCACTTTAGCGAGAATGCTAAAAGTAATCGCTTACTGTCGGAGATTCATGAAGAGAAATCAGAAAGAAGAGAGAACAAAATATATACAAAAAGAAGAGATAGAAGGAGCATTAAAAGTTTGTATTAAGAAAGTACAGAGAGAAGCGTTTGCAGAAGATTGTAATGCATTGGAGCTTAAAGGAGTTATTAAAGCTAAATCTAGCAAGCTGAAGGCATTATGTCCATATATTGATGGTGATGGAATTATGAGAGTCAGTGGTAGACTGCACAAGTCTCTATTTAATGAAGCAGTTAAGCATCCGATTTTGTTGCCTAGTACATCCCGTTTAACAGATTTATTGGTAGCCGAAGCCCATGCAAAAACTCTGCATGGAGGTCTGCAAACTATGCTGAACTATCTGAGAGCAGCGTATTGGATACTTGGTGTCAGAAATAGTATCAAACGATACATTTACAAATGTGTCATATGCACACGTTACAGAGGTCATGTACAAACGCAACTAATGGGGTCACTCCCACCCGTAAGATGTACTCCGGCAAGGCCATTTCTTCACAGTGGCGTCGATTATGCGGGACCCATAAGTATAAGGACATCGAAAGGTCGTGGGCATCATGCACACAAAGGTTACATATGTCTCTTTGTGTGTATGGTTACGCGTGCTGTACACTTGGAAGCTGTCACAGACTTGAGTACTCAAGGTTTTCTAGCAGCTTTTAGGAGAGTTGTAGCTAGGCGTGGCCATTGTGCTCAAATATGGAGCGATAATGGAACCACATTTGTAGGTGCAAACAGGGAATTGCAAGAATTAATATCAGTTCACAAATCTTTACCGGACATTTTAGAGGCCAATGGAACTAAATGGCACTTTATTCCTCCTCGAGCTCCAAACTTTGGTGGATTATGGGAAGCTGGAATAAAGGCGACTAAATTTCATTTAAAGAGAGTGATTGGTGATTCGTGTTTAACATATGAAGAACTGAGCACACTCCTCACGCAGGTAGAAGCATGTCTCAATTCTAGACCAATGAGTGTAATCAATCATTCAGATCCGAGTGAGTTATTGCCATTAACTCCAGGTCATTTTTTAGTAGGCGAACCATTAATTGGGGTTCCTGATGATAGTTATACTCATTCAAAAATCAGCTTATTAACCCGTTGGCAGTTAGTACAGAGAATGTTGCAAACATTCTGGAGACGATGGTCTCAAGAATACTTGGCTAACAGCTTGGCTCGGTATAAGTGGAGAAATAAATTACCTGAGCCAAAAATTGGAGATATTGTTCTTATTAAGGAAGATGACTTACCTCCTGGACGTTGGTTATTAGGACGAATCTTAGAGAAACATCCAGGAAAGGATAATATTACGCGTGTAGTCACACTACGCACCAAAAATGCTGTTGTTAAGAGACCAACTTCCAAACTGTGTGTGTTGCCAATTGAAGAATGATTGGGCAAATTGTTTAATTTTGAAATAATTTATTATTATTTTAAGAAAATATAATAGGTTATTTGTTTATTTTTTCTTTGAAAGGTTTATATAGAGTATAGATTTTTAATTTAATCATAGGACAACTTTCTTTTTAGTTCACATGAAAATAGTAGATATGTAATTTTAATTTAATAGTAATTTGTGCGTATCATCGAATAGTTCTAACTCATTAAGGACAAAGTTCTGACCAGTTATTTTTGTTATTGTTAAGGTCATTCCGGCATTGAATGTCCTTGGTGGGGGGAATGTTCGAGATAGATTGCGCAGAATCAATATCGGCACTATGAATGTCTACATTGTTTGCCGATAGATGGCACTAGTACCAGAATGTATGTACTTAACACGCGCCTTAAGTATTTGTTTAGATATAGTGACTATATTTAATATTGTTTATGTTAATGTGGGCTAGCAACTAGTAGTAATAAGCTAGGAGCTAGAAACTAGAATAGTTCATTTGTTAATGGTGTTATTATATATTATAATAATAGTTCAAGTGAATACGTGAAGTTTCATTTAATAATAGTATAGGTCAGTCTAGTAAAAGTTCAAACTGAGCTATCATTAAACAGTATGTTTGTATGTATGTAAGTAGTGAAAATGTTTGTGTTCACGTATGTTTGTGTTTGTGTCTGTTTTTGGAGTGTGTTTGTAATTCTGTTAGTGGTGTATGTCAGTCCGTCAGTCAGTCCGTGTGTGAGTGTGAGTGGAGTGAAACGATTACAGGATGACGAGGATTGATGAGGACTACTGACTCGTCGGGTATCAAAAGAATGTGTGGTGTATCTAGGCTGCGGGCCGCTGCCCAACGTCAGAGTGACGAGTGCCAATGGTTTGCGGCGGTTGAGCGCGCCTACGCCTTCGAAGGCGGTGTGTGCGCGTCTGTATCGGTGTTTGTGTCGGTGTCGCGGTCGCGCTGGTGATGTGGTCATCATGCTCGCCTTGACACGCCGGAGAGGTCTTATTGGGTTGAGACTAAGGTGAAGCGGGGTGTACACACATGCCTTCCTAACCAAGATGTTGGAATGGTTAGGCGCCTTGTGAAAGAAGCGTCGCGAGATCTCTTTAAAGTGTTGAGCTATTGTCGGAAGCTCAAGATCGCGGTGAAGGTCCACGTTTCGGATGAACCACGGGGCTCCGGTTGCCATGCGCGTGAATTTAATTTGAACTACTTGCAAACGGTGTAGCTCGGTTGGGTGTGCGCGAATACGACGCTTGCGTATGACAGTATGGGCCGTACGATGGTTTTGTACAGCGTCACTTTGTGTTTGAGCGAAAGTTTGCTTCACCCACACACAAGTGGATAAAGGCGAATGAGGACGAATTGGGCTCTACTGCATACACTATCGATATGTTTCTTGAAATTCATATTGCTGTTGAACGTGACTCCTAAGTATTTATAATCCTTCACCCACGGTATGGGTGTTTCATACAATTGTGTCGACGCTACGGAGACGTCGCCTTTTATAGACGTCTTCACCCTGTCCACCTGTAACTGTCAACACAATTAAAATAATTACTCACTTCAAACAATCAATACGAAAACGGACAGAGTTTAGGTGAGATGTTCACACGACGTGACGACGAACGAAGTACTAGTCACAAATTAAAATCAAATTCCAAATTTCTATATTTCTGTTCTGCTACCGCTTATATAGCGGTCTGTCGGCTGCAAGTGGAGAGAGGTGACGTCACGTCTTGAAAATTTTCTTGTGTTTCGAAGAATATAATATCTATATTATTTGCATTCTCAGCAACGAATCTATATAAAGCTTCTACCTTCGGCTTTAATGTAAGCCCTTAATCTGTCTGGCCACGAATCTATGGGTTTACGCACTTTCTATTAGAAATATATCACTGCTTGATCGCGATATTTCTACTCGATGTCGGTGTATCGTTTAGTCATGTCTTATAAAACTGACCAATATTTGTAGTCCGAGGGCTAGTTCACATCTGGGCTAGACGAGGACCAGTAATGAGCTCTTATAAAGACTGGAACGTTCATTTCCAGCTAAGCTTGGATAGGTCATGTCATGTAGGTGTAACCAGGTGCCAGAGCCTTTCTGTCCAAGCTATTGTACCTTGGACCGTGGGCTTTTAGGCAGAAATCTTAACTCCTTTTCCACAAAAATTAAGCTTAGTGTTTCATTTATAAGACATTCCCCACCAAACCATGACTAATGCAGGAGATTGCCCATGTTCTATGTCTTCGGAGCTATGAACATACACTTCACGTTTCTTGTTATAATGCTCTTCAAATGTGAAAAGTTATCACCAATGAAAAAGATATCAGTAGTTTCAACCCCGTATCGGGACTGCAAACATTTTGATTGAGCCATTCGTTTTACGCTATTATCTAGTATCTCTATCGATAGCACGATATACGTACATATGACTGATACCTAGCTTTTAAAGTGTGTTGAAAGTCACTGGCTCCATATCCCCTTTACAATCACTACAATTCTAATTTCTTTTTTTGATCTAAAGTTAATTAAAAATGGGTAGTAGCGGGAAATGATACGTCACAAATTTGAATTCCAAAAATTAATTATTAAAAGTTTTTGGGTATTCAACAATTTTTATGGCCGACTTTTACAGTCGTAAACGGACGTTTCTCTAAATTAATTGATATTTCGTAATAGATAAGAATGAATTCTAAACGGTATATTAGCTACGTGCAAGAATATATCTTATAGATAAATTCTTTTAGAACAGCACTACAAACCAACAACTCACTATCCATTGGCACATCAGTGAGTAATTAGATAATGAGAACGCGTTATAAATCACTGAAAAGTGTCTGCGTAGATATTTGTAAACAAAATTTTGCAGTCAAGGCTATAAGTATAAAATTAGTTTTAAATACTTTCACAGAACGAAGGGAAATTGAATTTGAGTAATTTATTGATTTAGTTGTCTGCCTCCTTACCAAAAATCCTAACGATGCGTTTTAAAATGCGTAAATAAAACTATTTGCACAAAATATTGCAGAAAGTACCAGAACGAAATAAATGCGGCTGCGTAGGTGCGTCCTCCAAATATAATTATTTTCGTCGAGCAGTGCGAATTTACTGTACAGATAATACAGAGACTCGAATATTCTGCACCTCGGCTAATACAGAGTAATATTGAAGTGTACTTTACTAAGAAATACATCATCTAAAATGAGAATTTCACACTTCATCTTCACTGAACGTTAGTTGCGTATAAATGATACTATCCTACAAATTAATATGATCTTATAAAAATCTGTTTACAATATATGTGTATATTTTTAAGTTTTGGCTAATTAAAATAGTATTTTTAATGAAAATAAGGGAAGCAGATGAGCAGGAAGTTCAGCTGATGGTAATTGATACGCCCTATCCATTACAACGCAGTGCCGCTCAGGCTTCTTGAAAAACCCAAAAATTCTGAGCGGCACTACAATTGCGCTCGTCACCTTGAAACATAAGGTGTTAAGTCTTTAGGCTGTATGGCTGGTCTGGTCAATTACTCTTTTTAATTCCGTTTCATGGCTTCCACAATGCTAACGCAGAGACGGGTTAGTTCTTGGAGTACAATAAAATGGTTACGAATTTCGTGTTAGAGCATTTTCCCACCGCAGAGATTATTCTTTACCAAAATCCACAACGCCGAGTGGATGGCTCTCGTACCATCGATTACCAATACTCTTAATATAGTTTGCTTGAAGATAATCCATCACTATTTGAACTTCTTTTGGCTTCATATCTGGACAACTACTTGGAGGTCGGACCATTGCTGGATTTGATTGCCGCTTTTGTAGTTGCCACCGCATTTAAAGTCCAGGTCGACAGTTTGGCATGAGATGCGATGTTTTTTTTAACCCAATTTGTTAATAATGCTGACCTAAAATAATTAGTATCGTGTTCCATTGGGACTACTTTTGGGATAAAAGTTGAATAATATTAAATATATATAATATGTCCTATTCTATACCTCTGTCAACGAGTGTGAAATAAAAAAAAAAGTTATGATGATCAATAGAGTACTTTAGAAGGCTCTTCCCGGTTCAGCTATCATTAACATGGTAAAAAAGCATGTTGTTCACCCAAAGCCTATTGACGATAAGATGGCAAGTGCCCTGATGGACTGACTTGGTGGCTTGAGCACGGAGAAGGGCGCTGGTGTGGGACGTGTCTTGCGTCGACACTCTGGCTCCGCCTCGTGTCCAAGTTACCTCAGTTGGTGCTGGTATCTCGGTGTGTTTGTATGAAATATATGAGGTCTCATATCGTGTGTTATGTAGAGCATATTATTATAATATTGTATTCCCAGTTCGAATACTGTGCGTACTATTTGGGAGCAATTATTTATTATATATACGACATTATTATTATTTAAGACTTTTTTTTATGGAATAGGAGGACAAACAAGCGTACGGGTCACCTGCTGTTAAGTGATCACCGCCGCCCACATTCTCTTGCAACACCAGAGGAATCACAAGAGCGTTGCCGGCCTTTAAGGAAGGTGTACGTACTTTTTTCGAAGGTACCCATGTCGTATCGTCCCGGAAACACCACACAAGCAAGCTCATTCCACAGCTTTGTAGTACGTGATTCAGCCGTTCACACAGCACTGGATCCCCCACAATTCGAGCTGCTCTGCGTTACACGCGGTCAAATGGATCGAGCTGATACTGGGGTGCACCAGACCAGTGATGACAGCAGTACTACATGTGTGGCCGGACATGCGCTTTGTACAGCACTAGAACGTGGGCCGGCTTGAAGTATTGCCGTGCTCTATTAATGACGCCCAGCTTCTTTGAAGCTAATTTGGCTTTGCCCTCCAGATGGCCACGGAATTGGCAATCGCTCGAGATTTCGAGACCCAGTATTCCGATACTAGACCAGGCTTTAAGGGAAGTGTTGTCGAAGAGCGGTGATACGACAAATGGTTTTTTTTTAAGTGGTAAACGCTCAAACTTGAGTCTTCTGGAGGTTAAATTGGACATGGTTCAATTAACCTCATTCCGCGACCTCCTCGAGAGAGGACTCGATAGAGGACACAGTTTCTCCCAGCACTGGTCGACGTTTTCCCGAGAGAGACCTGCATGGCCCGTGTATACGGCATCACCAGTGCTCTCGTCTGCATAGCAATGTATATTGGACACCTCTAACATATCATTGATATGCAGAAGAAACAGCGTGGGAGATAGCACACAGCCTTGGGGCACTCCAGCGTTCACGGGCTTGGGATTCGAGCAAAAACCGTCGACAACGACCTGTATGCTGCGCCCAGTGAGGAAGCTGGAGGTCCACCTGCACAAGCCCTTGGGAAGCCCAAATGATGGAATTGAGATGATGGTTTTGAGAGGAGTGCCTTGTGCCATACACGATCAAAAGCCTTCGCTATATCCAGGCTGACTGCCACGTCTTTCCCCTTGCTTACAATAGCCGCCGCCCATCTATGTGTTAGGTATACCAGAAGATCGCCTGCCGACCAACCATGGCGAAAGCCGTACTGCCGGTTGTTAATCAACAGGTGATCCTCGAGGTATACCAAGAGCTGGCGGTTAATTATTCTCTCCATGATTTTGGAGATAATAGAGTAATAGCAATAGGCCTGTAGTTTGCCAGATCTGAACTGTCTCCTTTTTTTGGATCGAATGGACAAGGGATGTCTTCCATGAGTCAGGTAGTCCCTGACTCATGGAAGACATCCCTTGTCGCCTTTTGAATAAGGCGTCAACTCAGGGGTACACGTTCTAAGCACGATTGGAATGCCATCTGGCCCGCTCGACTTCCTGACCTCCAACGAAAACAGAGCTCTCCGAACAGTTTCCTGTCTGAACTGTACTTCAGGCATGGAGCTCTGACACCTCGGGATGGTCGGCGGTGTTTTTCCGTTGTCGTCAAGAGTCGAGTTGGAGGCAAAAAAGGGTGCACAGGAGATCGGCTTTCTCTTTTGCCGTATGGGCTAGGGTGTCATACCTCATGTGCAACGGCGGCATGGACGGCAGGTTGAAGTTACCAAGAGCAGCTTTCGACAACGACCAGAACTTCCATGTTCCGGTCGTGCGCCGCAACGTGGAAAGTTGCTTGCCGATTTTGACAATGACGCGTGATTTTAAAACGCATAAACGTGGTTAAAACGCGTACCTGTACAAAATAATACGAATTTTTAACACATTCATCTCAGCATACATATTTTTTTATGAGTTGTACAGGATCCTACAAATCTTGAGCATATTCCCATATCGAGGGCTGGCAATGCATCTCATGACTTTCCATAAGGTGAGCCACTTGCTCTTTAATATAAAAAAAAATCTCCGTTTATTTTGTTTGTGTTTTTGTTTTCAGTCAAATACATCATTGTTAACTTCATTGTTATGTAACTTAAGCTTCTTTTAACTTTGATTATCAGTAAAGTACTATGATCCGCAAACGTTACAATCTCGTGTTTTTATATATAAGATTAGGTGAATCTATATATATATATAAATGAATTGCTGTTCGTTAGTCTCGCTAAAACTCGAAAACGGCTGCACCGATTTGGCTAATTTTGGTCTTGAATTATTTGTGGAAGTCCAGGGAAGGTTTAAAAGGTTTGAGTTAACATGAAAATGCTCGGATTTAAATAAAAACAACAATTTTGATTTTCCTTTGACGTGTCCCCCGTCGTTCAGAAATCAAATTGAAAGAATAGTTGAAAATGAATATCTAATTAGAATTTTTATATCTTTCTAACTTTCTCAGAAGGTAAAAATAATTTTAGCTAACTATATAACTATAGTTAATGTAGACTGTATTATTTTTATGTAGACTGATAAGTCATAAGTTTGAGAGTGACAATGTATATTATAGGCTTATATAAGTAAATATAGGCTTAGAATTCTACGAGTTCGTGCTAATCAAACAGCCATAATATTGTTATCCGAGCTGACAAACCACCAGCTGGTGAACACACAAGGAGGTTTAATTCACCCAACATGACGAAGTGGCGATTGTCATTGTGGGAGAAAATTTACAATCTAAAGAAATTATTAGACATTATTTTCTATTATTAAAAAAAAATCATAAAAAACATAATTTTGTTTATTATTTACAGGACAACGTCTGTCAGGTCAACTAGTCAATAATAAAAATAAGGCACTTAAGAGGTTCAATAATAAGCCCCTGTGGTACCCCCATATTCGCAAGAGTCTGAGATCTGCCATTTACATCGACTTTCTGAATTCAATTGTTTTGAACATAAAATAAGAAGATCATCTCCCCTTATGCCATGGTGATATAGCTTCCTTAATAACGTTTAACTTATTTTTATAAATTGCAGAAGATATCAATTGCATTCTATGATTCTTCAAAAACTTCTTGACTAGCTCAACACTTCATCAACTTTCTGAATTGTGTTGTTTAAATATGAAATCTGAAGATCCAGCGCAGTCCATTTTATGTGATAATTCCATACGTACCTGAACAGTTGTTACCTGAACAGAATGTTAAACACAATTAAACTCGTTAAATAAATCACAGAAGATACCAAGTGCATTCAACTCATGCATGTGTAGTTGAACGTTATGTTATATATAGCAAGCTATTGTGAGAGTTAATATCTTAACTCTCACAATAGTAAGCATTTGGACTATTCAGTTATTCGAGTGAGAAGAAGAAATATTATTTCTTAAGGATTAAAATTTACTAATTTCCTGAATGTAAGAAAACACGCCATGCTTAGAATATTAAAAAATGGGCATTAAATTCTCCAATAGTGTTTGGCTTGAGCCAGACATTAGTGGAGAAGTTTACGAGGTTTTCTATCTTGGCATTGTTGCAGAATCTCCATTCCCCATTTTCATATAGGGTGGGACCCAGGATTTTACGTAGCATCTTTCGCTCTGTTACAAGTATTTTGGTCTCCTCCTTAAGCGTAAGGTAACCTCCTTAACAGGTGTGAAGCCTGGACACAAAACTTAGACCATCTGTATATTTAAGACACTTAATTTCCAAATAATGGAAATTAAGTCTCTTACATTAACGATTAATATATTCTAGGATAACTTTATTCATCAATACATTTTGCAAAATGCTGATTCACTAACGTATTATAGAGACGCTTTATGAAACAAGCACGATGAAACAATTTCATATGCGTTACGTCTCCCGTGAAATTCGGTTAAGTACATATTTTGGCATGGCCCCAAAACAATTAGTGACCTGTCTTGATAACGTTAGCGATGTTCATTTCAAATCCTTATACGTAGATATTTATATCAACCATATATTATTATGAAACATTTTGTAAGTATCTAAACAAAATGCATAAAACTATTCTATATTTAAAAATGTATTTAATGAGACTTATTTTTTTTAAATTTATACTCACATCTTGTTTTTCAAGACAACGTGTTTCAAGAGTATGTGAGCGACGGTGATTATTTAACATCAGGTGACCCATACGCTCCTTTTCCATTAAAATATTCTTTATCAAGAATATAATTTTAAAAGGCAACACTCAAAATGTTAATTCTATAAAAAGTTTTCTTGATGATTCTTAAGGACCTAGGTTATAAATAGCGCGAATAGCCCTCTTCTGCAGCAAAATAAAATACATATTATATATTATATAACATGCCCCACACAAATCTAAGCTTTATACTTCGAATACAATCAAACTGTTCCGTTGGTAATAATATTGGACTCCACATACGAGCAGCTATTATTAATATTATAGTAGTATTCTTCCTTCGCTTCCAATAATCAATACCAATTGTTGATGGGGTCGCAGTTACTTGGATACGGAATGGACACTACCATTATTGACCGATTGGGAAAGCAGATGTTAAGAACCTTTTACATTCAATTCCTATGAGTTTTCTTTGATTAACATTCCGCTAAGACTTGTCTATAACCAAATCGACAACTGTATCACTTCTAAACGAGGCATACACATGTTGACTCGCCAAATGATAATATAGACCAATAAAAATAATAAACAAGAAAACTTATAACATTTGAATACTTAAGTAGATTGTTAAAAAAAACATTTGGGGTCTAAATAATACAAATCAGATAATCCTACGGCAAGCCCAAAACAAAATTGACAAGACCAGAATAATTACAATATGGACGATACGCCCCAGTGCTCTTACCATCTTAGCCAGCCATCCAAATGACGCATGATCCGAAAATCTTGCCACGTTTGTTCAAGCCACAGGCTGTGGCGCCATCTACCGGCGTATCCCGAGGCGCGAGTTTGAATTCCACATCATCAATAAATTTTGATACAAATTATGTTTGTTAAATATGAGGGAGATCGATAAAAAAATAACACACCGTAAAGACTTAAACAAGATCAAGAAATAAATTCACAGACAATCTATTACAACATCACAACCCTTTATTTTTTTCGAAAATACTAGAAGCTATGCCAACTCTTTTTTTTTATAATTTATATACATATATATTTATATTCATATATATTTATATTCATATATATTTATATACATATACAATTTATATGAATCACGATAGGGCTGCCGCTTGGCAGCCCTATCGTGAAAGAAAGATATTTTCCTGCACCTTGACGTTTATAGCATGTGTTACGATTATGTTATATTTACATTCAAATTATGTAAGAATAAACTTCAATAGCGTGTTCACACTTCAAAAAGTAGAAAATATAATTATATTGACTTTAATAAAAGCAATGGACTTTAAATATACATACCTTTTTTTGTTATGGAATAATAGGACAAACGAGCGTACGGGTCACCTGTTGTTAAGTGATAACCACCGCCCACAATCTCATGCAACACCAGAGGAATCACAGGAGCGTTGCCGGCCTTTAAATAAGGTGAACGCGCTTTTTTTGAAGGCACCCATGTCGTATCGTCCCGGAAACAGCGCACAAGGAAGTTCATTCCACAGCTTTGTAGTCCGTGGAAGAAAGCTCCGTGAAAACCGCACTGTCGAGGACTGGCACATATCCAGATGGTGGGAATGATATCCTAACTTGTGGCATGTCGTGCGAAGGTGGAATTCGGCGGTACAATGAAAAGAAATCTCTATGCAACGGCAAGTGATCCAGCCGTTCATAGAGCACTGGGTCCCCGACAATTCGAGCTGCTCTACGTTGCACATGGTCAAATGGATTGAGCTGATACTGGGGTGCACCAGACCAGAGATAACAGCAATATTCCATGTGTGGCCGGACCTGCGCCTTGTAGAGCGCTAAAATGTGGGCCGGCTTGAAGTATTGCCGAGCTCTATTAATGACGCCCAGTTTCTTCGAAGCCAATTTGCCCTCCAGATGGCCACGAAATTGGGAATCGCTCGAGATTTTGAAACCCAGTATTCCGACTCTAGGCCAGGCTTTAAGGAAAGTGTTGTATGAGAGCGGTGATACGACAAATGGTTTTTTTTTTGTGGTAAACGCGCAAACTTCTTCTTAAAGTCTTCTGGGGGTTAAATTGGACAAGATTCAATTTAGCCCATTCCGCGACCTTCTCAAGAGAGGACTCGATAGAAGACACAAGTTTCTCCCAGCACTGGTCGACAATTTCCCGAGAGAGACCTGCATCGCCCGTGTATACGGCATCACCAGTGCTGTCGTCTGCATAGCAATGTATGCTAACTACCAGGCCTTCCCCCTCGCTTTCAATAGCCGCCGCCCATCTATGTGTTAGGTATACCAGAAGATCACCTGCCGACCGACAATGGCGAATGCCGTATTGTCCGTCGTTGATCAAATGGTGACCCTCTAGGTGTACCTAGAGCTGGCGGCTAATTATGCTCTCCATCATTTTGGAGAGCAGGGAGGAAATAGCAATAGGCCTGTAGTTTTCCGGATTCGAACTGTCTCCTTTTTTTTTGTAACGGATGGACAAGGGCTGACTTCCATGAGTCAGGGACTCCGCCTTTGGACTAAGAGTGCACCGAGTTAGCACCGGCGTCAACTCAGAGGCACACGTTCTAAGCACGATTGGACTTTCTACTTATAAAAAAAACATTTTCTTTTTATAGCGTGCTTTTAGAGAACTATAATTTATTTTATTTATTTATTCTGACGTTTTGAAGTGGTCGAAAAACACTTTTAATAATTCCATTACATAGAGAGATTCTATAATTCTAGTGATAACAATAAAAGGGTAAATTATTGGAAACTTGATCTGCCATCCTTGACGTTGACGAATACACGTTTAGTTCAAAATTTCAAAGTTACAATAAGAATTTCGTTACATACATAGATGTAGGTGAAGCTACTATAAAAGATACAAAAAAACATTATGTTTAATACCTTAAGTTATCATCTCACTTAAAATAGCATGTTATTTTAATGACGAACGTATAGTGAATAGACTCCTTTAGCGCTTAGTATTGACGGTAAGTTCATTTATTATTACGTCTTTTGATTGCGACGTCATTTAGGGGCACTAACTGAGGGTTGAATCATGAATAAGTAACAGAAAAATGGGAAAATTACTGATGTGTAAATGATAAATGCTTCTTTGTGAACGATAATTATGTATTAAATATACAGACATTCAGTGTATACAATAATTACTTCTAAACTCTGAACTTGATGGGTATTTTTATTTATATGAAGTATTAAAAAAATGCCCTCTAATGTTGATATATATACAATAACTATTTACAAAATTAATTATAATATATCTACTATTTAAGCTACATCATAAAAAAGAGGACAAGTGCCATTTTTAATGAAACGTTACATACAATACAAATCTAATCAAATCGAATCAGACTTATTTAACTAGGTCAATAAATTATCATTTGAATGTCTGAACTTATACTTCGGAAAAGGTTGAGCTTTAAAGAGAAGAAGTGGCCTGAAATACATTGCCATTCTTTCAAATCAATTTATTTTATAGCTTCATTATTTTACAAACTGTTTGAATTACAATCTATGTAAGGCGATGCAACAAAAATACTCAAACGTAATTACTGACGTCATCAGTAAGAAAACGAGTGTGCTTTAGACCTGCACACGACTGAAGTAAAACAAAATATTAATTTATAAAACTGTTGAAGACCTAAATGAAATTACGAAATTATTGAAATTTGTGTTGGGACCCCAATAAAAACAACAAACAATTATTTACTACAAGTTAATACGTAAGTATCGATTCCTACTCAGTGGTAATAATGGGCATAAACGGACAAAGTTTTAAAATAAACATTTCATAGTTTCCCGTTAATATTTAAAAATAAATATTTATAAAGTATTAAGAAATATTTCAAGAAAAAATCTTTCCAAAAAATAATAATAATATAAATAAAATAAAATATTTCAAAGAAATAATTTCCAAAATTTCTTTTCATAATAAAATACTTAAAAAACCTATTAACAGGCGCAAGAAACTAGCTAACTAACCTATAGATTTAATTTATCATAGTAGTTCTTTACAAGGAATGGAACATGTAACTATTTCTCTTCCCAAGTCAAACGGTTCAAACCGACATATTATCACCGCAGTCTACATACCACCGAAAACGTCAATAGAGTCGTATATTGCGTACTTCGATTTATTAATAAGTACTCTAGAAGAAACAACTATAGAAAGTTTCTCGCTTTTTGGGGACTACAACATGCCAAATATAGAATGGGTGTCCAAGATCGATAGTCTTAAAGGCTTTGATTGTAAGGGCACATCCCCACTAAGTACTCACTTAAGTAACTTTTTGTCATATCTTGGGGCAGTGCAGTATAATTGTATTAGAAACGGAACAGGAAAAATATTAGACTTATTGATATCTAACAAAGAGGTTGATATCACTGTACCTACTATTCCACTTTTACCCATAGATAACCATCATCCCCCATTTTGTGTTTCAATCGCTTTTAAGGTTGTTTCTTATCATATGCCGCGGTGCCCACTATTAAAGTATAATTTTTATAAAGCCAATTTTGACTTTATAAACAAGGACCTGGACAATCTTGACTGGCCTACGATACTCAGTACAAGCGATGTAGACGAAGCTGTTGATATTTTTTATAACTCAATTTTTGGTATAATTAAATTATACACTCCTCTAACAAAGCAAAAATCTACTAGATACCCTATTTGGTTTGCATCATCGTTAATTCACATTGCTAAAAACAAGAAAAAAGCTGGGGTTAGGTGGAAGAAGTATAAAAACGCTTCTGATTATGAACAATTTTCTTTATTCAGATCTAGGTTTAAATTAGAATGTAACAAATGTTTCACAAAATATTTATCGTCAGTTGAAGATAGTATAACAAAAAATATTAAACATTTTTGGTCATTTATATCAAATAAAAAAACAAAATGTAGTATTCCTTCGTACATGCGTTACAAAAATCTTCAATCGATTGAACCTTACAGAATTTGTCGAATGTTCTCTGATTTTTTCCACTCTGTGTATGAACCTTCCTCTCTTTCACTCAATACATGGTCGCCCCCGCCAGAATCAACGGCGAATGATATAACTTTAGACTATGTACACCTCACCGAAAATAAGGTTCGAGTAGCATTAAAAACCCTGGATTCATCAAAAGGTACTGGCCCTGATGGGCTGCCTGCATTTTTCCTTGTTAGAACGGCTAATGCCATTTGCAAACCTTTACACCTGATTTTTAATAAATGTATTCTATATGGTGTTTTCCCTGAAGTATGGAAACGTGCAAACATTGTACCAGTTCATAAGAGCGGCTCTAAACATTTAGTGGAAAACTATCGTCCCGTTTCTATTTTATGCGAAGTAGCAAAGGTTTTTGAACGACTTGTTCATAATGAACTTTATCCTGTTGTCCATAGTACAATTTTAGAGGAGCAACATGGTTTTGTTTAAAAGCGATCTACTATTACCAACCTAATTAATTTCACTTCTCTTCTATTTAATAATATGGACAATAACGTTCAAACAGATGTGATTTATACTGATTTTATGAAGGCATTTGACAAGGTGGACCATGAAATTTTGTTAGGTAAAATTGCTTTTAATGGTATACGTGGTAATTTGTTACGCTGGTTTTCTTCTTATATTACAAAAAGAACTCAAAAAGTAGTTATTAATGGATTTAGGTCTGAAAGTATAGATGTCACTTCTGGCGTACCTCAGGGCTCCATACTTGGACCTCTCCTGTTTATTATTTATATTAATGACATAAAGCAGTGTTTTGATAATTGTAAATTTTTACTATATGCTGATGATCTAAAAATATTCAAGTCAATTACAAACCTCAACGATTGTGAGTTAATCCAACAGGACCTAAATAGATTATCTGATTATTGCAGAAAGAATAAATTAACATTAAGCCTACATAAATGTAATTCTATCAACTTTTCAAAAAAAAAATGCATTATTAATTATAATTATTCTCTTTCTAATGTTACGTTGAGTAAAGTTTTATCTGTTAGGGACCTAGGAGTTATCTTGGATAATAAATTACACTTAAATCTTCATATTGACAAAATTGTTAACACTGCTTTCAAAATGTATGGATTTATCATGAGAACATCCATTGACTTTAAGAAGCCCTATACTTTTTTACATTTATATAAATCCCTTGTACGTTCCCAATTGGAATATGCCGTTCCTATTTGGCACCCTTTTTATAAAAAATATTACGAAATGATAGAAAATGTCCAACGTAAATTCTTAAGATCCATGAGTTACAGATGCTATGACAATTACAATATGTCGTACGCAGATTTGATAGATAAGTATAAACTACTATCCCTTCAATCAAGGCGCAAACTTCTTCAATGTATGTTTCTGCACGGCATTATACATAGCAAATTTGATTGTACAGAATTGACCAACAAATTAAATTATGTTATTCCTAGAACAGCCCATATCCGAGGACTGTGTAATCGTAAACTTTTTGCAACAGGTAAATTTCGTACTAATGCAGGAATAAGATCACCTCTGCATCAATTAGTTGACAATTACAACAAAGAATTCATTAGTGTTGACATTTTCCATTTATCCGAGAGCCAGTTCAAGTGCCAAATTAAAAAAAAAATACTGGATAATATTTGATTTATTTACATACATTCTTTTAAATACCTACTGATCATCATAAGTACTTTAGGTTAATATCATTGTATATATAGTCATAATTTAGTGTAGATTTGTGTAGATAATTATTTCTTTTGTTTTCCTTTTTGTGTTTATTAATTGTTTGATTTCTATAAATTTAATTTACTCCAACTAGCCATAATATTAAGAACATTGTGTAGTTCTCTTTAGTTTCAATTAGTATTGTATAAACATTTATTTTTGTACCTAACATTGAATACCTCTAAGTTTTTCATAGTAAGATGTGGATAGCGTATCTGACTACAATTTTATTAGACTTAATTGTTATTTCTTTATGTATCTACTTTGTAAGTTGTAGTTGTTTGCTTTTCCTAATAAAAAAAAAAAAAAAAAAAAAAAAAAAAAACTCAACGACCATCTTTTTTTCATAAATATATGGTTATAATGCAGCATGTTCAAAGCAATGTAAGTAATAAATAAATAAATTGTTTTGAACATTTTCTGAGATCATGTTTTAAAAGCATATTACATCGCCCCACAAAAGACTTATTCGACTCTTGCCGAGAAGTAGGCATAATATGTTTATGTTTGTTCCTGGTTATACTTATATAACATTATGATTATGATAGTTTCTAGCATATTCACTTATGTGCCTATGTACATACATAACATAATCATGAATATATTGAAAAGCAACAGTTACAATGTTAATTTCTTTCAATTTTGCCCTCAATGATTCCTTAAGACCTAGGTTATAAATAGCGCGAATAATCCTCTTCTCATCTTCAGCACAAAGGGGGTATTAATAACGACAGCATTGCCCTATAGCAATATACCATAGGATATAATGAAAATAACTAAAGGAAACTAGTCGCGACGTATCTATTTCAGTCAACTGTCTAATATTTTACAATTATTTATGTCATTCAATTTTCCATCATAGACAAACTACAAATAAGAACTTAAAAAGTTATGGACTTCATCTTCCTATCGTAACAACGTTATAATAATATACATAATTTGGTGAAAAACCTTTCAACAGCTTCTATTTATTTAGGGTGAGATGCCATCAATCCTGCAACGTAATCTTTCCCTTGCTCTCAAAGTATTATTTATTCATGAACAATTTGAGATGCAATCAGGTCAGATACAGCTCTTACAATGTCGGAACACGGTTTGACTTTATAAAATATCATTGTCAGATTCCTGGCAGGTCTTACAAATTATGATAGCTCGTTTTTGTTGTATTTTTGACGATGTGTTTGACGCAAGCATTGTGTGGACAAGACGAAAGTTCACTGTAAAATAATATTATATTATAGAAGATAATTTATGTTCACTTAAAAGTCGAGAACGTATAAAGCGCGACATGACCACTCTGACAAACACAGTTAAGTTACATAACTTACACATAGGTAGTGACAATGATATATAAATGTTCAATCATATACCTCTTTAGGTCAGATTAATATGAAATCTTATATATTGCATGTGACAACATTGGAACACATTGGTAGATTTTTTAGCGGAAGCGAAGCTTACATTGATATACATTAGATTCGATTATTATTAAGAATCTTGAAGGTTGGTTTCCTTTACATCCAGAAATTTCATGAAAAATATATGATTTAAGAGTTAATTTTATACAACGGTGTCTGGGCTAATAAGGCGGATAGAATGTTTAAACTGAGTATTAATTTTTGAGTTTTTTTCAATATATTAAGTGATTAGCGGACAGATTTATTTCATTAGAATGTATATTTTTTATGGGAGAGGAGCGTACAATTCACCTAATATCAAGTGATCACTGAAACTCACACTCCACACTCTCGCAACATCAGAAGTATCACAGGAAACTTGCGAGTCTTTAAGGATTCTGGTCGCGCTTTTTTTTTTAAGTTACCCATTTCAAACCGTACTGAAACTAGGTGAGAATGATATTCATGTCTGTGGCGTGGTCGTGTGCCAAGATTCAGGTCAAAAAGCTCTTTGGAACATGATAAATGTAGTCAATGACACCCAATGAAGTTCCATGCAAGTCGTTCACAGCTGAATTCTCGACCTATCAAGCAGCTCTTCTATGCGGGGCGCATGAGACCAGGAATGAGAGCAATAATCCATATGTGGGCCCGTTAAAGTTTTTATTTATTTTTCATGGTTCCTTGAAAGTCAATTTGACTTTGCCTTCCCGGTGGGCAACGAACTGTATTTATATATTTCTTTTTTATGGAAAGGACGACAAACGAGCGTACGGGTCACCTGGTGTTAAGTGATCACTGCCGCCCACATTCTCTTGCAACACCAGAGGAATCACGAGAGCGTTGCCGGCATTTAAGGAAGGTGTACGCGCTTTTTTCGAAGGTACCCATGTCGTATCCTCCCGGAAACACCGCACAAGGAAGCTCATTCCACAGCTTTGTAGTACGAGGAAGAAAGCTCCTTGAAAACCGCACTGTGGAGGACCGCCACACATAGATGGTGGGGATGATATCCTAACTTGTGGCGTGTCGTGCGAAGGTGGAATATCGCGGCAGGAATCAGGTTATATTTATTAATAGCAAAAATTTGCAGTTTGTCGTATGCAGAGAATAAATATAAATATTTTCTATTACTTTGTGCTGTCAGTAAACATCTAAATACAGTCCACTCTCTCCGTCACTCACCACTTCCAGATGGCAGTAGAATTGGCATCCGTTTCAGATTTCGAGACCCAGGATTCCTATACAAGGCGAGCTATATAGAAGAGTTGTCAAAAGCGGTTATGAATTGGGTGACAAATAGGGCGTTTTAATAATAATTAAAACTTGATTATTTTTATTATTTATTTGAATTGAATTTGAATTTGACTAACTACTTATTACTATTATTTGAGTCACTATTTCTCCATACTATTAGAGATAGAGCAACAGTGACATATTATATATTTGCTGTCTAACCTGCTACCAATCACCTTCAGGACACCGTTGGTGCTGCCCCTCATTCTGCGTTTTAGTAGTGAACTTACAAAATTGAGCCTTCTGAAGGCTTTCTTCGTTTAAACCCCTTCCGTATCTTTCAGGAGCGGACTCCTTTTTCTCGAAAGTTTCTTTCATCAGTCTTGTTGACAATCCCCTGTGAGGCTGCATGGCTGGTGTATATATACCACCAAATTCATTACTAGTTACCAGCATAGTAATGAGTGTTTTCTATATGTAAGGTATACCAGAAGACCGTCGGATGATAGATCAGGCTGAAAACCGTTTTTTCGGCCATTGAACAATTGACGTGCGTCTAGATAGCAAGTGCTTGCGGTTCGTGATGCTTTCCATAATTATCGAGACCTGGGGGGTATTTCCATAGGCATGTAGTTAGCTAGAATATAAGTACTTGGAATAAACAGGTAATCATTTAACGTTTAGATCATTTATATAATTGGATAGATTATGAAAACGTCGAAAAAATAGTTTAGATTTAATCCCATTTTGAGCATTGCACGCGCAGTAACATAAAGTGTCATACAAATCGCGAGTGTAAGACGTAGCTTGCGTGACAAGCCTCGTCGTCCACTAAAATATTGCCAGTTTTTATTGGTTATCTATGTAGATTTGACATCTGAAAATGCCAATATAAAACCTTAGTATCCTAAATAAAACTGGTTTATTAACTCATATTGACATAACTATTAAAAAATAATCTATAAAAAATAGTCTTGATAAATATGGCGAAGACGTGTGACTAAAATTTTCGTATATTTTTTGTGTTGTGTGTTTTTTATGTAGTCTTTTTGATTTGTATATTATTATTTTGACTTTTGCCGAAATTCTAGTGTGGCGTAATATCGCATAGTGGTTTAGTGGGTCCGTGACTATTTGGATAAAAATCATAAGGTGAGTTTCAACATCTTTGATACACAAATAATGAAGCAACAACAATGAAAATACAATATTGTATATTTTATTCTATTAAAAAGAGCACATAAAATAGTGATGGGAGAGTTTCTGGCGCCACTTCTTCTCTCTCAGAGTGCCATTTGTTTCCGAAACGGTGGTAGTGTTAGAAATGAAATCAGAAAGAATTTAAAGGAATCAATTTTGAGAAAATAAATGTATTTTAAGCCATTTTAAGCCGGATTGTATGTAATCACCGCGGCCCTATGCTCTTGCAACCACAAGAGTAACAAGAGTGTTGCCGACCTTATTAAACTTACAATTAGCGTACCTTCATACCGAAACCACATAAGCACGATTGAACCGGGGGAACCACCATAAAATACTAGTTACCAGCAAAATGGATTAAAATAATTGAATGAATTATAATCTGAGTAAAAAAGAATACCCACATAATGCGATTATAAAATGAACATAGTCTTAAAATAAATTCTTTGAAGTACTTGTTCGAGTAAAAACCCTTTCAAGTAGGTTTAAAGTTAGTAATAATACTTAAGTTTAAGCTTTTTCGAGTGGATGCTGAAACTGTAAGAGGATTATAAAGCTCGGGGATGGCATTGAACACACGTTCGCAATCTACTTATAATACGTGAATAATGCGATCATATTTTATTCGTTTTTGTATAATATAAAGTGGCTCTAGTTCAAATTCAAATGTTTTTATTCAAAATAGGATATACCTCCCACTGGTAATAGTTATTTATGCAACTGTTGTGTAATAAGGGGTATTAAAACACGAACGTGGATTATATACTACTATCACATGAGTGTTTTAATACCTAATTATCAGTTGCATACAAGACTTTATCTACACCCAGAATATGAATCCTCTAAAAGATTCTGAAACAGTTAGCTTACTGCTAACATTAAAACACCAGTCCTAGTAGTAATCTAATATCATTCATTACTGATTATATACAAATAAACTAAGTATTATTGAAACAATTATTTATTTTAGTAGTAATTACATTTTGTATAATTCAAAAATTAAAATTCACTCGGATATAATTTTTTTTTGCAATGGTTAAAATGAATCGCTTTTTTTGTAAACAAAACAATAAAAATATCGAAGAAAAATGGCGGAGATTCGAATAACCTACTTTTTTTTACGGCGCGCGATGTTCTGGTTGTGTGGAACGCGCGTAAACTAAAATGTTCTTTTTTTGAAATTCATACAGATACCACGCATCGAGCAATAAGAATGTGGCTGTCTGTTGAATTTCTTTGCGCATGAAGGGATCGAAAAAACACATAGGAGTGTTGTTATGAAATTCAGTACAACATTACAACACTCGTTTGGATGATGTAATGGTTATTACAACATTGGGTGTTTTAATGTTGGCAATAAGCTAATTGTTTCAGAATCTTTAATGGAGGATTATTATTATTATTATATCACTTTTACCATTCAGAGGCTCCCTTGCACATGATGCCGGCTAGATTATGGGTACTACAACGGCGCTTATTTCTGCCATGAAGCAGTAAATTTGTTAAATTTACTGTGTTTCGGTCTGAAGGGCGTCGTGGGTAGTGAAATTACTGGGCAAATGAGACTTACCATCTATGTCTCAAGGTGACGAGCGAAATTGCAGTGCTGCTCAGAATATTTGGGTTTTTCAAGAATCCTGAGCGGCATAGCATTGTAGATGGCAGGGTGTATCAATTACCATTAATAATAATAACCAATAATAATAATTACAATTCGTAAAAAAAAAACTTATTGAAAGTCAAAAACTACCAGCACCCATTCGAAAATATGTTCGAGAGGAACGGGGACAAGAAACTCAGCAGGCTTCTTTTTTTTTCATCCTTTTGTGTTAATAACATTCCCTATATTCCTCCATTCTCAACTTCTTAGAGTTTGCTCAGACTTTACTTACGTATTAGTTAGCTGAGTGTAAGCGTAACATAATCTTTGATTTCATTTTTATACACATTTACTGAAATTATAGTGACCTTACTCTAAGACAGCCCAATGCAAAAGTCAAGTTCGCGTTTTATCACACTCAGCTAAGTTTTACGAAAGTTTATAGAGTACGCTTAAAAGTGCGCTTTATAGATCTCAGTTTATAGTTATTAGCTGTATGATTTATTACTACATAATATTATAAAATAAAGTCCTTCGTCGCGTCTGTCTGTCTGTTCGCGATAAGCTCAAAAACTACTGTACCGATTTTCATGTTGTTTTCACCAATGGATAGCGTAGTTCTCGAGGAAGGTTTTGTTTTGTTTGCATTAATGGTTTTTGTTTGTTAACAGAAATATGATATTAATATTTATAGATTTATTACTAAATATTTTCAAATCATTTTCGTTCGTTTTTTGTTTCATTTTTAACTCGTTATCTTTGATTACACATTTCCGATGGCTTTAGACTACATACTTCCCGAATGCTTAGGTATCTATTATTTTTACGGACATAATAATGTCATAATGTCTGTCGGGTCAGCTAGTGAAAATATAAATAATAAACATCAAATTAGCGTCATTATAAATATTATAACCTCTTCGGAAAACTCTCTCTCTCTACTCTCGACTCTACCTGAATATTTTTATGCTCTCTTTAAAAGAAATCTATTGCATCAAATATTTCTTATTATTATTATATTGGTAATCATTTGACAAAGATAAATGCCACAGAAATAAAAATAAAATATATGAATTTCGTATAAGCACGTGCGCGTGTGGAAGACAACATATGATATTAAAAATGAAGATAAGTTATGGCGAAATAAGAGACGGATATACCTGAGATTCGAGGAAGAGATGGTCTGCAGCTGGGGGGGCCCCGCTAATACTATAGAAACGCCTGGTGCTAATTTTTTTTTGTATCCTCTCTGTGTTTGATGAATGAATTGCGATACACTGAGTACATTGATGCGATGCGATTAGGCCGTTGACCACTGATGAATGAATATGAGCGCAACTGTGCCAGTACTCGGTGACAATTGGTTATTAACCAGTGTGATAGTCAACTTGCATTAGATTCGCCAATGAGATACTAATGTGTCTGTTGTCTATAGGTATCCCTCTATTTCTACAGGAATTATCTGCACTATAGTATGCCATAACAAAAATTAGAACAAAGAGAATAGACAATTGCAGTGCAAGCAAATTGTTAAAATCACTAATTTACAAATAAAATTTGAAAAACAAAATTTTATGAATGATGCGGGACTCGAACCCACGATCTCCGGCGATCCGTGCCGGTGCTCTAACCATCTGAGCTAACCGTTCGAGTGACGTATCGTTATAAAATCTTGTATGCTTTGTTCAACTCTCAGGTTGTGGGGGCACGTGTTTTGTGTATTAATCCTATAAATAAGGGTTATCACTTTAAAAACATAACAAATCACTATTTTAGTTGGAAAATTTCTAAATAATTAATTGCGAGTTTTACTTTTGTGACTTAAATTAATTGGTATAAATCTAATTGTTCTTGTTTAAAGTTCGTGCGTGATTTGAACGTGAACAATGGACAAAGGTTTTAATTTCACGTTCGGGTTTGATCACTAACGAGAGATGAAGTAGAAACGCTGACACCGGCGTCAGCAATCACTCCGCCGAGTCCAATTTGTTGGGCGTCACAGTGATGAGTGGAGCGACATATTAAGCAGACCTCTTCCTTATTATTTCACAACTGTGAACATAAACTTTTTACAAATGTCAGTTCTGGCAAAACTTTATCAGTGGGAGGCTCCTTTGTACATGATGCCGGCTAGTTTATGGGTACCACAACGGCGCCTATTTCTACCGTGAGCAGTAATGTGTAAACATTACTGTGTTTCGGTCTGAAGGGCGCCGTAGCTAGTGTAATAACTGGGCAAATGAGACATCTTATGTCTCAAGCGACTCAATTGTAGTGCCGCTCAGAATTTTTGGGGTTTTAAAGAATCCTGAGTGGCACTGCATTGTCATGGGCAAGGCGTATCAATTTCCATCAGCTGAACGTCCTGCTCGCCTCGTCTCTTATTTTCATAAAAAAAATTGACAATAAAACAATTTTTTATCGAAATTGCCTTAGAGGTTCTTAAAGTTAGCACGAAATAATAATGAAAGAAATATTGTATAAGTAATTTTTATGGGATTTATTGCGTAGATAATTAAAACAATTACAGCTTTCTATTCGGAAGATATTTAAAGAAATGTACGTGTTATTATGGGAAGGAACCCTTAGCATTTGTCACAATTTTATTTTCATTTATTTTTTTAAATAAATAATATTATTAAAGGTCGCAAATGACCTACCAGTTATATTATCAAATTAGAGAATCAAGAGTTCTTAAATTAAATAAAAAAATTACAGAATTGATACATGGAATAGTATTTTGGAAAATTATGAGTTGTCTTTAAAAACGATACGACAGCGTAGAATTAGAATTTTTTATATGTTTTTCAGTATACTACGTATTATTTACGTTTTATTTAATAATGTGATAAATTATAATCTAATATTTATAATAATTGCTTATTCTGGCCTTGACTATATAATTCTTAGACCATTAAAAGCAATTTTCCCTATCGCTACGCTCAACAATCACACCATACACTAAGAACGAAATTCGTATCGTAAGCTCTCTTTGTTAATGGGGGAGAAACGTCTTATTCGATATTTGATTCAAAAGCACCTGCAAGCTATTATCAACTTAACAATTATAAGTTTACGCAACTCAGTCCTTTACACTCAGAATTAATATTAATTTGAATTATGTGATTCTAGACTATGCATAGTTTTTTACTGAATGGTATGGTTTATGGTAGAACATTACTAATTTAAGACAGTTCAATTAATTTTCTACTACTACTAATCTTATACCTTTAAAGGAGCAATTCTTGTATGTATATAATCTGAATCTCGGAAACGGCTCCAATGATTTTAATGAAAATTAGTATACATATAATATATACGAGCCATAAATCGGAAAATTATGATTACCGATGATAGGAAATCCCTTCGAAATTTTGTCCAATATTTTTATTGCGGCTATGATTTCTACAGTTAAGGATGGCACAATAAGGTATATTTGTATTTTTTTTAAAGTTAATTATACTTCACTTGACATCAAACGACTGGTCTCACTTGAGCCTCGAGTAGGTACATTTGTACACAATAGTGGCGACAGGGTAAAGCCCACATGCCACTTCCACTAGTTTTTTCTGTTCCGTGGTTATAACTGCACTCGATTGCTCAGTGCCGCGTGCTCAACATTATGAAATTACATATTTGTCTTATCATAATTGATTCCTCTTAACTAACAAAATTGGCTTACTACCTGTTGGTCTCATACCTATGTTTATGAGATAAAACTTATCAAAATCAATTTCAAACATTTTTTTTAAATAATAACTATAATCACTTATTGAACGCCAAATCTATTTGAAAATGTATGCCTCAGACTTGAGAAGAACAGTTAGAAGAAACTCATTGTTAATATCTTACCATAAAATGTTTTATTACATTTCCTGAGAGCCGTCGCTCCATTTCCAATCTGTGGTAACATTAAGAAAATTGTAACGTAACTGATGATAATTTAATTAATAACGATATTATTTGTTGCAGGTGTAAAGAACGGCAAGCTGGCGCACATAAGTAAGTGTTAATATTCAATTATAAATCACATCATGATATGCTATCACTTATCAAAAAAAAAACAATGATAATTGTAGAGGCTGCCGATAGAAATGAAAACCTAGAACTTTTAGTATTAAACCCGCCGGGATCTATTATTATTATTAAGGGATAGATTAATTCGACGAAATCTCACTGACCTTGCAGTATGACAAAAGTTGTATTGCTATGAATGTAAGAATATACAATAAACTGCCAATTAATTTAAAATTATTAAATAAAAGACTTTTTAAGAAAAAACTTAAACACTGGTTAAGCGAGCGATTATTTTATACGACTAATGAATTTCTGAATGCGAGTAATGTGATGACATGAAATGTGAAACTTTTTATTTACAATTAATTAAATAATATTTTTTAATTATTTTATTATTATGTTAGTCTGTTATTATTTTACTATAATGTCAGCCTGTTATTTTTATTTTTTATTAATGAATATTTTATTGCTACTGATATGCAGACATATTTCATCATCTCATTTTTTTGTTTAATTACTTATACCATCTACTGAATTAAATTAATTTGCATTCCTAGTTAAATCTGGCGAAACATGTGAAACAGTAAGATTATACCATCGTAACATACCATGTTTATACGCAAATAAAGAATTTGATTGATTGATTGATTAAAATTTTATATTTCATAATGCTTAAAAATAATTATGCTATAAATTTCAATTACTTTTTAAAACTTATTTGTAAATAAGTTTTAATTAATTGTAATTAATATATTATAAATCAATCAAAAACCCTATTTAAATAATGCACAGTATACATACAATACACATTGAACTTTTCACTAAATCCATTCAATTTCACTCATAAGATATACTCAACACTAATGTTGCACAATACGTCAGCTGTATAGATATAAATAATATACTGCTATAAACATTTCGGTGACGCGAAATCACGAAATCTCACCCATCCGAAAAGTGTCGACTATAATAATATATATTTATCTATTTTTTTTAATTATTTATTATTCGCGTGCACCAGTCATGAGCATGTCGATGACACGAACCCATAAGATTTCCCCCTACCCAAAAGTGCCCAATGCGGCTAAAGAAGTACTCACTTCATAAAATAATTTGATATATCTCAAGTTTGCGCGTTTACCACTAAAACCCCATTTGTCGTATCACCGCTCTTCGACAACACTTCCCTCAAAGCCTCGGAATACTGGGTCTCGAAATCTCGAGCGATTGCCAATTTCGTGGTCATCTGGAAGGCAAAGCCAAATTGGCTTCAAAGAAACTGAGCGTCATTAATAGAGCACGGCAGTACTTCAAGCCGGCCGACATACTAGCGCTCTACAAAGCGCAGGTCCGGCCACATATGGAGTATTGCTGTCATCTCTGGTCTGGCGCACCCCAGTATCAGCTCGATCCATTTGACCGCGTGCAAGTGCAGAGCAGCTCGAATGTCGGGGACTCAGTGCTCTGTGAACGGCCGGATCACTTGGTGCTGCGTAGAGACGTCGCTTCATTGTGTGTCTTCTACCGCATTTATCACGGGGAGTGTTCCGAAGAGCTGTTTAACCTGATTCCTGCCGCCGAATTCCACCTTCGCACGACACGCCACAAGTTAGGATATCATCCTCATCATCTGGATGTGTTCTCCACAGTTCGGTTTTCAAGGAGCTTCCTTCCACGTACTACAAAGCTGCGGAATCAGCTTCCTTGTGCGGTGTTTCCGGGACGATACGACAAGGGTACCTTCAAAAAGCGCGTACACCTTCCTTAAAGGCCGGCAACGCTCCTGTGATTCCTTTGGTGTTGCAAGAGATTGTGGGCGGCGGTGATCACTTAACAGGTGACGCGTACGCTCGTTTGTCCTCCTATTCCATAAAAAAAAATGTGTATTTCTTGTATCATCAATAGTCAGAAAAATTTTTGCTACACTATAGAAAAACGGTAGCTCAAAAGCAAATTTATAAGCATAATAACCTGTTTTTAATAATATTTTAATAAGCTTTCTTTGGTGAAATAGTTTTAAAATTCAATTTAACAATGTACAAATTTATTCATTATAAATAATATTACAAACATACATATATACAAAAATCAAAACTTACTGTTTATAACTTAATTACGATAGGTTGAAATGTTATATGAGATCACAGACTACATAATACTACATATGTCATGACCGTTTCTATGTTTTTTTAAATATAGTATCCAATGAGCGTATGGCATTAAAGATGCCAGCCATATTCTCACGCAGCTCTAAAGGAATAACAATAGAGTATCCGGCTGATTACAGAGGTGTACGCGGTTTTTTTTCAAAGTACCTACCGATCTCGTTTCGTCCTAAGAACATCGCTAGAAAGCTAGTTAGTCTATAGTTTGGCTGTACATGGAAGAATTTTCCTTGAAAACTGGACTGAAGAGGACCGCCAAGCTTCCAGTTGTGTGTTGTGCGAATGTGAAATGCGGAGCCGGGACTCAGGTCAAAAAATGGTTACAGACATGCAAAGCATCTCTAAAAATATTGGCTCAAAAGCGATCAAGTTCAGCGGTAAAAATAAAAATAATATATATGACAAGTGTAGGTCACCTGATGTTAAGTGATAACCGCCGCCGACATATTCCTGCTACACCAGAGGAATCACAAGAACGAATGTCCGCCGCTTAATGAAGATGTACGCGCTTATTTTTAATGTATAATACTTATAATGCTATTATTTTATAGTTTGTTTATAAAATGTACTTGAAAAACATGCGAGGAGTGTCCCGGATGCCACGACATGCAAACCTTCAATAAAAGCTCGTACACTTTTCTAAATGGCAGACAATGCTCCTGTCACTCCGTTGGTATTGTAGGTGGATGTGGGCAGCGGTGATCACTTAAAATCTGCATATGGGTACTCTCATTGACTCTTCATCCTTGAAAACATATATTTAAACGAGTATGACTAAGACAGTCAGTCGTCCAATAAAAAAAAAACAAATTTTGCCACAACAGTAAGAATTACCTTCGTCTTGTTTACAACACTAAAGTTTACTTTAAAGTTTACAAAATTAATATAATACAGTAATAATAAATAGTGGTGCTATTATTGAAACTTGGTCTTCCTTTGTTGTGAACCAATCGGAAGTAGAACTTTGTCGATTTCGTCCTATCAAAGTTTCGCCTCTAAATATTGAGTACCCAACTACGGTCTGAATAGGGTGGCCATGAATGTTTAATATAATTTACAAAACTAATTTTGTTTCCAAATTCTCATTGCTAATTGGTAGCAGGTGTTGCCTTGTTCATTTAAAGTTGAAATTTAATTCAATTCAGCTATTTTGTTTAAATGGGATATGAAAACACTAATTGAACTTCAAAAACCATTTAATACATTCATGCAAAAAAAGTAAAAAACTCTTTGAGCTATATTTCACCAGGACACCACGGTGGCGTAACCAGCTGCTTCACCATGGTCCATAAGCTACCAAACTAGACACCAAACAGACACCATACGTCCGAGCCCGTCGCGCCACCAAACTGTTGCGCAAACAAACGGACAACCAAACTGCCCATTATTTAAAGCATATTTCAAAGAAATTCTCTTGCACGTCATACTTTTTAACATTAACATTGGCATCTTTTAACATTAAGATTGACATTGACAAATACTTTATACTTACTTACTTGCATATAGTCGATCCCATCCAGTTGCAATATTGGAATTAACATTATTCGTCAATTATATCTGTAAAACCAATAAAAAAACTATTTTTCACAGATATAAGGTCAAACTTTTTTAACTATGAAGGTATTTTACTAACAAAAGAAATTTTTAAACAGTTTTTTCAGTTTAAACAGTATATATTATAAGTAGTTATTTGTTGAAAAACGTTAAGTATGCTACACAATAGATTTTTTATTAATAAAATATCAGAACATCTGTCAAGATACGTGTTTGAAATTGAGTTGAGTTTAAGCTGTTTCCCTTAAATGTATGTTACCCTACAAGCTGCGGCAAAGCTAAGAGTTAGCCAAAACAAAGCGAGCTCGTTCTGCAGTCAATGAACAAGTCGTTTATTTTACTCCAAAGGAACCAAATAATCATTGCGCTGTCGAAACTGCAGATATTATGCACAAAGGAGTAACAAACTACGATTCGAATACAAGGAATAAATTATGAAATTAAAAAAAAAATATCTTATTGTGCACACATGCTTTCTTTTGATGGTTTAAAAAATTCAATAAGAGGTATCGATTTGTGCATGGATTTCAAAATTAATCCCATGATTTGTAAGTTGTGTACAATATTATTTATTATATTATTTGTTAAACAAAATATTAACTTGAATTTGTTTTAAAAAGTAAATATGGGAAAGAAAGGAATAGACTCCCAATCGCCAATTAAAATATCATCAAAAATGTCCGAGCGGCATTGTATATATGTATACTTTAACTTACACAAATAATATTAAAACATTCAATCAAAGTAACAGCTTATTTCGTGGAAGTAATTATCAAAGTCATTATTGTAAACTTTAATTAGGAAGCTCAGAGTTGAACACGAGGATAGAACATCCTGTTTTAATAATAATTATTGGGCAAAATTATCAATAATATCAAGTTATCTATATTCGTGACTAAAACTAAAAATTTTCACCAAAATACAAACCTCAAAGAATGTAACTGTAAAACAAAGTATATATAAAAATATATATTCTCTAAGACATTTGGATGATGATGCTCACTAAAATAATAATAATAAATAAAACAATATTAAATTCTAAAACACGTTAGTTTCAAAATGTTACAATCACAGATTATAAGAGGTTTTATTTATTTACATTGTTGTAGGCACGACGTATCAAATACTATAATTTTTATTTTATTTACTAGCTTACCCTATAATTCACGCGATAGTTTTATAAGTAATAAAATATTGCCTATATTATAGCCTGTACATCATTTTGTCCTATTGTCAATAGTTTTTGCAGCGCACGCAAAAATAGGTTTTCGATTTTACACCTTGTGTTACAAAATACAAATTTTATTACGGATCCCTAATTTTGAAAAAAACATAGCCTATAGCCTTCCTCGATAAATGGACTACCCAACACTGAAAGAATCATTCAAATCGGACCAGTAGTACCAGAGATTAGCACGTTCAAACAAACAAAGAAACAAACAAACAAACAAACACTGAAAAACAATACAATCATCATCATCAGACGTCCACTGCTGGACAAAGGCCGCCCCCAAAGATATCTACGATGATCGGTCCTGCGCTACCCTCATCTAACATATTCCAGTGATCTTGACCAGATCGTCGGTCCACCTTGGGGCCTACCAACACTGCGTCTTCCGGTACGTGGTCGCCATTCGAGGACTTTACTGTCCATCGAACTATATGCTCTGCCCACTGCCACTTCAGTTTCGTAATAATTTGGGCTATGTCGGTAACTTTGGTTATCCTACAGATCTCATTATTTCTGATTCGGTCTCGGATGGATAGCCCTCTCCATTGCCCTCCAAGCGACCATGAGCTTTCTCATCAGTAACAAAACAATACATTCTTTGAAACTTAATAAAAAAAAAAATACATAACTAATAAATTTCAAATAACACAAATTATAAATTACTAAAAATACAATAAGAAATGAAGTGAGAATAAAAAAAGTCTTATTTACAAAAACATAAACATCTCATTAAATTTTTTATTAATAATAAATATAACCTACGTAAAGAAGAAACCACAGTCTAGTGTGTCTTTACCTTAATCAAAGTCATCATTAAAATTTGATCAACTCATGTAAAAATACTGAATTAGGCGTTTTTTTTCCATAATCATCGAAATGCTTTGAGTTACCTTAATTGATGATTCCACTTAGATTTGCCTTTAAGCACTACGACAAGATTGAGAGTGCGAGAGAAAGTGAGAGAATCATCTGAAATGGTTTAAGACAAATCTTGCGGAAATTAGCACATAAGAAAAGTTATAACTTTGATGTAATTGTTTGTGAATTATTAATTAAATAACTATATTTGTATGTAACAGGTTCGTTGCTCTCTAGACGCATGTTCGCCCGGAAGCAATGCCAAATCCGACCATTCAGAATACATTAAAAATAATCTTATTTCGCTAACTTTTCACTTATCCGTGCCGCCTGCTTCCAGCCCGTACAAGTTTAGATTATTTTCACCGAAGTTTTTTGGAGTGCTTCCAAATAGAGCGGGACGAATAATATCACATGCCTTGAGATCTTTTTGTCGTGACTTATTACTGGGCGGCTTTTTTGGCTGTGCAAAATTTCCTTTTACAGAATGTGTGTATGCTGTGAAAATTGTTGCTTTATTTATGTTTTTGTGATGTGAGATGGAAGGGCAAAGATTACTAAGCTGTATTGAAGAAATCTAACTTACAAATAAACTTGCACATCAATTTCTTTTTGAATGTAAAGTATGGGTTGTGCTTCAGCTTTTTTTATGAAAATAACGGACCAGTCGAGCAGGACGTTCAGCTGATGGTAATTGATACGCCCTGCCCAATATAATGCAGTGCCGCTCAGGATTCCTGAAAAATTAAGACATTTATTTATTTATTTATAAAGGCTTACCAACTAAATACAATTTATTAACTTATGCACTAAGAATTAAACAAATATAATAAAATAGTTTAAATGTACTTAAATTATAGGTAGGCACAACATTAGTATAAGAAATACATGTGGTATTTTAAAATCTAAAATCTATAAATTTTGGAGAGCAATATAAATTTGTTTTTTAAAATTAAGAAAGTTTGAAAAGAAGATATCAGTGTTTTCATCTATATTAAAAATACAATTATATAATTGTAACATTAGCTGTAGAGGAGAGTTTAAGCCATAATTACTGTGGTGGAATTTAATGTGCATTGGGGAAAAAGTACTAAGCCGACAATTGAAGGCAGGCACATGCAAACCGATTTGTGATAAAAGCGAAGGACAGTCCATATCATAGCTTAAAAGTTTATGTAAACACAGCAATTGTGAAGCATTTCTACGTATTCGCAGAGACCTCATTGAAATGTATTTAATCTATTCTCATAGCTATCATTACGGATATATTTATTTGCAAAAAAACTTAACTTTGAAAGAAACTTTTTTTGTACAGATTCTATTCGTGATATATATATTTTGTGATATGGGCACCAAACAGCTGAGTTATATTCTAGATTAGATCTGACAACAGAGTTGAAAAGTATCTTGAGTGGTAAAATACTTCTAAAATCTTTCGTATTACGGAAAATAAAACCTAGCATTTTAAAACTCTTACGAACAATGTGATCTATATGTTTGTTTAATCTTAGTTCACTATCTAATATAATGCCTAAATCTTTAAAATATTTTTTTTCAGCAATGAACACGTCATTTACCTTGTAACTAGTTTTAAGTTTAATATGTTTTCTGGAAAATTTTAAAAAGTTGCATTTGCCTTCGTTCAGTTCCATTCTATTATTTTGACACCATAAGTAGATATAGTAGATATCATCTTGAAGCATTTTTTGGTCCTCAAAACATTTTACCGTCCTGTATAATTTTAGGTCATCTGCGTATAGTTCATATTCTGATTTTATTAATTTAGTGATATCATTTATGTATAAGGTAAATAATAAGGGGCCTAAGTGTGAGCCTTGTGGTACCTCGGATAGCTGATAAAAATCCCGAGAATGATAACCACTTACCTTAACCATAAGTGGTCGAGAAGCTAAATAAGATGTTAACCATGTCAGTAATTCTTCCGATATGCCATAGATGTCCCTAAGTTTCTTTATTAGTAGGAAATGGTCCACTTTATCGAATGCTTTACTGAAGTCGGTATAAATGACGTCAACTTCATGATTTGATGCTCATTTCATTTATAATTCTATTAGTGAAGTTTAATAAGTTTGACGTCGTAGATCTTTTTTTTATAAAGCCATGTTGTTTGTCAGATAAAAGGTGCTTACACATTCTGAGCGGACTTCAATTGCGCTCGTCAGCTTGAAACATAAGAAGTTAAGACTTATTTGCCCAGTAATTTCACTAGCTACGGCGCCCTTCAGACCGAAACACAGTAATGCTTACACATTAATGCTTCACGGTAGAAAAAGTCACCATTGTGGTACCCATAATGTGGCCGGCTTCCTGTGCAAAGGAGCCTCCCACTAGTTTTTTACTTAATTACGTTGGTCTCAAATGCAAAATAAAATAACAAATAGCCTATAATGTAGTAACGATACTGTATGTCTATATATATTGATATAAAAAGATCAACAAAACGACGCGTACCCTTTTCCAAAATTATAGCAGCGCTCCTATGATTCCTCTGGTGTTGCCAGAAAATATAGGCAACGGTGATCAATTAACCCGAGATGACCCGTACACTCATTTATCATCCTTTTTTTTATGGAATAGGAGGACAAGCGAGCGTACCTGTTGTTAAGTGATCACCGCCGCCCAAAATCTCATGCAACACCAGAGGAATCACAGGAGCGTTGCCGGCCTTTAAGGAAGGTGTACGCGCTTTTTTTGAAGGTAACCATTTCGTATCGTTCCGGAAACACCGCACAAGGAAGTTCATTCCACAGCTTAGTAGTACGTGGAAGAAAGCACTGTGGAGGACCGCCACGGATCCAGATGGTGGGGATGATATCCTAACTTGTGGCGTGTCGTGCGAAGGTGAAATTCGGCGGCAGGGATCAGGTTAAACAGCTCTTCGGAACAGTCCCCGTGATAAATGCGGTAGAAGACACACAATGAAGCGACGTCTTGCAACCTTTTCCATAAAAGGTTGCAAGCGCAATAAAACAAAATAAAAATAACGAAAACGAATTCAAATCACAATAAATAAATACTCGTATACGAAATGACATTTAATGTATAGTTTCCAAAACGTTAAAAATGTTTTGTCGATTCAACAGCGCTAATTTGAAATTTGGGATATTATTGACTTTGAGCATTTTATTGTAACAGAAATATCTTAATATGATTGTAAGTAATTACTTTTTCTTGTATTATATCATAATAACCGGACGAGTCTTGCTAGGAGTGTTGGGTAGTCCATTTATCGAGGAAGGCTATAGGCTATGTTTTTTTTTCAAAATTAGGGATCCGTAATAAAAGAATTGAAAGAAGACTTTATGTTATTTTTAAATGGTAGTTTTTTGAAAATCTTTGAATGCAGAATTACTAACTTTTAAAAATAACATAAAGTCTTCTTTCAGGAAACTACCTTATCATCGATATTTAAGGTACTTTCCCATCATGTCCCATAACTTTGGGACATCCTGTATATATATATACAAGAATTGCTCGTTTAAAGATATAAGATCATGTATATCATAATAGAATAGTTATTATAATATAACATGAACTGGCCGTACTCTTTCATTCAAAAAACGAAACGAAACTAAAGGAAGTATATTATTTATTATTAATGTAAACTAAAAGTGCACTTGTAGTCTTCGGAGCCGTACTTTTTCAGTGACTTTGCAATAAAATTGCACAAGCTTTGCGATCCCTGAGGTTACAAGCAACAATCAATCGTACCGCTTCGTAATTTACTTTTCCCGCCTTGTAAATAAAGATCAAACATGGCTGCCGTAGCTTGAGACTTGACCCTGGGGGCGAGAAAGATAGTGTAGGAGACGGCTTTTAAATTTTCGTGCAATTAACTGATTCATGTGTAATTCCTATAACTTTTAGTTTGATAGTGATGATGTATATAACACACTTTGAATGTTACCATGTGGCGCTTAATTTTCTTTTCCCGATCATCTGGTAACTTTATTATTTCTTTATAGGTTCGTATAATTCATTTTGTGTGATGTCTCATGCAGATAGTCTTTTGAAACGATGATGAGTATGATATTTTGTAAATATATAAACGCCAAATAAATTGATGTCATATTTTTGAGATAAATTACACACAAAATTCACAAATATCAAACAAAGTAATCAGTTTTTCTTCTAACTATTGATCTTTGCTGTGTATTTCTTGGTAGCTGAACCAAGAAATACACAGCCAAAACCAAGTAACAAATTAGTAAGTGATAAAACAACACGCCTGTGCTTTGTGCTATTTAGATATTAAGATATTATGTATTTAATAATGTCTCCGATATATTAGCTGATATGTTATGTATAAATCCCTGGTGTTTAAAATTTCAATAAAAAAAAAGTGTAAATAAGCAGCAATACTAGTAAATTTGACTTGACTACAAAAAGAAAGCCGAAATTATTTGTTGTATATAAAGATGATAGATGTCTCAAACATTCTATAAGTGGCAGGTAGCCTGGATATAGCGAAGGCTTCTCGCAAAACGACCATCATTTGGGCTTCCCGAGAGCTTATGCAAGTGGACCTCCAGCCTCCTCACTAGGCGCAGCATACAGGTCGTTGTCGACGGTTATTGCTCGAATCCCAAGCCCGGGAGCGCTGGAGTGCCTGTTTGAAACACTGTTTCATCTGTATATCAATGATATGTTGGACACCTCCAAATTACTTTGCTATGCAGAAGAAAGCACGGGCGATGCCGTATACAAGGGCCATGCAGGTCTCTCGAGGGAAATAGTTGACCAGCGCCAGATGCAACTTGTGTCTTCTATTGAGTCCTCCCTCGAGAAGCTCACGGAATGGGGTAAATTGAGCCTTGATTGCCGATTCCATGGCCATCTGGAGAGCAAAGCCAAATTGGCTTCGAAGAAACTGGGCGTTATAAATAGAGTACTTCAAGCCATCCACATTCTAGCGCTGTACAAAGTGCAGGTCCAGCCACATATGGAGTATTGCTGACATCTCTGGTCAGGTGCACCTCTGTATTAGCTCGATCCATTTGACCGCGTGCAACGAAGAGCAGCTCGAATTGTCGAGGACCCAGTGCTCTGTGAACCGCTGGATGAATTTCCGTTGCGTACAGACATCGCTTTATTGTGTGTCCTCTACCGCATTTATCATGGAGAGTGTTCCGAAGTTGCCACAAGTTAGGATATCATCCACACCATCTGGGTGTGTGGCGGTCCTTCGCAGTGCGGCTTTCAAGGAGCTTTCTTCTACGTACTACGAAGCTGTGGATTGAACTTCCTTGTGAGTGTTTCCGGGATGATACGACATGGGTACCTTCAAAAAAAGCGCATACGCCTTCCTTACAGGCCGGCAACGTTCCTGTGATCACTTAACACCCATACGCTCGATTGTCCTCCTTTTCCATAAAAAAACTACCTATTTATTAACTGAAAAACTAATTTATAGCACTACGATTTTATAATATTAATTTTATATCACTGAGTTAAGTAAAATAATAATACCAATGTGGTTTGTGAACTTGTATAATAACATACATTTTTAAGGAGTGAGACTATTCTTATAACATAGATACTTCTTAATATTATATTAAATATGCCTATTTAAGAGCTGTACGGTTATGATATTATGGACATTATTTGTAAGAATAGTCATCTATTTGTCAGTGGTAATATAACCGAGCCATTTGCTAGTACCCAAAGCTATCTAATATAACTAAAAACAGTAATCGATAACTTGTATTTTTATCTATCATTTTATTATTTGGGTTTGCCTAGATAAATTCATAGTTTGAAATATTATAACAAAAATTATATGAGCATATATATTCGATAAAAAAACATTAAAAAATAAATAAATAATATTGTTTCGAAAATAATGTAGTACATTTTTGTGCTAGCTCTTGGTTTATTGACGTACAAAGTACAATGCGTTCATTTTCATTTTTTAGTATCGGAGAAGACGATAAAAGTTTAATAAATTAATTACGATTCATTTGTGATGGAAACATGTGACACGAATTTTTTAGACTTAGAACGATCTTAATAATACTATCTTCAAATTTCTTAACTATTAATTTGAAAGAAGAATGATATAAATGTATAATATGAACTGAATCCAATCCTCGATCACTTAATAGTAATGAGATAGTTCTTTTTAAATAATATAATTATAGAAATCAAAATTCATTTAGAGCACATTTAAAAGGATTTAATATTTGCCATCATTAATAATTACATCTTTTAAAACTCCGCAGGGGGCTTCAATTGCTTATAAAACTGTAGAAATTATCTAATCGCAAATTTCTACTATACTTTTGAGCTAGATATAATTTGTAATTAATTCCCTAGTACATTAATTTTACAAGGAATAACCATCAATATTAATTAACTTATCCTTAATATACAATATGAAGTAGGAACATGACAGATATGAAACGATAAAATTCCCCAGTAAAAAAGGTTACGGGATGAAATCGAAATAATAAGGAAATGAATGCGATTTTACGATGATTGCTGAAAGATATTTTAGTACAGAGTTATTTTATATACTTTTACGCGTCGCCAGTAAAATTCCGCGTAATATAATGATGTCACGGCGATTGGTTCTCCGAGTTTATATTATGATCCTCATTTCCTTTTTCGTGATATATCATGTTCAATGATCTTGTAAGACTCTCAATTTATTAGAATAGCTATTTGAGTAGCCTTACATTTAAATGGCTTAATTTATAAATCAGACATGGGGCCACTTATAAAGTTCTGTGAAAAAAAAACTTTTTGCTATTTAAACCGTTGTAATAATTTAAAACTGTGATTATTTACGAGTAAAAATACCTTCGTTCGAATTTCAAATATCCCTTTCCCATATTTTTTGAGAGCTAAATTGATTTATTGTGTCTCATTGAAAAGTGGATCTTCGTCGGGAACAATTTCGTGCGATGATTTTTTATGATTTAAAATGTGGCCTTAAACCAGACGAGTCATTTGATCGACTCCATATAGCGTGTATGCATGAATGTCAAGGTAAAGCAACCATGTCGTTGGGAGATGAAGAAAGAAATGACTTTTACCATGGACAATGTGCTAGCAGTGAAAATTCTATTCAATAAAACAAATGAATTACATAGGAAGAAATTCAGCATATATTGCAGATTGGATCGGGAATCGTTCACAAGATTCTACACAAGCACCTTCGCGTGAGAGGGCTAGTTTAATACTGGGTGCCACACAACCTTACCGAAGCTCAGAAGTTGGCCCGTGTGGAATAATATATAATGATAATTGAATTTGAAGCAGGCTTGTCTTGGCCAGGCATTGTGACAGGTGGCAAATTTTGGATTTATCAATACGATCCCGAAACAAAGCATCTGTCGATAGATTGGCTATTTCAAAAAGAAACCAACGCCTACCAAAGTGAAGCGATTGAGAAGCGCAAGTAACTTTTTGATCGTTAGTTTCTTCACTGTGATGAGAGGTATTTAGTGTGGATTCCATTAGAAAATCTACTAAATACATGTAGTATTGTATAATGCTTGCCAGAAGTTGTCACTGCGATGAGCGACAGGTGACCGAATACAAGGCGCCACGGGCTAGTGCTTCACCATGACAATGTACTCAAAACAAAGGTTAATCCGGTCAATGTCACGGGTCACCCTCCTTGCAGTCCTGATCTAGCACCGTGTGACTTCCCTAAACCTAAAAAATCAACTGAAAGGGATCCATTCATCGTTTCGTAAGGGCCATTCGAGAAGGCCGTAGAAGAAGTGTCTGCGGAACACAGGAAAAAGTGTTTCGAAAACTGGTAAATAGCATGAGATTTTGTATAGAGGCTGGTGGTGAGAACTTAGAGAAGACTAAATAAAATTATTTTATCTATAAAAGGTGATTTTCTACTTTCTCAAAACTTTCTGAGTGCCACATGTATTATGAGAATTTTACTCCTTTCTTGTTGTATATTGGAAATGATGTGCTTGTCATGTTGCGTTCTTTTGTTAAAATAATATAATTACCTAATTAAAAGATGAACATAATAAACAATAGCATTCGCTACTAACCCTATAAGTCAGTGTAGTAGGTACAGGTTTTTGATTTGGACTTTCACCCTTGTCTTATCCACCTGGATATATCTTTCAGGGGTAATCATTTCATAGTTTTACGTTTTATTATAACGTCTTTTGATGACTGCACTGTGCCGGAACTACATTCAGGTAGTGAGGTTGATATAATTTAATAAATTGTACTTTCTGTCTCGACTCACATTCTCTGCGTGGTATTTTGTAATTTAAATAATAGCATAGAGACGCAATGTAAAACGGGTGATAGATTCATTAGAAGCGTTCCGAAGCCCTAGGAAAGGGGTGAAGCCAGTGCGGTGCGTTGCTATGTAACCTGTGAACTCGTAGCTGATTGTTATATTACAGTTTCATCTACATTGAGAATGTTCATTTTATAAAATCTATTGTTAATAATACCAATATGGATTAAATATAACAGTTTTTTTTGATAGATTTTAAAGCAGCTCATATTTTTCATATACTAAGCAACCAGGAAATTATGAATACTAAAAAGGTTATAGATGTTGAGGAATGTTGTTTAATGAGAGCTCTGAATTGTTGGATTGGGCTGTTAACATAGGTCCGATGCAGATAGATAGACAAACCAAGATAGATGTACAAAGAAGAAAAACATGGAATCGATCCCACGATATAATGTAAGGTTAAGAGGTTGCCAAAGAAAAAGATGGGCAGACGTATTCATTAAAAGGTTACTACCAAACTTGATTGTCCAAACCATAAAGAAAATGGAAATAGTTGGGGGAGGCCTACGCCAAAGAGGCACTACTGCGTGCATTCAAACTGTGAAATAATTTTGTAATTGTGAAATTTTGCTTTAGTTCTTAATGTACTTTTGTAATATATAAAGTACAATAAAGTATATATGAAAGGATATATTGATATGGGTGGAAGAAGACAGATAAGAATGCCAGGTTTATCGTGTGATGAATAGGCATTTAAAAGTTTGAATGTTTTTGTTTTACAATTTTTTTTTTCTATCTGTTGAATATATATAAATGTTTATTAATAATGGTATTTGTCAGGTCGTAAAAGGTATCAAAACAACGAGATAAATAATAAGCCAATCAACTAAGACTAATTTGAGACTAACTAAACGTCTCAATATAAACGGTCAAATATGAGTTTATTTAGTACGGGTTGATAACTTTAATCTTCATTAAAGGGCTTATTACTTCAATAAGCCCTATGTGACTATGGAAAAAATTTGTTTTATGCTACTTCATCTTCGAAAACCGGCTCAGACATGATTCGTAATTGGTGCATTGAAAAATCAGCTTTTAAAATTATTCAAGCAGAAATTGCTTTAATTAGTAATAAGTTGCATGCTGCAATGATGGTTTTTGTAAAGTCATTATGCATAATTTCGTAGGTATTAGATGTACAAAAATTAATAATATTTTTTTTCGTTTCTAACAATATACTTTCAAATTCAGTGTTAATAAAATTTACTATTTTCTTGTGAACTTTCATTTATTAAGCGTAAATTTTGTAAATAATGCCAAGCTATTCATTCATTACTCGGTTTAATTCCACTCTGTTTTGTATAAGGAAGTCAACATTTCAAGATTTAATCCCGTTAAGTGGCCAAGTCGTAACTTAATTACATGCCTACGAAACTGCCAATTAGATATCTCTGAAAATGTTACAGAATCCTCGAGATAAGGTGTGCAAGTTAATTACAATGTTTGTGGAAAACTAACTGAGCATTTTCATTTATAATAACTGACCAGTGGCTAATAGATTTATGATACGCATTAGAATACAACGTATTATTTTCTTCTCACCAACAGTAATAATTTTTACAGAAATTTCAAATAATAAATGAAACTATAGTCTGATCAATGAAGGTACATTATTATCAATATGTGGCGCTTAGATAATTTCTGTTAAAACACTTGGAGACTATCAGTGCTGGGTATTGTAATGTAGACTTGTTAATTATCCTAATTATGATATAAATAAAAATAAAATATAGATACGTTTTTGTACAAAGTTATGATGACGTAATGATTAGTGTATGTAGCCTACAAGTTCAAAAACATGTTAATTTTTTGATAAACATTATATATGAATGGAGAGTTCCGTACTGATAAACTTATAAAAACAATCACATTACATTAATGTTTATAATACTTAATAAATATAAATTAGCTGCTAATATAATATATAATTAAAAGCTGTATGTCTGTATCTTTATACAAATAATATAATGCAACAGAACTTAGACATGTGACGCGGCAAATAATTTTTGCCAACAATATAATGTAGGCGTTATTAGTACGTTTACATTCGTCGACTTTACTTATACCTTGAGAAATTTATGATTAGAGGAATTCTAGATCAATTGTAAGTATTCCTATTCGTTGTTTAACTCCGAAAGTCGAAAGAAGCGAAGCTTTCGCCGAAAGTGACATATCGAATCATCAGCATGAGTTGATACGATATCTGTCTTAAGGTGAGGACCATGACGGGTCACACCATTTGTACCTTGTCACAATCGGCGTAAAGGACAGTCCTGAGAGCAAAAGATGTCTGCTTGAAGATGATACGGCTGATTATGTAATCCTGGTATATGCAGGAGTGGCCAACCAACCTGCAAAAATCTTGGATAATATGCTCTGGAAAGTCTACGAACATTCCAGGAAAGTTCTGGATGCAGCTGGGCTGGTTGAAGTAGCCACTCCACACTACTTGTAATATCACTACTTAGAGCAGTGGAGCAATGGAGCTAATTAAGGGGTCTAAATACGGAAACAGAAGCCCCCTCACCACAGCTGAGGTAATTAAGTTGCTTGAATTCATAGCTTCAAAGGATCGCAGCTGCAATAATTATATGTTAATGCTAACTTAATATCTCGGTAAAGGTTGATAGGTTTACAGAACCCTAAAAACAATCACATTCTTTATCCAATGCTTATAAGTATAGTAATTCGAAATAAAAAATATAAAAATAAACTGAATATTATCGCTGATTTCAACCTTTAATATCAAATGCAAATAAGTTAAGCTACTCAATACAAAGTTTTGGGATTAAGGATAGTTAAAACTAACCTCCGTAATAGTTTTTTTTTTATCTTTGACTATACAGACATCAATTAGTTAAAGTTGTGTGTATAAATTGATGATATAAGTTAAGTTCTTTTGATAGGAAACGGTAGATTATATTTGACACACTGCAAAAGGTTTTCAATCTCTCCCCGTCGTAATATACAAATTTTAATAACTGTGAAATGAATGAAGTTCCTTCAAGTCATGATAGCGCATTTATAACTCTCGAAACTGATCATTTATGAAGTATCTGCGTGTGGTAGCCGAGCACGCCATCAATTTCAATAAAATGATGATTGAAGAGGAAAAAAACGAGCATCAATCACCCGCTTATGTCAATTTGACAGCCTTCCCGGGTGACCACGCAGTATACGAGTATTGTAAATATTTGTGTACGAAAATATTGGTAGGGATTTTGGGATTGGCTTACGGATGAGCCTATACAAAATGAGTTTTTCTGTGACACTTCTTTACGTAAATTGAAATTATAAGAACAATATCTACGTTGTTTTCTAACTACTTTCTATATTCTACTTCTATCTCTATATTCTCAGAGCTGATTCATAATAACATTACTGTGGGTTATTCAGGTTCTTGCTTCTTCCAACTGAGTCAACCGTTTGAGTACGCATGGGTCGTAAGTGTTGGTATATATGTGTTTTATATATATTTTGACATTCACAAGTGTCATTTCCGTGACCTATATGAATAAAGTGAGTTGATTTGATTTGATTTATTATTAGGTATTTGTGTTTTGGTTTATCTACAGTATCTACTTTACAGTTGGTAACCTGCTCAACCCCAATAATTGCATATTACGAAATTGACTTGAGATGTCGCTCTTTCAAATCTCAACAATTTGTTATTTAAAGTGATACCCATCACTTCTGGGATTAATTATACCAATTTAATTCATTTAACCAAAATTTATGAACGACGCGGGATTCGAGCGCAAGACATCTCAGGTTCCGCCCGAGCGCAATTTGAACGCGTCAGAGTTGAACAATATATACCAAAATTTAAGACCCATGCGTACGCGAACGATTGGCTCAAAAGGAAAGAGCGCTGACTATGCCCCCGGGTCAATATTCATCCACCATTTATTAAAGTGTTTTCTATTTTCAAATACATTTATAAGTTTATGCAACGCTCTATATAGTCGATAAGACTCTTGCGATCCTCAGGTGATCAAGAGAGCATGGGTCGCGGTGATCACATTGACAGGATCAAGTGAACCGTTTGTATGCTCGTGTATCCAACTCTTCTATAAGAAAAAAATAAAACACAGTTAAGCTGAAAATCAATCAACATTAATATTAATCAATTATTAACGTAACTATTCAAATACCGAGATTTGAATATTATACGCCCAAAAAGGGGAATATATTTACATAATAAGGCATTTAGCTGTTGAACTGCTTTTTACAATTGTTTCAAGTACTGGCGCAACATTAAAGTTTAATAGATGAATGATGCATAATCTCTCACTCTTAGTTTAAGCAGATTAGAAGTAGATTAGGTAGATTAACCTCTGAAAGGGTCGCAGTTGTTAGTAAAGATTAGCATAACATGGGTTCGTATTGCATTTGTATCACTGTTTTCTTCTCTCTGTACTATTTAAATACGTAAGGTTTATTATTATACAAATTTTAACCGACTTTCAAAAGGGAGGAGATTCTCAATTCGTCGGTATTTTTTTGTGTGTTATCTCAGAACTTTCGACTGGGTGAACCGATTTTGATAATTCTTTTTTATTTGAAGGCTGGTGCCGTGTTGTCCCATTTCAATTGGTCTAGTTCAAGATAATTATTGTTATTTTTGGAGTCGGTGTCAGCCAAGATTCATTGTGAAAAAGGTCCTAAACTTATTTGCAATAATTAAATTTACTATTGTATACACACTAAATCATATAAAATGTTGGTGATCAAATCTTTTTAAGTTTAATTGAGTTGAATGCTGTTCACTGTGAAAAATATCATGCTTGTTATGTATCGGGCGTCGGGAATAAATTTTGAAAAAGCAATTATTATTCTTTTTATTTAATGTTACTTATATATTAAATGCTACAAGAATGCAAAAAGAACAACATATAATTAATTAAAGTAAAGAAAGTTATGAAAGAATACGTTGGGCTGACGCACTTGCTGTCGGGCTAAATTTGTAGAAAAAAAAATATACGATGTGTTTTCTGGATGTATGGAGCTCCAATAGCTTATAATTATAGTGACCATGTTGGCTTATAAAATAACACAATAGTAATTATTTCAATTATTTATAGACAGCTGACTGTATATATTCTAAGGCTTATATTAAGGATTGGTCTCCACTGCACTCCAACCAGATACCGCACTACCTAAGAACAAAAGCCCTTTATTACGGCAACTATTAGATGCATGCGTGCGTGGCATTTTGACACTCAAATGCATTTTTAAAATTTTTGTAACATACGCTTCGTGTTATTTTAAATTGAAATGAATAAATACAAAACAATTACTGATGATATGTGATCCCAGTGCCTTTCTTATTTCTTGTAGTATTATTTTTACAAAGTCTTACTACGCATCCGGGCATTTTAGTTTCAATTATTAGCAAAGTTTAACAGTGGCACGTCAACATCACACATTTTTGGATACAGGGTCGAGTACGCCCATTTGGGCGTTGTATTCGTTGCCGCACTTTGCGACTACGCCTGCGGTATATAGTTGGAGCGCAGCGGAGACCAATCCTTAATCTTAGTTCTAGGGCTTGTTTGTAATGATACTTATGTTTGTAAACATTAATAAACTACAATAGTTTATATTGGTTTACAAATATATACAGAGAAGTATATATAGATTATTTGAAAAATAACCCCAACAAATAAATAACCCGCTGATAGAACACGTAAGTATATTACACGATGTGATGTTGGTACAGGTCGAGTAACGCACACTTGTTTAATATTTTTTTGCTTCAGATTGTATATAGTTCGATTCACACACTTTACATGATAATAATTGTTATTATGGCATTCAAAAATAAAAAATCATAATATTATAGTACTGTTATTGGACGTTTTTGTACACAAAAAAAAATCACAAGCAGACTACAGTCTGGTTGTGAATTTTACGTTTTGTGTATTGTTGTGTTAGATTCTATATCATATTAGATCGATTCGCATACGATAACTAATTTTACCGAACGGTTTTAATTAATATGATAGGTATTTACTTAACATGGAATTATGGCATACAAAAATAACAGTACACCCGATGTTAAGTAATAACCGTCACCTCATGCAACACCAGAGGAATCACAGGAAAGCCTTGGAGATGTTCACGCATATTAATATTTTGCGGCAGTAAATAAAAATCATATCAGACTAATAAGCAGTATATATATTCCATAGATCCGGTATAACGCAATACGAGGAGGTAATAAATCTCACGATCTCATAAGTACGAAAAGTCTCACGAACGAAAATTTTGTTATTCAAAGCGCCGATACGGTGGTAAAACAGACAATATACACACACACCGAAAAACTACATTAATCTGACATCATCTGAACAATACTCGGATAGATGAACATCAAAGGTTCGCCTGATAAAAACCCTAAACTGCTTCAGGCTCCATATCACAATGTTAACAAACAATAGTTGTAAAGGTAAGCGTACACTAGGCTAATGTAAATTGCCATACTAGGTTGAGGCTGGTTTGATTTGTTTATTCTCGATGCTGTCCGTGAAAACTGGTATAATTTTTATATATAATATAGTTTACTTTATCGTTCATGCGGGTTTCAAAAACAATATTTCTAGTATCACAGTATTAACTGGGTGTTTAAACTGATTAACCTTACAATTTAATAGCAACTCACAAACTAGCTGTTTGGACAAACATGATTCAATATTTCAGCATTAAAATTGTAAAATTGTTATTCAATTATAGAGAAGAGCCGAAGTTCTGTTTTGCCAAAAAGCTGAAAATAAAATAAAATATTTGACCATTAGTTAATATTGTAGATATCAATTTTTTCACAATTTCATGGGAGTTTAATCTCTTAAACAGATTCTTTATTGGTTTAGTTAAATAAGTAACCTAAGTTACTTCAAACAATATGTACATAAACAATAATCTCTAAAAAAAGTGAAAAACAGAAAAGACATAAAAAATATTTTTTGTGCCAACAATTGTAATAATATTAGTCAAATCTGTTATTTTGACTCCAAAAAGACTTTTTAATTTTATTCAAATGTATATAGAATCAACTTTAGCTATTTTTTGTAACGTTAAATGAGTTTATAATAATATCTATTACAATGAGATGCAACTTTAGATAATCAGTAGTGACTAACATCTTCTGAGTACACATACCGATAGTTACCAGGTCTCTGTCGACGCCCCTCTCGGAACGTCCGACCATTGCATGTACAGGAGTGTAGTGCCCATCCGACGCCAACGTCGCAGCTGCCGTGTTTGGCACTTTCCAGTTACCCGACTGGAACACGCAAGTTCTGGTCGTTGTGGAAAGCTGCTCTTTGTAACTTCAACCAGCCGTCCATGCCGCCGTTGCACTTTATGTGCCCTGGCCCATACGGAAAAAGGGAAAGTCGATCTCCTGTGCTCTCTTTTTGTCACCAAATTGACACTTGACGACAACAGGAAAACACCGCCGACCATCCCGCGGTGTCAGAGCTCCATGCCTGAAGTACAGTTCAGACAGAAAACTGTTCGGCGAGCTCTGTTTTCGTTGGACGTCAGGAAGTAGAGCGGGCCGGATGGCATTTCTCCAATCGTGCTTAGAACGTGTGCCCCTGAGTTGACGCCGGTGCTTACGCGTTTATTCTGGCACTCATATTCAAAAGGCGTGGTCCCTGACGCATGGAAGTCAGCCCTTGTCCATCCAATCCAAAAAAACAGACAGTTCGGATCCGGTAAACTACAGGCATATTGCTAGGGATTGCAGGGAGGTAATACCTGCCTGCTCTCCAAGATCATGGAGACCATAATTAACCGCCAGCTCTTGGTATACCTTGAGTGTCACCAGTTGATCAAAGCCCGGCAGTATTGCTCTCAGCATGATCGGTCGACTGGCGATCTTCTGGTATACCTAACATATAGATGGGTGGCGGCTATTGAAAACAAGGGGGAAGGCCTGGTTGTTGGCCTGGATATAGCGAAGACCTTTGATCGTGTATGGCTCAAGGCGCTCCTCTCAAAACTTCCATCATTTGAGCTTCCTGAGAGCTTATGCAAGTGTACGTCCAGCTTCCTCACTGGGCGCAGCATACAGGTCTTTGTCGACGGTTATTGCTCGAATCCCAAGCCCGTGAACACTGGAGTGCCCCAAGGCTGTGTGCTATCTCCTACGCTGTGTCTTCTGCATATCAATGATATGTCTATATCGACACCTCCAACATACATTGCTATACAGACGACAGCACTGGTGATGCCATATACACGGGCTATGCAGATCTCTCACGGGAAATCGTCGACCAGTGCTGGGAGAAACTTGTGCCTTCTATCTTGTGCTCTCGTGAGAAGCTCGTAGAATGGGGTAAATTGAACCTTGTCCATTTTAACCCCCAGAAGACTGAAGTTTGCGCGTTTACCACTAAAAAAAACCCATTTGCCGCATCACCGCTCTTCGACAACACTTCCGCTAAAGCCTCGCCTAGTATCGGAATACTGGGTCTCGAAATCTCGAGCGATTCCCAATTTCGTGGCCATCTGGAGGGCAAAGTTAAATTGGCTTCGAAGAAACTGGGTGTTATTAATAGAGCACGGCAATACTTCAAGCCGGCCCACATTCTAGCTCTCTACAAAGCGCAGGTCCGGCCACACATGGAGTATTGCTGTCATCTCTGGTCTGGCGCACCCCAGTATCAGATCGATCCATTTGACCGCGTGCAACGCAGAGCTCCTTGAATTGTCGGGGACCCAGTGCTCTTTGAACGGTTGGATCACTTGGCGTTGCGTAGAGACGTCGCTTCATTGTGTGTCTTCTACCACATTTATCACGGGGAGTGTTCCGAAGAGTTTTCAAGGAGTTTTCTTCCTCGTACTACAAAGCTGTGGAATGAGCGGTGTTTCTGAGACGATATGACATGGGTACCTTCAAAAAAGCGCGTACACCTTCCTTAAAGGCTGGCAACGCTCTTGTGATTCCTCTGAGGTTGCAAGATAATGTGGGCAGCGGTGATCACTTAACAGCAGGTGACCCGTACGCTCGTTTGTCCTCCTATTCCATAAAAATAAATTGCTACCTGGCGAAAATTTCCACTGATTTGTTTTAGTGTGCAACTATCCTAAGGTACAGCACATTATCGGCCGATGTAAATCACTCGGTGTTGCCGAAGGGAACGAAATCAATACCTTGGAAAACCTTTCGAAAATTTAAATGCGTTTTCGAAGTATTCGGAGCTACCCCATAGGGTATTTGATTCAAGGGTAGTTTTTAATAAAGAGGCGGGTGGAATAATGGGTTTGTTTATTCGTGTTTATAAACACCCCATGGGTTATTTGCAATATATTCAGGGAATTTAGGATTAAATTGAGAGTTAGGGAATATTATACATATTATATTTCTAGCCGAAATATTGTTATGCCATGTTTCTCTTGATGAAAGCGTTTATAAAGTGCCGCAGATCGCGTTTTGTTTGAATTCTCGGCCAAAATCAGCAGCCCGCTCTTCTAGCCACAACACCACTTAAATGCCAAGTCATTATTTAATGACCAAATGTTCTTGCCACCCAGTAAATATTTAAATAACAAAAATATACCCACACATGGATGTGGAATAATAATACAATCCCAGCAAGAATCGAACCCATTCTGTCTTATTTATAAACGCGGGTAAATGTTAATTTACTCCTACATTAAATTTACTTCACCCGGTCACGGAATTCTGTAGTGACAAAGGTAAGATAAACTTGGTGTAATACCTGAGAATTAACCAAAAATATGCTAAATGTTTACAAATAGACATTTTGCTTATGATTGGTTTATTCGGACTTAATATGTTTCCCGCGTTTGCAAAGCTACTTGACATTCGGAAAATTTCGTTCTCAACGATATACGGCTGCTTTCAGTAACCTATCAATCTTTAGTTTAAGTTACTAGAGGTAGACAAATCTATCCTTTTACGCTTACTTACATTTCAATAACCTATCGACATAAAGCATTGGACTATAACTATATTACACATAACTATGGATAGATAAGATCTTGTCATTAAACGGTGACAGCAATGTATACGTAACTAGAGATACGTTATTGAAGATGGCCATTAGTCAACATTTTGCATATACTTGGTTTACACTCAGCTATAACTTTATACCAAGTTTATTAGTAAGGCCGAAAAAGTTTTAAATTTGGAATAACTTTACTTCGCGTTTATTGATAACACAGAATACACTAAAATGTTTGTGATTGTAAATGCATCGCTGACTCAAATATGGAGGGTTCCGTACAAACTTGTAACTGATAGATCGGATTGAACTTCAAAGAACTTTCAAGTTGCGAAATATTCTCCAGTACAATAATAAGTATGGGATAATATTTTTAAATGATCAATTTGTAATTTTTCAAATGGAGTGTGAATTATGTATCGTACATAAATTATATAACGAATTGTTCTTCGACTCAGCTGTAATTGCTAGACCTAATAAAATCGTTGTGTTATATACCCTTTAAAGCATGAAATGTCACAGGGTACATTCAACCCAATATCTACCACCCAATGCTTAAAATATATACATTTTGATAAGCAGCAACGCAGTACAGTTTTTGACGTTAAATAAGTGAACTAAAATTCCTATGATAAAAAATTGAAGCGAATAAAGTGATTTTGATTTGATTTGATTTGTTACATTATCTCTGGACCTGACGTCGATGACGTGACATTGTCGCTTTGTTACGGTGTGCAAAACAAGTATCACTAAATAATATCTTTATATTATTTATTATTAATTAACAAAACACGATTTTTTTGGTTGATGTAAAGGTGCTGTGTTGTGATGCTGATATTATTAAAATATATATAAAGCATCTAGGTTTGGGTAGAAATAGTATTTATTTTCCTGACGGAACTATTATAGCGACACAGAACAACAGAAACTACAGAACTATTAACAACAAAAGTCAAAACGTAGCAATGAAAACTTCAAAAATAAAGCAGTGATAGCACGAAAATATCACGACATGTACTTAACGGTAATGAAACTGCAAACCGTACTGACGCAATAGGTCGAGCGCAAGGGGTAAATGGAAAACGGGAGGGGGCATTACGTTTCAGCGAGGTCTAGAGATAATGTGGCCATGCAGTAGTTACGCAGCTGAAATTTTGGCAGAGTGTGCCCTGAATGAAAATCACTATGGCAGATTTTTTTTTAAATCGTTACAGTGCCTTCTTTTGTTTCTTTAAGTGAGTCACAGTCGACCGGCTTTTTCGGCTTATTCCCACAAAAATATAAAAATAACCTGCAATATAATATTGTAATGAAATTATGTTTTTTTTTTTTAATTTTATCAGTTAAATCAAGTTTATTATTTAATATTACATATTCAATTTGTAATACTCTATTCGATGATTGTAATTGATGTTTTCATCAATATTAGCAAATTGATCGATTTGAAATGTTGTTGGAAGTCTATGGAGATCGAAAGGTATATAGTCAATTATAGTCACTGGGTGCATTCTGGTCGGAGACAATGGTTGAATATTAAGCTGTGCAATTGTTAGTAATTGTGTAAGAATAAGCAATGAACTAACAACTGAAAGTTTGAAATCATATAATTTTGTCAGTTTTATTATACAACAGAATATGGATTTTGAGAATTCGTCACAATATCATTGATCTTCAATTTTGTGACCTGTCAAAACCTGTGTAACTTTCTTTCCAAATCGAATCCAATGGTCGTTGAATCAATTCATGAAATATATTTCATTTTCAATAGTCAGGCCTATCGGTATCGAGAAATAATGAAATGTATTTCAATAGAATGCTGCACGTGGATATTGTTGTGACTAACAATGGTGTTTGTTCATGCCGATACGTTATTGAAACTTCGTCGATATTAGAAATGCCATGATAAAAGTACATCTTTGCAAAGGTTGAACTATTATGATATTACCTGGCGGAACAAACTCGGTCGATTGAGTTGAGCGAAATATTGTGTATTATAAAGTTTTGTTGTAGAGGGACGAGTTTATTTGTATTTAGCTTTTTGAAGTCTATCAAGGACATGTTGATGCGTTTTTACCTGTGCTCGTTTTTATCAGCAAAATAAATACGAACGCGTCCATTAATTAAGGAAGTAAGTTCTTCAGTCAGGGAAAAATCTGCGTATTTTGTTCATACCAATACCAATTACTAATGCTGAATGAAACCAGTATCTTCTTTCGAGTCCTGTCTAAAGAAGGATGGGAAACACGGGATAAAGAACCTTGATGAATTTAACCCCCAGAACACTCAAGTTTGCGCGTTAACAGTAGTAAAAACCCATTTGGCAAATCATCTGAAATGGAGATTATTAATTGTACGAAATTATTTTATCTGTAGTTAGATCAGAAATTATTCAATGTATTCTTTTACAGTTTAAGAAGTTCCCCTAAAGTTCTCTTATATTCCACACTCAGAACAAATTATTGTTAAATGGAACTAAGCAAGAAGTGTTTTAAACTCTTTCGACTTTTTTTAATTAGGTTCCAAAATAATTAATTCAACTTCTTGAAGTCGATTGATACCGTGATTGGCCAAGAGATGCATCATCTCTTTAAAATCATTTAATGGTCAAGGGCTAATGTCGACCATCAATTAGACAGCATGCAGCTCACTTTTCTGTTAGTGACTTCCATAAACAGTTCTGATCACAACAAATAACTTACGAAGGCTAGAAATGGTTTTATTGGGGAAACCGTCCTCGAGCGGAATCTAAATTCATGCAGCGAACCTTTGCCCCGGTGATTTCAAGACACTAGACTCTTTATGGTAATTTTATTTATGGTTATTTCACTAGCGTTGATTTTTTCCTGACACTTTATAGCTCGGGGGCTGATTGCGATTGTTTGCGGCTCGAATTCCGAGGAGGCCTGATGAACACTAATTTTCCCATTCCGTTTCTGTTTGTTGTGAACAATTTGATGCTCTGAACACTGATTGTTATTTACAATCTAAATATAAATCATTTGATCAATCATCTATCTCATTTGTTGCGTGCTGAAATTTGTGATAATTCAAATCAAATCAAAATCACTTTATTCATGTAGATCAAGGAAATGTCAAAAGTCTTCCTTTATTTTTATATTTACCGCCACTTCGGAAAGGCTCGAGCTTTAATGAGAAAAAGTGGCAAAAAAGTCATTGCCGCTCTTTTAAATCAACATTAACAGCTTCATCTTTTTACAAATCATTTAAGTTACAATATATGTAAACTGGTGCAACAAAAATACTCAAACGTCAAATACTCAACGCCTTACACGAGTAAGTCAAAAAATGTTAATGTAAATTAATACGTAAAAACAAGATTTATTGAGTACCTACAGTAGATGCATCAATCCACACACACCGTAAATAGATAAAGGTATTTTACGAGCAGTTTTTTAGCGATTATAAAATATATAATAACTTTAATTTAAAAATCATGAAGCAGAGTTTCCGATTACAGGATCATACTGCCACCGCAAGTAGCGCCCGTTCACAAGCATAACGCATGGGCCAGCCATCGCCTCCCTCGACCATATTTTAGGGATGGGAACGACCCGTCCCACGTCGCCGCCTCAAGCAGTAATATTCAAGCGAGCATGATGAAACCTGTCACGAATACTCAACCAAATAACAAAAGGAGAATGTTCATCTAACAATCAAACGATGCATGTTTTAATTATTATAAAATATTATTGAATTCTTATTCATTTACGTTAATTTGATTTGTCAATATTCCGATTATGTTTATATTCAATATTATTCAATACTTGTGTTTGTATCTATGTTTTTGAAATGTGTGTAACACCTATAATTAAGCCAACATTTAGAATTTATTATTTATTGTATTAATATTATTATACCTTTGTTAGTGTTTGTCTTGTTGGTGTTAAATAAATAAATAAAAATCAATTGAAAACAATGGTGATGTTCTGAATTTCCAAGAAATATTTTGAATATAAGGTCAAGGTTTTTGATGAAATAGGAAGATATACGAGCCTCCACCACTAACATTAGCATCACCGCTACCTGTAGTCTCTTGCAACATCCGACCTTGTTTCCAGGATGATACGATAGGTACTTTAAAAAAAACGCATGAACTGTTGCAATGCTTCTGTGATTGTTCTGGTGCTACAGGAGACTGTGGCCTGTTGTGATCACTTAACGTCAGATGAGCCCTAAGAAAACGACATATTCTTTCATAAAAGAGAGCATCACAAACTTCTAAAATTAAATAGCAAAAATATATTGTAACAAAGATCAAAAATATTATACGAAATACAAGCTCTTAGCAGAATACGAAGAATTCATAGCTGTGTTTTGTATTGCAGTGCATTGAAGCAAAAAAATTATGATTATTTTGATTTGAGCGACGGTTCGGTTGGGATTTTTGCCAAGCTGTATCAGTCCTTCCGTTTTTCTATTTTCTGCGGACGCTTTCTTTTGTTTTATTTATCTGATTTATTTTCAACGATGTTAAAAAGGTAATGTATTTATGATTTTGGATTGAGTAATGTAGTTATTTTTTTAATAATGCTCCAACAGATGCTCATCTTATTAATAATACTAGTAGTGTCTTTAAAAATAATAAAAATAATTTAAGAGTCGATTCTATTAGTTATCTCTAGATGCATCGTGTAGGTTTCTTGCTAAATTTATGCATCACACACTTTAAGTTCAAATGTTGGTGTTTTAATTCTTACCTGATGCTGACGAAGCGCCTTTTGCTCTTGGAGCGTATTTGCTTGACATGCTGTAGCATATCATCTATGTAGATGTAGCAGATCTCATCGTAATGTTCATGGCAGCTCATTGACGATCAGCCTTTTGAATCACTTGCCAAAAGAAAAGAAATATGTTACTAGTAACCATTCTGAAATAAAGACCAATTTTACGGCACTAATTGATAGTACCAATTATTCAACATAAGTTAAACCGACAGAAGTTTCCACGATATGGATCTGTGCCATAAATTTTTACAGTTGCATAATTTTTTATTGATGTGATGTTTCATGAGTTTATGGGACTGAAATAACAATCTGTTATTTCAGTTCGTTTGGTTGCTCCTTGCTCATTTTTGTTTTCATGTAAGTCTTCCCTGGACTTAAGCGAATATTAATAAAAGAATGTGGCATTTTTTTCGCGTAATAATAAAATCCGCTTTTATTTAGTTGATTATTAGAATTGAAATGAAAAACCCACATGTGAAATTACAAAATATTATGGTCTTGAAGTGAAAACTTCTACATCTATTTACATTTTAATACGTCTAGATATAGACGTATTAAATTGATCTAAGGTCTGTTCCATGATTATGAGCAATTAATTATACGCGGCCGCCGTCATGATTTCTTGTGATATCTACATATTTCTTATAATATATTTCCACGTACTTTATAAAAAGACAGATATACTTATATGCTGGGCTTGCAAACCCCACTTTGGCTTCTTAGCGTCGTCAAAAGCCCTCTAGAGGTACTATAGAGCTCGAGCAAAGAGAAAATAGAATGTTGCAAAATATATTAAAGTTTTCTGCATTCATTATATAACTTTTATAGAAATTGTTAAATAATGCTTCTTTGTTCCTTCATTATTATATCTGTAATATGTAGGACAATACGAGTATAAAGCATTGTAATTTTTTTACCTTTTACTTTGATACATAATAAAATGTCCAACTTTCCATGTCAAATATAGACATAAGAAAATCGCGTTTAATAGCATTTATCGATGCACTTAAATTATTGGGAGTGCGCTTATTTATGATTTACACTAAAGACGAATAAGGCACCAAAGATTTTAATATTGTATACCTTCGTCATTTATTTAACAGTCACACGTGCGAACAATGGGAGGCAACAGTAAACTTTTCGAATTTTCTTGAAAAGATTCCAGAAAAAATAACTCATTTGACACACCCTAGAATATTGGAATAAAACACCCCTCTAAATAAATAAATAACGCGACAATGGAGAAATTATGTTGTATTGTCGTGTATCAAATTACTTGGGTGTTTAGTTTAATATTCATGTATATTATGGTAGTTATTACAGCTTTGATAGATGTATGTATGTATGGTTTTATAAAAATGGCTTGGTACCTTTGATGTAAAAAGTGACTAGTTCTATTGCATATATTACGGGGAGTGCTAATAGGACTTAGTCAGGTTAATACCAGTAGCGGAATTTCACCAGCGGACTTTACATCAAGATGTGAAATTACACCTGCATCATGCTCACGTCTATCATTATACTCTACGCGTTTTCCGCCAAGCTTTTTCCCTCGCACAGTCACAGATTTATATTCACCTCCTCTTTGTTAGCAGTAGATTGTCAAGCAACCTTTGATTGAATTGGCTTGCGTCACTTTCTTGCGTCAAGTATTCGATTTGTTCCCTAGTATTAACGCAAAAGGAAATAACGGAATTTTTATAAGTATATGTAGATACCTAATAATATGAACAAAACCCTAGGTGGCCAAGTCCATCTCGCGCTGGTCCGGTTTTTGTCTGTTAATTACTTTTTATTTGTAGGATGAAATGAAAATAGTGGCTATAACTTAAAAATATAGAATAATCTCTTAAACTTACGGCCATATAGATATGATGCGTTTTTGATGGACATATTTTAATGCGGTATGAACCCAAAAATTTCCAACAAGTTATAAGTTTTAATTACACAACAGGTAAAATGACCAAATAAATTGCCACAAGAATATTGCTTACAAATTTCTCAAAAGTACGACGTAATAATATAAATCAGATGGTCTTCAAACAAAAACTTTCGTGAAATAATGTCAGTGGCAATTGTGCTTTTTTTTTTCAATAAGCCCTACTTTCAACTGCTGAAAATCGTCTGCTACTCTGTTCTCCAGTCACGTAGTGCGAGGGCTCCAAATGACAGATCTCGAGAGGGCCACGAAAGATTTAGGGTGCCGGAGTAATTTCGATTTATTTTATACGTTTTTCTCACGGTGCCATGAAAAATGTTCAGGTAACTTTTGCCATTTTATTGAAAATTTATTTCAAATTGTTTTGATTTTGTTTTCTTATTTGTTATTATTTATTTAAATTCATTCACAATTTCATTAGTAAATGTAAGGGGGTTAAAGTTATGACAAAAACGTGCTAATCAGCTAAAATGTACGAAACTATATTTGGGGCTCTGCTATTGTAAGTATAAGGTGGCATATTATGTTGATGAGAGCTTTAGTGATTAAAAATAGACAGTAGAGCTTCCTAAGGGCCAATATGCTTCTGTTATTCTTCTAGTGTCGCAGGAGAATGTTGGTTATAATAAGTTAACATCAGGTAATCCGTATTCTTGTTATCTCTTCTATCTAGTTCGATGATATTACAATAAAAACAACATAAAAATAGATGTAGTTTTATTTTCTTGATAGATTTAAGATATTACGTTGTACTACTCCAGCACAAATAATATTAAAGTTCTCATGAGACATCAGTTGTCAAGTATCATTTGCCCAGTAATTTCACTAGCTACGGCGCCCTTCAGACCGAAACACAGTAACGTTTAAACATTACTGCTTCACGGCAGAAATAGGCGGATTTGCCATAGTTACCATCAGCTGAACGTCCTGCTCGTCTCGTCTCTTATTTTCATAAAAAAAAATATAATAGATACTTAAAGATAAAATGGAATTACAAGTATATTTACGAAAAGAACATAATGAAGTAATTTTTTCTTTGTCATTACAAAAAACTGCCTTTGAGACACTCGTTTCATATAAATTATTATAATTAATGGAAGACAGATGGCGTTATCATTTTCAATTTACACAGATACCGTTTTCTTTGCGCCGCTTTCAGATCGGACAGGTTTTCACGGAAATTTCATTTTTTACTGTCAACGCGAAGAAATGTAAAGTTATGAGAAACGGTTGCGATTCATTTTTACAACGTACTCAGTGAAATTAGATCCCTTAAACGTTTCGGAGTGTGTTATGAAATTTATAACCACTTACTTGGATTTGTTGCCGAGATCGATATTTATGTTAGATTATTTATACGGCTAGATAGAGCCTCTTGCTGTTGTAGGCAACGCATGATAAGCGGCCAGGTTTACTACTTTATTGTGCATGAATACGTTGGTCACTTTGTTTAAGCGTGCGTGAGTTGCTGTAAATAGAGGTTTACAGTTCACCTCTATTTTTTTCAACGGGTTCAGAGCTGTCACAATCTATCTAGAGGTATAAATTATCTAAGATATTTGTTAATTTATTTAAGCTTTCAATGGCTTTTTGATGAAATGTAAAGAGTTGAGTACTATTTGAAAAATGAATGCATTTATTATTATTCTTTGACCTTTATTTCCACCATCACCCGACGGCCATAGGGCCCACTTGATGATCTGATCACCCTAAATGCCGTGATATCGCCTTCCATGTATTTAACTTACATTATTGAAATTTACTTTATATTAAATATAGCTGCTAGCATTTTGCTATAAAACCAATCATCATTAATTAATTTGTACCAAAATTTAAGAACTATCACTATGTCAACCACCCAAACGAATTTTTTTTAAAGATTTCTCATAGGTGTGTTAAATTTCCTAGCAAGATGATAACAGGGGACGGAATTTGTCATTTAATGAAAAAATGGTAAAATTGTCAAATTGGCAATCATTTTTAACTTAAAGTACTGGACCACTGGGAAAATTCCCAAGCTAGGACTCTTCATATCGATACCACCCACGTAAGTTGTTGTAACCCATAATATGCGTGTTTTAAGTTTTTTGAAACCATATTATTAATAATATAAAACCATAAACACTAATTAACAAAACCAATTGTTTTCATTTAAAATACTCATTTGTTCTTAATCAATAGCTTTCAGATACATTCACTGATATTATCCTAATTATAAAACATTTTCGTGAGCACTCAATCAACGGAGTTGAAGGTTAGAGGATTGGATCGCGAAGGGTTAAGAGTAAATAAAAATAAAAAAAGACGTGTGGCACTCGGGGACTGCCGCGGTAAAGCTATTGCATACCATTTTTTATCAAATTATGCAATTATAATTATTTATTTATTTTATTTATGCAGTATTTTTTTCCTTTGTTTGTTTTTTCTTTGATATTAATTCAAGTTACATTTCTTGAGCGTGGTGACCGATAAGAAAACAACTTTTTTTATTTTATTAAATAAATGAGAAGTTAGTATTGTTGAAAATATTTTTATTATCTTACAACACATGTAGAATATTCAGGAATATTTATCATTGAAACTATAGGTTTATGGTAACTGAAATAAGAAATATAAGTTTGAAACTTGATATCTTCTAAATATCTGGAAATTACCGCGTCAATTCATTTTCAAATTCAATATTTTCGAAAGAAAAGTTATCAATGGCTCTGATATTTTTTCAGCGAAGTTGATGTTGAAATCGCCAGCCAAAATAAGTGGAAATTTATTACCATTTGTACCAAGTATTTTCGACCCTTCTTCTGTGTACTCCAGTAAAGTGCGATGAATAAAATGCTATACCTCGTCCAAATTTGGATTCGGAGAAATGTAAATAATAATAATAATTTAAAAAACGTGATAAAATAATAAAGATATTAAAAAAAAATCAAGACCCCAGGCTGACGTACAGGTCGAACCTGGGACCTTCTGCACAAAAAGTATACGTGATAACCGTTGTTTCACGGCAACTGTAATGATCATGGCGAAATATCTATATACATCTAGTAAGTGGGGTGTTAGGTTATTTTCGTTACGGAATTTCTGGATTCGGTCTCCACGCTCAAGGCCCGCGATAGAAGCTATGTAAAAGCTTTATAGAGGTTTTTTTTGATAAAGTTGTACTGGAAAAGTTAGTACAGCAGCGGCGTATAATATTGTTTTGATATACGTTTTACGTAATTAATAGTTCTACTGTACAGCAATTAATAGTAACATGGAACGTACACAAATTGTAAGAAGTAGAGACCGAAAACTCTGTGATACACCAGTGGGAGGCTCCTTAGCACAGATCGATCGAATCCGGCTAGATTATGGGTTCCACAACGGCGCCTATGTCCGCCGTAAAGCAATAATGTGGTTCGGTCTGAAGGGCGCCGTAGCTAGTGAAATTACTGGGTGAATAACGTCTTATGTTTCAAGGTGTCGAGCACAATTGTAGTGCCGCTCAGAATTTTTGGGTTTTTCAAGAAGCCTGAGCGGCCTTGCATTGTAATGGGTTGGGCGTGTTAATTACCATCAGCTGAACGTCCTGCTCGTCTCGTCCCTTATTTTCATATAAAAAGCATAGTGTATACTATGATTAATACCGAGAAAGCCGCTGAAAGTTACTCGGAAAAAATATCGAAAATATAATAATATTATTATATTATAAAATATTTCCTTAACCCAGTTAGAACTAGACAGATTTTGTAGTTCAAGCGTCATTAATAGCAGGTTCACATATTATGTGAACGCTGATTACTCCCGGCCAAACATTCTATAGTATCAATTAGTGATGTTTTGCATTAATGCACTAAACTCCCAATAATATTTCACTACTTTTCCGCAGTTTACGAGCCATTATAAATTCAACACATCCGCTGCTAGTTGGTTGTCAATATTCATTTAAGTGCGGTATGTGTGCGTGATTTGCCGATCGCCTGCCCTTCGCTGTTGGCCGCCGTGACTGGAATATCGAATGCGCGTTAAATGTCGCCGGGGGGTATGGGAGACCAATTGGGAAACTCCTCTCTTATATTAAATGCACCGTGTTTAGGGTTAACGTCTGGCACTGACGCGTGTCAAGTCTTGAGAGCATCTGTTGAATGAGTAATTTATTGTATTAGCAATATTGAAACACGACTTTGTAAATCAGTTATAGATTATAGTTAGCATTTATTTTATAATATAGGCTTAAGAGTGCGTATTTGAATTGGACCCGGCAAATGGTAACATTCACTGATCCACGCAATGGTGGCGCGCGGTGCTAAAGAAAACTGTATCTTAAGCAATACCTGTATTTACATGAAATAAATATGTTAGTTATGTTACTATCCAAATACTGGTAAAAAAAGTTATATTTATCGAATAATCTGCTCACATCATTGTGATACAGCTCTGGAATAAACTCAAAAACATGGAGTTTAGGTCGCGACTCGAATACGCGACTTTTAAAGAAAGCTCTATTCTTGGCTCTGATGGAAGTATCGTAGTTGAGGTTTGACGCAAGATTTATTTCTTAGATTTATTTTTAATCGCAATAAGCGATCCGAAATTGACTTTTGTTCCATTTCTAGTCTTTGGTTATTCATTTGCCGATTAATTAAATTTACATTAAACTTTTTGATGATCACTGTTTTCAATCTATCAATGGGATGACTATGGTATTGTAACAAGGAGTAATCCGTACATTAAGAACTCCTTATTATAAGGTTTGCCGTAATGTTAAAGAATAATATTTTATTTTAAATTTAAATATTGACTCGGATGAGAAAATAATCGAATAAGACAGATTAGAGAATGAATAAAAGTAAGAACGGTTGGTCTTCGGCCCAATATAATATATAATATAATTGAGATGTATTAAATTATAAAATGAATATAATACATTACAGAGTATTTGATTGTTTTATTTGATTCGATTAAACAGTCGATCACAATTATTATTAAGAATTCATATTTTATATCATTTGTAAGTCGCGCATTAATCTCCATTTCAATATGTCAATCATAGTTTACAAATCCATCTAGAATAGAAAACGGTTATTAAAAATTCATTCAATCACAAGCTAAAATAACAGATACGTCATCTCCGAGGTAGATTAAAATAAGACCATTGATTGGTTATTGAAATGCCAAGAGAGCAGGAGATGGAATAAAATATGAATCGCGGATACCCAATTTTGCAGCGCGATTGAATATTGATAACAACTGTTAGCTTAGTATTTGTATGAATGGACATAAATAAAAGACATGGAAGGCATTTATTTACTCAAAATTGATTCCTTTAGAATTCTATTTGATGTCATTTCTAATACTAATACCGCTTTGGAAACAAATGGCGCACTGAGAGAGAAGAAGCGGCGCAAGTGACTCTCCCAGCATAATGTTTTTGCGCTCTTTTTAATAAAATATTCAATATTGTATTGTCATTATAATGCTATAGAATAATCATAATATCGTCTCAAGGTGTTTGATTACTTAGATATTCAGCTATGAAGTAGTAGGTAAAATAAAACATTTCAATTGTTTCTAGATAGTGCTTGAACAGTGGCTGCGAATTTCTTATAAAAGTGTACACACTTAAAGTTATTATGTATGTTATGAAGCATACTAGACTTAATCACAAGCAATCCCTTATTTCTCGTGTTATAATATTGAAAATCACTATAAAGAGCAAAAAGATGCTGATTTTTGAGAAAGTAATTTTTTAAATTTTCTTAAATGTACTATGGACAGTGTCATAATATTTACTTCTTTAAAATTTCCTTTGAGTGACTGTCGTTAACCAATGTGATATAATATAGCACGATATAGCACGAACAGCTTTGCTTATAATATCATAGCCTTCCCTTTTTTTTAATTTTCCAAAATTTCTTTATGTTTGGAATAAACAGAATCCTTATCTTTAAACTACTTATCTTTAATGATAAAACAGCGAGAATAATACATTCTTTGATCTCCTCTTTTTGGCTCTGTCTTTTAACGATTTATATATATATTTAGGTTGCGTATTTGCAATTCCGATTACTAAATTCAAATTCAAATTTAAAAAAAAAAACTATGTTTAGAATAAACAGAATCCGAACACACTACTTATCTTTAATGATAAAACAGCGAAAATAATACATTCTTTGATTTCCTCTTTTTGGCTCTGTCTTTTAACGATTTATATATATATTTAGGTTGCCTATTTGTAATTCCGATTACTACAACCACTGTTACTTTATAATGTATCGTGGATCACGAATTTGGTACCGCTTACATGAAAATAATAATTTCATTGGAAAAAAATAGTATATATTTTTTTTTGTTTCAGATTTTTTGCAGTACATCGGAGATATGGAGATACAGGACTACAAGTCACTGGCTGGAATAACAGAAAGGTAAGAAAGAATTGCAAAATATTGATAAAGTGTGTACATACATAATATAAATATTTAAATTATATAAAGAAAATTGGGAAGAGGGATTTCTTCATAGAGCAACAATCGAAATCGGTGACATAGTTATTCGAAGAAAGTTGTTCAGTCGAAATAAGTTGAAAATATCTGTATTTATTTTTGTACCCTTATGATATATTTTTAGTTTGAATAAGTATCTAGTTTTAGTGTGTTGCGAATATAATAAACCCATAATAACCGTTATCATATTGTGAAGACTTTATTATAACGTTTTTCGGGAATTTTATTATGTAAGTTAACAATTGTTATAATAATTTTTAGACAAAATATGTACATTCTAAATTAAATTCTAGGTTGTTTCAACTAACTTTAGTGATAACAAACATGTTAAAGTACCGATTAAGCAAAAAATGAGTTACACCATTTGACAATTTTAGATGAAGTAATAAATTTAACTGTTAACCACAACCGGTTAAAGCTATTGCTTATATTATAAAGCTAAATAGCGACCTGATAAAAGTTAAAAACAACGATATTAACTTGGTCTTGACTTATCACTTTTTTAACTGAAACTACGCCAACGAATACCATGTTGCAACACATTCCGCAGTCTATGTTAAGTCAGTGTTACTGTTAACGTCAAAATTGACTTAAACTTTAACTATAACAGCTAATATGATGCAACCCAGCCTAAGTATTCAACTTAAAATCTTATAACACCTTCGTTATGCTATATCATAATATACACGTCAAAAGTCGTCACAAGTTTAATATGGAGACGAGTGCTCTTTGCAGTTATTCGGAGCCTTTATTACTCGTTCTTTATTGTTATTCTTGATATGAGTGGCTACGCTTTTTGTTCGTGAAAAGTTGTATCTTGAGGTATAAGAGTGAGACTTTTTATGGCTTTCATAGTCTTGTTTGTGAATGAAAATTCTCGTGCAAATTTATTAATACTTTCGTGCTCGTTTCAAGGACTTTGACTTTGCTTGCAACCGTAAAATAAAATAACCTCACACGAACGGACAAAGTTTAACTTCGATACTTACGGTTAAATTATCACACGGTTTTTAATTCTTTGTTTATTTATTACGTAGACTCTGGTCAGTGCACCCCTCATCGTGTATCAGTTCAAAACATTTGACCGCGTGCAACGCTCGAATAGTCGTAATCCTCTCCTATGTGAAAGGCTCAAATCAAATTAAATCGAATCAATATCACTTTATTCGTGTAGGTCAAGGATATGACACTTATGAATATCAAAAATTTTCTTTTCCTTTTAATGTTTAATGTAAACATTTACCACCACTTCGGAAAGGGTTGCGCTTTAATGAGAAGAAGTGGCATGAAACTCATTACAGCTTCATCGCTTTACAAATCATTTCAATTTCAATGCGTTATATAATGAATGTGATGAAACAAAATTAGTGAAACTTCAAATAACTAATGCCTTACACGAGTAAGTTAAGAAAGTAAATGTAAATTAATAAGTAAAAACAAGAGTGATTGAGTAGATGCATCAATCTACACACACAGTCAATAAATAAAAGTATTTTGCGATCATTTTAGTAGCGATTGTAAAAAATATAATATCATTGATCACTTGGCGTTATGTGGGGACGTCACTTCATTGTGCGTGTTCTATCGCATATAGTGTTCCGGAGAGCTGTTTTATCTGATTCCTACCGCTTATATTTACCTAGGCCACAACTACAAAATAATCAGGATATCATTTTCAGTTTTCTCCTACGAATAGCCAAATTATAGAATGAGCTTCCTTCTGCGATGTTTCCAGCACGATACGGCATTATGTACTTAAAAAAGCGCGTACACTTTGCTAAAACGCTGCCAACGCTTCTGCTGTTCCCCTCTTGTAGCAGGAGAGCGCAGGCAGAGGTGATCACTTAACATCAGGTACGCTCGTTCGTTCTCCTTTTCCATAAAAAAGAATATTAAACTTACATTTGTGTTACGTCTTTGTTGATTAAAGAGACAATATTTAACAAGTCTTTTGATCATTCAAGTATTGATATTGAAATTTTTTCCCTTTTATAATTTATATGTCTAGATAGCGCATTGCTGCTGGACAACCGTTGAAAACAGGCCAGGCTTATTTCGTTAGTGTGCGTGACAAGCTACTTCTTACAGTCGTGATTTGTATGTCACTTTGTGCTAGTCCTAATTCTTAATGTCTTTCGACGTTTACGCAGTTGGCATAGTCTATCTAGATGTATAATTGATCTAAGATCTATAAGATAAGCTTTTTTAAAAGTCGTCAGATCTAACAAACAATAGACGTACCTTGTGAAAATTATTCAACAGTTTATAAAAATTGTTATTCTCTGAAGTTATGTTACTTTCGGACATTTAATTCAGACGCACTACACGGTTATATTAAAACCCAGACCTGACGTCGTTGTTACGGTATTCAAAACAAGTATCATAAACCTTTTGCCTTGTACTTTCCCCGGGGCGTAAAAAGAAGAGGGGAGTCCCAGGCCCATGGGTGTCCTAAGAGGCGACTAAGGACTTTTTAGAAGTGGGAGAGTCCCGCTGCCGTCTAATGACGTCAACACAATCGGGTCAGACTCGTCCGGGTTAATTACCACACTCGCACAGAATACCGGCGTGAAGTAGCGGCCTAGTGCCGCTATGTTTCGCATAGGTTAGTGTCGACGACCGGAGACCGGCTGTGAACGGCTGAATCACTTGGTGTTGCGAAGAGACATCGCTTCATTGTGTATCCCTGTACCGCATTTATCATGGGGGGTGTTCCGAAGAGCTGTTTTACCTGATTCCTGCCGCCGAATTCCATCTTCGCACGACACTCCATAAGTTAGGATATCATCCCCAACACCTGGATGTGTGGCGGTCCTCCACAGTGCGGTTTTCAAGGAGCTTTCTTCCACGTACTACAAAGCTGTGGAATGAACTTCCTTGTGCGGTGTTTCCGGGACGATACGACATGGGTACCTTCAAAAAAGGCGCGTAAACCTTCCTTCAAGGCTGTCAACGCTCCTGTGATTCTTCTGGTGTTGCAAGAGAATGTTCAAGGCGCTGATCATTTAACACCAGGTGACCCGTACGCTCGTTTGTCCTCTATTAGTCTCTCGGTAGTCTTGTAGACTTGTACGCTATTATTCTCTTCAATTAATATATAAAGTATATAGGAAAGCAATGGCAATAATTTGTAATATGTTGCGTGATAGGGTATTGTTATGCAAATATATAGATAAATAAAATTAAATATGATAAGTGGTATATGATTAAGTATTTAGTGGAAGCAACATTTTTTTCCACTAAATTGCGTGAACCTTTTAATATTCCAAATACACTTGATTTTTTTTGATTTGAAATATTTATTCTTTCAACTTATTTTGAGTCAAATATCGAAAAAAGAGCCCTTATTTTCAATCAAAAATTCTCACGTCCAAATATAAAAAAGTCGGTGGACTTTTTGTTCATTGAAATATCTACTTTTTGATGGTGTGAAAAAAAATATGTTAAAATATTAAATGACTATGATACATTTTCAGAAAATGTAAGCCCATCAAAAGAAATTTCATAGAGAATTCGTACCTGTTTTTTCGTAGCAGAAAATATATGGATAACAATTAAACAAATCTATTTATAAATAAAAACAGAATAATATAACACTTAACTATTATCCTTTTTACATTTATAAATAAATTTGATTAATTGTAATCCATATTTTTGCTGCTACAAAATAACAGATATGAATTCTCTTTGTTCTGTTGTGATGCTGGTTATAATTATAATGGTGAAAATAAACGAAAGAATCCGGGTTAAGTCAGTAAGATTTCATTTTTCTAACAGAACTAATATACTGACACAACTATTGACAACAACAGTCAAAACATAAAAATGAAAACTTCAAAAACAAAACAAAGTTATAGCACGAAAATATCACGACATACATGGACCTAACGGTAATGAAACCACAAACCGTACTGACGCAACAGGACGAGCGCGAGGGGGTGAAGGGAAACGGGAGGGGGCTTCACGTTCCAGCGAGGTCCAGAGATATTTATTTTATTTTTGATTTTTTTTTTATTATTATGGCAATACATCGTTTGCTGGGTCAGCTAGTAATATAATATATAAGAGATTGACTCATTACAATATCTCCGGAACCGTAGCACAAAGAGACTTGAAATTAGTTATGAATATTGCTTTTGTCAAGTAGGGGCCAGCAAGTAGTGGTCAGATAGTCTACATATTAGTACGCTATATGCGCAGGCATAGTATCATTGCTGGCATAGCATCCACGTGGACGAAGTCGGGGCCTGCAGCTAGTGTATTAATATTTGCTAATAATTACTAAGGCTTCAACTTCAATTACTCATCTTATAGGAAAACAAGACATAATATCCTTATAATCCGAAAGTCACAAAATCTTTCCGAGCACAAAACACAAGTGGGTTGTTTCTTACAAAGGGCCTGTTCAGGTCCCCTTCGCAGACGGATGTCATCCATCTTGTTTTTATTTTCCCCTCATCCAGATTACCGTATTCGTCAAAGTGCAATATCATCAAATCACTGTGAAAGAAGTTTCATGATTCGGATGGCGGGATAAAATATTACTCGGGGCAAGCTTCACTTCTATAAGGTCGAGTAGTTAGGATTGTGAAACAGTAAATGCGTTGCTATAGTTTTTAATCCACAACGCACAAAAAATTCGGTCTGTGGCATCGTTAACTATCACATTGAAAGTTGGATTTTAATGCGATGTTCTTATGTAGGTATATACTGAAACGCTGATAATATGACGGTGGGTGTTTATAACTTTTTTATATAATATGTTACGGCATATAGTCGAAGTGCGGCGAAATCTAGTTTAAGCCGGCTACACCTGGGTGAAGCCAGTCATATGCGATAAAACTTAGATGTATCCTATTGTATTCGGTCAAAACTAGACTAAGCCTTCATCACAACAGCCGCCCATCGTTGATTAAATAGTCCCTTTTTTGAAACGTGATATTTAAAAAAATTGGGATTGCACATCGGGAGTGCCGTCAAAAGTGAAAACATGAACATTAACGGTGTCCATTTTTGAATATTTTTTGAATGCTTATGGAATAATTTCGCACGAATTGCTTTATTTATCAGTAAAAATGTACGAGCTTTTATCTGGTTAAATGCAATATTCATTTATTGCGCTGCGCTATCGTACACAAAAATGACAATTAATATTACGTAAAAAAATTAACACTTCAGAACTATTACAATTATTTGACATTAAAAGGTATATCTCTCAGAAACATCAGCTTTCATCTATAATAAACTGTAAAAATATTTCACGGCTGAGATTCGATCCCTTGACCTCGCGGTGTTTCGGCTTCGCAATCACAATGATTCAACCACTGGTCCAATGACCGAATGATCATTAACTTGAAGTAGCAGAACTATATTTAGAAGTATAAATCTATCATCCAAAATAACAACGACTGTCTTACAAATTTTCGATCTGACCACTTGTCCTGACGCGAGTTTAACGTATTATACCCATCCCAAGAAAAGTGCTCAACGCCGCTAAAGAAGTGTTCACTTTAAAAACCAGTTTGTTCTCATTACTATATATATATATACAAGAGAAGAGAAAACCTAATTAGGCCATACGAAATACATCTGTTTTTTATATATTATATTCATAAATTTACACACACATACATTTACATACACTTAATCATAATTGTGTATGTGTGGTAAATTTTTCTTTATCTGATCACGTTTTCCAATAAGACTCGATCAGACTTTATCCGAGTTCGCGTAACATAACCGAGCGTGAGAGGTCATTCACATTCAACACACACAAAATAAAGTGATAAGCGTGCCTTTAGAAGTCACTTCCAAACTGCAATACATTCAATTCGATGTTAGTCTGGTACTAGTTAATATTTTGATAATCGCTTTATATCATCTCATGGTGGAGTAAGCCTTATAGCCCTGATAGCACCTTATGCCGAGTCACTCAAGACGTATTTCATGGTACGTCGACTCACGAAATGATATTGTCGGATATATGATTTTCAGCTGTTACAAATGTATCATATACTGCACCTTACTAATGGGATAATACGTTTTATCCCGATGAGGATTCTGAAATTCTTAAAGTAAAATTGAGAAATGTATTTTCGTATAATGTCTACAACTAATTACCCTAAATTTGTTAGTGAAATTGTTTGCTGAAAAAGTTTATTTTATTAAGTATGTAGGATTTGTCTTTTCCTCCAAAAAATACCTCGGAAGTTTCATCTATACATATAAAAATGAATTGCTGTTCGTTAGTCTCGCTAAAACTCGAGACCGGCTGGACCGATTTGGCAAATTTAGGTCTTGAATTATTTGTGGAAGTCCAGAGAAGGTTTAAAAGATGAATAAATAGGAAAATGCTCGGAATGAAATAAAAACAACAAATTTGTTCTTCCTTTGATATGTCCATACATAATTTCTAAGAGAGAATTTATTGACGCACGGTTTGACAGTATCAATTTCAATTTCAGTGAAACAATTTTATTACGACAGCAGGGTGCATATTTTACAAAGTAATTCTTGCTGTTATGATATATTACTGACAAGTTCATAAAAAACATTATTTTATTTATTATATACAGAACAACGTCTGTCGGGTCAACTAGTTTTATTATAAATATTTGGTGTTAGTGGAGCTTCAATCAGTGGAAATAAAACTGAATCTCCTTCACTGAATCTTGGGCTCAAATGTTAAAATACAAGTAAAATCAGAATTTATAGATGAATAATTTCTACCACAAAAAATCTTTGAATATTTTGAGGATATTATCAATCTGGGTGGTGAACAGGTCATAAGATGGATGGTTTTTTCTCCAACTCCAACTCATGTGATAATCTGTAACAAAATTTCCAAATCAAATCAAAAAGATTGTATTTCGTAGGTAAATTGCATTACACTTGAAATATGTAATTTTTTCATACAGCTCGTTCGGAAGGCTCGTTAGAGAAGAACGTGCAATAAACTCTTAGGTTGCTCTTTTCAAAACAGAATGGTATTAAAAGTTCTTATTTTCAATTACATTTACAGATCATTTCAATTACAATGTATGCAAAGTGAAGCAACAAAACTACTCAAACGTCAATTACTAAATGCCTTACACGAGTAAGTCAAGAAATGTAAATTAATAAAAAAAAAACACAGTTATAAATATTGAGTACATACATATAGTAAAATACAGTTGATGCATCAATCCACACATACCGTAAATAAAATGAAGGCATTATGAAAGTATTTTATTAGCTATTATATTATATAAAAAAATATATAATAACTTAAATTAAAAAAATAAAGGAAATAAAAAACATAATGCAGATTCGGTTACATTATAAGATATAAATTACTTATTAATTTTTTATTAGTAGTTTACATAGTATTTTTTTCAGAAATCATTATTTGCAAACGTATGTTATTTTCTTGCTTTACATGCCTTTAAGATAGTTATATTATGTTATTAGGTTATATATGATAGTTATACCACGGACGAGTAAAAAAATAAGGACTCCGTTTCAGCTTAAATAGCAGTGAGGCACCAAAACAAGCCGATAAACGCGTAAATACATAGCCCCACGCATACACTTACACTAATACAAGCCGATCGGCCGCCATTATGTGATATGCCATCGTCAGTGACAGATCAGTTTGCGTCGAAATAAAATATTTTAAAAATGCTGTCGTGCGTTGTGAAATAGTGTAAAATCAATAATATAAAAGTATTTGTGGACATATTATGATTATTTAAGGGAGAAAAAATTGTAACCGCACACACACTAGCATAAAGGTGCATCACTTGCTAATATCACGGCGCGGAGTCCTTCTTTTTTTACTAGTCCGTGAGTTTTGCATAAAAAATTCTAGTATCTATATATATTTTGTGTATTGATATTTGCTACTATAATCAAATGATCTTAGAGAGTTATCACCTAGTATAAATATATAATTTCTGTTATTGTGTAATCCAAAACTCCAATCAAAACTATCTAATATTTCTCCGCTTTCTGGTTGAGATAATTTTCTTTTCTTGGATAATAACTATGAATCGGCGGCTATAATTAAAACAAAATTTCTTCTTTACAAAATATGTTAACTTGAGGATCTGTAAGGGCTAGTCATCACTCGTTCACGCAAGTTAGAGCATGTGATCCAATGATGCATAAGGTCAGCTACACATGAGTTTCACGAATGGCTGCCGCTCCGCCCAGGCGATGAAACTAGGCTGTGGAAGCTATTCTTAGCCAGTGGATGTTGGCCTTAATTATCGTATGGTCTAAAGTATAAAAATACTGAACACTTTTTAAAGAAAAGGAGAACAAACGAGCGTACGAGTTACGTGATGTTAAGTGATCACCGCCGCCCACATTATCTGGCAACACCAGAAGAATCAAGGAGCCTTTAAGGATTAAAAAGATATTCGCGCTATTTATAACCTAGGTCCTAAAGAATCATTAAGAGGAAAATTTTAAGTCATGAATATAATAATTAATTCTTAATTTATTATTAAAAAATTATGCCCGGAGGAAGATTAGCGCATTTACTGGAAACTTTGATAATATTAATGTGTGAACACCAGGAAAAGCCAAAAACTTGTTATGCCTAATACTCGGTTAGGACGAGTTGGTAAGTCATATTTTGTAAGATGAACCTAATGAACACGATCCCAGAAAATGTATAAAATAATGTATTTTGAAATTCAAAAGACTTTTTAAAAAAGGCTTGAAAATATTACTATTATACAAATGAATCCAACAACCACCTCGTGAACAAAGTAAATATTTTCGTAATATCGCTTACAAATTAGGCCACACTACGTTTAGTTATACTGAGAGAATATATTGACGCTGTGAATCTACAAGGGAAAATTATAATGTATTAAGTTGATTGTTGCGTGATAATCTAATATATAAAATTCTCGTGTCATGTTTTTTTGACATTTTTTTTAAATTAGTTTGATTATGAGTCAGCATTAAAAAATACATACAACTTTTGTATCGCGATTTTAATATCGGCAGTAAAACGTTTGCTAGGTCAGCTAGTCTAATATATAAAATTCTCGTGTCATGGTGTTAAAAATTGAACTCCTCCGAAACGGCTTGACCGATTCTCATGAAATTTTGAGTGCATATTGGGTAGGTCTGAGAATCAGACAACATCTATTTTTCATCCCACAAAATGTTAAGGGTGGTCCACACGATTTTTTTTTAATTTTTTTGACCTTTTCTCAAATTTGTTTGATTATGAGCATGAGCATTAAAAAAAATACAACTGCAAATTTTCACTCATCTACGAACAACAGCTACTTTTGTATCGCGATTTTAATATCGGGAATACAACGTTTGCTGGTTCAGCTAGTATATATATAAACATCATAAACGTCTGTTATATTTTTTAATTTTTATAGTACAGTTTTTATGGGATTGGAGGAGCGTATTGATCACCTGATGGTAAAATTTCACAACTGCTCATGCAGAAACAGAGGAATGAAAGGAGAGTTGCCAGACGTAAGTGGGTATGAGCGCCTTTTTGAAGGTATTATTATTTGAATATATATCTTATCGACTTGTGAACACCACGCAAAAAAATTGTTTGTACTCGTTCCGTAGTTACTGAACGTGGAAAATGATGAAGGGACGCTATTCATCGGCTAGTGAGGATGATGTATAAATTATCCGGGTGTAGGATTCAGTACCAGGTATGAATGAGGTTCGGAACAGTCCCTGTGATAAGTGCGGTAAAAGTCGCACAGTGACAAAATACAGCAAATATTGTATGTATTTGTTAAAATACGTCCTTGTTTTTGTTGTGATTGGAGCAACACAAGTTTTAATAAGTCTCGTTTGAAAGATATCGGTGGCAGAACAATCAACGCGAGGTGTAGGGTGTCGGGTCGATAACCAATCAGCAGCCGGCAATGTTACCTGTTCTGATTAGCTGTCCAAGCGTCGGTGCTCAGTGCCAATATAATTTGTACCTCTCGATATTTTCCCAACAGATCGAGATTAATAATATAAAAGCAGGAGAGTTCCAGGATATCATGAACCAGTGTGCAAGCTTTGTACGTTTTTCATTGTCTAAATAAAGAGACATTTTACTGTACCTTCAAAGAAAAAGTCATATATCGTATGCGTATAAATATATGCGTACTTGTAATAAAATCTCTTTGAATTCTATATATTATATATGATATTGGCAACAACAAAAAAGAAAAAAGTTCAACATGCACCGCGAAATCATTTGTTACGTTTACGGACCTGATGCAGTGTCAGAAGAGAAGCGAAATGTTTATTAAAGCTATTTTAATCCGGAAATATGGTTCCTACACGAGTTCACTGAAGGAATGCTAATGAACCGTATAATCTTTGTCTTAATGAAGTTAAACTGTTTTTGAAGATATTGATAACTGGTGAAGAGTGAAGACCATGGGTTAGCTATCAATAAGTAGATGCTGTGTCTATGTGTGATTCGAAGGGCGTTTTTCATGATGAGGCTGTTCCGCTTATTACAAATACTTAGATTAAAGCTACAAGTTGAGATAAAGCAGCCGGAATAGATCATAATATGGTCTTTCAACACGATAACGTTAGACAACATATTTAGAAATCTTTCGGCAGTTTCATATTTACAACAATAAAGAACTGCCACTACCTATAACATGGCAATAAGTTATCGAACAAAATATCACAATAATATGAAGATTATTAGTAATTGTGACAGTAATCAAGACCATCATGTTCACGAAGCATCCTTACACAAAAAATCAATTCTTTAGAACTTGAATGAAATGGGTAATGCATTAAATATGCGATAATTTGTATTAACACAGTTTATTTTTTATTACTGTTTATGTAATATTTGATATTATTTAAACACGATTCATGTATTGGATGCACCAGCACCTAATAATTTTTGTTATGTATGTTACAGCCAATGTAAAATAGTCTATTTGATTGAAAATAGTGGCCGTTGAGTTTCTTGTATGTTCTTCTCACGAGCTCTACTTTTACCGAACATATACCCCCTTATTCATAATAGTCTGCTAACTTAAAGCATTGTTAATTCTCACTCTGTCTTCTTCTATTGACCTAAGTCAGAATGAGAAATAACACTCCTTAGCGGCTGTTTGATGTTAGCGTACCATTACGAATAAGGGGGATAGTAGATTCTGTAATTCAAAATACCTTAATATTTTTAATGACAATTCAAAAGCGCTTAGTTAAAGCCTGAGTGAATAAAGTTTATTTTACTTACAACACCTTGGGACTTCCCTATTCTTTTTATGCCCCGGGGAAGCGCAGGGCAAATCAGGGCATCACGACTCCTTAAATGTCACCACGTATCCTAGTCTATACTTGGACAAGACGTACTATCATATTCGTTATAGGACAGTGTAAGATAAAAATACTTAACAGTAAAAATACCCATTTCATACATTATATTATATTGTAAACCAAATTAACTATTGTTTTTGTAACTAGTTATGCCTGCAACGTTTTGATGTCGGTAGTAAATACTACCTAATGCCAATATAAATTTTGCATTAGCACTTACAACACAGTTCTTTTATAATCATTGATACAAACTAAAAAATGTTTCAGCGAATATATCTTACTGATTAATTATTTACTTATCTTGTTTTAATAATAACATGTTTGAAGTAGGTAGCTATTTTTCTATATTATATTAAGCATGCTGTATATGATCTTTTTGATTGTTATTAAATAATTAATAATGATTCCGTAATTTAATAATGCGGTGCGATGTAATATTAACTCGAGTCTTGTTTCTGTTATCTGGTATTAAATCGGAACGCTCCCGGCGCAGAGCCTATTTTCAATTACACAGAATGCTATTAACACTGTTTTCAGTAATATGGCAGGCGTTCGGGACACACCGCCTCAGGCTTCGCTGCGACACGTGAAAAGAACAGTTTAATTAATACGGCTGGGGCTGTCGATGTAGCAGACAATTCACACTTCCAGATGTTAACACTGATTCGCAATAATGTACTATCTACAAAATTGAATCGCGACCCACCTTAATGTTATTTCCCTACAGTCATAATAAACAAGTTGGTCGAAATTAGCTTGAACATATATTTTCTAAGTAACTGTTATTATTTTATTCGACACCATTATTTTGTCATACAATCTTTTTCATCCAATTCCAATATATATACATATAAACAGCAAAGTGGGCCGTGAATCAATTTTAATGATACAAGTTATGTTATGAATAGGCTTCTTGCGACTCATTTATCGAATAAAGAAATCGTTTCGTCTTACAATGTATCAATAGTGTTAACCAGCAAAAAACCGCCTTTAAATCAAAGAATGGAGATAGTAACAAATAGCCTATTCATGTCCTGGATATTAATTAATGTTTTCTGTACTTATATATTATGTACAGCTGGTTTTTCTTTCGATATACTATGAAACTTCTAAGCCGATCGGTATAATACTTATTACCATAACATGCAGCGTGTTTTGGAGAAGGTTAGTTTAACTACTTAAATAAATAAAATCAACATCACTTTATTCATGTTACACTGATGTAGTTACACTGATGAATATCAAAAGTAATTTATCTGATATCTATAATTGTTTAACATACCCATACACTCGCAACATAAAATTTTTATAATTCAGTCAATGACTTTTCATTACATATGACAATTTATACAATGAGCGGGCCCGGGGTCCTTAATAAAACAACGTTTTGCCAAACAAAACAACGCCGGGTCAACTCTAGTGGCTTTGCCAATTAATTAGTTGACATTCCTAAATTCATTCCACGAAAGCGCAAAACAATTTTACTGTGAAGATAGTTGTAGAAGAACTAATCAGAGATACACCAATACAAAATTGTATAATATGGAATCAAAATTTTTGAGCTATTAACTTCAATTATTTCGAACAAGAAACAGTTTTTCTATAAAATGGAACTATACATATAATATGAAATTGTTGAACACAGCAACTCGCCTATAAGTCCTGTGGTTCATAAACATAATGGTAAAGTGATTGTTGATGACAAGCTGCCGCTGAATTCCACATTCGCACGATACGCCACAAGTTAGGATATCATCCCCACCATCTGGATCTGTCTCCACAGTATGTTTTTCAAGGAGCTTTCTTCCACGTACTACAAACATGTTGAATGAACTTCCTTGTGCGGTGTTTCCGGGACGATACGACCTAGGTGCCTTCAAAAAAAGCGTACACTTTCCTTAAAGGCTGGCAACGCTTCTGTGATTCTTCTGGTGTTGAAAGAATGTGGGCGGCGGTGATCACTTAACACCAGGTGAACCGTACGCTCGTTTTTCCTCCTTTTCCATAAAAAAACATATAAAGTAAATGTCAAGGTAGACATTACTTTTTTATTGTTTACATAAACTTTGAAATCAACTACATGTGTGACTGAGGTTAATAGAAGTCGAGAAAGTAATTGTCTGAATTGGTTACTCGTACCATGTGTTGCCTCACAAATAGTAATAATAAAGAAAAAGTTTATACGGTTTTAATCACAAAATAAGCCAATTTTTTCGATTTCTTGACAATAAATCGGTTTTTCCTCGTTTTGTTATAATACTTGTATCTATGTAATTGCTAAAATTAAAATTTTGCTTGAAATTATACTCTAACAAAAATCATAATGTCATTTCGCATATTTAGGGATCGAAAAATATAAATTGCGGATGTAAAAAAAATATTTATGCTTAATTAAAAAGTCAACCCCTTGAATTATATTGTTAAGGTAGCTAATGGATAACCATATTACATTGTTAAACAACTTGATTTTAGTTTATTTTAGTGAAAAATAAATTGCAATCATATACAATACTAGCTGACCCGGCAAACGTTGTTTTGCCATATAAAGTATAATTCACGCGATAGTTTTATAAGTAATAAAATATTGCCTATATTATAGCCTGTACATCATTTTGTTCTATTGTCAATAGTTTTTGCAGCGCACGCAAAAATAGGTTTTCGATTTTACACCTTGTGTTACAAAATAGCAATTTTATTACGGATCCCTAATTTTGAAAAACATAGCCTTCCTCGATAAATGGACTACCCAACACTGAAAGAATCATTCAAATCGGACCAGTAATACCAGAGATTAGCGCGTTCAAACAAACAAACAAACACTGCAGCTTTATAATATTAGTATAGATTATATACGTTTATATAGAGCCTCTACGTATGTATGACAACAGGCTAGGTTTACTTTTGTATGCATGACAGCCTCGTCTTACTTTGTATTAGAGTGCGTGCGTTGCTGAAAATAGAGGTTTACAGTTGGTCGCTACTTTTTTCGACGTTTTCACAGATTGCGATATCCATTAAATTATGTTCTAAAATTCTCTAAAAGTCCTCAAGTAACAATGTGATCATTAAAAACAGCGTATAAGAGGATATAAAATAAAATAGCATTCTCTATGATACATCAATGGATTCACACCATCTTTCATAAATAAGAATTATTGTTTTTTAAATTTATTCACACGTGTGCAACTATTGACATGTGCAAGCAAGATAAACGAAGTGCTAACGCATTCTGAAAATAACACACAGTGCTTACTTACGATTCAACGATTATTGTTGGCAATTTTAATATCGGCTAGACACACACGCTCGTGTTTTTAATAACTGTAATGAATGCAGCAAATATGATGTGAAAGTACACGTAGCACAAGTTGTATACGAGGTGCCAACGGTTTCGGGTCAGTTCATGTTAGCTATGAATTAGCGGAAACCTGTTATATCATATATATTATATATACACGTCGTGGTAGGCAGAGAGAACAGAACGCCACTTGCTTCTATCCTTACAAACCTCACACGTTTCCTCTACATTCATTACTCTTTTCATACATGTTCGCCGGTTCCGGGGGCTTCGGACCTTTTGTTTTTCAAAACGTCCCCAACATGGTCAAAGAATGTCCTATGAGGTCTTCCGCTACCGACTTACCGAGATATACTTGCCTTATATTATATTTGAATATCCGGACGACCGAGCCTTGCTCGGATTTTTCAGGATGTACAAAACTTGAACAAAAAAAACTAATAGAACACCTGGATTCGGACCGGGGTCTTCTGCATTCCGGATCACCCAAAGTCCCATCTGAGCTATTATAGTCTTGTCTATAGTTTTCACATCGTGATGACCACAACCGCTCTATCAAGAGTGTAACGACCTTTACCTTTGTATTCTAATGTTATTGTAGCTGTTTTTCATTAAAACACGGATAAAACTACATTTTTTTAAATTGAAACCTAGCTAGATCCATTTATCGCCCCCGAAACTACCTCTATACTAAATTTTATGAAAATCGTTGGAGCCGTTTCCAAGATTCAGATTATATACATATATATATACAAGAATTGCTCGTTTAATGATATTAGATTAGTCATTCTTTGAGACGTGGAGCGAATGTAAATATTTAGCATAGAAATTTAGTATTCCACTTCTGTAAGTTATGTCGGTAAAAGTCTTCTATTTTCGAAAAAAACTGCAAAAAAAATAAAATAAGCTGTAACGCAAATTACTGTAAATAATAAAAATTCAAATTACTGTAATTAAGTAAATTTTTAAATCTACTTTAATTATATGTCGTGGTGGCCCATTATGACATCACGCCTCAGTAATTACTGATAACGCGTAATATCGTCGCGAATCTTCAAGCGAAGCGTTGATGATTATTGAGCTGTGACGTCATTCATATTTCAGTCAGTGGTGTTCGATTGCCAAATGATATTCTCTTATTATATTTCATAATAAATCTTTTTAATCTTATTTTTTTTTTGGAATATTATATTATATTTCCTTAAGAATTATATTCTTTGATTATTTACTTTACTTTATTTTATTATACTTTCGTCATGGTCAGACTTATTTTTCCAGATACTGGCATTAGCATCAATTTACATTAATACAATAAAGAAAACAAAACCTTTCAAATCGTATATGAAAATAAGCAAATAAACGTTAAAATAATGTACTCGTATTACACTGAACTGTTTAAAAATCATAAAAATAATAATACAAAATTTTTGTTTTATTAATTCGTTCTTTATTATACAGGGTAATAACAATTAAATATCTAATAGTCGAGTGTATTCATGCCTGTAAGGATCACTCATATCAATGAGGATCCACACACCTCGCATATATGTAAAAAATTTCAAATTTCAAATTTTATACATAATAAATCGGTCATCGCTCAGCTTGTCACTATGAACCCAGCTCTATGTTCATCCGGTATCGTTGTGAGCTTTACAGCGTGCATTAGTAAATTACACACGTACGCGGCTGGTCTTCAAACACGAGGTTTGTCGCGAGGTTTTACACTGAATCCTAATTAATTTGTTTAATTAACTTCTTTCATTCACACATACTTGCATTACTATGAGCCTTCAGATGTGTGATGTATAGAATATATTCATAGTAATGATTTTGTGTCCTGCTTGGTATTACGATGAAAGTTAAGTTTGTAATATGGAACTTTATTATAAGATCCCCATAGTCAGGATGGATTTATAGCTTATGTTATATTGTACCAAATAATGAATAGAAATAACAGTTATACTCAATACACTCGTTTTAATCACTTAAAAAAGGTATTGTGTTGAAATGGTTAATGATATTTCCTGCGGAACCCGAACATTGTAATTTATTGCTTAGAAAACTATTACCGAAAGTATGTGAGTATAACTTAGTTCAATTTGTTGGAATTATCCCTCTTCGGTGCTTCAGTTTAATGCCTTTTTGTGTTTTTATTCCATTAAGTCGTGCCAGGGGCGATTTTCACCCTCAAAATGTTTCAAGAAGGTTTGCGATGTTGCAGAAATTTACGAGTGGTCTGCTACATAATTTTAGAAAACACTACATTCAGTGAAATTTTGTTTAATAGAGCTAACGGAACATTCAATCTGCTCGTAATTAATATCAGTACCAACCCATGATGTTTCCTTCTGGAGCCCTTTTTTGAATTAACTCTTTCGAACTAAGCAACGCACTCCAATATCAGCTCGATCCGTTTGCCGCTGATTTGAGGCTCGAATTCTCGGGGAGCCAGTGCTCGGTGAACGGCTGGATCACTTGGCGTTACGTAGAGATGTCGCTTCATTGTGTGTCTTCTATCGTATTTATCACGGGGAGTGTTCCGAAGAGCTGTTTCACCTGAATCCTGCCGCCGAATTCCACATTCGCACGACACGCAACAAATTAGGTAGGTAAAATATCATCCCCACCAACGGCAACCGGCAACGCTCCTGTGATTCTTCTGATGTTGCGAGAGAATATGGGTGGCGGTGATTACTTAACACCAGTATAAGCAAACTTACAACACTCGATTGTTTCGCATGATATATCTTTGTATCGAAACAATAATATCTCAATAATAATAAATATTGCCTTACAACATATCAACTATATTTATACTGAAAATAACAGCAAGAGTTTAAAGCTTCCTGTTTTCTCTGTAGAACGTGATACATCATTAAATATCCGCATTCAGAGCGTTCAGAAGTAAACAAACAATCAACGGTGATATTGTATTTACAAAAGGTAATAATAATATTTAATGGATATCTTACATAACGGGGGATGAGTAATAAATTAAAGTAAATGGATGTTTCGTGTCGTCGTGGTGCTCTACTGCGTCTCAGGTTATTAATAATGAACTTGGTCGGCCGATTGGAAACTCCACTACGCACATGAGTTTATACAAGACGATACTTGAGACAAAGCTTTGTCCCTTTTACAGTTGATTGCTTTTATTCTACGGCCTTAACGATATTGATACAGAGATAGCAACAATACATACTCGTACTAGCAATCATAGATTGTTATCAGACTTTAATTCTTTTTATTTTATATTACTTAAAACCGAAGAAAGAGCATGTCGAGCTTCGCAGAGAGCTTTTTTATTTATTGTTGTCCACAAGTTACTACATATGATTTATCTGTTTACGAAGTACTGGTAGTCTAATTATTTTACAAGTATACATCCAATAGAACAGAGATGGCGTATTGGCAATGGCGGATAGAAAACAGTGTCATTTCAACAATAATATGTGAAAATATTATGTTTCAACACCACCCCTATGCGATATAAATCGAATCTCGATTGCAAAACACCAAAGTACTGATTCTGAGCCTGCTCCGAGCATAAAACATGCCGAACTGTACACAAAGTTGGAGCGGTTTTGATTAAAATTTTTACATGTCGATGTTGTGCGAGTACCTATCTAATGGGGCAGTTTCAAAGTTGCCTGATTACAAACCAACTGCACGAATGAAAAAACTTTCGAAACACTCTGAGTCGGCTTCAGTTAATTTTTAGGTTTCTTGTCATCATAGTAAATGAATGTGTAAGTATTTTCTAGTAAATATTTTTGATTTTTTACTATGCAGAAATTATTATGAGACATTTATTTTTCTACCCCATAATATACTGCACTAATTACTTGTTTTTTTTTACAGTGCGCACTTTCCTAATATACAATCACATTATTTCAGATGTATTATTAGTTGTTTTTTTACTGATATTAATTTTTAAATCAATGTAAGTAAAATATCTGCCTGACTATATAATGTATTTTGTCAATGCCAACCGACCTATCTACAACAAATATCACCACCGTAGCAATAAAAAGCGAAAAACTCCTTATTAATAATTTAGACAATTATTACTTTCTGGAATTCTGCCGAACTTAGTCCCCCTGAAAACCTGTTGACCTGGAAAGGCAACGAATAGTCTGGTAGTTTTTCAATTGTTAATAAATTTAATGCAAGAGTTAAGTGATGTCTAAAATTGATGTAATGTTGTCCTTTAAAATATTTCGTTTGAAAACTTATTTATAGGATAATGATAATTTACAACATATTAACTTGCCCAAAACGAGACATACTCTGAACTATATAATACAACGATATAATATTTAATATAATAACTTAAAAATACATAAATACTTATAAACATCCTCATATGATCATACGTATACATTAAAATATAGACTGTGACAGCCGTGAACACGTAGAACAAAATAGCGACGAACTGTTAGCCTCTGTTTTCAGCAACACACACACACACTAAAACAAAGTGACTGGCATATCCCGAGTGTGAGACGTAGCTGTCATGCACAATAAAAATAAACCTGTCCTGTTGTCATACATTGCCTAACAGCAAGAGGCTCTATGTAGACGTATAAATTTTAATAAACAACAAATGAAAAAAAGGTTGGGCATTTGTTTCTTTGTTTGAAGTGTTACATTTTTTTAAACCAGCCAGATACAAACAGTACAGCCAAAGAGATTATATTACAAGTCTAAATTACATGCGAAAAGACTTTTTCCCCGACCTTAATAATTAATGACATAGTTAATTAAAGTATTTATGTTTTAGAGAGTCTCATATCTCAATCATTATTAGTTTTTTAGAATTCGTCTCCACTAATAAATTAGGTTACGTTAGACCTCCAGCGGTTGTGTGATTTTCTAGAAGATAAGATATAGATTTAATTCAATTTAATTGAAATAAAAACCGCCCGTTTTTGCAAATCATTGAAGTTTATGTTATTGCGTGTATCTTGAATTTGTCAACTACCACAGTTTTGAGATGGAATCTAGTTTAAGTATTTAATGAAATCCAATTCAACCGTTGCTTGTTGCCCTGCGAAATACTGAGAATTTGAAAAATATTTTCATAGCTCATTTAGAGCGTGCATGAATTTCAGGAACGTAGGCTGATAAATTCCTATGAAACGGTTTCTATTTTCAACCTTTATATTTTGAATAAAACATTTTAAAAGTGTTTGTTTTTATGAAAAATGTATTTATATTGGTTGTAAGTAATTTAAGTGGGATGCTCATTTACACAGGACGCTGGCTAGATTATGGGTACCACAACGGCACCAATTTCTGCCGTGAAGCATTAAAATGTTAGCATTATTCTGTTTCGTTGTGAAGGGCGCCGTAGCTAATGAAATTACTGGGCAAATAAGACTTAACATTTTATATCTCAAGATGATGAGCACAATTGTAGTGGCGCTGATAATTTTCTGGATTTTTCAAGAATCCTGAGCGGCATTGCATTGTAATGGGCAGGGCGTATTAAATGCCATCAGCTGAACGTCATGCTTGTCTCGTCTCTTACTGTCACAAATAAAGTGTTTGTATACTTATGTATGCACGCAAGAAGTTGTACTTCATTGGCGTAACAAAATAAATCCTACAAATAATTTATTCGACGTGCTATTCTACGTTTGTAGAAAGAACAATATCGTAAATATCGTGATAGTAAATTATTAAATATTAACGAATACGGCTGTATTGGCTTGAACCCTTTGCCTGTCCTAATAATGGACGAAAAAACCAAAAATATTAATTAATGTCTCTGAAAACTTTTATTTTAAGATGTCGTTGTGCGCGCGCAACATAATAGTCAAAGAAGTTTATCTTCAATAACATCAAGAAGGTACAAACGTCGTTATGTTTTACTTTTATGTCAATGTAATTTTGCTGTTATAAACCTATTTAAATATGATTTAAATATTCTTTTGTTGTATTTTAGTTTGGTTTGGTCTTGTTACCAATGCTCTAAATAAATAAAACAAAGAATAAATTTAATTTTTCAGAAATGTGTCAAATGTCAATAATTGTTAATTGTCAATGTTTAAAAGACATATTTTAATAACCAACTTCAACCTGTTACTTTTGTGTTACAGTGATGGACGCGCATCTTAAAATTTCATTCTCATCATTTTTCATAACGCGCCTAAAGAAGTATAACTTCAAAAATTCAAGAATAAGAGGAGGTTAACATGATGTTTATATTTTTTATTGTTAACATAGATCTCCGCTGTTTATGCATTATTTTTCAGAAGAAAATGAGGAATGTCCTCAAATTCTATGTGAAGTATGGCGTTTTTTGTGTGTCAGCAATATTATTATATTGATTATTTTAAATGATATTAAGCGTTACTAACACCATGGAGACATAATATATCCCAATTAATAATTACATTTATATTAACTGCTCTTATTTAATTACTGTGTACTAGTAGTGTTATTTTATATAAGTATCACTTCAGTTTAAAAATGATTATCAATTACTTTATAGTATACTAGCTAAATAAAATAAATAAAAAATCCATTGTCATCTCGCAACCCTATTGCGGATCTGTGGATGTAACAGAATAATATAAAAATCGCGATAGAAAAATAGTTGTTTATCGTAGACGCGTGAAAATTTTAAGTTGTATGTATTTTTAACGTAGTATCATAATTTATCTAAAATTAAAAAAAAATGGGGTGGACTACCCTTAACATTTAGGGGGATGAAACATAGATGTTGTCCGATTCTCAGACCTACCCAATATGCTTACAAAGTTTCATGAGAATTAGTCAAGCCGTTTCGGAGGAGTTTCACTACAAACACCGCAACACGAGAATTTTATATATTAGATTATTATTAGCATACAATATTCAGATCTTTAGTCAAATTAACTTTCATTTGACTCGTGTAAGTTGGCACTACAGCAGTGCCAACTAATATGTGCATTAACACGGTTGGCTGTCGTGAAATATATAAGCTAGAGTGAAAATTCAACATACATTACTTATTGTGAATTCTAATTCGAAACTCCGCCCAAATTCAGTAATTGCAAGAATTGTGTGTGTTTAAATTACCACCCACTTCTACAAACATGAAGTATTTTGTCTACAGAAAGTATGATTTAACGCAGCGGTACGAAAAAGGTTGAACTTTTCATTGATAAGTGGACTTCATGGATGGCGACATGATAGTGAAACGGTATAACGAACCAAATGTTATAAAGAATCTGCATCTTCAGAATCTGCATACTTATAATAATATATATTTTTTTTTCAATGTTAGTAATGCTTAGAAACGAAGTTTTTTCGGGTGTTTTATATCACAGGAATTCTACTAAGAAGGCTTCATAGGGTGAAATAGCCAGTATATCCATTACACCAAATTTAGATATCCACCAGATACAAAATTATTTCCTTTGTATTTCCGCCACAAGTCTAAAGACCAACAAGTGATGTGTACATCATCATAACGAATATATTAGAATAATAATAATTTAAAAATATTAAAAACAATTATAATTATATTAAACTTATCGTAATGCATTTTACCTACTCGTTTCTGTTGGAAGTTTTTACTAAAATCTGGAATATTTTACTACTAATAATACCCCATCCATACGGTAAAATAATATTAACATATTCATAAGAATCATAAAACACTTAAATGTAAGTATATAAAAGTAAATCTTTTATCTTGTTCTGGTACATCCCTAATACAATATAGAAACGGTGGTAGGTCTTGGGATGAGTAAATTTGATCACTATAACTGCATTCCAACTGTCGCAGACTAACCGTGGCCCGTTCTTCAACCGAGTCACGAAATATGTGGGTCGCGACTGTCAGCGATTTTATATTTTTTGATTTAATGTATAAGCAATACATTAGTGCATTTGAGGCTAAAAATAAAAGCATCACTTTTAAGTCGCCAAGTGCATATTATAGCTTTTAATAATTTATTTAATTTTCAATCTAGGTTAGAAATAATTTTAGTATATTTTCGTTGCATGTAGTTATTTTTATCAAGTGTATAGAGATGAAAACATTATTCACACTATTAATGCTCAGCAGTTTTGCATTGTTATATTTCAGAATTATGGTACACTATGGAGAATGTATTTATGTATATTTATGAATATAATAGGTGAGTTGCTCTTAGCATATAAAATTTTCAAATTTACAGTTGTTTATGTATAATTAAAAGTTTAAAACATAATGTGATTTGTCTATCTACTGAATGTAAATTATTCAATTTTATCCATCCAGCCATTACTCCATTAACCAATAAACATTATCTGTTAACATGAGTTTGGTGGCCTTTTGATTTATATTATTTATGCATTTATTTTTGGCCACAGAAGCTAATGGTGAACCGAGTATTTTAAACATCTTAAGTTTGTAATGTATTTAGTATATTCATAATGAATCTATCTAATTCAAGTCAAACGTCAGTAGATTTGCAATGCAACAAAATATAGATTTTAAGTACTTAAATGTTATCTATAATTAGTAGTAAAAACACACGTATAAATACATGTTACAATTTTGCATGAAGCTTTTCATAAGCATGTATACATCAGTTTTAAGCTATCACTATGACCCCACCACGAACCAACCACAAGCAGAGGTTCGCTAAGAGGTGTTTGTATTGAAATTGATTTATGGAAATTTCACGGAGACGCTTCCACAGTTAAGAGTCGTCGGACGGTTTGTTATAAGAAGTGTGCGACATTTTTACTTTATGTTGTCGACAAGCGCAGAAGTTGGGAATGAGTTTGTAAAATTTTCGTTAAGACTCATGACGTTGCAAGTATATTTGGACTTCTCCAATATAGATTGAAGTAAAGGGGCCAACGATAAATCATGTTATACGAATATCACGATTTTAAATCCAATCCTACTCTTGTCTCGGTTGGTCACATTTGTTGATAATTTAAATAGACTTCTCAAAAATTAGTTATTTTTAAGTAGTTTCTCTCACTTCTGGGATTAAAATATTTGTGATAAAAAATGTGTGTACAATGGGATTTGAAAATGACAGCACAAGCTACAACCCTGAATAAGGTGATTTTGATTTGATTGCCCTAAAGGATTGAGCTTTTGATTACTGTTTGTAAAAATATAATATTAATTACAAGTTTAAGCAGAATTGTCAAATTGTAAGTAGAGGTATTTGGTGAGTATTGCATGATATGTAGATTAGGATTATTTTTATTGTTGTTTGCTGAGTTCTCGTAACAGGTTTCGTCATGCTCGCTTAAATGTCACTGCTTGTGGCGGTGACATGGGACGGGTCGCCCCCTTCCCTAAAATATGATTGAGGGAGGCGATGGCTGGCTCATGCGTCATGCTCGTGAATGGGCGCTGCTTGCGGTGGCAGTATGATCCTGTTGCCGGAGACTCGGTTTCAGATTCTTAAAAGTTATTGTGTGTATATATATATATGTATGGATATATACATATTTATTTGTTAATAATCGCTTATAAAATTCTCCCAGGATACCTTTATTTATTTATGGTGTATGTGGATGATGCAGCTACTGTACTCAATAATTTTTGTATTAATTTACATTTACTTTTTTGACTTACTCGTGTAAGACATTGACTATTTGACGTTTGAGTGTGTCTGTAGCATCATTTTACATATTATATTGTAATTTGAAATGATTTGTAAATCGACGTACTGAAATGTAAATCTTGATATAAAAAAGTGGCAATGAGTTTCTTGCTACTTCTTCTCATTAGCTCAACCCTTTACGAAGTAGCGGTAGATTCAATAAGATTTTTTTTTGACATTCATAAGTGTCATTTCCGTGACCTACGTGAATAAATTGATTTTGATTTGATTTGATTTGAACAAAACATGTCAACCGTCATATGGTTAGCCTAGTTGGTAAGAGTTACTGGGTCATACCCCGACAAAGCCCGTATCGTCCAAATAGTTTGTTACAAATTAATTTGACTTTTGACATAAGTTTGTTCATTACAAGTTATGTCGGAGATACCCACCCGATCTCTTATGCATTTTTTACATTTGTGATAAGGAACTCCAAAATTCCATTTCGTATCGACTACGTTAATAAATTAGCTGAGCTCAGTAAATCTACGTCATAGCAAAAATATTACAAAGGGCTCCAATAGGGACGCAGGTGTGTTTCTCTACACCGCAGTTACGGCACCTAGCTAGCCATTTATGTTATTGCAAAGTTATTACTTTATTGTCACGGTAGATAAAATTGATGGAGCCAATTATAAAACTGTTTAAAAGTGTCGCGTCTGTTGTTAAGTCCTGCTCTGAACAATGATTTAAGTAATTATAAAAGTGTGTAAGTGTGAACGAACGCAACAAGTTATACTTTTCGGTGACAAAACAAAAATCTTTAAAATAAATATTCCTCGTTATATTTTAGGTATTTTGAAAGTACAATATTTGAACAAAGAAGGTATTGAAGATAAGAAGGTAAGAACAAAAACCGATGACAAAAGTGTTTCCTCGTTTGTCATGATAAGTCTTAAAAAATTAAATAACTTTATTATAAGAGAAACGCAATCATACGAGTAAGTGATTAAATTAGGTAATATTACAATAAAACTTCTTTAAATCATAAAATTAAACTAAAAATAATGTAGTAAAAGTTCTTCAACATATTTCACAACTCAGTATCTTTCTTTTTTTTTACAAAAAAGCATAAACGAGGTTTTTAAATGGATCCCTGTACAGCTTTGCGCAAACTTTTTAAAACACGAATGCATGAATCGTAATCTTAACTTTGGCGGACAAAAATTAAAATATTATTATTATATCAGTTATTTAATATATAAAATGTTTAGTATTTGTGAAATATCTGGTGTGATTTTTATTTGTTAAACCACATTGCAATGCCACATTAATTGGAATTTAATAGAGAAAAAGATCTAAGAAAAATTTATTTGTTGAACACATCAGATCATAACCTAATCAATGGCTCAACCTGACGGAACTCATAGGGAACAAAAATATAAACACATAGTTTATTTATAAAGATTACGTAGGTACTGCAAATTTCTTCCACAGTATTCTTAGGTGAAGAAAAAAAACATAATATCTAAAATTGCAAAGTCCTATATCATTAAATAGCTGTCGGTATAATAATTGTGGAGTTTGTCAACAATATTGTAGCGAGTGTAATTGATGTCAGTTATAAAAATATTGTTTTAGAACAAAATTAATCGACAGTGAATTGAACGATTATATTAATATAGAAAGTCCGCAGTGTGTTAGTTTAGATAATTAAAAAAAATATTCTGCTATATATTTTATTTTACTCACAAATTATTAATTTTGACTTCAAATAAGTGCACTACACCTACCTTACCTGTAAGTGCAATATAAATAAAAAAAACAATTTCAGTTTCGAGAAAACTGATTTTTTGTACATGTCGAGAGTAGAGCACTACTTCAACGCTTGGCTTAGAGGCGTGTTATAAGTTATAAATCAAATCAAATCAAATCAAAATCTCTTCATTCATATAGGTCAAGGAAATTACACTTATGACAGTCAATAGTTTTTTTTATATATATATAAGTACCAATTAATTCAGTAAATCTAAACTTACTCGATCCTATGTAAAATAAAAACTAACCTAATGCTATAGTGTTGTGTATTTACAGCAATTTTAAAAGTTGTTTAGTTAAATTCTATTCAAACAGCAGACACGATGTGAGTTTGCATAGGATTTACATACACACACTTAAGCCCTCTAATCCTCTCGAAGATTTCGGGAAAGGGCCAACGGGAACTCAATGTGAACATTGGCTCGCGGAGAAAACTCTTAAGATATCATGATGTTCAAACGATACTAACCTTTATTTGAGTACATTTATTGAGTAATATTGTGCACTATGATTTTATCATATTTGTGACTATTATTGTTGTTTCGTATTTCTATCTAACATAAATCGGCTAATACTTATAAATATTTACCTGTTTGGTTGTTGCTTCCCAATGTCGCGGCATTTTATTTATTAAATACACTGATAGTGATATATACTTAAATTGATTCATTAAATTTGATACATATTCCATTATTAGAAATGCTCGTGCGTATTCAAATATGAAATATATTTCTTAGTAACAAAATATTGAATTGCAATTTGCATTGCTTTGAAATGGTTTCATGATTTCAATGATTGACGATTATATAAATAATTGATTAAAACGAAATTATGTTTAGTACGGTTTCATACTCCAACTAGCACAACAGAATCCTTTTGAATGTAAATAAATTACATGATCATTTTATGTTCATCAATACATTATACATGGTTCCTTTTATGACAATAAGAGACGAGGCGAGTTGGACGTTCAGCTTATGGCAATTGATACGCCCTGTCCCGATTCTTGAAAATTCAAAAAATCTGAGCGGTACTACAATTTCGCTCGCATCCTTGAGACATAAGATTTTAATTTTGTCGTTTGCCCAGTAATTTCACTAGCTACAGTGCCCTTCTGACCAAAACACAATAATGTTTACACATTACCGCTTCCCAGCAGAAATAAGCGCCGTTGTGCTACCCGTAATCTAGCCGGCATCCTGTGCAAAGGAGCCTCCCATTGGTAGATATGGATAATAATTCAGCTAAAAATATCAAACTTAATACAAATAAATAACATAAAATTATCTTCTATCGCGAGCACTTATCTTTTATAAGTAAATACTAATTAGAACATAAATGAATTTCAAAACAGCTTCAATGAATAGATCCAGTGTACTGTCTAAGCATTTTTTTTTAAAACAACGCTACACAAATATCACCTTAAAGAGAATCACAAACAAACGAGAATTGATTGATTGGTCTCGCAACAGGTTCGGGGGGACCGGCCGGCTGGGCTACGATGGAATGATCAAAGCATTTTATCCCATCTTTGTGGGGAGTTTCATTTGTTTAAAAAGAACCGCAGTACTTTTTCTGTTTGTTATAGGGATTGCGCTCTGGATAGCCGGATTTAGGGATTGAATGGATATCGCAGAAAATATAGCATATTTTCTGATGATTTTTCGATAATATTATTGAAACAATAGAAAATTTAACTTTTGTGGGTTGTACGGCTAAGTGTAGTCGTAACGTTTACCATTTTGATAATGAAGAAGAAAGTTATTATTTATCTTAATTATAAATTTTGTTTTTAAGTTTCAGACATAACTGCTTCTAATTTCTTAAATGCAGATTTTAGACTGACCTCAAGAGATATATATATATATATATATATATATATATATATATAATAAAAATATAATAGCAGTGATGTATGATATTTTTCTCCAGTTTTGATTTATTATTAAAATATGGAAAAAAGTTAAAGTTATTTATTGACTGTGTAATGAATTTTGTGCTTTTAAGGCAGATTTGTGTGGACCATCATTTAGTTGCTCCAATGGTATGAAACACATTTCCCGTGAAACGCTGGTGGTTATTTCTTAAGGAAGGAAGGTATACGATTGTATGGGAATGCCTGATTTTAAGAAATCATCGCCGCCTATTCTCTCTTGGACCTGAGCAACCACAGGAACGTTTGAAACTGCTATATTATGTACTCATATCGTCTCTTCCTGGAAATACCGTGCAAGGATTTTCATTACACAGTTTTCAAGTACGTGGAAGAAAGTATTTAATTGATTGAACTCGCTGGTAATAAATTTGAAATCTTGTAAAATCGGAGGGTAACAGCGTTACCATATGAAGATCGTGTTTGTTGACCTAGGAACCGATTGACTGATACCAATTTAAGAAAATTTATTGAAGTGGGCGTCACTTTGCGGAAATCCATAATTATCCAAATTATACTAAAGAAAACTCAAAACATTTGGATGATACCAATTTGTTTGAGAGGGTAAAGAGGTTAACTCTAATAACTATATTTTGCTGATATTGTGTTTAGAGACTAACACATCCAGAGTGAATAAATTTACATAAAATTTATTCTCCATAGTAATAATTATTGTAAAGTCAAAGTCAAATAAGCTTATTTCGATTACGCTTAAACTAAACACTTTTGAAACGTCACTATAAATATTTCTTTGACATTAATTGATCTACCATAATATGTTCACTAACATAAAGCTCATGAGATACATACAAGAAACTTGACGGCCACGCTTTTCAATCAATAGAGTATTGTACAATATCTGTAATATACAAAACACATTAGCTTGTAAAGTGCTGCTTCAAATATGGGAATTGTGTTAGTTAAAAGCATATTATCAACACCCATGCTTTAAATCCTCTATTAAACATTATAAAACATTTAGTTTTTTGCCAACATTAAAACACCCAATGTACTAATAACCATAACATCATCCAAAAGAGTATTTGCTTGCAAAAAGTATGCGACTGTTGATAATTAGGTATTAAAACACTCATATAATACTATTATCGCATTCGTGTTTTACTACCCCTTATTACGCAACAGTTGCATAAATAACTACTAAATATCAAATATTTCATAAGAAGTAATAAATATTAAACTGTATCAGAATAATATATCGTATTTTGGATACATCAACCTTTTAGAGCTTGAATTCACTGTTTGTATTTAAGCTGAGTTTGCTATTATTTCCATAATTTGCGTGAAAATAAATGTGAAATAAAAAATACTTTCCCTTCTTAACGAAACCAATGAAGGGTGAGCGATGAACAAAAAATACTCCCTTCTGCCATCCTTAATTACTGCTTGAAAAGAAATCAAAGGTTCGCGATTATTACCGTGTAAGTGGAAGTCAATTTGTTCTCGCTTCATTCAATTTGATTGTATTTTACGCAAATGCGACCCAATTACGGATAAAAAATAAAGAACTTCACTGCTTGGATGAATTTTGTGGAGAAAAGTATAATAATTGTTCTGGTAATTAATTTTGGGCCGTGGATTAAATGAGTTGATATTCCTTGTTGGTGTTAGATTACGAATTCAGTGCCACTTCTGGTGTTACAGAAACAATTATCTATACCATTGAGTGTGTAATATAACATTTATGTTTTAACCATAAGCAGTTGATTGTTAATGAAGTATTGTTCTAAGATGACATAATATGTCAACATTAAGAGAATATTAATGTAGTAACTCATGATATTACTATGGAAATCTTTACTCAATCACTAGAAGCTGAGATTCAGCATGATTTTGGTAGAACGCGATGTACCGTTAATTAAAGTTGGAGGACCTCCTCCAGTCGGTATTAGCCAAGGTAGGTTTGTAACTATATACATAGTTCGTTACACAGGTAAGATGTGCTTGAGTCGCACGCGTGTTTGAGGAGGCGAGAGCGGGGCCGTGGCGTAAGGACACAGATTCCAAAAATAACAATAATCATAACAAGAATTAGATTAATTAATTATATTGTATAAAATATGCAACTAAATCTATTGTTTTGGAAGTGTTTTTGAAGTTGTTTGTTTTTTTGCAAATTTTTTTTACTTTTTATCTAAACGATGTCTCCTCTTTATTGAGATAGATTTTATATAATATGTACAATGTACATTCTGGGGCACTGCCTCATACATTTTTAAGTCTAGTCTACTAGTCTTAGTAGTAGTCTAGTCTTCTAATAACATAGATTTAATATAGATTAAGTGGCAACTTCTCCAGTATAAGATAAAAGATCACTCACGATGGATACGTAATTTCTACATGATTAATAACTACACATTTTACTCGAACGAATGTAGGTGAATGTAGATGTCAGTAATCTAAAATATTTTTGCGTGAGTTTGAGAATGGAATGAGAATATTCATAATTGAAAAATATTTCGAGCACGTCGTGTTTTACCAATCCGGAAACGAACTCCGGATTCTTAATTGAGAATTTCGTAAAGGAAATATTGACTCCAGAGATTAATATTGATAGGTAGAATCGTTTATATACGTTTCCAGCGGCTGGCTTGCACAGCCATAACAGGATGCATGCGCACCACGCCTACTTCTGCCCTTGAAACTATTCTAGGGCTAACACCACTCGACATACACTTTCAACAAGAAGCGACAATGGTGACTCTACGTCTAAAGCTAATGGGTGTATGGAAAAATGAAGACTGCCTAACAGATAATCTCTGGAATAGGGTAACAAAGGACTATCCACTCTGTGAGGCACAATGCGACAAGATACCTAAAACACATGCTTTTCTTAAGAACTATCACATACAGCTATGTGAGAAAGATGCTGACCAGTCAGGTGTAAACGAATTAAGAATTTACACAGACGGCTCGAAAATAGCTGCTGGAACTGGTGAACCGGCATATTCTCACAGGAACTAAACATACACACTTCCATACCCTTGGGCACACACAGCTCCATCTTCCAATGTGAGTGCGTAGCCATCAAGGAAGCCGCCAGCGCAATATTAAGAAGGAAGGTACATGGCTACAGTATCAGAATTCTTTCTGACAGTATGGCGGTACTAACAGCGCTGAAGGGTACCTACAACTCAGCACTAATACACGAGTGTCACCAAACCCTGGAACAAGTTGCCTCTTATAACCGGGTAACTCTGCAATGGATCAAGGGACATAGCGGTTCGTTGGGAAATGATGCAGCGGATGAGCTTGCAAGGCGGGCATCGGCAAATATAGTGACTGGTCCATTGCCACTTCTGCCACTGCCCTTCAGCCAAATGCGCTCATGGATACGCTCTCTCACCAACGACCTACACAACACCCGATGGATGAATGTCTCAAGCTGTAGACAGTCGAAGAAGGTGATACCTGACGTAGACTTATCAGCCTCAACAGACTTGACATCCGTATAATGGTGGGCACCTTAACGGGTCACACGTCACTAAACAAACACCTTTTCATAATCGGCGTAACGGACAGTCCTAAGTGCAGAGGCAGTCTGGCCGAAGACGAAACGGTCGCTCACGTAATCCTGGAATATGCGGGGGTGGCCAACCAACGGGCAAAAACCTTAAGCAATACGAGGTCGCTCCAAGAAGTCTGCGAACACCCCAGGAATGTTCTGAACTTCTGGAAGGAGCTGGGCTGGTTGGAGTAACTGGCCATTACTGCACGCAAAATGAACCCATGCTAGTGGTTTAATTGCGGAAACAGGAGCCCCTATACCATACCATGATGGGTAGAATAAATAAAAATCATTTAACTCACTTGTCGCTTGTGATATTTAATATAATATTACATATTTAAAAAAGTATTGAATCAATATTTATTGTTGCAGTAACATTTGTAAAACAGGCTTTAAGATTTATTTTATGAGACTCGCTCGATCCTGTAGACAAACTGTGTAAACAGTTTTACAGGACTTTGTATTATTTTAAGAAGAAACTGTATATTTATAAATAAATAAAAAATTGTATAAAAAAATCTGAATGGCATCGCAATTACGCTCATCACTTTGAGATATAAGTTGTTAAGATTTATTTGCCCAATAATTTCATTAGCTACAGCACTCTTTAATCCGAAATACAATAATTACTGCTTCACGGCGGTAGACAAAAGCGCCACCGTTGTTACCGACCTAAACGGCTTTCTGTGTAAAGAAGAAACCTACTGGTAAATAATAAAATTAAATATTTACTTAAATTAAAACTTACAAAATCATTGATTAAAATTTCTGCTGTGTTAATCATTATTAAGACAGATAATAACAATGATTGCTAAACTAAAGTGGCAGTAGGCAGGGCACATAGTTCGACGGACATATGGCCGTTGGGGCAGGAAAGTCCTCGAATGGCGACCACGTACCGGAAGACACAGTGATTGTAGGCACCCCGCAAGATGGACCGACGATCTGGTCAAGATCGCCGGAATAGGTTGAATGAAGGCAGAGCGATCTTTGGACAACTTATATACTTACCCTTTGTCCAGCTGTGGACGTCTTCCGGTTCTTCTTTTTATTCTCGTAAATTGCATAAAGAAATGAATCCAAATGATATAAATTTGCGATTCATCAATAATTTTTATAACAAAGAGGAATAAATACACAAAATATTGATCATTTCTAGTTTCATGGATACAGTTTATTCCGGATCAAATTAAAATACGTATATCCATAGATGTTACGTTGTAAAGTGACTAACGTCCAAGGTATAATTATATATTATTCAATTTTATATTTTCAAACAAAAATATTAGTCTAGATCAGGGCGTGTCGTGCTACCAGTAAAATTGTATTTCCTGCTATATAATATGGATCATGGGAACTTGTTATTGGTAATTAAGTGAACAATCTACTCTGAAACTTGACGAGGCTTGCTTAGTTAATATCATACATGTTGAAGCAGGCTCCTAAAATGTAACAAGTTTGAGAAATTTTCAATTATGCTGAAAACTTTGGCTATTACATATATATTATAATATCATGAAGATGTATACTGGCCGAAGAAAGTTGGACAATTTAAACCCAACTACAAGCATATTTCATGGACATATGTGCCCATCTCTCTCTTGTTTATACGATGTGCCTCCGATCAAACATTTTATTATGCTTAGATAACCAATATATTGTTGCAAGGATTTAAGTGTAGTTAATTGATAGATTTTCATAAGAATTTACCAAAATATATATATAACCTACTGCAGTAGTTTCGCGGGCGCTTACATGAAAGGTGAGACTTTTTTTTATGCTGCTTGACAAAATAACTAACTTTTTTTCAAATGTTTGTAACATCATATTTACAATAGTTTTGAAAGTTGATACGCGTTTTAATGACATTAAATGTATTATATTTAAATTTAGTATTTTTCATTAAAATGTCGTGGCGGTATCGTGTGAAGAACGTTTCGACGGACCTTTTCGACTTGGAGAAGAGCCACTAACAACACGAGTGCAGAAAAGTTTGACTGGAACCACATTGCATGGCCAGACTTTTGACATTTGAAGAAATGTCGCGCTGTATGCTTTGGAAAGTTTATTTCAACCACAAGTATTATGAGTTTCAACCTTATAATATTCAATGCAAGCACCCGCTACTTGGCTGAAAAGGATTTTATTTACGTGGGAATCTGATTATTGAATTGAAATATTACTTTGTTGAACGACACACAGACAAAACGTTTCGGCTAAGTCGGCCGAAGCGTGCTTATAGAATGGTAGCTATTGTTATAATTTAATTTACTTTTTTTTAAATTGAAATGAAAACAAACAGCAAATAACACAGGGAGCTTATTCATTCAAATAGGTTTAGCGATTAGATGAGATCAGCGAGCACAAACGCATATACAAAAAGACTCGAAATATTATAATGTATTTTTGTTTTAATAATTCATATTATATTCATGTTCTCAATTTGATTCTTTTTTAATATTTTAGGTTAAGTAATTTCTTACGATAAATTCGGAGGAATGATTCTAGGTAGATATAAACTAAATTAGATTTGTAAACAAAATTAATGAACGATGCAAGACTCGAATCCGCGACCTCTCGGGTTTCGTCCGAGCGCTCTTCCACTGAGCCAACTGTTCGGGTTGGGACAGAACCCGAGAGGTCGCGGGTTCGCATCCCGTATCGTTTATGAGTTTTGGTTACAAATTTAATTTAATTAATCCCAAACGTGAGGGACGTCATTTTAAAAATAACGTCATATTGCTTAGATGTAAACTATCAATATTTATATAAAGAGTACTTAAAAAAATTACATGTGTCCAACTTTATTTCTCGCTTTCTTCTGGATCCCTCTGCTACCAGATTTTTATTTTTTATGTGTTTTGTTTTATGGACTTACTATACACTTTTCGGCATGTCATTGCTTGTTAAAAGTGTTAAACTGTTAACAAGTACATCGTTAACTTACAGATATATCACTATACATTACGAAATGCTGAATAAAAAAATATGTGAAAATATGGTGCTGGTGCGCTACACGTATCAGGCGTATTAGTCCATAGAGCGTCTTGTCCTCGAGGTTAAAGTGCATGTCATTGGACCACGCGGAATGTCACCCATGTAATGGACAGTGGTCCTGTGCACCAATGTACTTAAATAACCTCTAACAGAGACAAATGGCATGATTGTGATGCGTATTATATCTTCTGCTGATAACAAAACTTCACAAGAGCTGCATGTAAAGAGCGTAGCGACAGAACACAGGATGAATATTATCATCACTTGAATCTAATATAAGGGGGTAAAATTAGGAAATATATTTAATATTCATTTAATCAAAATAACTCCCATTAATAATAATGTAATATAAATTCTATACATTGCTGCCATCTAATAAGAAGGTCATTTATGCCTTTGTGATAGAACTGTGGTGATCCAGATTCGACAAACTGTGAAAGCATTTTGTACTGCCTCCTGAGGAGAAAAAAATTTATCCCGTCGAAAATTGTACAATTTTTTTTTTTTTTATCTAAGTCGGATCGGCGATCAGTCACAAGACTATAAGCGGATGAGTTGGGTGAGTATGACATTTAGACGAAGAGACCAGTGTCTCATCTGCCTTCCTATAACACATCCTTCCTTTTCAGCCTATTCATCGCTCTGGGCCGGATTAGGAGATCATTAGCCAGGGTATTTGGGTGAACCGAGAGGCGATCAGCGTATTTCCTTTTGAATTTATCAATTTCCGACTGAACACTGGGAACGCCAAGATATTGATGGATTTCGTCATTTCTGGAAAACCATGGGGCACTTGTGATGGTACGCAGGATGTTGTTTTGCACACGTTGGATAAGCATGATGTTGCTTTTGCTGGCAGAGCCCCACAGTGGGATTCCGTAGGTCCAGATGGGCTTCAATACAGCATTGTAGATTAGAAGCTTATTGTCAGTAGACAGGACAGAGTTTCTACCCATGAGCCAGTGAAGGTTTCGGAACCTATGATTAATTTCATCCCGTTTCTTCTTTATGTGAGAAATCCATGTGAATCTTCTGTCTAAGTTAAAGCCTAGGTATTTCACTTTCTCAGAATCTGGTAGAACATCAGAGCCAAGTTTGACAGGAGGGCAATTTCCCCTTCTTAACGAGAAGGTGATGTGGTTCGATTTTTGAGCACTTGCCCGAATGCGCCATTTATTCATCCATGCATGGGTCTCGTCTAAAAGGTGTTGGAGCTTATTACTAGCCTGTGCTGGGTCTTCATCGCTTGCAAGGTAGGCTACATCATCGGCATATGTTGCTACGGTGACGTCTTCAGATACCGGTAAGTCTGAAGTAAATATGCTATACATTACGGGACCAAGTACTGAACCCTGTGGAACGCCGGCTTCAATTTTTCGTAGCGTAGATCTAGCATCTCTCTGTTTCACTTGGAAAAGCCTGTCTTCCAGGTAGGACTTGATGATGAGGTAGAGAGAGTGTGAAAGTTTGTCTTTAACTTTGCACAATAGCCCTTTGTGCCAGACTCTGTCAAATGCTTGGTGAACGTCTAAAAATGCCGCAGAGCAGAAAAGTTTCATTTCAAAGCAGCGTCTGATCTCGTGATGAACCCGATGCATCTGCTCAATTGTCGAGTGCTGTTTCCGAAACCCGAACTGGTGCTTTGGAATGATGTTGCAGTTTACCATGAGTTCATTCAAGCGGACTAATAATATTTTTTCCCATAATTTTGATATCACTGGAGTTAAACTTCTTGGTCGGAATGATGAAGCTTCATGAGGAGGTTTTCCAGCTTTGTGAATCATAATAATTTCCGATACTTTCCAGATTATGGGAAAATATGAATTTCTCATGGTAGCATTAAAGAGTGAGGCAAGAAATGTTATGCATTTTCTGGTAAGATTTTTAAGAACTGTGGGAGTAATTAAATCAAATCCAGGTGCCTTGTTGGAATTCAGTCGTCTAATCTCATACGCGATTTCCTTTGGAGATGTGGGTCTATTCCTGAGAGAAGGCATTGGTTCAACGACACGTCGCCCAGTGTGTCGAGGTTGGTCGCTAAAGACTGAGTTAACCCATCAGTCATTCATCCTATTAGCGCGTGCCTCACTGTAGGATTGGGGGATTAGTTAGAGAGGTTACCTTCCTCGCGGTCCGAGTGGCGAAGCTCAGACCCCCGTTCCTGCAAAACATGACTGCAGGCTTACGGTCTGGGGTAGCCGGTTAAGGCTACACTTCGGTTTTTCTGTCGGGGTTGTCTCCCTTATCTAGAAAGTCGGTTTTAGGGCGCCAACAATTCGCCTGTGCCCTTCATACTTCGCTATTACAGTCATGAGGTAGGTGAAGATGTGTGACACTCATAAGGGACTGTAACATTGCCCGGGGTAGACGAACCACCTGAAAGTTCACATGGATCCACCCCTAGCCTGTACGTCGGCAGAACTAGAGGCAGCGAGGACGTGTATGATTGGACTGGATGATGCGCGCCAGTAGCCCAGTGCCACACACCTGAGCGTACGCTATTGGCTCTATCTCAGCATTTATTTGATGTATATCTTCTAGAAATGATAAGAATATACACCACCGAGGCCTGACATCATCTCCCCCCCCCCCCCCCAATTCGTACTGAAAAATTTAAATTCGTTTTATTTAAATTTAATATTCATTTAATCAAAATAACTCCCATTAATAATAATGTAATATAAATTCTATACATTGCTGCCATCTAATAAGAAGGTCATTTATGCCTTTGTGATAGAACTGTGGTGATCCAGATTCGACAAACTGTGAAAGCATTTTGTACTGCCTCCTGAGGAGAAAAAAATTTATCCCGTCGAAAATTGTACAAATCACGAAAAAAATGGTAGTCCGTTGGATCAAGATCTGGGGTAGGGTGACGAATGATTTCTAATTGCAATTCTTGTAGAGTTAAAACGGTTTCTCGTGCTGTATGAGGTCTCGCGTTATCATGGAGCAATAATGGTGAAAATCCATTAATGATTCGGGTAGTATTCACTGCTAGTTTTGCTATCATTGTTTGGAGTTTGGCACAGTAAACATCTGCCGTTATTGCTTGACCAGATCGGAGAAAGGTATAGTGAATAACACCATGCATGCAAACAGTTACCATTATCTTTTTATTGGTAAGCTTTGCTTTAGGACACTGTTGTGGCGTTTGACCTGGGGTCAGCCATTACATTTTTCGCTTATGGTTATCGTAAAGAATCCACTTCTCATCGCATGACGCAAATGAGTCAATATTGTTGGTAAGGTGACGTTAAACCATGCCACTAATTCCTGGGTAGTTTGGCTCGGATCGGCTTCCACAATCTCTTTCAATTCATTGGTACTGTGTGGGCGTTCTTCTACGTTGTTCGTTTTTCAAATCAAAGTTTCCATCACGAAAGCGTTTAAATCAAAATCGCACGGTGCGATCATTAGCAGTCGCCTCTCCAATCACAACATTGATATAGCGAGTTATTTCTGCCGCGTTACTTGCGCGTCGCAACTCACTCAAATTTTCGAAGTATCCATCTTTGTTGCTTAAGCTGAATAAAAAAAACAACTGAAAGTCGATAATAGAACGTTGCACATTTTTAAAAAGATGAACTACACAGGTAACATGTGAAAAAAGTTTCAATCAAAAATCTCAAACCATGAAGGTTCTATGTCAATTCGAAGTACCTATTACAATAATAACCCCTATTACAACTGACGATAGCATAGCATGCGTGCAAGAGAGAAGCTGATTATCTCCAACGGATATAAAGCAAGATAGAAAATAGTTTTGTATTTATTAATAAGTGAATTTTTTGTATGATGCAGTTGCAACCCTAATAAAATAAAATAAAATAAAATAAAATAAAATAAAATAAAATAAAATAAAATAAAATAAAATAAAATAAAATAAAATAAAATAAAATAAAATAAAATAAAATAAAATAAAATAAAATAAAATAAAATAAAATAAAATAAAATAAAATAAAATAAAATAAAATAAAATAAAATAAAATAAAATAAAATAAAATAAAATAAAATAAAATAAAATAAAATAAAATAAAATAAAATAAAATAAAATAAAATAAAATAAAATAAAATAAAATAAAATAAAATAAAATAAAATAAAATAAAATAAAATAAAATAAAATAAAATAAAATAAAATAAAATAAAATAAAATAAAATAAAATAAAATAAAATAAAATAAAATAAAATAAAATAAAATAAAATAAAATAAAATAAAATAAAATAAAATAAAATAAAATAAAATAAAATAAAATAAAATAAAATAAAATAAAATAAAATAAAATAAAATAAAATAAAATAAAATAAAATAAAATAAAATAAAATAAAATAAAATAAAATAAAATAAAATAAAATAAAATAAAATAAAATAAAATAAAATAAAATAAAATAAAATAAAATAAAATAAAATAAAATAAAATAAAATAAAATAAAATAAAATAAAATAAAATAAAATAAAATAAAATAAAATAAAAATTAACACAATTACTAATATTCCAACAGAAACTGGGCAGAGCCCAAGCACATACGGCCATAGTTCCACGGACAGATAGCCCGTGGGGCAGATGAGTCCTTGAATGGCGACCACGTACAGGAAGACGGAGTGTTAATAGACCTCCCACAAGATGGACCGACGATCTGGTCAAGATAGCCGGAATACGTTGGTTAAGGACAGGACCTATCGTCGTGGAGATCTTTCGGGGAGGCCTTTGTCCAGCAGTGAAGATCTTCCGGCTGATGATGATGAACGCCTTAGCTCGTCAACGTTTGCAGTGGAAGTGTCGACGCTAATGAGACTGCGCCTTTTATAGACGTCTTCAACTGTCACTTTCTACAATATAGTATTATAAATATGAAACCACTACCTAACGCACACATTGACAAAATCAAAATATTTCAATTTTTTTTGAGTTGAGCACGAGAATTTTCCGAGTCAACATCTCCTGAGGATGCCTCGTATAGAGGCGAGACACGTGTCGAATTGATTCGAGACAAAATAGTATTAGCGCAATTTACACTGGAAATAACACAAAAAAATTTGATATTTATGGATTACCGCGAAAAAACTCCTAATTCACTCATTATTGGTCTGTCGTTACTCTTTGATAATATTGTAAGTTTACGGTCAAGAGTATATTATATGCAGATAACCAAAACGCGCTGTATAAATTATACTGAGGCGCAGTCTATCATTAAGTTGCATAATATTCGAGCGAACAGAATTGGTGCAAACTTCGCATAATTAAAACAGCATATTAAGGTATCGTATGTAACATAGATAATTACTACGAGCTTTGTAAAGCGTGTTGCGTTAATTAAACCGCGGACGGACGCACGCTATGAATGATGGCTCGCGGGATCAACAATGAAACACGGCTAGGAGAGAGAGTTATTGTGATGGTGGCCAGTGTTGATTGATGGTGTGGATTGATCAGCTAGGACATTGTTAATAATGACAATACCTCGAAGCGTGTTATTGAGTTTCGTCTTCTCCTGCAAGTTATTTTTTTTTTATGGAAAAGGAGGTATAAGCGAGCGTACGGGTCATCAAGTGATCACCGCCACCAACGCTCGAAAAATCACATAAACATTGCCAGCCTTTAAGGCAGGTGTACGCGCCATTATGAACCCAGGACGATTCCTGGAAACACTGCACAAGGAAGCTCATTCCACAGCTTTTTTTGTACGTTGAAGACAGTCCCTTACAAACCACGCTATGTGGGAACGCCAGCAGATAATGGGGATGATATCCTAACTTGTGGCGTGTTGTGTAAAAAGGTGGAAGTTGAAAAAGAGTAAGTTTCTCCTACAATATCTGCAGGCCAAGTATCTATAGGCTCCCAAAAGCAGCTCAACCTCAGAAAAGCATCCTAATGATTTAATTTTTAATTTCTAAAATAACCGCACCATTACAAATAGTATCATACAAAAACGCCCATTAAATTGTTTTAGTATTTTTGGGTCAATCAATAGTCAGTCATTTGTCTTGCAATGTCTTTTCAAGCCCAAAATGTATGTATAAAGTGAAGTTGTTAAGCGAAATACTTTTATTCGTTGATAAAAATATGAACCTGCTGAAGTTGAAAAAAATATGTAAATTATGAAGTTCTGTTACAAATATATTTTTTATTACAAGGGACGAGACAAGCAGGACGTTCAAGACGCTACTTATTATGGTGATTTCTTAAGCGACACGATGTCGGCATGTCGTTTGTAGCAGACCATGTCTTCTTAAATTTTATTGTCCATAATTTGTAGCCAAAGTTATTCAGAGTTAGACTAGAGTCAGTCTTCACCTCTTATAAGGCCGAAAACAGTGTTTTGGTACACTTTGGCTGAATTCTTCACAACTTTTTCCCAAATTTGAAGCTTAGAGACTCTTTGATAAGACACCTGGAGCGCCTCATGGAGTGGGGCTCCATGAAAAATATATAAGCCAAGTAATAGCAAATTGTTTTTATAGACTTAAAGTAATCTATAAAATTCGAAAATATTTAAGTACAGAACTTCGAGTTAGATTATGTGAAGCACTTGTACTATCAAAGCTCAATTACTGTGACGTTGTCTATGGGCCAAGATTACTATACAAAACAAAATGTTCCATCCAACGAGTGCAAAATGTTCCATCCAACGTGTGCTAAATGCGTGCGCTCGATTCTGTTGGAATATACCGCCCAGGCAGCACATCACTCCATATTTAAAAGAAGCCAATTTACTTAATATGGAAGGTCGGAGACGTCTGCACTTAGCAACGTTACTTTTCGGTATCGTAAATAATAAAACACCTCTTTACTTATTTAAAAAACTTGAATGGCTAGGACAACACAGTGCAAGTAATATAAAAACTAGATCTGCCTCGCAGATATTAGCAGTGCCCCGGCATCACTCAACAGCGTTTAGGGGTAGTTTTTGATACAATGCTACTAAGTGTTGGAACAATTTACCGCCACCAATTAAAGAAATGAAATTTTTTAGATTTAAAAATAAAAAAAACTATTTTAGATTAGATATCTTATAGTAAATATAGACTAACACAATTCTGTATCCTTATAATGTGTATTTAATGTTTACCAATATATTATCTATATCTCATTTTTATACTAATGTACCTCTTGTACCACCTATAATAGAAGTATTATGTATGTTCACTTAAAAATTATAATATGATTTAATATTAATTATAATTATTTATTTATCATTATATTTTATAGCTCTATTAATTTACAACATGTGCATGAAAAAAAATTACAATGGGAAAACTACAACAGAAGTTTACTCCAAACGTCACGAGGGGCTCCTGAAAACTAGTGTTGTGTTGGTGTCTTCTGCACTGACCAACAATATACTGAGTCAGCTCCTTTTAGCAGGGAATCACGCGCCGCACAGTTTTTTAATATATTTTTTTTATATTTTAATAATTTTTGATACATTAAATTTAATTTATTAGTTTAAGATTTATACTGTAAATTGAAGGTGTGTGTTTCTACTGTTAATAAAGTGTTTCTATTCTATTCTATTCTAAACCATGACTAATGCAGGACCATTGTTCTGGTGGTCATTACCACGTTGCACTTTTTCGATTACGTGTAAAGGTTCTTGGAGGTTTGAGTGTACACTTTGTCATTTTATTTATAGTAGTCCTCTTTAAGTGTGAAAAGTTTTCCATCAGTAAAATAGAGATTATCAGGTATTTCTGTACTTTGCGCCACATATCAGAGCAGCAAATATTTTGTACGAGCTATAGGAATTTATTTACGGCATGTTCTTTATATCTACAGTATGCATCAATATTCAGTTCTTCTTTGATGGTAGATGAAAGAATTTTTTTAATTATTGTGATAAAATTATTTGTTTTCTTGTAGGATTCCGGTGAATTCTGGCTAAAGGATTGACAGTCCTTTTAATTTTAATATTTTATGGTCTTTGACAGATACTCGTAATCTATTGGTAGATACATTATAAACTGGTTGACATGTAACAATTTAGTCATAAATCTTGACAAAACTAGAATAATGACATTTGCAAATAGACGCAATAAGATAGCATTGAACATTAATTATCTAAGTAAAAAAATATCTGAAATAACACAAACAAAATTTTTAGGCCTACATATTGATGATTGCTTAAATTGGAAAACCCATATTGAAAATTTGTGCTTGAAGCTAAATAGATTTTCATTTGCATTGCACATGCTGTCTAAAGTAGTAAACCAGTCCGCAGTGTTAGTAGCTTTTAACGCATATGTCACATCAAATATTCGGTACGGGATCATATTTTGGGGAAATTCCACAGATAAGGATAGAGTCTTTAAATGTCAGAAAAAATGTATAAGATCTATATTTCATTTAAGCCCTACTGATTCCTGTAAACCATATTTTGATAAATTTAAAATACTTACTTTCCCGTGCCTATATATATATGAAGTGCTAGTATTCATTAGATCAAATGATCAACTATTTAGTTACTCTGATAGTAAACGCAGAAAAAATAAAATATGTTTCACGCAGCATGCAACGGCACTTTTTGGTAATAGTATATTTAATATAGCTCCTCAGCTATATAATAAACTACCAGCATCATTAGCGGACCAAAACTTAAATATTAACTCTTTTAAAAATAAAATTAAGGAATTTTTAATGACGAAGAAATATTATTCAGTTAAAGAATATTTAACAGACATGAATGTATAGTTATTAGAATAAGTTCATTCAGATATTTCAAATTAACATTTTTAGTAAGCAAATTTTTATTTTTCACATTTTTGTAATATTATGGTGGATAGACTTTTATGAATAATTTGGTTTTTATGTTGTATGTTTTTCACGGTAAACTTAGAGTAAGAATTGTAAAATATTATTTTTGCATGCCTACCCGGCAGATTGTTAGCACCTATGATTATAATGTAACACCAATGTACCCACTCAATCTATGCAATTAAATGACTTGATTTGATTTGATTTGATTTGATTTGATTTGATTTGATTTGATACCGACATACTAGCGCCTTGCTAGCATTAAATGTCTTGAAAATGACAAACTGCTCTATACACACAAACTGTAAGACTATCACTGCTATTATGTTTTATTTAACACCCCATTCTATAATCTAGTCTCGTGCCAGAGTTTGGCAAGTCGACATCTACTGAGGATGCCTCGTATACAGGCGAAATACGTTATTGGTAGAATTAACACTCAAGAAAACTCACAACATTTGGATAATTATGGATTTCAGCACAATATCGCATAATTCAATAAATTTAACGCATTCCATTTTAATGATTTCATATCAACATCGAATGTGTAAAATGTTCTTCCATCTTACTGATCGAAGTTAACTTAAACTACGCGTACACCTTCCTTAACGGCCGGCAACGCTCTTGTGATTCCTCTGGTGTTGCAAGAGAATGTGGGCGGCGGTGATCACTTAACACCAGGTGACCCGTACGCTCGTTTGTCCTCCGATTCCATAAAAAAAAACACGTTCCGAATTTGATTTAAAAAAATAATAGTAGAAATTTTTAAGTTGTATATTAAAAAGATATGTGTTACAAAATTTAAGGACAAACAGACCTTAAATATTTTATTGACTCTTGCACCAATTTCTTTAGCAAAGGAACTATTGAACTATCTATGACATCGTGGATACCAAAATAATACTACGTTTGGTTGATTAAACATATAATTTGAAGATTTTTTAAGTTTTACACTTTAGCTAATTTGGCCATTGTTTTATCGTAGAATTAAAATAATATAAACAAACTAGGTAACTTTCAATATACATTACAGTGGCATACATTAAATGTTAATTTTAACCAAAACTTTTGCTTGCTTTTTATTGTAAAAAAGGCGTGACATTATTTGTATTGGGGAAAGTGTACTTAGTTATCAATAAAAAGAGCACAGGTAACCTTTTTAGTGAAGCGTAGAGCAAATATGTGCACCCCAAATGACGTCACGGGTGTCATAGGGCTAACTAAAATCGTTCGACGTGGGGCCGGGAATATAACACGACGCCCGCTTCACCTCTCTATTTTTCGCCTCTATATTGGCTTGTGTGAATGCTAAGATCATCCCACTTAGATGTTAAGCTTATTTTTATCTATATTAATATTATAATTATAAAGTTAAAGGTTTTTATTATTTTGAAAACGAGAGTGTTACACATTTAAATAAAAGAAAGAATTAAAAATTGGCGTGTAATTGTAACTGTTATTTTACATTAGATTTTGCGTTAAAGTTACATTTATATTATTATTTTAGCTTACCCGACGTTTCGAGACGTTTCTGAAAACGTGATCAGCATGTAGCAGCAAGAGGCTCTACTCTTTCTAGAGGTATAAAATATCTAAGCATTAAATCACTATTCCATCTATAGGAATCTTAACAGAACGATGCAAATAATGAGTGTAAGTGGTACATCGAAATTAATCGAGGCAAATAGATCGATTTGTGATACATGCAGCCCCAAATCGTGGGGGAGAACAAAAAAATATCCCGGTTCACCCCAGCGTTATCGAGTGCTGTCAACGGTTGTACTTCAAAGCGTCTCGTTGCCAAGCAACGGTCGTGACCCGCCATCCACGCACCGGCACACGGCGGGCTTAATTAAACTCAGGTTGGCGCCTAGGCCTTATTACTATCACCAGAGCACAGTATTGGTGCTCAGACTTAAGTATTATTGATAATATATAAAGTGTTGTTACTCACTTAGATTATTAATTATACGTTTCGAGATAGTCTCTTGCTGTTAGGCAACTGATAAAAACACGCTAGGTTTAATACTTTAGTGTGCGTGACAAGCAACTCGCGATTTGTATGGCACTATGTGTTAGTGTGCGTAAATTACTCAAAATAGTTTATGTATTATGTATGTTTAAAAATTGTTAACTCTAAACGCAATTTTTTTCGATGTATCCACAGCTGTCAGCTGTAGATAGACTATCTAGACATTCCATTTCACCATGGCGGCGCAATCAGTTGCACCACCATGGTGTCCGTAGCTACCAAAGTAGACACCATACAGACACCAGAGTTGCCACACCACACTGAGACAGTATCAAAAATATACCTCGAAGAGATAGCACTATTGCTGTATTTAAGTGAGAAAAGAAAGTTTAAGAGAGCCTTAGCGTTTTATTTTTAAATTACTTTCGGAAAAATCTGATGAGGAATTATCCTTAATTAATGATCTAATTTGAATTTTGATAATAAACCTGATGAAAATTATCCTTTGTAAGCAAATAAAAACGCAATTAAAAACAAAAAAAACAACAGTGCACTCGTATTGTAAGCAATAAGGTGGGAGCGTCACTGGCGACCGGATTGGCGGCCGAGCGAGTGAGACACCATACAGCAATAATTAGTGGTGGTGTGACCAGTAAAATTCTGTGCACGCGTCCGAGCTAGTTGCGCAAGCAAACGGACACCAATTGGGATGGCGCAGTAATATTTCCTAGCATTCCTTTATAAGGATCTTTGAAATGAATACCTTTCGTATTGTTTCATTAGATATAATAATTAATGTTTTATGAATAATGTAGCATGATCAACTTATATATTACTAGCGGACCCGACAGACGTTGTTCTGTTCATAATAAAAAAAACCTCTTGCGGATGGAATTTTGGAAAATCCGTTAGAAAAAGAATGATCCTACCAAATTTCAAGTCTTTAGCTCTAATGGTTCCAGAGATATCGTGATGAGTGACTATATACGTGGAAATCCCTCATATATATATATAGATTATATTATAAAGTGAGAAACTATTCAACAATACACATTAAAGTGCAAAACTATACACAAAATAATATTTCGATGCATAAGAATCAGAACTTTAATAGCGTGTCCCATATTAAATGTTTAAGTGTCTGTCAGTGTGCACGGAGCATCGGGTTTCACGCGCCAGTCAAGTCGTGTTAAAACAGACAATAAATACAGCGGTGTAATATGTTTCAGTGCACCAGTAGCAGTGTTAGCGCTGTACGATCCGGTCATAAATAATTCATTGATGCATCTGTACTGGATGGCTTAAGATTTGTAGCGGATATGTACCGCGCTTGAAATTCAGCTGGACGTTAGAATTACTTATTGTTAGTGTGATGCGTGTCGAATATAGTTCAATACTGTTTTTCCCTGGTACAATGGTATAGTGGTAGTCTTGACTTCGGATGGCTACTCTATTGTCAGTAATTTATGAAATAACTAGCTGGTGAGCGGTGCGCTTCGCTTCACACAAACAAATGAATATTTCATATCATAATTTAAAGTTTTGTTAGTTTAAAGATTTCGACGACCCCTATAGCACAGTGATTAGTGACCCTGCCTACTACTACTAGAGGTCCCGGGTTCCGGTAGATGCAATCATTTTATGATGAATATGTTAGTTTCCGAGTCAATGGATGTTTATATGTATTTATGTATGTTTAAATAAGTATATTGTATTAAATATATCATTGTCTTGAACCCACAGTACAGGCTATGCCTAGTTTGGGGCAACATAATTTGTGTATGAGCGTGTAAATATTATTATTATTATAAATTCGTATAAATCATTAAGGTAGTCATTTCGTTGTTCCCTATATAAATGATATTATTAACATAACCAAACATCAATGTGTGTTATTTGCTGATGATATCACAATCGTTGTAGCGTCTGAAAAAAATAATAACTGTATCAATAATCATGAGATTGAAATTAATAACACTATAAATAAATTAATACAATGGCTTGATATAAATAATTTGAAAATAAATCTTAAAAAATCCGTATATATCAATTTCAATAAATGTTATAATCCTAAATACAATATACAACTAAAAATAACGACAATTAAAGAAGAAGCACATACAAAGTTTCTAGGAGTAATAATAGATGAGAACTTCAATTGGAAAGAGCAAGTAGATAATATATGTAAGAGAATAAATAAGTTCGTATATGCGCTTAAGCAAGTCAAAAGAGTAACAAGCTTAAAAACTGCTATAATGACTTATCACGCACATGTAGAATCGGTACTGCGCTACGGGCTTATATTATGGGGACACAGCACAGATATCAAGAGAGCATTTATTGCTCAAAAAAAGTGTATTAGGGCAATGTACGGGATGCATCCTGAGCAATCGTGTCAACCCATATTTAAAAAACTAGGATTGTTACCTTTGCCGTCGCTTTACATCTTCGAGATATGTATGTTTGTAAAAAAAAATAAAGAATTGTTTAAATCAGCTAATGATCTAAATCCGCGGAAACGACGTGATCCACAAAGACTCGTTCTTCATGATGTTCCAAAAATTACCAAATATAATAAAAGTTGTGTATGTAATTGTGTTCGTATTTATAATAAGTTACCGAGTAGCATAAAAAATTTAAATTCTAGATTATTCAAGAATAAGCTATATAGTTGGCTAAATGATTATAATTTTTATAGTATTAAGGACTTTATGGAAATGAAATTCTGATTATATTCATTGTGTTTAAATATTTGCATGCTAGGAATAGTGCTGGCAAAACATGTAAGCTCTTATTATTTATTTAAATTTAAACACCATTGTATACTATGTTTTTTGCAAATAAATATATTATTATTATTATTATATTATTATTATTATTATCTTGTAAGGAAATAATGTCATAGCTCAAATTTTATGTCAAAACTTATTTTAGGTTCTTAATTCATAGTTTTTCGAATAAGATTTGGGAGGATTTCAAAATTTTGTTATTTTTCATTGTTACTCGTTATTTTAAAATTTTACCGTTACACCGTTAATGTTATACATAATATCAGACACGTGACCATTTAATATTTTAAACTAGTTTGTATGGATAATGTATATTATGGTTGTACTTATTAAAAAAATAAATAAATACATCGGTATAAGTAACTTAAAACAATGCTATATAGTAAATCTTATTAAACTGCAGATTATCTGAGATATGAGATAATCAGACTGCTTGAGATTATGATTATTTTATACTAATAGATTCACAAATATTACAACGCAGAAATAAGTACCAAAAAGTTTAAGGTATTATTGAGAACAATTTTAATATTTATTAGTTGCTTACTTACTTAGGGAGGCTTCTTTCAGTAGTTTATTCAAAACTCTTAAGCAACATAGCATAGTTAGGAGTATCACTTACCTTCTTCTCATAAAAAAATTGTTTCCGATTCAATAAGGGTTCACAGCTGTGTAAAATAAAAATAGAGTAATATTCCAGGGTTGGTAACATTGCCTAATTAGTCGATTATTTTGTAGTATCTTCTTAATTAAATAAATACGGAATAGTTAAAACATGTTTAGTTTTCGTGATAGTAAATATGACGTGGTTCTTATCTCCTTATTCAATGTTGTGTTGTTGCATTCAACAGGCAGCTTAGACGGTCTTTGAACTGTTCACTTTGCAAGATTAAAACTACTGCGATCAATATTTCGATAAACATATTTTTTTGATGCAATCGGAATGAGACTAACCGATAACACTTTTCTTCTTCTTTGATTTGATGATGCTAACATCGCTTTAAGTTATAAATAAAGTATGTAGATGTATTTATCTGATACTAACTGATGCCCGCGATTTTGTCCGTGTGAATAAAGGGTTTTTAAAAATAATAAGCAAGTTTGCAATTGAAGATTAGCTCATCTCCTATTACAGTTCCGGTTCCTGTTTTCGCTCCCGTTCTCAACATATTATTTGAATCTTATTTTGAGGAAAATTGGTATAGCAAACTAAATCTACTATTGGTATCGAAAGCTTCACAAATTCCGCGGGATCCATGGATTTTTCCGGGATAAAATCCTTTCCCAAGCTCTAGGCTTTCGCTGTACCAAATTTCATCAAAATCGGTTTCATCTGAAGCGGCGTAAAAGCGTAACAAACAAAATTAGATTCACATTTACAATATTAGTATGATTGCTGTCAATAGATGAGGCAGCCCCACATAATAATATAAGTTCCGCAACTCCTTTCAAATATCGACCAATGTGCCGATTATTTAAATTGATGATTTTGATTGTTCATTAACGTGTAGTACTTTTATTATAATAATAAGCTTATCTTTTATTTATTTCGGCTAGCATGCGTTTGGCTTTAATTTGACTTACAACTCAACACAATTAACGGCTATATCTCAATTATAGGTCCTGTTTAATACACAAATTAAATACATTTATTACACGTTAACCTGAACTTTTTGTTTTAATTGTATTCAGACGAGCTTTAATTAAAATAATATTCCTATTAAAATATTAATTTAATCGTAGTCAATGCGCATCATAAGATGACATGTGAGCTTAGAATACCGTTATTAGACCCTATTAGTTACCCTTATACTTAGGCACGGTTGCATCAACTAACCTGTTAACCACAACAATCTAATCTTCGCCGGTTAAAGTTATCGTTAATATTAAATAGCTAAATAGCGACCTGTCGAAAATTTCAAATAAATATCCGATATTGACTTCATATTTCATTTTTTAACTTTAACTTTCAACAACTTTTACCATGGTGCTGGTGGTTATTTAATTTATTCGAACGGACTTTCAAGAAAAAGTCTGTCTACCTATGCTAATAGACTCGTATTTTTCAAAATTACTTCCTTAGAAGACAGACGAATTCTAATCGATCTTATCTTTGTATTAAAACTTTTAAATGACAAGATTGACTGTCCTCAGCTTCTGAATAAAATTAATTTTCGTGTCCCTAGTAGATATCCCCGGAAGCAAATTGCTCCGCTAGTTCCACCGGTTCGAAGATGTATGTTTGGAGCGAACTCTCCTATTCCTAGGCTGTGCAAGATGGTAAACATATATAGCGATTACATCGATATTAATTTCACGACTTCTGTCTATACAGTTCGTAAATTATTTGTATGTAAGTTTAGTGAATAAAATGTAGTCATAATAATTATGTTTCTTAGTTTTATAATATAATATATATATATATAATAATCTTAAATAATAATAATTTCAAACTAAATCATTTAACCATTATTACTTCTTAGTGTATATTTTTTTTTCCCCTTAAACTAATATTTACTTTGTGAAAATTATTAAAGCACGTGGTAGATACCTGTAATTGTTTGTTACATTAAGCACATTATATTTAGTCTATATTATAAATATATAATGCATCAATGTAAACAAATGTTGGTATTTCTAAATAAATAAATAAATAAATGGTGCAACATATTCCGAAGTCTATGTTATGGCGAGGGTTACTTTTAACGTTAATTTTGATTTAAACTTTAACTATATCAGCTAATATGATGCAACCTAGCCTTAAAAATTTCTTCAAAACTTACTTTTCGCGTGTGATCAAAGCTGAAAGAAATCCTTCTTCATTAAAACAACCCGCGACCCTCGTGTACGAAAGACGAAACTAATTGGTTTTTGACAAGCGTATTCCAATTACATCGATTACAATAACTGATCGAGAGTGAAGTCAATTGAGTGGCGGAAGATCGCAACGAATAATATTAAAATGTGTGTGTACGGTACGAGGGGATGCGAAACAAAGAAAGAGTCGCGGGACGTTCGCTGGGCGGGCGGCACTGGCAGTCGGGAGTCGGGCCGGGTACCTCGGCTGCGCTAGTCGTGTCCAGCCCGCCCTACGCTAGGGCTGTCACCGCGAACACGTAATAATATTGTTTGTGTTAATCCATTGTAAATAGTATTGAGTGTCGGTGGCTGTTGCGATATTTGGAATGTTAGGTGCGTTATTTTACGTGTGATGTCGCGGAGTTGACGACCTGCTTGCGTATTGCTTACGGTGAGTAATTGTCCCTTGTGAGTTCTGACAATGAATTGAGCTGTAATAATAACTTAGATGTTATAATTGTTTATGTCGTCACAATATTATTAATTATTTACCAACATTGGTCTGTGACATTATAACTTTTGAAATTAAATGAAAGTTATAAGTTGTTGCTCAAGTTAAGCTCGATATATGCAGATTGTAATATTTTAATTAAAAATAGGATATGATATCACTTATTGAAAGTAAAAAAATACCCCCCTTTCGAGAAGGTATGCCTCAGCAAGAAATAAACTGTCAAACAAAAAGAATTTTTCCATAAAAATATAGTAACAATGTAATATTATGCAGTAAAATTTATTATACTATCTCAAAACATGTTATCAATTTAAGAAAGACATTTATGGTATAGTATCCTTTACCTTTACATTTTATAATGGGTGATACTGGCTATCTAACAGGTATTATCATAATACAGATAAAATATTTGATTTGTACAGACAAGTATAAAATATTTTGAATTTCTATTTTTTAGGTGTCAGCAGCCACAAAACCTCCAATCTGATGTGAATAATTTATCTATAAATGATTTTATAAACCATTTTAAATAAATCAATGTGGAAAATTTTCACTGTCTCGAAACAAAGATCACACACACTCATGACAACTTTTAAATGGAAAAGTTCCGGTTCAATCTGAGCCAGTTTGCTTTGATTGATATTCTGATTGATATAATATCTCGCCTTATTTCCGACAAAATACAGATGAAAATGACTTGTTGTAAATTCTTATCTTATCTAAAGAATTTTCAAATATTATCTAAAAAGTTGAACTTTATATAAAACCAATTGTGCCCGCTCTTACTTCAACATGGGCTAATATCTATCTGCCATGTTAATATAAGATAAAACGCAACAAACGTCTTTGTGTGGGTTTATTGTCATAAATGAAGAGAATGCTTTTATTTTTTTTTAAGTTTCATTTTTGTATAGAAATGACAAGAGATCAAACGACAGACATAATAAAGATCAGGAAAATCACGATGACTTACGACTACGAAATCCAAAACAACGGATTCTCAATTTAATAAATAAATAAATATTGCCACTTTTACACAAATTATCTTGCCCCAAACTAGACATAGCATGTACTATGGGTACAAAACAACGATATATTTAATACAATTTACTTACTTAAATATACATAAATACATTTAAACATCCATGACTCGGTAAAAAACATCCATATTCATCATATAAATATTTGCACGTGCCGTGATTCGAACCCGGGACCTCTAGCTCAGTAGGCACTAACCCCTATTTTCTATAATCCAGACATATTATGATCTAACGGCCGTTCCCGTTATACAGTCTATCTCCGGGTGTAGCCTACTTGAGATAACAATCGTAACTATCGTTGACTTTCCTGTCCCAATAAACTTAACGACTGAAACTCACCTTACACGCTGTCTGTCAATGGGAGGACGTATAGCTTACCAGCGATAGAAGTTTGTATGAAAATTACAATTCACGCGTCCCAATATAAGGCGATAAGAATGACTTATCGGGTATATTGGGACACCTTCAGTTTATTGACAGCTAATTACTGACAGTAGAAGGTAGTAATTTATCTCTATCTGTAGATAGAGATATGTATGTATGCTCTTTAATAATTCAGACAGAAAAATTTCATATATCTTGAATTTGGTTGGTCTATTTGTCAGAAGTAATTATCGGAAAACTCTACAAACAGTAGGCTAGAGATTTATATAGTAGTATAGATATTTTAAATTTAACGTTCTATTATTTATTTCTAATTGGAATCATGTCCAAATAGTATAATAGTATTATTTAATATCCGTTTTTGAATATTTTCAGCTTTACAAAAAAGTTATACCTGAGAATAAGCCAAAAATATGCAAAATGTTTTCAAATAGACATTTTGCTTATGATTGGTTTATTCGGACGTTTAATGTTTCCCGCGTTCATTTGCAAGGCTGCTGAACATAAGGCTTCAGTATTATCATTATAGTGACCGTTATCATTTGCCGGTGGGAGGCTCATTTGCACAGCATGCCGGCTAGATTTGGGTACCACAACGGAACTATTTTGTATTTCTGCCGTGAAGCAGTAATGCGTTAGCGTTATTGTGTTTCAGTCTGAAGGGCACCGTAGCTAGTAAAATGACTGGGCAAATGAGACTTAACATCTTATGTCCCAAGGTGACGAGCGCAATTGTAGTGCCGCTCAGAATTTTTGGGTTTTTCAAGAATCTTGAGTGGCACTATGTCGTGCTCGTCTCGCCCATTCTTTTCATAAAATAAAGTGTTGTCAGCGATATAGTCAACATTTTGCAGATTCTTGGTTTATATATGGTAGAACTTTATAAGGTAGAACTTTATACCAAGTTTATTTGTAAGGCCGCTAATGTGTAAGTAAGAGAGCTCACACACTCACGCAAGCCCAGTAGCGAGTTAAGTTGGTTCACGAGACGTGTAGTGGTCGACATTGATTGTGAACGGCACCGGCAGTTTATTGTGTACTAAAGTGGTTTGGTGTCGTCTACACGGACGGCAAGTTATTGGCGGACAGCGGGAGTGGTGCCAAAATGGGTTATTTCACAAATTTATTGATAACTATTCTAAACAGGGTTGTTACAATTATTTGTGGGTTTAGTAATGATAACCTTTATAATTAATTCTGTGCCTCCCCGGGCCATAAAAAGCATAGGGAAGTCTCAGAGTCGTAAGAGTCGACTAAGTGCATTTATCAGTGGGAGGCTTCCTTGCACGGGATGCCGGATAGATTATAGGTACCATAATGGCGGCTTTTTCTGTCGCGAAGCAATAATGTGTAAGCATTATTGTGTGTCGGTCTGAAGGGTGCCGTAGCTAGCGTCTTAGTTCTGAAGATGACGAGCGCAATTGTAGAGCTGCTCAAAATTTTTAGTTTTTTCAAGAATCCTGAGCGGTACTGCATCGAAATAGGCATGGCGTATCAATCACCATCAGCGTCTTACTAGTCTCGTCCCTTGCCATAAAATATATATATGTATATTTATATATATACCACTAGGTATTACCCGCGACTTCATCCATATTTACCAGTGTAATTATATTAGTTTGTATTCCAATGCTGCCACATGCATAATATTTACAATACAATCATATACCCAGCTGCTTCGTGAGAAAGGTTTTCGTTCAACTGTTTTTTTCTCACTCACTTTGCAGTTAATACATCGCCTATGATACTCACAAGTAATGTGATGTTCTATTGCTAATAGAATTTTCAAAATCAGTTCATTAGTTCCAGTTACGACCCCCTACAACCTCACAAACTGTACCTCTTTATAATGTCAGTATAGATAGTGAGTTACAATAATATGACATATTGCAATAACACACGGTAAACATAATGAAGATACATCAGTTCATAATGGCGCTTTAGCATAGAGAGAAGAACTGACAAGAAACTCTCGGGCCTCATCTATAAAACTCAGAGAATCACAAAATTGCTTAGCCTACTATAATAGCAGACAATTTTAGCTAGCCTGCACAGAATTAGTTCAGAACCATGCATTAATATTTTCTATGTAAAATGCTACACTAAAGTAAGCCTTCTTTGTCAATATAGCTTTAATATACTTTTCAATATGTTTGTGAGCCCTATCGAGTTTTTTATTGTAAATAAATTAATAGTATTTTCTTTGATTAACGCGATTGTTACACATTTAAATAAAACACTTTTAAAGAGACATGTCCCTCTGAAAACGTAATCAGGAAAGGTCTTGAAACGTCGGGTTAACTAAAATAAAAATGTAACTTTTACGCAAAAATCTAATGTAAAAATACAGTTACAATAATACGCGTTTTTATCCTTTAAAAGTGTTATATTTAAATAAATTTATTGTAAACATAAATACGTAGACCTATGAATAAAACGGATGTAACAGTAAAACGCTGTCTTTCCATTCCACAACCAAAATTTAAGGGTGGCCTAACTAAAATGTTTATTTCTCCCGAAAGAAATTTGTGCACATTACAATAACAGTTTATGTAGTGTGTATAGTTTACCTAGTATATTATGATTGGCAGCCGACAATTAGTTAATATAGTGATATTATCTAATATTTGAAATCATGTCATTGTTGCCATTGTAATTAACTAACATTGAGAACGTTATCTACGCTGATTAAAATGTTAGCGCGTTCATTATTGTCAAACTTTGGTTCAATGGTATGTGCAATCATTATATTTATTTATGAAATTAGTTAATTTTGAATAATATTAATAATGTATTTGCAAAGACAAAAATGGCATACAGCACAATTTGTTTTGCATATACTTCATAGCAAACTACAGGCCTATTGCTATTACCTCCCTACTCTCCAAAATCATGGAGAGCATAATTAACCGCCAGCTCTTGGTATACCTTGAGGGTCATCAGTTGATCAACGACCGGCAGTACGGCTTTCGCCATGGTCGGTCGACTGGCGATCTTCTGGTATACTTAACACATAGATGGGCGGCGGCTATTGAAAGCAAGGGGGAAGGCCTGGCAGTTGGTCTGGATATAGCGAAGGCCTTTGATCGTGTATGGCACAAGGCGCTCCTCGCAAAACTTCCATGATTTGGGCTTCCCGAGAGCTTATGTAAGTGGACCTCCAGCTTCCTCACTGGGCGCAGCATACAGGTCGTTATCGACGGTTATAGCTCGAATCCCAAGCCCGTGAACGCTGGAGTGCCCCAAGGCTGTATGCTATCTCCCACGCTGTTTCTTCTGCATATCAATGATATGTTGGACACCGCCAACATGCATTGCTATGCAGAAGACAGCACTGGTGATGCCGTATACACGGGCCATGCAGGTCTCTCTCGGGAAAACGTTGACCAGTGCCGGGAGAAACTTGTGTCTTCTATCGAGTCCTCTCTCGAGAAGGTCGCGGAATGGGGTAAGTTGAACCTTGTCCAATTTAACCCCCAGAAGACTCAAGTTTGCGCGTTTACCACTAAAAAAACCCCATTTGCCGTATCACCGCTCTTCGAGAATACTTTCCTTAAAGCCTCGCCTAGTATCGGAATACTGGGTCTCGAAATCTCGAGCAATTGCCAATTCCGTGGACATCTGGAGGGCAAAGCCAAACTGGCTTCAAAGAAACTGGGCGTCATAAATAGAGCACGGCAATACTTCAAGCCGGCACACATTCTAGCGCTCTACAAAGCGCCGGTCCGGCCTCACATGGAGTATTGCTGTCATCTCTGGTCTGGCGCACCCCAGTATCAGCTCGATCCATTAGACCGCGTGCAACGCAGAGCAGCTCGAATTGTCGGGGACCTAGCGCTCTGTGAACGGCTGGATCACTTGGCGAAGCGTAGAGACGTCGCTTCATTGTGTGTCTTCTTCCGCATTTAGCACGGGGAGTGTTTCGAAAAGCTGTTTAACCTGATTCCTGCCACCGAATTCCACCTTCGCACGACACGCCACAAGGTACGTCATCATCCCCACCATCTGGATGTGTGGCGGTCCTCCACAGTGCGGTTTTCAAGGAGCTTTCTTCCTCGTACCACGAAGCTGTGGAATGAGCTTCCTTGTGCGGTGTTTCCGGGACGATACGACATGGGTACCTTCAAGAAAAGCGCGTACACCTTCCTTAAAGGCCGGCAACGCTCTTGTGATTCCTCTGGTGTTGCAGGAGAGTGTGGGCGGCGGTGATCACTTAACAAAAGGTGACCCGTACGCTCGTTTGTCCTCCTATTCCTTAAAAAAAAATAAAAAAAAAATAGCATAGATATAGCACCAGAATTCATCGGCTTACAGTCCGAATAGAAGTTCCGATATCAATGTGCAGGTTTACTCTAGTAAAAGTTGTTGATCGTGCAAAGAACTCTGCGAGCCCTATAGAGAGGGCTGCCTTATGCCATACTAGATCAAAGGCTTCCATTATATCAAGGCCTTACTACAAATGACCGTAACCCATCAATGAGTCAGGTACACTATAACTTGCAGATTGACAGTGTCAAATTTTATTTTGTTGTTCTTATAGAGAACCGGAATGGATGCGCAGTTTCTACTTTTAGAGTCACACGTGCTCTTTTTAAGATTTATATGGGTCACATTGTCGTGCAATTGACTTAAACTCATCCATTTCTTCTTCAAGATCAAATATGTAATCATAAAAATCAAGTTAATTCTAAAACAAATACACTAGTATCTGTAATGGGAGATTCAATAGCAGGTTACCGAATTGAACCAGGAAACTGATTTTTTGCACACAATGTTCTAGCATTGCATTTTTAACGTTAGTTACATCAGAGATGTAATATAATTTAGAATCTAAAGTGAATGACATCTATTAACCGAGTCTGAATATACATTTCAATATGTCAGTTGCTATTTTTTCATTTTATTCATATTACATTACTACAAATGATAACCTAAAAAACGGATACAATATCTCGTAGGTGAATTGATAAAACAGATCACCAAAACGTTCATAGATCTATAATTGAAAATAAATTGTAAATGGATTAAAATATCAATCTCGTATCACTGGTTTAGGATTGTAATTTTATATAGAAATTGGTAGCAATCTCTGAAGCTATCTGACTTATTTTGAAAGCTTCACCACTGGAAAGTTACGGTTTTTTCAGGCGTCAGTCGTCACTTGCTCTGTACTTTTTTAGTTTATTTAAAAAATATTATTCAATCAGCTTTTAATTTTAAGAAAAAATTACAAATCTCCTTATTACTAAACAATAATTTATCGTAAATATGACACATTTGGCATTGTTGACATTGTTTGATAGAAATAATGTGTTATGAATATCTAGAGGTATTTCTAAGTCAAAGAAAAATATAGGTTTCAGATGAGTAATCACCAATACATCATATACTACACCAATCTCCGAAACACGTTGTATCTTATAGTATAAGAATTATACCGATCGCTTCAGTAGTTTTCCCAGTATAACCGAAGGGAAAAACCTACTCTCCATTAATTATTAGTATGGATTAGTAAGCCCCTAATCCTTGTACAGCTCAATACATTACAGACATTTAAAACAAAAATAAAAAAGTATTGTAACAATAAAAGAAAGCAAAACTCGTTTCGCGCTGTGCGAACGTAATCCGGTACACGTTGAAATATTTACCAGATGTACACATGAGGCCAATGTTTGCGGATCGGAACATTTTTGAGTGGTAATTTATTAATTTTAATGTGAGCAATGAAAAGGGCCGCCCTCGCATGAAACATTCAACACCTGATCGTATTTAACATGTCGGATATAATATAGCGTTGGGCTTTATAATGGTTTTAATACATAATAAACTTTAATGCTTCGTTACAACACAAAACGCAGAGACGGTGTATCTGTGGTTATATTTCATGAAGGTGCTTTTAAAAAGGAACTAGTAAATTTACATAAACATTAAAACTATTCCTTAATAGAAAATTGCACTGATTTTGAGGTTTTTATATTTTCCGTTGAATGAATTTAAACACATTATTGCACTAAAATTTTTTAAATTTTGTACACATAAGTTATGGTAGCAAAATTAGGCGACCTTATCGTTATTCAGAAATCTCGTCTTGGTAACCTTAAGTTGTAGATCTTATTTTAAACTTGACATAATTTATCATTCTACTTATACGATATATCATAGATATATATTATATTCATATTATTAGATAATCGCACAAAAGAGGAGAAAAAATAGGATTTAAAAATGACTAATTTACCATTTAACAGCACGCTTGAATGAAAGGTATTATCTTAAGTTAGCTTTACATTCATTTATATATAACGGAGCTGCTCTCAAATGCTGACGTCCTTTCGATATAATATTGACAGCACACAATGTATGTAATGTGTACACTTCTCCTAGTCACGTGAGCGTGAAGGTCATTTATGCTTGTGTAAGAGCTATTCGGTTGAGGATGAGTGAGAGGAGATCTGATGACTATGGAGTATATTGGAGTATTTCATGTGAGAAAAGTTTCATTCTGAAATGACTGCACGCCAAAACAGGAACTAGAAACTTTATAATATAAATATCAGCCTAGCAAAATTCTCTAAGAAAAAAGCGATTGTATACTTTGTCGCCATAATATTTTAATTACTATAATTCAAACTTATATCAAACTGCACGTTACGTACTAAACTAAATTTTAAATTATACTTGGTCAGTCCGGCCCCTTATAACGTAGTATTTACATCCTCTTTGATAAATATTTGTGTCAATGTAGGCTGATGAAGCTGAATGTTATGATAACAGTACAATTTCTTAACTCATTATCCGCCTATATAAACTTTTACAATACTCTGTGCCTTGTAATACAGAAACAATACAGCAAGATATTGTTATAAGAGGCTATTGTGCTGGGAACAATGCGAGCGGCGTAGAATCCGCGATTCTGATCCGACGATAGGGTCCTATTGGAAAGCGGGTGCTTCTATCGACTTCATCTACTAGTTTGATGGAAGCATTCGAGTATGTAGTATGAGTAATTAAAATGTTGGAGTTTGAACGAACTATTTTTAATAAGCGCGAGACATGGTCGTTCGCTTTGTTGTGGCGTAACTTCATGTTCAGGTGTACAATATTGATATATTACTTCAATTGGGCTTGTTATTTTTGGAATGAGAAAAAAATAAGCCAACGGGTCGATTAGTTGTCGGTTATGCCCTCTTATCGTTATATATGCTGAGAATATTGTTAACCCTTATGAAGGGGTTAACGTTTTTATAGGGTACCTGGATCGCTAGTATTCAGCATGGCACAGTTTTACCAGTGGGAGGCTCCTTTGTACAGAATGCCGGCTAGATTATGGGTACCACAACGGCGCCTATTTCTGCCGTGAAGCAGTAATGTGTAAGCATGACTGTTTTTCGGTCTGAAGGGCGCCGTAGCTAGTGAAATTACTGGGCAAATGAGACTTAACATCTTTTGTCTCTAGGTGACGAGCGCAGTTGTAGTGCCGCTCAGAATTTTTGGGGTTGTAATGGGCAGGGCGTATCAATTACCATCAGCTCAACGTGCTGCTCGTCTCGTCCCATATATTCATAAAAAATATCATTCAATTTGAGTTACTGAAATTAAGAACTATTATTAAATTATAACTCTATAATGTGTTGTATTTACTTTGTCTTTTTTGTTTTAGGTTAAAATATTTAGCGTTGAGTTTTGAATCTAGAGTCTTCTGTTAACATTGATAGCAATTATGAAGGTTACCAGTGGGAGGCTCCTTTGTACCAGTGGGAGGTTCCTTTGCACAGGATGCCTGCTAGATTATGGGTACCACAACGGCGCCTATTTCTACCGTGAAGCAGTAATGTGTAAGCATTTTTGTGTTTCGGTCTAATGGGCAGGGCGTATCAATTACCATCAGCTGGACGTCCTGCCCGTCTCGTGCCTTATTTACATTAAAAAAAAGGTTAGTTTCTACACACACAATACACAGACATACAAACTTTATTTGTAACAAATACAATAGTTCCATATTAATATAGCATAATCATACACAATCCCTTAACAGTATTAGCAAAATGACGTACGGCTTCTGGTATTCATTTAAGTATTCATTTTGTTATATTTCCACATTTAATATACGCGAAATGAGCAAAACAATTCAAACAATTTAATTATATTTCAATAACCGTTACGTTCAATTTCGTGCCTTAGCGAGTTTGTTATAAATGTTGTTATTAAAAATAACGCTGTTCTACCCTTTAATGAAACGCATGACTACATTCATTAGGACGTGGGGCGGTTGGCTCGTGCGGTTTTTTGTTTCTATCCTCTCATTAATTGTTCTTTAATGAGAGACCGCCGTCCAATGGCTGTGTGGTTGTGGTGTTTTGTTATACTACACTCATATAATTCACCTGTAATGGACTCTATTTGCAACGATATCGGGATGCGCTTTCCTGTGTTTGTTTTTCTTGTGATTTCTAAGAATCTTGATTCAATTCCGTATGCTACTTTCTTTTGGGTTATATATTTATGCTTTTTTGCTTGGAGAAACTGTTTTGCCCATCAACTAATGATTGATTACCTGAGGCTCTCTTGAAATACACACGAACGTGGTCGTTTCAAACGATTTTTTGATTGCATTAAAACTCGTATAAAGCTGGTAGGTTTATTCAAAATGTTCAAATTATTTATGTTAACTTTTAACTTGTTATAAATTAAAATATTGGAAAGTATTCACGACATCTTACATTAATATATAATTGATGTTTGATGTCAAACTCCTTCTTGACTAAGGCTGGGTTGCATAAACTAACTTTAGCAATAACAAACATGTTAAAGTACCGGTAAAGCATAAAATGTGTTGCACCATTTGACAAGTTTTAGATGACGTTATTACTTAACCGTCCATTCTTCGCCGGTTAAAGGTATTGTTAATGTTAAATGGCTAAATAAGTGACCTGTCAAAACTTTCAAATGATATTCGATTTTGTCTTGATATTTCACTTTTTAATTGAAACTTAAACTATGCCAAGGAATACGATGGTGCAACACAATCCACAGTCTATGCTAAGTAAGTAAGTATATTGTATTAAATATATCGTTGTCTTGCACCCATAGTACAGGCTATGCCTAGTTTGTGGCAAGATAATTTGTGTAAAAAAGTGGGTCAATATTATAAAAAAGTAAGCTTTACTATTAACATTAAATTTCACTTAAACTTAAACTATAAAAGCTATTCAAATTCAAATATTTTTATTCAAAATAGGATGTGATATCACTTATTGAAATTCAAATTATGATGCAACCCAACCTAAGATTTCATTAATCACTTGTAATTATTATGACGGGTACCTACTCACGATATATATTTTATTAATATGGTGGCGATATTTCGATCCGATGCATGAATCGTGGTCGCGGCGGAAACTTCATTAATCAAGCTACAAAACCCGAGCAAAAATTCGAGATACGTTGATGCTCAGTTATTATTATAATTCATTTGCAAAAAACAATTTCAATCCACACAGATAATGTAAGTAATTATCAAATAGAAATCATTAATACAAACTTGGTACTTGTCCCCGAGGGCTAAACAAAAATAATTGTGAATATAAATCGGAAAATATCTCTTCAAAACCCACGCCGAATCCAATTGAAAATTTTCGCCATCTGTTTGTTATTACACCTAATGATTAAATGAGATTCTCACAAATACAAGATGGTAAATAAAAGCGTTCTATTTCAATTAAGCCTCGGGACAATTCGGAGCCGGATTATCTCAAAATAAAATAAAATATAACACAGGCCTCAAGCTCGGCGTCGATGGGTCGCTGTTGCTGTGGTCCACTGTTTTGTTTGCTGTAAATTTTAATCGTGGAAAGTAAATGAGAATCCTATGTTTGTCAGCAGTATTTCTGGTTGATTTAATTTACTAATCCTACCCTTGTAATTCAATCAGATTAATTGCTATAAAGAATCAAAACTTAAATGCATATTTTTTTTGGATCAACTTCGATGGTTTTCAAACGACGTTATTACGTTATTTTTATAATCTTATACAGCCATACAAATAAACTTGGTATAAAGTTATACCTACCTGAGAACAAAAGACATTTTGTTTTATTCGGACGTTTACCAGTGAGAGGCTGCTTTGCACAGGATGCCGGCTAGATTATGGGTACCACCACGGCACCTATTTCTACCGTGAAGCAGTAATCTGTAAACAATACTGTGTTTCGGTCTGAAGGGTCACCTTGAGACTTAAGATGTTAAGTCTCAAGGTGAGGAGCGCAATTGTAGTGCCGCTCAGAATTCTTAGGTTAAGTAAGGTTAGGTTTTAATAATCCTGAGTGGCACTGAATTGTATTGGGCAGGGCGTATTAATTACCATCAGCTGAACGTCCTGCTCGTCTCGTCCCTTATTTTAAGAAAAGAAAACCTTTCCCGGGTTTTTTGCAAGCCTGCTTGATATTAGGAGTATTTCTATCTTATATCATTATCATATTAGTGCATATTCATGTTATTAATGATTCGGTGTTCTTTGATTGCGTTCGAATGTTCTATGATTAGGTTCATTCAAATAAAAAGCAAATTTTTAAACCGCGATACATATTTTAGTAGTAGTTCCTTACGTCAACAAGTGCTGTATGTATTATTAACCTTGTCTCTATTTTGATATTTAGGTTCCATCTCACCTAAGCTCTGAGTTACTAGTGGGAGGCACCTTTGCACAGGATGCCGGCTAGATTATGGGTACCGCAACGGCGCCCATTTCTGCCGTGAAGCAATGTGTAAGGCATTACTGTGCTTTGGACTGAAGGGCGCCGTAGCTAGTTAAATAACTGGGCAAATGAGACACATCGTATGTCTCAAGGTAACGAGCCCAGTGGTAGTGCCGCTCAGAATTTTTGGGGTTTTCAAAAATTCTGAGTGGTACTGCATTGTAATGGGCAGGGCGTATGACTTACCATCAGTTGAACGTCCTGCACGTCTCGTCCCTTATTGTCATTAAAAAATCTATATACTCAGTAAGTAAGTAAGTAAGTAGTAAGTTTATTATTATTCTGCAGTGAAGTCGTTTAATTTTCATCGAAACCTCTTTGATTGATCCGTTGTTGCTATCGTCGGCTAATAGTGTCTTCCGCGATCTTGATGATTTTGACCAATATTAATATTTTCGTACTAATCGTCCATTATCCGATATTAAAAAGATAGCTTAAGTTTTCTTATTCTGCTAATAAGATAATGTATTTTTGTGTATGTATTCTTTTGATTTTCACTCACGTTCACTTAGTTTATTTGACTGGTAATAATTAAATAGTATGATAAATTGAGTAATAAATTTGTGAACTTTGAATATTAAGTCAACAATAAGACGTTAAGTCAATGACTTAGAATTATGAATTAAATCTATCGTTAAGTTATATTGAGAAATATAAGAAAAAATAGCTGAAAATAAAAAAGAAACTTATTGATTGTTCTCGTAATCTCTTTTGTGAGCATTATCCGTGCAGCTGGATCCAATAGAAATATTGGCTTCGAGTACAAATATAATATAGTGAGTACTCGTAGCATAAAAAAATAACTAAGATCAGCAATAATAAAAGTTTAAAATCATAAATTATAATTGTTTTTTTAGGTTGTTAGGTAACGTGCTTTTAACATCAGTTTTATTTTTTTATATTTGTAATAGTTGTGGAATAATCGCCTGATCACACTTAACGATTACATCCTGTATATTGCGATGTATCAGGAAGACATTCAGCAATATGTAGATTGATGTCAAGATTGTGCGAGACTCTCCATTCAGATCAGGAGTAGAAAATGCTTTGGAAGTGACGCCAAAAGCTGCAGCGCGAATGAGTAGATTCGGTCGGAATGAGTAGAATATCACGGTCACTGAAAAGGCCAACTTTGGCTGACAGAGACCAAATAGACGCCTTTGAAATGTGGTGCTCGAGAAAAATGTTACAGATTGGACCACCTTTCACACCACCGTGTCTATTTTGAGAGAGCTCAATGTCAAAACTAGACTTTCCACTATATGCCTTCGTAGGGTGCTGAAATTCTTCTGAGATATTGCTCGTAGAGGGAGGATCACAATCAAAATTGAACAGCTGATTGTGACAGGCAAGCTAGATGGCAAACGTCCCAGAGGACGCAGTCCCACGAGATGGTTGGACCAATACGATCTTCTCTGAACATCAACTTCCACAATGCCCTTCATAAAGCTAAGGATCGCAGCAGATGGAGGGAGATCGTACGGCAGAAACTGATTCACGACCCTCAGAAATGAGGGAAATGATGCGAGTAGGAATTTCACGGTCAAATGGCTCAAGTTGATACCAGATCAAACATATAAGCAATACTCCATGTGTGGTTCGAATCTTATATAGCGCTGGTGAATAACTGTCATAGCCATTATATTATCAAATGCGCATTATTGAAATTGATTTATGTACGTAATCAGATGACGGGATTATCCCTTGTGCTCAGAGCTTCCCTTTCCAAGACCCTGAGTGCTATATGTCATGATTAATGTCCTTTGTATTATCTTGGAACAAAAATTGAAAAATTCATGAATGACCTGCGAGATTATACTTTGTATATTTGCTTTATATAGCTTATAAATAGAGGGCACCTCTTTATTTATGATTGTGTTTCTCTGCCTTAATAAGATTTGAGCTAAGTAAACGTAATAAATAATGTTAAAGAACCGCCGTTCCATGCATAAAGACCCTGATTTTTATAATTTAATTTAGTAATTTAGTATAGCTTACAGACCCTATACTTGTAGTATAAGATGGTATTACTTACCAAATTCTATAGTTCCTAGATAAATGAAAAATTCTTTATAAACCTTTTCTGCAGCATAAACAGCCGTATTTTTTTACGTTAACTTAGAAATTTGATTGTTCTACAGCTTCATGAGACTGTGATTTGAGTATATCGATACCTCCACGCGTTTCCGAGATATAGGGCCTCGACAGACAGACAACGAAGTGTTCAGTGAATAAGGGTTCCGTTATTTCCTTCGGTATGGAACAATAAAAATGGGATAAAGTTTCACTGTTTGGAACAACCCTCCACGTACATCGTGATGATGAGGGGTGTTGCTTTAGAGCGGCACTGTAGTTGAACTACATTATATACTACCCAACCTTAAAGAGAATGATCCTATTTAAGTTCAAGGCGTGCTGTGAGATGATGGAAAGCGCTAAATGAGAAGTGGCAAGAAACTCACTTCTATCCATACGTTATAAATATATTATCTTATAAATCAGCAAAAGTTTTGAGTATCAGTATTTCCTTTATAGCTTTTAATATATCCATACAAAAAAAATATTGCCGTCTCTTTATATTTATATATTTTTTCAACAAAAAATTTTTATAGAAGAGGAGGGCAAACAAGCGTACGGATCACCGGATGTTAAGTGATCACCTCCGCCCAAAATTCTCCTGCAATACCAGTGGAATTATAGGAGCATTTGACATATTGATATTAATATTTTTATTAAAGAAGAAAAAATGTGAAGTTTTTTTAAATAAAAGTAAATTACTGGGCGTGTGATAGCTTAAAATGGGCATCCCCTTTGAAAACGTTTGCGTGGTAAAGGTTACTATAACATAGATGATTCCACAGATTGGGAATGGAGTGACCGCCCTCAGGCTATTAAAAAATAAGTTTAATTGAATCAAATCAAATCAAATCAAAATAACTTTATTCGTGTAGGTCACGGAAATGACACTTATGAATGTCAAAAAAATATTTTCTTATTGAATCTACCGCTACTTCGTAAAGGGTTGAGCTGATGAGAAGAAGTAGCAAGAAGCTTATTGCCACTCTTTTATGTCAAGATTTACATTGCCATCGATTTACAAATCATTTCAATTACAATATAATATGAAAAATGATGCAACAAACATACTTGTACAATATTATTTTGTAAACATATTTTTTGATGAAAGAAAAAGCCCGCTGAGTTTGTTGCGCCCATTCTTCTCAGGTCTGAGGCATTCTTTTTGGAATGGGTGGTAGTTTTTGACTTACAATGAGTGATGTCACATCTTATTTTGAATAAAAATATTTGAATTTGAATTGCTCATAATAGTACTTTTGAAAGTACTGCACAAGATGCTGGAGTTATGCATATAACCATTAAACATAAAATGTCGAGAAAATTTTAATTATATCGCATTTAATTAAACGGCGCAAAGGTGTAGTGTAAAGGTTGGTCGTGCACCGTACACGGTATGGGCGTTGTTCAGTGAGCGCTTACCCTTATTGTGGTCACGAATTACTGTGTTTAGCGTGCCTAGTGAAATGTAACAGATTTAACTCGCTTCATTGGGATGGTAGAGTTTCTATTTTGCTATTTTTGTCATCTCGCTATATGACATGTTTTTATATTAATACATTCTCCAAATGAGAATTCCTGTCTGTAGTTAATATAAAATTTCGAATTTTAATTATAGATATACGTTAAAATTACCATAAACTAATATTTTCGTTGAAATTTCGATGGTGGCTTCTATTTAAGCATAAAAATATACTAATGAGATATAATTATTGGTCTCAGATATCATTTTTTATAATCCATTCTGAATTCATTGAATACTTTCTACTAAAAAAATATTTTCTAAATTATTCCTAATGACTCTGTTTTTGTTGTAGAAAGCTTAGAAATATAGGTAAATTAAGAACTTCCTTCTTTTTAAAGTCAGTTTAAAATGAAGTATGTAAAAAAAGCTGTGAAGAAATCATATCGAGGCAATATCCAATCACCTCAGTTGTGCTCATTTATGGTTGAGAAATTCACCAATGTACATACTAATCAAGAAGTAAGATATAATTGTGCGGATGGCAGTCGCAATGATAATTAAGTTTCTGAGAATCCGTCTCGTCCACAATCACAACCTGTATCTCTTTGATCCTGGAGTCCTATTACGAAAATTGAAATACGAAGTTTCGGTTGACGGATCGTACTTTTTCTTATTACGAAAGTGTTTCGGATCCGAAGATCGCAACGAAGTTCGCGATTAGATATTTTGTCTTTCGTTTACCTTATTCCCAAATTCACTTGTGTCTATGGTTCCAAAACGAAACCCGTCCGCAATATTTGGATCCGAAGTACTTTCGTAATAGGATTTAATTCGAAGTTCGTCGTTTTTTCGTTTCGGACCGAAACTTCGGCTTTCGATTTTGGTAATAGACCTCCTGACCCTACCTCATAAGCTGGCAATGCATCTCTTTACCTCTGGTCATGTCTTCGCTCACGCAAATAATGGTGGACTTGTAATAATGCTTATTCTTAATGTAAGCCATGCAAACAATAACATAACTTTTGTCTCCGATCACAAATTTTGATTAAATACAGCCTAAATGATGCTCCAGGCTAGGCTGAAGGCATCCGTGAAAGTTTTACGAAAGTCTCTCCAGTAGTTTCACAGATTATCTTGTGAAAAAATAGAGAAGACATGTGGTCATTTTTTAATTGTTGTTTTTACTTTATCACCAAACATTGGTTTTAGAAACAATATCTAATGTACCAGCTCGTAGGCTCTACACTTAACATTTTCAAAAATAGCGAGAGCTCTGAAATATTAAGCAAATATGAGTCGTCAACACGTTAGTTCGTTGATGTTGTTTATTGCGTATGGAAATTCGTGCCGCCCGGTACGAGCGTGGACTAGTCATACTTAATTAACTTTTTTCTATAATATGATTGTATTTGATATTCCTTTGTCACTCACACACACCGGTTTTGTTTCCTTAAGGTTTTTAAATTAACATTTATAATTTAAAGATGTCTAGAGGTAACAAGGAAACAGTAAACTATCAAATTTGAAAAAAAAATTAAAAAGCATCAGCTCTACCGACTTAACACAATATAATCATAAAACACAAATAAATTAAAATTTCCTACAGAACTAATTATGTTTTGAATACCTAGTTTTCAAATCAAATTCAAAACAATCTTTATTTACTGTAAAATTTTATAAGTTATTTAGTGTAAGTCAGGATGAAATACAAAAGTTACTTAAAATATACAGTTAAAAATAGTTACAATATACAATAACAACAAATTTAGAAACAGTAGTCCAAACTCTCTTATCATTCAAATATCTTTCATTAATAAAATACTCGATGTTCTATAAAATTTCTCATTAGGTATGAATTATCAGAGTTACTTTGCGTCGCATCTGATTGTACGGCTCAAGTTACCCGCAGCCCCAAACGCATCCATAACGTAGGGTGAAGGGAGGCGAAATTAAAAAAGTTGAAACTCCATACGTTTTCAAATAATGGAACACACATTTTGTATAAACTATGGCGAGTGGATTGGTTCGCCTCGTGCGATTGGGGTGTTCTGGAGCGCGGTCTGTTTTATTGTGAGGTTTGTTTTCGCAAATTGGGATTATAAATCTATAAAGTATACGCCATTCATAGTATTTATATATATCTTAGCTAATCTGGCAAACATTCTCTGCCACTTAAATAGAAACAAAATCTGGATCACCTTGCGGTATGAAAAATAGATAAGACCGATACTTAGACCTACGGAATAAAACACATAAAAGAAAGAAAGAAACATATAAAATTTCACAAAAATCTATCAAACCGTTTTGGAAGAGTATGACAACTAACATTGTGAGACGAGAATTATATATACTTAGTCTGGCCATAAATACTGTTTTTTTTTTATGGAAAAGGGTGACCCAAGTGAGGACAAACGAGTACGCTCGTTTGTCCTCACCTGGGTCACCTGGTGTTAAGTGATCACCGCCGCGCCGCCCACATTCTCTTGCAAAACCAGAGGAATCTGAAAAGGAAAGAGGAATATCAATATATAATAAAAAGCGCGTACACCTTGTATGCGCTTTTTTTGAAGGTACACATGTCGTTACGATTAAAAATAAATAAAATATTACATTTGAATTTCGAATCCGTCATTTTTATGACGTGATCATTCATTGAGTTTTCTCATTTTGGCATATTGCGTATTTGTACAATATTTTGCGATTTTAAAATGATGTGGGGTGATAAAGGGAACCAAATCGCTGTGATTGCATTACACAAAGTAGGTATAGAGCCAAATGCAATGTTTAAAACTCTATACGCTTGTTATTTGTAAAATGTTTGTACACCGAGCTATTTATAGGTACAATGAGTTTTTCAGTTACAAACAAACCACTGTTTGTAACTGAAAAAGATCTGGCCGTCCACTTAGTGTTCGTACGAAAAAGATGGTCAAAGCAATAAGGGAAAGACTTTGAAGAAATCCTGTCCGAAAGCAAAAGATTTTATGATAAGATGAAGATAGCACCTAGAACCATGTCGTGTATTTTAAAAGAAGACTTAGGATTTGCAGCCTATAAGAGACGTAGTGGTCATATCTTAACTGATAATTTAAAAAAGTATAGGGTGGTAAAATCAAAACAACTACTGAAGCGGTACGCAAAGGGAGGTCACAGAAAAATTTTGTTTACGTATCAGAAAATATTTACAATTGAGCAACATTTTAACAAACAAAATGACCGTATTTATGCTCAAAGCTCTAAGGAAGCTTCCCATTTAGTCGACAGAGTGCAACATGGGCTCTATCCGACTTCAGTGATAGTTTGGTGGGGTGTTAGCTATCAAGGAGTGACTAAGCCATACTTTTGTGAAAAAGGTATCAAAACATAGGCACATGGCAAAAAAATATAGCGACGAATTGAGCACCTCCTCCTTTTTTAAAGTTGGTTGAAAACGAAATCAAAGATTATACTAAGCTAACACTCAGCTTAGTTTTACGTAAGCAAAGTCCGAGCATAGTCTTTACGCTCAATGGATCTCATCCTTATACTTTACTGTTACTGAGCATTGTAATATAAAGAGTCTCTTAACTGTTTAACAAAAGCTCAATATCTGGGACTCGCTTCTGTCAAACAATGTTATACTACTGCTGAAACTGGCATTGTTTCAAGATAATTACACTAATTAATTACAATCTGTAATGTGACCAAGCTGAATTCAGAGGCTTATTAATATGCATGTAGTAAACAATAGCTAATAGTATCGACGTCCATTTCGAAACAAAACACTGAGCTACATATGTACGTTGTTACGAGCAATAGACGGTATGGTGCGGATTTAATTCGTTTCACGGCAATTAAACAGGATAAGCGGCCATAAAAGTCTGGAGTTGTAGTTATAAATTGATCAATTAGTAGGTAGCGCGCGTAACGAGTACTTACTGCTAAATACGTCTGATTTAGCTTTGAGATTCTTTCACTGTATTTCCTACCCATGGCAACATAAACATGAGCAAGAAAGATCTTATTACATATTATGAATTGTCATTAAATTACAGTAAGTTTTAATATTTTACAAGCTTATATAAATGACTACATTGTGATTGTCAATGAATCGCCACTCTAGTCGGAGATTGTATCGTGGGATCAAGTAAAGCTATGATTAACAATAAGTCATTTAACTTGACACTTATTATTTAGCATAGTTATGGCAAATTTTGAAGATAGTCTAAAAATAACAATATCATTAATATCACTATATAACAACAAATTTATTAATACTAAATTTAAAAGACTAAGTAACTAAAAATAAAGTAAAAACATGTGTGAGAAACTGTATTTGTGTGTCTGAATGTGTGTGGGACAAAGGATTGTGTAGGTAATGAAAACTTTTCATTCACACTTTCAAATTGGCTTAGATGTAAGGTAAAACCATGTATTATTAGATTATATTAATCAGCGTGGTTGTAACGTAAAAGAATCACCACTGGGTCTAAAGATTACCAATTATTTCGAGTTCAAAACACGTAAAAACTAATTTCCGGAAAATTAACAAAAAGGCATTCGCAAGGACAAGGGAAATTAAGTTACAGCCCCCGCTAACATCTAAGGAATTATTAGATAGTTTTGTGATAGTGCCCTGTACTGAAGAGTTCTCCATAATATGTAATATCAAAACAATTCATTTTTAGTAACCTAAAGAGTTATGCCGGAAAACCATTTTTTTACTTTTTATCTATTTCTTATGCTGCTTTTATTGTAGAAAATGACACGTCATGGAAATTGTGAAATCCGATTGAATGGACACGTAAGCGTAACATTCGCGAGCAACTGATGGTTCCATTATTTACCCAAGTCGGCCTTGTATAGCAGCGTTCAGATTTGAAGATATTCCAAGATTATATCTAAAACCAATTAGAGCACAGAACGCCCGCTAGGTACTACAGTGGAGCTTTTTCTGCTGTGACGTAGTGTTTGTAGGACCCCGTAGCAAATAATAGGGATAAAGTATGAAATTGCCGTTATAATGTAAAAGGTAATTCGAATTAACATAGAACCTTCATAGTTTGAGTCTAGTCGCCAGTTTCGTTGCCAGACCGTGCTCCAACGGACTACCATTTTTTTTCAGTACAAATCGCGCCGATTTCATACTTTAACCCTTATATAATTACTGGTATAATGCGACTTAATATTTTATCTCTCAAAGTGGCAGGCGTTCAGAGTTATAGATTCAATAAAGAATCTTGAACGTCACTGCATATCTTCTAAGATCAGTTGAACGTCTAACGACACAGTAACTCTTAGCTGATAATTACCTAATGTGGTTGGTGGTAAAAGTGCAACGTCGAAGTCGGCATTCGCAGCCACTGCCACGAACGGTCCATTAGACGTGTCCGCGGGAAACTGGCATTTGCATAATCGGCTTGCCTCTCAACACTGTAATTGGGGATCACATGGAACTGGCCATTCTTCGTTGACACCTCCCACCCTCTGCCAGTTCACGATTCATTGAACTGCCGGGGCTGCCAATAAGTAAGCGTATGGCTCATATCAGTTTGGTCCGTTCGACATAGGTTCAAGTTAACCGGTACCACTGTTTGCTTTGCACTTAGGCGCGCGTACCTCTTGGAGCTTTTAATCGAAGTGCAAAATTTGAATGTGATTTAAATTCGTATTGTTTTAATGGAACCGAATCGCTGCTCTCTATTCACAGCAAGTGCGAGAAATTTGCATTTAATTTGAGTTGCGCTTAAATCTTAGTTTGTTGTAATAATTAATTCGGCGCCTCTGACTTTACTTTGTTCCTGAACGTGGTTGTTGTATTTTGATTTCTATTACTTTGCAATTGCTTACTTCAGTCATTGTTTCGCGTTTTCAATGAAACTACCAGCTCGAATAAAATTTGAGTTCACGCTATAAATTTGAGATTGACTGACTGGCTGACACTTGTACATCCAATTGTGTGAGAGTTTAAGGCTTAAGTATGTGATAAAACTGTTACGATCGCGTAAAATGTCGTCGTCGATACGAGCGTAGATGTTTGTGAAGCAGTGCGATATTTAATAAAGCTGGGGCGTCGCGAGTGTCATCATTAACATTTAAAGCACCAATTATTTGATGTCATTAGCGCCCTCTGTTGACGATAAAACGCACCCAGCACGCACGATACAGCGTTTCTATTGCCTTTATAAATTATTAAGTTTTATGACGAATTTTAATCTATAGTGAGTGCTAATAATATTCAAATTAGCTGTTTCGGATATAAAATGAAGTGGCATGTCCATACGTTGCTAAGCCATAAAATTTATGACATTTTAAATTGTTTAATAAAGGCATTAAGGTTTTGTTCTTATGTTCATGCGTCGTTACAAGCAGAATAATTTGACTTGTTTCATACATTTAAATGCTGGTTTTACATGGTGATAAAATGCTACTACTAATTTTAAAGAAAATCTTGATACAAAAATATTGTTTGAATTTCAAAAGCAAATCTTGAGCAAACTTATTTTTGTTTGCCAATATACAATTTACACCCTCTCGAAGGATTCATGATTTTTATTAAAAAACGTGCGGCGCACACTCGGCCGTCGATGCGTGAAAAGGGAAAATCAATTATAGCGAAATGGCACCCACAGCAAGGGCTCTGGCCGACCGAAATACGAAACACCCTTCAATAAAGTACGAAACACATTGTGCACGGACAAAGGTCACATTATATTATAGATTATACTTTCTACTAAAATAATTGTTGCTTTGGTTGGGGAGTATTAATTGTGAGAAAAATATTGAGTATTAATTTTAACAGAAATACACTGTGATATAACAAGGTACACAATTCGGAATTCCAGGAATATGTGCATAGAAGTTATTTGAGACATTTATAAGCAACTTACACTTAACACACACATTCTACAACTCATATATAACCCAGTGGTTAGTGATCCTGCCTACTGAGCTAGGCGTCCCGGGTGCGAATCATTGTTGTAAGCATTTATACTTATGATGAATGTGAAGAATTTGTTACTTTAAAGCAATATCCATAACTTCTGGGAATAATTATACAAAAAAAATCCATTTGTAACCTAAATTTATCAACGATGCGGGACTCGAACCCGTGCCGCTCGGGTTCCGTCCGAGCGCTCTTGGTAGCCAACCGTTTGAGTGACGCATGGATCGTAAATTTTGGTATGTCTTGTTCAAATCTCTCATGGAGCCAAAAGCTATATTTGCATAGTCACATATTCTGATTCCCACTTCTATAATATTCTTAATTTTTTAATGTGATGAAATTTATTTGGTAATTTTATCAACATCAATGACATCAAAGGAAAAATTTTCCCGCGAATGCTTTTTATGAGCCTTCCGTTGATTGTCCTTCTGTATGTCGATCCATAACCTTTTACCTAATCCATAACTTTAAACTAATTAATATAACCATTTGCATTTTGGGGGAAAATCCAGGAAACTGGGAAAACTTTGCGAATTCATTATATCGTGTGTGAGTCGATATTTTTAAATTTTTCACGTTAATTACAATAATTGAAATGGAAGGCCAAAGTAATAAACATATTATATTTTCTTTGGTCCTTGATATGTTTGCAAAATTTGAACTAAATAGAATGGGAATCTCAATGTGCCTTATATGGGGTTGTTATTCATTCTTGTTAGTTTTTAAATTTTATTTTAAAATTAAATAAAAGAGCTTTCGAATCGTCTCTACGGAGACTTATATTTTTTGATGTGTTTGTCTTTGTGTGTTTTAGAAAATGACTAATGTGATTATTTATTTTGTTACAGGTAATCACAACATTATACCAGTAGGAGTTTATTGTAGTTAATGGTCTTAGTATTTATAACAATATGTGGTATTACTTATAATTAACTAATGACAGAATCAGGGTTGAGTAAATAATATATTTATTTTCTGGCAGTATTATTATAGCGACATAGAACAGCAGTAGGTAACTACAGAACTATTAATAACAAATCTCAAAACGTAACAATGAAAACTTCATAAAAAAAGCAGTGATAGCACGAAAATATCACGACATGTACCTAACGGTAATGAAACTATAAACCGTACTGATGCAACAGGGTGAGTGCGGAGATGAGGTCAAAGGGGATCGGGAGGGGGATTCACGTTCCAGCGATCGCGATGTCCAGAGATAAAGTGGCTATATAGTAAATATTAACATTCGTGATTGCGAGATAAAAAATATTTTGCAGGATATTGAAATGTCGTATAGGTTACCGCACCCCCTCACTGTAAAAGCAACAAACTTTCCCCGTCAATGTCTGGCACCGGAAATAGAGCGCGCATCGATCGACCAGAAGCCAATAAATCTAAAAATATTTATGAAAATCGCCACGCCACGTTGCGGAATGGAAAATGTAGTTATCTCCTGCTCAAATCATATTTGCAAACGTAGCTCTCTTTATTAGGTTTCAGCCCGGGTATAATAAATTCATTATAATAACGTTATAAAAAATATAGAAATAGATGCATGTGTTACGAATGACGTGGAAGAATTATATTTGACTAAGCAGATGTAGACGCGTCTTATAAGTATCAGGGGGCCTACCATCAACTTTTAATAAGCGATGCGACAACTTTGTCAGACAACTTTTATTAATAACTTTTGCTTACATAATATTTATGTTTGCCTGTCATAAATAAAGGTAAAAGAGTGGGCGGGCCTCCCACATTCACAGAATAGGAAAACTAAATTAAAGTTTAAAAACGCACTTTGTAAAGTAAAAATCATTTTGAAATACGTGAGGAGAGTTAATGGGTTTTAAGTTTATGTTTACTGTGCGTTTATTTGACGCTTTATAAGGTTGGCGACGCTCTTGTGATTCCCCTGGTGCTACAAGTATGAGTATGAGAGTACGGGCTGCACTGAGCATATACCTATATGCTGGGTTTTCCTCCTCTTCCATTAAAAAAGTGACCCTATCTACGTATTAGGGATAAGAACTTTATTATACCAACAACTAATTTATATCATGTTTTTGGAGGAACATCCAGAAAACTGGAAGAACCTGCATGTTTGCGAATTACTTGTTATTGATGTGTGAGTCGATATTTTTCAAAGTATCCCGCTGATTATAATTGCGATGGAAGACCAAAGTAATGAAATTATTGTATTGTTATGGTACTATACAACGTAGGCGGTAAGCTAAATGGGAGACACCTGCGTACTAGTATTGCGTAATTTTTGTTAAAGAAATAAACAAATTTTAATTTAAGTTTAATTTAATTTTAAAAACAAACGCCTGCATAAAACGACATTTGAAACTGCAATAAACAATACGCAAGGAACAAATGACCTCATCTGCATCATGCGGTACGCGTCACATGTAAGCACGACACCGTCGTGTAAGCGGAAATACTTTACAAGCCGGCACTCTGACACATACCGCGCGGTGTGCTCCAGTTTACATCGAAATAAGGCGGCAAGGAAATTAAACGACTACAATTGATTTTCATTGTAGAATAGAATAGAAATATAATAATTTACTATCGTCATCATATCAGCCTGAAAATTCGACTGCTGGACCCCAAAGATAGCCATGACGATTGGTCCTGCGCTGCCCTCATCCAACGTATTCCGGAGATCTGGGCTAGACCGTCGGTCCAACTTGTGAGAGGCCTACCAACACTACGTCTACCGGAACGTGTTCTTCATTCGAGGACGTTACTGCCCCAATCTGTCCGTCGAGCTATGTGCCCTGCCCACTGCCACTTCAGTTTCGCAACCATCTGAGCTATGTCAGTGACTTTGGTTCGAATGTCACATCTTAAATAATATTGAGTCAGATAAGATAGGTTACATCAAATTGTAATGGAGAAAATCTCTCATTCCTTCAAATCTATAATTCTTCATTCTATAAAATCATGCAAGTAGATTTGAAGTTGAGATTTCTTTCGTCTCTGCATCTCATACGGCATGACATGTCTATGCTATGACGTCATAGCACTGCGCGCCGCTATGGGCGTAGTGTAGTAACGTCGCAGTAGTCCGCGACCTACTGATTATATTCTTGATTTAAAAAAATTATACATCGTATAAGGTATGTACTTAGTTCAACCGAAGAATACAGCTTATGTATACCTAAAACCGCCACCGACAACGCTCCTGTGACTTTCCTGGCGTTGCAAGGGATACTATTATACTATTAACACACTTTTACACAAATTATCTTGCTACAAACTAGGCATAGCCTGTATTATGGGTACAAGACAACGATATATTTAATACAATATACTTACTTAAACATACATAAATACATATAAACGTACATAACTCGGAAACAAACATCCATATTCATCATATAAATGATTGCACCTACCGGGATTCGAACCCGGGAGCTCTAGCTTAGTAGTCAGGATCACTAACCATTCGTCATATAATATGATATCATAGATGATTTGCAGCAGTGATTATTTGTTCTCCATTCTCATAAAAAAAAATTGTAGAAATCTGCAACAAAATCCAGCACCTTATTAATACGAGAAAATTTACTCTGTGTAGCAGCCAACACTCGCGCCATACAAGCATCCGTTGCGTCGTTACGTAACGCTTTGTGTCGAGTGTAGCATTCCGAGTTGGATCTGACGTGCGATTGTACCGTCGCATGTCGCTTGTCTCTTGTCGCCACTACACCCAACCTACCTTTGTATTTAAATATTGAGCGCGGACCGCGAACCTCGCCGGCTGCCAATTTTGAATGTCGATCTTTTTACAACTTTTAAAATATGCATACGTTTTATGGAAAATTCGTTTTTATTCAATTAAGAACAGTCCGCTTTTTTATGGATGTTTTATTTTTTGAATAATTAATTATTTATTGGTCGCGTTATTGTCAAAATTTATGGATTTGTATGAATGAATTGCTCTTAAAGCAAATTGTTTTCATTCAACTGATTTGTTCTACACGAGATGAATACTATTTGATTAGTTTCTGTAGACCTTGAATGTTAAAATATTTCAAAAACGAATATTTGAATGTGTTAATTTTAAAGGTGTTTATATCTTTGACCATTTGTACTGTATACAGCTAATTTAATACTGCTACTTCGTACGCGTGGAATTTTAGTGAACTTTGGACAGATTTTGTTAATTTTTGGGATACTGTGCAAATAATACACATAAAAACTGCTCTTCCCTCTGCTAGCAGCGCTATTCTATGATACAGCGCATATCCCTTGTCAGTGTGAACAGTCTTTTTAATAGTATTTACCTGCGAACTCAATTTTAATCTCCTATTTCATCCCCACGTAGGTCAAAGTTTCAAAAATGCTTGATCAAATACTTATAAATTACTCCTTATCAAATGGCTTAATACAAAGTTTCATGGAGTTATCTTCGATGATGAAGAACTAACATGCAAACTTCAATCCCTTATCTCATCCTCTGCATTTATTTTTTCGCAATAAAAAATAGACTTTGCCAAGCTCTAGTCTATCTATGAACAAAATTTCATCAAAATTGGTTTAGGCGTGAAAGCGTAACAAACAGACTTACATTCACATTTATAATACTAGTAGAGATATATATGACCGGACAAGGCCGGTCATGGTCAGGATCTTTGACATTGTCCATTGTTGTGAGTGGTTGACATGACAGCAAGAAAAACAAAACGTTTCACTTTTAAACACAGCTTTTACTTAACCTTAGAGCTATAATAGATTATGTAATAAGAACGTGGCGTTGCCGGCGCGTGCGACACAATCGCCTCGCGCGATGGTTTTTCCCTAACTTTTTTTGTATGAAAATAAGGGACGAGACGAGCAGAACGTTCAGCTGATGGTAATTCAAACGCCCTGCCCATTACAATCGAGTGCCACTCAGGATTCTTGAAAAACCCAAAAATTCTGAGCGGCACTACAATTGCGCTCGTCACCTTGAGACGTAAGATGTTAAGTCTCATATGCGCAGTAATTTCACTAGCTACGGCGCCCTTCAGACCGAAAGACAGTAATGTTTACACATTACTGCTTCACGGCAGCATTAGACGCCGTTGTGGTACCCATAATCTAGCCGGCATCCTGTGCAAATGAGCCTCCCACTGGTAAAACTGCTCGACGCTCACTCAACGCCAGCTCTCGTCCGCACTCCAATTACATCCGAGCTCAGAAGAATTCCGAACCATCGTCATACTCGCTTCTTGACTACGACATATATTTATAGTCCTATTTTTATCAGCTGGACATAGGCCTTTCCCAACTAAGTCCTATCTTCGACTGTTTTCCTCCAGCTTCTCTTCGTATGCGTAAATATTTTATTATTCGATCCATGATTGTACTTTTGTTGCAATTGAAAGCATAAAAGCCTCAAGCTTCTTATCTGAAACATTTTTATCGTTAGCTGCACCGAAAAAGTCCACATTTCAACATCACTAGATCCTGTACAACATTACACGTATAAATTACTACAGCGGGGAAGTAATAAAACTAAATGCAAACGCGTCTACGCTATGTTTGCGGAAAGCCTACGTAGAAGATTTGTGTTGTAACCAAAAGAGAGGAGCTCTCAATGTGCTACACAGATCCCCGCTTGTCTCATGTTTAATTACGTATAGTCGGGGCGAGGTGGTTCATTCTATGCTGGATGTGAAACCTCTTGGTATAATAGGGTAAACACATTAGCAGAGACTACTCGAGACGTGGTCGTACGAATCACGACACCTGCACTCGATTTACATAAGATTTATGGAGGCTTTTGTCTGTTCATCCCTCGTGAAATATGCGAAGGTGAGTAGATGCGTTGAAGCTCCCGAGCATTTGAGACTTAAATATCATGTGTGGTAGCGTAGTTTGATGATCGTTTTCACAGGCTTTTTTCATGATAATAAGGGACGAGTTGATGGTAATTGATACGCCCTGCACAATACAATGCAGTGCCGCTCAGGAGTCTTGAAAAACCCATAAATAATTGAGCTCGTCACCTTGAGACGTAAGATGTTAAGTCTCATTTGCCCAGTAATTTACCTAGCTACGGCACCCTTCAGACCGAAACACAGTTATGTTTACACATGACTGCTTTACGGCAGAAATAGGCACCGTTGTGGTACCCATAATCTTGCCGGCATTCCATCTGACTAGCTGAAGTCGAAAATAACGGCTTCGAATCTAGCTAGGCTCACATCTCTAAGTCTGTGATCTACACAGCGTACTTAGACTTTGCTCAGACTTTACTAACGTAAAACTTATCTGTGTGTGATACAAAGCGAACTCTACTTTTGCATTCGGTTGTCTTAGCTTTAGCTCAGTATAATTTCAGCTGTCAAATGAATATAAAAATGAAATGAAAGAAAGAAAGAAAGAAAAACATTTATTTTACAAAACACTCACAGGTTACACTTAATATAAAAAGATAAAAGTACAAGGCAAACCAAATAAGAACGTAATTAAATAGTTATTGATTTCATATTAGAGAGTTCCTGTGCAGTGCAAGAAATGGGTCACCGACTCAGGATTATCTGTGACACGGCCGTAGCTTTGATATGATATGATATAAGACTATTCTAAGTTTACAGTGAGGTAAGGTAGGTTTTGCGTAAGCAAAGTCTGATCAAAGTCTAAGAACTCTCTAAAGATCACAGCCTAAGCTTTTTTATGGTTTTAGTTTTGTAATTTAATAATTAGAATATAAAACATAATCCAAGCTTTTATGGCACATTGCATGCAATAACCAAACATATTTGATATATCTTTCATTTAAAAGTAACTTAATTAGTTATCAAACTACACAATATTATATGCATAAAAATTCCCGAAAATTGTATGTGACTAAGACATAGGTAAAAGTACATTAAAATTGAGAAAGACATTTAATACTGAATTTTTGTTTTTTTTTAAACAGAGTACAATCATAGTTTATTATAACTTTAATATTATAACTTTGAATATGTGTGATGAAAAGGACAAAAATTTGGAGAAGAGATACACGAAAATACCGCTGTATCAAACGTCTTATAAGTAGTCTAACTCAAATAACAGTCAAAAATAGGTAAACTTAAAATATATTCGTTTTTCTTTAATGTCTATGCCATCAAAAACATAACTTGTAAAAAAAAACAAGTCACGCAACTCAGTTGTACCGGAAAAAGTTGTGAGATGTAATACCAAGTAGGCAAATTTATTCAGTCCCAACTTAACGGTCTTTCAGTCTTAAGTTATTACGTAATTAACTAACCTAACAACATCTTATAGTGATAATATCAATATTAAGAATCCTTTATGTTTTAAATATATAATATATGAACAATAATAATTGAACAACTGATCTTGTATGGTTTTGTTAGTTTTAAATTAAATTAGACTTATTAAAATTCAATGATAAAATAGTCATTATCAATTACCTAGTTATTCCTATAGTTCCTTATCAGTTAGAAATTGATATACTAATATCATATTATTATCATTTTAAACGGTTTGTTATTTTTAAGTTATATCCCTCTCTTCTAGAATTAAGTAAGCAAATTAAATTTGTAATAAAATTTACAATATTTTATATCTTTAAACGAGCAATTCTTGTATATAAATATATACTTATAATCTGAATCTCAGAAACGGCTCCAACGAATTTAATGAAGTTTAGTATACAGGTAGTTTTGGGGGCGATTATATGGACCTAGCTAGGTTTCAATTTAAAAAAATCCGTGTTTTAATGAAAAACTTCTAAAATAACATTAGAATACAAAGGTTAATTTCGCCACTATATACACGACTATAATAGCTCAAATGGGACATTGGGTGATCCGGAAAGCAGAAGACCCCGGTTCGAATCCAGATGTCCTATTAGTCTTTTTTGTTCAAGTTTTGAACCTTCTTAAAAATCCGAGCAAGGCTCGGTCGTCCAGGTAGAAAAATTATTTATTAACACACTTTGAACAATTAATGATTTAAAATTTCATAACTGCATTATACTACAATGTACCTACATCAGAGTTTTTGCCAGAAAACAAGAACTCAACTTCCATACTTCCGCTCCTTGAAATATATATTTTCACCCTAAGTTACTTTATATTGAATGCAAGAGAATAATTGCTTCCGGTTTCCGAAGGGAGAGGAACTCTAGTCGCCCTTGGAGCGTACATGCTCCGGTTTCTGATTTTAATGATGCAGCACTTTTTACACATACATAAAGAATGTCGTAAAGGTAAATTCCTGGTATTGTTTTCTGGATTAAAAATTTTGCATTGAGAAGGACTCAAGTAATGCTTAACTTCAAAACAAAGATTTTTTCGACATTCCGCTAGTTGCTGAAAGCATTCTTAAAGTTAATGTTTTAATAAATACCGTCACTTTCTTTGTCATTTTGACTTTAAATATGCTTTCTGCAACTGGAGGATAGCTTATTACAATGAAATAACTCATTAAGAGCTATCTATACTAAATAGGTGTGAATTTCCTCATTATGCTTTTCTGAATCATTTGGCAGCAGGCTATCAATTAGGTCGTATGCATCATGACTTATCAGAGGTTTAAAATATCGCTAATACACGCTTGTTAAAAAATGGTATTCATAATCGCATATTAGAGCTATAACGCTCTTCATCTCTTCGATATAGCTGACCTGACTTATAGTAGCTAGAACCCTTCTGTAAACCTATTTTAAATCCTCGATACCAAAAAACATGGCCGACATCGATCAGCTGTCTTGTATTTGACGTTCGTATTTCGATGTCAGTCAGTTCATAGCTGTTCCACAGTAGACATTTCTACCAGTAGGGAAACTAAGCCTTGATGATAAAATACTTACCTACACGTGCGTACACTCCATTGAAGCAATAGGGTTGTCAAGTTATTTTTCTAACCGACTTTAAAAAAGGAGGAGGGTCTCAGTTTATAAGGAATTTTATCGAACCTTCGATAGGCTTAAAACACGTCTTAACTTATATAAACTAATATTAGTATATTCTTATATCGGTTTATACTTTCGATAAGCGTTTATTAGGAATAAGGCGGTAACAATATACTAACTAGCTTAAATCTTAACTGTTTAACCTGATTCCTGCCGCCGAATTCCACGTTCGCACCATATGCCACAAGTTAGGATTTCATCCCCACCATCTGGATGTGTGGCGGTCCTCCATAGTGCGGTTTTCAAGGAGCTTTCTCCCTCATACTACAAAGCTATGGAATGAGCTTCCTTGTGCGGTGTTTCCGGGACAATACGACATGGGTACCTTCAAAAAAATCGCGTACACCTTCCTTAAAGGCCGGCAACGCTCTTGTGATTCCTCTGGTGTTGCAAGAGAATGTGGGCGGCGGTGATCACTTAACACCAGGTGACCCGTACGCTCGTTTGTCCTCCTATTCCATAAAAAAAAAAATAACCCACCTGACAGCCCGTCGATGCGTTTTTTTTTTCAGCTTTTGGTTTAATAATCAAAATACTAAAGAACGAATGCCAAGCGTGGATTACTGTTTGCATTTGTCAATCAAAATCGGTTAAAGTAACAAAGGATTCACTTGTCCCAGGCCCATGGGTGTCGTAACAGGCGACTAAGGGCTTTTTAGAAGTGGGAGAGTCACGCTGCCGTCTTTTGACGTCACCACAATCGGGCCAGGCTCGTCCGGGTTAATTACCACACTCGCACAGAATACCGGCGTGAAGTAGCGGCCTAGTGCTGCTATGTATCGCATAGGTTAGTGTCGAGGACCGGTGGCCATTCCCCCCCCCCCTCCACCCGAATATGACAGCGGAACTTAAAAAGATTTTACCCCAGGAGGGTACCGGCTCTACCAGAGTCGGAGAATCCCTCCCCGAGCACTCTAGCTCGGGCTGCCCTTCGTATTCTAGGGAGGGCACAGAACCGCGCATGCCAAGGACAAACGAGGCAGTAACACCACGGCACCCCGCTCCACACTCAACGTGGACTTTTGCAATATTGAGACGGTGCAGCCAGCCTTGTGTTTCCTTACGGAGACGCAGATATCTCGACCTAGCGATACGTCATATTTAACGTACCCCGGGTACAAAATTGAGCACAATTTTTTGCCTCATGCCGGGATATGTGTGTACGTTAGGGAGGATATCTGCTGTCGCCGTCTCGGCAATTTTGAGGGTAGGGACCTGTCCACTCTCTGGCACCGCGTAGATCTAGAGGACCGCGTCCGCATTTATACGTGTGTCTACAGGTCCCATAGTGGTAATACAGAAACTGATCATCTCATGGGCTGTGTTCAAGCGGCAATTGACGACGTGCTTGCACAGATCCCCTCCGCTGAAATCGTAGTCTTGGGTGATTTCAACGGGCACAATGCCGAATGCCTTGGATCACGTACCACAGACTATGCAGGGCGATCTGTGCATAATTTTGCATTGGCGTATGGTCTGTCCCAATTGGTCGAGTCGCCAACGCGGCTCCCGGATGTGGATAGCCACATGCCGTCCTTATTGGATCTTCTGCTGACTACACATCCCATTGGTTACCAGGTCTTTGTCGACGCCCCTCTCGGAACGTCCGACTATTGCCTGGTCAGGAGTGTAGTGCCTATCCGACGCCAACGTTGCAGACCACCAGCGACCCGCCGCGTTTGGCACTACAAGTCAGCAGATTGGGATAGGATGCGTTCCTTTTTTGCATCCTACCCTTGGGGCAGGGTTTGTTTTTCTTCGGATGATCCTAGTGCCTGCGCCGTTGCAGTAGCCGATGTGATACTGCAGGGCATGGATATTTTTATACCAAGCTCTGTAGTACCCATCGGTGGCAGATCACAGCCCTGGTTCGATGCGTCAGTTAAAGCAGCATCTGACTGCAAAAAACAGGCGTATCGAGCTTGGGTTGCGGCGCTGGGCGCAAAGGATCCGAACTGTACAGTTCTTAAGAGGAAATACAACCGTGCCTCCAGATTTTTAAAGCGGCAAATCGCCCGTGCAAAGTCAAAACACGTCGTCATAATCGGCGAGCAGCTTTCCAGTTACCCGACCGGAAGACGCAAGTTCTGGTCGTTGTCGAAAGCTACTCTTGGTAACTTCAGCCAGCCGTCCATGCCACTGTTGCACATGAGGAATGACACCCTGGCCCATACGGCAAAAGAGAAAGCCGATCTTGTGCACTCTTTTCGCCTCCAACTCGACTCTTAACGACAACGGAAAAACACCGCCGACCATCCCGCGGTGTCAGAGCTCTATGCCTGAAGTACAGTTAAGACAGAAAACTGTTAGGTGAGCTCTGTTTTCGTTGGACGTCAGGAAGTCGAGCGGGCCGGATGTCATTTCGCCAATCGTGCTTAGAACGTGTGCCCCTGAGTTGACGCCGGTGCTAACGCGTTTATTCCGGCACTCTTATTCTAAAGGCGTAGTCCCTGACTCATGGAAGTCAGCCCTTGTCCATCCGATCCAAAAAAAAGGAGAGAGTTCGGATCCGGCAAACTACAGGCCTATTGCTTTTACCTCCCTGCTCATGGAAAATCATGGAGAGCATAATTAGCCGTCAGCTCTTGGTATACCTAGAGGGTCACCAGTTGATCAACGACCGACAATACGGGTTTCGCCATGGTCGATCGGCAGGTGATCTTCTGGTATACCTGACACATAGATGGGCTGCGGCTATTGAAAGCAAGGGGGAAGGCCTGGCAGTTAGCCTGGATATAGCGAAGGCCTTTGATCGTGTATGGCACAAGGCGCTCCTCTCCAAACTTCCATCATTTGGGCTTCCCGAGAGCTTGTGCAAGTGGACCTCCAGCTTCCTCACTGGGTGCAGCATACAGGTCGTTGTCGACGGATATTGCTCAAACCCGAAGCCCGTGAATGCTGGAGTGCCCCAAGGCTGTGTGCTGTCTCCCACGCTGTTTCTTCTGCATATCAATGATATGTTGGACACCTCCAATTGCTATGCAGACGACAGCACTGGTGATGCCGTATACACTGGCCATGCAGGTCTCTCTCGGGAAATCGTCGACCAGTGCCGGGAGAAACTTGTGTCTTCTATCGAGTCCTCTCTTGAGAAGGTCGCGGAATGGGGTAAATTGAACCTTGTCCAATTTAACCCCCAGAAGACTCAAGTTTGCGCGTTTACCACTAAAAAAACCCCATTTGTCGTTTCACCGCTCTTCGACAACTTTTCCCTCAAAGCCTCGCCTAGTATCGGAATACTGGGTCTCGAAAGAGATTTCGCTCGATTGGCAATCGCTCGAGAGAGCGATTGCCAATTTCGTGGTCATCTGGAAGGCAAAGCCAAATTGGCTTCAAAGAAACTGGGCGTCATTAATAGAGCACGGCAATACTTCAAGCCGGCCCACATACTAGCGCTCTACAAAGTGCAGGTCCGGCCACACATGGAGTATTGCTGTCATCTCTGGTCTGGCACACCCCAGTATCAGCTCGATCCATTTGACCGCGTGCAACGCAGAGCAGCTCGAATTGTCGGGGACACAGTGCTCTGTGAACGGCTGGATCACTTGGCGTTGCGTAGAGACGTCGCTTCATTGTGTGTCTTCTACCGCATTTATCACGGGGAGTGTTCCGAAGAGCTGTTTAACCTGATTCCTGCCGCCGAATTCCACCTTCGCACGACACGCCACAAGTTAGGATATCATCCTCACCATCTGGATGTGTGGCGGTCCTCCACAGTGCGGTTTACAAGGAGCTTTCTTCCACGTACTACAAAGCTGTGGAATGAGCTTCCTTGTGCGGTGTTTCCGGGACGATACGACATGGGTACCTTCAAAAAAAGCGCGTACACCTTCCTTAAAGGCCGGCAACGCTCCTGAGATTCCTCTGGTGTTGCAAGAGATTGTGGGCGGCGGTGATCACTTAACAACAGGTGACCCGTACGCTCGTTTGTCCTCCTATTCCATAAAAAAAAATAAAAAAAAAAATCCAACTCACGTTACAACAGGCAAATTGTCAAAAATTTGACATAATTTTCTTTGTTTTTTTCTTCATTTCATAATTGTATGTTTTATTTTATTGTTATTTCAATAAAGTTTTAATACAGCAGTTACACGCACAAGACCCAATATAGATTTAAAAATAAATAAAGGGTAGGTAGGAGTCAGTGATAACTCACACAGCTTATAAGAAACCGGTAAAATTTTGACTTTACATTGAATCAGTCTGTTAAAAATAAACCCGCGTGCAAAAGCGGTGGAGTAATTTATAGCTGCAGATATAATCTGTGGATGTATTGTGCCCCGGATCGTTTGTTTCGCGTTTATGACAAACGCGCTAACAGACCGCGCCGCGGCCATTGTTCAAACATAAATTGCTCCACATCTTTACGTCACACTAGATGTAGCCTGAGAGCTGCTGAACTCATTATCTAGTTGTCGGGGTGTATTTTATGACCCATTTATCATAATTTATAAATCCATTACTTTCAAATGATATTTTATAAATACAACATGTTTTTGGATAGCGGTAGAACCAATTGTTACAGTCTTCTGGGCTGGTAGTTAACTGCCACTGCATCTATCCCTGCCATACAGTTACTTTGTTTTACAGTTTTTTCTGGTTTAAAAGTGTCGATGTCATTTATAGTTCTTTGTCATATCTTGTTGTGTCGCTACAAACAATCGCTTGATTTCTTGTAAAAAAAAATCGCTACACAATTGATCAAATTTGAGAAGTTTCTTCTATACTCATAGACTCCATTATCAGATATGAACATGTTTATATAACGTGACCAAACGGGAAGTTTACGACTTAATTTATTTATTTATTGAAGTCTCAGCAATAAATAAAAAAGACTACTATTCAATATTATTTGTTAGCTCTTTGTATAAATCAGCGTAAACCCTCCAGAATATCGCACTAAAGTGAAGTTAGCAATTTAGCATGCAATGTTGACGTTGTAAACCACAAGAGCATTACGTTAAGAAATAGCGAAGCTGGTAATAAAATACAAAGTAAAATTCTTTCCTTTGGATAATTGATGCATGTAATTATGTGGTTTATTTACTTACTCACTTTGATATCTATGTTCGTCTAATAAATATTAAAAGTGCCTTGTACATATTTGCTTTTGCTCGTTTGTGTGGTTGTAAATTGAGGTAATGCAAATGTTTGTTGGGGGATGATGTGAAATATAAAAGTTATTAAGCTCGCTCTTATGGGAAGTTTCAATAAATTACTCAATATATTTTTACTTTATACTTTTTCCCACCAGTTAAACAATAAATAATATTTATTTTGTTTATTTTAAACGTGTTTCCTTGTGTTCTGGTCATAATAAAAAAAAATCTTGGGGGTGAAATTTCGTAAAATCCGTTCTTATCTGACCTCTACTCGGTGAGAGGAATTTTCCTACCGAATTTCAAGTAACTACTTCCAGAGGTTCCGTGATGAGTCAATACACTGGTGGAAATCTCTCATACATATTATACATAGATAATAAAGCTTGACTGGTTAGCAACTAAGTAAAAAGGACGCAACCCTATATCAAGAAAAAAATAAGAAAAAAAAATACCAACAATTAACTACTGAATAAACTTAACCGAAAGTTTACTTATTAATAACGCAACGTATGATAACAGCACGGATTACATGCTAATCGCGGGGCGTGGAAGTAGGAAGCGGGAGAGCGGTTCCACGGACCTGTTGGTGCTTATGCTTGTTTGTGAAAATTAAAGAAAAGTTGACAGAATATTTGAATGTTTGGATGAATTATTATTCAAAAAAATTAAGAATAATAAGTTAACTCTAAAAATAAGTGATCTATCGGACACGCCGACGACAGACGATTGCTTTGAGGGTTACTGTTTCTGAATAATATTTCCAAATTTGTGATAGCAAATGTATTGTGATTGATATTATAAACAATAGCCATTTTCAAAAGTTAGATCGGGCGCCCTTGTGTGTTAGTGACGAGGCTGTCGGCTGTCTACATTCGACAGCGTCAATTACTCGAACAATTTGATGCAGGTTAACTTCGGTATTGAATTAACTTGTGAACTGTATCAACATGAAGTAGTGTATTTTAAAATAGAACATGATATGCCAAGCATGGGTTAATTCCAGATAAGTATCGTACTAAATACATAGTATTTAGAGACGAACTTACTAACTAAAGAATTTGTTATATTTAAAATGAAATCCCTCATTTCTGGCATTAGTGAAATTAAATTTGTAACCAAAATTTATGAACGATGCGGGACTTCTCGGGTTCTGTCCGAGCGCTATTCCAATTGAGCAAACCGTTCAAGTGACGTAAGGTTCGTAAATCTTCTCATGTCTTATTATTTATTTTATTTTATTATGTCTTGTTCAACTCTCAAGTGGTCGCGGGTTTGAGTCCCACATTGTTCATAAATTTTGGTTACAAATTTAATTTAACTAACAAGTGGCTAACAATGTGCCTAATGAGAAGGTCGCTCAGAGGGCAATGAAGAAGGCTCGGAGTTTCCCTGCGAGATCGAATCAGAAATAAGAAATCTATAGGAGAATCAAAGTCAGCGACATAGCCCGAATAATTGCAAACTGAAGTGTCAGTGGGCAGGGCATATAGCTCGACGGACAGATGGCTATTGGGGCGGAAAGAGTGATTGACTCACAGTCTGCGTATTTAGAATACTTCAATTAGCTTTCAAAAACTTTATTTTATTATAATGTTTCCAAAATTTGAGCTTAAATAATATCGGTGGTCATACATGTTTCATCAAAATATTTACCAATATCATCTTCCATAAAGCTCTTATTTTTAATTATATCGTCTTGTCATGTACAAATTTTCAGCGATATGGGTCCAGCCTGTTTTGGCGTTATAGAACGACAGGGGGGTACAGGCAGACTAACAAAAACTTATAAAATAATTTAGGATCAGTGTTTCATAATTATTAATAATGTTTAGAACTAGTATTGAAAACAAATTAAAGAAGGGTTTAATATCCGAATAACCTCATTATATTGGCAATATTTTCTTGTGAAATTAAATAACAAACAATTTTATTTCATTCAAAACTTCCGCTATAGCTGTAGATAGAACCCAACCTAATAGTATGTTGTTTGTAAAAATATAATGTTCAAAATGATATTTCATTTCATTTCACTTTATGAGAAATACCAATGCTAAAATTAGTCAACAAAAATATTTAGTTATTAGGAAATTTTGTACTAGAAATATCATCCATACAGTAAAAAAATAAAATATATGTAAAAATTACCACAGAAATGATTTACTCCTGTTTGGATGGTTATTGGGCAAAAAGTTTTAGTGTTAAGGATTTTTTAAACTTTTTGCCTGCTAATTTAAATTAGCCGAATAAACGACACTACAAAAATTTAAGAATGTATACTGTATTCAACGTAGTAAATAAATTTCATTTCATTTCCACATTACTTCTTTTATGCTATCTAACAATTAACCGTCTTTTATAAGCTTCAAAGAAAAACTTGGTTCAACATGCACCAATTTTTTGCATAATCATTTTTCCACATCGCTTGTTTGCACATTGAATACTCAATTACGAAGCACTATGAGTTCATCTGCTACGCTCTCCTTACAACAACATGATAACTATTAACTTGGCTACGCGTGGTAACATTTAAACGATTCTTATAAATGATACAGGTATAATCTAAAATATGCTGCGTGCAAAGATTTGGGTGCAAATAGTAGTTCATTCAAAGCAGAGTATATTGGATTTTAAGGCATTTGGAAATTTTTGAATAAATAAAATAAAAAATCTTTGTTGGTTTTTACATATTCTCCTTAACAAATGGGGGCAAAAACCTCCGTTTAAGCCTATAAAAAATGCTTGTGCCAGGAGGGTCCTCTCATTCTGAGGCTTAAAATAGCATACTAAGTTAAGCATGTGTGTGTGTGTGTGATTTTAACGTATATGTCGTAAAAGGAACTCTGAATTATTATAATTTCATCGTAGAATCCAGGCGATCACTGCAATTTAACATTCATGGGAATTTTTGAAGTTATACTTCTTTAGGCGCGTTATGATGAGAGTGAAATTTTAGGATGCGCGCGCATCACTGTAACACAAAAGTAACAGGGTGATGTTGGTTCCTTTTTTAAATTTTCTGACTGTTATATATTTTTTGGTTTCTTCTTCCATTTTACGGACAGGCAAAGGGTTCAAGCCATTCTAGTTCATACAGCCGTATTCATTATTTAATAATTAATTGTCAAAGCCATCTTTGCAAAATTATTAGAAAATTGTTCGTTCTTAAAATGTAGAATAGCACGAGGAATAAATAATGTTAGTGATTTTTGCTTCGTTAGGCCAAAGAAGTATAACTTCTTGCGTACATACACAAGAAAACACACACATTTTTAATAATATATACAATATGTAACTGTTTGCTTATTTTATTATAAAGAAATGCTGCACGACTCTTATTATATTATTGTGCAGCACAATAAAATTGACGAGACTTTTTCATCGAATAATATAATGAGGGAATCTTCAAATGATTGTTAGTATTATGAAAATTCCATTCCAATGCCACTCAGTCACGGAATCGTTTGTAAAATATCTGCGGATATTGTTCTGCGCTTATGTAATAAGCGTTGCGAAAAAATGTCTGATATTTAGGCCAGGAGACGACGGAGAGGGGAGGAAAGTCGCCGATGATTAGCTTCATTACCTCGAAGCACGCGTCCCCCGAGGCGTCTTTCTCCCGATGAAATTTCGCCTCATCAAAACGTCAACACAGACGCCGTGTATTTTGGGCATTTTAATGATGGCGCGCCCGAGGTGATCGCGCCCTTCTATGTACATTTTCACCACTTTCCTTCTAATTGGTGACGCCGTGGCTCGACACGTGACCGGTTTTGATTTGAAGTGACCTTTTATGCAATAACTCCATTATTATTATTAAGTCTCGTTCATCAACATTTTACTGGGGAGGGTAGGGAAATGAGATATTGATTTGAAATTAGGTAATCGTTGGAAATGAAAAACAAATCAATTTTGATTTGAAGAGTTTTGGACTTCTTTATCTGCAAGAAAAGTGTCTCGGTGGAACCTTGTATTATTTATCTGAAAAGGAAAGTGAATCGATGATAAGGAATCGCAGTCAATCATGTTCTCAGAAAGCAGTACTTAAGATGTAAGAACAGGATTTGTCTAAATTCAAGGTGTCTTAAAGATATTTTCGTGCATTTTTTATTTATTTATTTGAATGGAAAAGGAGGACAAATGAGCATAGTGGTACAGGTGGTTAAGTGATCACCGCCGCCCACATTCTCTTGCAACATCAGAGGAATCACAGGAGCGTTGTCGGCCTTTAAGGAAGATGCGCTTTGTTTGTGTATGTCGTATCATGTCGTATCGTCCCGGAAGCACCACACAAGGAAGCTAATTCTACAGCTTAATAGTACGTGGAAGAAAGCTCCTTGAAAATCGCCACTTAACCAGATGGTGGGGATGATATCCTTATTTGTGGCGTGTCGTGCGAAGGTGGGATTCGGCTGCAGGATTTATTAATAATATTACTAATGTCTTATTTCACCAAAGGTGTCATTACACGAGAATAACTATGCCAGATATAAAATTATTCTCTGCATTTACTCTCAGAATAAGTCATCGTACGTTTCACTTTGTTAAGGCACAAAGCTACTGCTAATATAACTATTTAATGTAAAGTGATAAACATTATATGATTGCAAAATGCGGACAAATGATTGTAAATGCGGGCAAATGAATAGGCTTTTCATCGTCTCTTGTACAGTATTGCATAAGAGGACATTTTTAATATAGTCGTCACTTTAAACTCGTCTCATTGTGTCAAGTGAAAAAATATTCAAACAAATTATCTATAAAGTCGCGCTGCGTAGTGTTTAAATTTTGTCCAGTTTGCTTTGTGTTTTATTTGCTGTTTTCTCAAATGCTGCATTCAATTCAATGTACACAGCTATGAATCAACGGTCGCTGAGTTATAATGTACTCTGTGCGCTCAGCTGAACTAAAAACTTGACACTATTTTGATTTTATCCGAGGAAAAAGCCAGTTACTCCTTAAATATTGGTGGTATAAGAGTTATTCTCGTATAACTTTGTTATTACCAGGATAAGTATTTGGTGAAATGAAGATATGTTTATCTGAGAGTAAATAACCGCTTTATCTTAGGAATGAAACTTTAAAGACCTACTCTGGAGAAATCCGACCTAGGTTCATTACAGTCTCTTTAATATAATATATTATAAAAATTCATTATTTTCATGTAATAATTCCAAGTGGGAAAACCTAAAGAAAAACGACATGTTAATAGGCATCATCCCATTACGATTGAAATACAGGAGCAGGCATTGCGGTGCGTTCTCATTGTGTCTCCCTCTACGAACTAGTACAAGACTACAGTCTCTAGGGTCCGGAGCTACCGCAATCCCCGTCCATTTGTTGCTTGTTACATTCGCCAGCGACTAGGCATTATGAATAATTAATGCTTGTAAAGTAGCCGTGATAATTATATCGTATCGGATAGTTTTTGCGGTGGCGTGGCTCGACAAGGGCTGTTAAATGGAATGAATATAGATTTTTACAATGCGATGATAGTTAGAATTTATTTATTACTAAGTAATTTCCTTTATACACACAATATAACTTACCACTTAACGATACAGCTATCAATGGCCAGAAAATCCTACAGACTAAGCATTCGTATACTAAAATTATGCGTCCTTTTGCGAGATTCAATTGTGACGGAGCGACTCTCTCTTTGCCTAGACGTGTAGATGCGAAACATGTGTGATTTTAATTTGGTAAAAACTGAGCAGAATTGACACTTAAGATCATCATTTACATATTAAAACATAATAGAAGCGAAAAAAGGACTGGTATCAGATCTGTATCTCACAGGGGCGATTGAATAATATAAACATTGTTTTCAAAGTTACACTAATTTCTGACGGGGCAAAGAATCAATCTCTCATTGTGAAGTGCAAATTGCATGTTTCAGTCTTTCGGTTATAGTTTGTGAGTGTCCGCAGAGATCGATCTGTAGTGCATGTCTTGTTGACATCATCGTCAAGAAAATAAATGCTGAACAAAAACACTTCTGTAGCTTGCAATAAGAAAACAACGAGTTAATGGTGTTTACCATGACAGTAAAATGCTATCATAAATATAACTTGTAAATAAAACCAAGTCTCGCAACTCAGTTCTTCTGCCGGAATAAGTTACGAGATCCATGTAATAACATGTCCTTAAATAGCTAACCTAACAATATCTTATAGTGACAATATCAAAATTGAAAATATTTTATGTTTTAAGTAAACTTCATTTTAAAAATAAAATTTATAAATAAGTAGATTGACGTATTTAATGTCTAATCGGTTATAATTTTGTTTTCCGCAAAATTTTCTTGATCATAGACAAAAACTTGGAAAAACGGAGGCTTATGTTCAAAACGTTTGCGGGTCAAAGCGTAGTCTATTGTTAACATTTCTTATATATTATCTGTCTCAGACGACGCAGTAATAATGAAATGTTTGTGCGGGCTCAAAAGTAAATACGAGCAAGTTCATAGTAAAGCTAGAGGGATTCTTTATTTCGCTCAAGAGGGTCTTGAAGTACTCGTCTCCTTTACGTAGACTGTTGTACTCAGTTGCTTTCCAGATCTTTAGAATTTGCCCTTTGAAGCCCGCACAGAGGGGATCCCATGTAATAGAGGATTGGATTGTTTTGTATGAAGACGTATTGGATTGAATTCGGATATAGATTCAAAGAGAATATCTAGTAAATGAGACGGAGCTGTTTGTCGATTCAATTTGCAGCCCAACCAGTGATATATACTTTATATTATATAGAGATATATTATATTGGTCAATTTTTAACTGACTTCAAAAAGAAGGTTCTCAGTTCGATTGGTATATAATATATTTTTGTATGTACACCAATAATTATGATTTTGATTTACGTGATTCTTGTTTTGTTTGATGCGGAATAGCTGCCATTTAGTCCCATAAAAATGTAACATAGTTTTGTCCAGTAATGTCATTTTTGTTTACGTAGATGATGTAATTTTTGTTTGAGTACGGTTTTTTTAGAAGTTTTCATTTAGATTTTATATTTTACCCATTTTATGATATTAAAGGTTAGGTTAAATTAGGTTTGCGAAGATTATTAAATTATATCTTTATTAATTTATAGTTTTTAGTTATTGAAGTTGTATTTTAAACTTACTATTTTTTAAGTATTCTCTTTAGTATTTCGTCACTATGGAACCTTTGATTGATAATGTTACTGCTTCACTAGACTGCAGTCTTAAAAGTATGTATCCATTTCAGTTTGATATATCCTAATATTTCAAAAAAAAAGATACTGACAGACGAGCAACGCAATATACGCGTTGCTTTATTCTATTAAGTACTTATGGAATTTTATGAAAAACAATTAAATACGTTTACCACTTTATAAACAAATTGTGCTCTGAAATGGAAGAAAGTAAAAAAATTTTAAATTAAGACTATGTTGTGTTTAAAGAACACTTCTAGACTTATAACTATTAGGTATTTCTTACCAACTTAATGTTACCAACTACTTTGAACAAATGATTTTTCGATCATTATACTACATATTATATTTAGCTTTCAATTTCATTTTTAAAGAAAAAACCTCTCAATTAGGCGCGTTTTTTTGAGATGGGGTAAAACCATGTAACTTGCGAGACTATTCTCGTAGCCTACACTTCTGTATATAAGTACCTTTGTACATTTATTTATGTATGTACATAGATTCTCTCTTGCACGTGTTGTTCATCTTTACGCTAGTATAAGTCAGTACTTTAGAAAGAGCGGTCGTGGTTGTCAAGAAGTTTTAATAGGGGCAGATAATAATACGCCTCACAATGTTTCGCCATCTCTCCTTTTAGAGATCATTCGAGTACACTTCTGTACCGGACGGCCCACAGGTCTGGTTGATTCAGTGTATAAGTGACCTTCCCTAGTACCCAGGATAACAAGGCGTTCCATGGAGTGCCAGTCTCACTACGATACGTATCCAAAGGAGGCTACACTATGGCAGATAAACACTGTTTGATATTTAGTTTCTGGAGTATCGAAATGTTTGACCAAAATTTGGTCCACGATATACAAAGTAACCTTCAAAAATTTACTATGGCTTGGTGGCATCATATTAGCTGTGACAATTAAGGTTTCAGTGAAATATAACGTAAACAGCAACGCTGACTTTAACGTAGACTTCGGAATATGTTGCATCAAGTTTTACCAGTGGGAGGCTCCTTTGCACAGGATGCCAGCTAGATTATGGGTAGGTACCACAACGGCGCCTATTTCTGTCGTGAAGCAGTAATGTGTAAACATTACTGTGTTTCGGTCTGAAGGTCGCCGTAGCTAGTGAAATTACTGGGCAAATGAGACTTGACATCTTAGATCTCAAGGTGACGAACGCAATTGTAGTGCCGCTCAGAATTTTTAGGTTTTTCAAGAATTCTGAGCGGCACTGCATTGTAATGGGCGTATCAATTACCATCAGCTAAACGTCCTGCTCGTTACGTCCCTTATTATCATAAAAAAAAAACATCGTATTCCTTGGCATAGTTAACGTTAAAGTTAAAAAGTTTATAGCAAGTCGATATCGAATACTTATTTGAAAATTTTGACAGGTCACTTTTTAACATTAGCAATAGCTTCAACCAGCGAAGATTGGACGGTTACGGTTAACAGTTAAAGTTATGATGTCATCTGAAAATTGTCAAATGGCGCTACACGCGCTACACGCACCGATACTTACACGTTTGTGTTTTCACAAACAAGCAAACAAATAAATTTATTAATTCAATAGTGATTTCATATCACCAACGAAATAGTTTTCCATGCATTATTTGATTCTCTGACAGAAAATTAGTGGAATCTACAACAATTTTCTATGTCATCTAGTACCACACCCGCTCATTACCATTGAAAAGCAAAGCCTGATTTAGCAATATTACAGAAAATTGTAAACATTAACAGAACATACGAGTAATTTATAAGTTAATTATTGATCGGCGCATATTGTTTGCGGAATTTAATTGTTAACGTTCATCAAACGATTGGTAGTGAAATTCGATTAGGATTATGACAAAGCATATGTCAATGGGTTTCCAGATATCGAATAAGGCTCGCTAATACAATGGAAACAGATGAAAATCCAGAGTGTAATTTGAACCATGTGCGGGCCATTTATCAGGCTAGGTGAGAGTCAAGTAAACAGTTCACTGCTTTTCTTTTCTCTCGTCCTTTATTCGGTGGCGCTGAAGTTATTGTTTTTGTTTTTGGTACGGACAATTAGACAATGTTAGTTGCCATACTCCTCGGAAACTGCTTATCCATTTTTATGAAGTTTTAAATGTATATTTGGTAAGTTTGAGAATCAATCGTAAACCATTTTTAATACTACAATTTTTTATGCAATTTTTTATTAATCTATATGGCAATACGTTTGCCGGGTCTACTAGTTATAACTAGCTATCTTATATATAAAATTCTCGTGTCGCGGTGTTTATTACCAAACTCCTTCGATACTGCTAAACTGATTTGTGTGAAATTTTGTGTGCATATCAGGTAACTGGTCTGAGAATCAGCCAACATCTATTTTTCATGCCACTAAATGATAAGGTATTTTTTTACAAAATATTTTACTACGGTTCAGCATTAAAAAATACATATATCATCATGTACATTCGTATCTATCTATCCTTACAAACCATAGCATTTATAATACAATATATACTGGCCTGCAAAAGTAAGTATCACACTTTTCAAATAATTTTTTTTTCTTAACTTTAGAAGGTAGAGATTTAAGATTAAAAACGTTTTGTTGCACATTTTATAGGCTTTAATTCTTAGAAACTAAAATTATACATTAGTAACATTTTTAACTTAAAAAAGATAAAACAATGAAAATAGACATTTTTAGTTCAGTGTAAAAAATTCAACTAAAATGTAGTACATGTTATTTAATTTTTAATAACTGGTATTGCCTCCTCGAGCTCTGATTACAGCTTCGAGCCGGTTTGGCATACTGAACACTAGGTTTCGGAGCCGATGTTGGGAAATATTCTCCCATTCTTCTACCAGGGCCTGCTTTAGTGCCCTGAGGGTAGTAGGTGGTGGTCTGCGATTTCTGACTAGCCTCCCAAGCTCATCCCAGGCGTGTTCAATCGGGTTGAGATCAGGACTTCTTGATGGCCAAGCCATCACGCTGATACCGACCTCCTGAATATACGCTTGTACGATATGAGCCGTCTGTAGCCGGGCATTATCATGCATCAGCATCGATCCATCACCCATATTTGCTAAATACGGCCCTGCATACTCATTGAGAATCTCTTGAGCATATCTTTGCCCAGTGAGGGTGCCATTTTCTATGGCTACTAGCTCTGTGTGACCTTCTGAAGATATGCCAGCCCATACATGTACACTGCCTCCACCGTATTGGACTCTTTCTGAGATGCAGGCTTGAAGGTATCGCTCACCAGGTCGCCTGTAAACACTTCGCCTTCCATCAGAAGTGTAAAGGGAGAATCGAGACTCATCTGCAAACAAAATTATTGACCATTCTTCTTAATCCCACTGCATGTGTTCACGGGAGTATCGCAGTCTCGCTACTCGATGCTGTCTCTCGAGTTTTGGGCCACTCGCTGGTCTTCGGGGTTTCAAATTTGCTTCAGCAAGTCTTCTTCTCACTGTTCTGACACTAATGTAGTCCCTCCGGGCCTGAAGTAGCTGTTGCTGGACTTCAACTGCATTTTGGTGGCGATTTCTTAACACAGTGGAAATAATATAACGATCTTCTCGGGCACTGGTACACCTGGGTCTGCCATTACAAGGTCTCCTCATGGTGTACGGTCTCTTCGTACCTTCGCTTTACCTTCTGGACTGTTCGTACCGTCACACCCACCATTCTTGCAGTGCGACGCATACTGATGCCTAGTTCCAGAAAAGCCATGATCCTAGCACATTCTTCAACTGAAAGATGCATGATAAATAAATCTTATGTGCTTTTTAGCATAAATTTTTAAAACAAGACCCATCGATCTTCAAAAAAAATTGAAACCAGAAAGAAAAATGTGAATGGTAAAATTGTAAGTCGGAAACGTCCACTTTGAAAAAGGAATGGTTTTGTTTTTGAAGTTTTTTTTCAGCCAATTCTTAAAAGAAGGTTACCGACTATAAAGTTTTTATCTACAAAATTAAATTCTCTTTGGAGTCCTTTTTATTTCGAAAGTATATCTTGTGAACTTAAAACGTTATCCCAATTTTAAAAGTGTGATACTTACTTTTGAAGGCCTGTGTAGTTGTTCGAACACTTAGAAACTGGAGACGGGCTGGACTAATTTTCATGATTTTTAATTTGTTTGATATGTCTCAGTCCCGAACAGCAGAATAATCTAAAAAATATTGCAATATTGACGGAAAAATAGAAAATACTTTGAATCATCATATCATAATATTATGGAGGATAATCTCTGGATCTACTGAACTGATTTCGAAAATTCTGTTACCTATAGAAACCCATATTTTATGTAAGTGTCATAGGCTATATTATATTAACCCAAAAAATGAAAAGACTTTCTCTTGATAGTCGCATTTAAAAGGAAAGTCGGAGAAAAAACGGCCGAACTCTAATTATAATTTTTATAGCAATACAACTTTTGCCGGGTAAGCTAGTAGGTAATATAAAAATCAACAGTTAACCATATCATATTCTGGCATTATTAAGTATACTTCCTTCTTACTTCTGTGGTACCAAAAAGTTATCTAAGCTATAAATTCAATCATACAATACTCCTTTAAAACTTGTAACAAAACAAACAAAACCTCATTATATTTCACCGTAGTGTGGACACACACACAAAACAATGCATGGTCACACGACGGTTCCGCGGTCGTCATAACGCGCTATCAAGACGAGAGTACTCACTTCACGTGCCTCATTCATTGTCACTACTGCACCCGTCTCATTATACTTGCGCCAGGATCGCTTCCAATGTACACAGCGCGAGCGGCCGGAACACAAACACAAAACGTCACCTCGAAGCTGGCACGAAACTAGATCACTAGTAATGAGGGTAGATAGTTTTTAGTTTATAAAAGGTCTTTATTTTCCAGAAGCTTAAAAGCTCATACAATAGTTACATATTCACCTAAGAACAATTATTATTTTACTTTAGACTAATTACGTATTTCTAAATTTTTTTTTATAATTGATATAAAAAATATAAACGTACCCAAAGTAAAGTACCAAGTAAAGATATGGAAAGGACGTTAATTTCAAAATTGCTTTTTCCACGCACGCTACACACTAGTGAAAATTTACTTCAATGTGTTATCGTATAACATTATCACACGATACAGATTTGCAACTGTAATTGTTAAGGATAACGTAATTTAATTTTCTTTTAAATTTTCAGAGAGCAAAGAACCTACAAAGAAAAGATCTAGTTGTATCTAATGTCTCAATGTAAATAAAACATATAATTGGAATTGAAAATAAAATTGGAGTGGTGTTTGCGGGTAGTACAAAAGCGGTAATGCTAGATCTTTTATTTACATGTAGAATATTTGCACACCACAAACTGCTCCCGATTTTATACGTGTCTTGGTTTTCCTACTCCATACACGGGGGCATTAAATATGACGCCAGAGTTACCTTAACACCTGGGTATGTCTACTGTCTGACCTGACTAAAAAGTTATTAATATAGTCCACTAGAACGAAAAATTTACAACTTTGTCACAATTAATGTAAATTTGTGAGCCTCTTCGTTCATTCAGCAGTCTTTTTGCAATAAAAAAGCATAAAGCTAACTTTTAGAATATTTATAAGTATTCACGGTCAATCACGGTTATTTATAATATTTAAACTAAAAAGAAAAATATGTACCCTCCAGATAAAAGAAACAATTATATTTTCATAATTCAGCAATTATTAATTTGAGTACGAAGCCAACATTCAGCCATTATACTTTGAAGTAAACAATAGTTATGAAGGTTCCTTGTTGGCGAAAAACTTATTATAATAAAGCAAGATTTATAATTCCGTTCTTTGAAGGCACAAAGAAAGCCAGTCCAAATTGGTTTAGACCTTTTTAAATAATGTTGCTTTGAAAGTCAAATAGAATATTGTCGTGTTTTTTATTCATTTAGAAATGAGTCGCTTATAGAACTTAAAATGGACCTTTACGACAGGAGAGAAACATTGAACGGCTAAGGCTTTAGTGCGATAAAGGAATCAGACCCAAGGCGACCGTTAAACAATTTAGTGGAGTGTTTTTGGCGCAAACGTATTGTTCGTTAAATGAGCTCGTCTTGTGGGGGCCAATTATGTTGTTGTTTTCGGGAAATAAATTTGTGGGTGATTATTATTTTTATTAATATTGTATCATTTCCATTACCAAGTCTCTTTAGGTCAATAATTTCACTACGACACCCTTCAGACGCTGGCACATTACGGCTTGACAGAAATATGCGCCGCTGTATTGATTATTGTATTATATCTAATCTTAGTACATGAAGGCATAAGTAAAAACCATTATATTTCATATAAAATGCGTTAGATTCAAACTGTTTTATTGTTTCGAATCATGCAAGGGAGATTAGAGCTCTGCAATGTAGTAGATTCTTAAAAATATACGTGACTGACCACTACACGAAACTTAGCAATATAACAATAAATACTCGGTTCGACTTGAAGTAAAATTGGATATGCTTATCCCAGAACGTGACGCCCCAATTTTCATTATAAGCACGGGCCGGAAGAAGAACGACCAAAGTTTCCCCAAGTATTCCCGTCAATGCAAATAATTGACTGCTTTCATATGAATGGGCGTTTCGTAAGACTCATAATCTCAAGATATTTCATGGTTTGCCGTATCACATACACAAACATGCATCCTGCTTATTTACCAGTTTAATATAATATTACTTGCTAACCCAGCCGACGTAGCCAACGTTGAACAAAATAATATAAAAATCGCTACACAAAACTTTGTAGTTGTATGTATTTTTTAATGTTTAATCATACTAAAAGAAAAATAAAAATAAAAAAGTGTCAAAAAATTAAAAAATATATATTGGCGTGGGATACCTTTATCATTTAGGGGTATGAAAAATAGATGTTGGCCGATTCTTAGTCAACAAACTACTTCCTCTGTAGTATTATTTAATAAACATGCCTCTATTGGGCAAAATTGTAAAATAATCGACATACAAGCCTCTATTGGGGAATGTATTAGTACTAATGTACAAAAATATAACAATGAAGATTTTTCTTCAATTAATTTAAATTAAGTTATTTGACAAGGGAGGACAACTCTTGCAATATCATACAAAATAGGCAACATTCACCAAATATAAATGTTACTGCTATAGATAATCATAATATAAAGCTCATAAATATTGTTCACCAGAATATACAAGGTATCTCAAGTAAGGAATTAGAAATTGAACTGTTTTTGAGCTGCTGTAATATAGATATATTATGTATTACAGAACATTGGCGTAAGAGTCATCAGCTCCAGTTTAGTTTTAGAGAACATAAAGTAGTCAGTTCGTTTTGTAGAAGTAGGGCAATACATGGAGGTTCCCTAATTATTATTAATAATAGATTAAAATGTAAAAATAGAAGAGATATTGTTAATCTCTCTATAGAACAACTAATTGAGATAGCTTGTATAGAACTAGAGCAATTTATTATTGTAAGTGTATACCGCCCCCCCACTGCATCATATGAACAATTCCAAAATAGAATGGAGGAGGTACTATCAAAATTTAGCAAAACTAGCATGTCAATTATAGTGTGTGGAGATTTTAATATAATCTTGCTTGAACCTTCGGCCAATTGTACTAGCCTTAAAAATTTATTTCAAAGTTTTAATTTGTTCAATGTATTTTGGGAACCTACTAGAATCACTTCTACAACAGCAACCTGTTTAGATAATATTTTTACAGATGTTACTATTACTAGTAAACTCATAATTAATAATCTTCAGTCCGACCATAGTGGGCAACTTATAAAAGTAAATACAAGATTGGACATTGTCAGACCAAAAAAGGTGACGATTATACCAGTTACGGGTAGCCGTCTTGAGAGGTTTAGAAATAATTTGGTAAATACAATACCATTTTTACACTGTGGCGAAACTGCTAATTTTCACTACAACTTAGTCTTCAATTCCTTGTGTGAGGAATTTGACAGGATTTTTACTCCAGTAACGGTGACAGTAAACAACAAACATAGTTTTAATGATTGGGCAACAATGGGTATCCACAAAAGTCGTAAACGCTTATATGACCTTTATTATGAGAAACATTACAATAATAGTGAAGAATTTAAAATAAATGTAAAAAAATACTCCAAGCTCTTTAAAATAGTTTGTCATGAAGCGAAAACACGTTTCATTGCAGATAAAATTAAAAACAGTAATAATAAAGTAAAAGCGACTTGGAGTGTAATTAACAATGAAACTGGTAGATCGAATTGCCGTAACACCTCTATCTGTTTAAATGTTAATAAACGCGTTATAAATTCGGAAATAGAAATTGCAAATGAATTTGATAAATACTTCTCCGAAATCCCGATTGTCACGACCAAATACCTTAACTCTTCGCCAAAAGCAGCATATGATATGCTTAAATTACACGTACCAGTATCTTCTACTGACTTGAAATTTAAGTATGTTACAGGTAGCGACATAATAAAAATCTTCAAATTAATTAACCTAAAAAATACAAAAGACCTATGGGGCCATTCGACTAATATTGTTAAATACATACTTGACATTATAGCACCTGAATTAGCAATAATATTTAATGAATGCATAGATGAGGGTGTGTTCCCTGACCTCATGAAATACAGCAAAGTTATACCTTTGTTTAAATCGGGCAGTTCTTTTGACCCTGCTAATTTCAGACCTATTTCAGTGCTGCCTGTTTTTAGTAAAATTTTTGAAAAACTTTTGGTTCAACAGCTACAAATGCATTGTTGTAAATTAATGAACAAAAATCAGTTTGGTTTCACTAGGGGCTTATCAACAATTAATGCGGGTACTAGACTCATTGAGCACATCTTTGACGCCTGGGAAGAGTCACAGGATGCATTGGGCGTTTTTTGTGATTTGTCAAAAGCATTTGACTGCGTCCACCATGAAACTTTACTCCTAAAACTAAAGCATTATGGAGTGAAAAATAGAGCCCTAAATCTGTTAAAATCATATTTAAGCGAAAGAGTTCAGATAGTCGATGTAAATGGCAAACGGTCTTCGGGTAAACCTGTGGGAATAGGTGTTCCACAGGGTTCTATTCTCGGTCCTTTCTTGTTTCTTATATATATTAACGATCTACCATTTGTGGTAGATGATAGCCATGAGATTGTATTGTTTGCTGATGATACTTCACTTATTTTTAAAGTGAAGCGACGTGCGGATATTGATGACGAGGTAAGCAATGCACTCTCAAAGATAGTACGTTGGTTTGAGACGAATAATCTGCACTTAAACAGTAAAAAAACAAAGTGTTTACGGTTCATTACACCAAACACAGCGGAGGTACAAACCAACGTACTTATAAATGACCAGAAATTGGAACTTGTGGACACTACGGTCTTCTTGGGTATCACGTTAGATAAAAAGCTTCAGTGGGGTCCACATATTACCCATCTAGCAGATAGACTCAGCTCTGCGGCATATGCAGTTAGAAAGATTAGAGAGTACACGAATGTTGCGACCGCTAGATTAGTGTACTTTAGTTATTTTCACAGCATCATGACGTACGGTATATTACTATGGGGTCATGCTGCTGACATTGATATAGTGTTTGCACTGCAAAAGAGAGCTGTTCGTGCTATATATCAGCTTGGTTATAGACAGTCTCTCAAAGAAAAATTTAAAGAAATAAATATTATGACTGTTTATTGTCAGTACATTTATGAAAATTTAATATATGTTGACAAAAATCGTCACCTTTTTGCTCTTAATAGTGATTTTCATTATTATAACACTAGAAATAAGGGATTGCTTGTAACTAATTCTAGTAGGCTTCATAAGATACATAAAAGCTTTAAGGGTAAATGTATACACTTCTACAATAAAGTCCCAGCCACTGTTCAGGCATTATCTATAAATAAATTTAAATGTTTTATAAAGAAATGGCTCTGTCGTAAATCCTATTACTCCACTGCTGAATATCTAAATGATCGGACAGCCTGGGACTAGATTGTGATTATTTTATAGCGACTGTACAATATTGTATATTTTTATTGAAAAGAGCGCAGAAAAAAGAATGCTGGGAGAGTTTCTTGCGCCGCTTCTTCTCTCTCAGAGCGCCATTTGTTTCCGAAGCGGTAGTAGTATCTAGTAGTATAAGAAATGACATCAAAAAGAATTCTAAAGGAATCAATTTTGAGAAAATAAATGCCTTTTATGCCTTTTTATGCCTTTTCTCAGACCTAACCGCACACAAAATTTCAGACAAATCGGTTCAGCCATTTCGGAGAAGTTTGGGAACACCGGGACACGAGAATTTTATATATTAGACTAGCTGACCCAGCAAACGTTGTATTGCCATATAAAGTAATAAGAAAAAATCAAGAATTAAATTATTAAAGTTTGTTTTTTACCTCCTGAGAAAGTTAGAAAGATATTAAGATTCTAATTAGTTATTCATTTTAAACTATTCTTTCAATTTGATTTCTGAACGACAGGGGACACATCAAAGTAAAAACAAAGTTGTTGTTTTTATTTAATTTCGAGCATTTTCATATTTATTCACCTTTTAAACCTTCTCTGGGCCTCCACAAATAATTCAAGACCAAAATTACCACATTGGTCCAGCCGTTCTCGAGTTTTAGCGAGATTAGTCTCGCTCGAACATCAATTCATTTTTATATATCTAGACTAGATTATAACTTGTTCTAATACTCTCCTTTGTCCATTCAATATAAACGCTATATGATTACAAATACATCAAACTTATTTTTAGCACCAATAAATGTTTCGGTTAAATAGTCTTATCTGTGTTAATTCACATTTATTTTATTAATGATGGTTTTATCTTCAGCGGGCTGCGTATCGTTCGCTTAAGTGCTCGATACTAATGTTGTATAAAAAAGAAAACGCATTAGAAGTAGTTTCAAGTGCCATAACCGTGAACATCAAAAATGATAGTCTCATTTAGAAATGTTATTATATTAGACTTGTGACTTTTTTACGTGGCTTATTATTTAATTCTTTGCGGCTATTATAGCCCGTGCTTAAGAGAAGCCATTTTACTTTTAGCGAGATAGTCCTTAAAGAAGTCGCTTGCGGGCTGCAATGTTGGACACGTTCACTTGCTGACCAACATTACAATTACTTAGATTATTGTAGACAGTGTAGTTTGAGTCTTGAGAAATTTTTTAAGAATCTTTTGTCATTTTTAAAATTTAATTGGTCCAATTAATTCCAAAACTTAATATGCATCGGGCAAGGCTTGATGGTCAGATGGTCTTTGGGGCAGTAAAATTCTGGTTGACGCACTGTTGGTAGGCCTGATGATCTGGTCAAGATCGCCGGAATAGGTTTGACGAGGGCAGCACAGCACCGATCGTCGTGGAGATCTTTGGGGAGGCTTTTGTCCAGCAGTGGACGGCTTCCGCCTGAAATGATAATGATGAGCTGCTGCAATTGTAAGATCGTTACCATAGTAACTTACTGATATGTGTTAGGAACTTAAGTAATAACTTCAAATTATGGAGTCACTTAAATCAACTATGAATTATAATAAACACCCAATTAGCAAACCCACAAACAATACTTCGCTATTTTCAATGATTATTACTGTATTACGAGTAAAATAAATGATGCAAAATTTTGTAAAAAATGTCGATAGCGAATATTTCTAGTTATCTAGTTCAATAATTAATAATTCCATGACATTTAAATTCGCATGCATTCATAAAATCAATATCAGTAACCAAAAAAACAACATAAGTACTTAAATCGTTTTACTTGAATTTAATTTCATTAAAATCTTCAAAAAGTAAACAAGAAGAAAATGATTTTCTAATAATAATGTTTTAAATGCATCAGTGAATAATCAGTAACAAAATTTCATCCAAAGCAGGAATAAACTCCTAATACTTCTTTTAGAAATAGAAAATGCTATACAATAAACGGAATAACCATTCAAACGTAGACTTTTTCCGTCCCACCTGAACTCGAAACTGGTCTTGAGTGTCTCGTTAGGTGTTTTCTAAAAGTCGAATAGAGCGGGCGTTCAACGACGTCTTCTTTACTTCCTTGCTCTATTATGCAACTGACTTCGATCGCCTGTGAACGATAGAATTGAACGTAAACCCTGCGAATTAATTCATCGTGGAGCTCTTGAGATTATTCAGTCGATAATTGGAGCACACTTCAGTCATTAAACAAAACTAGTTTATTTATTAAATAGGAAGCCATCGTTGTGTACAATATTAATCCTTATTCAAGAGCACACTTTTAAATACACACACACAATCTCTCACACCTTCCTTAAAGGCCGGCAATGCTCCTGTGATTCCTCTGGTGTTGCAAGAGAATGTGGGCGGCTGTCATAACTTAACATATATGTCCTCCTTTTGAACAAAAAGAATATCTATGATAGAAATTGTATAATATCTCACTTACAAGCTAACTTAATATGTATAATGTATTATATAAAGAAGAACTAAAAACTATTAAATTAAATATTACAAAAAAAACTCAAAAATTAGAGCAAATAAAAATAATAAGCAATTAAAATGATATATGAACTATAAAATATTTCAATGTGAGAATAATAATAAAAAAAAAAAAAACAAAAAGAACCAAAACATTAAAACTAAAAGAGGCATTTCTAAGTTGTGAACATTTGTTTAAATTGTCCTTTGAAATATGAAAATGACAGATTGTTGGTAACATATCTATTTAGGTTTTGTGTTTACATTTTTTATGAGAGAAAACTGAAGGGCGAGACGTTTACCACAAAGGTAGGTTACATGCAGAACGATACAATGCAGTGACGGGATCCTTGACTGAAGTCAAGATTCTGAGCGGCATCATAGTTCCGGTTGTCACACAGTCGATGTTTAGTATCATTAGCTCAGTAATTTCACTACTACTTCTACTATTGTTTCACGGCAGTTAAGGAACCATTTTGTTTTTTCTGTTAATGATCATTTATATATTCATTCTAAGCAATCTATTTCTTAATATTGTACCGAAACTAAACGTGAAAATTTATACGCCACATCCTTTCCAAAATAACACCGATAGTAGAGTTTTTTATAATTCAAATACTTCAGTACTTTTCCCGGGGCGTAAAAAGAATAGGGGAGTCCCAGGCCCATGGGTGTCGTAAGAGGCGACTAAGGGCTTTTTAGAAGTGGGAGAGTCACGCTGCCGTCTTTTGACGTCAGCACAATCGGGCCAGACTCGTCCGGGTTAATTACCACACTCGCAGAGAATACCGGCGTGAAGTAGCGGCCTAGTGCCGCTATGTTTCGCATAGGTTAGTGTCGAGGACCGGTGGCCATTCCCCCCCCCCCCCTCCACCCGAATATGACAGCGGTACAAAAAAAGATTTTACCCCAGGAGGGTACCGGCTCTACCAGAGTTGGAGAATCCCTCCCCGGGCACTCTAGCTCGGGCTGCCCTTCGTATGCTGGGGAGGGCACACAACCGCGCATGACCAAGGAAAAAACGAGGCAGTATCACCATGGCACCCCGCTCCACACTTAAAGTGGACTTTTGCAATATCAGGGGAATTCACTCCAATTTAAACGCCGTCCACCACCACCTTGAGACGGCGCAGCCGGCCTTGTGTTTCCTTACTGAGACGCAGATATCTCGACCTAGCGATACGTCATATTTAACGTACCCCGGGTACAAAATTGAGCATAATTTTTTGCCTCATGCCGGGGTATGTGTGTACGTTAGGGAGGATATCTGCTGTCGCCGTCTCGGCAATTTTGAGGGTAGGGACCTGTCCACTCTCTGGCTCCGCGTAGATTTAGAGGACCGCGTCCGCATCTATGCATGTGTCTACAGGTCCCATAGTGGTAACGCAGAAACCGATCATCTCATGGGCTGCGTTCAAGCGGCAATTGACGACGTACTTGCACAGATCCCCTCCGCTGAAATCGTAGTCTTGGGTGATTTCAACGGGTACAATGCCGAATGGCTTGTATCACGTACCACAGACTACGCAGGGCGATCTGTGCATAATTTTGCATTGGCGTATGGTCTGTCCCAATTGGTTGAGTCGCCAACGCGGCTCCCGGATGTGGATAGCCACATGCCGTCCTTAGTGGATCTTCTGCTGACTACAAATCCCGATGGTTACCAGGTCTTTGTCGACGCCCCTCTCGGAACGTCCGGCCATTGCCTGGTCAGGAGTGTAGTGCCTATCCGACGCCAACGTCGCAGACCACCAGCGACCCGCCACGTTTGGCACTACAAGTCAGCAGATTGAGATAGGATGCGTTCCTTTTTTGCATCCTATCCTTGGCAGGGTTTGTTTCCCTTCGGATGATCCTAGTGCCTGCGCCGTTGCAGTAGCCGATGTGATACTACAGGGTATGGATATTTTTATACCAAACTATCCATACTACAGGGTATGGATATTTTTATACCAAACTATCCATACCTACATATTTTTGGTATAAAAATATCTATACCCTATAGTATCACATGTGGTACCCATCGGTGGCAGATCACAGCCCTGGTTCGATGCGTCAGTTAAAGCAGCATCTGACTGCAAAAAACAGGCGTATCGAACTTGGACACACAAAGGATCCGAACTGCACAGTTCTGAAGAGGAAATACAACCGTGCCTCCAGATTTTTTAAGCGGCAAATCGCCCATGCAAAGTCAAAACACGTCGTCAAAAACGGCGAGCAGCTTTCCAGTTACCCGACCGGAACACGCAAGTTCTGGTTGTTGTCATGCCGCCGTTGCACATGAGGAATGACACCCTGGCCCATACGGCAAAAGAGAAAGCCGATCTCTTGTGCACTCTTTTCGTCTCAAACTCGACTCTTTACAACAACGGAAAAACACCGCCGACCATCCCGTGGTGTCAGAGCTCTATGCCTGAAGTACAGTTTAGACAGAAAACTGTTAGGCGAGCTCTGTTTTCGTTGGACGTCAGGAAGTCGAGCGGGCCGGATGGCATTTCTCCAATCGTGCTTAGAACGTGTGCCCCTGAGTTGACGCCGGTGCTAACGCGTTTATTCCGGCACTCTTATTCTAAAGGCGTAGTCCCTGACTCATGGAAGTCTGCCCTTGTCCATCCGATCCAAAAAAATGGAGACAGTTTAGATCCGGCAAACTACAGGCCTATTGCTTTTACCTCCCTGCTCTCCAAAATCATGGAGAGCATAATTAGCCGTCAGCTCTTGGTATACCTAGAGGGTCACCAGTTGATCAACGACCGACAATACGGGTTTCGCCATGGTCGGTCGGCAGGTGATCTTCTGGTATACCTGACACATAGATGGGCTGCGGCTATTGTAAGCAAGGGGGAAGGCCTGGCAGTTAGCCTGGATATAGCGAATGCCTTTGATCGTGTATGGCACAATTTGGGCTTCCCTAGAGCTTGTGCAAGTGGACCTCCAGCTTCCTCACTGGGCGTAGCATACAGGTCGTTGTCGACGGATATTGCTCGAACCCGAGGCCCGTGAATGCTGGAGTGCCCCAAGGCTGTGTGCTGTCTCCAACGCTGTTTCTTCTGCATATCAATGATATGTTGGACACCTCCAACATTCATTGCTATGCGGACGACAGCACTGGTGATGCCATATACACGGGCCATGCAGGTCTCTCTCGGGAAATCGTCGACCAGTGCCGGGAGAAACTTGTGTCTTCTATCGAGTCCTCTCTTGAGAAGGTCGCGGAATGGGGAAAATTGAACCTTGTCCAATTTAACCCCCAGAAGGCTCAAGTTTGCGAGAATACCACTAAAAAAACCCCATTTGTCGTATCATCGCTCTTCGACAACACTTCCCTCAAAGCCTCGCCTAGTATCGGAATACTGGGTCTCAAAATCTCGAGCGATTGCCATTTTCGTGGTCATCTGGAAGGCAAAGCCAAATTGGCTTCAAAGAAACTGGGCGTCATTAATAGAGCACGGCAATACTTCAAGCCGGCCCACATACTAGCGCTCTACAAAGCGCAAGTCCGGCCACAAGTGGAGTATTGCTGTCATCTCTGATCTGGCGCACCCCAGTATCAGCTCGATCCATTTGACCGCGTGCAACGCAGAGCAGCTCGAATTGTCGGGGTCCCAGTGCTCTGTGAACGGCTGGATCACTTGGCGTTGCGTAGAGACGTCGCTTCATTGTGTGTCTTCTACCGCATTTATCACGGGGAGTGTTCTGAAGAGCTGTTTAACCTGATTCCTGCCGCCAAATTCCACCTTCGCACGACACGCCACAACTTAGGATATCATCCTCACCATCTGGATGTGTGGCGGTCCTCCACAGTGCGGTTTTCAAGGAGCTTTCTTCCACGTACTACAAAGCTGTGGAATGAGCTTCCTTGTGCGGTGTTTCCGGGACGATACGACATGGGTACCTTCAAAAAAAGCGCGTACACCTTCCTTAAAGGCCGGCAACGCTCCTGTGATTCCTCTGGTGTTGCAGGAGATTGTGGGCGGCGGCGATCACTTAACAACAGGTGACCCGTACGCTCGTGTGTCCTCCTATTACATAAAAAAAAAAAAATACATTTATTCAAAAGAAGATATGAAATCATCAAAAACTAACATTCGAAGAAGTATGCCTCAAACCTGAGAAGAACGTGCACAAGAAACTCAGCGTGTTTTATATATATATAAATATCGTTACAATGTAATATCGTACAATACAATTTATTATTTAATAGCCTGAGGGTGGTCGCTCCATACCCAATCTATGGTATCATTGAGAAAATCATTCATGTTATTTATATCCTTTATTATACCAACGTTATTTATCAATTCTTTTTAATTTCGTAATACAATTGTTTGAAAAAATTCTGGAATCTTGTTGTAAAAGCATAAACATCGCCCCACAAACGACTTACTAACTCGACTAGCTGAATAGTACGTATAATAAGTTTGTTTATTCCTGGTATAAACATTATGGCTATGACAGTTTCTAGCAAATTCACTTACGTGCCTTTGTAAAAATTTTATAATTATATTTAAATTATTAAGTTAATTTCACCGCTTACCAAATTTTCCAAACTTCAACTGTGAAGTTCCATTTTGCAACTGTTAGACCAAACATATTACACCTGCACCTATTCATGCAAACTGGAAATGAGCAGTTTTAATGAGGCATTACATAGTTTTAGTACCTTGGCGCAAAGGCGTGAACTAAAATAAAATATCCATTCACCTGTTTACATTTTCAATTTCCCACTTAAGTTGAATGCAGTCGAAAGTACCTCGTTAGTTGTTTTTAAAAAGTCGAATCGAGGTCGCGCCGGTACACCTTCACGTTGATCTTTTTCTAGTTAACTTTTTCCTTCAGTTCTTACAGCCGATAATGGAACAATTGCAATGAAATGGGCATTTTTTTATATATATGAGATATCCTTGCTAATACATATGCGACTTTTTTGCATGTCCTACTAATGTACGGTTGTGAGACTTCATGCAAATCAGCTGTGTCGTCTTAAATCTGTTCAAATAATATCAGAAGACATTGTTAAAAAAATCAATTTTCAATCAATAGATTGTTGTGTTGATTTTTAATATTTTGTGAAATTTAATATTCACTCAATGCCGAGCCCAGCTTCGTAATTCGCAGATCACTTGCATTTCAGGAGACATTGGGCATGCTCGAGGTCATGAAATAACTGCTATTTCACTAAGCATACAATTTGTTTTTAGAATCCTATATTTAATTATACACCTATCTATATATATAAAAATGAATTGCTGTTCGTTAGTCTCGCTAAAAGTCGAGAACAGCTGGACCGATTTGGCTAATTTTGGTCTTGGAATTATTTGTGGAAGTCCAGGCAAGGTTTAAATGGTGAATAAATATGAAAGTGTTCGGAATTAAATAAAAATAACAATTTTGTTTATCCTTTGATGTGACCCCGTCGTCCAATATTTGTTTTGTAAGGACATATTTTCTATGAGAGAATTTATTGACGCACAGTTTGACAGTTCTGCTGTAAAACAATTTAATATAACAACAGGGAGGATATTTTACGAAATAATTCTATATATTATTGACAAATTCATATAAAACATTATATTATACAGAACAACGTCTGTCGGGCCAACTAGTAATAAATAATAATCTCCGTCACGCAATTCCTCAAAAGGATTTACTTGAATACGATGTCTGATAGATCTGCGTGCCATCACTAACCACTCAGCAACTTCCATATCCTCAACATCAATTAAGTCAATATAGTTAATATCCATTTTCATTTATTTAAAAAAACTACGTTTGAAAAAAACTGACTTCAAAAGCTGAAAAGTATCAAATAACTAAAAATTTCAATTTTACACCTTTACCTTTAATATAAATAAAATGCTGTTATTTATATATGCTACCTATTGATAGGTTTATGCCAAGCCCTAAACAAAATAAAACTTAATATTATAAACAGCTTACTTATTGTAACTATTAAGGTTGTCTGGCCACGCGTGTCTGTCCGCTCAAAGTCACATTTGGCTTGGCACCGACTTCAAAGCTATGAATATGTACACGTACAAATAATAGTATTATATTTATATTAAAGGTAAAGGTGTATTAAATTAAATTTATAGTTATTTGATAATTTTCAGTTTTTGAAGTCTTTTTTTTAAACGTAGTTTTTTTTTACTTTTTAATGTCATTAAATAATTATAATAAAAATAAACCTGAATGAAAACTCCTAAAAAAGCCGTACATAAAAATATAATTATATCATCGAGGTAAACAAAAATTTTCATTAAAAATGTTCATAAAATGAAAACTACTGGACCAAACTATGTAAAACTTTCATGGGACCAAATGGCATATATTCTGCATAGAACTAAAGAAAAATTACGTAAATCGGATCATAAATCTCAGAGTAATCGGTGTACATACATAAAAAAAATACCGATCGAATTGATAACCTCCTCCTTTTTGAAGTCGGTCAATAACATCAAATTATAACTGATTCTAACCTCGATACAACCATTTTACCGTAACGTAAACGACTACAATAATATAAATCATCGTTAAACCAGGGATCGCAAAGATTTATCTTTAAACCATAGATTGTCCTACGGTCTTATGCCAAAACTTGTTTTGTAGTAAAACTTACTTAGACCATGCTTTAAATATGATTTAGACCTGGTCTTATAATTAGTCCGTGTTTTGTAATAAGACAGAATAAGATTAATAAAACCTCATTGTAACTGTTGCTATTACCAGCTGATACTCCTTCAGGGCACATAGTTCGATGGATAGATTGCCGTTGGGGCACTTAAGTCCTCGAATGGTGACCACGCACCGGAAGACGCATTGTAGGTAGGCCCCCCACAAGATGGACCGATAAAATGGTCAAGATCACCTGAATACGTTGGACGAGGGCAGCTCTGGACCGATCGTCGTCTAGCAGTGGACCGTCTTCCGGCTGATGATGATGACTCTTGCAGCCTTTATTGATTGCGCTACCATTAAACAAATCTGTTGCCAATATAAAAAGAAAAATAATTGTGAAAGCTAGGACTTTCCATCACACATTGAGCACACTACGTAAGCATTATTCAAGATCCTATAAATTATGTCTACCGTTGATGCTAACATTAGTCAAGTCAGACAATGCTTCGCTAAGCTACATAAGTCAAGTCAGTGTCCTGACTTATGTTTCGATTGCTGGCTAATTTTAAATATTGTGACAAAAATTCAACACGATTAACAGACTGCTTTTCGATTTGAAACAGTAACATTTTTTTTTAATGTTTAAGAATTTGTTATGATTTATGAAGCTCGTACTATTTACGTATCTTTACACTTATCTTTCAACTAATTGAACTACTTCTCACCGCACTTTGTGAAACTAATCAACAAGTTGATTATCTAGCAAGGCCTATCGATCTTGTAATAGATATAGTTTCTTGCGCACGTTCTTCTTAGATCTGAGGCTCATCTTTTCGAATGGATGGTCAATATCAACGGTAACTAATTGATATTTAAAGTATTTGACCTTAAGTAAAGTACTAGTCGAAGGTGAGGAGGACATTACTATGTATTTTCAAATACTTTTATTTAAAAAAAAAATTGGAGCGAATACTTTTTCTGGCTCAGCTATTTTATGGTCGATCAATAGAACAGCATTACCTTAGACTGGTGGTTCACACATAATTTTAATTATACCCCGACGGACTCTTAAGCTGCATCAAAGTTCAGGAATACTTTCCAATAAAAGAAGTGCAGTAAAAGATTAAAATATGCCGAGAAAATAAAAATAATGCACTGTCTCGAATTTGTGTGTTAATAGTAAAGTTTAATATTAAATCTTTTTGTTTTTTTTATTTGCAATAAAAATACAAATAGTATTACGGCCTTACAAATAAACTTGATATAAAGTTACACCTGATATTAAACCAAGAATAATCAAAAATTTTTTATTTCTGTCACAACTAAACGAACGTAATAACGAAGAAAGTACGAATTTTCAATGATATTCTTTATTCTAACGTAACTTGTACGTTGCTGAAATTAATGATGTTATAGCTTCAATAATTATAATATTGTTTGTGGCATGCTTATGTAAACATTGGAAACTCCATTGCTCATACGGCAAACAAAGCGCTTGACAAGTTAATTTATTAACCCGAGTATAAACAGAATTACTTAGGTCCCGACACTGTATTGACGTATAGTTGAAAATTGATTTAACATTAAGGCCACTTACAAACGAGGCATTTTGTTTGATTTCTATTATAATTAATATATTTTTGTCAATCACGTATCTTGTGCACTTGTTCAATCATTATGTTTAAGTGGTGCACGCAAGTGCCTATTAACACTCCTTTCATATTAATAAGAACTTCAATACTAATTAAAAGATTTGCGTTTACAAAACAGATAGTTTTAAAGTTTATCGTAACCAGAATGAACAAGCAACTGGTGTGTAACATCTACATTTCTATTCGTCTCATGCTTTCGTAGAGTGCACTCCCGCTGTCAAAATAACTATTTATTATTAGTATTAGGCTCTGGAACGTTTAAGATACCTTCGCAGTACACATCATAATATAACGTATCAATTAATACGTTGGATATAATTATAAACATTATGATGTGTTAACACCATAAGGTGTGAAATTATATCCTAAAACATCATGGTTCATGGAACATGAACGGATGACGGCTTATTTCTTATTATAACTCTAACAAGGCATACAAAAAGCAACTTTTTCTTCCTATTGACCTACAACCGTGTAATTTGGAAAATAGTATGGTACAGTAAGTAAATAAAATAGGTAACTAAGTAATGTATGAATTGAAAAATAAATAATAAAAATGCTAATAAGACGATTACCTGCCATATGTCCCGCTCGTTTGTAAGGAGCCTTATGTATAGTTGAATATTGATAGATACGATAAAAGCATAATATAAGCACTTAGCAATATGCAACATGGGAGCGGAATTATTGAGAAAGGGGTGTGTTGGGCATTCACTTGTTGTCTAACTACACCTAAAAGAAAAGAGTTTTAAAAGGAATTATTAATTAAATAATAAAAAAAGAATTTATTAATTAAATTAACGAGTAAATGGCCTTATAACAAGATACTGAATAAGAACTTAATTGTTTACTTTTATTTTATTTTTTTATTAAGGAGACCAAACAATGATTTTATAAATTATTTTAAAATTTAGATTAAGTACAAACAATCCTACAGTTCGATAAAAAATGCACAAACTTAAAATAACTGTGCAAAAGGACGGTCGTTAAATATATTTCACAAAGATTTACTTACATACTAACATTTTCGTTAAACAACTAACTAACAAAGAAAAATTATCTTAAACAAAAATCACTTCACTTAATTTTCTTTTCAATAAACTTAATAAAAATATGTCAACATTTATTAAATTTTATTATAAACGTTATATGAGCGTCTAAAAAAACAATTTTTTGCATAATTCGTATTTTGGTTTTTGGTTGGAATATAAAGTCACCATTGAACATTGTAAAATATAACTTAACAATACAACTTAAGGTATAGGATGGAACCACGGCCGTATTGAACTTGTTATTATTATGACAACATTCGCATCCCGGATAACGGAGAATACCTTCGTTTCGACTTTTGCAGTAGGAATAAGTGCCCCAGCCTTTCACATTCAGTAAGATCTACTGGTACTAAGCTATATGCTAGTTGTATTCAAATACTATAAAAAAATCTAACTTCAACTGCAAAAGAACAAAGCTTAAGTATTCTTGATGGGAAATAGTGATTGCAATTAAGAATTTGACTAAAATGAATAAACCAATTGCTTATTAATAATTTATTGAGAAGTGCGCCCAACTCTTACAAATAAGGATATATATAATAATACCCAGATAACGGACATAAACTGTGCATTAATTCATGAGACCTTACATATTTACATGAATCGCTTAATTTAACAAGCCTAACCAAGCAGTGAAAGTATGGAACGTGCGTTTCATGAAAATTGAGAATTGTAGTTAATTTCCGAAGGTTGAAGTGACATAGTTAAATCTTAAAAGAAAAGACGTTGTGATAATTTTATTATAAAATTACTACAAATTATTAATTTTTTCCTTTGCTTAAGTCCATGATTATAAATTAACGCTATATCCCTACTAATTTTATAAATGTGAATGTAATTTTGGTTGTTACGCTTTTACGCCGGAGCTACTGAACCGATTTTGTTGAAATTTGGTATAGTGATAGACTAGGCCCTGGGAAAGGACGTAGGCTACATTTGATCCCTGGAAAAATTTATGGTTCCCGCGGGATTTGTGAATAATTGAAATTCTCGTCGATATGCTATAGCTATACCAATTGTAGGTCTAGTTTGCAAAAGCAATCTTCCTCGAAATAAGATTAATGTAATATGTTGGGAACGGTAGGAAAAATGGAAACCGGAACTGGGATAGGACATAGATAATCTTCAATTCAGAACTTACTTATTATTTTTAAGAATTCTTTATTTATTCGGATGAAGTCGCGGGCATCAGCTAGTTTCTAATATAAAATATGTGGCCCTGTTATTATACTGTATTAAGCTATAAGCATAAGACACCATTTGTGCAGAGAATAAAAGTCTAGACAAAGAGAAAAATGAACCGTCAACGATGACGGCAGATGAACTAAACCCTCTAAATATAAATAAAGGTAATCAAAGTGCATAAAATAATACTAAAAGACTTGAAGAGCCGACAACCGGAAATGAATACAAGATAGGCTTCCGGTGTGTGGTGAAAACCGCACTGGCCCTACACAGCCCGCTCTGTAGCATTAACAATACACAACCACTCAGCAGACCTTACAGTATAATTTTGCGAGTAAACCGATTTTCGACTGTTTGCTATTGCTATCACCATCCATAGAGAGCTACTTAACCACAATCACAAAAACAAATATTAGAGTAAATAATATAATATATATAAATAACAAAGTAAATAATTGAAATTTCCATACAAATTAATTTTATATTTACGCAACAAATTTTCAAATCACCATTAGGTTGTTGCAAAAGATGGCACGAAGTAGGTGTCAGTGCCTACGCAAGACGCCTACGCGCGGCTACATGATTACTTACTCTGACATAATATTTCGGATATATGATTTATTTAGGTATATTATATATCTTTTTTTTTTATATATTTATGGCTAAGAAGCTCCGTGCGTTTATTATCTCAAGCTACAGTGACGATCACTGTAGCTTTACGCTGTATATTATGTAAGAGCCATAAACCCAAGATTTAGAGCGCTTTCGCACTACGTGCGATCAGTAGGTCTACTCTAATTCAACGAATAATGAAGTTTCAATTGAAGTTTCGAATGTTTCCTGCTACGGTTCCATTCGTTTCGAAGTTTCGTCCCGAACGTCATTGCTTGACATTTCGAATTACTAAGACTACTCTAATTCATTTACGTTCCAAACGAAAATATGAAGATCACTGATGTTTGTTCGGAATTTTGACGTCCATTTGACAAAACCAAAGATGTTACTTTTAGATTTTCGTTTGTGTGTATTTTGTTGCAAATTGGCTTGAAATTAGAACATTAAAAACGTAGAAGAAACCGACGCCGCTTATTCAATCAATTTAATATTAGTGAATATCCCGACTTAGAGTTTGTAGAAAATTACAGAATAAAATAAATTATCGAAGGGTGTGGATGTGTGGCGGTCCTCCACAGTGCGGTTTTCAAGGAGCTTTCTTCCTCGTACCACGAAGCTGTGGAATGAGCTTCCGTGTGCGGTGTTTCCGGGACGATACGACATGGGTACCTTCAAGAAAAGCGCGTACACCTTCCTTAAAGGCCGGCAACGCTCTTGTGATTCCTCAGATGTTGCAGGAGAGTGTGGGCGGCGGTGATCACTTAACACCAGGTGACCCGTACGCTCGTTTGTCCTCCTATTCCATAAAAAAAAAACTAACTAACTAAAAAAACTAACTAACTAACTAAAAAAAATCTAACAGTAGTGGTATTCTTATCTTTATATATAATATATTATTATATATAAATAAATTTCATTTTTGTTATTAATAAATGAACAAAATTTATTTTTTATTTTATTTTATTATAACAGGAAAATTTACTTACAGCTAACAAAGACATATAAAATAAAAAGTTTAGCTTCATCATCATAATATGCGCAGCAGCAAAAGATGTACCTATAAGAGGATGGTATAATGTAGAAGCAATATTTTTAGTTCATTATTATCAGTATTCATAACTTACATAAATTTAAAAAATATATTAAAACGGTTCTTTCAAGGAAGGGATGACCTCAATCGTTATTTTTCTTTTTTGTGTAAATTTATATTAATATTGTATTCATAGATATATAATAATTTATAGTTCTTATTTTATTTTTTGGCTTAATTTAAGTGAATAGCATGTTTTTTCGCCTATAATTGAGGCATCACTTACCATGTGAATGTTATTGTTTTTGTATTATACTGTGTTTATATTAGTGTATACCTTGTTGGCGGAATTTAATAAATAAATAAATAAATAGTTTAAAAGCACTATAAAAGATCATTTATTATAACACCACCATACTTGAGAACTCTTTTTAGATTTTTTTTAAAGAATTCAAACAAAAAACCATAAATACTAATTTGACATGTTTACATTGCGTCTGTAATACATATATTTTGGTTGTCATAAGTTACTACCCAACGTTGTAATGAAATAGAACTCTTCAAATTAGTTGAATTAAAATAAGGTTCATTTCAATCGTTCACGAATATTGTCTATTGTTCCGAACTTCGTCGATGTGTCCGAAAATAAAACAGAGTAGGATCACTACCGAAGCTTCGTTTAACTTTCGTTCGTTTACGAAGTTTCGATTCGGAGAAAGAGAGTAGACCCCCAGAGTCAATCCGTATCCGTGAAAAGACGGTCCGAAGTAGTCGTAGAACTACTTCTATGGCAGTTTACGCACTAGATCCGGCTTCCGTCATCCGATTTCTTTCCGTCAACCGTAGATATTATAGTTCTACGACTACTTCGCGCCGTATATTCAGAGATACGCATTGATGCGTCCGATCCGTCACTCGGACAGTTGGCTCAGTTTGTAAGAGCGGCATCTCAGGTCAATTTCTAAATATGCAATTATTGGGGTTGAGCAGGTTATCAACTGTAAAGTAGATCATGTAGGAGAAGCCACAACCTGAGAGTTGAACAAGACACACTACGATTTACAAGACTCGAACCCACGCCTCTCAGGTCTAGATCCTCCATAAATTTTGGGTCAAATTAAATTTGTATATTTTCTAGAAGTAAATTACAATTCTTATTGATCATAATTGTTAAAATGGGTGGCGGTGATCATGTATCATTAAGTGCGCCCTAAAGTGAGATGTTCTTCTGTTATTTAGTTAGACGCCAAGTCCGTCTTGGAGAGTAACTAAGTGTAGAGTTACTGAAAGTTAAAAGCGCAATTTGCATAGATTTTATACAGCGTTCAAGTTGCTTGTTCATGGGAAATTTTCCTAATTAAAACGCCTTTGGTGCAGAGATTTTGTTCCAATTAAAAGTTTAGCGCGGCGCATCCGTTGTGTTGTAAGTGATATTTTAATGTTAAGCTTGCGTGTTTTACATAATAATTGTATTATAATAGTTTGTAAAACATAAATAAATTAAGGGCCATCTCGTTGATTGTGTTTGATCAGATTACATGAAGATCAGTAAACACAATATCATGCTTGTTGGCAACACCAGAGAGAGAGAGAGGAAGCCTAACATACTAACCTGAAAACAATAATTGTCACAATATTCTTGACGTACAATAATATTTGACGTACAGATATTATAGACTGTACACGAATTATTAATTTTTTTAATTACTATGATAATCTCGACAAGGAGATCAATTACAATATGAATAAGTAGATCATCAAATTTAAAACTTATTTTTGATATCTGGGAAATTTTGCAAAATACAAAGAGGTGAATTATATACATCTCAAGACGACCGTATTTCAAATATCAATTCGTCTCGTTAATAGCAAAGATGGCTTTGCTATTTGCACCTTTGTTATTGTTTTAGAAATATTGTTGAACTGGTGTGCGTCACCCTGAGTATTAATTAGCGCACCCCACGCTCAGTCAGAGCCACAGCCGGAGCTTCCACTAATTCTAACACAGTCCGAAACAGGCACAGCATCTGCTCCGATATAAAGATGAGCTCTAATAACCTTCGCATGTAGCCCAACACTAATTCGCATTTTATGCAGTAAGACAAACAAAATCATAAAATAGGTGGAGATGAATCGTAGCTTAAGTACCTACAACAAAGAACGATAAACAAACAAATATCAGCGTCTTCAAAAGTTACATCCTTCTATATTTTTAATTACAATCAGTGAGAAGTTTCAACGCCCAATACATACTGTTAATAATATACAGACATAATCAAACAGATAATACTCCATTGAATCCATTGCAGCATTTTAGGTACAGAACCCTAATATCACAAAACTATTACAATATATACTAAAATCGAAACAAAAACGAACAACACAATTGGTTAAAACATAAAGATAAATTTATCCCTTCACCGACCGAGTTGGTGGTGGTTTTATATTATGTTTCGGTAAGTACTTATACGAAGTTATAACATAAATAATAACGGAAGAGCCGGCTAAAGTCCCGAACAGACCCGGCAGTAACGATACTCATATATCATAAACTAAGGAAGTAACATTCTTGACCTCTACGACACTAACAATACAATCCTCTTGAGATAACCTATAATACTATAAATTCATTCTGCACTAAGTCTCGAAGTGAACCCTGCCGCGACCCTTGCCATAATAATATATTCGGTAAGGGAATATTTGTAATGGAAACGTATAGCTGTGTATTGTCCGAGCTGAAGAAAATCTTTTGTTTTTATCTCGCGTATTACCATCGCATAGCTCGTTTTAGAATATTTAATTTCGAAGTATTCATTTGATTCATCCTTATTATCAAGAATTATGTTTAAGGTTATGAGAATTATGATTATCTTGATAATTTTGAAAAAATAGCTATCGATTTTTTCCAGAATAAATACCTATAGCTTTCATCGCTTCAAATCTTTGTCAACGCTTAGAGCGCTTTCGCACTATGTCCGACCAGAGTCCGATCCGTGCCCGTGAAAATACTAGTAATTTGGACGGAATACTGATTTTGCTTACGCAGTAGTTCGATATCTGATCCAATTCCAAGCAATTCAGGTACCACTTTTTGTCATACGGCATTTTATGTGAAGCCACACCAGAGCCTTCACGTCGTTGATCATGAATTCTTTCAATCGGCGTCAACTTTCTTGGTGGACCGACACGTTTACAAGGAGCTTTTTTCAATCAGACGTAGCTTGTCACTCACACTAAACTAATATTTCTGCCTTGTTTTTATAGGTTGTCTTACAGCAATAGACTTTCACTAGACGTATAAATTATCTAAGATAAATAATTATTCGAAGCGAATAAGTTTATGAGAAAATAATTGCTTTTTGTGCTTTTTTTGAATATTTATAGTTAAACAGTGACGCGTCTATAAATTTTACGAAACCAATTACAGAATGTAATTGCGCCCATTGGTGTATTCAATTTGTAAATTGCTCTCTCCGTCGAGGGATAATTAAACTGTAACGAGAAGAAGCCTCGTAATACCTTCCAATACTTTGCGATCGGACTTGTTAGCTCGAGTGCTCAGAATATTCATAGACATGGAAACCTTTTAAGGGAGAGCGTTGAGTGGTTAAGACAGGATCTATTCAACATCAATATCGGGAGTTAATCGAATAAAACGCAATATCGAGTGAATCGCGTTGTCTGAAAAGATCGAGTCGCGGCTATGAATATGAATGAAGCTTTATGAAAGGCCAGTTAATTTGTGGACAGCGCGAGGGGGCTATATAGTTAATGCAGTTTATAATAAAGAATCGTGTTAGTTCATAGACATGAGACTTGGATAGTTTATACGTATAGATAGAGCCTTCTGCTGTTGCGGCAACTCATGAAAGAAAGAAAGAAAAGCATTTATTTAGACACACTCATAAGTAATAAAAAATAAAAGAGGTTAATAATATAAAAACATGTGGTGCTTTAAAAGGAGCTACTGAGCACGTGTCCCAACACAAATATGTTGCAACGCTGAACTTCTGTGACCCCAGCGTGTCACGTGAGCTCAAGAGAGCCAACTCACCTGAATTATATTGACTTTACTAATTAAACATAAAAACAATTACTACTAAACTTAAAAACAAGAACAAAACATACAGATTATAAAAAGTAATTACAATTATAACAAATAATAAAATAAAACAAAAATAAAAAACTCCTAGTCTCTTTGAACGCAACTAAAGCTTAAATACTGACTTTGATGTTCATTTAAGAGATATCCATTCATTTTTATTTTAAAGAGATTAACTAATCATGACAACCGGGCATGTTTATTACTTTAGTTCATACTCGCGATACGTCAGTCACATTGTTTCAGTGCTCGTGTGTTGCTAAAAATAGAGGATTACAGTTGACGCTATTTTTTATTTTTGTAATTTTTTTCGATGTGTTCACAGCTGTCACAAGCCCATCTAGAGTCGACACGTATACATTATACAATACTTAAAATTTCCTAGGAATATCGAAGGGATGCTTAAATCGAATTCTTCAAAGGTATTTAAAATTTCATCCCTATAAATACTGATGAAAACTTACTTCTCATAGAAAAATGACGTTCCACGAAATTATTAATTTAAAACTTATCTGTGACAGGCACTTACTTGTTTGATAATTTACTTAAATCCCAAAGACTACAGAAGATAATCCCACCGAGAACAACCTCATTAGTTATCTCGTAGGGAATTTATTAATAATATAAAATGGTAGTCTCTTATGGGGAACCCAGTACTAGCGTATACATGGTCTAACAGGTGGATAATACGTGATTTTATATTTGTCAATGTGTGCATTCAAAATGTTAAGCAGCTGCCAAGCGTGGCTGACTATTTACAACTTGTCCATCAAAATTGGTTGCAGTAACAATAGATTCGCCTTCCGTTCCTATCTTGCTGTATCTCCATTTGAAATATTCCTTTCTGTTACACACTTTGTTTGTCTATACGCTAGTATATTGTAAGTCTATGTGTTAGGTACCTACTGCATGCAGCTGATTTGAGTATAGATTTTTTTTTCATAATGCAAGGTTTTTTTTGTACGACTTTAAGTTCCTGATTTTGGTCTGGAAGACTCCTTAACTTCGAAAATTTTACAATAATCTAAAAATCTATAAAATTGGTGAAGGTATTTAATAGTAACCTTACTATATTTATGAGCCCATTAGCCAAATTACTAAATTCTAACTGAAATAACACCTTTTTTTGTAACTAAGTCGTTTTGGCCTTAGTTATTTGCATTTCTCTCGCAGTGTTTGTCGAAGCATAATTTATTCATTTAATTATTAAGGATTATCACTGTTTGTTTACATGGTTCAATGTTATCCAATTCATATTTATTGTAATTCATTTTACTATAGTTACTTTGTTACAACCAATGCCTGCAATGCAAGAAACAACGTTTTAAATTTAAAATTAAACGATGGTTTGCAAGTTCTGGAGGTCTACTCGCAAAATCGACGACGATATATTCGGAACGATACGATAATACTGCGAATATATCGTAGCTACCCTACTCTAACAAATGATCGTATTCCTTATCGTTTATCGTAACCATAGATTAATATTTTGATTGTTTTACGATGTTAGAGTGAATGAATTATGTGCAAACCTTGAAAAACTAAATATTATCTGTGCTATGTCGCTGTTAAGTGTCAAAAGTCAAAACATAGTTTAGGCGCTAAGAGCCATGCCACCTGCATCACCAATTTGGAAGCATTTACACAAAATGTAAATATTCTGAAATGATGTAATGAATATAATATGACCATTTAAAATTGAATAAGTAATACAAAACTAGCGGATAATAAAATGTAAATAAAGTAACTCAACCGTTCTCGTCGACTTTCTATTTCTCAGGCGGCTATATTTTGCATTACTTTCTACGCATATACGATCAATAAAATGACATAAATTACTTGGCAGTAAAAAATCCTGTTGAATAGTAAATCGCATATAATTATTTTAATAATAATAATTAAGTATGTATATTGTATGGCAAATATATCTATACAACTTGAAACGATAATAGCAACGACAGTCTAAAAAGTGTCGTTGAGATTATCGTAAAAGTGACGTTTGATTATTTGTCAAATTCGAATATTCGTCTCTGACATTTTCGACTAAGTGTAGGGTTAGGACCGATAATATCGAAAAATGTTTCGTTCGTTCAATCATCGTTTTGCCATTGAATACGATGTAACTAAGAGTAGGATTCGACACGACTAATGCCACGATATATCGAATATTGATTTTAGGAGTAGGCGCCCTGGCTAGTGGACGATACGATAGTCACGATGCGACATGGGTACCTTCAAAAAAAGCGCGTACACCTTTCTTAAAGGCCGGCAACACTCCTCTGATTCCTCTGGTGTTACAAGAGAATGTGGGCTGCGGTGATCACTTAACACCAGGTGACCCGTACGATCGTTTGTCCTCCTTTTTCCATAAAAAAAAGTAAATATTGGAATCACACGTGTTTCCAAAAGCTGACAGAAACCACAACTGGACTAATTAATAGTATTGGCGTTGCGTTCATTAACGTATTTAATTATTAAAAGTGCCAAACGAAAATTTAAGATGAATATGCATAATGGGGGCAAACTTAATGGATGTCAGGCGACATGGCCATAACGCCTTTTTTTCACAACAAGGAACATTGTAGTTGTGATAGCCTAAACACATGGTCAGATATGGTCCGGCTAGATAATATTCGATGGTACGCCGCTTTGTCCATCGTACTAAATTATTATTTATACCGTCGTAGTAAGTAGGATAATGTACTGACAATAATTATAAGACGTCACGGTAACTTGCCTGAAATTAAGGTATTGGTGCGCCGCTGCCCATTTCGTATTTGGAGCCTGGCCAGATACAATCGCGCTTATGTAAAAGAAATAAATTGAACTGAGAAGCGACCACTTGAGATGTTTACTCGATTTGCTAAATTCTTACTCGGCGGGATTCATTCTCCTTCTAGCCTACTTTTGCATAAGCGGGTCATTGTGCGCTACAATTAATTCTATAACTTCAACATTATTTTCATGAATAAGAACTTAATGAAAAGCTAAAGTCGTCTCCTAGTTGACAATTTGGCCAAGTCTAATAAAAAAAATCTCGTATCGCTGTGTTTTTTACCAAACTCCTCTGATATGAATGAAATCTGCGTAACGGGTCGAGAATCGGCCAAAACATAATTTTCAAACCCAATTTTATTGCCATTATTTTATTCATTTACATGACAATACAACGTTTGCTAGTAATATTATAAATTTATTTAGAAAAGGTTATACTTTAAAATGATATGTAGAGATTAAGAGCGAATTAAAAAAATACGAGCGGATGCTTTAGGGCGTATTCGTACCTAATAATAATTATGTCTTCCTTAATAACAATAATATGTTAATCAACAAATTAATTAATTAATTTTTATAATTAATCACAGAAGTGAAGGGCTACAGATATTGGCACGGAGGGCACTTTAAAATAACAAATTGTTCAGATATGTTAATTTGTCAGATTTATATAAAAAATTAATTACAAGTTTATTAAAAAACAGGCATGACCATAATCACATTCTAAGATCATTCCTCATCATGGTCCTTAACCTGTAACAATTACTTACGTTATTTTATGGGATCCTATTTAATACTTCGCTCAAAATATTACTTTAAACCTCGACTATTTATTATATATTTTTTCCAGCTGTTGTCATTAAATTTAAAACAAATTCAACTGCTGTTAAAGGATAGAATAACCGCTAATGTGCCTAATCTGTATATAAAAGTACATTATCAAAAATATATTGAGAGATAATAGTCAATAACATAATTTATTTATCTTTCCCTACAAAATATTCTCTATGTCCTACAAACGTTATAAATAAAGCGAATAGTTCAAATTTCAGTACAAAAATATATTATTAATATTTTCGTGGAATTTAGTATTTTGACGTAAGGTTCGGTGGTAGAATTCAGTTGCTGGTACCAACCTAAACAACTCCTCTGAATACCATGATAAATATGGTATCGTAATTCGTGTTAATTCCAGTACTGGTTATATCACCACGTTAGATATAATAATCAAATAATAATAATTAGATACAAGGCGCGTAATAATAACTTTATGGAAAGTTTTTATATTTCCACATTAACTTCGCTGAAAATCAACGGGCGGGTGGTAATTTAATCACTTCTTAAATAAATTTCACCGTAACTTGCAGCTTTCTCCTAATTATATTCTTTATGGCTCCACTTTAGAGGGTAGAGCAAGAAAGGTCTTTACTCTTACATCTGCCGCCGATGTTTTCGACGCGCGCTTATTAAAATTTTAGCGGTGCCGAATTTCTAAACTCATTTTAATTACAATCTGAAACGGCTAAACCGAATTCGTGTCTGTGTTGATTTTATGTCACGTTTACTTAAGCCCCCGTGTGCTTGAGTTTTGATTTAGATGTTACTTCTGATTTAGAAGAGCTGTATAATAAGATTGGAGTAGATTCTTATTAGATTTAAATATGCACCTCCTGGAAGTAATATTTTAAATATATTTTTGGATATTTTTGAGTTACTTACTGAATCAACTACCCATTCAGTACAAAGTATGACAAGCTTGAAAATCACGGGTGCAATTACTTATCTAGCAGGATTTTAGATTTTTTACTAAAATGTTAAATTTATTAACTCGTACACAGTTGTACTAGCATTATTGGAAGTGAAAACTTCATAAGCAGTGCTAGTCACTTCAGTTAAAGGCCACTGAATGAGAATGATTTGTCGCGCTCATTCGCATAAAAGCGGCTAGATTATCACGGAGAGTGTTCCGAAGAGTTTTGACCTAATTGCTGCCTTCAAATTCCAACTTCGCACGATCGCCACAAATTAGGATATCATCCCCACCATCTGGATGTGTGGCATTCCTCCACAGTGCGGTTTTCATGAAACTTTCTTCGTCGTACAACCAAGCTGTGGAATGAGTCTCTTTGTGCGGTGCTTCCGGGATGATACGACAAGTGTACCTTCAAAAAAAGTGCGTATACCTTGCTTAAATGCTGGTAACGCTCCTGTTATTCCTCTGGTGTTGCAAGATAATGTAGGTGGCGGTGATCACTTAACATCAGGTGACCCGTACGTTCATTTATCCTCCTCTTCCATAAAAAAGGGAGTGCGATCGATCCGAGTCAAAAAGAGGTATTATACTCAAATTTGGCATTTGCATATTTTATTCATTGGTAGATCGTATTTGTAATAACTAAAGTGTAACAAGTCTCACAATTTATCAAAACAAAGTTTGTTACGCACCAGTGAAGCCAAAAGCCAAAGAAATCACATTTCGTAACTCGCAAGCAACACACATAATTAGGACCGGCCACATCGAGATGTAAGCGTATGTTGTGGGCTCCAAAACACGATCGTAATAAGTTTCATCCTTCGCTGGAAACGGTTAATCTAACTTTTGATTCGGGATCAGAGGCGCTATGAATCCCGCGGGTGTTTTTACCCGGTTATAATAATGATTGCTGTCACATGGCGACATTACATATATTTCTTCATATTCAATGTTTACAAAAGACATCTTGCCTATGATTGGTTTATTCGTAAACATTTTCCGCATTTATTTGCAAAGTTGCCTGACATTCGGTAATTTAAGAATTATCATTGTATTGTCAGCGATTTAGTCAACATTTTGCATATTTTTGATTTAGTCTCGGGTATTTGTAAGGCCGATACGAAATCATTGTTGATGTAACCGATTCTTCTTATTCAATTTTTCTTTTTACTGGTTACCACCACTTTGGGAAAACTTGAGTTGTAACGAGAAGAAGTGATAAGAAACTCATTGCCTCACTCTTTAAATCAATATATATTGATTCTTAGTTTTACAAATATTTTAATTACAATGTATGTAAAGTTTCGAATAGGCGCCTTTACCTTCTAAACGCAATATAATGATAATCAATAATTTAATTTAATAATATTGTATGATATAATAATATTATCATAACAATTATTGACGCAATCCCAAAAATATTCAAAACGTTGTAATAAATTTAATGAAAATGCAATACGTATGCATAAATATAATATATAGTTTATTCAATATATATATTTACTAGCTGACCCAGCAAACGTTGTATTGCCGATATTAAAATCGCGATACAAAAGTAACTGTTGATCGTAGATGGGTAAAAATTTGAAGTTGTTAATGCTAATGTTAATTTTTTAATGCTGACTCATAATCAAACAAATTTAGAAAAAATTTCAAAAAAATTAAAAAAAAAATTCGTGTGAAACCACCCTTAACATTTAGGGGGATGAAAAATAGATGTTGTCCGATTTTAAGACCTACCCAATATACACTAAATATTTCATGAGAATCGGTCAAGCCGTTTCGGAGGAGTTCAAAGTTTAACACCATGACACGAGATTTTTTTTATATTAGAATATAACTCGGAAACAAATTCATAATATTCATCACATAAATGTGCAAATGGTACACCTAGTGGGATTTCAGAGTCAAAAACTTCTGGGCTAAGGAAGATAAAACTTAAATATACCTAATGAAGAGTATTTTTTTTTTTATGATCCTAACTACTACCTATTTACAATGATTTAAAAATATTTACAGAAAGCTGTTATAAATGCAAATACCAGCACAGCTTCAATATAAGTCAATTAATAATAGAATGTCTCATCAAGTCATTCATTCAGTAGTCAAAGCGTAGTTTAACTGTGTATGTGAACGGACAAAAAGCTGTAGACTAAGAGATAGCGAATTGAATTTTTCATTCAAGCAAACATAACTATTGATAAGTAAATTAATATTTTATGCAAAAATTTTATTTGATAAACTACGACAGTTTATCAAATAAGATTTTTCATAATTTTAAATTTATTTTACTTTTGATCCGTAGCATCATGGGTTGCGTAGTCATGATTATTGTTGCTACCCACGTGCACTTTCATTTTTTTTTATGGAATAGGAGGACAGACGAGCGTACGGGTCACCTGTTGTTAAGTGATTACCGCCGCCCACAATCTCTTGCAACACCAGAGGAATCACAGGAGCGTTGCTGGCCTTTAAGGAAGGTGTACGCGCTTTTTTTGAAGGTACCTATGTCGTATCGTCCCGGAAACACCGCACAAGGAAGTTCAATCCATAGCTTTCTAGTACATGGAAGAAAGCTCCTTGTAAACCACATTGTGGAGGACCGCCACACATCCAGATGTGGCGTGTCGTGCGAAGGTGGAATTTCATGCAGTAATTGAGAAATACACTAGCTACTGAAGAAGTTTTCTATTTTTTTTTGTTTTTATGGATTTTCTTAAAGAATATCTTTCATATATCTTCGTTTAAATTTGTAGGACTATGGTAGGAAATATTTTCATTAATAATTAAAATAACTCGTTAAGCTGATATCATATTTTTTTATGAAAATAAAAAAGAAAAGGTGGTGTTGCGGAATTTAGTGGACTGTATGCGCTGGTTCAAATTAAGGAGGTAGGAAATAACTAGACGAGAACTAAGACGAGACGAACAGGAAGATCTGCTGATGGTAATTGATACGCCGTACCCATGACTATGCGGTGCCGCTCAGGATTTTGAAAAATCCCAAAAATTCTGATCGGCACAACAATTGCGCTTGTCTCCTTAAGACGTTAAGTCTCGTTTGCCCAGAAATTTCACTGGTATGACGCCCTTCAAACCGAAACACAACAATGCTAACACATTACTGCTTCAGGTCAGAAACATGCGCGCGTTGTGGTATCCATAATCTAGCCGGCGTTCTGTGCAAAGGAGCCTCCTGGTATATTTTTAGTATAGGCACTTTTAAATATATGTATCCATAATCGTATTAAAAAGCAAAACTTTGAGATAACAATTTATAATTTTCAATTAAAATTAAACTAAAATTGGATTAATTTACCAATATATTACGTTTTAATTCGTTTAAAATAATAATCATTATATAATAATAATTTATTTAACAGTGAGTGATTAATTATGTACAATGATTCCTTACCTAACTAATCTATACTAACCTATATTTAAATTCTATTTATATTTTTTTTCTATTTGTAGGTATTTACAAGCCTATAATATTTGTAGAATTCTTCACGTCTTAGAATTCGTTAAAAATACTTTCTTTAAACTTGTAATGCTTGTTTTAATCTAAGAAAATACAATAAGCTCCTGGTCTATACTTAAGCATTAGGTATTCACGACACACGGCCCCGCTTCAAATGAAAATACCAGCTAGTCAATACTCTGTCCCTTGTAGCACGAGTATTCCATCGTCCTTTACTTTCACCGTCTCCAACTGACCCTTTCAGCTTGAATTATACTATAGGCATGTAAGTGTGATGGTATTTATTATGTAGGACGGCGCGTCCCAATGAGTACGTAATGGAGTGGTGATAAATACAAATTAGATTGGTTTTGCAGTATGAGTGCCTGGTAATTATTGAGGTGCCAACAAGGTATACATAAACATGTATTGAGTAGTATGAGGGTGTATCGTAGTACGAATCTTGAAAAGATAGGTTGCATTAAATAACCTTAGCAATAACAAACATGTTAAAGTACCAGTTAAGCATAACATGGGTTGCACTATTTGACAATTTTTAGATGACGTTATTACTTAAACGACCATTCTTCACCAGTTAAAGTTAAATGGCTAAATAAGTGACCTGTCAAAACTTTCATATGATATTTGATTTTGTCTTGATATTTCACTTTTTAATTGAAACTTTAACTATGCCAAGAAATATGATGGTGCATCACATTCCGCAGTCTATGTTAACTTCAGCGTTACTGTGAACGTTAAATTTGACTTACTCCTAAACTATAACAGCTAATAAGATTAGATGCAAGCCAGCCTAAGTCTCTTAACAACACCACGTTCCTTGATATTTAATCCACACAAACTCTCACCACCACATAATATCCCACCGCTCAAGAAACTCTCGAATATACAAACACACATGGAGATAAATAAATAATACGTTTATATTGTAGGTCGGACTCGGTGCTTGTAGGTCACTTATCCCACTTAACCAATTTATATTAAGTATATACGTTTTAGCCTCACTGAAGTTCACATAACAAATATGTAACCATACCCTATATATATGTAAATAATATCGTTTTTGTTTTTCCTATGAAAACTGAATCTTAACAATTATCTTAGAGATTTTTGATAAACTTAAAAGATAGTGATTATAATAATAAAAAATAATATAGAATACCTACCTATATATAATACACGCGTGTAATAAAAGCTTGGGATGATATATTATATTATATTTTGCTTTTTTAATTCTGACACACTTTAATCAATTTATCTTGCACCAAACTTACTGTACGATAGAATATATTTATGTTAAAATATACTTAATTATACAATATAAACTGGATGGTACTGATGACTCGAAAACTAATATCCATATTGAGCATATAAATGTTTGCAACTACTGAGATTCAGGTCGGGTCGTTCAAGGTTTTAACAAATATCTGAAAAAAATTCATTCTAGTTTCTATTTCGATACGGAATCCTCTTTGCTCAAGTAGGACTCACACTTGACGGTTTTTATAACATCGTGGTGCCATTATGTAAAATTTATCGCCCATTAAACTTGACCCAACAAAATCAACACTGCAAAACATTGTAGAGATGTTTCCTGAGCAAGTTTAAAGTGGGGTCACTTACCTGGGCTCCAGGACTCGACAATGAGAGCCCGAAGGACCGCCACTTACAGCTTCATTGTTCGGGAAGATTAATTTGTAGCGCACTCCGCGGTGACGGCGTTAAATAAGAAAAGAATGGGAGACTTGGAAAATGTCCTTAGTTTAAACGAACCGGTGGTAATTTTCTTCAGCAATGAGTTGCGGTTTTCAGGAGCGTTCATAATAGCGTTTAATATTTACTTATTATTGGCAGTGAAGTTTCAGCTTTGTCGCTTCCCTGTGCTTTTAAGTTACGCCTTTTATCTATTATTAATTTAACATAGAACATTTACGATTTAGAATAAACGAACAATAAATTTTTATACTATGTTATCGGGATTAAGCTAATAGATGATTTGATATTCTAGTGTAGTCAGTTCATAACATGAAAGGTGGTTTAACTTCTAGTTTGATGGCCTATTAAGAAAAGAGCCTTTAAAAGCCTCACCGAATTTTTGAGTTTGACTTGCTTTTGACATTAACGGGACTCATTAACCATTTTGTGGAAGAATAGATAATTACTGTATTCGTTCGTTGAATTTTTGTTTGAACTGATATTTTTGATACTTACATTGAATTACGTATTTCGTTATAAATGCGCGATAGTGAAAATTATCAAAAACTCACTAAAATGTTTTTGTTAAAATTGGCATATTATAATTAATGATTTAAAAATTTGGAATAATATATGTGGCCTTTATGTTTTTAAATTAAATCTTATTTTTTGTGCACAAAAGCAGGTATGTGTTGTTAATAGAAAACAGACATAAACTTATGATGCCTATTACTCGGCTAAGTCGAGTTAGTAAGTCTTTTGTGGGGCGATGTATATGCTTTTACAACAAGATCCCAGAAAATGTTCAAAACAAAAGTATTACGTTGTTCAAAAGAATTGTTAAAAAACGTTTGTGTGGTAACTATAACATAAATGACTTTCTTAATGATACCACAGATTGACCGCCCTCAGGCTATTAAATAATATGTTTAATTGTACAATATTACTTTGTAAGCATATTTATTCGATGACAAAAAAGCTCGCTGAGTCACATCCTATTTTGAATAAAAATATTTGAATTTGAATTTGAATACCACATGATAAAAGTGAAAATCTAAGCATGACAAGATAATAAATATGGTATATTTTTATTAGACATATTTATAAAGAAACATATATTTTACAATATAATAATTATTTTATGTTCAAAGAAGAACAAATTCAAAACGATCGGTAAAGAACCTAAGGATTTAACGAATATTAGCAATTTTTTAACAAAGCGATAATTTTTAAATATATTTTATACAATATGAATATTCAGTTTTGTTTTTGACGGTACAGATTATTTATTACTCATTGTTATTTTACTGTAAGATAATTGTTGCTCTAAAATTTTGCAATTAAGAATATACGCTTAAACAAATAATACGTAATAAAAGTACCACGTTAAATATTTAAACAAATTGGCACACGAAAACTTTGTCAAATACTAACATTAAAGCATCCCGAAAATTACTATTCTTGAAACATCCCATTTTAAACACAAAAGTTATTATGTTTGGAACAATATTGAGAGTATATCCAGCATTAAACTTTGACTATACCTGAGGCTTACGAGCTTTCTGCTGTCGCTTTCTCGATTTTTATTCAACTTTCTTAATTCTATGGGATTGAAGAGATTGTCTAAGGAGACTGAAATAGGCAGGATGGCTTGATATTTTCATCTGTCTTTGGGGGAAGCTATATCCTTATCTTTTTCATTTTTTTTAAATCTGTACAGGCTTAGTTATAAAGCTAGCATTTATGTCCATCTATATTTGAATATAAGATACAAAAGAGATAAACGATGGTACCGGCGATAGCTGAACATCGGGTGGCATCTAGAAACAAACAAGAGTATCTACTTGTAATTTTTTTTTAAACTAAATCTGAATATTTTAGTGTCGCTTTTTCGTTTCATCGACTTTCAAATCACAACGATGATAAAGAAGTTTTCACTTCAATAGTTTGCACATTTCTGTCTCATTCTTTGCCGGCTTCATCTTTTTTGTTTTTGTGTCTCTTACCTGTCGTTTTTTACGTTGAGTCCGGTTTGAAATCACAACGATTCTAAAGAAGTTTCACTTCAAAAAATTTTTTTTTAAGTAGGCTTTACTTTGCGAAAATCCATAGCTCATACAAAGCAAGACCCCCTAGTGCTATCGTAATATTATTTGCTATATGTACACTTTACTTTAATCTTTATTTTTTTATGATAAAGGTATCGTTTTATTTAAAGTATTTGTCCTTGTTATTCGATCTATACGGAGCCCTAGTTGTTAGGTTCAGGCTTACACTTTTACGCATTTTAGATACTACAATCTCTACAAAGTCGTTTTTGTCTCTTGTCTGGTGTTATAATAATATAAGCACTTAACATCAGCTTACCCGTAGGCTCCTTTTCATACAAATTAGGAATCTGATAAGGATGTATTTAATCATTTAATGTTAAGTCTAGTAGTCGCCATAGTCCGCTAAGTGCTTATGCGTTCATAAACACACGTCAGTTGCGTCAACGTCAATGTCAAAGTAGGCGATAGTCAAATTCAGGATTGCCACGTGTCTAGGTGAACAAACAGTCAATCACATCACCGTTGTATATATAGTTATAATGTTTTAACTTGTTCAATAACGTGATATCCTGATGACCAATTCATTGTATTGCGGAGCCAATGTCCTGCAACATTTATGTAAACTAATCCTTATTTTTCGACGGTTGATTGACTTTGACGTGGCTGACGCACTAACTAATACATGTTATAAACAATAACTTAACGATAGCATAAATGATATTCTTAATAATACCAATGATTGGAAAAGGAGCGACAGTCCTCAGGATAATTATTACTGTACTAAATTATATTGTGATGAAATTTTATTTAAAAATAATTAAAAAGAATAAGCCCGCTGAGTCTCATGCGCCGTTCTTTTTACCTTACTTTTGCTTCTAGACAACCGATGAAAACAAACCGGATTTACTACTTTTTAGTGTACGTTTGTGTTAGTAATCACAATAGAGTTTAACTGTCAAACTCAATATTTTTCGATGTTTTTAAATCTGTCGAATTCTATAATGACTTAAGGTCTGAGATACAAATTATTGATAGGGGTGTTGGTAGTTTTTGATGTTACATAAGTGGTTTTAAATTCTATTTTAAATAAAAATATTTGAATTTGAATATATGGCAGGCGATTAAATAAACATGAATAATAATAAACATGAATGCAAAAATGGAGCTATACCGTCATATTCGTATTTTAAAATATGAAACAGAATTATTAAAGGTATAAATGTCTACTTAAGCTCGTGAAACCGTAAAATGCAATCGTATCTCGTTCCGTAATCCATCTGCTCGGATATATTCTAAGTCGGGCAGAACGATCTAGATGCAAATAAAATATAGTTTTATTACATCGTAACTATTTTAGAATTAAGATTGACCTAAAGTTTTGAAAAAACTTAATTATCTATACCTGAATATACCTAATCATCTCTAATTAGTATCCTTGTTTTGTGGTAAACTCATTACGGGCAAATTTTACATTTTTATACAGTAGGGCTTTTACAGTGTAGAAACGTACTTAAAACAATTTATATTATATACTATAATTTTTAATGAGCACACGAGATCTCTTAAATTTATATGATGATTTTTTTTATTTTTATTGGCTACATTGAATGGTAATATAAAGCCGAGTAATTCTTCTTAAATTATTGTTGAATCTCTATAATAGACTTAGAATATACTAACGTATATACAACCTGACAGTCCGATAGTGGGTGCCCAATATACAAACGGTAAGCCACGTTCGGTGTTAGGCCAATCGTGGCTGACTGTTTACGACTTGTCAATCAAAATCGGTTACAGTTGCAATAGACTCGATTACCTTGCTGTATCTCCGTCAGAGATGTTGTCCTCTCTCGCATGCTTTGTTCGTTGTCGTTGCATGGTCTGTTTGTTGCCTCCATCACTAGCCACATATGCAAAAAATATAATGAAAACATGAAATATTTTATGTTTACTTTTAGTATTTTTATTAATGTTACCAGAACTTTATCATGGCAAAAATACTTGCGTTATAAAGTGAGCACTAAAGTTCTTTCAAAGATAATCTTGTTAAGTGCAAGTAACTTTTGCTTACGCGTTTTGTGAATACTTCAGCAAACTTAGCATTTCAAATTCTCGTAACTATTCTGTGCTAATCTGAACATGTTACTTTTGGCTTACTTGATTTTTTGTAAAAGTAATATATAATATAAGGGAAGTTTATTGTATAAATATATACTGGTCTCTTTAGTAGTATTATTAGTATTATATAGTGTTTATTTAATATACCCGTAAAAACTGCTACTTATCTATCGAATAAAGACATCATTCTCGTTTCACAATATATAAATGGTGTTAACTAGAAGATGGAGCGCCATTTAAATTATAGGATGAATTAAGTAGCAAATATCATATAAATATGCCGGGTACTGGATAGCCTGACAGAGTCACAAGCATTTGACAAAATAAAGTCAATTTATATAATAGTAGGGGAGCCCGAGAGGCTAGATAGGGATTTACTCGAGCTTCGTGGGCACCTAATGGATTGTAAAGGTCAGTTGCTAAAGAAAAAAAGTTTATACAATATAATATACCCTTTCACGAGTAGAAAAACTAGTACAGGTTTTCAAAAATTTTAAAAAACCATCACAAAGAAATACTCAAGTGCTTCTGATATTAATAGTGCGTGTTACTGATATCGGAAATATATTAATATGCTAGAAAATAGACGCCACATATAAGATGGTAGGGATGATATCCTAATTTGTGGCGTGTCGTGCGAAGGTGGAATTCGACGGCAGAATACTTCCTGCTATTGCTCAAACAGCTCTTCGGAACACTTCCCGTGATAAATGCGGCAGAGGACACACAATGAAGCGACGGCTCTACGTAACGCCAAGTTATCTAGTCTATGATTGTCAGATTATTGGAATGCACACTTTTCTGCATGTAATTAACTTACCTTATATCAGTCTGACTCACACGAGTTTTTCTAACGATCAATTTTTTTTAAACTTATCTGATCGGCTGCCTTAGGCGTTCGATCCTTTATACAGGTATGGTACTTCACAAGGTGTTAGTTTGCCCCCTTTATGGTATCCTAACGTGCTCGAATAAATCCCAAAATCCCCGCAAAGTCTCCTCTGCTATAATGTTTAGCACATGGTTTGTTTATGTTATGACTTATGGGCAATTATGAAAGGCTCATGACAATTTATTAGTTGACATTCTTAAAAGTGCTTTTAGGAAATGGATGAAAAATTTTAAAATATGAAATAAAAAATTTCATTTTGTGTGTTATTTTATTTGTTATAAGAGAGTTTGTAATATTTTAATTTCGTCAAAGGGAACTATAAAGTGAGAGGTTGCTAAACAGCCTACCAATTAGGAATTTAGTAAATAACATGGCGGTGAAGTGATTGTGAAACGTAATCTATTTTATTAGGAACTTTTATGTAGCCATTAATTTATCTAGCCTATGACAATTTGCTATTTTACTTGTACATTGTGAAACAGGCCCAAAAGCTCAAGTCAGTACAATTTCATAATTATAGAGTTACGAACGAGTTACAAACGAATGAAAACGATCAACATGAAATTTATTTAAACATTAAAATACATTCTCAAGAGTACTTTTTTTTGGTTTCGCGTGAATTTAATTAAAATTTTTCATGCTGTTTGTTCCAACAACGACTTAGCTATCTCAACTCCCAACTCGTCTCAAAGTGCCGAAGTTGGAAACAAACAAAGAAACTACAAAGCTCAGTACACACTAACGTAAATCCGCAACGGTTGTAAGTAAGGCGCTCTAGCGTGGCGAAAAGTTGCGCCGTAGCGAGCCCTCTTGATATTAAACCGGTTTAGAGCGGTTTATACTGGCTTTATTATATTAGCGCGTCGACAGGCGCGACCGCGAGGCGCGAATTTCGGCAGTTAATTACCTTCCTTGTATCATGAAGATGTGAGTGTGCTAAATTAAGTTTAGCTGCTTATGTTCGTATACATGAATTATACTCAAAGGCAGTCGCGAAACAAAAATAAAACCAATTTTTTTTTAATATACTTATTGTTTGTATAGCGGTATTAATTATTAAATTCCTCACGGTTTTATGTCGGGGTGTCCATGCGTAATACATGCGTTACATTAGGAAACAAAATTTTAATCACGCTTACCTTACTTACAAGATGACACGAAGTAGGTGTCGTGTCTACTATGGTGTCAGTGCCTACGCTAGAGCCCGGCTACTAGATTACTTAGAGGTTGTTCTAAAATGATATTATGAAAAATTTATGTTTCTAGGTGAATTATATTTTTTACTATATCATGTTTTTCTATGATTACGGTTAAGTAGTTCTCCCGTGTGTATATTTAACGTCACCATTGTAGTGCCACGCTCTATATTTTCATAATGTTGGTATTATAGTGCTCCCATAATACCTTCATTTGTATACACTGTATCTAGATGTATGCATCTGCTGTACCCAATAACTCTTCTTTATTTAATTCTTTATTTAAATTAATTTATGTTTTTTTTTTTAAATTATTTGTGAGAATCAAGACGTTTGAGTAATTGCTTGTTGCTTGTCTTCACTAGGTTGTAATTAAAATAATTTGTAATTAAAAATAATGAAGTTGTAAATTTTGATTTAAAATAGTGGTAACGAGTTTCTTGCCACTTCTTCTCATTATAGCTCAACTTTTTAAGAAGTGGTGGTATGTTAAAATGTTGGCATTCATAAGTAATTTTTTCACCTAATTGAATTTTTTATGAGATTTATTTGTTGTTCATTACGCCATAATTTTATCACCTAGTTTAGGTTGTATAGCGGTATTAGCAATGTTTGTGCCATGGTTTTAGCATTTTATGTGCCATTGATTTATCACCTAGTTTAGATTGTGTAGGGTTATTAATATTAAATGTGCCATGCATTTATTACCTATGACTAAACCATGACATTTATCAGATAGGGTTCGGAACCCTTCGTACTCGAATCTGTTATAATGAGTTATTTTAAATAGTTAAAAGGGACTCCAAAAGTAAGTAGATATTAATTTTAACTCAATGCCCCAAGGGTCTTAGAAAATAAGTTATTTTGGCAGAAAAATCGAATATACATATCCAAAGATTCATTTGGGTAATTATGGATTTCCGCAAAGTAACGCCTACTTCAATAAATTTTCGAATATACATATTATAGTGTTGTTTTATAATTCAAAAACAGTTAAATAACATTTGCAATATAATATGCAATTATGATTATTTGTAAATTCCTCTGTTGCATTCCTTAAATCGACTCGAGCCTACTTTAAGCAAGCGAGTGATTTATATTTTTAAGCATGTCATCTATTTCTTATTCAATTCCTACAAATAAAGTACTAACTCATCTGACACCTAAAGAAGTATTTTCTGAAAATAGTTTATTAAACAATGAGGGCCACAAGTTTAAACTTAGTTACTTAACTTGTAAGACATTTCAATTCTTTAGTTTATTCAAAGATTATTATTGGCTGTAGATCATCTTTAATAACATCTCGAAGTTGGAACCGCTGTAACCGAAGATTACTATGATAATCTATTTCTGTAATATTAAGTCGCGAGAGAACAGTAATTGCTTTACAATCTTGCTCGGCAATTTCGAAACTTACGACCGCATATCAAATTGGCTTATTGAGAAACTTGACGTACAATAGTAAATGTACCCTACATTTGCAGACTCAGGTGTAGATGTCATGATTATTATATACTTACTTAGATCATTTATATGTCTAGACTAGGTGACCCGGCAAACGCTGTTTTGCCATATAAATTAGTTTTAGAGTTAGACCGTTTCTTGGACATTGCAACATTACTTTATTTTTCTAAAATAAACATAGTTACTCCTTATTACATCAGCTACCTACCAATAAAAGTCCCGTCAAAATCGGTCCAGCCATTTCAGAGATTAGCTGGAACAATCAGACAGACAGACAGACAGACAAAAATTGTATAAAATGTTATTTTGGTGTATGTACCGTATATATATCCATATACACGTAGCATAATTTTATTTATTTGTATAGATAGACTGTGACAGCTGTGAAAATGTCGAAAAAAAATTTGTGAGCGTACGGGTCACCTGTTATTAAGTGATCACCGCCGCCCACCCTCTCTTGCAACACCAGAGGAATCACAAGAGCGTTGCCGGCCTTTAAGGAAGGTGTACGTGCTTTTCTTGAAGGTACCTATGTCGTATCGTCCCGGAAACACCGCACAAGGAAGCTCGTTGCACAGCTTCGTGGTACGAGGAAGAAACCTCCTTGAAAACCGCACTGTGGAGGACCGCCACACATCCAGATGATGGGGATGATATCGTAACTTGTGGCGTGTCGTGCGAAGGTGAAATTCGGCGGCAGGAATCAGGTTGAACAGCTCTTCGGAACACTCCCCGTGATAAATGCGGTAGAAGACACACAATAAAGCGACGTCTCTACGCAACGCCAAGTGATCCAGCCGTTCACAGAGCTGAGCTGCTCTGCGTTGCACGCGGTCAAATGGATCGAGCTGGTACTGGGGTGCGCCAGACCAGAGATGACAGCAATACTCCATGTGAGGCCGGACCTGCGCTTTGTAGAGCGCTAGAATGTGGGCCGGCTTGAAGTATTTCCGTGCTCTATTTATGACGCCCAGTTTCTTCGAAGCCAATTTGGCTTTGCTCTCCAGGTGGCCACGGAATTGGCAATCGCTCAAGATTTCGAGACTCAGTATTCCGATACTAGGCGAGGCTTTATGGGAAGTGTTCTCGAAGAACGGTGATTCGGCAAATGGGGATTTTTAGTGGTAAACGCGCAAACTTGAGTCTTCTGGGGGTTAAATTGGACGAGGTTCAACTTACCCCATTCCACGACCTTCTCGAGAGAGGACTCGATAGAAGACACAAGTTTCTCCCGACACTGGTCGACGTTTTCCCGAGAGAGACCTGCATGGCCCGTGTATACCATCACCAGTGCTGTCGTCTGCATAGCAATGCATGTTGGCGGTGTCCAACATATCATTGATATGCAGAAGAAACAGCGTGGGAGATAGCACACAGCCTAAGGGCACTCCAGCGTTCACGGGCTTGGGATTCGAGCAATAACCGTCGACAACGACCTGTATGCTGGGCCCAGTGAGGAAGCTGGAGGTCCACTTGCATAAGCTCTCGGGAAGCCCAAATCATGGAAGTTTTGCGAGGAGCGCCTTGTGCCATACACGATCAAAGGCCTTCGCTATATCCAGGCTTACTGCCAGGCCTTCCCCCTTGCTTTCAATAGCCGCCGCCCATCTATGTGTTAGGTATACCAGAAGATCGCCAGTCGACCGACCATGGCGAAAGCCGTACTGCCGGTCGTTGATCAACTGGTGACCCTCAAGGTATACCAAGAGCTGGCGGTTAATTATGCTCTCCATGATTTTGGAGAGTAGGGAGGTAATAGCAATAGGCCTGTAGTTTGCCGGTTTGTCCGAACTGTCTCCTTTTTTTGGGATCGGATGGACAAGGGCTGACTTCCATGAATCAGGGACTACGCCTTTTGAATAAGAGTGCCGGAATAAACGCGTTAGCACCGGCGTCAACTCAGGGGCACACGTTCTAAGTACGATAGGAGAAATGCCATCCCGCCCGCTCGACTTCCTGACGTCCAACGAAAACAGAGCTCGCCTAACAGTTTTCTGTCTGAACTGTACTTCAGGCATGGAGCTCTGACACCGCGGGATGGTCGGCGGTGTTTTTCCGTTGTCGTCAAGAGTCAGTCAAGTTGACAGTTAACCTCTATTTTGAGCAAGACATGCACACTAGAGTAATAAGCCTAGCCTGTTTCCGTCATTTGTCTAGCAGCAAGAGCCTCTATCTGAACGTGTAAGTTATCCAAGATACGCTATATAATTGATTCAAATCAATATCCCTATATATATTCATGTATGTCAAGGAAATGACACTGACACTTTTGACATGAAATGAATGTCAAAAGTTTTCTTTTTACATTTAACACCACTAAGATTGAGCTTGAATGAGAAGAAGTAGCAAGAAACTCCTTGTTTCTCTTTTAAATCAATATTTGCAGCTTCATCGTCTTACAAGCTTTAATCATTTGAATATATTATGTAAACAAAAGTGAAGTGATATAGCAAAAACACTCAAACGTTAAAAGGAGTTTTGCGACTTTTCAATTAAAAATCGGTTACAGTAACGATAAATTCACTTTGTCTTTCTATCGTATCTTCGTGACGTAATAATATGTTCTTCTCTCTCGACCGCTTTGTTTGTCAATAAGCTTCTATATTGTATGTCTATAATATAAACACTTGGTTCTAGTTGTTAACATTGTCATCAATATAATATTATCTATGACGTAATATACCAGCACATACACGATCTGACAACCCGATAATGACAGTGACCAATTTTGATTTGTCAATGTGTGCGTTAGCTAGTTTAATATTAAAATTATTAAATAGGTGTTGAGGCGAACAGGACCTCCAGCTGAAGGTTTGATGCGCCCTGTCCATTACAATGCAGTGCCGCTCAGGATTCTTGAAAAGCCCAAAAATTCTAAGCGGCACTACAATTCCGCTCGTAACCTTGATACATAAGATGTTAAGCCTCATTTGCCCAGTAATTTCACTAGCTACGGCGCCTGTCAGACTGAAACACAGTAATGTTTATACATTACTGCTTCACGACAGAAATAGGCGCCGTTGTGGTACCCATAATCTAACCGGCATCCTTTGCAAAGGAGCCTCCCACTAGTACAGGTATACCTTAGTCTAGCCTAGCCTAGCGTTGAGCTGCTGACTGTTTACGACACTTAATTTTTCTATCTTGCTTTATCTCCCTTTTAGATTTTCTTCTGCCTCGCACGTTGGTTGTCTATACTCTAGTCTTAGAAACACAAGAAAATTTTCAAGACGTGACGTCACCTCTCCCCACTTGCAACTGACAGACCGCTATATAAGCGGTAGCAGAACAGTTGGGGACGACTGCTTCGTTTGTCGTCGGACTGTGAACATCTCACCGAAACCCTGTATACCTTTCCTAATTATAGTATATTGTAAGTTTATGCGCAAATGCCTATACGAGTAGCATAAATATACGAACCATTTTAATTTTTTTTTAAAGTGTAGTTCTTATCGTTAGTTATGCTTAAATTATGCATTAGTTTGATTTTGTAAAGTTTTAAATACACTTTGTCGTTGAGCCAGTGCTCACCAGAGGACAATAAATGGCAGTTCTATGTATTGTGTGTTCATTGTACTGTATGTAAAAAAATAATCCAACTCTGCGCTAGGCGCTATATTATTTGACTAAGTGTTGCAGCTCTCATCTTTATATACTTCGTCGACGCTTTTCACAATGGGTCGTGTGAAAAATGCAAATACTTTGTGGATTAAAACGAATGCGTCGCATTAACCAGCATCTGCATCCAACAATATGTAAAATTTGTGAATGTAATCTGTTCATAAAATTCACCTACGAATCACGAGAAAAGACGTCTGTAATAGTTATATAACATGACGTAAGGCTCAAGACTCCAGTTATGTGGACGTCAAACGGCGGCGGGGTTTTTTTATTTACCCGTTGAGCTACTTACCCCATTGCCCTTTAAATAAAAAAAAAACGCAACTCTATTCTAATCCATTCCATTAAAAGTAACACGAATGCAATAGTGCTGTAATTTGACTTTTAGTGACCTACGTTATGGTTATAATGGTTTCACAATATTGCTAGATGTCAAATGGATTTTATCACAATTGTTAATTAAACTAACCTAGGTCGAATAAATTATTTCGTCTTTGTCATTTAAAACATGAGGAACATAAATGTTCTGATAGAGCAAGAGCCCGTGAACCCTAGATCTTCATTATTTTATAAAAGCTGAAAGTTTATATATGCGCATACTCCCGCAGGTAACACAGGTAAGAACGATGGACCAATTTGAAATTTGGGTTCCGGTGCTTATAAAATACCGTTCTAAATTTATCAAATAATAAAATGTGATTTTCAGGTATGACTTTCAAAATTTGATTAAAAATCACGTAATTAATTGCCAGATAGTTAAGAACGTGGCAACTCCTTGCCAGACACCCACAATATTCAGTGTTTTGTGCTCGTAGTCTGCCCCACCGTTACAAGATTTTGGGGTTCATTCCGAATTGGGCATCGTATGAACAAAAATTTTGAAAGTATTGAAACGAAGTATACCCTTACTAATAATAATCCTAATAATAATATATTTTATTTATAATAATGTGTCAGTGCTTTTAAAACGTGACCCTTTTTATCGAGTTGTGTTCAATACTTAGTGGGGGTTGATGTTATATTGAATATATCGTGAAAAATATTTATCTTTAAGCTTAAACGCGCAACGAAATAGGCTTCAGATCCGTGAGTCATAAATATAACAGGTTCATGTTACGCGTTTTTTTTTCTAAAAATAGAACATTTGCTGAGAGGTTTCACTTTACAATAAGATAATTTAAGGTTGTGATAGCATTCAACTGCTAAGAGAAAAACATGTCCTCGTGGTCTAAGAGCCAGTGATTCCAAGAGCATCGTTATTATATAAAAGCTGAAAGTTTGTCAGCATATATTAGAACATGGGCTATAAAAACTACATCACGCTTACTTCTACAGCTAACCTAATTACTTGTCTGGCAAGGGATTGTAACTATCAAAAATGTCTTGCGAAAGAGGAAACATCATCTTAGTACAAAAAAAAATTAAAAATCAGCTTTTATACTGTAACGTAAGTAGAATTATAATTTCTGTGGACAAGAGAATGGAAACTGTCAAAAAATTTCTTTTTTATAAAGTGTAGCTATGAAAACGGTGCTCATTTAGAAAATTAAAGTAATTGTTATTTGCCAAAGAGTCTCTCCTACCTCAATTTTAAAGGTTTGTTGTATCTTCTTCAAACGCACACAGCCCTGTTTCTATTTCGATAAACAATAGTAAGTCTGACGTTATTGAGAATATTTAAACGTCCGTAATCGTATATTAACAACAACTTAGATAATTTGTACGTCTAGATAGAGTATCTTCCTGTATTAGGCTGTATATGTATGTTTATTACTTTAAAGTGCATGAGCGAGCTACGTCCTACAGTCGCGATACGGCAGTCACTTTGTCTAAGTTTGCGTGCGTTGCTAAAAATAAAGCCAACACTACGATATTCTCATCATATATCATACTAGCTGACCCGGCAAACGTTGTTTTGCCATATAAACTATTATTCACGCGACAGTTTTATAAGTAATAAAATATTGCCTATATTATAGCCTGTACATCATTTTGTTCTATTGTCAATAGTTTTTGCAGCGCACGCAAAAATAGGTTTTCGATTTTACACCTTGTGTTACAAAATAGCAATTTTATTACGGATCCCTTATTTTGAAAAAACTCGATAAATGGACTACCCAAAACTGAAAGAATCATTCAAATCGGACCAGTAGTACCAGAGATTAGCGCGTTCAAACAAACACACAAACAAACAAACAAACACTGCAGCTTTATAATATTAGTATAGATATCAATTTGAGCAGCATGACCCCACAGCAAAGTACCGTCCGTCATAATGCTATGAAAATAACTACCTATCTTCCTACAAAAAATCACCTCAATCCCAAAGTGTCCTGGGTTCTCTTTAGTTTTTTTTTACAATTGACCTGAGGATCGATCTTTACGAACTAAGAGACAATCAAAACAATAACGTATTATCTTATGCCTTTAACCGAGCAATTCTTCTATATATATAATCTGAATCTCGGAAACGGCTCCAACGATTTTCATAAAATTTAGTATACTGGGGATTTCGGGGTCGATAAATCGATCTAGTTAGGTTTCAATTTAAAAAAATATAGTTTTATCCGTGTTTTAATGAGAAATAATAAAAAAATTCGCCACTATAATATAGAAGACTATAATAGCTCAGATGGGTGGTCCGGGACGCAGAAGACCCCGGTTTGAATCCAAATGTCCTATTAGTCTTTTTTTTTGTTCAAGTTTTGTACATTCTTAAAAACGAGCAAGGCTCGGTCGTCCGGATAGTATTCACTAAATGCCTTAAAATCTTCTTGCGTCTATTTTATTTTAAATATCGACTATTTGTTTAAATGGAAGCAACTGGCAAGCGAATTCTCAACAGATAAAATTCTCCTTAAGAAACTATTATTTAAACAAGATTGCTGAACAAATGGTCTTGTCCTTTACAAATAAATGTTGTATTTCGTTCATTAAAATCAATAATTTATCGTCCTTGGGACTCTGTATTTACTATCGGCGTTCGAACATAAATTTTATTGTTTCGCCTTTTCTTTAACGACTTTGTTTTCTTTGTTGCAGGTACGAGAGAAGTGTGCTCAATAAATATTTTATTTATGGGTGTCGGCTATCTGAAAATAGCGAAGTTAATTAAGCAATCGTAAAACATTAGGGATGTTTCGAAAGTTATTTATGCTCGCTTTCTGTATTTCACATTTCTCTGCCAAAGTCGTTTAAAATTAATTCTATTAGAAATTTAATACAAATTCGTATTTAATATATATAAAATTTAATTTGAATCAAAATTAACAAATTAATTGCCAAAGTGACCGATTAAGCTTAGATAGTTGCGAAACTGAAATGGCAGCGGGCAGTACATACCTAAAATACAGCGATCTGTTCAAGTTCGCTGGGTTATAGGTTGGATAAGGGCAGCGCAGGACTGACCGTCATGGCGATCTTTAAGAAAGGTCTTTGTCCAGCAGTGGACGTCTTCCGGCTGAAATGATGATAATGATAACGAAGGATGCGATATTAAACTTTTAATAAAAGAAGTCAAAACGAAACAATGAAAACTTAAAGAAAAGCAGTGATAGTGAGAAAATATCACGACATGCACCTAACGATAATAAAACAACAAAGCGTACTGAAGCAACATGGTGAGCGCGAGGAGGTGAAAGGGGAACGGGAGGGGGCTTCACGTTTCAGCGAGGTCTGGAGATAATGAGGCCGTGTTGTACATATTTATTTGACCTCAACAAAATTGAACAGTTTAGCGGATCGTTTTCATGTTTTCCTTCTAAAAGAAATAAGGACGGTCAGTATGTACGACGATAACACTTGATGTATTATTTTATGAGATAATGTGACAAGATTAGCTAGTTCTTCACCTGAACTACAGGATACGCCCTGTCCTCAATGTATGCCCATCAGGATTCTTGGTTTGAGCTCGTCACTTAAGACATAGGATGTAATATATTTTTATTTCTTGACGATAGAAAAATCTTCTTCAATCATGCGTCGCTCAGCACTGATGTTATTTTCACTAGTAGCTGTTAAAGGACGTCCCTTACGCGGATAGTCATTGAGATTGCTACGTCCACGCTTAAACTCGTTAAACCAATTGCAAATAGTGGCACGCGATCGGGCTTCATTAAGAAATGCTAATCGCAGCCTATCATAGCTTTGTTGTTGAGTAAGCCCACAACGAAAGTCATAATAAATCTTTGACAAAATTTTCTCGCGTTAGATTCATTTTCACGTGTAGCAAGAGTTTTAGATTTGCCACCAATTCACAAAAACAATTGACAAATGAATGCAATATACTACATTAGGTTACCAAAGAGTTCTAAAATTGAAATTCCAAAAAAATTTTAATTAGCAATGTTTCTAACTGGCCAGTTCTAAACATTTTCAGTATTACCCACGTATATCTGATACATACACGCCACAAATTCGGATATCATTCCCATCATCTGGATGTGTGGCGGTCCTCCACATTGCGGTTTTCAAGGAGTTTTCTTCCACGTACTATAAAGCTTTGGAAAGAGCTTCCTTGTGCGGTTTTTTCGGGACAATACAACATAGGTTCATTCGAAAAATAGCACGTGCACCTTCCTTAAATGCCGGCAACGCTCCTGTGATTCCTCTGGTGTTGCAAGAGAATGTGGGCGGGAGTGATCACTTAACACCAGGTGACCCGTACGCTCGTTTGTCCTACTCTAAACATAAAAAAATTATATTGATATTGAATGAAATGGTTAGTTCAGACGAAATTAAATTAATTAAGAACTTTTTAAAGAAAAAAGCTTCAAATTAATATTATAGAAACAAATAAAAGTTTCTAGCACAAACAAAAAAGAAAAGGGTAATATTGAAAGTTTCTATAACTCGCGTAGCTTTTTTTTAAAAAAAGCTTCCATTGAATATTAGTTATAAATTACCAAATTTTTATCATATAACCTCCTTTGATTCAGCACTAATGTTTTGCGATAGATTTTCTTTCGTGACCGTAAGTATTGAAACCAATGGGACGGTATAAACTTACTATTTCCAAATTATACCGGTAATACAGAAACAATTTGCCTCATTTAACTCATAATAATAATTTGATAGCAACGAATCTCATTTTGTTAAAAAATTAACACAAGGGGCATGATAGTGTACACTGCTTTTCAAAATTATTACCCTAAATTCAAGGTTTGGCCAAATAAACTCGAAATAGATATACGGCTTCATGATCAAATTCAAATGTATAAGAATAGTTTATGGAAAGTTTTCAGGTCGTCTAAACGTCTAACATTGTATGAATATTAGCGTATCTAACTATTGTGTAACATGAAAGGGTAAGGTGAAGCGGAGAGTCTTAATATACCCGAGTATTGGCTAAAAACTCTCTACCGAGCTATATAGATGGTGAATCGAGGGAATATTAAATTAGAAACATCAATTTCTCAAACTGTACGCAGAGGAATATTCGAGATTTTTGATAGCTTTAAAAAAATATGTTAAAAGCTGTCATTACATTACATTACCTGAACCGCAAGTCGATTCTCATATCTCATACCTTACTTGCTAAATGAGCTGCCCTTCATTGAGCGGCAAAATTTAACAAGTCAATACATTAATTATAGATTAAGGGATTAAGTTCTTACGTATTATTAACTAATTATTACCATAAATTGTAAGCCATGTGGTATTTTAAATGCTAAGTTGACCTAATTTTGTAATTACTGAAATTATAATACGATAAATAAATAAATAAAAAGATGTTATAACTGGCCAGAATCATTTAACGTCAAAATACTCAATAGCTATACAGTATTGTTTTTGTGGAAGGATAAGATAAACGAACGAACGAGTATTTCACACACTTGCCTTGTAAGAAGGTACCTATATCGTATCGTGCTGGAAAAACCGCGGAAGGAAGCTATTACCATAGTTTGATTATATCCAGGTGGCGAGGATGACGATTTTCATCCATATTTTCTGCCATATTATTTCGCACGTCGTGGTCTTCTCTCGCCGCGCCCACATGGACGTGGTGGGGGAATGCTGATCAGGACTTTTCTCGCCGCCCGTTGAAACGGGCGGGTCATTGGGGGTGAGAGTCGTAGCTCTCTGCGGTCGTCTTCTTTAATTTATGGTATATATGTTGGGGGAGCGGATGCCCCCCTTTGTGGTCATCTTTTTGGAGCTGAGGGAGTGCCTGTTCCCTCAGCTGAGATCCGGTGATTGTTGCCGGTTTGCGCGGGCCTTGACGATCAGCCCCGAATAAGAGGGAGGGCAATCAGCCGAGCCGCGCGCAAGCACGTCACTCTTCATCCTCGTCCCGCACGAGATCACGCGGGTAGCGGCGGCTGTCAGGTGGCCGCGCGTGCCAGGGGGCCAGATCTCGCAGATGATGGAGATCAGACGAGTCGGCACGCGCGAACATTTTGAGGGCGAGACGACGAGTGAAGTCGTCCAAGCCCTCGACTCTTAGGTCCCTCTAGATTATTTGGTTCCTCACGTACCATGGTGTCTCCGCCGCACGCCCGTGATGCGGCGGAGGATCTTGTTCTGCACGGTTTGCAACCTTTTCCGGTTAGTTCGATTCACGAGCGCGTACCATGCAGGCGCGGCGTATGTGAGTCGGCTGCATAGGTGGGTCTTGTACACCAAGACCTTCACCCTCAGAGGTAGGCTTGAAGAGAGCACTGGACGAAGTAAGGCCATCGGCACGTTTGTCGACGCGATGGTCTTCATGACGTGCTCGTTCATGTTGAGCCGGCGGTCGATGGTGACCCCGAGGTACTTTACCGTCGGGGACCACGAAATGTCCTGTCCGTTTAGCTGCAACCTATGCTGGCCAGTGTGCACACTCCCAGTCGCGAGCGCCTGGGTTTTGCCAACGTTCACCGATAGCCGCCACTTCTTGAGCCATTCTGGCAGGGTGTCCAGCTGGCGCTGCATCTTCACGGCGGCGTGCGTTAGGTTGATTGACGATGTAATATACGCGTCATCTGCACACAGCGCCAGAGTCGCCGACGAATCGAGCGGGATGTCATTTGTGTATTTTGCGTACAGCAGGGGAGACAGAGAGCTCCCCTGCGGTACGCCAGCAGAGATAATTTTGGAAGCTGAAATGGCATCGTCTACCCTTACTCGAAACCGACGGTTTTCAAGGAAGTTGGCGACTATCCTCACCAGGCGGGGAGGTGTCGAGGTTGCAGCTAACTTGTGCACGAGTCCAGTATGCCAAACACGGTCGAACGCCTTCTCCATGTGCAGGAATACTGCAACAGCTTTCTCTCTTTTGTTGAGAGAAGCGGTGAGGGTGTACACTACCCTGGACAGCTGGAGCGTGGTGCTGTGTTCAGTGCGGAATCCAAACTGTTCTTCCCTAAGCTCTATGTAGGGTCTTAGGAGTGACAGCAGGAGAGATTCGAATATATTAGACTGGGTCGCCAGAAGAGTGTTGGGCCGGTAGCTATGTGCTAGTGCGGTGTCTTTCCCCGGCCTCGGGATCATAATGACGAGGCCTTCCTTCCAGATATTTGGAAAGTACCCCGAGCGCAGGATGCCATTGAAGAGTCACGTCATCGCCGCGATGGTTTGACGCGGCAGATGACGCAGGGCGGCATTTGTGATACCATCCGCGCCCGGGGCTTTTTTGGGCCTCGTCCGAAGGATGCAACTTCTCACTTTAGTTGGGGAGAAGAACACCGCATCTTCTAGTGCCTCTACCGGCCGTTCTAGATTTTCGGCGACCTCTCTCTAAAGTGCTGTCACGTGCGATACATCATCAGTTGGATTCGGCTGGAACTGGCGTTCAAGGTGTTCGGCGAAGATGTCGGCACGCTTTGCCGCTGCGTATCTCAAGGCTCCGTCGGGATGACGCAGCGGGCGAGCTGGGGGCGCTAGATTTGTGATTTGGCGGCACAGACGATGAAGAACTGATACATGATCTGCGGCCTCGCCAATCGTTTTCTCCCAGCTCTCGGCGGCATCCTCTTCGAGCTTTTTCTTGACTAGGCTGCCCAGCCTATTAAGACGAGTCTTGAGTGTTGGGCATCTGGTCACCTGCCATCTGCGGCGTAAAGCTCGTTTCTCGAAGATGAGTTGCCGCAGTCTTGCGGGCAACTGCGGCATCTTTCTAGACTAGGTCTCCTTTGTCGCGGTGGCCAGCGACCGCTGGATACTCCCCGTGAGGTCCACGGCGAGGGCTTCGACGGGATTTGTACAAAATAAAACCTTACGCAAGTTGTATAGTAGATATCGTTAAGATTAAGACAGGACGTGTAGCGCTGTTACCTACGCTAATATTACGTAGTATATCTACACCGTAATGCCACATAGAGTTGTAGCAGCGTAGCTCTCTTGTTATCCGTATGTACTCTATCAAAAGAGCACTAGTTTTTCTCCTATAGTATTGCTACGTCAAAGCTTTTTTCATTTTACGAAAAAATATTTTCAATTAAGGCTATTGCCTTAATTGAGTTTTAGCAAATTTAAATACTTATTTATTAAATATTTCGATATATTTGATTCCATTTTGTACATATACTGATACAAAAAAAAACATACCTCACTCCCTTGGTTCCTCCATTTGCTAGTCTAATTATACTTGCCTCAAGCCTTTCATATTAGCTATAATAATAATCTGATACAAAAATGTTCTAAGTAAATGAGAAATTCAAATTAATTTACTGATTTACAACGTTGTTTCGCGGAACAATCGAATGCGCATTACTGTTGCTTACTGAATTAATTTACTGGTTTAAGTGTACTCCCGAAATAATTAGCATTTTTAGCTAATAAATTGAACATTTAGCAGGATGCGCTTCCACGTGCGCGCGGCAAGCTCATTTGAAATTGTAATGCAGGAGGGGGATTTAAGTAAACTTTATTAATTAATCAATTGGATTGCCTAACGTGGTCAAAGGACCACAATTTAATTAGTCTTAGTTGGGGTACAATTGTAACCTATATTATAATTACACTTTACCAGTGGGCTTTACCGTTCTTTGAACATGATGACAGCTAGAATATGGGTACCACAACGGTGCCTATTTCTGCCGTGAAGCAGTAATGTTTAAGCATTATTGTGTTTCGGTCTAAAGGCTGACGCAGCTAGTGAAATTACTGGGCAAATGAGCAAAATTATGTCTCAAGGTGACGGCCAATTGTAGCGCCAATCAGAATTTATTGGTGTTTTTAAATAATCCTGGGCACTGCATTGTAAAGGGCAGGGTGTATCAATCATCACCAGCTGAATGTCTTGCTCGCCCCTTATTTTCATTAAAAAAAAAAACACTATCCCATGTTAAATTCATACAGGGGAAAAACATTAACACGTATAAAAATTTTGTTAAAATGCATAGAAATCTGTTTATTGTCAAAGTAGACAAATCTTTCATACAAAAGTTTAAAGGTTAAATACAGATCCGTTATTTTTTAATGTATCAAACCCAAGGTATTATTATTAAATATTTGATATAAATCGATGCCCTCTTGGTGTTCTGATAAATGGCTAATGTTATTTTATTTAATATAAAATCTATAATGAATGACCATCCCTACATTCGAAATTTTAAAAACGCTAGACTAAATATTTATTTACTTCTTATCAAGTGCCTAAATACAAAGTTTTATGGAGTCATATTCAATAATCACGAACTTCCATACAAACTTTCAACCACCTCATGTATTTTTTCGCTTCAAAAGGTAGCCCATGTCCTTTTCAAAGCTCTATTCTTTCTTTTACAAGTGGGAGGCTCCTCTGCACAAGATGCCAGCTAGATTATGGGTACCACAACAGCTTCTATTTCTAACGTGAAGCAGTAATGTGTAAACATTACTGCTTTTCAAAATGAAGGGCGCCGTAGCTAGTGAAGTTACTGGGTAAATGAGACTTAACATTTTATGTCTGAAGGTGACGAGGGCAATTATTGTAGTGCCGCTCAGAATTTTTGGGCCTTTTTAAGAATCCGGAGCGGCACTTCATTGTAATTTGTAGGCCGTATCAATTACCATCATCAGCTGAACGTCCTGCTGGTCTAGTCCCGTATTAAAAAAACTGTGTAATTAATTTTATCAAACACGGTTGAGTGGTTTAGGGGTGAGCGTAATTAACAAACTCACATTCACATTTATAATATTAGTGAGGATATTTGCTGTCCTATAAAACAAATATGTATAAAATATATGTAATAAAAAATTACATCATCAAAACTCCTTATTTTCAAAGACTTTAACCGAAGTATATCAAGAGACTATTATTATACGCTTGCCAGATGGTCGGCATTCGTCGATTTTGACGTTTCATGTGATATTCCGACTCCCAACAAAATACAAAATGTCCATTTTATCCAATTTTTATAAACTTTTAGATATATACTCGTGGGTAGTTATTTTAGTGTACGTGTTTGTGCGTAAATACTAACGATGCGAGGCTATTAATAGTTATTAAAAATAATTTGTATGCATCTTTTAATAGTTTTGCTTTATATATTAATATTTTATTTATGGGCCGTAAATATTATTCTTCGCTACAATCAGGATTCTTCTTAAGAATCCTTCGCTTCAATCTGAATTCAAAACAAAATATTCCTTTGGCCCCAAATAACACAAATATATTTTTTATTATATATGAGATCGATCAATGTGTTCGACTTTAAGTATGTTTACACAATAAATTTATTGTGTGTGTAAACATTCTGGTAAATATTTGCAGAACCATCGCATCAAGTAATGTCCACTTTATTCTAAGGTAAGAATAAATAAAGGAAATAATATTGAGTGAGTATAAATACATTTACACTGGATTCGCTTGAGTGGCCCAAGAAAACACGATGTCCAAACAAAAACCACAACACCGCGCGCATAGCCCAAGAGATGGACTATTAATCATATCATTTTGTATAAAAGATATTATTTCATCTTTATTCTATACTAATATTTAGAGCTTATAAATAAGCGGTTATTTAATAAGATTATCTCAAAACCTACTATAAATCTATTTGGCATGAATATGCCTATCATAATATAGCCAACAAATAATGTATAAAAATGGGATGGACTATATAGCATTGAACTGCATCTCTCAGCTAGCCTTCAATATTGATTTTTTGTATCGTCGTGTGCTGGCGTTATGGTTGGTTTATGAAAAACAAAATTAAATGAAAACATTGAACTTTATATTAGTTAAAAGGAGAGTCAAGATAAGCATAATATAATACTTATTTCTTGTATAATATTATGAATCACAATACGTACTTTATGACAAAAATGTAATATGTAAAATGTAAAGTGGGGCACATTTTATATTATATTTTCGGTGATTAATTTATTATATTTATTTGTCTATTATTGTAATGAATAATAAAAATAAACCTTTTAAGACATGATTGTTTATCACTAAACGTACAGTGGTACTATATCTATCTATTACATTACGAGTCTCTTTTTGTGTTTGTTGATGTTTATCTCTCCATCATCACTTGCATAAATTGTTAATAATAATTAATTAAATATTAATATTACTTGAATAATTGACAGTGGCTTAATATCAAGTTAGACAATTTAATAGTAATCATAAAAATGTCAAGCTCTCCAGCTATGCGTACTATATTGTCTGGTTTGAGGGAATGGCCTCTAATGTCGACCATTACGGGAACAAATGTAAATGTGTTTGTTCGCCATTTATTGTTTCGATGCCGTTTTGTGGGGCTTTGGGCTCTTTTAGTGTGCTACATAACTTGGTTCAGACGACGTCATACACATTATTATTATTATCTATGATCACGGTAGACAGAATATACAGATTGGTTTCATGCTTAAGGGTGAGCTGAACAATATGTGAGAATATGACATTGGATATTATATTATTGTATGAATGATTTTTAAGTAGTCTTATATTACGAGCAAGGACACACGAGACTTTTCAGCCTATAATTCCTATTATATTTCTTTTTTGCTTTTAAACCAATTCCAAGACTAAAATTTAACGGAGTCGATATTAAATATATAATATATTAAATATACAGACACGGCGCCCTTACGGTTTTATTATAATATAATGTATAATTATATACTGAAATTTAACATTACATGTATACTCAAAATTTACATTTTTATTGTTTGCTCATGTCTTCCTAGGCCTATTCATCTCGCATGCCTTAGGAAATACTTAAAAAAATTGGGCAAAAATGCACACATTATCCTTTTCAGACACACCTTTTCTACACCTGATAACGTGGGTATAAAATTTCATCAGAATCTGTTAGGTATTTAAAGACTGAAACCATAACAATCGAATAAACTCACGATCTCATTTATTTATACAATATTAGTTTAGGTTTAAGAATACCCTGATAACGTTGATTTAAAAAGTATTTAATGTAAATATGTTTTTGTAAACATGGAATATAATATTTGCATTCACTATAATTTAAAGCATGCCCTTGTGAAATTGGTGTTACCGCACCAAACAACTGCAAATAGTTTAACAAATCATTGATATGAGCTTACAATAATCGTGTTAATTAAAACATACAGTGCACGTACAATTAGGTGTACAATATTGAAGTGTTGTGTTCATACATCGTTGCCACAACAACACTGACACTTTTGAATGTATGATAACGAGTAACAAATCCGGGATTCCTATTTTTATTTTATTATGTTATGTTTCCGCTGATAGTTGGTTTATTGCGTTGAATTCGACGTAACACCGAAAAATATCATAGATTTTATATTGAAAATAGAATGCGAAAGTATTTCATAGCTTTTTAACCGACTTCGAAAAGGAGGAGGTTCTCAACTCGATCGGTATTTTTTTTATGTATGTACACCGATTACGCTGACATTTATGATCCATTTTTCGTGATTAGTTTGATGCGGAATGTGTGTCATTTGGTCCCATTAATTGGCCGAGTAGTTTTTATTTTATGAACATTTCTTATGAATATTTTTGTTTACGTGGATGATGTTATTATAGTTTGTGTACTACTTTTTTTTGAGTTTTCATTTAGGTCAATTATATATTAGCTTATAATGGAGTGTATATAGATTATTAATAAGCCCGTTTGCCGGTTTGGGTCCTAGGCTACCTGTCATTGATAGCTAACGTTCTTGACGATATTTCAGTGTCTTTCAAGAACTAAAAAATAGGGGATCTATATTGTTTAATGTACGCGGAATCTTTCGCAAGCCTACCTATAGCTACTTATAAATATAACTATTTAATAAATGATAGTAAAAAGCAACGAAATCTTATTGTTTAACTGATTAATGACACTAAAAGTTATAAAATAACTGCCCTACCCTATCACATAAAAATAAAAGTAGTTTATTAGTATTAAAGGTATAAGATTGCATAAGTGTATTAAATTAAATCTCTATTAAGTTATTTTATACTTTAGTTTTTTTAAAGTCGGTTATTTTTAACGTAGTTATTTTTTTACTTAAATGTTTTTGTTTTTTTTTTTTGAAGACGATGGTTAGATAACTGGTTAGTGAAAACTGCCATCTTGCTCCACATCGTGGAGTTTCGTTATGCCAATTCGAAAGAGGAAAAATATATTTTTACAGAATAAACATAACTACTTATTCTTGTGACAAGAATAAAAATAATATTAATTGACTATTTAGTAAACTAAACCGAATTAATTCCACACCGGACGCGGAGGTGGGAAGCAAAGAGGTTGTCGCTTGCGCTTAGCTAACGAAAGGGTGGTGCTGTGCCGACTGCACTGTCGTATCCATACTGTAATTATTTATTAAGAAAAAGCGAGGATCGAGTACTGTGTACTCTCATTAGTGCTTCACCAGTCATACCGCATTATTAAAAAATACAAAGTCACCCAAATTTATTGGTGATGGCTTATTAGTCATCCAAATTTATCAAGCAGTCGTGCAAAAATGATGTATACGTCTGAATAAACCAATCATGAGCAAAATGTCTATTGGTAAAATGGATATTCATTGTTTATTCTGGGATAAAACTTTATACCAAGTTTATTTGTAAGGCTGATAGTATATAAAATGATTACCTCAATACAATTGTAAAAACAAATTATATTTCTTACTTGGCGTCACACATTATTAGCAATGTTTTTAAAAACTTTTTATTATTAACACTTGAAAGTAATTCACCATTGAGTATTAATCCTGAACTTTCTCCCGAATTTCATAAATCAAACTTGAGGTTAACTTTTTCCATATATATAGTATAAAGTTTACTTTGGTGAATGTAAAAATGTCTCCACCTGATTCATGTTATAAATCGCGCGTACGTCTTGCCACAAAATATATTATCCCAGCGCTGACTAATGCGTCGTATTCAAATGTGTCGAACGGAATTACTGTATGTGCTCTGAGATCGAGACGCTTTACGGACTTGGAATCGTAGCTAAATAAAGAATTATTGCAATGCAAGGCGGTAAATAATGTAAGGAGGGTATTTCAAACATTCTGCAGCTTGTACTATGGATAAGATCTAACAGGACTTTTACTTTACATCAACATACTTTGCGGTGTAGGCCATTTAAAATCGTTGCAGTATCAAAACAAAAGCTACAATAATATTAATCTGAGCAATATCTGACGGGGCAAAGACGGTCGCATGGTCAGGATCTTCGTGGTTGTCCATTGTTGTGGGCGTTGAACATGACAGCAAATAAAACACACATACATACATACATCAAATCACGCCTCTTTCTCGTAGGGGTAGGCAGAGACCACTTCTTTCCACTTGCTACGATCCTTACATACTTGTTTCGCTTCGTCCACTTTCATTATTCCTTTCATACATGCTCTTCGGTTTACCTGGCCTTTTTTCAAGACGTCCTTGATTTGATCTTGAAAGGTCCGCCTAGCTCTACTCCTTGCAACACTTTCATTCACACTGCCCTTATACACTTTCTTCGTCAATCGTTCTTCATTCCTTCTCTCGATATGTCCAAACCATCTCAGCATACCTTTCTCAATTTTTGTCATAACATCTTTCAAATAAAACACAGACGTACATATGAGTTATAATCACAAACATTACAATCCTAAAAATAGGAACGCCGCACTCGCACCGCACACCGATTACACCCGATCCAAGACAAGTACCGAAACATCTTCGTACTCACTCATGGATGGACATAATATATACATTGCTATGATTAAATAATATGATAATATATTATAGTATAATAATATTAAGCTCGCAAAATTAATTGTGTGCATAAAAATATGGGTATTTATATCTATTGGGAAAGACTTTTTAAAAACCCTGCGGCCACCTCAAGAACGGGCAATATCCTTGTATTGCTTGAGGTGTTGTCATAGAGCAAAATCGTATAAGAGCGATCTGATACTGTAATAATATATTGTACAATAACGATTATAATTTAATACTTAAATTAAAATGGTTAATCTTTTTAGCATGCTAACTTTTTCCGTCTATAAAAATACCGTGCTAATATATTTTCATCGCAAATGTTGATATAAATTAAATAGGTCAAGTATGATTCAGGTTCACGCAGCGTCGGTTGGTGAACCTTCACTGTAGATGATAGATCCATGTTTGTGAAGCTTTTTCAAATGTGAAAGTTTCAAAATGTCATATTTGCATCCGTGAGTACAAAGCGCTCTCCCACATCTCTGTAAATTTTGCTGCCAATAAATTTATCTTTACTGGTGAGTTTCAGCAGCATTTTAAAATATAATTGTTTTCAAAGCTAAGCAAATAATTCTGTCAAGAGTTGTAATTCTAGCTCTATGGTGTTGATTGATGCAAATTCAAGTGATACCTTTATTTGATTGATTTATACATAAGCTTTAATTCAAATTACATTTGTAACCAAAATTACAACTATATTACGAACGATGTGGGACTCAAACACGCGACCACAGAATTCCGTCCGAGTGATCTGCCCAAGTGAGCCAACCATTCAAGTACGCATGGGCATTAAATTTTCATCATCGTAGATATTCTTAGTATCAAATTGTTGTAACTAATATTATATTGTTCAAGAAAGTTCTTTCAAACTCTCTCCTTTATTTATGTAACGTAAAGTTTAATGTAACCAATACTTACAAAACCGCAATCTGACTTAAGAAGACTTACGACAGTTTTTCTCGTATCAATCGATGCGTAACGTTGAAACCGAATTTATCACGAGTGATTTGGAAAGCCGAAGGTCTGTTTACTTCGAGCGGCAATGTTGTATATTTATCGTCGATGTCAGCGGATGAGAGCGTGTAAATGTATTTCACTATGAATCTTATATTTATATATAGATACCCTGTAACTTTGCTATTGATACAATTTTTTAATAATTTTCACTCAGTGCGACATTTGGAAATAGTTAAATCAATGCGAAAAATCAAAGGTGCGTAATGTTCATTGTGTTCACAACATCAGCGGGAGGCTCCTTTGCACAGAATTACGGCTAGATTAAGGGTACCACAACGGGGCTAATTCCGCCGTGAAGCAGTAATGTGTACACATTATTGTGTTTCGGTTATTACTGGGCAAATGGGACTTAACAACTTGTCTCAAGGTGACGAGCGCATTGCCATTGTAGTGCCGCTCAGAATTTATGTCAAGAATCCTGAGTGGCACTGCATTGTAATGGGCTGGGCGTATCAATTACCATCAGCTGAACGTCCTGTTCATCTCGTTCCTAATTTTCTTAAAAAAAATCATAAGAATCTAAATGTTTTAATACGCAGAAATTATGTGTTTATTTGGTGACTTGCGTTATGATGGCTGTAGTCATTCTTCAAGGTAAGGTAAGTATGAATATTTTATTAATGAAAATCTATACTAATATATATATTAGTATAGATTTTCACCCGATCACCCTAACCGAAAGAAAAATCATCTCTGTAAATACAGAGCTCGTCGGTTATACTGTGACAACTTCTGCAACAATAATAATACTTACAGCATAAGTTTTGCAAAAGGTTTTTGAATATAATTTATGATTATCACTTATCCGGAATCAATTTTTTTTTTGACTTAGAAATACCTATATATTCGCAAAACAAATTATTCAGTCAATGCAATGTCATTACATAATATAATACGACAATTTATACAATGAGCGGGTGCGGGGTAGTTAATTTATATGGCAAAACAACGATCCCGGCTCAGCACTTGTTATATATAAATCATCATAATATACAAAAAATGTTTAAGCAAGTCAAGATTAAAAACACTTGTGAAACGAACATGAAGATAACAGCGGATATACGGTACGTTTTTCATTTCCTTTAGAAATTCAAACCTCAAAGGATAAAAACAGAAATAGCGCTGACAGGTCATTCGTCTCGGCGTACAGTAAATTGTTTGGTCTTACTTCACGAATACTTTGAGCTCTTGACTTTGCTGCGAAGTTCTTATGACTTCTGTATGTAGGTTAAGATTTTATCGTAAAATGTAAAATACATTTTCGAATCTATTTCTTTCGTTTGACGGATATAATGGATTATATATATGAACTGGATTTACTTTTTCACGTAGGGAATAAAGAACATGAAATTCAAATTCTAGTTTTATGTTACATAACTTTCTCTTTATTTTAATATTTGCTTTCTTCTTCTTTTGCGTTAATTATAATTGATTTAAAATAGAACTGTTCAATTTGTTGTCGACATCTAGATATAAGTATAAAAAATTAAGATAAAAATCAAATGATTTGCTTCTAAGTAAAAAATCCTATTTTTCTTTTAATAAGGCTCACACTGACTTAAGCGCAAAAAAGTAGTAAAGACGTAGTAGATCTTTTTTTGATAAAACCTAAAATTACTATACTTCTAGTAACAAGAGTTAAGAGTTACTACAACATTTAAAATTTAAATAATCCAATTACTTTAAAAAGTGTTGTATTATTTTTTCTTTATAAGTTAGTAACAGTTTTGTGATATTTTAAAACAAGTATAATAGCTTTTCTCTGCAGCTCTTCAACTTATTATTGCCCATTCACAAAAGATTCCAGATATATCTCGGCCCGGCCACAAGTAGAGCTCATCAGCTCGAACTACTTGACCGCGTGAAACGTATAACTGCTCGAATTGTCAAGAACCCAGTGTTCTGTGAACGGCTCGATCACCTGGCGTTGCGAAGCATCGTCAATTCATTCTATGTCTTCTATCGTATTTATGGGGAGTGTTCCGAAGAACTGTTTCATCCGATTCCTACCCCCAAATTCCAACTTCGCACGAAACGCCACAAATTCGGATATCATCCCCACCATCTGGATATGTCCTCCACAATGTGATGTTAAAAGAGCTTTCTTCCACGTGCTACAAAGCTGTGAAATGAGCTTCCTTTTGCGGTGTTTCCGGGACGACATGATATGGGTACCGTGGTTAAAGGCCGGCAACGCTCCTGTGATTCCTCTTGTGCTGCAAGACATCACTTAACACCAGTTCGCTTGTCCTCCTATTCCATAAAAAAAACATCTTGTATCCATAGACTCGCAAACTTTAAATCAAAAGGCCCTGAGTAGATCAATATTATATTTACCGTCAATGTTTTTCACTAGCCATAAATAATATGCGGGAATACGGATTTAGCGCTGTCATAGTAACAAAGGCTGGGCCACAGCAAGTTATGACCCTCCGGCCCTTCTTTTGTTTGGGTAATACTGTCGTTTTTATTACTTTTTCAAATATTTCGTACATTTTTCTTTTCCCACGAGAGTTGCCAGGTGTCGAGGAGTGCTATCCTTTGTTTGATTTTCGTCGCGTGTTTTTCGGACATGAATCCTTAGACTTGATTTCAAGATTTTATTTTAGAAACTTTCACGTTGTTTGTTGTTAACTAATTAGTGTACACATAATTTTATATAAGAAAAAAATCTGATTTTCATTTTGAAATAATAATAAATCTAGATAGAGCCTCTTGCTACTAGACAACCGTTGAAAACAGACCAGGTTTATTACTTTAGTGTGCGTGACAATCTACGTCTTACACTTGCGATTAGTATGTAACTTTTTCGACCTAAAGCTAAGCAAAATAGAAATTTTTAGACAAATCTATCATTTTACGCTTACTTAAATTTTAATAACCTATCGACATAATGCAGTGGACTATAACTACATTGGACATAACAATAGATAGATAAGATCTTGTCACTAAACCGTGACAGCAATGTATTCGTAACTAGAGATACGATATGGAAAATGACGATAGTTTTAATTCCTCTTTGTCTTTAACTAATTCGACACGTCTTTCACAGACATCCTCAGGAGATATTGAATCGCCGAACGAGAGGAAGAACTGCATCGCGTAAAGCGCAATCGATCATCATCATCGTTTCATCCAGACGACGTCCACTGCTGGACAAAGGCCTCCCCTAAAGATCTCCATGACGATCGGTCCTGCACTGCCCTCATCCAACCTACTCCGGTGATGTTGACCAGCTCGTCGGTCCATCTTATGTGGGGGCCTAGCAACATTGCGTCTTCCGGTGCGTGGTCGCAATTACTCGAAAAGCTTGTTAGTGCCCTTAACAAAAAGTGTGTGTGTACTTATGTATGCACGCAAGAGGTAATACTTTTTTGGCCTAACGAAGCAAAAATCATGATAATGATTTATTCCTCGAGGTATTCTACGTTTTTAGAAAGAACAATCTCGCTAAGATCTTCTCTATCTTGCAAAGATGGCTTTGACAGTTAATTATTAAATAATTAATACGGCTGTATGGGCTTGAACCCTTTGCCTCTTCTAATAATGGACGAAGAAACCAAATAAAGTAACGAATGACGCAAACGTCAGAAACTTTTAGGAACCAACTTCAACCTGTTACTTTTGTGTTACAGTGATGCGCGCGCATCTTAAATTTCGCTCTCATAATTTTTTCATAACGCGCCTAAAAGAAGTATAACTTCAAAAATAAATCTCACATATTGTTAAAGCAGTATATATATATAATAAAGATATAGATATGTATATTTATATACACCATGGAGCTTGTAAGAACAAATACAGAGTCCCTATAAGTTGTTATAGGTACCGAACTGTGTAGAAAATTTAATTGTTGAAAATGATACAAAGCCCTCGGATTGAGTGAAATAAATCTTGTTAAGCTGGAGGCACTAAACAATTTAATTTATAAACTGAACGCGAATAATGAGAACAAATAATGATTTAATTTTAAATGTTGACACAATAATATTCTACTATTGCTTTGAGATCGAGTATCGCTATTGTTTTAGGGTTTATTTCAAATTAATTTCTCGTTCTTCACCTTCACGGGGCTAACGTTTTCATTGAAATAGTTGATGACGAATGAATAAATTAAAGTTATAAATGTTGATTTAAAAGAGTGGCAATGATTTTATTGCCGCTTATTTTCATTAAAGTGTCTCCTTTTCTGGAGTGGAACTGAAAACCTTTGACGCTCACGTGTTCATTTACTTGACCCACATGAATTAAGTGATTTTGATTTGATTTGATCTGGTTGAAACTATCAAAAATCTAAATTGAAGGTAAAGGCACTAAAAATTTAACTTATATTTTGATAAATAAAGTAAATCCTAGGGTCTATTGGGCACTTAGAAAAAGAAGGCTTTATAGGATGCTGTAAAAGCAAATGCGAAGATTTAGGAGGCTGTCGCGTCTGTGCCTTTGGGACATAAATCTGCTCCGTACGATCGCTTGGGAGACATCCTCATTTTGAGGGTACGTAAAGCGATGTGATATGAAAAAAGATTGTGAAAATGGTCCGTAGTGGTGAATTATTGTATATCAATGTGATTTTGTGATTCCTTAGCCAATAGCTAACTCTTCATTTATTGAAAAAGCGCTTCATGCACATTGGCTTCTTTCAGAATTTTCGTCAAGTGTTGAGTTTCGATAGTATAAAGTTCAATCAACTCAAAGGCTGAAACCTGACAACTACAAGCAGCGCTGTGAATATGCTGATTGGACTTTAGATTATTTTGAAGGTTACTCTGCTTTCTGTAAAAAAACATAATGAGCTTGATTTCTGGCTTAGTGGTATTTAAAAAAAAAAATTGTGGCCTAGGTTGGAGGGTATGGAGCTCACAAACATTTGATTTCAACAGGATGGTGCAACTTTTCATATTATACGGGAAACAAAATTTTTTTTGGGTGAATTCATGGACTTCGTCATCTCAGGTGGTGGTGACATCGATTGCATTATCCAATACCACAGGCATTAAGAATAACACTCTATACTTTTCTCCTAAGTAGTTTAAAGGAACATTCACCAGATTACGAGAATCAGGATGATCTTAATTTAAATGTTATAGACATATTTGGTCAACATTATTATAGTCATAATATAATACCTGAATTTTAATATATTTATATGATAAGCATAATATTTAGTGCACCACTTCGAATTATCTTTAAAGACTCAGATGTTTGGTATCCTGCAGGGAAACAGGTGAGCCGGATCAATGCTCTGTTAGGGACGCTAAATTTATTTGGCATATTATGAGAGGGGTGGCGTTATTTAATTGGTAAAATATGTGTTTATTGGATATTCAACAGGCCTGATAGTGAAAAGTATGCAAGAAGTGGGAACCCAAAATATTTGAGGATGTTTTAAAATATATTTACCTCGTTTCTCTCTGGGGTTGGTCCCTCATGTCTGAGGATCTTAGTCAGCATTAGGGTCGCTTGAGGAACGGATTATCTACCTCCACCGGCTTCCGTCCAGCGTGCGCGTCTATTACAACCGTGAAAAACTTAGATGATAAGTCTTTAATTTCAGTCGTTCCATCTTGTTGGAGATTGACCACGCTATCTTTTGCCTTCGGTATTTCCAAGCACAATTAGTTTTTCCAAACTTATGTGGCCAAAATATGAAAGGATACGTTGTCTGCATAAGGTAGACGAGCGAGTTTTTATTCGGGACTGGTTCAGAATTGGTTCATTGGCGTTTCGCACTCCAAGGTATTCTTAACAATCGTCTCCATCTTCACATCCCGAAGAGATCAATCCTTTGCCTTTCTCGGCCCAAGATTGTCCACGTTTATACTCCATATCTAAGGCAGGGAAAAGCAGTGCTTGTATCAGTCTAGTCTTAGTTTTGATAACAATTCCTCTTTTCTTTCAGCTGGCTTTATCTAGGTGTAAATGAAATCAAACTAGTGGAAATAATTCCTTATAATTGAATTTTTGTAAATATGACCAATAAGTTTTGTTTAATGAAAGAAATTATTTGTTTGGGTTGCCTGTGTGATTGTGTCCGTTTCATTGTAAGGTTTATTAAATACGATTAATAATATCTAATTGTGCTAGCCTTAGCTTAGTTTATAACCTTATTAACGTTATGAACTGCAGACTAGTCATTATTTTTTTTATATTTTCTCAATATCAAATTTAATTGTAAATTAGACAGCCCTGGTTTGTAAGTCCAGCCCTGTCTATACAAGTGAAGGATTCTATTAATAACGCTCGCTTATTGGCGTTACTGCGGAGGCTTCGTAACGGGGGTTCACGAGGCTTAGGGGACATAATTAATGGAGCTCTTCCAATATTTATAATTTATTTAGCGATCGCAAGTATTATGATTTTAAGTCAATTGCAAATTTATGATAATTATAATATTATTATGGACGGTTTGTTTTTTGATAATACTTTATTCAACTTGACTTACATTTAATGAGAATCGAGCGAATACATGAGGTATTATTATAAACTTAATGTACACCAGACAAAAAGCGAAGCCCATAAGAACCCCAAGAACATAAAATTTATATCACTACGTTTTTAAACTTTTTATCATCGTGTAATTTTAACATTGTTATTATTATTATTTATTATTATAAGGGGTACTCAGTTTATAAATTTATTTGTCTATATCATTAGACCTAGATATCAATCGATTTGCATCCTTCATAAATAATATAAGTTTGGAAAAAAAGAATATAATAGAATAAAATATAAGCTTTTTTTTATTGTAACTTTGACAATGGTGCTTACAGGTAATGATAGCTGTTTTACAATAGTGCTGAAGGATACTCACTTTTCCGTTAAGCCGTGCTCATTTATTCCAGTTAGTCTCATCCTTCCGTCATCAGTAATTTACCTCTTAAGACTCTCATGACATAGGCATTTTAATTTTGTAGTTTACAATTGCATACCAGCTCGGCCATACAAGTTATGTTACAACTATAACGTGTGAGCCCTTCCTTTACTCGTGGAAACGTTGCACAATAAAACAGTTATCTTCTCTCTGGTAATATTATATTAATTTATTCTTATTATACATTGTTTTACGTTAAATTGAATATAAGGTCGCATTTAGTGCTCGACTGACGTCAGCGCTGACCGTCGTGTAATTTTAACATAGTTTAGACCGAGCAACCTTAGGCCGAAGGCTGACCGCGTCCTTACTTCACTTCATGATCTATCTATCTCTGCTCTCGATTATTTTCATGTCATTTATAATGTAAAAAAATAAATTTATTTAAATTAAAAAATAATAAAACATCAATTTATTTAATAACTTTAATTTGAAGAAAACATGAGTGTTATTGATTGCTTTGCATTTAGCGGGTATGGGACTGCCAGTTTCTTAATATTTCAAAAAGTAGCTGCTTGACCAGAAAATACCTTATTATACGTTATAACACTAGACAGTTAACGACAGAATTTACAAAAATCCCATATGAAAACATTTACAAATAGTATCACGAGAAATGAAGATCCGAGATTAGGACTCTCTAGCATATTATTTACCACAAGCTGTTACCCGCGACTTCGTCCGCATTTACTATTGTAACTTTATTACTTGGTCCAATGCTATCACATGGAAGTATGTAAAACAATCACATAATATATCTCTCATCGTTAAGGCAGCTTTCGTGAGAAATATTTTCTTTCGTCCTTATTTTCGCCGACGTTCTTTGCAAATCCGACTACCACCAAAAAGACATTTTAGTTTTCGTGTTAGTATTTCGACTTTCTAATGCTAAAAGAATTTTAAAAATCGGTTCATTTGATCCAGAGATTATATCCTACGACCTCACAAACTTTAACTCTTTATAAAATTAGCACAGAAACTTAAGGTATGATTCTTTGCGTTAACAAGCCCTAATTTAACTATGTACTATACAAATTTTATAACTGTATAAGTCGAAAAAACACTTTCTGTACCGATACGTAAATAAAAGGTACGTAATATAAAATGTGCAAATAAAATTTATGAATGATGCGGGCCTCCAACCCGCGACCACTCGGGCTCCGTCTGAGCACTCTTTATCATTCGAACGGTTGGTTTAGTGGATGTTTAATTTGTACAACAAATTTGATAAATTTAATTTGCAATTAATCCCAGAAGTGAGGGTTATAACTTTAAAATGATGACAAATTGCACATAATATATAATATATTATTTACTGAAAACGTGCTCATGAAACGTCTGGTTGAGTGTACAAAATCTAAAAATGAACTTTTTACGCCATTTTATGAAAAAAATAAAGTTATAATTACAGGCGTTTTAAACTTTAAAATATTATTTAAATTTGTTACACTCGCGTTAATCAAAGAAAATGCTACTTAAATGATTTACTGAAAAAAATATCTATTGTAGAACAAAGCAACATCATGCTAATAGCTCTAAGAAGCTTAGCTTGATCGGAAATTACAGAGTGGTCATTATTCTGCGTCAGTCGTGGATTAGAAAAAAGAAGACAAAAAACTTTATTTTTGTAAAAGAAGACTTGACCCAAAATTGTATCGTTTATTGTACATAATATCATCAGAAGGAAAGTAAATATTAAAATCCCACCCCGTAGGTAATTATTTCAATTATATCAATGAGTAAAAGCTACGTATACCATTACGGTGAAGTTGTTGTTTAAACATTGAAAACATTCACTTTATCATTGTAATGAGCTCATTATAGAGCCGCTCCGTAGCAACTCGGAGCATTTAAATACTTTTCCCGTTTGTAAAGAGTCTTGTTCGAGTGGGCTTCGGCCCACTTTGAATTTTTGATGATCCATTGATTTTCAATTTTAATTCTATAGCCACCGACAAGTTTTTTATGGTGCTATTTCTGTGAATAGTAATGAGAAAGAACTACTGCAAATTAATGTTAATTTCAATTATCTGTAGTCTTATTTTCAAAAGACCGTATAAAATTTTCAGTTCAATCGATACTGTGTAACTGCATTTTTATGATTAGACCTAAGTTTTGTAAAGTTTAAAAAAATATTTTTGTTAATTTTATAAAAAAAATAAATACATAAGTATATTATACAATATAGCTACCAGAGAGAACAGATAATGTTGATGTAAATTTTATATGAAAATAATTTTCGTCTAGGATTAATTAACCATGAAAAAAAGGGACGAGAGCGTGTGTATTATAAAATGGTCACAAAGTTTTCTTTTTAAGAAAATGTCTTCTAATAATAATGTAGAATATATCGTACTAAGCACCTTTGTGGGTTCTATAATTCTCGATGACAATAGTAATGTAATTCTCCAAAGTCGTTTATAACAGTCTGAGCACATTTCTTGATTTATATTGTGCCTAAGTGGGTCATTTTATATGATGAGGAGGTTCGTAGAGGAAGTACATTAGCCGTGAGCATAATTTAGGACTCTAGGCTAGCTATAAATCGAAGCCACTAGAATATTATATTTATATCTCAGTTGTATGAAAATGTTACATATTTAAATTTTATTACTGTAATTTTTGCAGATTGTGGCAAATCCGCTTTACTTTCTTAGACGTAGTATTGATATAAATTAGAGTGATGAAAATTTAAAAATATAATTTTTGTTTTCATTGCTTGATTAGGCGCTAACGGCCTTACAAATAAACTTGGTATAAAGTTTTTTTTTGTGACATTAAGGGACGAGACAAACAGAAGGTTCAGCTGATAGTTATTGTAGTTATAAGAGGTTTAGTCTCATTTGCCCAGTTATTTCACTAGCTACAGCGCCCTACAAACCGAAACACAATAATGCTTAGAAATTACTGCTTCACGGCAGGAATAGGCGTCGCTGTGGTATCCATAATCTAGCCATCATCCTGTGTAAAGGAGCCTCCCCACTGGTGAAGTTTTACCTGAGTATGAACCAAAAATATGCAAAATGTTTACAAATACACATTTTGCTTAGGATTGGTTTAATTCGTATAACGTTTCCCGTGTTTATATGCAAGACTGCTTGACATTCGGAAAACATCATACTTAATTATCATTGCATTGACAGTGTTGTCAGCGATATTTAGTTCAGTCAATATTTTGCATATTCTTGTTTTATTCTCAGGTATAATTTTATATAAAATTTATTTGTACGGCCGTTTGTATTTTTGATTATAATGAACAATGATATAATGATAGTGCTTCATTGACTTCTTCAGTAACTGCAGAATTGTGGGACACGTGGAGCGAATGAGTTAAGAAAGAATGACGAATCAAACATATAAGGCATGTGGCCAAGTCAGTCGCGGCCGCGTAGAACATTAGGCGGAAACGTTTTGGAAAAAAGAAAGGTTCGAAGCACCCGGAAACAGCGAGCATGAAAAGAGTAATGAATATAGAGGAAGTGCGTGAGGTTGTAAGGATAGAAGCAAGTGGTGTTCTATTGTCTCTGACTACCACGACGGGATGCAGCTCATATACAAATTGGTGCGAAAAAGCAAAAAATTGGACAAAATAGACATCTTTGGAGGAAGCCTTTCCCCGATGTGGGGTTCTTACTGATTAAAAAATAAATTTATAATTTAATAATTATTATAAGACGAAAAGTTAAATCTATTCTAATATTGTATGAAATAAAATACATTTATTTAATATTATTGATAAGATATAAATAATTTTCTGCCTCGCACAGCCACTTTGTGGAATCAATTACCGGCTGCTATTTTACCGAACCGATACGACATAAGGACCTTCAAGCAAAGAGCATACTCCCACCTTAAGAGCCAATGCATCTCCTGACAACTGTTGTTGCGGATGTCCATGGGCGGTTGCCTCACCACTCCCATCCCGTGAGCCTCCCCTTTTATAAAAAAAGCAAGAACCCGACGGCGAAGTAGCCTTTTTGATTTAAGAGAACAAACGAGCATCTAATTCGTTGGTAAGAGACCAGCGACCATGTTTTCTGGCAACACCAGAGGAATCTAATGAGTGCTGCGACGCTATATAGTGGCTAGTAACAAAGAAGTGGATAGCATACAGATCATCAGTAAACCACTCTCATGCCATTGATATTAAAATCAAACCCACTACTCTCGTAGATAATCGGCAACAATCACACAGAATTTCAATTGCTAAATAATATAATCTTACATCATTTATTTATAGATTGTAACAGCTGTGAAATGTAGAAAAAATATTTAGATTAAGAGTTAACCTCTATTTCGAGCAATGCACGCACACTAACACAAAGTAGACAAAAACGTACAAATCATGAATGTAAGACGACCCTTGTCTCGCACACTAAAGTAATAAACCTGGCCTGTTTTCATCGATTGTCTAGCAGGAAGAGGCTCTATCCAGACGTATAAATTATCTAAGCATATAATGATGTAGTTTAATATGGTTCCATTACTTAATAGAAAAATGTCCCTCATTCCATCAAATCAAATCAAATCAAAATCAGTTCATTCACGTAGGTCACGGAAATGACACTTATGAATGTCAAAAAAAAACTCATCGCCACTCATTCATATCAAGATTTATATTTACATCGATTTACAAATCATTTCAATTACAATATAATATGTAAAATGTAAAATGATGCCACAAACACACTCAAACGTTAAATAGTCCAGATGTATGTTCATTTATCGAAACCATTAAAATCCCCATTTTATGTAGACACAAAAATTTGGTCTAGTTATTTAAGTAGAACAACACAATTCTCCTAAATGTAAAATGAAAATGAAAATCTAGTTAAATATAGAGGGAAAACTAGTAAAATAGTAAATTCATTTCAAACAGTAAGCGATGATATTACTTCGTAAACTTTCTCGTGATCTTACAAAAGTCTAGGTAGATTTGGATCGAGGTTTGAATTTTCCAATTATAATATCAAGTGGTTTTGTTCATGGATATACAATTATTTCAATTTAAATAATTTCTTAGTTGTATTAATAACAAAATAATACAGAATAATCGCAAAATAATATTTAAACAGTTTGCAAACCGAGAAATGCTAAACTCAATAGCATCGTTCAGCCGAGTTACTCGTTGTGAGTTATCATTAATAATTCATTAGACACCAGCTACAGACCTAATGATTGTAAAACAGAGGATGTCTGGAGTGGCTCCACCTCAGATTTATACTAGAATGTACTCAGATTTATGGTAACTACACAACAGCGATATATTGCTTTAATTATTGAACTAGCCATTCCCACCCGCTCGGCTGGGCGAATTTTAAAAGGAAATAAATTAATTTTATTCATCTTATTACAAATACAGTAAAAAATAAGTTGCCATAAACCATCTAGGATAAATTTCGCATCGAATGGTGATCATGTGTTGGTGATCAAGTTTCATGTCGATACAATCAGTGGTTTAGGCGTGATTGAGCCTCAAACAAAGACCATTTTCATTATATATATACAGATAGATTACGGGAAAACCAAACTTAAGCGTCCAAACCGGGTTATTTTATTAAAAAAGCGTATCTTTAATTAAGTCATATAGCTAAGAAAATATATAACACCTATGTTAACTATTTAGACGCGATTAGCACTTTATCTTGTACGTATTGAATAAGAAGAAAAAAAATGGGATTTGAATCCATTCAATTCAAGAAGAAAGAATAAACTGTACGTGACGTTAAATAAGTTAGCTAAAGTTAAGGGCTCCTTAGATTACTTACAACTACCTAGTGGTTGGTGAATATTACTGCACCCAATCTTTGGGAATTAACAGTCTTTAATTATTTTATTATTAAAGCGAGCAACGCATGTTCTAGATTATATTCCAGTCTTCACGGGTAACCGTATTCACTACCCATTTATTGATCAATCACTTTAACGTTGGCCCTTTTACAAAAAAAAAACTTGCGTTACACGAATGTCAATCTAATCACTATAATTTGTTTTCTTAAATGTTAAAAGCTTGTATTTGACGCTTTGATAAAAAATTTACAGTTTTTTATCGATTATTACACTTAACCAGAATAATTTATAGAAAATTAAGTGCAATCTATTGACAGTATTACTAAGTAATTTTAATAATGCCCATAGACAACTTAGTATGCGCCATTTATAGACTTATTTCTTCGTGTGCATTAATGATTTAACCGTAAATTTTACATTACGATATCAAGCAATCGCACAGTTCTTCTAGTCTATATCTTACTTTATAAAACATTATGAATATAATAATTAATGTTAAAATATCCGTATTGTAAGTTTTGATCCAAGTTGAGGCCACTGGTTGCTGAAATATACCATAGCGTCTAAAATAGAGAAACCGCAGCTGTCCACAATTTTGTAGACTAATTTAGCAGTTCCAACTTTGTTGTTATTAAGATGTCTGCCCTGCGATAAATTGAGAATAGATTTATTTATCTCAAAATGGCCAGTTTAGTTCAGTCATGAACGCAATTCTTGAAACGCAGACATTGGGAATTATGAAAATGTTGATCTTATATTGGGCATCTTGAATGAAATATTTTCCGTCTTGATCGTAAATTTGACAGACCATGTCAATAAACTAGTTTTTAACGTTTCAAAGCAATACTATTAAGTACATCGCGAATTAACGATGAAAGCTGTTTAACATAACCGCAAGGATTTTTTTATACAAATGTTTCCAGTTAGTAACTATAGATTATAATATCGGAAAATAAATTTATTACATTAATTATTATTATAGATAAAAATTTTAATGATTTATGAGGTAAGTGTGGGATTTACTTTATACGTGGGTAACACTGAAAATGTTTAGAACTTTTTTTGAATCTCAATTATAGAACTCTTTGGTAACCTAATGTAGTATATTGCATTCATTTGTCATTTGTTTATGTGAATTGGCGGCAAATCTAAAACTTGTTACTCGTGAAAATAAACCTAATGCTACAAAATTTTCGGTCAATGATTTACTATGACTTTCGTTGTGGGCCTACTCAACAACAAAGCTAAGATAGGCTACGATTAGCATTTATTAATGAAACTCCATCTCGTGCCACTATTTATAATTACGACGCAGCAATTTCAATGATGATCCGCGTGATGGACGACCTTTAACAGCGACTACTGAAGATAACATCAGTGTTGTGCGACGCATGACAGAGGAAGATAAGAGAGTGACCTATCAGCAGATACGGGCGAGCCTAGGTATTGGTATGAGTTAAGTTCAAAAAATATTACACGAATATTTAGTCGTCAGGAAGCTTTGTACCAGATGGATTCCCCATACTTTTACAGACGACGACCGACACCTTCACATGGATTGGTGTCGCCAAATGTTAAATAAGTTCAACGGCGGTGACTCAATTGCTGTATTTGATATCGTCACAGGTGATGAAAGCTGGATATATTGCTACGAACCAGAAACCAAAAAACAATCAGCTCAGTGGGTGTTTCCTTTCGAGGATCGATCAACTAAGGTAAAGAAAGAAAGAAGTCAAGGAAAAAAGTTGATTGCCTCATTCTTTGGTCGGAAAGGTCATTTCGCGACAGCTATGCTAGAATATGGAACAACAGTTACTGCAAACTGGTTTGTCAATCGCTCTTTGCCCGTTGTCTTGGAAAAATTCGACAGCAGCGCCCTCAAAACAGGGCAAGGATCCTCTTTGACAACGCCAATGCTTCAGCGGACTCCACAAAACGGACTGTTGAATATTTGACTATGGCAGGTGTCAAGATAATGAGTCATCCGCCATACAGTCCTGACCTGGCGCCTTGCGACTTTTATTTATTCCCAAGAACTAAAGATAAAATTCGAGGTATTCCCTTTACAAGCCCTGAAGATGCGGTGAAAGCGTACGAAAATGCCATAGAAGAAGAATGGGCCCACTGCTTTTCTCAGCGGTTTTATCAAATGCGATTACATCGAAAAACAATAAAAGTATTGGCAACTTTCTACATTAAGCCGTTTTTCATTTTCTAAACATTTTCAGTGTTACCTAGGTACTAGGCTCTCTGACTTCCATCTATTGTGTTAACAGTACCAATGAGATGCGGATTGAGTTTACTGTAACTTTAGCGAAATCTAACAATTTGATTATTTTCACGAAAACCACACTTCCTTTTTACATCATTTGAATGTTGTTTTGTTATCCCGTTGGAATTTTTCATATAAACTTTTTTCCAACTGGAAAATATTAGGAAGTAAATAAAATGTATTTATTTACATGGATCATGGTTGATTAAATCGTATTTGTACATTATAAATCGCCAATAATTTGATATAACAATATTTAATCGTCAGTATTAAAACATAATTACATTACATTTAATCTTAGCGTTGTCGTACATATTATATTAAAAACCCAAAAACCAATAAGGTAGATTTTACATCATCAGCCGGAAGGTCTCCCCTAAAGATCTCCACGATTATCGAACGAATCGACGATCGACTAAGTGATCCTGAGCTGCCGTCATCGAACATATTCCGGAGATCTTGACCAGATCGTTGGTCCATCTTGTGGGGAGCCTACCAACACTGCGTCTTCCGAAAGGTGGTCACCACTCGTGGAATTTACTGCCCTACAGGCCGTCTGTTCGTCCAGCTATGTGCCCTGCCTACTGCCACTTCAGTTTCGCAATAATTTGCGCTATTTTGGTGGCTTTGGTTCTCTCACAGATCTCCTCATTTATTAACAATTGAAATAAAGTTTTACTATTATATTAATATTTCTGATCCGATTATATGATATAATATATAATATCATAGGATTTTTCTTAATATCAAATAAATTAAGTGAAATTATATATCGGATTCTGAAATCAGGCCTTTATTAAACTAACATTCTGTGAATTAATATTTAACTGAACTTTGAAAACCGTATCAATAACCGTTAGAAAGAGTTGACGTATATATGGATAGCGGGAAGCGTCTTTTTCTATACTATATAACGATAGAATATTCTAATTGGTTGCAGTAAAAAGCAATATTTTTAAATTTAAATGTTCTTAAAGCATTATTACAAATATTGTTTTCTTTTGTTTCAGGTGGATGTTATAAACTTCTTCTAGGTGTCAGTAGAAAACTCCGTGATAAGTACGCATTTTATAATTTAATTAAATGATCAGAAATATTATCCAAATACTTTAATTTAATGCATTTTTTTTAACTAAACTAACATAGGTATGTACTATCAACAAAATTGAATCTTGACCCACCTTAATGTAATTTTCCTACAGTCATAATAAACAATTAGGTTGAATATCGGTTGAACATTCATTTTCTAAGTATATGTTATCATTTTATTTGACATTGACAGTCCACCAACTGTCATTCATCAGCGTCATCTTTTTCGTGCAAATAAAAACCTGTTTTTATGATTTAAAAAAAATTATCAGCAAAGTGGGTTATGAATCAATTTTGTCAAAACAACCTGGTAATTATGTCAACGATATTCATTGTTTTACTACTCCAAAACGATTTTTTTAATAGAAATTACTTCTTACATAAATACGATACAAAATACAATACAAATAACTAAAAATATAATAATGTTAAAATAGTGTGTAGATACGAAACTATAATTTGTTATAACTCAATAATATTATGAATTACATAATTCATACCAATGCATGACCAAATAAGATAGCTTCACTTTATATGTATATTTCGCTGCAAGACTGAGGTAAATACGAAACAGATTAAAAAACCCGAGTCCGTAATGCACACAATGGAGTTCTTATTAAACTGAGTGACGCGACGCTAAGGAAAGTTACGGTGCAGCAGTGATGTCGTCATATGTAGTAGATATGTCTCTGTTATTCTACTCTGTAGAGTGAATGAAGTTTTTAATTACAGCGATTAGAATACAGGGATTACAATATCCTATCAATGAATGCGTTCCCTTTTTGATTGAAAACATCGGCCGTGTTGTGTGAAATTTAAACCAGATTTTGACTTATAAAGTCGCTTCTATGAAATATTCGAGCAATTTATTATTACAGCTGTATTTGTACAAATTATCTTTATAATTATATAAAGCGCAAAGACTACGTTAGAAATATTATTCTTCAGTAACCATAATATGTACAGAACTCATGATAGAGTTACATTGAAAATGAGGTTTGTTTACTAAAACGTGCCAAATTGCATATTTTCTAAGTTATAACTACCATTGCATATGCTTAACCAGGCATGCATACACGGGCAGGAGACTCGTGAGAGACGAGCGGGTCATCACTAGTTATTAAATAATTTAATATAATATTTTATGGTTGCTTATTACCAAGTAAATTGTTTTACTTAAAAATTTGTAAAGCTCTTCAAAATTTGCTATCAGTTATAATTATAGTAAAGCAGAATGATTGAAATAGGTATCCAGTTGCATTTTATAACTCGTCATAACGATTACAAATCTGAATCCCCCACGTAATTAGTGATTGTAAAAATAATAATTATAAGAGTTTATTATTTCTATTATTGAAGTGTCCCGAGGCATCCTGTGGTGTTACATTTCACGAGGGGTTCACAGCACAAATTATCCTCGAGGGATACAAGGGGAAGAGTGGGGGGGCGACCTAATCGCGGTGATTCGTTTGAGCAGTTACGATTCGTCGCTACCCCTGAGTCCGAGTGTGGCGATAGATTAGGGTTGGCGGATTATTTATTTGATTTTCACTTTTGACTCTCTTGAATATTTCATGAGTCGAGAGAATATTACGATGAATTTGTTGTCAATTTTCGGTTCGCCATGTCACCATTTGGCTCAGTATCTAGATCAATCTTTTCTTTTTACATTTTTTGTATCGTTTTTAAGTCTGCCTTCATTCTTACTAGTACTATGTGTTTAGCCAATGTCTCATAATATAGCGAATATAACTTCTTCTCTGATGATGTTCATGACAGACAATGTCTGTGGAAAATTTAATGTGTCGAGCAAGCACCCAGTGTATTAGTCTATATCGAATGTTGAGTTCATCTCGTTTACTTTTTAACCGACTTCGAAAAGGAGGAGGTTCTAAATTCGATCGGTATTTATTTTTATGTATGTACACCGTTTTCGTGATTGTGATTTATGTTCCGATTTTCGTGATTCTTCTTTAGTTTGATGAGGAATCATTTCCAGTCCCATAAAAATTGGACTTAGTTTGACCCAGTAGTTTAATTTTTTTTACGTGGATGATTATATTATAGTTTGTGTATTGCTTTTTTAGGATTTTTCATTTAGTTTGATTAAATATTAATATTATTAACTCGTTTACCGATAAGTGGGTATTAGGCTACCTGTCATTCATAGCTAACAAACGTTCTTCACGATATTTCAGTGTCTCACAAGAATGTGAAATGGGGGGTCTATAGTGTTTAAGGCACGCGGAACCTTTGGCGGTCACCCAAAAAATTACTTTTTTATATATGACAATGAAATCTTATAGTTTACCCGATTAAAGACACTTAAAAGTAAAAAATTGTTTATATGATTTTTTTATATCCAGCGGCAGTCCAAATGCATACCTAGGTTTAACATACCCTTTTATATTTGAAGGAATTTTTTTATGTTATGGTATTCAGCGTTGATAAGTGAAATGCAGGTGTCTAAAATCATCCAGCTCCCTTCACCTAGGGATCCCTAAAATACGTTACATAATAGTTCTAAAATAACTGTTTTCGACAGACTGGTTTGAGTTTAAATAATTTTTATTTCATACAAGTCGCTATAGACCAAATACACTAAAAACTTGGACGTATTTAATAAAATGTTTTGAAATGATACAGAAATCTGGTTTTAATACTGGTAATTCTCAGTGTACAAAAATTAATAAAAAAATAAACGGAAAAACACTGTTAAAGACAAGAGGAAAGTCGCTGGAGGACTTATTAACGTTACACGGGGCCCGACCGGCTTCGTTGAGTTCAGGGTTGAGAGCGTGGAATCATAACGTACAACTGGGGTCTGCGGGACCGTGGAATTTCATCTGTTACTTGCTTGTATCATTAAGTTGATGTGCGGCTAAGAGAAACGGGCGATTTAATAGGGGTTGCTGATGTTCGATGTTTTTAATTATTGCCATTTATATTTTCAGCTGTATATAAAATATTAACTAGCGATTGTCGCATTATTATACAAAAATAACCGCATCTACCGAGTGTTTCTCTTTTTCTCATGATTCATTTGATGCTTGAATGCTTAAATGGTTTGGACACGTGGAGCGAATGAGTGAAGAAAGAATGACGCATCAAATATATAAGGCAAGTGTGTGGGCAAGTCGGTCGCGGGAGACCTCGTAGAACATTCGTCGATCAAATTGGGGACGTATTGAGAAAAGGAGAGGTCCGAAGCACCCGCAACCGGCGAGCATGTATGAAAAGAGTATTGAATGTGGAGGAAGCGCGTGAGGTTTGTAAGGATAGAAGCAAATGGCATTCTATTGTCTCTGCCTACCCCGACGGGAACACGGCGTGAGTATGTGTGTGTGTGTGTGTGTGTGTGTGTCATTTGACGACATAGAATAAAATAAAATTAACTTATATCAAATTAACCTATAGAAAAGGTCTGTGCGATTACCACTAAAAGCCATCGTTTTATGAGATGGAGAATAAAGCAAAAAAATTGATCTAAAGAAACTGGAGAGCGATAAGTAGGGCTACATTCTAACACTCTATATGGCAACAAATCCGACAACATTTAATAGAGTATTGCTGTTATGTCTTATTATTATGACTCATTATGAAGTCAGTGGAATTCGAGTATCAGCCCAAATAAGAAAAAAATCTTTGATAAGTTCCTGAACAGTACAGTTTTTAATGAACATTCTCCCTCATATTATATTCATGGTTCATGGTTCTTCATTTCAGCTTACTAAGCTGCATACTTAAAAAAAAAGTGTTTCCACCCACCTAATTGGTTTTGTATTGTTCCTGCTATTCCTTTGGTGCTAAAGTACATTATGGGCGGCGATTATTTTAAGCTTTCAAGGGGCAACTCGTTTGGGCATTTATTCCACAAAAACCTAATTTGAATACATATAAATATTCAGATCCTTAAAATAGTTTAAACAGTTAGTTCTTCATTACGTGTAACTTAAATAAATTAAGAGTGACTTTTAATTAATATATTTGCAGAAAATTAACATAAATAAAAATTTACAATTTGTAAAATACAAATTTTCGTTTTATCGATATAAGTCAGCACAACACTATCGACAATATTAGCGCGTTGTTGTGAACGCCAACGTTCTCATATTTCTTACATCATTAAGCTAAAGCATATACAAGCAACTCGAAGCACGAGGTAAATGCAAACTTGTACAAATTGTTGTCAAGATTCCCGCGACAGCAGTAATGACTTGAGATCTGATATTGCTTGGTGACTTATAACACGAGCTCGTTGACATGGCAACACTCACCTCGCGTAAGTGTCTATAGAATGGGTTTTATCGATTGTTCTCATTCACACCAATTTGAGAGTTGCTTGAAAATTGTAATAAAGGGTGTTGTGTTATTTGTTATGCTAATGTAATTCGTAGTGACTTAGTATAACTTTCAAGTGAACTAAATAATAATAAAGTTATAAAAATAATAATAGTAATACTGGTTTATTGTTGTTCAAGGCAAGAGCGGATATTAAAACAGCAATTAACAGAGCTAATGTTGATCAGCAAAACATTGCTTCTAAAATAAAAGACTTTAGATCTTTGTTTCTCACGAGCTTATTCTCGATACTATTCTTGATTGTCGATGTAAGTGATACTTACTAGGGTACAGTTTTTGGGTACACTGTTAATAGATAAGTGGATATACACTTTCTCCTGCGTTAATTGTAGAAAGTTATACTACGCTAAGAACAAATCATGAGACAAATTATTATAAACAATATTTTATTTAAGGGTTATCACTTTAAAAAAAAACATAACATATTGTTTAGATTTACAAGAGCGACATCTCAATTCAATTTCCTAATATGCAAATATTGGGGTTGAGTAGGTTATCAACTGTAAAGTAGATCCTGTAGATGAAGCCACAACCTGAGAGTTGAATAAAGCAAATAGAATTTTATAACGAGGCGGTACTCGAACGGTTAGCTCAGTTGGTTAGAGCAACGGCACGGCACGCCGGAGGTCGTGGGTTCGAATCCCGCATCGTTCATAAAATTTTATTTTTCAAAGTTTTAAATTATTATAATTTATGCTAATTAATTCTAAATAATAATTGAAATATAATTCTAGTAAAAAAAACTCAAAAACACGCTTTTTATAGAAAACCAAAGCAATTAATTGAAAATTTATGAAAATAGAAAATAGATGAAAATTATATAAATTAACAAAAATGCTATTTTACAAATTGCGAAATCTGGCCGTTTTAAGTGGCTCAAATTCGCACCCAAATGAGTCGGTTACAAACAAACATACATACATACAGGTAAAGTTTATAAAAATAGTGTAAAAATCAAATGAATAGCTTATTCGGAACACATTGTACAGCTTACATGAATATTTTAAATATAAGTAATTTAATTATTTAGATAAGGTTATTATTTTGTAATATGTAAGATTTTTCTTCTTTAGTTAATAGTACTTTTTATGTTGCATTCTGTACAATAGTGAAACGTCGGCGGACTCTATCATAATTAAACGTTTGACACCATTGTACCTACCATCTTTGATGCAATTAACAGTTTTGAGTTTTGAGTGGATTTTCAAATATATTTTAATCCGCAAATTCGTACAAAATAAATGACGCGGATTCGTCCCAGCTGTGTGACATCAATACAAGGAAATTTCTGTTTTATCAAAATATTTGCAAGTATATGACTTGTTGGTCATGGTTAGACACAGGTCCCAATGCTCCCTGTTAGAAGAGTAGTGGAGTTTACACTAGCGATCATGGTGTATTTGCTGAATGCGACTACTAATAATGACATTAATCACGACTGACATAGATACGGTGCGACTAGTATACTTTAGTTATTTCCATAGTATTATGTCCTATGGTATATTGCTATGGGGCAACGCTGCCGATATTAATACAATATTTGTGCTGCAGACGAGGGCTATTCGCGCTATTTATAACCTAGGTCCTAGAGAATCATTGAGAGCAAAATTCAAAGAAATTTACATCTTTACTGTTGCTTCCCAATATATTCTTGATGATGTAATGTATGTTCATAGGCACATAAGTGAATTTGCCAGAAACTGTCATAACCATAATGTTAACACCAGGAACAGACATAAACTGATGATGCCTACTACTCGGCTAAGTCGAGTTAGTAAGTCTTTTGTGCGGCCATGTATATGCTTTTACAACAAGATCCCAGAAAATGTTCAAAACAAAAGTATTACGTTATTCAAAAGAATTGTTAAAAAACGTTTGTGTGGTAAAGGTTACTATAACATAAATGACTTTCTCAATGATACTACAGATTGGGAATGGAGTGACCGCCCTCAAGCTGTTAAATAATAAGTTTAATTGTACAATATTACTTTGTAAACATATTTATTCGATGAAAAAAATAGCCCGCTGCGTTTGTTGCGCCCATTCTTCTCAGGTCTGAGGCATTCATTTTGGAATGGGTGGTAGTTTTTTTGACTTGCAATAAGTGATGTCAAATCCTATATTGAACAAAAATATTTGAATTTGAATTTGAACTATCATGTTCACGTAGCATCCTACACAAACAATGAATTTAACCCCTAAAGGTAGATGCATCCAATATAGGATAGTATATATTTTTTTAATGGAAAAGGAGGATGAACGGGCATACGGGTCACTTGGTGTTAATTAATCACCGCCGCTCACATTTTCTTGCAACACCAGAGCTATCACAGGAGCGTTGCTGGCCTTTGAGGAAGTTGTACGCACTTTTAATGAAGGTACCCATTCCATACCATCCCTTTAACACCGCACAAGGAAGCTCAATTCACAGCTTTGTAGTATGTGGAAGAAAGTTCCTTGAAAACCTCACTGTGGAGGACCGCCACACATCCAGATGGTGGGGAAGATATTCTAATTTGTGGCGTATCGTGCGAAGGTGGAATTCGGCAACAGGAACACAGTTTTTATAGTTTAATCTATATTTCTTTTTATGATATTGACATTTAAAACGCTCCTTTGAACATGAAGTATGCATGCAGCAGCTTACAAACTCATTATTTATGTATTATACAGCCATTGTAATATTATACCAGCCTTCCAGCGAGGTCTTCATATGTTCAGTAATTATAAGAAATATTTATACTAACGATTCAAAAGCTTGGTTCAAGCCTAATTGAATAAGATTTATTTGACTTTGTCTTTGATGCGACTTACAAAGCGTCCTTACAAATATCGATTCGAACTCTGCTTACGTGGTTGCAATAAAACACCATTAACAGAGATAATAGGCTATCATTACTGCAATAACTCTTACTATATAATAATTTTAAGATCGCCTTTCATGAGTTACAGAAGAATCGTAGATTTCATAATAATAATAATATTGACACACTTTTAGACAAACTATCTTGCCCCAAACTAGACAAAACCTGTACTATGGTAACAAGTCAACATTATATTTATTACAATATACTTTATACTTTAATACATGTATACTTACACATCCATGACTCAGAAAAAAACATTCATATTCACCATGTAAATGTTTGCATCTACCGGTATTTGATCCCTGGTTTTTAAAGCTTTCTATTCTAGCTCAGGAGGCAGGGTCACTAACAACTGGGTTATACGGGTCGTCATATTATAAATATTTCGTGTCAGTTAGTCAAAAACCTTATATTTATTACAATTTTCGTCATAATTATCTAACGCGTCCGCGCGGAATTTGGTTATATCGCGCACGGAACGTTTTTCAATATCGCTATAGAATGTACCTTATATCCTTTATCCCTATATGCTATGTTTTATGATAATCAGCTGTAGAGTTGAAGTAAGAAAGCGTAAAAAAAAGTAAAGGTACCATCGCATTTTAAATATTAGTTAGTCTTCAATCCAAGCTACTTTGTTCGCCAGGTTTAGCATTAATAATTATTTTTTTTTTATTTGGATTAACAGCTTGGTTGCAGCTGCAACCTGCAATTAGAGCTCGACCGACGGTCAGCGCTGACATTTGTCGAGCGTAGCGCGTATCCGTACGGGCTGACCATGTTACGTTTAGTGCTCAGCTGACAACTTAATTGCGCGTGTACAATGGCAGCTATCGCTATAGCGCTTCAACGGACCAACGTACGCCATACCGACGATTCTCGTCATGGCGACGTAGCTGTACGCGCGTAGCGATTCATCTGCGCTGGACTGTGCGCATCCATATGTTTTCATTGTTATAGCTGTGCTTGACCGACGTCAGCGCTGACCGTTGGTCGAACACTAAACGTAGTCTAACAGAGCAGCAGTCAATTTGATAATTCCGCTTACCGCCTGTGACTCAGCTCGTCTTGCCCATCGTTTAAGAAAAAACACCGTATCGCATCAGAACCGCGGTATCGCCCGCATTATGTTCAAGTGGGTATTTTACTCGAAAAACTGCGCATTGTTGTCTCTATTGTATGTGTGCTTACCCACGCGGAGATGTATCGCGGCCGCCGTTGAGATATGGCCCGTTTCAGGACCGTGCCCCGTCGTATTGTGTGTGTAAATTATGTTTCGCGTCTCTAGCGACGATCAGATAAAAACTAAATAAGGTAGAGTTTACAAAAAATCCTGTTGCTATTTTGTTTTTGTGATCATTTTCATACAATTTCTAGTAAATACCAAACATTAACTGTCAGCACTTCTTAAAATATATTTTCTTTAAGTAATTTAACAGTGTTCAGAACAAAACCAGAAATGGAATGAAGAGTTCTTCATAATTATGACGAAGAATTAGCATTAAAATTGATGCTATGGATATAGTACAAGAACTCAATGCTCAATTCTGAATCTCAATGTTTGTATCGACGTTAGTTCAAAATAGTTTTATCAAAAAAAAACAGATACCTTCAGAATCGAGCAGTCCTACAGAGCAGAGCAGGACCTTAGTCTAATAATATGTTGATGGTGGCAAGCGATTCAACTCTCACTTGCTACTTAATTAGTTTGCACTCTTCAAATCTAATACTCACCAGCCTTTCTTTAAATGTCAGTTAGATTACTAAAATACTAATACCTACATAAATTTCTCTGCAATACTATGAATTTTATAAATGTTCACTGCAATTTCATGTATAGTATTTTGACGAAAATAATAAAAAAAAAAATACTGACCTTTAAAGACAATGTTAATCTGATCTGGTTAGAAAATACCAATATGTATAAAAATAATATAACATAATTAGCTGACCCAGCAAACGTTGTATTGCCGATATTAAAATCGCGATACAAAAGTAACTGTTGATCGTAGATGGGTGAAAAGTTGAAGTTGTATGTATTTTTTATTGCTGACTCATAATCAAACAAAATAAAAAAAAAAACGTGTGGACCACCTTTAACATTTAGGGGGATGAAAAATAGATGTTGTCCGTTCTCAGACCTACCGAATATGCACTCAAAATTTCATGAGAATCGGTCAAGCCGTTTCGGAGGAGTTCAATGTTTAACACCATGACACGAGAATTTTATATATATAGATATAACGTAATATTATTTTATATATTTTTAAGAATCATTCAATTTCTTCAAAAAAAGAGCTACTTTTTACAAGATTTTATCGAATAAAACAATAATTAATTTCTTATTTTGAAATACTAGAAGTGGATGAAGTATTAGAATTGTTGCACTGTTCAGATTATTCTGTACAAATTTTCGTGTGTTTATCGAAAATGAGCGAATAGTTATTGAAACATTGGTAACCAACATACTCGTTCAACCAAACTCGTTTGTTTAGAAACAATAATTAACTTAATTACGGATATGGTTACTGTATTGTGTGGCACTCAAAAGTAATTAATTATGATACAACATTGTTGTTACATAATTTAGTAAAACATTGTTAGATATTGCACGGCAGCCATTTTTTTATTCACTGTATTCTTTTTATTTAATTGTTGTTACACCAGCAATATTAATACACACTCTGTAAAAATAGCCGATGTCTTGCTATTGTGGTTAAGCGCGTATATAAATTACGAACCATATATAACAACTACGTTCTGTATTCTACTCCCATAACAATGGGAACTGTACTCTCGAAATTGTCGATGAGTACGTCTACCTTCTGACAAACAATTCAGTTAGGCAGGTTCAATTTCGCGAAAGAGGTCATTCGTCGAATCCAACTCGAATGGGCAGCGTTCGGGAAGCTCCGTAAAATCTTCTCGTCCCAAATACCACTGTGTCTGAAGACGAAGGTTTTCAACCAGTGTGTTATGCCAGTGATGACTTACGGTACGCAGACGTGGTCGCTAACTATGGGCCTTATTAGAAAGCTCATGGTCAAGATCTGCTCAAGATCACCGGAGTACGTTGGAAAAGGGCAGCGCAGGTCCGATCGTCGTGGAAATCTTTGGGGGAGGCCATTGTCCAGCAGTGGACGTTTTCCGGCTGATGATGATGATGATGACGTTCTGTATTGTATGGTGCTTAGATGTAATTAATTTTGACACAAATATGGTTAAGTATAACATAATTTAGTAAAACGTGTTTTTTTTCTAACTAAAATTATTGAGCTGCAATAATTATACCGTAAGTATCAATCTCTACTCTGTGCTAAAACTAACTCTATAAAAATTTCAGTCGATGTCTTTCTATTGCGGCTTACAGCGAGAGCGTTAATAAATTAAGAACCATATAAACCTAGATTCTGTATTTTGTGGCGTTCAAAAGTAATCAGTTTTGACACAATATATATTATATTATACATGAATTAGCTGACCCATCAAATTTTGTATTGCCATATAAAGTAATTAAAAAATTTTTGGGGTAGAAAAAGTAGATGCAACTGATTCTCAGACCTATCAAATCTATCGTACTACAATTATTGTACCTATTCGATTGCCATCTTGCAACCCTATAGCGGATTTGTGGATGGAACAGAATAATATGAGAATCGCGATACAGAAATAGTTGTAGATCGTAGAAGGCCGAAAATTTGAAGCTGTATTTATTTTTTAATGCTGAATCATAATAAAATTAAATATAAAAAATTTTCACTACAACCCTTAACATTTAGGAGGATGAAAAATAGATGTTGTCCGATTCTCAAACCTACACAATATGCACACAATATTTCATGAGAATCGGTCAAGCCGTTTCGGAGGAGTTTAACTACAAACACCGCGACACAAAAATGTTATATATTAGATAAAACGTAATTTTTTTGCTGAAATTATACTAATACACACTATAGATGTTGAAGTCTTGCTGTTGCAGCTTACAGCGCAGACGTAAATAAATTAAGATCTATATAATATACGGTATAAATATATGGTATATATATACATAACTAGATTCTGTATTGTGTGGCGCTCAAAAGTAATGAATTTTGACACAACATAGTTAAGGCATTAAGCATTAGGTTTGTAGCGTGAATATTGTGGCCTATATTACTGCTAATAGTGACACACCAGGAAACGAAGTGAATCGGCACTAGCTGGCGTGAGTGCCTTTCACTCGCTACGTCAATTAGCACGCTCGAAGCCCCGCTGAATCGTATAATGTGTTGCTACATTGCTCTTAGTATTACGCCTTTTACCTTTACACAGCCCAGCCATATGTGGATGAATGAAAAACTAAATTGCAATTTCGAACTTCAAATATAAATGTTATTTTAACATTTCAACAAGTATTTTGATGGTACGTAGTAGCGTTTCATAGACGAAATTGATTAATAACCGACGTTGCTGATAATTCTTTTAAAACCATAAAATCACTTTGGTTTTATTTGCATGAATAAGATTCTATGACAGTTGGTGGACTGTCAGAGTGTAATAAAATGGTAACAGTTACTTAGGCAAGCGACTTCCGACCTACTTGTTTATTATGACTTTAGTAAAATAACATAAATGTGGTTAAACGATTCAGTTTGTCGATAGTACAAAAAGCAAAATGATGAAAAGTATGTGTGAGAAAGTCTTCATTGCTAGAGTAGAAAATAAATTATTAAATATTTCGGTTAACGTTGTATTATCCGTATATTATATTATATTATCCCTTAGTGATGTATTAACTTTGATGGTCAAGCGAGTTTATCAAGTGAATTTTCACGTCCATACTAAAAGAAAGCAAAGTTTTAGCCTTTTGAAATGATGGATAGAGAGATAGATACTAAGAATTTGCAAATAATCTGAAAAGATAAAATCAAAGTCAAATAAACTTTATTACTTAGCGTTTTTAAATTGTCATTAAAAATATTTAAGCAATTTAAATTACTGAATCCACCATATTACGTTCGGAAAAACTAGAGCTCGTGAGAAGAATACACAAGAAACTCAACGGTCACTCTTTTAAATCAATGAGTATTTTTTAATAGCTGTAATATAATTATATAACAAACTAGTTTGTCAGGTCTGCTGCATCTGTTCAAAGTTGAAAAGCGTTTTAATTATCAAATATTTCAAAATATAGTTATTAATATAAATTATCGTATATTGCATGCTTCAACGATTAGAGCTTGGATTCGTTGTTTGTGTAAAGTTCTTGAACATGATGTGTGGTAGTATCCATGCACATCAAGATATAACATCAAATAATGTGTTTCAGAGTCGCGTGATATACGGATTCGTTTCACAAAAACGACCAACGCCGGAGGTACTGCGAGCCAATAATTCACGAGCCTTGACAACGATCAGTCAGCGGGCGGTTGTCCCTGAAGCCAACAAATCACTGCAACTAACTCTACTAATGTGTATCGTGTCGGTCCAAGCCACGCACGTCGCTTTACGAATAGCGCAGTTATTTGTTCTGATTTTGTTGTTAAGATAAATGACGAGGGATACAAAGATGATATTTAATAAAATTATACGAGATGTAGCGTGGCAATAAGATGTTTCAAATTTGTAAAAACTTATGATTTTGTGATTGTTAGTCCTTTAAATTTGGTGGAAGTGCCCAATTACATTTTGATCAAAGCGTTAATACGAATTCAACTTAACACGATAATATTATTTTTATCACTCCAGAATATCTTTACAATTGTATTGTATGACTGACCTTTCGGAAAATTTATTGATTTTGATTTATTTAGTATCCGATCGGCTTGATACTTTAGCGTTGCGTAGAACTGTGGGTCCTCTCTGCATCTTCATTCACGTTTATTATAGGGATTGCTCAAAGGCTTGTTCGGGTTGATACAGCGGCCAAATTTCATCAACACACATTACGTCAAAGTGCTAAATACCACCCGAATCATGTTGATGTCTGTTATTCTACAACTGCGAGTTTTGAAAGAAATTTCTTGACTCGTTTAGCCTCTTTGTGGAATCAATTACAAGGCTGCTGATTTCCGGAACCAATAGGACCAAGGGACCTTCTAGAAAAGAGCATACTCCCACCTTAATGGCCGGCAACGCATCTCTTGACCCCTGGTTTTGCGGACGTCCATGTTCGGAATTAAACACAATGTAGAGAAACATAATGTTATTAATCAAATGCATGTCTTTTATATTCATTTATAATTTTACCATAGTATTGTTACTATAGTATACACATAGAGCTCAAATATTTTAAAAGGGTTAATTAAAGGCTATACTTTAGCTGAAAGCCGTCGCCAACTGACAAAGACCTCCCCAAAAGATCTCCATGACGATCTCCTAAGCTGCACTCATCAAAGGCTCGATCTAAGGCTAAGGATAGTTCTAAATCTAATTATTTGCAACTCTTAGCAGTAAATTTCCAGTTCTGAGCAGTAAAAATCGCAATCATATCCAATAAAAGGAATGTTATTCAGGTAACGATCGCCCAATTCGTGCTGTACTGAAAATTAGCCGTCAACGTAATTTTGCAACTTGAATTTTGAGCCAGGAGATTTGGGTCAGTTAATCTCATCAATTAGTCACTTATCGACACATTCGTGTGATTTATATTTGCGAAGCGAACGCTTGGCGCTGACTATTAATTAGAATTAGGTGCATGATACGTTATCTCACGGATTTTTCATTAATTTGAAGCGGTTTTTAATAAGGCGTCGAATCAATTTGCTATTTTTGGGATCCTTGCTTCTGGAATTAATTAAACAAATTATTTTAAAACAAAATTTGTTCAATTCTCAGGATGTCACTTCATTTATAGACTTGATTAAAGAGATATCAAGATTTATGAACTTTTCGTCACTCAAACGATTGACTCTGTGGAAGAGCGTTCGAACGGAACACGAGAGTTCGCGGCGTGGAGTCTCACATCCTTCATAAGTTTTCTTTTTTAATTAATTTGTGCAAGGTGTTGAAAATCGCTTAGATAATATTATGTAACTAACATGATTCGGAGAATGGTATTATTACACTGGTCGTCGATTCAATCAAACGGGGTAATAACTCAATATTTTTTGGGTTTGTGAAATCGTATGGGTTTTAAAAATCTTTTTGAAGTATTTGGATTCGGAAAAATTCGACAAGACAACTAAAGGTTATACAAACCCCGCTTTGAACGTAATGTACGTCTATGCTTCAATAATTAATGTGCTTCTGTCTTCAGTGCTTGCCACTTACTTAAAGATAGGCCTTACAAGCGTCAGGAAGACTTGCGTCCACGTGCCAATTTTACACCAGATGATATGAATTACTATAAACTTTTTCCATTGAAATTTTAATCCATCCAAATTAGTAGTAAATTAACATATCATTGAATATTTCTTATATCTGGTATACACTTCTACTCGTGGAGATATAAATTCGAATCTTATTATTGAATTAAGTTTTTTAGTTGCAGCAATATGATTACGCTGTTTTTGAATTGAATCATCAAGCTAAATTACATGAATCTTTTTATTATTTTGTCATTCCAGCAGAAACAACAACAATTGCAATCATAATATCTATTTCGTAACTATGAATTTCTTCACATCATCTTTTCTTTCTACTACAATACAAAACCCTCTTTTACTGTCCTAGAACACTTTCAGTCAGTTTCTTTATAATACTCAGGTTACATATATTAACACAATACCACATACGGCTCGAAAAGCTGTTTTAAGTCTTCAAGACTTAGGAAACTCTCACACATCCTCCTTATCGGTCCGGATATTTCTACCACAAAGGCTTAATTAATCTTCCTGTGAAATGGCAGAAATTGATAGATATTGAGGGTAAACACTTCGATTAAATTAATATAGTTTACCTTATTCAAATTCAAATAATTGTATTCAAAACAGGATATGAAAACTCTTAATATAATAACAATTAACTATAGGCTCATAACAATTGGAACGTCGACTTTAATAAATTTTCCTAAATTCACTAATAAAAAGTCAACTACTACCCATTCGGAAATGAATGCCTCAGACCTGAGAAGAATGGACGGAAGAAACTCATTGAGCTTATTTTTTTCAAATAAAATATCGATATAATCAAATATGTAGTAGGTCTCATTAAGAAAGTCGCATATGTTTTAACAATTCTTATTAACATTATTTTGTTATTAAACATTTTCTGGTATCTTGTTGTAAAAACTTTCAACAAAATGTGTTCGTATTTTTCAGTAGAAAGTGGCAAATTTGTACCTTAACCCTCATATTATTATGAATCGTGCTAACTATTTAATTGAACAAGCTATATTCATGTGAAGTCATAAGTTCAGTACAACCCAATGTGTATGTTCGACCATAAAACGGTTAGCTGCCGTTAATTATTCATTTATCGCGGCCGAGCCTTATTTATGAGGGTCTGTTTAACGCCTGACCGCCTACACGAGTCAGGGACGTTACGATGTACCGATATTATACTACTTGTATGTTATATAGTCCTGTAATATAATCCTGTTCGTAAATGATCATATTTAACGGGTTTAATTACTTCTTTCGAATTAGATTTTCTTTCTTTATCATGTCGGTATGTGATTTGAAACTCAGATCATTTATATATCTAGGCAGACTGTGACATCTGTGAAAATGTCAAAAAAAGTTGACGTCGACAGTTTACCTCTAGTTTGAGCAATGCACGCACACTTACACAAAGTGGCATACAAATCGCGAGTGTAAGAGGTAGCTTGTCACGTACACTAATGTAATAAAACTGGCCTGTTTTCATCGGTTGTCTAGCAGCAAGAGGCTCTATCTAGACGTAAAAGTAGCTAAGATTTGAAATATAGGTAAAGTTTGATGGGGGTTTGCTTAGTTGCCACGACAACCTCCTTTTTGCTTTTACGTTGATAAGAGTTGTCCCGCAAACACAGATGAATACTTTACTGTGAACAATGTGGTATTAGGTATATGATCTACAGAGTCCAGTATTTAAAGGATCTTTCTTCCGTTTATAACTATGAAACGAATTTCCTTGCGCTTTGTTAGCAGGGCTTCTTAACTAAAAGCAGGCAACGCGTCTGTGACACAATACAAGTAATAGGACAGTAGCGTAACTCAGCGGTCTTCTCTGTACCTACGTCTGGGTGCAGCGCTAGGGTTGGTACAAACAAAATGCTTGACGACGCGGACGGTGATTCGCAGATAATTTAACTTAGACCAGTCTCTTAACTCAGCCACCAGTGGGCTCCTTTGCACAGGAAGTCGGCTAGAGTATGGGTACCATAATGGCGCTTATTTCTGCCGTGAAACTGCCGTCTCAAGGGCGCCGTAGCTGGTGAAATTACTGGGCAAATGAGGCTTAACATGTTATGTCTCAAGGTGACAAGCGGAATTGTAGTGCCCCTCAGAATTTTTGGATTTTTAAATAATCATGAGCGGCACTGCATTGTATTGGGTAGGGCGTATTAATTACCATCAGCCGAACTCTCTCGTCCCTTATTTCGTAAAAAAAAGTCCCGGCAGCGTACAGCGTGGCACTCCTTAGTTTTGTCTTCCCAATATTGCTTTGCGGCCGTGTAAATTGTGTGTATGTGTGTGTGCAGCTAAAGTACTGTTCTAGTACTGTATTATGCCTGTGATTCGTTTGATACATTAGAGAATGAAGAAAACCACCAAGTGAATGGCTCTAAACTTTATTTTGGGAAGCGAAGCGTGGCTAAGTTAGTCAGTGTTTCACAATTTGCAGAGCTCCAACGCATAGCTTGAAACTTTGTGACGTTATTATATTGTTTTTAATAAAATTATACGTAGCTTTAAGCGCGGCGGAAAAAGAACACGTTTTCTCCTGTGACCTATTTCATTAAGGAATTCACGTTGTTTCGAATATTTATGGAATTTGCGTCAGAGAATTCATTTTTCCTGAGTAAGAAGTACACTTTAGCTAATTAACTTTAACGAATAACTAGTAATAATGGAATTGTGAAAATTTTAAAACGGATTCTTAAATGTTATAAAATATCTTTTTGAGATTGTTAATCGACAAAGGATAGAATTTGGTTATAATTTTATGAGCTTTGTACATGAAAAAGGGGAAAACTGTGTTAAAAATAATTTATGTTATGGTTACCCAATATTATTATTTGTATTTCCGACGACCGATTCTCAGACTTACCAAGTATATATTTAAAATTTCATAAAAATATTGGTAACTAACAATGTGATATGAGAATTTATTATATACATAATATAGATAAAGAAAATAGAATTGCGATTAAAGAGAAGTAAAATAAATCGGTTACGTTAGTTATAAGCTTAGATAGTTTATACGTTTAGATAGAGCTTCTTTCTGTTAGGCAACACATAACAACAGGGTAGGTACGTCAGTCACATAAATAGAGGCTAACAGCTCGCCACTATTTTTTTCGACGTATCCACAGCTGTCCCTGTCTATCTAGACATAATATAAGCATTTATTTAGTGAAGTTTTCAAATTATTTCTGGAGTAAACTAAATGGAGCCACTTAAACATTGTGAATATTCATTCTTATTTTATAATTATTTACGACAGTTTGCTATTGATAATTTCAGTAGGTTAGTATTTAATTTTACAACATTCAAAGTAATGGATCTTCTAGATACAGTTACCTCGTTGTCAGGTACACGCTGTATATACTAGTGTTATTTAAGTTAAACATTTTCTCAAATGTTTAACTTAAATAATTGTTGACATAAATCTTATATGGACCGAGAAGATTTGTATTCGTTTATTTCATTTTCTAGTTTTAGCTCGAAATTTACAACATTTACTCCAATTTACATATTAAAGTACAGTCCAGTACCTCTTATGGTGCGTACAGATTGGTGAAATGTAACATAAAATGTACACTTTGAAACAATTTCTCATCATTTGGTCGCCTTGTGCGTGCGAAATGCTATTTCACGCGCACGCTACGAGCATTACAAGCCGCGCCGCGATTGACCCGTTATTAGTCGGTTTTTCGAACCACGTATAAGTGAATTTGCTAGAAACTGTCATAACCATAATGCTAACACCAGGAACCGACATAAACTTATAATACCTACTACTCAGCTAAGTCGAGTTAGTAGGTCTTGTGTGGAGGGATGTATATGCTTTTACAACAAGATCCCAGAAAATGTTCAAAACAAAAGTATTACATTATTCAAAAGAATTTTAAAAAATATTTGTTTTTCTTAATGATACCACATATAGGGAATGGAGTGACCGCCCTCAGGCTATTAAATAATAAGTTTAATTGTATGATATTACTTTGTAACAATATTTTTTATGAAAAAAAGGCCCGCTGAGTTTGATGCGACCGTTCTTCTTAGGTCTGAGGCATTCTTTTTGAATGGGTGGTAGTTTTTGGCTTTCAATAAGTGATGTCATATCCTATATTGAACAAAAAATATTTCGATAATCGAATTTGAATACAAAGGAGCGCGTCCATGGCTGAATGGCGGAAACAGACGAACCGGGGAAGTTCGTTGTGAATGCGCGGTAAGAGCGCTTCCACGCTTGGAGCGAACATGTAATGAAAGGTCGAATGATACATTTCATGTTTCGTTTCACCAGTCTGTAGGCACCTTTAGCCAACAATTACGCTTCGGCTGAGTGTCACAATTGCGCCCGCTCAACAATTACTCAGCATCGACGCATGTAGTCAATTTGTCCAGTACGTGAACGTTGGAGATCTAATTCCATTCGGCTCACGTTCGAATGGCCTGCTTCTATTTGCAGCGGACCCTATAAATTGGTTGAGCTGGACTGTGCGTCGTTATGTAAAGCGATAGTGCCGGAATCACGGCTACATGACGTCTCCTGTACTCATATATCATGGTATCGATTCGTTTGCGCGTCAAATTGCGAATATAATACTGCCTATTATGTAGTAAATGATCGAATACACCCGGAGTATTGGCTATTATGTCGGCGTGAAAGCGAGTTTAATGTATTTTTAAGTGATTGTTTTTATGTCAGATGATTTTTATGAAAGGCATGAAAGGCATTTATTTTCTCAATGAAGAATTTAGAATTTTTTGGATGTCATTTCTAGTATACTAGATACTACTACCGCTTTGGGAACAAATGGCGCTCTGAGAGAGAAGAAGCGGCGCAAGAAACTCCCCCAGCATTGTTTTTTTGCGCTCTTTTTAATAAAATATACATATATTGTGCTGTCATTGCTATTGCTTTATGCTAGAAAGTATGATGTTTGTCTGTGTTTTTATATTTATGTAATAGTCTATGACACTCACAAATCATATGGCTTTCTATTGGTAAAGATTATTACTCCTACAATCTCACAAACTTTACCTCTTTATAATGTTAGTATAGATTTAATTGGTGGAGGTAGTGGGGTTATGTAACTCTATACTTTGTGCTCAGGTAAGTTGCTTGTAAGCCTTAGATATTTTATATATATACATATACCCTCTTGCTGTCAGGCAGCGCATAACAACAGGCCAGGTTTTAGTGTGCGTGCGTTGCTAAAAATAGAGGTTAACTGTTCACCGCTATATTTTTTCGACCTGTTCACAGCTGTCAAGTTTAACAAGTTTTTTGTTAATTACGAAATTGTAGAAGTGCAATGATATATATAAATATATATAATAACTATATCATTTTTTCTTGTTTTCATATCGTCAAGCGGAACTATTGAGTGCGAGGTTGCCAAACCGAACTGGATAAGTCATCTAATAAATAAACATGGCAGTGAAGTGATTGTGAAACGTAATTTATTTTATTAGGATTTCTCTACCTTACTTGTATCTTACTCTAATGAATCTATTTTACTTGAACACTGTGAAACAGCCACTAAGCCTTCGAAAATCGGGAAATGCTATATGGCACTGGATTTTTCAGATACACCAAAACCGGAAGTGCCGTATGGCACACTACGCCCTGACCAAGTTCTACGGGCCTACCATGAACTCTTATTGCGATTCAATTGACAACTAATATGAACTGCTTTGCTATTTCGTACCACGACGTGATTAGAGCTGTCTAATTTAGGTTGACGTCAAATCAACTGATTAAATCGTAATGATGTCAATTGAATCGCAAACTGATTTTGTTCGTTCATTCATTCGTACGTATTCATTGAGGTAATATTTCAACCTAAACTGGATAGCTTACGTGTCAAAGTGAGCGATTCGAAAAAAGTTGCTACTTCCTTAGAGGAAATTGAATCGTGTTGTTATTAACTTTTAAAAAATAGTGAAAACATACAGAAAAGGATAATTTTATTGATGAAACATGAGATGAGAATACTTTATTGGACTTTTTTGTAAAACAAAATATTGAAAATAAATACCAAATATGAAAATACGAAAGATGATGCAGTAAGGGCCCGGGCTATAGCCTGTTCGAAAGAATGAATTAAAAAAATGTATTCCGTGGTCCTGTCAAATCAAACATCAATGGAGGTGCGTTCATAACTCGTTATTTTTATGAAAACTCTTAAGCAAACATATAATTTGTAATTCAAAGAACTATATTTATTTATATTACTATTATTTTATTACTTTATTAGTACAAAAACGGGCTTAGTGGTTAAAATTTGACGCTATAAAGCGCAATTTCAAAATGTATTTTTAGTGTTTTCTACGCAGAAAAACCGCTAAAATCATATCACTTTAGGTTTCGGAACGTTTCGAAAAGAGAGACAAACAACGTGCATATGCAACGACTGTAAAACGTCATGTCTTTCTCACGCCGCGGACCACAGACAAATTTAATTCGTTCATTCTTCATAAGCGATCCAAACGCCATTCAGTAAAAGGCACTTCATGGTACGAATTTTAGTGATTCAGTTTAGGTAACTAATCTGAACTGCATCGGAATCGCATCGCTTATTAAGAGTTGATGGTAGGCCCTCTGGACCGATCGTCATGGAGATCTTTGGGGGAGGCATTTGTCCAGCAGTGGATGTCTTTCGGCTGATGATGATGAATAATCATTTTAGGTTTCGAAACGCAACGCATATTATGGTTCGAGTAGGAGAGACAAACTTTTGCAACGACTGTAGAGTGTCATCTCTTTCTCACACCGCAGACCACAGACAAATTTATTTCATTCATTCTTCATAAACGATCCAAACGCAATTCAGTAAAAGGCACTTCATGGTACGAATTTAACGATTCAGTTTAGGTACCTAAACTGAACTGCATCGGAATCGCATCGCTTATTAAAAGTTGATGGAAGGCCCTCTGACCCTCATTTGTTTTATAAGATGGTTTATTTTGCATGGTCTTATAGCTTGTTTCAATAGCTTTCTAATACATTCACTCGAATCGTCCTAATTATAGGAAATCTATTAATACACGCAAAATAATACGCATTGACATTCCTCTGCACGCGCGCCTAACAAAAAATGTTTTAAGCTTTGTTTAAAATATGCATTTGTTTAGGTGAAGCGAAACGCATCAGTCACCAACAAGTATTTGTATAGATATAGATTTCTGTGTCTATTAAATTAAATATAACAAGTTGACGTGTATTTATTTCGTGAGTGAAAATCAGATTGCACTCATTATAATAGAACCATTCATTAGCACACCTCGTGACCCGTTCATTCACGCCACGACTTGTATTAACTCGAGCATAATAACTCGCTATTATAACAATATGAAGGATTTATTTGTGCTGAAGTAAATTTGTTTGGCAATATTTTGACTGATTAATATAAGGGTTGGATTCATTGAGTCGGCGATACTAGAGTTAAATCGGACGATAAATATATTCTGAATAATATTATTGTATTCCTTTCTTTGTTTTTTTCTGATTATTTTGCTGGTAGTCAATGTGACTGAAAGACTATTGCTGTTGAAAGAACTTTTTCATAGAAAAAGAGGACATACGGACGTTCGTGTCACCTGGTGTTAAGTGATCAACGTAGCCCACATTCTCTTGCAACACCAGAGGAATCCCAGGAGCGTTGCCGAGCTGTAAGATTTAGAGTGCGATAGATTATTGTTAAAAATATTATGTACAAGCAAAATATTAATACATAATCGAAGTTTCTAGATTCACGAGCATTTCTAGAAAGGCTTATTTGTATTTTGTTGTTTTGAAAATTAGCAATAAAGTTGATTGATGCAGTAGAAAAAAAGGGTTGTATAGGAAATATTTTTTTTTAATTAGTTACATGACCGTCTCTAACGGAGATACAGCAAGATAGAAAAGGAAAGTGAATATATTGTTACTTTAATTGATGGACAAGCTACAAACAGTCAGCTATGTCTTCTTACTCAATGACGTTCTATACATATAGACAAATCACGTGGTATACGTATATTGGTAAACCAAAGCCGAAATGCCACAAATTAGAACATAATAAATTTCGAGTGCTATAGCACTCAAAGCAATGTATAGATATATCTACACATTGCTCTATTTACTTCAATTATTTAAAATATTCTTGGTCAATAAGCAGCAATGGAAAAAAATATTAATTTCAGGTTTCATTCGGACGGTCACAGTTAACAGACGAGTTAGGAGAAAAGTATTTTTACATTGTCTTTAAGCAAACTTTTGCCGTTCCGCTATCAGACTACGAATGAAATACAATCCTAATATGTATATAGAACGTCATTACAGTTATTATTTTGAATATTAAACTAACTCACCACTAATCTATCTCACACATTGACAAATTAAAATTGGTCACACGTTATTGGACTGTCGGTTAGTTTATTAGTTAGTATTTTCTTAGTGTATGGTAGTTACAGATACCATAGATGATTAGTGCATGGTTCCCAATTAATGAGAGTACGATAACGCTGCCATTGAGTCACAAAAACTGCTCCAAAGTAAACTTGGTAGACGCCATAAATTATAGACTTAGTTTTAATTTAGTATCCATTCAGTCGTGCACCTCGAGCGCAGTAATATCTCTGTAACAAACGGGACGTAGTTAGTTAAACGCCCGTATTAATTGCTGTTTTGTTCACTCGCCTCTGGCGTTTACGAGCATTTGCCTTATTTGTCCTTAGAATTTCATAATTTTTAGGTTACACGCCAGTGGCTATATTTTTTGAGTTTCTAAAAATAAATGTAAAAATGGCATAAAATGCATTTATCTTGTCAAAATTGATTCCTCTAGAAGTCTTTTTGATGTCACTCCAACCACTACCACCGCTTCGGAGACAAATGGCATTCTGAGAGAGAAGAAGCAGTGCAAGATACTCCCCCAGCATAATTTTTTGCGCTCCTTTTAATAAAATATACAATATTCTAATGTCATTATTATTGCAATAAAATAATCATAATCATCATAATATAATATTGTACAATATTTTTTCCTACTCGGAGAAGTGGTCGCAATGGTCTAATTCTATTAGGCGTACGTTTCCGATCCGTATCCATTAAAACACGGTCCGTAGAAATCGTAGAACTATTTCTACGGTCTACCTTTATCCGGCTTCCGTCATCCGACTTCTTTCCGTCAAACGTAGAAATAGTTCTACGACTACTTCGGACCGTGTTTTCACGGATGCGGATCGGACTCTGATCGGACGTAGCGCTGTAAATCGCCCAGTGTCTAAGATTGCGTTCTGAGTGACGGTTCACCGTGCAAGCGGCGACCGGAAACTCATCCTCGACAACAATGAACCTGTCCTGATTGAGCGAGCCTTTGAGCGTCACATCCGAGCATATTCTCTTGCTCAATGCACTTTCATCCTCCGTTACGCTCTTGCTATTTCGGCTCAATAATTTTACATTTAGATAGGCTGTGACAGCAGTAAACACGACGAAAAAAATTTCTTTGAACTCTTACCCTCTATTTTCAGCAACAAAGTGACTGACGTATCGCGAGTGTGAGACGTAGCTGTCAAGTGTCATGCACACTAACAGCAAAAGGCATTATCTAGACGTAAAAATTGTCTAAGCAGGCAATTTTGCAGCCAATACAGCAGTACTGTCATCGGACGTACTTAGTTTTTGTATAATGCTTCAAAAACATTTTGCAGTCTACTTGTCCGAATATCCAAATATTATAATTAGAATAAACATGAATACGACCATAATAGCATTTTTATCAAAGTACTACAGTTTTTCTAAAATGCTTGAGATTCCTCGTTAGCGTAGATTGACGAATAGAATCTTCGAGAAAGAAATGAAATGTTAGTATGCAAACAATTCCAACTGTACTGAATGGTTTTCGAGAAAATTTTCATAGTTGCTTGGTGAGTTTTTATATCCCTTGAGTATTTCGCGATTGTTTGAATTTTGTATGGAAGGAGAATCAAGTACTGAGTAAGGAATTGTATTTGGACTACGTTTGTGTTCTTCTCGATATGTGTTTAATTGTTAATTTTATTTCTTTGAATGACACTTTAAATATAAAATCCAATCTGGTATTTAACTCTCAACTATTTACTCAGATTTAGAAAGGTGTATTTAACAATTCAATTGGCTTTTTTCTTAAATCCAATACTTGCACTTATTGCTGTTTATTAGGTTTTATAAGACCTTTACCAGTGGACAGGATTTTATGGGTACCACAACGGCGCCTATTTCTACCGTGAAGCAGTAATGTGTAAGCATTACTGTGTTTTGGTCTGAAGGGCGCCGCAGCTAGTGAACTGGGCAAATGAGACTTCACATCTTATGTCTTAGGTGATGGGTGCAATTGTAGTGCCACTCAGAATTTTCTAGAATCCTGAGCAGTACTGCATTGTGTCGCGACCCTTTTTGTCATAAAAAAAAACAATGGATTCGTAGCATCAAGGTTTCCGCCGTTGATTACCTGATTCGAATAGGGAACCCTAATAAGTAAAACAATAAAAATTTTCGTCAACATTTTGTAACATGATGTCAAGTAAATCTTTAAATTACTATCTGAGACCAATATATTTTCCCTTACCATTTTGGAATTCCATTTGGAACTGGATGGAGTTTTATACCTTACCTATAGAAAAAGAATCCTTTTCGAATAACTCCACAGTGTGGTTTACAAGGATCTTTTTTCCACGTACAACCAACCTATGCGCTTGTGCAGTATTTCTGGAACGATACGACATCGATACCTTCAAGAAAAGAGCGTAGACCTTAAAGGCCGGCAACGCTCCTGTGATTCCTCTGGTGTTGCAGTTGAGTGTGGGCAGCGGTGATCACTTAACATGAGGTGATCCGTACACTCGTTTTGTCCTGCTCTCTCATTGACAGACGGATATTTGGACAAACGCACAAGTCTCCAGTAATGTGATCCAATGATAGTACTATTTATTCTTAAAATCTCAGGAAAGAACTCTTAAAAATTATTAAATTCAAAACGTTTGGTTGCACTTAAATCAATCCACAGGCGACGGCCACAACTCGCTGTGGCACGAAATGAGGTCATTGTTAACTTAAACGTGATTTACGAGAGTCGCGGTCGACTCCCGCCACTAGGAGACACAAACCCTCACCGTTCCTTTACTGTTTCGCTGCTGTGAATTAAGACCGCGACACAATGAGTTGGTACGCTGATGCACAACTTTAATTAGATTGCCGCTAATGTTGTTGTACGGCGCGAATATTTTAGAGATTTCTCGTGTTTGATAATAAATGTTTTGGTTTTTTTTATTTTTGAATTTATACGATAGGCGTCACACATCGTCACGCAAATTCGAGACCCTGACATTTGCTGGTCAACTGGACCATTAGTATTATACCTAAGATACGAAGACTTATAATTCAAATGTCTACTGAACCACAACCAATGGACTAGAATTAAATAAATTTCAATTTATATTTCAATAAGCTTCATTAAAAGAATTCTCTCTTATTGTATAAAAATAATTTAATGATATTTAATTGCGCGTTACTTAAATAAGTTATGCGATATAATAATATTTTCATTGGTTGTATTTAATACCTTCTTTATTACAATATTGTTTTGTCTATAAACGTAAAATAGCACGAGGAATCATTTTTTTTTTTTATTTTTTTTTTATTACGCTAAAGAAGAATAACTTCTTGTGAGCGTTCATAAGTACACACACACTTTTTCAGTGGAACTTTTTTTAACTGGAACGTGACAAAACGAGCCGATGTTCTATCTGATTCTATCGCCAAGTTCCACTCTAAGATTAACGATTTTCTTTCCAATTTGACAAATAATAAAATAATGTTAACTTGGAAACTTGTCTCTATTTTCAATAAGAAACACAATTACATGAAAAACATTACTGCTTCAAAAAGGCACCGCTATGGTATCCTAGCCGGTATTCTTCTCATTCTTATCCTAAGTCACTAATAATTAATATGCACAGGGGTCATTTTATAATTTGATTTGATTTATTTTTATACTTTATATGACAAAAAACTTTATATGATATAAGAACCTTGAACATGACTCATTTATTGGATGTTGCACTTTACAAAGTAATTTGTTTTGTATATTACAGCCATTGTAACATACTTTTTTCTTATGGAATAGGAGGACAAACGAGCGTACGGGGCACCTGATGTTAAGTGATCACCGCCGCCCACATTCTCTTGCAACACCAGAGGAATCACAAGAGCGTTGCCGGTCTTTAAGGAAAGAAGTACTATGATTAATAGGAGTGGCCGCTGAGTTTATTGTATCTATTCTTCTCACGATCTTCTTTTTCCGATCATATGGTAGACTCATTACCTTATTTAAAATAATCATTTATAGTGACTACTAATTTAAAAAAGTTTATTTGACTTTGACACACAACTAACTTTAGGCACAGCGCAGGATTAGTAATAGAAATCCCGTTGGCTATTCTTTGAGTACAAATTCCTGAAAATTAAGAGGAAGTAAAATTTTATGCACCAAAATTGCTCGTAGCAAGCGTAGCACAGCCTGCATTTATGTCATTTGAAGGCTACCCGGCGCGCCAGTGAGAATTCGATCGGCACGAGTAATAACATTGAATCGCGAAGTGGACCCGACACTCGTTTGAAGCAAATTGTCGCCTTCTTTCAGTATTGGGGAGCAGGGCTCCAGAATACGTCAGTTACGAGTGAACTTTGGCCATAACCATTATCACCGTTCCGACGATGTCGTGTGGTGCAAGTGAGGAAACTCAGCGGGATATTAAATAATTTAAATGAGTGAAATAGTTTTTTTTTTTAAATAATGGAATTAAGTGTAGAGAGCAACAAAATAGTCTGGTTACTATTTTATAAGTCAAAATATATGAAAATATTTTTTTTATAATATTGACATTATATTGTTTTTAAAATTATCTCTATTTCTCAATGGCATTTTTTTTCTCCTTTTTCGTTACATTCTTCATTACATTACATTCAAAAACTTAAATGCCATTTTAAAGCTTATGTTAGCGCAATCTTATTATAGTTTTGTTTTAAATTATTTCATTAATAATTATTAAATTACTGCAATGTGAATGTTTGTTACGTGTGTTGTATTGGCACCAATTTGCTATGTGGTTAATGTATTTAACTGAATCAGATCATCAATTTCTTAATCTTGATTTGTAGAGTATTTCTGAGAAAATAAAATAAAGCTGGATAAATAAATAGCTATGTTTTTAAGTTTTATGTAATGAATTATTTTGTAAATGAATACGCTTTATTTTATGACTTGGACAATTAGAAGTTGACTTCTCGAAGTGAAGATTTTTATACGACATCGGATGGTGCTGGTCCGTTTATTGCCAAAAAGTAATTCAAAGGAACAAATCTACATAAAGTGAAGTTGTTAGTGAAAACAAGTTGCTCTATGTGAAATTGCATTGATTCTTATCATCTTTCCATAAAAAATAAACTTTATTCCTAGTAAATCCAGAAAGGTTATCCGGTGCTACGCTTGTACAGAATAGGGCTGAGCCCACTCATTTATCAATTCTGTTAAAGTTTCGGTTCACTTGCCAGAAGATGGCATTATGCTCGTATTTCGATTTACTGTTGTATGGGAACAGGAGTGAAATGCAAAAGAATAACAGGGTTTTTACTTTTATCAAATATTAAAGAAAAAAATCTCGAAAAGGCCCTTTAAAAATGACGTTGTGAACGCCCAATAGTTTGTTTAGATTATTTATGTTGTCTCACTGGCCTTATTTAATTTATAAAATGTAGAAATTTATTTATTAAATAAATATGATTTGAAACAAAGATCAGCCAATCTGAAATTCCACCAAAGACTGGTATATATGAGGATAAGGTCGAAATTATTATCAACTACAGCTTTGGAAATACAATGTCATTAATAAAACATAGTTTATATTACAAAGATAAATAATAGATCCGATAAGCATTAGTAGTTAATAAATAAAAATAATCTGGATCCATTGAATGTGTAACAAACGAAAATTTTACACAATTTGATGTATTACGTATGAGCATAATATTGGATATATTTCTTTGAAGATATATTGGAGCCATATATAGGAAAAATATAGCGACGTACAAATTTAGCTCTGGAAAAGCATAATGAGTATAATGCTTAGCCGCAAACAATGCCAGCATAATTAATGCTCTCATTACATAGCAAGTGCTCGCAAGTATAGTATTATGTAAGTGTAAACGGGATGGCAAATGATTAAAATTAACGTTCCAGCTTTGTTGAGGATTGTAATACAATAGTTACAGAGGTTTCTTACATAAGTGGTACAAAAGTATGACCTTTTTATCATGGGAAATATCAGTTTTTATTTTAAAATGTCTAAGAAAAATTGCTTGAGTAATTTCAATATCTAATACTTTGAAATACTAATATATCATGACTATAGAAAATATTTAAAATTTAAAGCTTCTATGACATTGGTGGCTGGATGATCTTGTTACCGGGACGTCTGCTTGATGTGTTTTTTATTATTATTATTTCCTTTAAAGTTAAAGTTATTATATAATTTATTTTATGAAATGCTCACATAATGCCTCTGTTTATTTACGGTATGTGTGGATTGATGCACCTACTATACTCAATAACTCTTGTGTTTATAAGTAAGTATAAATTATCTTTTTTTGACTTACTCGTGTAACCCTTTCAGTATTGACATTTGAGTATTTTTGTTGTGTCACTTTGCATATATTATAATTGAAATGATTTGTAAAACAATTAAAATGTAAATCTTGACTTAAAAGAATGGCAATGAGTTTCTTGCTACTTCTTCTCATTAGCTCAACTCTTTACAAAGTAGCGGTAAATTCAATAAGAAACAATATATTTTTTTTTTAACATTCATACGTGTCATTCCCGTGACCTACATGAATAAAGATTTTTGAATTTGAAAAAATTTGAATTTGAATTTGAATTGCCTATGGCGTCGTGATCGTTCTCTTCTCTAAAATATGGTCGAGAGATGCGATTGCTGGTCCATGCGTCATGTTCTTCTTTATACCCAAAAATTTAAAAAATGTTGATAACTGAATTAAATAAAAAAAACTTTTGTCATTCATAATGATTTTGATTTGATTTAATTTGAAAAATATGTGGAATGAGACGATAACTTCAACACAAGCTAAATAAGAGAAGTTTTAAATGGTTTAAATTTTAATTACAAAATTAACCGTCGAACTCTGCATTAAACAAATTAAAATAGAGGGAAAGGCCATTGAAGCCAAGCCTGATTCTGCGCATCCTTTAGTCACCTTAATTAACGACTCTCTAATTAAAATTCCATTCATTCGACCGGAAAAAATGCGACTTGACGACAAGGGCCGTTTCAGAGCACGGCTGTTGAATCTGCAAATGTAAAATTAAATTCTTTCGTCTTTAAATCTTTGAATCAACATCGAGATGTCTAATTGAAAATCTTCTTGCTTAACAGTTTACTGCCCATTTCATTTGATTACTTTATTTCAATTCTTGCTGTATATTTCTTGACTATAAACGTGAAAATCAATTTGTTCAAATGTAATTCACGATGGCTAATAAGATCTCTATCTATATCTTTGTAATGGGTACTGTACTGTTATGGGTGCACAAGGGCATAGAAGTAAAGAATGTGGCAGACTAGATAAGAGAGAGAGAAGGATACATAATATGTCTACTGTGGTAAACATATACTTTTACACAATGATTATCTAGGCATTACCTAAACTATGGGTGTCTGACAACGATTTATTTAAAACGATATGCATGCATACATTTTTCCCCATCCCGTGGGCCTCTTGCCCGTTTGCCCCCTCTCATATATATATAAAAAAAAACATGAATAAGCATCTAGGACTAGGAATTAAACATCATATTAATAATGTTTGTACCTATCGGGATTCGAACCCGGGACCTATAGCTCAGTGGGCACTAACTACTAGTCTTTAAGGGTCGTCTATTTATATGGTTGTTACATAAAGATGGAACCGCGCTTTTATTTTAAGGAGTGTGGTTCAATCAAGCAAAATTAAGTACTATCGTTGGTTGATCGTAGTTTAAAATTGTACCGCCTTACAAATAAACTTGGTAAAATTTTAATAATAATAATAGAGAATAAACCACAACAATAATTTCACTGTTTTAAAACTAGCATCCGCCCGTGACGTTGTTTGAGTCAATTTCAGTTGTATGACGATCCCTCGGGAAATCAAAAACGTAGAATAAAATATATGCTATGTCCCTTTTTTGTAACAGAAATTTCATAAAGTTGTTGACTGGCTTAGGCAAGAAACTGTAAAAAGAATAAAATTCTACATTAGTATATTATAATTTAAAGAAGAATGTTTTTTTTTATTAAAATAAGGGACGTTCAGCTGATGGTAATTGATACGCCCTGCCCATTACAATGCAGAATTCTTGAAATACCTAAAAATTCTGAGATCTTGTTACATAATATGTTGAGTCTCATTTGCCCAGTTATTTACTAGCTACGGCATCCTTCGGACCGAAACACAATAATGCTTATGCATTACTGCATCACGGCAGAAATAGGCGCCGTCTTGGTACCCATAACCTTGCTGGCATCGGGATGTATTACAAGTTAAGAATATTTTATTTTGCTTGTGACTGAAGTTTTAAGTGACGCTGCTCGTGGCGGTGTCGTGGGGAGGGCCAGTACCTTCCTAACATATGTCTGAGTTCCCACGCGTCCTGCTCGTGAATGGGAGCCGCTTGTGGAGCCTGCTTGTTCCTGTCTTTAAGGCTTTTTTTATTTTTATATTGATAATATACCATTAAGAAGTTTTTTATTTATTTATTTATTCAATGCACAAAATTATCATAATATATATAATAATAAAAACATACTCGGATTACTAATTATTTTAATTACTTAAGACTTATTTATACTTTAATTATTAAAAAATAATATTATATTAATAATAATATGATTTAATAATTAATAACGCTATTTATATAAAAAATAATAAAATAAAACTTAAATAATCTACTAAAATTAATTAATTACAAATAGAACTTATCATTACGTTACCTCTTTGTTTAACCAAACTTATCCTTTGACAGAGGTACGTACCAGATCTTGGGGTACCTGTTAAATCGCTTAGATGCCTGGATAGCTCTTTTATGAGTTTTTGAGAGTTAATATAACATATAGTAGTAATATTAAAAATATACATCATAGGTATTCCTGGTAGTAGCTTCAAGATAGTATTTTTTTAGTTTTACTTTGAAATTTTATTTATTAAAATTACTTTAAATATAATATAAGCTTGCATTACAGCTTGATTTATTTACATTGTATGCGATTTGATACATCTACTATAAGTAGATAATAGTACTTTTTAATATTTTATGTGTGTGGCATTTCTTAGTCTTATTCTTACTGCACTGGTTATTCTTTTGAATAATTTTTATGATAAATCTTTTCGAAAATTTATTGAATTAGGCTTTACTTTGCGGAAATCCATAATTATACAAATGATTTAAGTTTTCTTTAGTATTGATTCAGCCAATATTTGTTTTTAAAACAATTCGACACGTGTTTCGCCTCTACACGAGGCATCCTCAGGACGTGTTGTCTCGCCAAAATCTGGCTAGATTTAGGCGAAACACGTGTCGAATTGTTTTAAAAACAAATATTGGCGGAATTAACACTAAAGAAAACTTAAATCATTTGTATAAATCTTTTTCTTTATTCTTATGAAGTTAGTTAACACATTAGTGAAATCCTGGTCATCTTTTTACATACATTGTATAAAATATAATGTAAGATGCCGAAACTGTAAAATATCTAGTTTAAAATAGTGGCAGTGAGTTTCTTGCCACTCTTGCCACTTCTTTTCATTAAAACTCAACTTTTCCGAAGTGGTGGCAATATATTTGAAATTCAAAAGCGTCATTTTGAACTAAGTGAACATATGATTTTTTTTACTTTCGTGTGACTTGAAAAATCATTTGCCTGCAATCACCGATCACTTGATAGATAGCGTTAAAATTGATTTCACAGTCGGGGCGAGAGAGTTGACGGGGAAGAAAATTTGATCGCAACTTTATCAATTTCCAATGAGGCCGCGGGCGTTTGACCCCGATCGCGTTCACCGGTTACATGGCCGTCACTGCAGTTGTCGTTTATAATATATTATCGGTTGTGTTATTCACGTAGTATACATACAAGCATGTATTATACATACCCCGAAGCATTAATTAATTAATAATTGCTTGAGCACACTATTTGTGAGTCATAATTAGATTTGTAACGCTGAAGTAGGCTCTAGTCGAATAAAGAAGTATGACTACCTAGTCAGAGCATAGTTGAGTTTTGTATACTAATACAAAGGCTAAGATAATTTTTACGGTTCCGGACCTTAAAAGGAAAAACTGGAACCCTTCTAGAATCCCTTTGTTGTCCAACCATCCGTCCGTCCTTCTGCCTGTCAAGACCATCGCGGGAAAATAAGTCATAAAAAAAATTCTACTGAACCCGGTGTGACACGAATTGAATATTTTAAACGTGTTTCTATTAATAATAATTTAATTAAAGTTGCGTTTTGGTGGTAGTATTTAATAAGCAAAACAAAAAATTGGAGGGTGAGGTAGCGAAGGCAAACGTTGATACTGAGTTTGATAAAATACTGTGGCGCTGTTCAGTTAGGTAGAAGTATAGAGAGCTAAATAAGATAGTGCTAGAAGTATCCCACATTCTAGCGCTCTGCAAGGTGCAGGTCAGACTACAGAGTGTTGCTGGCATCTCTCGTCTATCGCATTCCAGCATCAGCCAGACTATTTGACAGCGTGCAACGCAGAGCTGATCAAGGTGTCGGGGACCGAGTACTCTGTGAACGACTAGGTAACTTGGCGTTGTGTAGAGACAGAGTGTTTCGAAGCGCTAATTAGAAAGCTTATGGTCGCTCTGAGGGCAATGGAGAGGTCTATGCTCTCCAATAAGAAATCAGGAGATCCATGGGAGACCAAACTCACCGACATAGCCCCAATGATACTGAAGTAGCAGTGGACAGGACGCATAGTTCAACGGACAGATGGCCGGTGGGGCAGTAAACTCCTCGAAAGGCGACCACGTACCGAAAGATGCAGTGTTGTTAGGCCCCCCACAAGATGGACCAACAATCTGGTCAAGATGGCCGGAATTCGTTGAATGAGAGCAGCGCAGGACCGATCGAGGTGGACATCTTTGGAATTTGTGTTCAGCAATGGACGTCTTCCGGCTGATGATGATGACAGAACGTCATTATAGAAGACTAATAAATGAAGGTTACGCTTACATAATCAATACATGAAATAGCATTATTTTCCAATAAAAAGATTTCAACGAACGACGAAACAAGAATGCAACTTAAATCTAAATAATAACCAAATACATTCGAAAGTCAGCGCGGGTTTTGACTATATTATTGTATCGAGAACTTCCAGCGTTACGGGGACTGGGCGAGGCAATGTTACGTTCCAATTTAAAATTTCGTTCACCCGGGGATTGTGCCGGACTTTCCGGGGCAATTCCCGGGCCGGATACGAATAGAGTTAAACAAACGGTCCACGTGGGGCAAGTTTTAATAAGATTGTTGGCAGTGAGAGAGCGAATGGCGCCACTTTTGAGGTTTCTCTCATTGACCGTTGTATTGTTCCGGCTTCCATTTGAAATAATGAAACAGCGCTCCGTTCTGGTTGTGCGGTGGAGATTTACGGTTGCTTTGTGTATGGGAGCTTTAAACAGTTTAATTGTGAGCTTGGATGAATGGAGGTTTAAATTTGAACATTTGACAGTTTAATAAGGTATTAATACATATTGGTTTTAATTTTGTATGTTAATTATAATAGTTTGGATTGGATGAGAGTTTTATTTTATGCCAAAAAGTGTGCAGACGACCAAGAGGGAATGTGATTCGCCCTATCGGCGCTTGGATAATTCTCATCAGAATTATTCTTGATTGAACCCAAAGTATGAAGAGGCATCGCAAATGTGGTGGCCACTTTGGGATATGTCCCAATCTATGGATCTTCATTAACTTCTTCATGGCAGAATAAGGCGCCGCTATGAAATCCAATAAAAACTCTTTATTCTGGATAAACCCAAAAATAAGCAGACAATCCTTTCACATACCATAGAAAACTACATTAATAGCGTGTAACTAACATTAGTAACATTTTTTTTTTTTTTTTTTAATAATATAAGTCTAAAACATTTGCAAAAATGTAACCTGGCGAAGTTTTAATGCCAGAGTATCAAAAAAATTACTAAATACAAGTTCTTAGTAGGTGTTCACTGTAGAGATATTAATGATACATAGGATTTTTTTATGAAAATAAGGGACGAGACGAGCAGGTCGTTAAGCAAATGGTAATTGATTCGCCCTACCCAGTACAATGCAGTGTCGTTCAGGATTCTTCAAAAACCCAAATTTCTAGCGGCACTACAATTGCGCTTGTTACCTTGAGACTTAAGATATTCCTAAGTCTCATTTGCCCAGTAATTTCACTAGCTACGGCGCCCTTCAGGCCGAAACACAGTAATCTTTGCACATTACTTCTTCACGTCAGAAATAGGCGCCATTGTGGTACTCATAATCTAGCCGACATCCTGTGCAAAGGAGCCTCCCACTGGTAAACGTACATATTATATTATTTTATCACCTGCGGTACAATTGTAAAGTCAAGAGAGCCGCAGAAGTGAGCAATAATCTCGTATCATATAAAACATGATTTAATCCAAGCACGTATTTGTATAGGATTGACCATATATTCAGAAGAACAAAAAGTCTTTAGAATGAGGGGAATGGGTCATAAATCACAAATTTGAACAAAGTTCTTATAGTGAACTATCATTCGGTCGACTTCTATATTCTTCAATCGCAATTTTATGTTGGCCATGCGAGATGAATTTCCAAACCATTGGCGTTACAGTCTATGGTGCTTTTCTTATTGCTGATCTTTTCTTGTGGTTATTTTCTTATCCATGAGGCGACATATTAGCAGCATTTCCTGCTTTTTAGGTATATGAATATAAAAGAGAATCCAAAAAAAGTACTTCATACAATGTTTTCTCTGTTGTCCTTTTCGTTGAAGATATGTCCGGTCAAAATGCTACAACTATTGAATAGATTTAATCGAAAGCATGAAGAGGTCGGTACAACATAAAGGCTAATATTCTAAGGCTAGGTGGCATAGTGTTTTTGCTACTTTATAGAGTCCACGCGGACAACCTCGCGGGCACCACCTAGTCTTTCTATATTTTATATTATATTAACAATATATAATATTAATACTTCATCCCACAGATAAGCTTAGCACACAACCTATCAAATTAAAATCACAATCAATAGATTGAATTACCAATCTCGAAATGCCTGAAATACATATTCATCTCGAAAGTCATGTTGAGTACAATATTATTAAGATAATGCGAGATGCGTGTGATAGGCAAAGGGTTACATAATTATGTTAAGCTTGAGATCATCAGACAACTATTCCAAGTTTTTGCCTCGCTGCCGCTGACTCGGCGTATTTTAAGCGGATACTTAAAATATAAGGGCGAGAGTCGCATGTTTATGAAGATGGTATAGGTATAGGGCTGCGAACATATCTTTGATACATTGTCTGTCTATGAAAAAACATTTTATTTATTAAATGCTGACAAATACTACTTTTAATTATTTTATATGTTTTACCATTTATTCGTATATGTCGATAAGTAAGTGTCAAGTATTGAGTTAAAATTTTTGCTCGTCCGTCCATTTTCAAACGTTTCACATTTTTTTTTTCATTTGATAAAGTATACTGAGTTTCATTTTATAAAAAAAGATGATAATTAGATGACTTATTGAGTACTTATTAAATTATCATATTTAACGGATGGCAACAACAAAGGTAAATAAACGACTGAAATTTGTGTCCTTTATGGGTAGATGGCACCTGAAATCAGGTAGACAATCCGTTACTTCCTTTACCTCTTACCATGAAAACGGCAAATAAAAAAGGAGCCACGACAGTTGACTGATGGTGTTTCCACAACATTGAGTTTAACTTTGCGTCTCACATTAAATAACGATAATGATTCTACTTGGAAGCTAGGAAAAGTTAGTATTGATTATAAAATCCCTTTATTACGTTGTTTTAGGAGATTTCACCCAGTTTTTATTTTCAAAAGAATCAGTGGTACCTGAGATCGCACCTAAGATAACTAAAAAACATTAACCAACAAGTCATCTTGATGACTTGTTGCTTTTACTAACAAATTTACCGATTCCTTTTCATTTTAATTATAGATTCATTCATGGTAACTAAGAAATAATTCAACAATATTTTAATATTTGTGCCGACTAAGTAGACCATAAATACATTAAACTTAAACTTAATTGTAGATTTTAGGTCTGTACTTTTAAGTTCACATGAATTGAACTACATCAAATAATATATAATGTATATTTTGAAATCAAATCAAATCAAAATCACTTTATTCATGTAGCTCACGGAAATGACACTTATGAATGTCAAAAAAAATATTTTTTCTTATTGAATCTACTGCTACTTCGTAAAGGGTTGAACGTATGGGAAGAAATAGCAAGAAACTAATTGCCACCCTAGTAGGATTTAGTAGTTATAGGAAATTACATTAAAAGTAATTCTAAAGGAATCAATTTTGAGAAAATAAATGCCTTTTATGCCTTTTTATGCCTTTTATAGAAATTATTATAGAAATATTAGTATAACGCTTCATTTAATGTAAATATTACCAGTAAAATTATTAAATTTACTCAAAATAAATTGTTAATGTAGTCCAATCCATTTGTGGTTTTGTAATTGTTAGGTTTTCGTGAAATTATTTTATTTTGGATTTTTGTTTCATTTTTATATGTTTAGCCCGATAATTACGTATCGCCTAAGCGTCAACCCTAAAGACACTCTCCCTGAGTTCAACGTCTGACCGCCTGACGTTTTTACAAGGGTTCCCGAATCCCGAAACCTTCGAAGACTTGTTTTTTCGACTGTCGTTTGATTGAGCTGGAGTGGCATGTTATAGAGTTACGGTGCTCAAGTCAAGGGCTGGCCTTTTGTAACGTTCTTTGAAGTAATCCTTCAGTTACTCTTTGGTCTTTTGAATTATATAATTTCTGTGTTTAAGTGTCCAAGAATTCTGTGATCGGCACTTTTGGCTTTCTGCTTTCAAACACAATATCTAATTTGACACATTTTACATCAGGCAAACGCTGAAATAATGTAAGATTTGAAGCGCTACAACATATTACTTATAAGAGCTACGTAAGGGCTACGCACGTAACACGTCGTAGATGTTCTTACTTGTGAGTTTCAAAGTATCTTGTGCGAATATGTGATAGAGTGCGTAATTTATTTTGCGGACTCGGCATGAACTGGTTGACAAATCGTGACGTGCGAGCATTTATAATGTTCATTATCAAAAAAAAGGTTTATAAAATTTACCTAAAAAAATCTTTATATATAGCAATACCTGTATTTACATAAAATAAATATATTAGTTATGTTTCTATTCAAATACCGGTATATAAATGTTAAAGTGAATAAATTTTTTATATATTGCTTTTTTTATAATATATTATAGCCGTATTTTCGTTAATACGTTCTGTAAGTAAACTTTAACGGCCTTAAAAATAAAATTGGCATAAAGTTATAACTGAGCATAAACCAAGAATATGTAAAATGTTTACAAATAGACATTTTGCTTACGAATGGTTTCTTCGGGCGTGTAACGTTTCCCGCGTTTATTTGCAAGGCAGCTTGTCATTCGGAAAACTTCAGAATTATCATTGTATTGACAGTGTTGTCAACGATATTGTAAACATTTTGCATTTTGTTTATCATCAGTTACAACTTTATACCAAGTTCATTTGTAAGGGCGTTTGACAATAATATTTTCCACAGCATAAAATAAATCATTATAGCACATTACAAAGGTTGTATTCGTCCTGAAAGATAACTTTGACTTCTATTGTTTTAAATCGCAACGAAGGGATTGCCTTCTCTAAAAAAGTGTCATAAAAAAATATGTGTCTAGACTTACACTTTCTAAAATTATCGAATAATCTGCTCACATCATTGTGATACAGTTCTCGAAAAAATAATAAACATGAAGTTTAGGTCGCGAATCGAATACGCATTTTAATTGGTATTTCAACTTATTTTACGAGACGAAAAGTAAATACATTTTTTATTTTTTAATTGTTTATTAATGTTTATGTTTCAAATATTAAATATTTTATTATATTTTTAAAAGTTTTGTTGCAATTCTAATATTATTTATTTCAAGTGCATCGTTTTGACAAAAATAAAACTTTACATTGATAATGATAGGAGTTATATTTCAACCAAGTCAACAATATCTTTGACTTTCTTAAAAAGGCATAGATTTTATTTAGTCCATATTTATATACATTTTTTAGCCCCATTTTCAAGGACTGTTTAACAAGAATAAGCATGTGTTTCTAAAAATGCTTAATATTTAAATCATCAATGTATACTTCTAAATTAAATAAACTATGATCATTGAATTTTATATAATAAAATGCAACATACAACTCGTGAAGTACCAACCATATTAAAAAACTTGGAACGACTCTCAAATCACCTGATGAGAAAAAGGCTCGAGGAGCGTAGGGTGAATGCTGCACACTTTTAAATTGCAAAACAGTAGCGCAATCTGCGCTGAATGAATATAAACCGAACAATGCGAGACACTTCCTAACTCGGAACGGCAATTTCAGAGACGATACTACCTACATTGCACTGCTAAATCTTTGCACTCTACTTAGCTCCGAAGTATATTCGGCTGAGGCACAAAATACGTATCAATTTTGTCGCATTGTTTTCGTCGAAGCGAACTGGGACTTTCTGGAAATCGAGTCGTATTTTAAAGGTTGTTTGTATGTTAAAGTCGGCTGACTTCCAGGTATATGTTTCAAGCTACCATGTTACCAAACACTTATTGATTCACGGAAAAACTTTAAATGTAGGGAAGAGTCGTTTAAATATTTTATATAAATAATATTGTAACCCAAACAAATTCTTGTCCATAGTATTTTCCGTGATTAAACATTTTTTGAAACATTGTCATATAATTAATCATTTCGTTGAGCCGATATACGAGCTTCCGCAGCTGCAGTTAACTTTATAGGTATTAAAAACTATGTTAAAGTTCCACGATGATACAATTTTAAAAACATACAGCATTGTTAGGTTACGTTATTATTTCAATTGAAACATTTCAGAAGTAAGGCATAATTGTTAAAGTAAGTAACAATTTCATTAGGTAACGATGAACGATTATTCCTAAATAAACACATCATTTGATAGTCGACTTCAAGTACACACCAGGGTTATCCCCTAATTACACGTGCACGAGCTTACACAAATAAAGTCTCGAACTACCGTGAACTCTACACGAGAGAGCCCGTGTGATTTCAATTCACGGCTACCTTCCAATCTGTAATATAACCGAGCAGGAGGACGAAGTTAAGGTTGTTTCTCTCTCGTCCAATGTAAATATTACTTAATTAAGTGTAAACCGTGTAACAGATAGCCAGACAACTTAAATCTGTGTTTGACTTGAAATTTATTAACTTTTGTTCAATATTTTGCTCTTGTTAATGCGATCTTCGTGTTTAGGAAGTATGAAGTTAGGAGTTATTCCTGGCACTGAATTTCATCTTCGCACGACACAACACGAATTAGGATATCATCCCCACCATCTCGATGTGTGGCGTTCCTCCACAGAGCGGTTTTCAAGCAACTTTCTTCCACATACAATAAAGCTGTGGATTGAGCCTCCTTGTGCGGTGTTTCTAGGACGATACGACATGGGTACCTTCAAAAAAGCGCATTCACCTTTTTTGATTGATGACCTTTCTTGATTTATATTGTGCCTAAGTGGGTAATTTTATATGATGAATAAAAATTTAAAAAAATGTATGAAGGGTGTGATGGACTTTATTTTTGCTTATTAAATATGAGCGTACATGTTTTGGCATCATTTACCTATCTCACTGTGTACGCGCCACTTATGGTGGGCATACTGAGCTCCTGATGACTTCTAGGCTCTTAAGCGGGCGGGTATTGCGAGTTGAGGAAGTCCGTATTTTATACAATTACGATTTTTATTTCCTTATCCAGTATCGGCCGTTTCGTCATTCCCAGTACAACTCCGAAATCAACCCTTCACCAAAGAAGAATGAAGGCACTTGAAGTGTTCTTCAGTACAGCTTTCTTCAATTTGGCACTTGAAGTGTTCGTCAGTGCAGCTTTCTTCAATTTCCGGGGCCCCGGTTACGACTCCTCGTACAACAAAATCGTACAAAATACGTCGCGTTTTGGACTGTAGCACTGTTTTACGAATAAAAACTATCACCAAACCCACATTAATACACCAAATAACTCAAATGTTATCACAGCACACGTGTTTGTGTCTTAAACTTTCATCAGAGGAATTTTAAGTCCCATATGCACACAAAACGTCATTGTGAAGTGACGTACGCGTGCGCGCCAACTTCAAATTGATGTTCCTTTTTACTTCGGCCGAAGCCTCCTCTAAGGCTTAGGGAATCCTTCTAGGATTGTGTAAGTAAAAACAAAACGGCCGCAACACACTGGCATAATATTTAATTATTCAGGCTAGAAGGCTAAGAGCAACAGCATTGGTAATTTGTTTTTCATAGAAATTTCTTATATTGTATGCGAATCAAAACTAACAGAATCTTTTTCATTATTGATATACATATTCTAGCCAAAATTACAACGCTGATAATGCTTTTATGTTTTGCGACTCTTATCGAAATTCGCCCGCAGTATTGGCAATCAAATGTTTGGCAAGGCTCTATCAAGCTTAGAGCCTGGTTATAAATAACATCTGACTTCTGTTAACTTTGTACAATTGGAACAGGGTAAATAAATGGTCTATTTTGAAATTTTTTATCGTCTTGTGAAACTTTACTGTCTGCTATATAATATAACCTAGCCTTTCGATTCTTAGAAAAATCTCACCTTGATCACTACAATCTGAAATTTCATTTTGTCAATGGTTGATAATATTAACTGCTCATTACACAAGTGGTAGATATACAATAACAACTACACTCTAATTACAACAAATACAGTCCCCAATAAAAATCTCGCAAGTTTTAAGCACATTTGATGAACATTTAAATCAACGACTTGTTTCTTTAGTGTATAGCGGTATCTTTAGATAATATGGTGAAGTACAAAAGCGTTGTTCTAATCACGTTTTCACTCTCCGTCTTTAATTGAAAATAGGCTCCTTGATATGCTTTCTCCTTTCCCTTGACGCGGAGTAATATTTCAAGTACAGTTTGCTATCTATACATATGCTATATATACATATATATCTTTGGTGTGTTTCGTTTCTTTTTTAAATTAATTTTAAAATTTCAATCGCTATTCGTTTTCACGTCCTTTTCTTTGATTAAAAGTGATGAAAGTGAAAAAAAACACTTATTCACTTTTTGCATTTAGAGTATGACAATATTTTGAATGTGTTTCAGCTCTGAAAGATAAGTATTTTTTTTTTCTTTATTTTTATATGCCATACATCATATTGATTAAGTCAGCTTAAATATATACAAATACTTATAAACTAATTATAAACTATGGCGGACAAAGTTTTAAAAATATTTATAATCTGTTCTTACAGCTAACGATTGAACGATGAAACTCAGTAATCTGTCACTATGTTCAGTAGTGAAGTTGGAGCTGAGTATGTTATGAGTATTGCTTTATGTGCTATTTATTCCCTATAATTGCTCAAATATGAAGTTATATTTGGCATAAAAGTACCTAATGAAGGCGACAAATTATCTTTCACATAACCGTAGCTTTCATACAATCAGTAGATGATGAAAGGAGTCAACTTACACGTCGTCAATGGGAAATTATATGAAGGTGATACGAAGTAATTTGCTTTCGAAGATCCTTGAGAAAAATCCCGAAATGTTTGCTACTTGCCTGTAGTTTTGTCAATGCGTGAAACACATTATGAATTCGTATTATCGTAAAAGATCACTCTAAAGTGTATTATAACTTAGCAAAAAAATAAAAAATTCGGAGCGTTGTCGCAATTACAACCTACAAACCGAAAGTTTAAAGAAATGCTTAAACGTTAATGCTCCATAGTAGAAAAATGCACCGGCGTAGTACCTACCTACTTCGAAGGCATCCTGCGAACGACTAGGTGTGTCAATAAAATAGGTAGGGTTGCTGTTATATTTTTCTCAATTTAATTTGGTCCGAATGATTTGACCGCCTTCAAAGTATCTAGTGTTACTCTTCGTTATACTTCTTCGACACTTTGACAGGAGAACACAGGAGGGAACAGGAGGCTTTAGGATAAAGATGATCTGCTCATCATAATGTTGAGCATCATTATCATCAGTATATTCGATGCTATAATTGAGTACCATTAGACCTAATTTACTACAGTGTAAGCTAAAGTATTCGATCTAAAAAGCACCCGTGTTTGAGTATTCACTCGTGCTCAAGGCAGGAAGCCTTTATAAGCGAAAAGCGTTCAAACGAAGGAAATATCGTTTCCGCATAGGCTGAACGGTGGGTAAAACCACTGACGCAGTTGAAATAAAACAGAGAAATTAGTTTTGAGAATTGGAGTGATACTCCTTTTATATTGTATTGTATGTTTTCGTATTTTTACAAATAAAAAACGGATTAAATAATATATTATATGATAGAGGTGGAACAAACAAAATATTATACCAAAATTTATTACCAATTTGGTAAAAATCATTTAATAGTTTGTGTAACATTCAACTTAGCAATGTTTTCATGATCATTTTAAGAGTCAAGATTACTGTAGTGTGTGCCGTTCGATAGCTCCGATATGTTATTTTTTTTATGTATGAATGCCAAAAACTTTCTATGAAATATTTGCCATTGACCGCATTCTATTCCGCACCGGGAATTCTGTTTGGCTTTTCAATCTGTGGATTTCCACACTGTCCATTGTAAAACTTAGTCGCTGCTCATTCTAGAAATTTCTTAAGCGACTCGACGTCGGCATGTCATTCAGAGCAGGCCCTGTCTTCTAAGACTGACCATAGTTTGTAGTCCAAACTTATTTTAAAAAGAAAAAATTATGAGATTATTTAAGAATTTATGAAGCAGTATGTCATCATACTGCTTCATAAATTCCGTCCGAAAAGTGCAACGTGGTCATCCACGTTGCACTTTTCGGACCACTTAAGCATAAGTACTTTAGAGCTAAGAGCGTACACATTCACGTACATTCATTTAGTATAGGATATGGCTAAATGGCTGGATTGTGGCTTGAACAGTATTAATAGCCCTTTATTGTTTACCAGCACGTTGTCGCCTTGGTATATGGTCTTCGATAGAGACTGTATACATGTACTTACCCCATAGTACGTATTACGTATTTACTTCTGAGATATAGCATTAGGCTTGAAAATTACGACTAAAATACTCGCTTTGTGTAAAGCATTCACTGTTATTCTGTTTTCTTTAACACCCCATTCTATTATTCTATTAAATACTTACCTTGAACAAAATCTGGGACATGGCTGGAAAGGATCATTTTTTTAACACAACAAAAACGTTCCAAATTTGAATTCAAAAAAATAAATTGTCACTATATCTGTGACCACTTTCTTGTCTTCAGACTTCAAATATTTGTTGTCTAACAGCAAATAACGGTTTTTAGACTTTTGATCAGTTGCCATAGTCAGATGACAACGCAAAACACCCAGAATGGTAAATTTGATTTAAAAAAATTCTATAACGATTGAAAATAATATTAGTCGATTATTTTTCCTCTGTTCACAGCACTCTGTTCCAGAAGCGCCACTCAGCTAACTAGTAAGTAAATAAAGCTGCGCCGCTGCCGATCTATTTCTTTAAACAAACATTTGCACGCAAATAAGACGTGTTCGCGGTGTGTACATACACTCTGATTCGGTTTTTCATGCCGTCGCGTGTACTGGCTCGACATTAATGCGGGTAAACTTGTTTCGTATAGCCGATATCCTTGCGCGAATGGTATACGAGGGTATAATAAGATTTGTATTTCTGGAGATTCGATGCTATTTTCGTATTTTATTTGCTTGCCTCAACACTCTTTATAGTTGGATCGTGGTGAGCCTGCACTGAATAACATGAGATTTCAAAGCAGCATTACTGGAGAGACACTTATGGTACGACGTTGTTATTTGATGCATTTATTGAAAAGAAAAAATATAAGAATAGAAATTACTTTTGATTGATTAATTGGGAAACTAAACTGAAAGCTTAAGAGTGTCAGCTCAGAGAACAATGAGTGATGCAATTTAATGACGCATATTGTGTCCTGATGAAGCTATCACGTTACTGTAGCGCGTCTTACATGTTTACCGTAGGCAGGATAACCGACTTCTTTGGGATCAAATTGAAATTCAAATATTTTTATTCAAAATAGGATGTGACATCACTTATTAAAAGTCAAAAAACTACCACCCATTCCAAAATGAATGCCTCAGACCTGAGAAGAATAGGCGCTACAAACTCAGCGGCTTTTTTTTTTCATCGAATAAATATGTTTACAAAGTAATATTGTACAATGAAACTTATTATTTAATAGCCTGAGGGCGGTCACTCCATTCCCAATCTGTGGTATCATTAAGAAAGTCATTTATGTTATAGTAACCTTTACCACACAAACGTTTTTTAACAATTCTTTTGAATAACGTAATACTTTTGTTTTGAACATTTTCTGGGATCTTGTTGTAAAAGTATATACATCGCCCCACAAAAGACTTACTAACTCGACTTAGCCGAGTAGTAGGCATCATCAGTTTATGTCTGTTCCTGGTGTTAACATTATGGTTATGACAGTTTCTGACAAATTCACTTATGTGCCTATGGACATACATTACATTATCAAGAATATATTGAGAAGCAACAGTCAAGATGTTAATTTCTTTGAATTTTGCTCTCAATGATTCTCAAGGACCTAGGTTATAAATAGCGTGAATAGCCCTCGTCTGCAGCACAAATATTGTATTAATATCGGCAGCGTTCCCCTATTGCAATATACCATAGGACATAATACTTTGGAAATAACTAAAGTATACTAGTCGCACCGTATCTATGTCAGTTAATTGTCTAATCTTTTTAACCGCGTATGCTGCAGAACTAAGTCTGTTCGCCAATCCTTCAATATGGGGGCCCCATAGTAATTTGGAATCTCGAGTTATGCCAAGAAGTATAGCAGATTCCACCGGTTCTATCACCTCTCCGTTTAACAAAACATTTGCATTACATTTTTGACATTTGGTACGGTAAATTTGATGTATTTAGTTTTCTTGCTATTTAACAATAGGTTATTAGCGCTAAACTATAGACAGATATAGATAGCGATAAAATATCGTTCACTTCGTCATACATAGCTTGGTTTTTTTCACTTTGAAAATCAGTGAAGTGTCTTCCGCAAACAATACTACCTTATGTTTTTTCTCTATAAGATAAGGAAGATCATTTATATAGATATGGAAGAGGAACGGTCCAAGAATAGACCCTTGTGGTACCCCCATACTGAGAAGAGTCCCAGGAGATCTCTTGCCATTCACGTCGACCCTCTCAATTCTATTGTTTAGATATGAAGCCAGAAGATCGAGCGCAGTTCCTTTTATGCCATAGTGATATAGCTTCCTGACCAGCGTTGTTAAACACAATCGAAAGCCTTAGATAAATCACAGAAGATGCCAAGTGCATTCTGCGATTCCTCCCAGGCATCAAAAATATTCTTGATTAGCTCTGTTGAGCTGCATCCGTTGTTGAACAACACTTGGAAAGCCAAATTGTTTCAAATGAAGTAACTTATGAGAGTTAAAGTAAGTAAGCATTTGGCTTAAAATTATTTCTTCAAAAATTTTACTAAGGGTCGGCAAAACCGACACAGGACGATAGTTATTCGGGTCAGAAGAGCAACATCATCAGATCTTGTGTTGCGGGATTCAGGAACAGGTAAAGAGCGTCGGGACATACCATCCTTTCATCGTTGTCCGGGCTCATGAACCGCTCTATCTTCGAGTATTGGACTCGCATGCATCATGCCGAAAATCATAAAAACAGGCGATGTTTTTTGACTGATATAATCTTATGTAAACAATATGAATCTTATAAAAAGCAGTTTGTTTTCAATTTTCCCACAAGTGAGGGTTATCACTTTAAAAACATAACAAATTATTTAGATTTGCAAGAGCGATATCTCCCGTCAATTTCCTAATATGCAAATATTGGGGTTGAGCAGGCTATCAACTGTAAAGTAGATTCTGTAGAGAAAGCCACAACCTGAGAGTTGAACAAAGCATACAAGATCTTATCAACGATACTCACGCGAACGGTTGTCTCAGTTGGAAAGAGCACTCGCATGGAACGCGAGCGACCTCTTGCTCTGGGTTTGAGTCCCGCAACGTTCATAAAATTTTGTTTTCAGTTTTATTTGTGTAATCTTATGTTTTGTTTTTACTTTATTGTATACTTTTTTAATTATTCTTACTGCTAAATATTGTGATATGGGATTTCATGCCTCAAATAAAAAACGAACGCATGTTCACCACGCGGACGCACGAATCCAATCAGTTTAAATCTAAAATTACTGCACGCAAATTCTTGCGGTAAGCTATTTCCAATATTAGTCGAATTTGCCTCAGAGGTTGTAATTTGGTTGAATGTATCAGAGAGGCGCCTGGTTCGTTTAAAATTTACTTTTCTGTTTAAAGCGTGTATGTGCTCATAATGTGGCTCGGCGTGTCACAGGCGGCAAGCTGTTCAGCTGTTGGTCGAATGAAAATTAATGAAATTCTTTGTGTTACGTCATCGGTCTATGTGAACGGTAGTCTCTGAAGGAAATGATACTTTAAACGCATTAGATCTGACTTACATTTATTATCTATGATTTGAATATGAGAATCACACTTTCGAGATGCTCACTTAACTACTATGCTATTTATATTTTATTGTTATATTTATAATGGTTTATGTGGTAAAAAATTAATATATCTCATAGAACTCTAAAGATGTCATAGAAATGTTATTAGTGCTAATTTAAACGAGTTCGAACTAACTCGAACGGTTGACTCAGTTGATAAGAGCCCTCGGGCAGAACCTGAAAGGTCGCGAGTTCGAGCCTCGTATCGTTCATAATTTTTTTACAAATTTAATTTGTATAGTGCTAATTTTATTGCATATACATGGGGCACACTAAAAGTTTTGCACTGTTAGCTAATCGGAACTATCTGAATTTCGAATGTTATTTTTTTAAACGTTGCAACCTTCTTAGTACCTTATAAAAAAAAACAATTGGCGGGAAATCATTTGTCAATGGAATTAAGTCGAAAAGATTTTAGAGCGATGATTTTTTATGATTTAAAAAGTTCTCTCTCTCCCCAACACTGTGCCGCTCGTCTTCGAAATTTTTTTGGGAGAGAAACACCTTGCTGGAGCACCGTGAGGCAATGGTTTGCTGAATTTGAGAGAGGTCGGGCTTCTTTACATGACGAATTTCGTGAAGGGCGGCCTTCAACTGCAGTCAACGAAAATAATGTGGCTACTGTCAAGCGGCTAATTGAAGAAAGCCCACGGATTACCTATGAGGCAATTGGAGGACTATAATTGGGGATTGGAAGAAACCGAATTCAGAAAATTTTACTCGAACAATTAAAAGTTCGGAAACTTTGTTGTCGTTGGATCCCTCATGAACTGACAACGGAGCAGCGGGCTCACGTGGAATGGTGCTCACAGATGCTAATGAAGTACGACAACGGGCTTTCTAATGTTGTTTATGACATTGTCACAGCTGACGAAACGTGGATTTATTGTTTTGAACTCGAAATAAAACAGCAATATTGTGAATGGGTGTTTTAAAATGAGAACAGGCCAACAAAAGTGAGGCAGGCGAGAAATGTTGGTAAAAAATTAACCGCCATCATAGTTTAACATTGCGAATTATTTTCACGAATTTATTATAATCGATCTCATGGACTTATAATTAAAGTATCTACTAATTATAATAATAATATAACAATAAATCATTCTTATATACTATACTACTTTATAGTTTAAATAAACGAAAACCGGAGTTTTGATGGAGCCGAGTTCAAACAGCCATATACCACGCAATACGCTGGCATTCTTAAAAAGATCGCGGAAACAAATTACAACGTGACTCGCTACTGCAAGACCACGAAAACTGCTTAGGGGCCTCGTCGATGCGCATGTTTGTGTGAGTGTGTCATTTCGAACATTTGTAGGTAGTTTCCGTACTGGTACATAATTATGTCTTCTGTGGCAATACTCCCGTAATAAATGTAGATACACGAAAAAGACACTTGGGAAGTTTTTGTATCAAAATACAAAACCCCATAACATTTCGTTCTTATTTACTTGTTATAATTGCAGGCAAATATTATCGAGTACAATCTATAAATAAAAAACAATTTATTTGTGTACGTTCGTACCTAAAACTCGAGAAACCCTAGGCCAACTGAAATGAAAGGGTGACGTGACCACTCCAACGAACATAGTTACGTTAGTGCCGGATAGGTGGCGCTAGTGCCTATGATTTTCATATTTTCAACCGTAGGTCGAGTCGTTATGAAATTCTGTACATGTATGAAACACATTTGAAGATATTTTAAGGTGAATTAAAGGGCACTAGGTAGCTTGCAATAGAATAAGAATTTATCTAGTAAATTCTCTTTTTATGCACAAGTATTTTTTTTCCAAAAGAACAGCTCCACTGACCCAATAGAAAAGTTCAAACAAATAATTAAAGGCGTTTGCTGTTTAAGACTTTAGTGGCGTTTAATTTTAAAAGTTTTGAGGTCGCGAGAAGAGTTCTTGATAACTTCACTAAGTAAACTGTAACTTAAGTTGAAATAGCTGAGAATACGTCTGAAATTACGGTTACGAGCCCTACTTTTATATTAAAACATACTTTTGTAAAAATAAGTTGTTTGATGATTTTTTTTAATTTAAATTATAAAGAAAATATTAAGGACAAAATAATAATTTATAGTATTAATATTAGAAAATACTAGATGACGTACCAATAAACAAATAATATAAATTTCTTCTTAAAGACTCGGATTCAGTGAAATTTTTATATAGCCTAATTTGGCATAAGGCTATATACCCAAAATTTATTTTTTGAGACCATAAAGTATAGACTTTTTCAAAGACTAAAGAAAGTATGTACTTATTTATGATTAGTGGTTGTGGTTGTAAAAATGACAGATAAAAGTAGAGAAGTAGAAAATTGTATATTATTATTGAACAAATGGAAAAGTAAAAACAATACTTTGTCGTACTAATTTAAAGTTACTAATAATACATAAGTCTCGTCTTGAAAAATTCTTAACTCGATTGCAATGGCGATACGGGCCGTGTAATTTGATCCAGTTAGTTTAATCCTCGGTTAACTTCTTTAAGTCATTAGCTTGTATTAAAGTTTCCCACTTCGCTAAATAGTGTGTTTTGATAGAGGAAAACAGATTCTTATGTTTGAAATTTAAATATATTGCACTATGATATCATTTAAGATATTAAGTAGTTTTGAAACTTTGACAAGATTTTTTCTCTTAAGATCAGCAAAGGAAACGTGATCTGAAGTGTTGAGGTAATGAGGTAATGGACATCCTCAACACAAGGGGTCAAGAGGTACGTTGCTGGCCTTTTAGTTATGTAATATATTTGCGGCACTGGTATGTAATGGGCAGGGCGTATCAAATACCATCAGCTGAACATCCTGCTCGTCTCATCCCTTATTTTCACAAAAAAATATACCGCAAAGTTTGCCTTATTCTAAATACAGAACCGTTTTAAAACATAATCATATCAGAAGTAAGACTTCTATGGCAAAATAATTTTTAAATCTAGTTTATACTTTTTACTAACCTGTTCTCTAAATCTAATGTTATTTTATCAATATTAGAAATTATTAATTAATTATTTTTATGTTTTTTAAATAATACGAATAAGTAAGTCATTTATAAATAATACGAATAATAATTTGTTGTCATCAGCCGGAAAACGTCCACTGCTGAACAAAGGCCGAAAATTTCCACGACGATCGGTCCTGCGCTGCTCTCATCCAACGTATTCCGGCGATCTTGACCAGATCGTCAGTCTATCTTGTGGGGGGCCTACCAACACTGCGTCTTTCGGTACGTGGTCACCATTCGAGGACTTTACTGCCCCAACGGCCAAAATCAACATTTACTCTTTGGTATTGCGTCACACATACACAATCAGTGGTATCCAGACATAACCGTAATGTTATAATATCTTAAAGAAACATTATAACACCGGCATTTCTCCGGACATGCTACAGATAACACAATACTATTTTAATAAACATTCCTCCAAAGCTACTAAGTAAAAACGCCTATTCTATGTTTGTAGTGCAACTATACAAAACTCATCATCAGCCGGAAGACGTCCACTGCTGGACAAAGGCCTTACTGAAACAGATCTTCACGACGACCAGTTCTGCGCTGCCCACATCCAACGTATTCCGGCGATCTTGACCAGATCGTCGGTCCATCTTGTTACCTACTGTTAGTTAGCTACCTGAAGTTTGCCTACCAACACTGCGTCTTCCGGTACGTGATCGGCATTCAAGGACTTTACTGCCCCAAAGGCCATCATCTGTCCGTCGAACGATGTGCCCTGCCCACTGCCACTTCAGTTTCGCAATCGTTTGGACTTTGGACTATGTCGGTTACTTTGGTTCTCCTACGCTCACTCTCTCTCAATCGGTCTTAATCGTTATGTCCCTCTTCTCGGTCAAAAACGTCCCATATTCTTGTGTCACTCATATAGTTATTATTGCGCTTCATTCTCCATTCATCAAAATTTTACCCTCATGCGCGTAAAGAAGTTCACATCAAAAGAGGAGTTGCCTATCAATTTGTCTTAAATTTTCTGTTTAATGTTTAACGCAAAACGAAACAGATTATCAAATCAAATCAAAATCACTTTATTCATGTAGGTCACAAAAATGACACTTATTAATGTCAAAAAAATATTTTTCTTATTGAATCTACCGCTACTTCGTAAACGGTTGAGCTAATGAGAAGAAGTAGCAAGAAACTCATTGCCACTCTTTCAAGATTTACATTTCCATCGATTTACAAATCATTTCAATTACAAAATATATTATTGTTGAATACAATATTATATATATATTTATAATCGCTTATAAAATGCTCACAGAATACCTTTATTTATTTATGATGTGTGTGTGGTTGATATATATATAAGTATATATTTCTATATATATATTTATATACATATTAAATGTGGTAGTCAAGTTTTTGTGAAAGCATCTTTATTTTATATAAAGGTACTCAAATGTCCAAAATTATATAATCGCTGATAAAGTTTTACACAAAACTACAAATCAAACGATAAAAGTTTTAAAATTCCAGGAAAAAATAGCGGCGCCACTTTCTTATGGTAATTTTAAAATGCAGATAAAACTTGCAATGGTCGTGTGAACTAGTTTGTAGTTGAGGCCGCAAATGTAGTTGCTTGGCATCGCTGCGAACCTACTCAGCACTTGGCAACCAGCCCTCGGTCAAAACTACTGAATTCTTTTCAATTAAATGAAAACAAGATCAACGCCGCGATAAACAACGCCCTAATAGCTGCTAAGTATTTCGGAGCGAGAATTTCATGCCAAAACGAGGACACTTTGAAGTTCTTAAGATGATTATCTTTGTTACCTTTTTACGTTGAACATCGTTGTTTACTCTGCAAAGAAATAGGGTTTTGTGTAGAGTTTGAATTATTTTTAAATAAAATAATTTGCTCATACACAGTCGCGTGTTTGAAATGTGTGCAGGCGTTTGAAGTTGTTAGCAATCGAAACAATATAATAATAATAATAACATTGACACACTTTTACACAAATTATCTTGCCCCATAGGCATAGCCTGTACTATGGGTACAAGACAACGATATATTTAATACAATATACTTACTTAAACATATATCAATATATAAAAACATCCATGACTCGGGAACAAACACCTATATTCATCATAATATAAATGTTAGCACCTACCGGGAATCGAATCCGGGACCTTGTAGCTCAGTAGGCAGGGCACTAACCAATGGACTATATGTGTCGTCAAATATGCTGGAGTAGGTACCTGCATTTGGGTAGTTCCTTATGTTAGGTTAATAATAAAATTAAGATGATCTAAAATATCGCAACAGCCACGGTGAATCAAATAATGATTTACAACTGATGTCTTTGCAGTGTTGAAGTGTGATTGAACAGGTTAAGAGGAAGTGAACAGTGTTTGTGTTATTTGGTTATTGTTGTTGTAATGGCGTCGTCGAATCGGACAGGACAGTGACCCGCGAGGTTGTCGGGTGGTGATCAGGTGGCGATGACGCGGGGCGCGGGTGTGCCCCCGCTCTTATCACGAGATAAGGCGGCGGCTGATAAGGCGGGCCTCGTCGCAAACGTGGGCAAGATTTCACCGTGACCAGGTCGCTCGTGAAACAGCGGCCGCCGCCCGTCATGTTGCATTCGCTGAACGCACTCGCCGGCAAGATCTCGCCGGGCGGCGGCCTTGATACGAACGCGAACAAGCATTCGCTGCCGAACAGGAACCATAAGGCGTGCTCGCCTTCGTCGCCCTACTCCAAGCCTAAGTAAGTGAATTTGTTTATCAAATAGTGTTTATCTTTTGTCGTAACATGACTATATGACGAGAATGACTTGTATATTTGACGGTAATTTGAACCTTGAGGATTTTTAGACGATTTATTAAGACCTTCTGAATAGGGGAATTGTAATGAATCGAATTAGTAAGTTTGTAAATGTACATATACATACATAAAGAAAAAATATAAATCACGTTAATTATATTATGTATTTTAAATGAATCATTTTTGAGAAAATTTATTGAATTAGTCGTTACTCTGCGGAAATCCATAATTATCCAAATGTTGTGATTTTTATTGGGTGTTGACTCAGTTGACAGACTCGAGTCTCGCGCCAGAATTTGGATGCTCTCGTGTGAGGCGCAACATGAGAGGAATCGAAGACAAATCTTCGCGGAATTTACACTCAATGAAAATCACATTTGGATTATTTTTAAGATTTCAATGATCTAACCATCTTTACAAGTTACACGAAAACACATAAAATGTCCTACTTCCATTTACTTCCAATTAGACGTTATCTAGAACACCGAGACTTGCTCGTAGTCTGTTGAAGAATCGACATAATGATAAGAGATCTTATGAGTTTAAAAATTAATAATATTTATTAAACCCATTAATAAACGTACAAACCTCACCTTTACTATACAAAAACAGCAATGGAACGTAAATTATACGCACTGGACTCTTTTTAGAAAGGACTTTTAAATATCTACATGTAGATAAATCTAAAAACCTCATTAATTTACTACACGGCTACATCATCTCTGGACCTCGCTGGAAAATAATGCCACCTCCCGTTCTCTCTTCACCCGCGCTCGTCCTGTTGCGTCAGTACGGTTTGCAGTTTCATTACTGTTAGGTACATGTCGTGATATTTTCATGCTATCACTGCTTAGTTTTTGAAGTTTCAGTTGTTACGTTTTGACGTTTGTTGTTTATAGTCCTTTTGTCCTGTGTCGCTATAATAGTTCTGTCATTAAACTAAATACTCTGTATGCTTTTGTTAATTTTTTCATTATTATAATAATTAAATCTGCATCACAAAAATACACCTTTACATTTATTAATAACACAGACAAAATCAATCGTAGTTCATTTATTAATAATAATATTTGGATATTATTTAGTGATGCTTGTTTTGCGCACCGTAACAAAGCGACGATGTGACGTCATCACATCGGCACTTACCTAGTGATCGCCGGCTAGTGTCCTCTGCCTCCGCTTCACCGCCTCCTCCCACTTGTGTCACCTGTGTATCGCAAATGTGTCCTTCTTATATATTCTTTACCTACTTTGACATTGGCATGTGTGTAAGCATGACTAGGTCATACCATTATTTAAACTACAAAAGCGTAGCACTGAAGTCCACGATATGTGAGGTTTACGTCTTTAATCATGAACGTTATCATCAGAGCATCGATGAAAGCAATCCATTGGTATGCGAATTACTTTTCAGTATTTTACAACTCATTTCGAATAAAGAACCGCTCTGCTGTCCGTTTGTCAAGAGCCGTTTTCACAGCAACACGTAGAGGTTGATTTTTAACAACTATTATAGCAGTATTTCTGGGGTGTCTTGAAGTTATTAACTTCTTTTAACAAAAATATACCGACTCAAAACATGTGCGTTACAATAAGTTAACTTAAAAGTATAAAATAATTTTCCAGCATTTTCTACTTGGAGTTTTATGGGAAAGGTGGAAAAACGACTTACGTGACACCTAATGTGATTCAAAGTAATCACCGCCGCCCACACTCTCTTGCAACGCCAGAGGAATCACAGCGTTACCGGCCTCTTAGAAAGGTGTATGCATGTTTTTGAAGGTACCCATGTCGTATCGTCCTGGAAACACCACTCAAGGAAGCTGATTGTTTAGTTGTACGTGGAAGAAATTTTTTGAATACCGCACTGTGGAGGAACGGCACACATCCAGATGGTGGAGATGATATCTAAATTTATGTCGTGTCGTGCGAAGTGGTAATTTGGCGGCAGGAATCAGATCAAACAGCTCTTTAAAACACTTCCCGTGATAAATGCGGTACAAGGCACACAATGAGGCGACTTCTCTACGCAAATCGGAGTGATCTAGCCGTGCACAGAACACTGGATCCCCGACAATTTCTAATCAAATCTGACAATTCCATGAAAAAGGACATATTCTCTCCTCAGTGGTTTGTGAGCCAATTAAGAAACTTACCATTGGTTAATTCACAAGCTCATACGTCCTCCTATTACATCGAATACATAATTCTAATTCGAATGATTTAACCTCCGCCTCATTGGTCAATAACAGCCGTTTTCAATAACGTATCTCTAGTTACGGATACATTTCTGCCACAGTTTAATAACAAGATCTCATCTATCCATTGTTATGTCCAGTATAGTTATAGTCCAATGCTTTATGTCGATTGGTTATTGAATTGTAAGTAAGCGTAAAAGGATAGATTTATCTACCTCTAGTAATTTAAACTAAGGATAGATAGGTTATTGAAAACGGCCGTTAGAGCGATAAAATTCACAGACATAAGAGAAACGAACTTATGTATATGTTAATGATTTTTGACATCTCAAGGTTTTGAAAAAACTAGTTTTATTGTATTACTTTTTTTTGACACCGCATTAACAAAATATAACATAAATACATATTCATATCATATGGTCCAAATAGCGGCCTTATCACTATATACTTATCGCTTCCAGGCAACCATTTGTTATATAATAAAAGAAAAAACAAAAGAAAGTGTCAAAAATATACACACATATACATATTATATTTAAAAAATATGAGGGTAAAAGCATACATAAATAAAGCATGCAAAAGATGATTTTTAAAGGAGGCTAATGATTGTGCTTGAGGGATAGTAAGCGGCACTTGATTCCAAAGAGTGATGACATTAATGGTGAAAGAAGAGTGATATCCAACAGATTTATGGAAAGAAACATTAAGTATTTGTTTTGCAGCATTTAGGTATTAAAATATGTATATATAAGTGTACCTTTTACGCAATACAACCATGAATTATGCCAACGCAACAGTGAAATAGATTAGACCTATTGAATTGAATGAATTGAATGTCGAGTTGTTGGTTGAATGAGTGGATATGATTCGAATTCAGGGTGCGGAGAGGGCTGCTAATAGCAAGAAATGAAAGGGTGCCTTATCGCCTCTGTCATACGTAAAAAAACCTGCAATTTGTGTATAATATTATAACTAACAGTGTGTAGTTTTTGTTATTTTGTTATTTTATAGTAAGTAATATTTATTTGTGAAAACTGCCACCAACATTTTTACAGACACAATAGATATGAACGACACATTGTATTTACGATTGATTATTGCTATATCCTTAGATAATTTATACGTCTAGATAGAGCCTTTTCCTGCTACAACCGATGAAAACAGGCCAGGTGTATTACTTAACGTGCGATAAAATCTACGTCTACAATCGCGATTTGTATGTATCTTTGTGTTATTATTATTATGAGTAGGAGATCAGATGCACTTAAATCTTAGGATCTATTGTAACCCCTGCTTGCGCGCCTAACCTCGACTTCTTATGCCTTAAGACTAAAAGGGCTATGGTGGGATCGGGGCTACTGAATAGGAGACATGTGCCGGGATTTAAATTGTATTCTCTAGACCTATTCCTTTAACTTTGGTTAGTGTGCGTGAATTGCTCAAAATAGAGGTTAACGATCAACCCCATTTTTTCGACATTTTCTATCCTAGCCTATCTCGACGTTAAAATGATCCAAAGCTTGAACAAACATTTAAAATAATGCATGCAAAGACGTTTCTATTTCGTTTTTTATTTATTTATTTATAATTATTTGGGAAACTTACAGCCTACAATGATAACTTATGAAGTAAATACAGCTGAGTGTAAGCTTAGCATGATCTTTGATTTCGTTTTTATAGTCAATTGACAGCTGAAATTATGCTGATCTTAAGCTAACACAACCATGCAAAAGTTAAAAGTTAAGTTCACGTTTTATTACCTATAGCTAAGATTTACATAACATAAGTCTGAGCAAATTCTAAGTACGCTGTATATCAGATATAGATCAGCCTTAGACGTTGTCCAAAATAATAATAAAAAAAATGTGTGGTACTGTAGATTCTTAAAACAATGGGTAAATTACATAAATATAAAAATATTATTAACATTAAACGAGTTTTTTTTTTGAGAAAATATGACGAGACCGGCAAGAAGTTCAGCTGATGGACAGACATCCTCATAACTTTACTTCCCTACTTGATTCAATCATTGAGGGAGTGGGTGTTTTTTGATTTTTGAATAGTTGCCTCTTGTTTTTAGGGGCTCTGATGCTGTTAAAGTTTTGCTTTGCTTTGTAAGTTTAGCGTTGTTACGGGTTCATTGTAGCTTGCCGTAATTGTATTTATGTAATATTAAAGCTAGGTTAGGAACTTTGTTATTCCAGTCGACAACAGTCAGTGAGTGTCCCGTCTATGTTATTTATGAGAAAACGTGACGAGCTAAACGCTTACTTTATAATAAGTAATACGTGTAGCCAAGTACAATGCAGTGTCGCTCAGAATTTTCAATTGAACCCAAAATTATGTGCGGCACCATAGTTCCGCTCGTCTATTTGTGACGTATGATGTTAAGATGGCCATTCCGCTCCTGTCTATCGTCAACGCAAACATGGTCGAAAAGCATGTTGTATGTATGTTAAACACTCCTATGCATAGTATAGTATAAGATTAATATAATGGTTCTAGTTTTCTTATTTTAGCGTAGTACTAATATTAAAGGAAACTGTTTATTAATCTAACAAAATAATATATTTTAATTTATTTCTTAGTAATTACAAAGTTTTGTATTCAAAGCAGATGTTCCAAGTGTTACAATGACCTTTCTACTAATCTCATACTAAATGAATGGGAGTGTTGAATATCAAAATTATTGATACTTAAATAGTATGATTTTTAAAAGTTATTGATGTCATTTTACCCCCCAGGTAACGTACTTTCGATGTCATTTTTAAGTTTTTTGATGTCTGTAATAGTTACGGAAATATCGCCTTGTCACGCTTACCGATTACCCCCGTATATGGTAATATAATGAAAAATAAAGACTACTGTGAAAACAAAGTAATTGACTTCTATAAATATTGTATTGTATTTTATATTGATCAAACGGCAAGTATAAATCAATATCCTGAGATAGCTAGTGAGGTATATGACCCCACAGAATCTTAAGATAGCGTTTTGGCCAACATTCGTTTTGGATAGTGATGACTTACGGTAGGCATGCGTGGTCACTAACTATGGGCCTGATGAGAAAGCTCATGGTCGCTCAGAGGGCAATGGAGAGGGCTATGCTCGGATTGCTATTTCCCTGCGAGATCGAATCAGAAATGAAGAGATCCGTAGGAGAACCAAAGTGACCGACATAGCCCAAATGATTGCGAAACTGAAGTGACAGTGGGCACGGCACATAGTTCGATGGACATATGGTCGTTGGGGCAGAAAAGTCCTTGAATGCCGATCACGTACCGGAAGACGCAGTGTTGGTAGGCAAACTATAGGTAGCTAACTAACAGTAGGTAACAAGATGGACCGGCGATCTGGTCAAGATCAAGCCGGAATACGTTGGATGTGGGCAGCGCAGAACTGGTCGTCGTGAAGATCTGTTTCAAGAAGGCCTTTGTCCAGCAGTGGACGTCTTCCGGCTGATGATGAGTTCTGTATAGTGGTACAACAAATTAAAATAGTATTGTGTTATTTGTAGCACGTCCGGAGAAATGCCGGTGTTATCATGTTTCTTTTAGATTATAACATTACGGTCATGTCTGGATACCGTAATACCACTGACTGTTTATGTGTGACGCAATACCAAAGAGTAAATGTTGATTTTTAGCTGATAAGCACAATTACAAAGAGTACACGTTTCTTAGAAGTAATGTTGGTCATTGTTTTAGATTAAAATATTTTTAGTTGCATTGTGGTTCAGGTGTTAGACATGAACGGCCTTACAAATAAAATTGGCATAAAGTTATAACTAAGCATAAACCATGAATATGTAAAATGTTTACAAATAAACATTTTGCTTACGAATGGTCTGTTTGGACGTATAACGTTTCCCGCGTTTATTTTCATGGCAGCTTGTCATTCGGAAAAATTCAGAATTGTCATTGTATTGACAGTGTTGTCAACGATAATGTAAACATTTTGCATTTTCTTTGTTTATCATCAGTTATAACTTTATACCAAGTTTATTTGTAAGGCCTTTAGACTTGAAACAAAAATTTTATATACACCACGTCATAAATCACGAGTTCCTTTGATGGTGAAAAGCATATCATTGAATACAAATTTAATTTGTGAAGACGATATAAAAGATATTTTTTTAAATAATGTCGCCATTTACTTTTGTTCGTTCGTTCGTTCGTTCATTCAAACAGGTCAAAGAGTGGCTCTGAATTTGAAAGTTATACAATTTACTATCACTTTGGAAATGTTGGCTTTAATGAAAAGAAGTGGCACGAATCTCATTGCCTCAATACTTTTCCAATTTCTTCTATTTATAATGCAAAATGTAGATGTGAATCAATTTAAACAAAAATTTTAAAATGGCAGGATCATCCACCCAATACAAAAAGCGTCCATTCATGAGCCTGACGCGGGAAGGCAGCGACCCGCCACACCTTACCGCCACAAGCAAAGTTATAATACAGTTATTTACTGATCAAAATAAAACCTTTTAAGTATTTTGGATTCGATTTTATAATTTTGTACATAATTTTACTATTCCTTATTTATATTATCAGATTATATTCCATGCTTGAAGCTGTTTATGATATCTAAAGATAAATTATTGCATTTCTGGTAGATTTGTAGTGGTAGTTACATTCATATTGCCATAAAAATATTTTTTATCAATGATGTAACGAAATAAAATGCTTACTTATTTTAAATCGTTATAACACATGATAAAATGATCATGCGTAGCGTTATATTGCTTGTATTTACTTTAGACTTACTTCAAAATATGAATTGCCCAAATATTTTAGTTCTCAGAAACTTATTTATCTCAAAAATAATCACGAATTCACTTACTGACATACTATCTGTATATAACATTGACGAAGGAGGTGTCGATGTTGTCATCACCTTCGACAATGCTGTCGGCGTTGAGTGAAAAGGCAATGATAGAAAGGTCCCTGAAATTTATACCCTTAGATCTACACGTATTAAGAAGTTTATAGGGCAAGTTTACTATTAGTACTTCGTAAATGAAAAAACATATATGCTACATAAATTAATAAAAAAATTACAAGTACCCACTTAAATTTACAAACATAATATCTTATATTTTTTTCTATTTACTTACGGCCGTTCGTCAGTAATTAACTGTCAATAATGTGAAGCTATCCCAGTATACCCGATAAGTCATTCTTATCGCCTTATATTGGCACGCATGAATTGCAATTTCCATACAAACTTCTATCGCTGGTAAGCTATTCGTCGTCCCATTGACAGACAGCGTGTACGGATAAGGTGAGTTACCGTCGTTAAGATTATTGGGACAGAAATATCAACGATAGTTACAATTTTTATCTCAAGTAGGAGATAGACTGAGTATTGGGAACGGCTGTTAAACTTTAAAATTTATTTACTTGTGTTTACTGAAATGTTGTTTACCTTTAAAAAAGGGCAGTAATGAAATGAAAACGTTTATTGTACTCATTAGATTGTTTGACCATGGCTTAAGTTCAGGCATACTATTCATTTGTTATTAATAAATAAATACCAAACAAATGAAAATAATGTCAAACAAATATAAAAAAATTAAATAATATAAAAACAAAAGGCATAAAAAGCCATTTATTTTCTCAAAATTGATTCTTTTAGATGTTATTTCTTATACTACTACCGCTTCGGAAACAAAAGGCGCTCTGAGACAGAAAAAGCGGCGCAAAAACTCTTACATTATTCCTTTTTTGCGCTCTTTTTAATGAAATATACAATATTGTACTGTCATTGCTATTTCTATAAAATAAACATGATCTAGTCCCAGGCTATCGGATCACTTAGATATTCAGCTGTGGAGTAGTAGGATTTACGACAGAGCAATTTTTTAATAAAACATAATATTTATAGATAATACCTGAACAGTGACTGGAATATGGAATAAAGTCTTGTATGTATGTATCTTATGAAGCCTACTAGAATTAGTTTCAAACAATCCCTTATTTCTAATGTTATAATAATGAAACTGATCTGAGAGACTGTCTATAACCAAGCCGATATAATATACATCTCGTTTGCTAGAAAAATCACACTTAACTAGTACAATTTAATTCCAGGTTGTCATACAATTAATTTGATAATAATAAATTAATAATATCAAATGAGAATAATGTCAAATTAATAATATTTCATAAAACAAATTTCTTACTACAAGTTAAAGTTAAAATAGTAATTTAGCCGTCAATGGAAAACAAGGCCCTTCGTGACTTGGAAAATTTTACGAAGCGAAGCGGGCAAATCGATTACCTCAAATACATGAACGTACCTAATTTAAACTAAATGGATTAGAAAGATTATTATAGAAAACTGTATGCTTATGTGGCGACAAACTCTCGCCACATACACACAATAGATGTAGGTTAAAACTAGTTTGAAGCAAGTCGAGAATAAGATACGCCGGTGTACTCACGACATAAAGGTACCAAGTGCAGTCAAGAAATCTAATTTGAGATCTAACTTATGTTGACACTCCTGTGTGTATTGTGCCAGTTTCAAATGTATGTAAAGTTCACAGCAATAGCGATATCTTTATGACAAATTATCCTTAGCTTGATGAACGTAGAGAAGAAACAGACAAGTGCGAGTCGGACTCCCCACCGAGGGTTCCCTACATATTTTATCGACGACCCATATAGCCGAATGTTTAGTGACCCCTAGTGAGCTTAGTGGTAAGCTAGAGGTTCCGGGTTCGAATCCCAGTAGGTGCAATCATTAATATGATGAATATGGATGATTGTTTCCGAGTCATGGATATTTATATGTATTTATGTATGTTTAAGTAAGTATATATTTTATTTAATTGTCTTGTACTCATAGTATCTATATACTCTCAGGCTATGCTTGGGGCAAGATAATTTGTGTAAAAGTGTGTCAATATTATTAATATTATTATGATTTAATTACAAATGTATAGTTTCAGATTATCGTCCATACTTATTTTGGTATAACTTGCCAAATTTCATAGTTCAAGGTTCGGAAAATACCCTATAAATTTTTCTTCCATTGGATGTAGAAATATATGTTTTTATCGGCATGAACGGCCGTATCTCTTTATTACGTTAACTTTGAAGTTTGATTTTTCACAGCTTCAAGAGACTCGACTGTAGGCCCGAATATACCGTTTTAATTTCTACTCGATACCTCCACTTGTTCCAAGATAAAGTTAAAGAGTCTTGACACACAGACGGTATAGTCCTATAAGGACGGAATATTTATTAGGACTTTTGAGGTACGGAACCCCAATAAATATTATATTTATTTTATAAACTTATGTTGATACCTATGTTTTCAAACCTAAAATTGAAGCCATAATCATTTATATAAAACCCTCAGCTAATACTTTTTGTTCATAAACGAGTATTCATGAGTATTTGGTTTAGTTTTTGTTTTTGTTCAGTTGGGTTGGCAACTTGTTGTTGTCGTCTCGTATCAAATCTCGCTAAAATAACGCTTTGCATAAAGTTGACAATTATTGTTGAAATAACTCTCGCTGAATTGACTTAATTAATTAAGTTAAATTGTACGCAATCCACGATAACACCAGAAGGCAATACTGTTAATATTAATTTACTCTCTGTTAGAAGTGACAAACTCCAGTAATAACTTTCGTGAAGGTATTTGTTTATGTCGCCTTATGTGAAGGATATTTCTAATATATACAATTCTCATGTCGCGGTGTTTGTAGTTAAACTCCTTCGAAACGGCTTGACAGATTCTCATGAAATTTTGTGTGCATATTGGGTAGGTCTGAGAATCGGACATCTATTTTTCATCCCCCTAAATGTTAAAGGTGGTCCACGGCATTTTTTTTTATTTGTGTGATTATGAGTCAGCATTAAAAAATACATAGAACTTCAAATTTTCACCCATCTACGATCAACAGTTACTTTTGTACCGCGATTTTAATATCGGCAATACAACAACGTTTGCTGGGTCAGTTAGTTATAATATAATATTTTGGTATTACGACCGCCTTATTCAATATGGCGGAAATCTTATAAAAAGTTTTGCGTATATTTTGCACTCTTCTTAAGAATGTATTAGAGTTACAATATACTATCGTATAAACAAACAAATCGTAGGATAGAACACATCTAGCGGAGATACAGAGAGATAGAGAGTCGTAAACAGTCAGCCATGCTTGGATTTAATTTTTGAATGTCTAACTAGTCAACTAACACATTGACAAATCCAAATTGGTGCCGCATCATCGGGTTTTCAGACTGTCTATACGCTATGGTAACAACCTGCCTAATCTCTAAGTCTATTATCCTATTCAATCATAAAAACAAATAATATATTTGAGGCACAAATTTACCTATTCATTTATTAACATTCATTAACAGAATTATGTTCTTAAAAATTTTGTTCGAAATTTATATTAATTTATTTTTTTAAACCTGTATATTCGTGAGGGGCTAGGCAGAGGTATATCACATGTTCAAATAAAAGTAACTAATCTATGTCAACGAAATGACACTTATGAATGTTATAAGTTATACGCTAAGCATTTACCAACACGTCAGATCGCCATTATTTTAAACCATCATTTACGGCTTCATCATTTTATAAATCTTAATTACAATCTATTCTATTTTTCTTATTCTTCTAGTGTTCTTATTTGACGGGTAGTGATTGGTGCTAATATTTAACCAAGTCTTTATTCTTAAATTTCAATATACTATGTGAAGCGATGCAACAAAAATACTGAAATATCAAAAACTTAATGATCTACATCAGTAAGTACCTTACACAAACAATAAGTAGAAGCTCTAAATTTAAAACGCTTTTAACTTTGAACACGATTCATATATTGGACCTTAAAATAATATGGCTAAATTACATCAATAGAGTATATTACAATTAATATACTCTATTGATTGAAAAGAGTGGCCGTTGAGTTTCCTGTATGTTCTTCTCACGAGCTCTACTTTTTCCGAACATAATATGCTAGATTTAGTAAGTGACGAATCAAAAGCGCTTAGTTATAGTCTAATTGAATGAAGTTTATGACTTTGTGCTCATTAGAAGGAATCACTACCGAATCACACGCCAGTAGGCTTCATAAGATCCATAATAGCTTTAAGGGTAAATGTATACGCTTTTATAATAAAGTCCACGCCACTGTTCAGGAATTATCTATAAATAAATTTAAATGTTTTCTAAAAAATCGCTCTGTCGTAAATCCTATTACTCCACAGCTGAATATCTAAGTGATCGGACAGCCTGGGACTAGGTTATGATTATTTTATAGCGATAGAAATGACTGTAAAATATTGTATATTTTTTATTGAAAAGAGCGCAGAACAAACTAGAATGCTGTGAGAGTTTCTTGCGCCGCTTCTACTCTCTCAGAGCGCCATTTGTTTCCGATGCGGTAGTAGTTTCTAGTATATTAGAAATGACATCAAAAAGAATTCTAAAGAATTCAATTTTGAGAAAATAAATGCCTTTTATGCCTTTTAATAACTGCTGATGCTCCGTGCAGAGCACGCCACGGTCTTGGTTGGTTACAGAACGGTCTATTGGGTGTCATTACATTATTTTCTATATTAAACATTTTGTTCCTGTTTTCATTTTTTGTGATCTGTTATAAAGAACACATTACTGCTCACAGTTCTTTTACAACTTTGCAAAATTCTCAACAAAAGTTCAGCCATAATATCTTTTAAATTCATAATAAACCAACTTTCATAAAATCCATATAACCCAGTTTTAACTTCTCTTTATTAATTTCGCGATGGTCACTTTAAAAATTATATCGTATCTGTGATGTTATTGTGTGCATCGAACACTACAATTTAGGGTAACTTTACACGAATGGTACCCAGTGAAGGAACCCGATTAGATCCTCGAGTTAACAGAGTGCGTATTACTATTAAAATAAATAAATATACAAAAAGTTTATTTTCGTTACCAAGTATGTTACATCAAATTGTCACACACAAAAACATATTATTATTGGTTTGGAGACAAATATACCGACAAATTGCTGCGCAGTTTGGCAGAATGCTATGTATATTATATCGCTATGTAATTTTATTTCTGAAATAAATGATTAAAAAAATATTTTAAAAGTATTTGGTACATAGTTGTGTTCAATTAAGAAAATACTTATTTTATAATACACTTTTTAATAAATTATGTTAAAAATCTGTGGAGGTTATAAGATGGTAAAAGTTGTGTGGTGTAAATGATGATAGTGGAGGTTTATAAGCGAGGCAGTGAGTTTTGAGATTTGTGAGTGATCTATGTGTGATTTGGATGTGTGTGATGAGGGTTGAGGAGTGTTTGAGTCAGTGTGTAGTATTTGTGATCAATTATGTGTCAAGTTTGTTTAAAATCTAGTGTCATTATTAATCTACAAATCCATTTAGTTTAGTAAATGCTCATCTGTCACTGACGAAATGGTCACAGTTACTTGAAATAAACATCAAATTATACTAAAACATATGTATGTATAAAAATTAACTGATATTACATTTTTGCATACAAGTGTTTGATAATAATAATATGGTAAAAAAAATTAACATTCATAGTGTCATTTCCTCGACCTAAATGTATAAATAAAACGATATTGATTTGATTTTATCTAGAACGATAGATTGGACAGCCAGCTGAACAGAAATTAATTTTAATTTCCGCCGAATTCCACCTTCGCACGATATACCACAAATTAGGACAATTATCCGCATCATCGGGATGTGTGGCGGTCCTCCACAGTGAGGTTTTCAAGGAGCTTTCTTCCACGTGCTACAAAGTTGTGGAATAAGCTTCCTTGTGCGGTGTTTCCGGGGAGATACGACATGGGTACCTTAAAAAAAAGCGCGTACACCTTCCTTAAAGGCCGGCAACGCTCTTTTGATTCTTCTGGTTTTGCAAGAGAATGTGATCACTTAACACCAGGTGACCCGTAAGCTCGTTTATCCTCCTATTCCACTAAAAAAATAAAAAATAAAATTGATTAACGGTATACTTACGAGTAAATATTTTATTCATATTAAGTGCGTATTAAAATACTGAGTTTGATATAACTACTGTTACATATATTAATTGTAAAGTATCCTAGAAAATAAAGAATCCTGATAATAACAGAATGACTACAGTAGAATTAATATTATTTCAGTTTAGAACGGACGTTATCGTATCGATATTATTAGTGTGAATTAGTTGCGATAGCGGATATCGATCGAGATAATAATATATTATACCTTCTTGGAGTACTTGTTTTGTCGAGCCGCGCACATGTTGTAACAATGCTCAGAGTTGGTGATTCATTTCTCTCGTTTTGTTTGTATATTGAATATAATGTTATCGGTTCCCTAGCCATTTGCGTGCGCGATCCTTACTAAGCGGTAACTAAATTTAGTCCTATTATGCATAATGTTATTTCATAATAACAATGTACTTTAGATGTCATGTATTAAGTTTGTAACATTTTTGTATGGAAATCACTAGCAGACCCGGAAAACGTTGTTTTGCCATATAAATTAAGTACCCCACGCTCTTTTATCTAAGTTGCTTGACTGAATTATTTGTATCGCGAATACATAGGTATAAAAATATAGGTTTTGGATAAGTAATCACCACTATATTATACCAACATGACATACCACAAATAAGGATATCATATCCACCATCTGGATGTGTTGTGTTCCTCAACAGTGCGTTTGTCAAGGAACTTTTTCCACGTACAACCAAGCTCTGGAATGAGCTTCCTGCGTTTTCAGGATGACATGTTATAAAAACCGCACTTTAGAGGAACGCCACACATCCAGGTTATGGGAATGATATCCTAATTTGTTTTCTGGCAAGCTCAGCGTAACAATCACAAACAGAATATGTTAATTGATATAATATGCAGCTCCGTCGGGGTCGCCCGCTAGTTAATAATGGGACGGAACTTCAATTGACCAATAAAATTAGGAGATAAAACTTAAATTATTCATATTTTAATAAGAAATTTGATTTAGAACATAATTAAATTATTCATATTTAATTAAAGCAATGTCATTGCTTAATGTATTAAGGTCAACTAAAAATATTTTTTAACTTATATTTACGAGCCCATCTGTCTTCCACACAATGTGTTGCAGTTTGATCTCTTGGTGTCGTATTTTACAGCATCTGTGTGTACAGAAACAGGCCGCAGGTTTATTGATGCATACACTACGAGAATTACCAATCAAAAGTATCGTTTGCAAATTTACGACTGCCAAAGTCTGGAACGTTAATACGACAAGGCGTGAGGTTTTTTTTATTCAAAATCAATCAGGATTTAAAATCACTGGACGTCTTAAACTACTACCCATTCGGAATAGTGTGTCTCAGATTTTTATAAAGAAACTGCGCTGAGTTTCTTGCGCCCGTTCTTCTTATTGTTAGGGTACACTATTTCGGAAGGGTGGTTGTTTTTGACGTTCAATAAGTGATTTTAAGTCCTATTTTGAATAAAAATATTTAAATTCGTAAGCATGATCATTGTTTCAAATACTTTACCTTTTGAAAGTGGGAGAGTCACGCTGCTTTCTTATGACGTCAGCACAATCGGGCCAGACTCATCCGGGTTACTTACCACACTCGCACAGAATACCAGCGTGAAGTAGCGGCCTAGTGCCGCTATGTTTCGCATAGGTTAGTGTCGAGGACCGGAGGCCATCCCCCCCCCCCCACAAACAAAATATGAGAGCCTTATTTAAAGAGAAATTACCCCAGGAGGGTACCGGCTCTTGTAGAGCCGGAAAATCCCTCCCCGAGCATTTGCGCTCGGGCTGCCCCTCGTATTCTGGGGAGGGCACAGTACCGCGTATGTCACAGGACAAACAGGGCAGCAACACCACGGCATCCCGCTCCACGCTTAATGTGGACTTTTGTAACATCCAGTCCACCACCACCTTGAGACGGCACAGCCGGCCTTGTGTTTCCTTACGGAGACGCAGATATCTCGACCTAGCGATACGTCATATTTAACGTACCCCGGGTACGAAATTGAGCATAATTTCATGCCTCATGCCGGGGTATGTGTGTACATTAGGGAGGATATCTGCTGTCGCCGTCTCGGCAATTTCGAGTGTAGGGACTTGTCTGCTCTCTGGCTCCGCGTAGATTTAGAGGACCGCGTCCGCATCTATGCGTGTGTCTACAGGTCCCATAGTGGTAACGCAGAAACGGATCACCTCATGGGCTGCGTTCAAGCGGCATTTGATGACGTGCTTGCTCAGATCCCCTCCGCTGAAATCGTAGTCTTGGGTGATTTCAACGGGCACAATGCCGAATGGCTTGGATCACGTACCACAGACTACGCAGGGCGATCTGTGCATAATATTGCATTGGCGTATGGTCTGTCCCAATTGGTTGAGTCGCCGACGCGGCTCCCGGATGTGGATAGCGACATGCCGTCCTTATTAGATCTTATGCTACACATCCCGATAGTTACCAGGTCTCTGTCGACGCCCCTCTCGGAACGTCCGACCATTGCCTGGTCAGGAGTGTAGTGCCTATCCGACGCCAACGTCGCAGACCACCAGCGAACCGCCGCGTTTGGCACTACAAGTCAGCAGATTGGGATAGGATGCGTTCCTTTTTTGCATCCTAGCCTTGGGGCAGGGTTTGTTTTCCTTCGGATGATCCTAGTGCCTGCGCAGTTGCAGTAGCCGATGTGATACTGCAGGGCATGGATATTTTTATACCAAGCTCTGTAGTACCGATCGGTGACAGATCACAGCCCTGGTTCGATGCGTCAATTAAAGCAGCATCTGACTGCAAAAAACAGGCGTATCGAACTTGGGTTGCGGCGCTGGGCTCAAAGGATCCGAACTCCAAAGTTCTGAAGAGGAAATATAACCGTGCCTCCAGATTTTTTAAGCGGCAAATCGCCCGTGCGAAATAGAAGCACGTCGTCAAAATTGGCGAGCAGCTTTCAAGTTATCCGACCGGAACACGCAAGTTCTGGTCGTTGTCGAAAGCTGCTCTTGATAACTTCAACCAGCCGTCCATGTCGCCGTTGCACATGAGGAATGACATCCTGGCCCATACGGCAAAAGAGAAAGCCGATCTCCTGTGCACTCTTTTTGCCTCCAACTCGACTCTTGACGACAACGGAAAAACACCGCCGACCATCCCGCGGTGTCAGAGATCCATGCCTGAAGTACAGTTCCGACAGAAAACTGTTAGGCGAGCTCTGTGTTCGTTGGACGTCAGGAAGTCGAGCGGGCCGGATGGCACATTTCTCCAATCGTGCTTAGAAAGTGTACCCCTGAGTTGACGCCGGTGCTAACGCGTTTATTCCGGCACTCTTATTCAAAAGGCGTAGTCCCTGATTCATGGAAGTCAGCCCTTGTCCATCCGATCCCAAAAAAAGGAGACAGTTCGGATCCGGCAAACTACAGGCCTATTGCTATTACCTCCCTACTCTCCAAAATCATGGAGAGCATAATTAACCGCCAGCTCTTGGTATACCTTGAGGGTCAGCAGTTGATCAACGACCGGCAGTACGGCTTTCGCCATGGTCGGTCAACTGGCGATCTCCTGGTATACCTAACACATAGATGGGCGGCGGCTATTGAAAGCAAAGGGAAGGCCTGGCAGTTGATCTGGATATAGTGAAGGCCTTTGATCGTGTATGGCAGAAGGCGCTCCTCGCAAAACTTCCATCATTTGGGCTTCCCGAGAGCTTATGCAAGTGGACCTCCAGCTTCCTCACTGGGCGCAGCATACAGGTCGTTGTCGACGGACATTGCTCGAACCCGAAGCCCGTGAATGCTGGAGTGCCCCAAGGCTGTGTGCTATCTCCCACGCTGTTTCTTCTGCATATCAATGATATGTTGGACACCGCCAACATGCATTGCTATGCAGACGACAGCACTGGTGATGCCGTATACACGGGCCATGCAGGTCTCTCTCGGGAAAACGTCGACCAGAGCCGGGAGAAACTTGTGTCTTCTATCGAGTCCTCTCTCGAGAAGGTCACGGAATGGGGTAAGTTGAACCTTGTCCAATTTAACCCCCAGAAGACTCAAGTTTGCGCGTTTACCACTAAAAAAACCCCATTTGCCGTATCACCGCTCTTCGAGAACACTTCCCTTAAAGCCTCGCCTAGTATCGGAATACTGGGTCTCGAAATCTCGAGCAATTGCGAATTCCGTGGCCATCTGGAGGGCTAAGCCAAACTGGCTTCAAAGAAACTGGGCGTCATAAATAGAGCACGGCAATACTTCAAGCCGGCCCACACATGGAGTATTGCTGTCATCTCTGATCTGGCCCACCCCAGTATCAGCTCGATCCATTTGACCGCGTGCTCTTTGAACGGCTGGATCACTTGGCGTTGCGTAGAGACGTCGCTTCATTGTGTGTCTTCTACCGCATTTATCACGGGGAGTGTTCCGAAGAGCTGTTCAACCTGATTCCTGCCGCCGAATTTCACCTTCGCACGACACGCCACAAGTTAGGATATCATCTCCACCATCTGGATGTGTGACGGTCCTCCACAGTGCGGTTTTCAAGGAGCTTTCTTCCTCGTACCACGAAGCTGTGGTATGAGCTTCCTTGTGCGGTGTGTCCGGGACGATACGACATGGGTACCTTCAAGAAAAGCGCGTACACCTTACTTAAAGGCCGGCAACGATCTTGTAATTCCTCTGATGTTGCAGGAGAGTGTGGGCGGCGGTGATCACTTAACACCAGGTGACCCGTACGCTCGTTTGTCCTCCTAGAGACGTCGCTTCATTGTGTGTCTTCTACCGCATTTATCACGGGGAGTGTTCCGAAGAGCTGTTCAACCTGATTCCTGCCGCCGAATTTCACCTTCGCACGACACGCCACAAGTTAGGATATCATCTCCACCATCTGGATGTGTGACGGTCCTCCACAGTGCGGTTTTCAAGGAGCTTTCTTCCTCGTACCACGAAGCTGTGGTATGAGCTTCCTTGTGCGGTGTGTCCGGGACGATACGACATGGGTACCTTCAAGAAAAGCGCGTACACCTTACTTAAAGGCCGGCAACGATCTTGTGATTCCTCTGATGTTGCAGGAGAGTGTGGGCGGCGGTGATCACTTAACACCAGGTGACCCGTACGCTCGTTTGTCCTCCTATTGCATAAAAAAAAAAAACTTTACCACACAAACGTAAACTTTGGAATAATTCTTTTGAATTTCGTAATACATTCGTTTCGTACATTTTCTGGAATCATATTGTAAAAGCGTATTCATCGCTCAATTAAACATTTACTAACCTTGACTTTATCGAGTCGTAGGCATAAGAATTTTACGTTTGTTCCTCATGTTGTTAACATTATGATTGTCGCAGTTTCTAGCAAATTCCTGAATGTGCTTATGAATATATAAAACATTATTAAGAATATATTGAGATACACAAATAAAAATGTTTGTTTCTTTAAATTTTTCTCTTATTGATTCTTTAGGACCTATGTTTTAAAAATGGCGCGCGATTTTGCAGCACAAAGATATATTAATATCAGCTGCACTGCCCAAATAACAATACTGTGAAAATAACTAAAATAAAGTAGTCGCGCCGTATCTATGTCGGTTAAAAGTTATAAGCGATAAAAATATTAAATTCTAATTCCTTGCGGGATTACAGTTGATTACATTACATTGCTACGTACTTTTATAACCTTCTCTTTTATAGAGTAACTTACGCAGCAATGGAATGATGTGCAATATGACGAATATATTAAGAATTTCACAGTGAAATCTATGGTAACTACTATCAAATTAAAACAGCGTTTCATTAATAAATTTCGTATGAATAAAATTAATATCAAAATATTTTTTTGTCAATTAGTTTCATTAAAAGTACACTTGCTTCCGCAATAGATAATTTATACAACTAGATAGAGCTTCTCGAAATCGCAACGCATGAAATAGGCCAGGTTTATTACTTTAGTGTGCATGACAGCTTAGTCCTACAGTCGCTACACGTCGATCACGAACAAACACGAATACTATTTTTTAAGTTTTTCATACAACGTACGGTACGTTAAAGACAGAAAGTACCAAAAGTTGATAAAAGATTACGTTTTGAAATGCCTTTTGCAATACGGGCTTAAGATGATCGGGATCAGTTTGGCGGGATTGGGTCGTGTCACCTTACTTTACGCTACAGGTCGTTAAAAAACGTATCAAAGCTCTGTTTCTATTTTTTATTGTCAATCTTACAGATAGATGATTCTGGTCGTCTGCTTGTAACATCACAAACTCACATAGAACAAGTGAAAGTTTGGGCGTGGGCAATTATTAGTCGACTTGAACTGAACAAGCATTACACAGCAGCGTGATAGCTCAGTCTAATTCAGTATCAAGAAAATAAAGTGCTTGGTACTCATAAAGAAGCTTTCACTTCAATAAACACAGTAACATAAATGTGGAACCCTTAAAATTTTGTCACCGTTCGTATTTTCTATTATCTACCCCAATAATATAGTAACGGATTAAATTGACGAACACTGAAGGGCAAAATTATCTGTAATACTTGATAGTTAATGAATACAAACAATATATGATGTAGGGTAGACAGTAAAGGTGAATAATCATTGGTATATTTGTGGGTAGTTAAAAAAACATTCAAATAGCGATTCTGTCATTAGAACGACACTGCAGTAAACTGGAACTGTAACACTCATAGTTTGGTCGCCTGTTGATCGTTTTGTGTGTGATATTGATAAGGTGGCTTGTAATCTAACGATGTACGGTGTTATCAGAGATAAAGCGCTGGCAAACAAGTACACATGGAACAGAAACTACAAAGATATTTCATTGCTGAGGTAAATTATTGTGTTTGATTTTTTCGATCGTGCGTCGCGTTTCACATTGAAACAATGATCATGATTTCGAATTGGGAAAATGAAGGGTTATACTAATTCTAAATTCTTATTATCGAGTTCAAATATTTGTATTCAAAATACGATTAAAAATCCCATACTTGACGTCAAAAACAACCTATCCGAAATAGTGTACCTCAGACCTGAGAAGAACGGGCGCAAGAAACTCAGCGCGCTCTTTATAAAAATGTGGATTACAATGTTATGTTATGTTACAGTTCATGTCTGGTGTTCGCTCCATTCTTAGTCTGTAGTATCATTAAGAAAATCATTTATGTTATAATAACAATTACCACACAAACGATTTTTAACAATTCTTTTCAATTTCGTAACACATTTGTTTTGTACATTTTCAGGTATCTTGTTGCTAAAACATATATATATATATATACATCGCCCAATAAAAACTTACTATTATTCGATAGGAATTATTTGAACCTTGAATAAATTATGTATAGCGTCATAGTTAACGTAAACTAGTCATACATTAATTTTGCATTCGATTCCTAAGGAGTTACACGAACTTCTGACTAAAACATACAAAATCATTCGCGGCGTTTTAAAAACTATTTTATTTGTATATATTTATTGTTGTTTCTTATTACATAATATTAAAATTAACACCAGGGAATGTACATACAGATGTTTAACAAATATTCATTAGAAACTGTAGCATGTTCATCATATTCTAACCTCAATCATTGTAATGAAATGAAATGATTTATTTGTATGAATCACGGTAACATAGTTGTTAACAATTAATTGGTGTACAGCACAATTCGCCAATATATCGGCATACAAATATTTGATTGTCAATATTGGAATATTATATTTAATTTATACTTATACGTTCTTAATACACATTACATAGCTTTAATTCAATAATATAATATAAAATAAACATTAGTTTGTAGGTACCTCTCAAAAGCGTGACTTTGTTCATACCACACAAAATGCTGAATTATTGTTTTAATTGAATGACGGTTTAGAAACATAATTTTAAAATTTTTATGCTGATATTAGATTTTTCTCCTTAAAACTAATAAAATTAGTTATATTATGTTCTAACCTACTTACTTAAACAACTGTTTTTATGACAAAATTAAGGCTTTTATTATTTTTATTATAAATCAAAATAATTTCTGAATCTGAAAATACATAATATGTTTTATGGTGTAATTGAAAAAGCTGCTGGCAATATCCATGAAATTTGATTTAAGATCATATCAAATTTTGAATTTGAATTTTGAGACAATTTAATAACCCCTCTGAGAATAAAGAAACAATTAGTAAAACAATATGTTTGTATTGTATTGGCATAATAAAGTCCCTTGATTTATTTATAATATAGTTTCTTTATTTTGAAATCTTTAATATAGTGTATCTATACACATTATGATTCCTTTGCTAAGAATCATATTGATATCTTTTATCGTTCAAAAATAATGAATATGTTTCTGTCGTTATTGTTTGATAAAAAACTGCGTATGATAAATAAATTTATTTAAAAGTTTATTTCGAAAAAAACATGAAAAAAAGTGTTGGAGCTTCTTAAAAACATTATGCCTTTACAGGTTCGCTGTCAGTCAAATAAACACAATACTTCATAAAACAAATGCAGACCAATATGCATGGAAGATGGATTATAGGTAATCTAAAGCCATCTTTATGTCAAAAAGGCTTGTGGGTAGAGCTGAACTGTTTGCTCGTTTGCTCTGTATAGTAAAATATATCTTTATAGCATGAGGAATGGATAATATAAATGCCACTAATATAGTAATGGTATGCGCTTTATAGTGGAAACATCTTCATTGCATGAAGAATGGGAAAGAATCATATAAATGGCACTAATATGATAATGGTATTCGCTCTATACTAAAACATCTTAAAGGATTAAGAATGAGAAAGTATTATATACTTAAACGAAACTAATATAGTCATACCAGTTGGACCTTCTTAACACGGGATGGTAACTTAGATGGTTAATTAAGATTTACAAGAATACTAACCGACACTCCTTTGTAAGGACGTATTTTTATTTATTTAATTATTACCGCTTACAACTAGATGCACGTCTCTTTTTCATCACCTATTTTAATAGAAAAAATAAATTTCTCACAATTTTATGTTTTCCTAGTCATTTATACTTTTAGAGGGAATTTTTAGTAGAATTAACCTTTGCATTGTATCTCGTTTTTGGTTCTCGGTTAGAAATAAAGATATTATTACAATTCATTTTAGTTTTTATACAATAACTATTTTACTATTATAGCATAGCTCTTATAAAGCGAATGGAAAATTTAGTTCAAGAATAAGGAAATATTTAGTTTACTTTTCAATGCAATTTATAAATACTTTTGACATAACTTTTTACCTCTCATGGTTTTGAACAATGTTACTAAAAAGCGTATGTGTGGCGTTATATGTCATTGAACCATTGAATCCTCATCTGCTACGTATTTGAATTAATGTGTTTTTCGACACTTTAGGTTGGCAACGCTCTTGTGATTCCTCTGGATCTACTAGAAAGTATGGTCCTCTTTAAAAAAACAATATTAAACAGCATACTGATGATTTCGTCACAATGATCCCTTGTACAATTGGCTTGTATTATTGTCTTAAACTGCCGGAGAAACTGAAAAAAATCTGTAGATTATTGTCAATATCTTCCAAAAATTTCTCTGTCTGTATAAATCTGTTAATAATTTTGGCATTCTTGCGACAGCTAATCGCAGGTAATTATCGAGCGATAGATGACTTGTTATGTGTTACTAACATATTTTTTTTTTGTTGTTTCAGTGGGATGAATATGATGGGCATAAATAATAATAACAACACAAGTATCAACAACAACAACAATGAAGAGAAAGAAATGCCAGATCCTGATTACATTAAGGTAATAATTCAGTTAATAATTGAATGGTTATTGATTGACTAGAGGCCGACTTTAAAAAACTAACCAGTGGCAGGCTCCTTGCACAGGATGCCGCCTAGATTATTGGTACCACAACGGCGCCTATTTCTGTCGTGAAGCAGTAATGTGTAAGCATTACTGTGTTTCGGTCTAAAGGGCGCCGTAGCTAATGAAATCACTGGGCAAGTGAGACTTAACATCTTATGTCTCAAGGTGACGAGCGCAATTGTAGTGCCGCTCACAATTTTTGAGTTTTTCAAGAATCCTGAGCGGCACTGCATTGTAAATTGCGTATCAATTACAATCAGCTGAACGTCCTACTCGTCTCGTCCCTTAATATCATAAAAAAAAACTCTTTGTAATTAAGAGTTATTTAGAGTCTCGATTCGATCCTGAATCTGGTAGTCATTATGTCAATCCTATTTTCAAAGTACATGTTATATTCTAGATGACTTTAATTTGTCACATTCAAACTAAACCCATCTGAAAATACCAATAAAGGAGTTGAGAAAAGAGATCCCAAAAACTATCCAAAGACTAGTTATTAATACGACAAAAGCAGGAAATGGATTATAATATCAATCTAATTCTGTTAAAATAATGCTAAATCTTGATGACTATTATCTAAAACGTCTATGAATAGTATATATAATCTATATGTTTAAATTATGACCTATATTTGTTGAACTACGGTAGAACCCGCTTACTACGATATCTTGTAGAATACACCATTTTAAGCCAGTCCCTGCAACTCACGACATGTTTTCATACATTTACAATTAATACGAATCGTCATCTCGTTTAATAGGCTAACAATAGCTAATGTATCAAAATATTTCTGTCAAACCAAAAGTGATTAGTATTTTCTTTGATTAACGTGAGTGTTACACATTTAAATAAAACACTTTTAAAGGATTAAAACGCGTGTAATTGTAGCGGTTTTAAATTAGATGTTTGCGTAAAAGTTACATTTTTATTTTAGTTAATCCGACGTTTCAAGACCTTTCCAGATCTCGTTTTCAGTGGGGCTGCATGTAAAACCGTTACAGTTACACGTGTTTTAATCCTTTAAAAGTGTTTTATTCAAAAGTGATCACTTTAAATAACCTAATTAAAATGACTAATAATAATTATGATAATTTAATACCTACCATTACTCAATGATATTTAATACTATAATATCATTGCTATTACTACCAATATAAGATATAAGAACACAATATTATGTAGTATGTTTTATTTTCCTATCTTAAATGAAATTGTCTTAAGCGGGTTTTACTGTACTTGTTATCTCTACATACTTTTATATAAATAAACTCAACAGTAGCTCTTTTAAAAGTAGTCTGAATTATTATACCTTCTACGGAACCTTCTTCGACATACAATTGATCGGTTTTTTTGGTCTCGTACCGAATCCTAAAAAATAAATGTAAAATAAGCCCGCATGTGCGAGACCAGCATAATATTTTTACACGATGCCTCCTTCTTATTTTCAACGAAAGCCGAATAAATCCAACAATCGCGGGAATTTTAGGCGGCTTTACGAACACTTCGATCTTGGATTTGAGAGATGCGAAACATAATAAACAATATGTATTTAAGTTTGGCTGAAAATAATCCAATCCAAAAGCCAATCATATACTTATACTTAATACCATCTTAAGTCAGCGCAATACAATATGTCCTTCAAGTTTGGTATTTCAATGAATGAATGAACTTTTATTTATTTTGGAAGTAAAACACTTGTTGTAGATTCTAATATTAAAACAATAGTAACTGTAGTTGCTTAATATTATCAATAGTATTAAGAGTTTTTGATGATTTGATGCTCTGCAAGGCCGTATACGATGAAAATTTTGTCTAATCGCACCCCAGTGTTAGGTATCGTCTTAAATGGCTACAATTGTACGACGACACGATGCATTCGGTCGTGGCCAATTGGCATTACAACGGTAGGTTATCCGAGCATGATAGATATATATACTCGTATATAATATAGCACTACCTCCCGTTCTGTGCCCCTAAATTGTTGATTATTTTTGGTAAAATTTTAATCAATAATTTTATTGAGTTTTATTAAAATACTCAAGACAGTTTCCCCTCCAGAATACAAATATCTTTTTTAATATACTTAAAATAGCTTATATATAAAATGAAAAGTTATTGAAAATAAAGGCTTTTTTCCCTTTTTTTATCGCGCGCAGTAAAACATATCTAGTTTCGTCCAATCTTAATTAAACTTTTTCAAAATTCCTACATGTGTTTAAAAATGCAAAAACTTCGACATATTGAATTCTTCCACATAATTACAATTTTATGAAGACGGTTCAGCATCATGTCCCCTGTTCATGAGTCAATGTTACACGACATGCAATAATATAATAAAATATAATGTGCAAATTATTAGTAAACGTTATAATATTTAACTGTTACATCAGTGACCAGTAATTAAGCTTTTGAAAATGATAAAAAGTGAAAAAAATAGTAAGGTGAAACCCATTCGAAATGGAAGAGAATATAACAAAAATGAAAGGTAAAATAAATTACGGGAGATCTGAGGTCGGGAAGTGCAAAAGGGAGGTGTTTATACAAGGTTACAAGTCCTATGGAAAAATGTTAAATAGCAAAGGTGTAGATAATTAAAATAACTTCAACTTTGATTTTGCACTGTTTTTACAAAACCACAAAATTAATGTGAAAAATTCAAATATTATCATTACAAATTTTACAAAGAAATAATCCCACGAAATTTGGTTAAAACTATCTTTTAATATCCCAGATACACTGTAATTTGTTTGATTTGGAATTAATAATTTTCTCACCTTATTTTAAGTTAAAATGGTAAATTATTCTTGGTTCTCAGAAAATGCGGAGCAACGGAAAAAATAGTATCCGAAAACTATTTTAAACCATTTTGGGGTATACATTTAAATTTGCACTTTAATTACTCAAAAATGTGAGATTCCATGCTACATTTTAAACATAAAAATTGGAAATTAAAATATGCTACTATAATTAACAACCAAATAAGATAGTAAAGTTAATATTTAATAAGACATCTACAATACTTTATATCTTCTTTAAGTTATATGCGTAGATACCTATTTATTGCTATTTTAAGATAACTTATTAACCTGAGTGACTAAATAATCAAATCTATTTATAAATATAAAAAGGATAGTGATTCAGTGTTATATTCATATATCATTACACTTTTGTCAATCTATTTATTTAAAACTAAATATTTTCAATATTGATAATAATATGGTCACTATAAGATGTTGTTCGGTTAGCTATTTACGTTATAACTTAATACAGAAGGACCTAAAGTAGGGACTAAGTAAATTGACATAGGTATTACTTACATGGATCTCACAACTTTTTACGGCAGAAGAACTGAGTTGTGAGACTTGTTTTTTTATAAGTTATGTTTGAGATGACATCTCTATAATCCAATATTTCAATTATGTATAATCTGAAAGCGCTACTGAATTAGCATTAAGTGCTCCCCTAATATTAAAGTGTTTCACAAATTTATTATTTGAGTGATGACAGCTCAGCCTGACGTCTGTAAACTGACTGACTAAAAACTCAACTAGAAAATTAAATCTTTGTTGACGCTTAAATTGTTTCATTTGAATACTTTAAATTATTATAATCAATTTTCATCTCGGGCGCGTTCGCTGTACAGCTGTTTTGAAACTTATAATGGCTTTTATGTTTTTGTTTAATGTATACAAATGCGATGACTTAAATTCAAGTTTACATTTTATAAATAAACCCTGGATGTTTGCATCACTGAATAGGTCTTATGTTTTAATACTATTTTGAAATGTTTTAAAAATTTTTTTGCAATTATAAAAAAGAGCCAAAATAGGGAATTTTATGTTGCTATAGCGTTCACCCTTTATTTATTGTAAAAACTAGATGGAAAATTTTGCAAATCAAAGTTATATAAATTTTGACAGCGTTACCAATAATTCTTTCTTTGAATTTGCCATCTTTAAAATATTAGGTGTTGGTTTACGTCAGTTTACTCAAATATTCGTAAAATGGCGCATCTTATATTATATATTATAATTTTAGTTATCCAATGGCCGATTCATGTATTCAATGGCGCTGGAGATTATTGTTATAATAGTTAAATTTGACGTGTATTATAATTACATTAGTCCATGTTTTGGTGATCTCTCTTTTCAAATCATTTATGGCAAATACCAATACGTCAGATTGGTATTTTTATGAAAGTAGCAGATATGATTTTTGATACGATATGAATTTATAAATAAAGGTTAATAATATATTGAAATGCAGATTTAGGATCGTTTGATGATTCATATTTTGACAGACATAATAAATGTCTGCTTTAAAGCAAAATTTGGTCATTTTGAAATGAATTCAAATCGGCTCGAAGGACCATGTACGAATTTGGATGCTTTGCTATTCAAACTACGATATGAGTTGTAATAATTACTGTATTATAAAGATACACTATATAATATTAAGTTTATCGCTAGCAGCAAACGCTGAGTGAAACGATCGCGCACGGTAACAAAAACACTGAAACAACGATTATTATGTTAGTTTAGCCCGAACAAAACACAAAGCAGTTTTATTAATATTATATTACGACATTAAAAAGTGTGTCTGTACTTACGTTTACAAGAAGTTATACTTCTTTGGCGTAACAAAAAGAAAATTTAATGAAGTAGGCGTTACTTTGCGGAAATCCATTATTATTCAAATGTTTTGAGTTTTCTTTAGTATTAATTCCACCAATATTTGTCTTGAAACATTTCGACACGAGACTCGTGCGCTACATTTGGGTAACAAAAAGAACCCTTATTTTTTTTTTATTTTTATGTTTGTTAAAAGAACAAAGTTGTAATATATAATAAAAAAAAGGTATTTAGTACAATCAATGAAAATATTATTATAAAGCACAATATAGTTTTATAGCGTATATTTAAATATAATTATACTGTTTTTATAGAATAAGATGGAATATTAGTTGTATCATTCTCGTTGTGATAGAAAGCAATGATTCCTCTAGCTCGAATATTTGACCGATTGTACTAAATCATACAATAATTGAAACTTGGAATATTAATAAATTTAAACCAACTTCTCAACATTAAAATTTGAGACTTATGTACAAATGGAATCAATCAAATTTCAGGGGATATTGTATCGTCACTTAGATAATAATTATCGATTGCCGCAAAATAACGCCTTATTCAATAAATTTTATAATTTCTATTTATTATAATAGAACTTATGCCCAGACAAGGTATATAAAACAATTCTTATAGCGTACATGATCGGATTTGCTACGGCCGCACCATCGGACGCGGGCTGTAGCGGACCACATGCGATGGTATGTCACATTGTCCATCGTACAATATTATTATTATTACCGTCCGGACCGTACTGAGTACGACATCGGATCAATTAATCGTCCCATGATCTCGCCGTACCAATTCCGAAAATGTGTTCAGGCTATTAGCTCGATACGAAGACACTGATACCATCTTCAAAACAGATTAGTCAATTTATAATTAGTATTTAAAGAAATATATGTCAGCTATAGAGTTTATTGGTACAAGTTGTTTCAGATGACCTAGATAAGTTTTATCTTATAAGGCGATACTTCTCACGACACACAGCGCTACGCCTTCTCGTTGTATCCAAAATCATAACAGTTATGTTGTTTCGCTTGCTTATCAAACTTTATCTCTGTTTGTTTAGTTACTTGCAACACTCCACTTTTTGTACTGTCTCTATCAAGGATTAGGTATTAGTTATGAAATAAGAATTTGGCTATATAGAGCTTAACGTGGAGCCGAGGTATTACGTATACCTCGGCTTTGGACAACCTCACAGTTGCCAATCAGGGAGATATCAGGTTTTTTATATTCGGTCCACGATCATCATTTTGGTCTTGACTCTGTTGATTGTGAGTCCAAAAGAGAGACTAGTTGTCTCTAGGCGTGCCAACAGCTGTTCCATGTCTTCTCTTGTTTGAGCTAGAAGAGTTGTATCATCAGCGTATCTTAAGTTCGATGTTTTCCTTCATCCCACTGAAACTCCCTTGTCCCATTGCTCGAAAACAATTCTTTTTCTTCATGATGCACTCCGTGTATATTGAATAAAAGTGGAGAGAGAATGCATCCCTGCCGAACACCAGCGCGTATGTGGAAACCTTCCAAGTCAACGTCATCAATCCGAAAAGTCGTAGTTCCATCCTCGTAGAGTCGATGTATGAGACGAACTAAATTATTGGGAATTCCCATCTCCCACGTCCTAGAGCTTATGCCATTTCACGGGGGCTTTGCGAAAGTCAACAAAGCAGATATATAGTGGGATGTTAAACTCTCTAGATTTCTCGATGATTTGTCGAAGTATTAACCAATTTTGTTAATATGATATAAATAATGGGCTAGTAGTTTCTTATCAGTTTTTCTCCTCATATCAAAACCCTACTGATGTTGCTTCATGTATTTTACCAAGTATTGTTATGTTATTGTAATACCCCTAATTGGTAAATAAATATATATTCTATTCGATCATTCTGACCACCTCGATGTAAGAAGTGTGGATTTCCTTACACTGTGTCTTCACATCGATACGCTTTTGATGTCATGAAAACATCGTTAACTTCCACTTAAAAGGCCGGGACTGCTCCTGTGATTCTTTTGGTATTATAAGAAAGCATCGCACGCATGTCTCGTGCCAGATTTTAGCGAGACAACACGTTCTGGGGATGCCTCGTGTGGAGGCGAAGCACGTGTCGAATTGTTTTGAAAACAAATATTGGCGGAATTAACAATAAAGAAAACCTAAATCATTTGTATAGAAAGCATCGCGTCATTATTCAACAGGTGTCATTTTTTTGTCCTTCTATCCCATAAAAAAATGCAACATACAATGTACCAGACCAAGTGTAAGAACGTAGATACTTTAGTTACTTTTCTAGATGATATAATAATAATTGCATTATTTATATATTTTCAGATGTTCGTCGGCCAAGTTCCACGGAGCATGGACGAGAATGATCTCCGGTTGATGTTCGAAGAGTTTGGTCGCGTGCATCAGATCAACGTGCTCAGGGATAAAATTACTGGCGCAAGTAAAGGTACTTAACCTGTTCAGTAGCTTAACTTAGTTGTACACTTTTAGATTGTTAAGAGGAGCCATTTATAAAATAATGTAGTCGCTCCCTCATAACTGAGGGATGATTTATTTATTGATTTGGTATTAGGTCTACCAGCAGTTATTAGAATATAACTTATAAGAAAGCAACAAATGTGTACATTACTTTTACTAATTGTATAACTAATTATAAGTAAACACCTCATGCATTGATACTATGGCACTAATATGCCCTTGCTAAGATTTAAGGAACTAATACAATATTAAGCTGTTGTACAATGCGTAATCTTAACACATATAATGAATACGAATGTAATATATTTTAAAGTTAATAACACAAACTTAAATGCAGCTTAGATAATCAGTCATCAAAAAAACAACAATATTTAGGTTAAGGCTAAAACAATATATATTGAAATGTTTACAAAAAAGAAAATATCGATTGAAATAGGTGAGAATTGACTGTAGGGAGGTGGGTTTGAATACAAATTAATTAAATATTTTGACTTTGACTTTGAAAGCTTCTAAAGAATCCAGGGTATCCGTAACATGCACCTCCATCACATAAAAGAAATGTACAAATCTATGTATTAGATTTGCCAGTCTCGATTTACTACGAAGTTCAATCTAAATGAAAAACGATCGGTACCTACTTCGTATTAATAAAAAATATTAAATTGTTTGCATTTCTAAAACACACTTTCCTGGTATCTTAAGAAAGAAAGCAAAATACTTAAAAGTCCATTTTCGAAGCAGTGGAAGGCTTCATTGCACAGGATGATGATGGTAGGCGGGTACCACTGGGCCCATTAATTCTGCTACCGTGAATCAGTAATGTGCAAGTACATTTCATTTTGAAGGGTGTCGTAGTTAATGAAATTACTGGGCTAGTGAAACTTATCTCATATCTCAACCAGTGGGGGGCTCCTTTGCATAGGAAGCCGGCTAGATTATTGGTACCATAACGGCGCCTTTTTCTGCCGTGAAGCAGTAATGTGTAAACATTACTGTGTTTCAGTTTGAAGGGCGCCGTATCTAGTGAAATTACTGGGCAAATGAGACTTAACATCACATGTCACAAGGTGACGAGCGCAATTTTTGTTTTTTTTTAGAATCCTGCGGGATTGCATTATAATAGGTAGGGCGTATCAATTACCATCAGCTGAACGTCCTGTTCGTCTCGTCCCTTATTTTCATAAAAAAATGCAATAAGTGCTATTGTGCTGCAACACAGAATTTAGGGTTTAATCATGGTTCCAGAGCGGCACTGCATTGTAATGGGCAGGGCGTTATACTTAGCCATAGAAATAACTCTCGCTCGTCTCTTTGTTTTCTCATAAAAACGTCCTCATTTACACAGTTGATGAAAGTGTAGACAAGGCTTAATTTTGTTTTATATAAATCAGTGTTGGTGAAGTAATTACGGGTAAAGAAAAACAACATATTTGGATTTACTGATGAAGGATTAGTCAGTGCCTTCGGTCAAATTACGCAACAAAATCTCTTTGCATTCTTATAAAAACGTCGTTTTTTACAGAGTTGGCGAAAGTATACATAGGGCTAAATTTTCTTTACACAAAATAATCAGAGTTGATGATTTCTATGATTTTTTATTTCATTACGGGTAAAACAAACCAACATATTTGTATTAATTCGTGAAGGGATAAATAAGACTTTTAAGGTATTAAGGCGCTTATTTTTTTATAGATATATAAAAACAGTGTAATGATATTATACGGGTCACCTGGTGTTTAGTGATCACCGCCGCCCACATTCTCTTGCAACACCATAGGAATCACATGAGCGTTGCCGGCCTTTAAGGAAGGTACGCGCTTTTTTTGAAGTCACCCATGTCGCATTAAAATTGCCGGAAACACCGCACAAGGAAGCCCATTCCACAGCATTGTAGTACGAGGAAGAAAGCTCCTTAATATCTTAAAGTTTTAAAGTTAAATATATGCAAGTTCACTGTGAAATGTGTTATAAAGTGGGTCGCTTAAAATAAATTCTAGCTCTCCGCGTGCAAGCAATTTTCTCGAGCAAATGCATTTGTATGTTGAAATATTTTAGTACTACATGACTTGTGTTTCTTTGTGGCAGATATCTGTAGCGGTTGTTCGCAATAAAAATATTGTTGTGTATCGATTCCCTGTTCTTCAATTGGCCCAATTTGAGATGAATCACGGAAAGTTGCTTGCAGGCAAATGAGTATATAATATGATATGTAATATATAATTCGTTTGAAGAATTGTTATCAGCCCTTTAAATAATTTATGTTACGTTATTTTCTCATCGTCTTGTGACGTCGTGTTTATTTCAAAGAAAGTGATTATTATCTCACCCCTCAGTTTGATGAAATTTACATGGAGCAATGTATCACAAATTATATGAATAATGAAGAGGTAACTTTATATGAGCCGTTTCCCAGATTTAAGAATTCTAAGTCAATTTTTTTTATGACAATAAGGGACGAGACAGGCAGGATGTTCAGCTGATGGTGATCGATACGCCCTGCACATAACAATGCAAAGCCGTTCAGTACTCTTGAAAAACCGAAACATTCTGAGCTGCACTACAAGCTCGTCACCTTGAAACATAAGATGTTAAGTCTCATTTGCCCAGTACTTTTACAAGTTACGGCGCCCTTCAGACCGAAACACAAAAATGCTTACACATTACTGCTTCACGGCAGAAAAAGGCACCGTTGTAGTACCCATAATATAGCCGACATGTGCAAAGGAAGGCTCCACTGGTAAATGCTCTTAGTCGTATTTTTCCGACACCTTTTGGCCTGGGACTTCTCTATTATTTTTATCCTCCGAGGAAGCACCAGGCATAATGTATATACAGATATATTTTCTGATGAACTAACGTGGGTGATTCAATATCAATGCGATAAGGACAACTGCAGCTCTAATTAAAACTCACAGGTAAAAAACTAAAAATGCAGAATTTAGTTCTCTACTTAATGCGTCCTCCGAACCTTACCCATCGTAAAGAAATATTTTTTTTTTAAATCTTTAAATTAATAATTAATTATTGAATCTAAGTGGGAGGGAAATATTCTGTTGGATCACTTATTGGTGTCGGATTTGTAGGCAAGGCTTATTTCTATTTTATCTAATAATAATATAATAATGTAATCTAATATGTGCAAAAGTGTGTCAATAATCTAGTTTATGTATTCTAGCAAGCATAACAGAAAGACATAGATAACAATGGTATTGATCTAATTTGAAACCACTTAATTTTAGGTTAATATAAAGAAAAGCAGTTGGGAAGATTTATAAGGATAAAATTGTTACCTTTTTTTTTCTCTCATCGTGAGAGTAAAAACATAAATTATATTATATGATACTATGAGTGAAATAAAAATTTAAAGAAGTTCGCAGTATTTTAACAATTTCTTAAAACCCCTGCAGATGTCGAGAAGTTCATTATTATGCGCGTATTCAATTTATATGAGGATTTCTGTGAACAGAACGCCGTAAAACATTGCGAGGCTGCTTAGTACAAAACACGACCTAATTGTAAATATCCGATGCCGACTAATTAACGTGTCACAACCACTTTCAAACACATTCGAAGAGGATACGAGCCTCTTATTACCTCACATCAAAAGCCTGCTTGATTAAAAACGTTCGTGTTTCTTTGAAGTCGTTTAAATTGAAAATACTTGTAATTTGCACGGTTGGATCTGTTCAGTAAATAACTGTATGTGATGTAAGACTTGGTTGTGTGTGATCTAAGACTGTTCAAATATTAGTAAGCTTCTGATTATTGGACGTATTTTTTAATACACGGTGATAAATTTACGTTATATTTAAAAACAAGACATTTTTCTATTATGTATATACTATATATTATATTTATTACGAGTATGTAACTTTTATAAACTGAGTTTTGCTGCTTGTCTGAAAAGTCAAAAACGTTATGTTTTCTTATGGTAAACGGTCTTGCATTGTCACTTTTTGGTGATTTGTTATTTTTAAATTTAATTTGTGTAAATTGATCCCAGAAGTCACGGATATCACTCTAAAAATAACAAATTGCTTAGAATTGAAAGAGAGACATCTGAAGTCAATTTCCTAATATGCAATTATTGGGATTGAGTTATTTTCAACTGTAAAGTAGATCCTTTAGATGGAGCCACAACCTAGGAGTTGAACAAGACATACCAAAATTTAGGTCCCATGCATCATCGAACGGTTGGCTCAGTTGGAAAGATCGCTCGGAGAGTTCATACATTTTGGTAGTAAGGTTAAGTATTATCTGTATCATATACTGATACGGGGGGATAAGCATTAAGCCTTATGAAGGAGAAAAATATAAACTTTTGTTACTACCCACATTATTCAACAATGCTCAAATAGGTTAATTTCTGAAGAAGGAAGCTTTTTAAACTGAACTGTAGTATGTCTGTGATGGTGATCATTGATTGCAACTTATGGATTATTAAATGCGGACAAGTGAAAATTTAAAATAAGCCCGGTCGTAATGATGTAAAACAAGACAATGGCTTCTCGTATAGGACGCCAGATCCACACACCGTATTTACGTTTCTTATGTTTTTTTTAAATATTACTAATACGCTAAAGGCTTAACACTGCAATTTTAAAGAATATAATGATTTTTGGATATTTCCGCTTATATTTATGCTGAGATATGTTTCGTAGAGCGAAGTTTTGTGATAATAGCTCAATAGAAATTCTTTATAATTATAATATATTTTTGCTCCTGCCAGACATTCGCCTCTCCTATGTACTACACGTTTTGCGGCACGGCTTTTCTTATCCCACACCATTAATTCATCATCCAACTTTTGATCATCATTATATAGTTTAACTGTTTGAAGTATTTTGGACACTTTCTATGAGACGTATCTAAGGGTAACTAGCAAACAAATTAAACGTGAAAAACAAGTATTATATGATTTTCAGTTAATATCCATCGGGAATTGTTATATTTAGAAGTCTTTTTATGGGAAACGAGCGTACGGATCCCTGGTGTTAAGTGATCACCGCCGGCCTCATTCTGTTGCAAAACTAGAGGAATCACAGGAACGTTGCCAGCCTTTAAGAAAAGTGTACGCACTTTTTTTGAAATTACCCATGTCGGATCGTCCCGGAAACACCGCACAAGGAAGCTCATTTCACAGATTTTTGTAGTACGTTTAAGAAAGTTCCTTGAAAACCACACTGTGGAGGACCAGATGGTGGGAATCAAAACATAATTTATGGCGTGTCGTGGGAAGGTGGTTTTCAGCGGCAGGAATCACGTGAAACAGCTCTTCGGAACGCTCTCCGTGATAAATGCGTTTAAAGACACGCAATGAGACGACGTCTCTACGCAACGTCATGTGATCCAGCCGTTCTCAGGGCACTCATTCCCTGACAATTCGGGTTGCTTTGCGTTGCACGCGGTAAAATGGATCGAGGTGATACTGGGGTGCACCAGACCAGAGATGACATGAATACTCCATAAGTGGCCGCCTCGAAGTAATGCCGTGCTCTATTTATGACGTCCGAAAATTTCCATGATTATAATAAAACCAATTCACGTCTAATGATAAAAATTAAACACACATAAAAATCAGAAGTAACAAATTGACATATTTAGTTTTTTCGCTGGAACGGAATTCGGAACTTCATTGAGCCTGAAGGGACCGAGAGCTTTCATTCCATGCGAATGGTTCCAATTCGTTCGAGTTTATTAGACCAAGATAATTATAATTCCTTATACTTTGGATACATTTTATTCTTGTAACTCAAAATAAAAGAAACTAAATACATCATACTTTAAGAGTTTGTCTTTAATATATTTATAATAGATTATTGTTGCTTGTTAAATAATTTTACATCATGTAAAATTTCATCATTGTTATAAATATAAGATTGCCTTTGCTGTATAATACAATTCTTCGCTAGAGGGATAATGAAATAAACGCTTAATTAATCGTTGAAAGATCACAACAAATAAAAAAATATATATATTCTGTTTTGGGTTGAGTGCCCTTTATAGGGTTTTGTTATGTTCGCAAATGATTGCTACGTCCTACTTTTCCTAATAATATTATTGCACCAACTTGCAAAGAATTTATAACTACAATATTTTGAAAAAGCTAAAGTTATAAATGTTAATTTCAGGTTCTTGCAATATCTGCACTATTATGACTCAATTTTTCAGAAGTATTGGTTAATGATTAATTGTTACTCTAACTTTGACATTTCTTAGTATAATTTATTTATTTACCTAAAAGAATAAATTATTTTCAATTTTATTTTACTCTTCGTATAATTTTGATTCTCAGTTCATACATGATCGTTTTGTATATTAAGGGTTTATTTATTTACTACTGGTAAATCCAATAGTGCAATAGGTGCTCATGTTCTGTTTGTTTGGTTGATATGTTAAATGTTCATAGCCTTCGAATGTTTGTGTCTATCTACATTATTGTCCTTAAGGCGCGGTCATACCTCACTATACACAAAAAATTGGTTTCTTACAGAGTCGATTACAACTTACCGCAATGAAAATATTCCGACGCAAAAAATACAATGCACAAAAAAGGACTTAAAGAAAATTTTGAACCCAATAGAATATTTATTATAATTAGAAATATCCAATAAAAAAATTAGAAGTTGCTTCGCAAAAATAAACATTAAGAGTCAAAAAATATTTGAATAGTACTTAAAACTTTTTAAGTTTTTCAATTTAACAACCGAACAATTTTTCAATTTAATATGTAAATTTTGAATAAACAAAAGAAAATCAGTAAAATAAATGCCCATTTGTAGCTTAGCCACATGATCAACACAAATAATTTAGGGTTGATTGTAGCGTTTACAATCCTATTCAGTCCGTATAAAACATTCCAATATACTTCCGCGATGCTTTTTGATAGGTACAACATAGATATGTCTGTACTACTTTCAAAACTGCAGCACAGCTGTTTAAATTATATTGCAGAAAGCTGTTGAGATCCTAAACGAAATGGTAAACCATGAGATAACACCTTGGGCTAATTTCTCCAAGAAATAATAACGTTTGTTGATAACAAGTCATCAGCAAGTCACTCTTCCCTTAGCAGGTGACATCTTCTATACATACAAAGGAACAATAATGTTATCAAATTCTTTACGTAGATACAAGCGATTTAATATGTCTTTCGGTGTCTTTACAATTTTTCGTTAAAATCAAAGCATCTTTCAATTCTTCCTTTCTTCATTGTTTCAACCGACAATATGCTTCACATGTTACATGTTGACATTTTTGCTTTGTAACAAGTCTTTTGTCTGCAAAAGCTCCTTTTGTAAGACTTCATGCAAATATGAAACCTTTTGTTTAACGATAGGATGCCCTTCCTCCCGTCCATTCAATTCATCGAGTTTAATTAAAAATGATGATGTAATTTTCAATAAAATGCCTCCATATTTCATTCAAAATAAGCGCATATAGATGTTGTTCCAGCAATTTACGGTTTTGTTCATTTAAGGTGCTGAATCTGCTGCAAAAAAACTAGTCCTAAAACAATTTGAATAGTGAATAAAATTTTCAGCACGTGTTTCTGATGAAAAAGTGCTAGACAGTATAGTGATATAGACAGGGTGACCACCCTATAATATTATCATTAACACACTCTCGATTTTCAATATAATTCTATTTCGCAAATGTTATTAGTTATAAGATAATAATAAATAATTTATTTCAGTTTTAGATAAATTAGATACCTATTATAACTTACTACAGACTTCTTGTGTAAGTAGTAGTATTAAGTTCATTTTTTTATCAACCCAGTAGCAATCTTAATTCAACAGAACAGTCTGATCTGGCATCAATCATTTTCAGGGTGCTGAGTGCTTTAGTGGAGAGGCTGCTTTCTGGGCATTAGGTATATCGTGAAATAAATAACTGCACGTGTACGTACATTTCTGTGAATATTAAAGACATTTATAAACAAGTTTCCGAGCCCCGCATGATAATAAAATTTTGTTTTCAGTTTAAAGTGAGGGTGATCACTTTAAAAAATAATAAATTGTTTAGATTTACAAGAGCGACATCTCAAGTTAATTTCCTAATATGCAAATATTGGGGTTGAGCAGGTTATCAACTGTAAAGTAGATCCTGTAGATGAAACTACAACCTAAGTTGAACAAAGCATACAAGATTTTATAAACAATACGTAATTTGAATGGTTCGAGTCCCGCATTGTTCATAAAATTTTTTTATCAGTTTTATTTGTGTAGAGACATTTATATTAAGACGTTCATTAGTTTATAATGACTGTAATATCATACGAATACTTTGAAAATGTACCCTGTTTGTTATTTTGAAGTCATGCAATATGGCAACGGAGATATGAAAAAAATAATTTCATTCATTTTCAAAAATTGAAGATAATATACAAATACAAAGTTACTTCGTTCAGTAGCCATTTGAAATGATATAAATACAATATCAGTTACAGATTCACCCATTTTATCCTTGTATTATATAAAATACATTTCCGCTTTGACCCCTATTTTCAGATTTGAGTTTTGAATCCCGTACATGGATAGCATAGCAAGCGAGGTTTCGACAGATTCTTATTGCATTTTAAAGTACATAAAGTTAGTGTACAGATTGTTTGTTTGAAATGATGTTTAGTAATTGTTTTGTATTTGTCAGTAATTTTTGTATACTGTCTATGCATTGAATGAATATATTGTTGTTCTTTTATGTTTATTGTTTGTATCCAAAGAAAGACATCGAAACTTGCAAGTTTTTAAAAACAAATTTGGTTTCTCTTTATGTCCTAAGATAATTTTATTATTGTAATTTAAAATCAATTGCCACTTATAATCCGTGATCATTTATATTTGTATTATTTCTTAATTAATGTCAATAAGCGATTTTTGCTGTAAATCAACCAAAATATTTTAGCAACACTTTCGGCTTATCAAGCATATTTTTATCAGTTTAGTATTTTCCTTATTGGATTAACAAGAGGACGCTTCGCAAACTACTGCCCCATACCTGTTACTTTGTACTATTGTATGGTATTATGCTACAATAAAACATTTACTAAGAAAGTCTTTAAGATGTTAGCTGTCTCATGCATTTATTTTACCCACAATCACTATAACTATTGTCACTTGTAGAAAGCCACGACTCTCTTGTGATTTCTAAAGGAATTATTTCATGATTCTTGATACAGTTTGGGCTGTAAAATTCTCTTATCAAATGATGTACAGGATTGTTAACTCCTATATTTAAAATGTATGTACAGAGCTTAATAACTACACATATGAAATATTCAGGTCGGATTTGATCTGTTTTTCTATGGCCAAATAGTGATATGTTAAATGTTTGCCAGTGTGTACGCTTGTGTCGTGTCAAGTTTATGTATGTGTGCGCTTCTGTTACAGGATGCTGTTTTGTGACGTTTTACACGCGAAAGGCCGCCCTCAAAGCGCAGGACGCTTTGCACAATATCAAAACGTTGAGTGGGGTAAGTGCGTTTTTTGTTTAAATGTCTTGTATTGTATAGAAAATGTAAACGAACGAAATTTTAATATCAAATCTAAATATTCTTTAAAATATATAATATTTTATGTTTACACATTACCTATTAACAATGAGAAAACTTATTTCGAATTCAAATTCTAATATTTTCATTCAAAATAGGATTTAAAATCAGTTATTGAATTTAAAAAACTACCACCCATTCAAAATAGAGTGCCTCAGACCTGAGAAGAACGGGCGCAAGAAACTCAGCGGGCTTTTTTTATATAAAAATATGGATTATAATGTTTAGTTAGTTTAGTTTCATTAATAGGCTGAGGGTGTTCGCTTCATTCCCAATCTGTGATATTATTCAAGAAAATTATATAATAACCGTTCCCACGTTTCGTACACATTTATTTTGTACATTTTCTGCTATCATATTGTAAAAGCATATACATCTCCCAATAGAAGACTTACTAACTACTAAACTAAAACGAGCAGTAGGCATAACAAGTTTATGTATGTTCCTCGTGTTAACATAATGAATGCCGCAGATGATTTGAATTTAAAATTGTTTATTCAAATACATTGTCCCTGTACATAAACATATAACTAAATATGTCATGTCGACGAAAATATATTAATGTGGTTGTTTTAAAATAAAAAATAAAAAGCTTACATAGATAATATATAATATAACGTTTGTAATCTCTAAAGGTTTTGTGCATCTTAATTATCTTTTATAAAATAACAATGTTCAATACTTCTTGACAATTGTATATAAAAAATAATAATGTCTAACAATTATGGCGTTCACACAAAAACATCTCAATAACGCGTTCTAATAATGTTCCCAAGAGGGGAAAATAAATAAGACGCTAACAATTCGTTCAATCAGCAAATATTTTCCTCCATTTCCTTGGAAAACGGTCCGCGGCTACCTGCCGGCTGCCACTCCGATCAAAGAATCGAAATCAATCGTGAGAGAAAACCCCCACCGATAATATAATAGAAGTGAATTATCGGCACAGCGACTCGAGAGGGAACATCTCGGAATAAAAGAATCGGTAATTCGATTGTGCTCGCCCAACAATCGATTCCGACGATGTTTGTTCCGCGATCGTGTAATGGAATAACATAAATTGTTACGTTCAGACGCGACTTTGTGATCGCGGTGGCAACAGGTCGGTGTACACAAATAACATTGACTGTATTTTAATTTTTGCACGAAATTTTCTATCATATGTGATCAAGAACCGATTTTACAAGTGACAAAACTTATATGATTTATTTGCCGTGAATTATACTTGTTTTCAAAAAGAGGCACTTATTTTCTCAAAATTGATTCCTTTAGCATTCTTTTTGAAGTCACTTCAAATACTACCACCTCTTTGCAAACAAATAGTGCTCTGAGAGAGAAGAATCGGCACAGGAAACTTTTAGTGATACTAATAAAATGTACATTGTTGTACTGTAATTGTTATGACTATAAAATAATCATAATCTGGTCCCAGACTGTCCGATCATTTAGAAATTTAGCTGTGCAGTAGAAGTAATCTTATTTCTAGTGTTGTAATTATGAAAATCAGTATTAAGAGCAAAAAGGTGACGATTTTTGTGAACGTATATTAAGTTCTCATAAATAATACTGACTACTAGAAATACTGACAATGAACAGAGGTCTAGCAATGCTAGATTACCATCTACATATTACCTGCCGTATTCATAATTATAACTAATACAGTTACTTTGTCGAAATCAGTTTTGAAATATTATAGTGATATTGTAAAAAATAATGATTTATATAAAAAAACATAAGCATAAATGCCTTTAAAATGTTATAAATTAATATCTAAAGTGTTAACTCTGCTAATTTTTAGATGCAATATCCATTAACGCGTCCTATGATTTTTTTTTTGTGACAATCAGGGACGAGACGAGCTTGACGTTCAACTAATGGCGATTGATACGCCATGCCCATTACAATGCAGTGCCCCTCAGGATTCTTGAAAAACCCAATAATTCTAAGCCGCACTACAAAGAGAGACATAAGATGTTTAGTCTCATTTGCCCTGTAATTTCAGTAGCTATGACGCCCTTCAGACCGAAACATAATAATGCTAACACATTACTACTGGTTCACGACAGAAATAGGCGCCGTTATGGTACCTACCCATAATCTAGCCGGCATGCTGTTCAAAGGAACCTCCCACTGAAAAATTTATCGCAACACGGTTTCATGTTATCAAATTCATCATTGTGTTAAGTTACTGGATGTGTCCGAGTAGCTGCTTTAACTGTTTACTGATGTCATCTTATCATAACTTAAAACTTATTCTAAGCAAATAGAATAGCGGTGTGTTCCACTTTTTGAAAAAGAGGGAACTGACTTTCCCGAACATCATTCGATACGATACGATCTGATGATTGTCCCACGGACCTATCAGTAGGTGAGTCCAACTCGCATTTTGTTTATGGAACCTCTTCAATGACAGGACAAACGAGCATTCGGGTACTTGCAACACCAGAGGAATCACATGAGCGTTGCCAGCATTTGTCCGGTTTTTTAAGTATATTTTTACAGCTAGTATATAAAAAGCAAAATTCAATGAAAAAGAATTGTTTAGCCTTACCAACAGAAATTCCACATTAATTATAAATAGAATCTACAGGCGAACGATTACAATGTTTGGTTGAATTACTTCGGTGAAAGTATCAAGACAGTTAATTGGATTACCGAAACAAAAGTGTTTTGAAGTGAAATTAATCTAAGATATTTCACGGTTTGAATAATAACGCGGCCGTTTGAATCGGTTGTGTTACAATTTTACTTTACAAAATAAAATTAGAGGTGATATTGAATTTTGGTAAACTGATGTATTTTTAATATCAACTACTCTGTAAAGGCTTGTTTTAGCGTTCAAGAGTATTACTAAACATTCATTAAACTTAAGAAGATTGTTTATTAATATTAATATTTATTATTACCTAGTTATAAGCTCTATTTACTGATGTAATTACAAAATGAAGAAGTTACAAAATCTTTATATAAACATAAAAATCTTTAATATACATATAATAATCGTTATATACATATAAAAAAATTGTGTCACGTTGTTTGTCCGGGATGAAATCCTAAACTATTGAACCGATTTCGAAATTTTAACTTGAGTGATGATGACCCTAAATATTTTTTAATTTCAAATTTTATTTCTGTTTTAATAGTTCTATGAGATGTTGCGCAGTTTGATAGTTCTGTTGTGACATTATTTCATTACAAGAACTATAATTACTGAACTATAATTAATAAACTAAATTATTGAACTTCATACCTTTCATAATTAGCAAAAAAGATTTAAATTATGATGTGAAATTTTGTATAGTTAACGCGAAAACAGACTTTACGGAAAGCAAAGTGCCCCGGTTATTAGCTAGTAATAATATAAAATGCGCAAACAGCGTTCAAGTATATCAATTATTTTATTAAGAGATCGGTCATATATTAATGTTCAGAGGAAAGTATTATAGTATAAAGTACCTAATTATTTATTCTACGAATAGTCTTAAGTAAACAAACAAGCATAGCGATTTACGTATCTGGTTAGTAGAAAAGTTTAATATTTTTTTTGTTTATAGTTTAATAAATTAATCCTCGAAAGGTTACTTTTTTTTCAATTCGTAATTACAACGATGATTTGTTATAAAATAAAATATCATTCAAATCGATCACTGTCACATTTACACGAGGGATATTCCGAATAGCTGTTTGGTTTCAACTTAATGTTACTAATAATTTTGTTGCGCCACTTAAAGGTGTACTTTAAGAATCAATGTTTATTTATAAGAGGAGGTAAATGGGCAAGAGGCTGGTGATGGTGTGTGGTGAATCCACCGCCCCAGGAAATCCACAACAAGAGGGGTCAAGATGCGAGAGGCCGGCTCCTAAGTCGTATTGTTTCGGAATATCTGCAGCCGATAATTGATTACACAAAGTAGCTGTTCGAGACAAGAAATTACTCGCAAGTCACGCGTTTGTAGATAAAAATGCCAGACATGATGTAGGTGGAATTTCGGTATTGACGTAATGTCTGGTGGTGTAATTCAGCTGCTGGTAATTAGCCCGGACGTAATTAACTCGTCTGAGCAATCCCCGTAGTAGAAAATTCACAGAGAACCCACAACTCTCTACGCAACACCAAAGAATCAAGATCGGAGATGACTTGATCGTCGATGATTCGAGTTGAGATTAGTCATTTTAGAGATTAGTTAATTAATTCTCAAAGATATGTTTTTCTTTCATAACGTAGCTATGCCGTTGACTTTCATCAAATATCACTGTCCACCTTATACGTGAAATATTCCGAACACTTATTTCTATTTCAATTTATTGCAATTCCATATATAGTCCTTAAATATAACATTTGGAGTTAATACTATAATTATTATACAAGGCAGTATATTATGGATACCCAGTTTGGGTGTCGCAATTTGGTCTGAACAGCAGACCGTAGTAGGGAGACCCATATTTTAATTAACTTGGCTCGTTTAAAAAATCATTTACGGCATAGTAACATTTTTCTAATATGAAGTTTTTCAGTGTTTTAATAAATTCATTTTCATCATTTATGCTTCGAATTTTGTTTGGCAGATTATCATATATTTTTATAGACATTACATAAGGACTCGATGTATGTAGTACTAAATTTGATTTTGGGAGGTTTAATTATTTATATATTTTTCGGGATATCGACGGGGCTTATTTTCTTTCTTTGTGTAATTGTGTAGATTATTTTTAACAAATTTGCATATTTCGAAGATATATATGGAGGGTAGGGTTGTTGTTACTAATAATTTTGATGTCTCACTTTATAGGGTAAGCTTTGGTAATGTGATTCTTCTAATTCCTTATAGAGAGCGTGAGTGACAGTCAATTACTATATTACGATTGTCTCTCATAGTCGTTTTGTCTCCTAATAAAAATATCCTAAATAATTGTGGACACCATAGGCTATTGGCTAAATGATTAACCAATATAGATATTATATTTTCACACTTTTCTCCGAAAGTGGTTATCAAATTATTCAATAAAATTTAACAAAAGCGTGTTAATAAGTTAAAAGTAATTACGGATTTACGGATCCATTACGTAAGCTTCGACGAAAAAATAAACATTAAGAAATTTTGTGTTCCGGATGAAAGGTTATTTATCAACATTTTAACTGAGCCTGCTAACTTGATGAACTCTGCTAACAGCTTCAAGTGAAGAGTTTTCGACACCTGCAAACAATGTGATTATGTATTTTTCACTTTATATACCCACATATTTAATATGTTCAAACGAGTAAAACAGTATTTTTGTTTTACTTTATTCGACAAGGGCTGGGTAGCATCATATTAGCTGTTATATCTAGTTAAGGTTTAAGTTAAATTTAACGTTAACAATAACGCTGACTATAACATAAGCTGCGGAATGTATACACCATCGTATACTTTGGCATAGTTATAGTAAAAAGTGAAAAATTAATTCAATACCGACTTATTTTTTTATTCAGCTATTTAACATTAACAATAGCTTTAAACGGCGAAGATTGGACGGTTACGGATAACAGTTAAAGCAATGAAGTAATGTAAAAATTGTCAAAACTCATTTTTTGCTTAAGCAGTACTTTAATATTGCTAAAGTTAGTTGGCCAGCTCAGAACATTATTGCTATACATTTGCGAAAGGCGTTAACTTTTTTTTTTAACATGTAACAACAAAAAGACTTCTATAATTACTATATTTTATGCATTTAATTCTTATATTAATACATTAAACAAGATACATTATAGCTTTATTGTTTCCTATTAGCTGTTTCATATTTCACTTTTCCCTCAAAAATACCTGTAGATGATAAAAAAAAAACAATTATCTAGTGTTCTTACTCTCTACCATTTATTTAATGTTTTCGAATGTTTATTGATATTTTACTCCATAGAATAGAGATATCTAAACGATTGTCCCCACTGTATAAGAACCGTAATAAATCAATTTATTGTATGTCCAGAACTCCGGTACAGAGCAGGCTGCAAACAGAGAGGTTCATATTTCTCTTATAAATTAAATGTTTTATTTACCCAACTTTTTAATGAATCTTTATCATAATAAAATAAGCACGTAATTGAGATTATATAATACTATTAACTAAACATCGTTATAGCATTTTTGGATTACAAATTCTTTATTTTACTAATGAGATTATGTCAGATTTGAACGAATATTAATAAATAATAATAGCTTTAAAATATTAAAACTTCATTTAATATAATTTTACAATCGTTATCACTGTCAATTGAATCACCTTTCAATAGAATAAAAAGCACATTATGGTGTACTTCAATTACAGTAAAATTTGATACCGTCGTTTTTCACTAAATGTAATTTACTTTTGCTTAATATAATAATAGTACATAATTAGTCAGCTTAAGATAAGTTATATTACCCTTAATATACGAAAAATGTTCAACTATGTTAGTGAAATAGTTTAAAATACATCGTCAAAATAGAAGAAAACTTACAACTTTAAAGTGAAAAATATGAGAATAAGTTTGGGCTTACACGATTTCTCTAGCGTTTTATTTCGTCTTCATTGTAGAAGCGGTTAAAACTATATTTTGCTGGAAAGCGGCCGGCGGGCGGTCACGGGCGAACTTTGATCGATATACCCGGATTTTATGATCGAGTTTCCCCCGGTCTTAAGTAATTGACTCGCTCCATTAGTGAGGAACGCTTTCGGGGTGCTCGAGTTCATTGTTATGGATTCCTATATTGATTATTGCAACTTATATTGCCTTTGATGGTTGCTGGCTTATTTATAGTATTGCTCAATAATCAAACTCATTTCGCCCAGTGCTGATAAACGAATAATATGTGACGGGAGTGGCGTACATAATCTGACATCAGACCAATTTCCGTAGCTATAACGAATGACGTTCGATATATATAGACAAATCACGTCGTGTAAAAACAAACATCGAAATATGGAACATGCCACAAATAACACCATAATAAACTTCAACTCCCATATCTACACAATGCCGTACTTACTCCAGTTGCTTAAAATATTCTTGGTCAATAAGCAGTAATGTAAAATATTTATTCAGTTTAGGTTTGATTGGACAGTGACAGTTGACACATGACTAAGCAGAAGGTGGACTTACTTTGTCTTTAAGCACTTTTGCAGTTCCACTATGAGACGCCGAATGATATTTCCTTTTATATGCGTGTTCTTACAATAGACGTTCTTACAATAGAATACTTAGAGCTTTTGTAAAATATTGATTTACGTAATCTGTTTCTACTTAGTATAATTCACTAATTAAAACTAAAACGTACGACACACCTTTTTATTAATAGAAGAGGAGAACAAACTACGGATCACCTGATGGCCGCCCACATTACAAGAGAATGTGGGCATTACCAGACTAAGGAAGGTGTACACACTTTTTTCGAAGGAAGACATTTCGTATCGCCCCGCAAACACCTCACAAGACTTTGTAGTATTCAGACCGGCAATGCATCTCTTGATATCGTATTTCGGTAGTCCATGGGTGGTTGCTTCATTTTTACTCAACATGTTAGCCCCTAACCCACTTTTACTTTGCACGCTCCTATAAAAAGTTTCGAAAATAACATTTTCATCATATAAAACACCAGACAGGACTAAGACTCACTCAGCACAAATTTAAGAAAAATATTAAAGCTTCTTTGACAAAAAATTCTTACTATGATATTGTAGATTCAAAATTTTATTTTTTACTTACAGATTATAAATTTAATAAATAATAAACTCTATGTTTCTTTTTTCGTTTCTCAACTAAATGATACATGGTTTTTGTCTGGTTCTGCGCGGCAACCTAAAATTGTATAGGTAAAGTATATTAAGTAGGTTAAATTGTTTTATGATTTAAAAGATGGGCTGGGAGTTTCTTATCAGTTCTTCTCCCCATGTAACACCACCTTTACGAAATGATTTAGCTTCATGTCAGTTCCCAAGTGTTGTTGCAATATGTTATATTGTTGTTATCACTCAATTATATGGTAAATATGGTATAATATGGTATAAGCACCAATTAATCATAATTTATATAAAATCTTTATACCTTTTTTCGAAATAAAATAACTAACTTAATAAACGATATATAAAAGCGATGGTTCGCTAATTCGTTTCCGAAGATGTGTCGCCCCGTTGGTAATCGATTCTGACGTGGGAGTTATTTATGATCGCACTATAAACTCCTCATAACTTTATCCCTACTTGATTCAATCATAGAGCGAGTGGGTGTTTCGTGATTTTTGAATAGTTGCCTCTTGTTTTTCAGGGGCTCTGATGCTGCTAAAGTTTTGCTTTGCTTTGTAAGTTTGGCGTTGTTACGGGTTCATTGTAGCTTGCCGTAATTGTATTCATGTAGTTAGTTCAATATTAAGGCTAGGTTAGGAACCCTGTTGTTCCAGTCGACAACTTTTTTTTCCCTTCATACTTTTTAAGTGGAAAAGTGACCAGGCATGCGAGTTTATTTATTTACCCGTAGGACACAAAGGGTCACTAGGGTTTCTCATGTTATGTTGACTTTATCTATGGCAGTTCATGTCAAAGCTTAAAGGCAAGTGGGAATAGAACTGCAAAAAAGAACCGTAAATTGTAAATATGTTCAGAATAATGCCAGGTGAAGCTGATATTTTCATGTGGTCTTATGTGAAAGGGAATCAATAACTATGCAACCAATGCAAATATGATGAAAAATTTTACTGGAATTTTCCAGTAAAATTTCTGCGTATCCAAGAACTAATAAAGTAGCTTTAACTCTTTACCATGAATCTGCCTTAAACCTGGAATATATCTCTCACTTATTTCAAATAAACTTCAAATGCAATTTTCATCTGATTTTGCTGTAGAATACCGGGAATTTGCTCAATTAGCTTTCTATGAATTTTCGTTTCCGTATTATCTCTTCTGGCCTCATTTGAAAGAACGTACTACTACTTAAAAGATACTAACGTATAGACAAACAAAGCGTATGAGAATGAAGTAGGATCTCTAATAGATATACAGCAATATAGAAAAGGTAAGCGATTCTATTGTCACTGTAACCGATTTTGATTGACGAGTCGTAAATAGTCAGCCACTCTTGACATTATTAGCTCCTATGTATTATTGGTCACGCATTATAGGGCTGTCAGTCGCATTGTAAGTCTACGGTGTCAACTTTGGGGATGTTGACAATGTTAGGCTGGGTTGCATCAACTAACTTTAGCAATTACAAACATGTAAAAATACCGGTTAAGCAAAAAAAAATGTTGTACCATTTTACAATTATTTTTAGTTGCCATCATAACTTTAACTGTTAACTGCAACCGTTCAATATTTGCCGGTTAAAGCTATTGAAAATGTAAAATAGATAAATAGCGACCTGTCTGAACTTATAAATAAAATTTTCGATATTGACGATATTTCACTTTTTAACTTCAACTATGCCAAGGAATACAATGTGTTACACATTCCGCAGTCTACGTTAAAGTAAGCGTTATAGTTAACATTAAATTTGAACTATCTATTACGGCTAATATGATAAAACCAAGCTTAAGTACTAAAAAACTTTTAAATCGCAAAGAAGTCTGCAATAGAGCAAAACCAAAAATGATTTATGACATCTGCAAGAGTACATTTCGGCCAATGAGTTGCTGGTTTGTAAAAAGTTCAGCCAATCATAAATTTAGTGCTCTGTGTAACGCTACACGGCTGTAAAAACATGAGCAGGAGCAGTGGAACGTCGAAAATTAATTTATTGTGATGGCTCGTTTACATGCGATTTTTTATTGAGTTTACTTTTTAGTCTGATTCATAATTAGATGCGCAAAATGTAATAAAGATTTGTCATGAAACGATATTGTTTATTTTATATAAATTTGTATATGGCTTAAAAATAAATTGGCAATTGTGATTGGCCATAGAAATGAAAACTTAGAACGTTTAGTTTTAAAATTTGAAATTTCATAGTATTGTATTAAAATTATCAACATCAATCTGCTTTTCACGTCATTTATTGACACTCCGAGCAATAATTATATTATGCATGTTGATATGATTTTTTATTATTCAAATATATTACGGGCTGTAGGAGATCATGGATGAAAAAATCATATTTCAACAATACACAGTATATACACATTGAACTTCTCACTAAAACCATTAAATTTTACTTATGTAGCACAATACGTCAGCTGTATAGCTACAGATACACTGCTAGTGCTACAAGCATTTCGGTGACGCAAACTCACGACATTTCACCCATCCAAAAAGTGTCTAACGCGACAAATGAAGTATTCGCTTCAATTAAATTATAAAGTATATCTTGAGATCTTACTATTTGAGAGAAATACTGCTTTTTTTTTTGAAGTGTTGATAAAATGGTTGACATTAATAAGCGTAATTTTAACCAAAGTTAAAGACTTGAATTTTCTTTGTTTTTCTCTACAAAATACACACTTAATGTGTAGTTTTTCATTACATAATATTATTTTCATTCGCTGTATTCATTCGTCGCTTTTTATGAGTCAAATTCCCATGGCGACATGTTTTATAACATTCCGTTATGTTCAAAGGCTTTCAGTTTACCCGATATACGGCAAATCATTATTTATATAGAGATATTTTTATGCTGCCAACCTCTGCCAAGTATTCAGTAGTAGTTTATTTTCATACCCTCCAGTAAGCTTGATATAACATTCGAGACACTGTCTAAAAACCATGAATGTCAATGAGGCCAAAACTGCTCAAATGACCAACTTACTGTAAGCAAGAGAGCAGAGAGAATGAATGAAGATAGTTCGCTAACCTCAACATCTCACTTGCGGAGAGGATTAACAAAGTCATTTGATTACCACGCATTACCAAGTATATGAATTTGAAAATTTTAAATCTCCCGTTATTGTTTAGTATTCATATTTTGTGTAAAAAAGGATGCGTTTAACCCCTAACTCTAAGGCTGATATAATATTAAAAAAGAGCATAATTATTGATTTCATTTTTGTAGTACTAAGCTTAAGCGAAGACAGTTCAATGCAAAAGTCAAGTTCGGGTTTTATTAAACCCAGCAAAGTTTATGTACGCGCTATATATCTCATCCTAAGCAAACTTTATGTGTATTCTGCATGTATACTAACAAATGTTAGCGGAATAAATACTGATATTGTACACTTAAAACTACTCTTCAAGTATTTTGTTACAATGAATGCGTAATTTGCATTCGGTGGTAGTTAATATCGCCGACTTCATTATAAAGTTGAAATCCCATGTCAATAACTTTAATAGCTTCTCGTAATATACAAAGGTATACCTCTGTACAGGTTATTTGCATGCATGGTTCCCTCCGGTGTCTTTTCGATTGAGTGGGTTGTTTCATATCAGGTTTAACTATCTTTATATTATTATGTCTCGACGTACCGATAAGTTTGTGTTTAGCTTCACCAATTTGAGATATAATATATATATATATATATATATTACATACAAGTGTATTTCTATCTTTAATAAATTTAAACGTTCATCATCATCTTTTTGCCAAATTATTTTCATGTTTAAATAATGACGCCCCCACAAGCCCCTGCGGGTGAAATTTAGTAAGATCTGTTTTTAGTTGACCTCTACTCGATGTCTGCCATTTTATTCGAGGTTATTATTTAATATTCTTCCATATTTCTTGCGGAGACTTCAATAAATAAATACATATAAGTTTTTTATGATTACGATTACGAAAGTACGTTACTTAATCTATAAAATTTCATCACCAACTTTTCAAAAATCAAACGAGAAGTATCCAGAATTTTGATATTTAAAACGATCCAGCGGTACCTAGCAAAGCGTGATATATTAGTGGCCTTAAAAACCCACAAATAAGTGCTCAGTGCGCGTTAGAAGTTTTCTCTTTAAAAATATAAACAACGGGTTTCATTCAATGTAACTGCGCTTAACGATTGATTTGTGTCGATGATAAAATGTTCAGAATATAATTAAAAATTCATAACAAATGGTTCGGCTTATAATATAGAGTGAATAATATACCAAGAATTATTGTTATGCCACTAGAGTTTATTAAGCATAATATGGAATTTCGCAGCGCTCGTAATAACGATAGGGTCCACGGACCCAGACATAATTCAAATACTTCAATCTTCCCACCATTCATATTAATAATGAACTTTATTCCTTTCGTTTCACAACACATTTTAGCCTGATGTGGCGGTGATTGAACAAGTCCAAGATCGGCCGGAAAGTTATTATAGCTATATTTATTAATATGTTTGAGGCTTAATTAAGACATTATTGTAAAGCATTGAATGTTGTAATTGTGTCTGTGAGAGATACTTGTATGAATTATTAAGGTGGAGCTACAGTTACAACAGGCAATGATATATAATTGAAGGATTTTTGAAATGATAACTTTTTGTGGGAGGGAGAGCCGCTCGGTAACGTAACGCGTAACGGCGCCAGTCTTTCTGGCTTCCCTTTCTTTCACGCATTCAGCAGCGGTAGGTAGTCTCCTCCTAAAATTCTAATGTACATATTCAAGAATTGTAACTAAGAATAAAATTTATTTAATAATCAATAAAAGATGTTTTCATGAATAAAAACAAACATTTCATTTTAATATCCATAAAATTTAATTAATAACCTAAGTATTTTCAATTTAAATATTAAATAGTTCAACTTAGATAAATTTACGTTATCACTTCTGTCAGGCGTTCCGAGACGAACATTTTTTATGGAAGAGGAGTATACTTGAGGGACGTATCAACTAATGTTAAGGCCTTTTTTCCTGCATTTTAGAAAGGTGTACGCACTTTTTTTGAAGGTACTTACCCATATATCGTCCTATATACTCCGCGCAAGGAAGCTCATTTCATAGCTTGGAGTACTTTTTTGACATGCTACAACTCCTCATTCAGATGGTCAGCATTACATACGCAGTGAGCTCCCTGAAATAAACGAAGAATTAATGATGGGTGGTGACGGGATTCACCGTTTAGATACCTATCAGTGTGGGTTGCATTTCTGTAAATTGAGTGCCTTATTGATCCGGTTGCATATAACTAAAACATCCAAAAAAGGCGGAATACCACCACCACCTATCATATTTTAACATCTTTCTGCCGGTAAGTGTTTGTTTCAGAGAGACAACCTCCTATGTGATGCTGACCATCACAATAAGGAGTTACAGCATGTCAAGAAAGTAACACGAGTATATGTATGTTGTTCGTAATATAAAATAAATTCTTCCACTCTAGAGGAATTAATCTAGAACATGGGGATGAGATTAAGTTTTCTGGCGGTATCGACGAAATCAAGAAAAAACTGCTTTGAAATATTCGCCGCCATAAATGCAGTAGACAATACAAAATAAAGCCACGTCTCTTCGCAACGCCAAGTCCAGCAGTTTAAAAAGTACGGGATCATAAGGACCGACAATTAGTGTAGCTTTGAGTTGCACACGGTCAAATGGTTCAGGCTGATACTAGATACGCACCAGTCTAGTTTTGCTCAACATATAGAACTCCGGTTTTTAGAGTACTTGAATGAAGTCTGGCTTAAAGTATTGCCTTGCCCAGTTTATTTGTCATAATCGTTTCTTGCGAGGAAAAATATATGAAACATGTAGTGCATAACAAAATATGAAAATTATGGGCAATGACGCGCAAGTTTTTTTTTCACGCGACAAATGCAAGTTGATTGATTGATTACATACAGCCTACTTCAAAATTATGATTTCAGTAATAAAATGTATATATTATTTAATAACTATAATATTTTTGTGAGTATAATTTGATGAGAATGGTTTTTTCGTCTTTATTAGGGACACATTTATTTACTCCAAAAATGCAACTGGATTATCAGCGGCATAAAACCTCTTTGTGGTTACCAAAAATGTATTTATTACCCGGTTAAATTGAAAATGCTTTTTTAACTCTCATATATTTGCAGTTAGGTACTGACTATGTTGGGATAAGTCTATTTTGCATTTGTGTGTAATATTGTAATTTACGTGTGTGTTATAGTGCGGTTTATAGTCTTAAGAATGATTTAATAAGGTTGATAAATATATTATCATCTTGAAATCCCACACTGTATTGCTAATGCTCTACACAACTCTTCGTCATTACAACAATCCAATATAAAAATATAAATACATTCCGCTATCGTTAATTCCAACTAATCCACTTTAAGTCGGAAGCTGTACGGAGGGAGTTCTGAAAGGCAACTAAAGCCGTGTGCTCATTAGCGAACCGAGCGCCCGATACCACACGGATTATATAGAATATAATGCCGACCGTGTAGACCGATGCAGTAATTGTTACAAGAACAGTTTCCTGCTAATAAGGTGTGGTGTACACGGAAAGCTATCGGGTTTCAGCGTTGAATTTCAGTGTAAAGTTCTGTTCGTTTTGAACTGTTGAATGAAATATTATATTATACCAGGATTATATAAATATTGTATATGTCAATTATGTTTACCAGTGGGAGGCTACTTTGCACAAGACGCCGGCTAGATTATGGGTACTACAACGGTGTCTATTTCTGCCGGGAATCAGTAATATTATTAATTGTTAATTTAATTATAATCTTCGTGGTAAAGCACTCACACGAGTCACTGAAGTTAGGGATCTAGGCGTCATTTTAGACTCGAAACTCACCTACGTTAATCATTTTGATAAAATTGTAAATGAAGGTTATAAACTACTGGGTTTCATTATACGCGCTTATTATATTAACTATATATATTAACTTATAAAATATTATTTAATAGTTTTGTACGAAGCCACGAAGAAAGTACCTTTTTATCAAATTGATCGTTTAAAAAGATTCCAAAAAAATATTATTAAGACTCTAGAATTTAGAACTTGAACATGAGTAATACATTAATTACCAATTATCATTAGACAAACATTAAATAGAATCTCTCTCATATCGTCGTGACAAATTCGATATAAACATATTTTGTAATTCATGAGTTATGTCATTGCTGCCCCTGCGTTATTACAGAATTTAACATTTAGGATAGCTCGTATATGATGTGAACGTGACAGTAAAAATAAACCTTTATTCTCAATTCCGACCAGCAGAACTTTTTTAACCACAATAGTTTCATAAGACGTGCCTGTCGACTTTATAATAACTGCTTTAATCTTATTGATGTATTTTGTAACTCCATAAATAAATAAATAAAAATCTTATGTAAGCATAATAATTGTATTTCGGTCTGAAGGGCGCCGTAGCTAGTGAATTTACTAGGCTAATCGGGTTCTTCGAAAATCCTAAGCGGCACTGCATTGTAAAAGACAGGGCGTATCAATTACCATGAACGTCCTGCTCGTCTCGTCCCTTAGTGTCATAAATAAATAGAAAAAAATATAGAATTGATTGATGTCCTAAATTTATACCAATAATTGGAGATTCGGTTTTTTCCTTTGGTTATACTGCGAACACTACTGAACCGATCGGAATAATACGTACACCATAAATACAGTGTATTTTGGAGAAAGTTATAACTATTTAATATGGTGATGACGTATCTGACTGGACTCAAGAGTACTCGAGTAGAGTATTACACTCGGATGAATATCACTATATGGTGAGGACCGACCTCGGCGAGTACTGCGAAGGCAAGGGGTATGTTTCGCGGAAGTTTCATTTGAAGAAATAACCTCTTATGGTGGAGGCTCAGTTTTAAAACATAACTATTGCAGCATTAACGTATTGGACCGTACGGAGTTGTCTTCATAAAAAACGGCACTTTTAATGCACACTGGTACATTATACATCAAAAGTCCTAATTCCTTACGTTCAATTCACATTAACGATTCTTGGAGAAAATTTGATTTCTATGGACGATAACGCTCGCACTCACAGTTTTGGCGATGTGGAGGTTTGTATTGGCCAACTTGAAGTCCTTACCTGGATTTGATAGAACACATTTGGGATTTTCTAAAATGAAGGGAAAGATCGATCGAAGACCGGTGCAGCCCGCACCGCAAAACATCAGTAGTAGGTAAGCTAAGGAATGTAATTGCTGCGCAGTGGGAGCGTATTCCACAAGAAACAAGAATAGCATCGATAGCATGCCCAGACGAATACAAGACATTATAGCAAGAGGGGGCCACACTCGATATTAAACTTCTACTTCCCATTTTTATGATAAAAAAATCTTAAGTTTCTTAGCCATCTTTTTAATGTAATGAACAGATACGCAACTAGCTGTTTAGACTCTGGGATCATTTTTCAATAATTCCATCGAAATTTAATAACGAAATTAATATGATTTTTGAAGAGTTGACCAGCCATATCAAGATTTACGGATCATGCGTCATTCAGCCGGATGGATTTTTTTTGTTTTTTATGGAATGGGAGGACAAACGAGCGTACGGGTCACCTGGTGTTAAGTGATCACCGCCGACCACATTCTCTTGCAACACCAGAGGAATCACAAGAGCGTTGCCGGCCTTTAAGGAAGGTGTACGCGCTTTTTTGAAGGTACCCATGTCGTATCGTCCCGGAAACACCGCACAAGGAAGCTCATTCCACAGCTTTGTAGTACGAGAGAGAAAGCTTCTTGAAAACCGCACTGTGGAGGACCGCCACACACCAGATGGTGGGGATGATATCCTAACTTGTGGCGTGTCGTGCGAAGGTGAAATTCGGCGGCAGGAATCAGGCTAAACAGCTCTTCGGAACACTCCCCGTGATAAATGCGGTAGAAGACACACAAAGAAGCGACGTCTCTACGCAACGCCAAGTGATCCAGCCGTTCACAGAGCACTGAGTCCCCGACAATTCGAGCTGCTCTATGTTGCACGCGGTCAAATGGATCGAGCAGATACTGTGGTGCACCAGACCAGAGATGAAAGCAATACTCCATGTGTGGCCGGACCTGCGCTTTGTAGAGCGCTAGAAGCTGGGCCGGCTTGAGGTATTGCCGTGCTCTATTGATGACGCCCAGCTTCTTCGAAGCCAATTTGGCTTTGCCCTCCAGATGGCCACGGAATTGGCAATCGCTCGAGATTTCGAGATCCAGTATTCCGATACTAGGCGCGGCTTTAAGAGAAGTGTTCTCGAAGAGCGGTGATACGACAAATGGGGTTTTTTTTGTGGTAAACGCGCAAACTTGAGTCTTCTGGAGGTTAAATTGGACAAGGTTCAATTTACCCCATTCCGCGACCTTCTCGAGAGAGAGGACTCGATAGAAGACACAAGTTTCTCCCGGCACTGGTCGACGATTTCCCGAGAGAGACCTGCATGGCCCGTGTATACGGCATCACCAGTGCTGTCATCTGCATAGCAATGCATGTTGGAGGTGTCCAACATATCATTGACATGCAGAAGAAACAGCGTAGGAGATAGCACACAGCCTTGGGGCAAGCTGGCGGCTAATTATGCTCTCCATGATTTTGGAGAGTAGGGAGGAGATAGCAATAGGCCTGTAGTTCGCCGGATCCGAACTGTCTCCTTTTTTTTGGATCGGATGGACAAGGGCTGACTTCCATGAGTCAGGGACTACGCCTTTGGAATAAGAGTGCCGGAACAAACGCGTTAGCACCGGCGTCAACTCAGGGGCACACGTTCTAAGCACGATTGGAGAAATGCCATCCGGCCCGCTCGACTTCCTGACGTCCAACGAAAACAGAGCTCGCCTAACAGTTTTCTGTCTGAACTGTACTTCAGGCATAGAGCTCTGACACCGCGGGATGGTCGGCGGTGTTTTTCCGTTGTCGTCAAGAGTCGAGTTGGAGGCGAAAAGAGCGCACAGGAGCGCTCGGCTTTCTCTTTTGCCGTATGGGCCAGGGTGTCATTCCTCATGTGCAACGGCGACTTGGACGGCTGGTTGAAGTTACCAAGAGCAGCTTTCGACAACGACCAGAACTTGCGTGTTCCGGTCGGGTAACTGGAAAGCTGCTCGCCGATTTTGACGACGTGCTTAGACTTCGCACGGGCGATTTGCCGCTTAAAAAATCTGGAGGCACGGTTATATTTCCTCTTAAGAACTTTGCAGTTCGGATCCTTTGTGCCCAGCGCCGCAACCCAAGTTCGATACGCCTGTTTTTTGCAGTCAGATGCTGCTTAGTTGGATTAGTTGTTAAGAGCGCTGAGGCGTATCCCGAGAGACGCGGGCTTAAATCCCGTATCGTCCATCAATTTTGCTGAATAAAATTTTTATATTCAATAAAGTGACGGGGATCCCTTTCCAATAACAATTCAATAATTATAACTGATCATGTTCATATTGATATACTGATTTACTACGACGTGTAATGATGTTGTATAATTTTTATTCACAGAATAAGTTATTACTATCCTAGGGTCAAAATCTCTATACTAGTGTACGATCATAAACTGCCGATTACGGCAGAGTAAGCAGTTATTTGTAGATTTGTAGTGTCGCTGTGTTGTGCAGCACCCACAGAGTACATTATAATACTGAAACATGGGATCACTATCAAGTTAACGTATTATCCGAACATATAAAAGAATACGTAGCGCTACTGCGTAATTATACGTTTAAGTATCTATTTAACTTGGATGCATTACGCATTCATTCAATTTAGTCGTTCAACGTCATAGATGATATAAATGAGAGAGTAAGATATCTTTAGAAAACGTGGTGAAACGAAATTCAAGTTAACCATCAAATAAATCGACAGAGTAAAGTTACTCTAGTGTAAATTCAGTGTTGGTGAAGTCAGGCCGACATCGTCGTTAGTTGATCTTAGCTTGTTCACTCAAAATCGTCTTATGCGTGAAGTCCCTTATGCTCGCAATGACCCCTATGAACACCTGGGCTTAGGTTGACGGGTGGCGCCTACTGCCTACTAATTGACTAATTGAAGGGACACGACGCTTTCAAATTAGTCGTGTAATTACAGCCACTTACTAAACGTGTCTCGAATTCAACGAGCATGTACTATATGTACTAGCTTTTAATCTGTTTCTGTGAATAAAAAAATTATCTGTTGTACACTTCTTATCTCCCATAAAAGATAACATTTTTACTACATTTGACTGTTTGAAAGTTCGTCAAATAAGCCGATCCCGAAATAGGCGCACGTCTATCATTTTTGACGATCAGTTTCCTCTTGAAGCTGCAATTATGGTTAAAGTTTATAAACAATGTCGAACTTCAAAAACTTGCACAATTATTTATGTATGAATTTCGTGATTGTTGCATCTCAATATATTATTGATAATGTTATGTATGTTCATTGGCACAATAGCAAATTTGCTAGAAACTTCGACAATCATAACGTTAACACGAGGAACAAACATAAACTTGTTATGCCTACTACTCGGTAGGTACACAAAATATGTTACGAAATTTCAAAAACGTCTATGTGGTGAAGGTACTATAACATTACTCTCTCTTAATGATAATTACATTAATAATGGAGCGACTCTTTAATGATAATTTACATTACAGGCTATTTAATGATACCATAGTTGGGAATGGAGTGACTGCTTAAAGATAAATAGAAAAAAATCAACGTAAACCCCCTGATAATGACTGAAAGCGTATTCGAGAAAAATAATAACAGTGCTACCTTAAGTTAGAGGAAATATTGTTTTGTTCACGATATGACATGGGTTATAGTATTATATGGGACTAGTGGACCCAACAAACGTTGTCCTGTACACATGTCTTAGATTTGAAAAATCGGTCCAGCCGTTAGGAGCAGTTCACGAACATACACATGAGCAGGAGAATTATATTATATGGGCGGAATTGAGAATCTAAACCAATCTCAAATTCCCTGCAACAAAGAAAAAAATCATCAAAATCGGTCCAGCCGTTTAGGAGGTAGTTTAATTGTGAATCTAAACCATTTTCGAATCCACCTGAAGACACACACCAATCTCAAATCCACTGGAACACACAAAAATATCATTAAAATCGGTCCAGCCGCTTAGGAGGTAGTTCAATTGTGAATCTAAACCATCCTCGATTCCCCTTGAACTCACATAAAAATTTCATCAAAATCGGTCCAGCCGTCTAGGAGGAATTCAGTGACATACACACGCACACAAGAACTATATATATATAAAGATAATACTCCTCTTAATTCTATAATGTGTGAAAATATGTATTATAAATGAAGGTTTTATTTTACTATGTTTTATGGATACATACGTCATGTTTCCATTATTGGTACAATAGATGTTCCAACTTGAGGATAAGTGCCATTAGGTAGGTACCTTCCTATAATAGTTAAAATATCATTTTAGTCGTGAATCACCAATCACAAAATAATCTTATAATAGTATACTGGAATAAGGCCCTGATCACATTGCATTGTTCGTTAAGATGGAATGTTTCGTCTGCCTGTATTTACATTGGTACCTACATTCTTAAAACTGGAACACAAGAGTATTATAGTGCTAATTTGCTCCCGAAATAGGTGTGAACGTCGACTCGTTAATTGTTTCTAAGATCTGGATATATACTTTTTTATATTATTAAAACCTGACATTGAAAACTTTGATTATCTTATGCGTACGCGGCAATTGGGTCCTCAATACATTACTTATGTCTCATTAGTGGTAGTTGTGACCATTTTGCGACATAAAACAATACAGATTTTAATCAGTTGATTTTATGATTAATCTAATTCGATAATAACTATGTAGGATAGATTATCATTTATATATAGGGCCGACGCACTTCGATCCTTATCAACCCTGTTCTACTCATTCAAACATTGAACTATCACAAGCCAAATGAACATGCATATAACTTTCTTATAACCCATCAAAGTTAATGATGACACATGACCTACGGTGCGAGAAGCTCTGACAAAGGCCCGGCAACCCTACCCAGCTGGTTCATTAATTCGGATGTACTTACGCAGGTATTAAGCCGATGACTGACTCCACTGTATCAAGTTAAATCTAAAATCAATAGCCGATTACTCCCTGAGGAGCCATCTTAATTGCTCCGTCCCCTCTCCACATTGCCGAGTTATACTTGCCACTTCGCATTGTGTAAGTTACACAGTAATGCTTAATTGTTAAAGATATTGAGATGGATTAGCACGATCGATTCTCTACCTTAACTTGCACAAGCTCAGAATTTGTAGTAATTTTCAATTGATGTTGGTAGAGCATTCTCGACCTTATAACACGCAATATACCTACAAATAGTTTTATTTATGTAAATCAGCTTTACTTACCATTTATCGGTGTGGGTGTCAACTAGTTTTGGACCATTCGTTGGTCCTTCATCAGGGTGAGTGTAGTGCGTTGGCCGTAACCCCCTGTCTAGCACTACGAATTAGCGATCGTAATGAGCGGCTAAAAATGTGTGCACTATAGTACTGAACCATTTGTGTTAGTATTGGCATTCACGGGTGCACAAAATGTCCACTATATAATCATCGACACTATGGATGCAAGAACCATTCCGAAATGCGTTAAAAATACGAATTTCGAAGTATATGACATGTCAACACTAGGGCGTGCGTGCGAGCATATGTAGGGGGCAAAATAGATCTACAGATTTAAATGATATTTTCCCCATAATAATAATATAAACCTTCTTAGTTGGATTATATCGCAAACAATCTTCTAGCGCCCACAATATATTAATCGCAAAACTGTCTTCCCGCGACACATATCGTAAAGCATAATAATTACTTTTTCTATTATGATTCATTTGATTTAAGGTATTTGTTCTTGTCATTTCGCTGGATCTCTCAGATTCAAATGCAAGAGTGAGATTTACTTTTGCCAGATTTTTTGCATTCCTAATCTCAAATATTTTTCCCAGAAACTCGTCCTATGCAAACTAAATATTATTAACTTTGAATATTTAGATATTCAATAATACATATTAATATTTATTCCACCAACAAATTGTATAATTTCTTTTAGCTAAAATTATCGTAAAGTTGTAAGTAATGAAAAAAGTTTACCAATTTAGTAACAGGTGCTACGTTTGTTTTATTAATGTGAACATTAATAACCTAAATGAAAAATTCGACCCATTTAAAGTATGTGTAAAATTGTTTACAGGCGATTTATAATTTGGATCGCGTGAATGTTTGTTATTGAAGTCAACTTTGACAATGCGTATATCATTGTGTATACCAAATTGCCGTACAAATATTCACAAGATTATTCCTGACGTCGATGACGTCACATCGTCGCTTCGTTACGGTGTGTAAAACAAGCATCAATAGAATATTATTATTAATTAATTAATAACGATTTAGTTTTTCACTATTAAAGATTGATGTAAAGATGCTGTGTTGTAATGCTGATTATTATTTTTATAATGATGCAAAATCAATGTTAAAATCTGGGTTAAGTACAAAAGTATTTACTATATACAGAACAACAGAAACTACTACTGTAGTACTACTATTAACAACAACGGTCAAAACATTACGATGAAAACTTCAAAAACAATGCAGTGTTAGCACGAAAACAAACCGTACGGACGCAGCAGGACGTGCGCGGAGGGGTGAAAGGGGAACGAGAGGGGGCAATAGGTTCCAGCTTGGTCTAAAGATAATGTGGCCGTATAGTAAGCTTATATTGTTGTGGATATACTATGACCCTCAAAGTTTGACCTTTTCGCTCATAACATCCACATAAAGCTTTAAGTAAGAACCCGCAATGTTAGTTTTTTATCCCAGACCAACTGATAAGCCTTTTGTTCATAATAAAATACCGCACACTTAACGCGAACAAAGCTTTCGTCTATATCAAAGGGATAGTGGATGTATCTACTAATGTAGTCTTTTTGCGTGACCTCTCTGAATCCTTTGCTTTGTGCGCGGGACGTAATAAAGATTATTAAGCATTCGCCAAAGGCATTCACGATGTTTGATAAGCATTGTCGTTATTTGTGCATAAATATCATATAGTGCTGCGTGTGTTTTTTTAATGAAAATGAGGGACGAACAGGACGGTCAGCCGATGGTAATTGATACGCCCAGCCCATTACAATGCAGTGACCCTCAACATTATTGAAAAACCGAAAAATTATGAGTGGCACTACAACTGCGCTCGACACCTTGAGACATTAGTTTTCAAGTCTCATTCGCCCAGTTATTTCACTAGCTACGGCGAATTTCAGACCGAAAGACAATAATGCTTACATATTACTGCTTCACAGCAGATATAGGCGCCGTTGTGGTACCCAATATATAGCCGGCATCCGTTGCAAAGGTGCCTCCCACTGGTTTCATATAATTATGATATGCAATGCCCATAGTTATTGCACGCCTTATAAGTAAAGCGTTGAGGTAGTGCTTTACTATAGACGTGTCAATAAAGCAGCTTCATTGAAACTGATTTTTTTTTTATTTGTATTGCACTTACATCTTAATATGAGTGCACTTATATAAAGTCAAATAATTTGTGAGTTAAATAAAATATATTTCGATGACAATACTTATTCTGTCTAACATACTAAAAATATTATTAAAAAAAACATTTCTCTCGACGTCCGTCGGTGTATGTGGCAGGAAAATTGGTCGAAAAAAATAACAAACCAGAATATTTTTTTTGCTATCTAAAGTGTACTTTCTTAATTTATATGATCGTTCAATTCACTGTTATTTCATGATTTTTATTATTAAAAAATTATATATTTTATATCTGACATCGATTACACGTCTTGTCTGTAACAAGTGTAATCGATATTGTTGACAAACTTCACAATTATTGTACTGACAGTTATTTAATGATGATGGACTTTGCAATTTTAAATATGTTTTTTGGCATAATCAATTTATATTTTAAGGAAAAATAAAGAAGTTTAAAGAATAACAAACATAATTATAGTGACAAATTATTATATTATAATCATTTATAGTATTTTTTTTCTGACAGAATATTGTGGGAAATGCGATCATGAGTGGTAACACTTTTGGATTTTCTAAACTTTTTAGTAATAAAGTAGGTTATTACCGTACAAAAACAATTAAGGCACATTAAAAACTGTCAAATTATTAAAAGTTTAGAAAATTAGTTTTCATATCGTTAAATCGAAAACATTAAAATTTTATAGACATTGTGATTAACACAGAGATTTATATATTTTTTTTTTCAACACTTACGTCCTTACAGGATTATTCCTCATGTGATGATTTTCGAAGTGCATGCATTTAGCTGTAATATACCACAAAATGGACCTGTAATTTATAAATAATACTCAAATAACCGACTATGATTTTGTATTTCCTTCAATTATACTATTTTAACAATTAAATAAATAACTAAAAGCCTTGGCGAATGCCATCGTACATCTTGGTGCTTTAATATTTAATACAATCCAAACACCTATTACAATGAACTCATTAAAACTCATTACCCTTAAATAAGACACCTCTTTTGATCCAGCTTAATGAATAGTTCATTAGATCATCTGACTAATTTAAGAACTTTTTAAATAGACTCTAAATTACTATAAATTATCATTAAATGGAAACGCTCAAAAGCTATTAACTTCAACGTGTTATCATAATGACAGTACTAATAGTATCAAAGTAATCTTTTGTCCATGTCATAGTTTCGTAAGACTCGACAATAGTTTTATAATAAGAAGATACGTTCTTAAATGCTCGTTTAACTTATCTTTTCTTATAAATGAAGAACCGTCTTTTTATTTAGTTATAGTACAAGAACTACTAAACCAATCGAAATAATACTTAAACCATAAGATGTAGCGTGTTTCGGACAAGGTTTTAGTATATAGTATGTTGATGAATACAAATCGGGAATCTCTATTTTATTGACTTAGAAACATCTAAATATTCGCAATACAAATAATTCAGTCAAAGAATTGAGATGAGCGCTACATTATTTACATGGCAAAATAACGTTTGCCTGGTCGACTAGTCATAAAATATAATATTCTTTCAATGCTTTTCGGATGTTGTGTACTACGATGTAGCCTGCTCATGCTACGTCGTAGCTTCTGCCTAACGCTTGCTAAGTAAACAGCTTACACGGCTTTCGCGTGACTCAAGCTCGCTTTGAGACTGATCAAGTTGTAAATGATCGATAGAGTTAAATCCAAAGTCCAGTCAAAGTAAACGTCTATCTAACTTTCTAATTACATAATAATATATCAACTGCATACAGTAATAGGACAATTACCAATATATTGTCATAACGGTCATCAATTTGTCTGTGTCAAATGTATCCTAGTTGGTATACATATATATATATATTGTATACACATAGACATATTGAATAATAAAAACGGTGAATAAAGGACAAGTTGTAAAAAATAATAACTATTGAATATTCGACATTTTTAGTTTTATAATTATAATTACTAACATTTAATTATAATTATTGAATGCATCAAATGGTTTTATACTTTAATTAATAAAGAATATGTCTCAATGTTCATTTTTCTTTTTAATAAATGCTTTTCTACTTTATATTTTAGACGGTTTTTAAGCCTTTAGTTTGAATTCATATCTCTATAAGTATATAATATATCTAATATAAGAATTGATTCTTAAAACTATTAATTATACTTAAATCTAAAATATGACATTGTGGTAAATATTATGCCTGATTTCGAAAGTTTTGTATGGTAACAATCTTATTATTTCGTTTCTATTAGTCCTATATATGTAGATATAAGTAATTCCTTCATACCTTTCAAGAAAATAAATTATTTTCTATGTATTGTGAAAGCAATCGAATAATAATAATATTTGGAGGTTTTCGTATGAATACGATCTTTTTAATAACATTCAGCTCTCTAGAGAATCTATTACATTTAATACAATGGAAATTGTCTCTCTGTAATACTGGGTTTTCATATTCGGTAGTAGAGCAGGTTTTAGGGCGATGTTAGCATTTGTGATAAACGTTCACCGCATGTTTAGATGTATCGGTATTTATACCCGAATCGAAGGATTTCGGCGACCGCGGATTCTAGGGGTCGGTAGATGTAATTGAAAAACAAAACCTCAACGGCCGAACGACTAAACAAGGTATAACGTTATACCTGAGAATAAACCAAGAATATGCAAAATGATGACGAAATCGCTGTTAACACTGTCAATATAATGATCATTCTGAAGTTGTCTGAATGTCAAGCAGCTTGCAAATAAACACGCGAAACGTTATACGTCCGAAAAAACCAATCATAAACAAAGTATGATTAGTAAACATTTTGCATATTCTTGGTTTATTCTCGGGTATAACTCTATACCAACTTTATTGTTATAAAATTGTTTTAGTCCAAAAAGTTACAAATATTATAACAGTCTATTAATTTATATGGTGCTCTTACAAACAATAATAAACTTACTTTTTATTGAATATATTTGTGATAATATATTTATGTATAGTATCTTCTTATATATATATATTTAGTACAATATACTTGAACATATTTAAATACAAATACACATCCAACACTCGGAAACAAACTCATATAAATGTAAGCACCTACCAATCTTTCATTTATACATCTATGTTATACTTATATGATTATGACTGATATAACTAGATCCCCGTTAACGAACTGATCTGTCCACGTGCTTTGACTACGATATGCCAATGAGGTCCAGTTATCCTGGTTCACTTCCGGCACTGTAGCTAGCTGATTGCATTCGCTACGTATTATGTCCGTATTGAAATCATGTTCTATTGGCTCGTAAGTAGCTTCATCGAATATTAATTCTATAGAATTGATATGCCTTGTAACATTTCAATGTATAATGCTTTGCTATATTATTTAATTATAACTAAGCTTACACTCAGCTAAGTTTTACTTAAGTCAAGTCTGAGCAAAGTTTAAATACGGGCTATAGAACTCAGAATTAGTATTAACAGGAAGCAAATGATTTAAGTTTTCTTTAGTGTTAATTCCGCCAATATTTGTTTTTATTTAGTCTCATCACCTTTGTTACGTGTCTCTTCCGGGGGTAATACGTCACAACAGCCGACCAATCACAGCGCATCATTTCATGGGACAAGGCTATAAAAGAGCGCCTAATTCAATAAATTTTCTTAACAGGAAGCTTTAGAACATCAAAAATGAGCATAATAATATATTATACTCTATGGTAACCTTACAGTGAATTGTTGTTAGGTATTTCGGTATTCTTCTGTAAGGCCAAATAATAATAATAATAATAAAGCCTCATTTAATCCAAAACTCTTTTTTCACAAGCGAATTATTAGTAGTATTAGTAGGTAAGATATATTTCTAATTGATTAGTTGTTTATACTTCTATTTATTTGAGTTGTGAATCTCGTTGGAGTAAAGGCCTCCTCCATGTTTTTCCATAGTGTTCGATTTTTGCTTTTATGCATCCAGTCTTTTCCTGCTATCTCTATTAAGTCATCAGCCCACCGTTTATTTGGTCTGCCAACTCTTCGTTTGCCTAATGTTGGTCCATTCCATCTTGTGGTTAGGATTGTCCATCGATTATCAGTATATCGTGAAATACGCCCTGCCCATTGCCACTTAAGCTTCAGGGCTCGTGTCAGTGCATACATGTAAGGCTAAATATATTTATTTAATCCGTGTCTACCCTAGCTTATCAATTTCACTATATTCATAACTATAAATTATAAAAACTACAACAACAATGTTGAGTTTACTCAAAACCAGTGCTACATGGACATCAACAGTTAGTTTCATTTGATGACATTTGTCGCATAGACCTATTTTTTCGTTTTAGTAATGAATTGTATTATTTCATTGCTTGTATTAGTTACTTAGTGCTCTTAACTTGTTACCCATTCTGGGAGAAACCCCATCACCCAAACGGGAAGGGCATTTGAGATACAATTAAAGTCGATTGGGTCCAGTTCTGGCCGATAGGTACGCAGGATGGCACAGGGTTTCTAAACAGGATCATATAGTTTAAACAATTCTCTACCCGTGTGAGGCTTTATCATGGAACAATCATCACACATGTGTTGGGTTGTTTTTTAGTTGAGTTCTCGGGGCAAAGTTTGTCATGTTCGCGTAAGTGGCACTGCTAGTGGCGACTTCGTAAGTCGTTACCTTCCCTGAGATATGTGCGAGGGAAGCGATGGCTGGTCCGTGCGTCATGCTTGTGAAAACAGGTGCTTGTTATGGTGCCTAGTTGGTCTTGTCTTCGGGGATTTTTAGTTTCACTTAAAGTTTTCACTTAAAGATCTTTACTTATTTACATGTATCTTGTATCTTTGTATGTGATTGTCATTTAGAATTTACTTTTCATCACAAATCGTCTTAAAAACCCTTTTTTCTGTTCCGGTTCAACATGGTACTATTAAGAAGTGCGAAGACATTAAGAAGTTAGATCAAATTCATAAAAAACTAAGGCCAAACGCAACGATATAGCTGCCTTTCTGCGATTAATTCAGATTATACTGTATAAAACAGTACTTCACTTTAGTAAATTTAGCGGCATACTATTATATACGTTGCCCCAATAGCCATCTTTATTTTTAAAGCCGAGGAAAAAAAATTTAAAGAATTTTAAATCTAGAATGTTCTAGTTGTCTTGTTAAAAAACCATATGCACCTGCACCATGGTTTCGTTTTAATCAAAATTCCCCAGAACGCTAATACGATAATTTTATACTTAAACCTCTATTATTTACTTCTATTATGTAAAGAATATGTCAAGTGAATGATAGTTGAATAATATAATCACGTTTCTGTACAAGAATCAAAATGGCGCTGAGTAAGAATGCCGGATAGCGCACAAACAACCCTTTACCCCAAACGAGCTGTGGGCTCCATTGACTTTCACGCTCGAAAAAGTAATGTAATAAGGACTATACTGATATCATATATATTAGAAACGACGTTTTATATTCTGCGCTTATTGTTTCCAACGCTACGCTAAACGCGAAAGACGCTTGTGTACAATTTATACGGGAGATTGGCTTGGTAAATTTTATTGGCAACAAATTTGTAGTAGAAATACAATACATGGAATGTACATAGTATTATGTTTATCAGTTTTATTTGTTGAATATCTTGGAGTATAACGGAACAAGAGTTAGTTATTTATTTATTTATATCGCCAACACAATAATCACCAACTAATTACATTAAATATAATTCTAAATAAGTCTAAGTCTAAGTGTTATTGCACTTACAGAGAACGACCACATGCAAGTAAAACATACATAAGTTTTGAATTTTGACAACATAAGAACTAATACTAAGATACAATATAAATACAATTATACTCGTATAATAAGATACAATACAATTATAAACAAATCATTATAAATAACATCGTCTTAAAGAGGGTGTTTCAATTTGAGGTTTAATGTGACAACATGAGACCAATAAAATGGTGTAAAAAAATAATCTAAACATGGCTTAGACACGTGTTTTGTTAAGCAGTGACCTAACTATAACAACGCTAGTCACCAAACAATAACCACGTCTAAAACGGAGTTTATCTTTTTCTATTACAAAACAGTGCTTAGCTTGTGTTTAAGTAAAACTTCGTTAAACACAGCATAAACTGAAGTGTACAGGAACAGTTTAAGGAACGGAACGCAATTTTTGACAGCTGTCATGTACCTGTCATCATATAATCTTAATCTTTCATATGAATATAATCTATCAGTTAGACACACCTTAGACAATCTTCGACTCATGTTTTCTATACAACACGAAAGACACAGATTTGCAAAAGAACTTTTTAATAACCAAGTGTTCAACACATGTTTAACTTTTTTGTAATAACACAGTAGATGTTTAAGATTGGAATGTATGTAATGATAAAATGAATACTTACATTTTTTTAATAAATTGTTTGTAAGCTTGCCATGCCACATTTCATATTATATTATGTTATACTTACATACATATAATCACGCCTCTTTCCCGTAGGGGTAGGCAGAGACCACTTCTTTCCACTTGCTACGATCCTTACATGCTTGTTTCGCTTCGTCCACTTTTATTATGCCTTTCATACATGCTCTTCGGTTTAGGGTACTCTTGACTTGGCTTTTTTCCAAGACGTCCCTGATTCGATCTTGAAACATCCGCCAAGGTCTTTCCCTTCTAACACTTTCATTCACACTGGCCTTATACACTATCTTCGTCAATCATTCTTCATTCATTCTCTCGTCTTCAGACATCTTCTTTCAGACCACAACGTTTCCTTATCTCACTATTTTTTTATCCTGTCACTAATTTTAACTCCTATCATACTTCTCAACGCTCTCATCTGAACTGCATTTATTCTGCTTTCGTGTTTCTTCTGCCATACACAACTTTCACTTCGGTACAAGAGTGTTGGAACCAACATGCACAGCCAAACTAGCCTTATTTGACACCTTCAGCCTGTTCATAATGGTGTGCAAAGCTCCATTCACCATGTTTCCTGCATTCACTCTTCTTTCAATATCACTCTCATACTTTCCATCTCTTGTAAACTTAGAACCCAGATACACAAACTCATTCATCTGTTAAATTTTTTTCATCTCCAATCACAATATTGCAGTCTGTCACTACCTCATCTCTTTCAAACACCATCACTCCCCTTTCATTCCCCTTCTACCAAAAGTTCCATTTATAGCAGTTACCATCTCCTGCAACTCTTCGGCCGAAGATGTAAGTAATACTTGGTCATCAGCATAGAGAAAACATTTGACGAGTAAGTCATTCATTCTCAACCCACAGTCATTCTCTTTTAAATATGTCAAGCAATTGTTCATGAACAGATTAAACAGCCACGGAGACGCTACACATCCCTGTCTAACACTTTTTTCGGTATTAAACCATATTATATTATGTTATAGATCACATTATATTCGAAATGAAGGACACATAGAACTTAATTAAAGATGTTCTTTAAGCCCTCCATAAATAATTACTACATGTTTAACTTGACTTTGATATTGTTATATGAATTATTTATTTTCTAATTGTTATTCATTATAAAACAAATTTACTTTGCAAAATGTATGACACAGACATTTCTAAGTACCCCGAATTTTCAATGGTACTTTTTCATGTGATACCACGCTCGAATCTAGACTTGAAACGTTGTTTTTTTTTTATATTTATAATTTTTAGGATAGTTCGTACTTCGCATAGACAATATTAATTTAAGTTTAGTAATTATAATCCTTGTGTGACCAGTTTGTTAAACAGAGTAATTTCATGTTTAAACCCCTTTTATTTGCTTTGTCAATTTAAATTGAAGGAAGTCATACTTTCATGAAATTCGACATAAACTTAAATAAAAGTAGACATTTCAAAGACGTCCCAAAGCGAACACTGATATTGGTGATTCCATTTCGTATTACGAAAATGATAATTTATGTATTTAAATGAGGGTCTGGTACGTTGTGAAATCGAACTGTTTGGGAGGGATATCGGTTAAATTGTTATTTTCACGAGACTATATCTTAACAGGCGAGACACGTGCCGCTCGCGACGGGCGTCTCCTATTAGGATTGCCGGAGATTTCGCACAATAAAACTTCTTTGTTGGAAAGTTTTTAAATCCGAAATTGACAGATTTACGTGCCATAGCTTAGACTTATTATAGTTAGACTTGGCGTAATTTCTTTGTGAACATTTTATACAATAGATGAAATAGTCTGAATTGAAAGATAAGTGTGTAACATTGCAACCGTGGCTGACTGTTTACGACTTATCTATCAAAATCGGTTACATTAACAATAGATTCGCTTACCATTTATATGTTGCTGTATCTCCGTTAGAGATGTTCTTCTCCCTCGAACGCATTGTTTGTCTATATGCTAGTATATTGCAAGTCTATGGTTTAAGCCGTCATCGTCCTAAATTTTATATTTGACAATATAACGCAAAATTTTCAAAACGAATTCGCACAAACGCCGCTGTTCAAACAACAGAGATCGCCGGGGGTAACTTTGAAAGTTCATTTTAGTAGCACGCTCCATTAGTTTGGGACGATTTTTCCGGACGAGTTCCGGGTTCGGTGTCGTTATCCTCAGCCCCGCTCTAAATAGACAGAGCTCGCGGGGATTTTTTACAATTACCTACCGACGATGTGGTGGATACGAATACGAGAATATAGTATCTACGTGGGAAGTATTGGATAGCTTACACAGCGTAAGCGCGTTAGCCCCTTGTGGGTGATTTGAGCGGGAGCTTGCCAAAATTTTTGTGTATTTGGACTGTTGTAATGTCGCCGGTTTGCAAATACTCGATGAGAGAGTTTTACACGTTTCATTTTCCATTTATACTAGTAGAATAAGTACATCCTGAAGAAATGCTATCAAAATTTGTATTTTTATTTAAAATACATTCTTTCTTCATTTCAATAGAATTTTAAGTGTCATAGAAATTAATCGAGTATATTATATTCTAGTAAATATGATCAAAAATGGAAACATAAATTTGCTAAGATTTGAAGAATAAACTATAAATAATGACACAATGACTTACACTTACAATATTCGAACTTCGAGATTGGACAGAGTAACGCCCTAACTCGTCAACTGTTGAAACGCCAGTGAGACAGCGCCTCCTATAGACTTCTTTACCCTCTACTCCTGTCACTATTATATTTAATTCTTATCCTAGCTTTTGTAAATTAGTGCTTGTGATTAAGTAGTTCCAAATAATATGTCCATGCGACGCGGCAAAGTGCACTTTGCTATTACGCCGCAGCAATCCTTGTTGCCACTCCCATTAGTCCGGAATAAAGCATTAAAAGCTACATACCGCCAGCGCCAGGGGAAATCAGTGAACAGTGCTTGTTTACTTTTTTATTTGTTCTGACAAGGAACTGGGTCGGACTCTATAAATCACTTGAGTGTTTGAGTAATTGAAAACAGTTTCACCTGAATCAATGACTAGGCATACAAAGCCGGGTCAAAGAAGTAATAAAATTGAAATGATCTTCTTGCATTTTTGGTTCCTATTTAACCTGCCAATTTAAGGGTGCCACTTTGCTACGTATTTGCCATAGTCATAATATTGTACATAGGTACCCTAATTATAGTTGAAAATATAAGGAGACTTTATAAAGGTGTAGTTACATTTCTTGAAGACAACGGATCCCATTCAATGAAATAATATCAAAATAAAACAAGTGGTTAAGTGCAAGTCAGTGAAGGGCGACATGCGGGCGTGGATAATTTTTGCAAACTTTTTCAAAACCTCTCGGCAAGCCCGTATTTAAATTATAATCTCAGAAACTGTCCTTTGGATTTTAAGCGTTACTATAGTGTAATATTCCGCCAAAAAAAAATAGCAAAAATTTGAGTACCAATCCTTCAACTTTTCTTAACTTTCGTAGGCAAAGGTTCGAAAGGATAGATCAATTTCGCAGAATTGGCTTTTTCAAAACAATATGCCCAGGTTTTGTCATTGGTGAAAATATTGTATACAGCCAATGACTGTGTAACTATGTGACAAAAGTCGTCACTGAATTCACTTAACCAGTACTACGCAAAGCTGAAAGATGGGAATTTTATCCCCTGGTATCAATCGAATGTAAAACAAATGACAATCACACAAATTAAACTGTATCTCAATCTCGGATTGTTCCATTTTCAAATATCTTAATTGATTTATAATTATATTACAAAGAACCATTGCAAAAGTTTTCAGCATAGCCCACGTAATAGACACTCTGTTATAATTATAACTGTCAAACTATTGCGGTTTATGAGATTTCGTTCACTAAGAAACTGCCGAAACCCTAAAAAAGTTTGTGGTTAAGTTATGTGTATTGTCTTTACACGAAGCATTGTATTTATACGCAAATGTGGTGGACCAGATTATTGTTGAATCCTCATTGTAGAAGACTGATTTGAATACAAAATAATATTATAAAACCGGAGAATTGCGAGTCGGACCTACAAACCGAGGATTCCGCATATATTATTAAGTAGATACCTATAAACTTATTTATTAATACGGCTTTACTCACGTTTTATTGGTGTGGGCTTTACCGACTAGTTTCGTTAGTTACCTTTATTTATAATGAGGAAAAGGTTTCTTTTCATTCTTCATCATAACACGAAAATTATAAATAATAAAAATCTCTTTAAACTTGTGCCAATGAATATTTTTCATACTCCGCATGACACGGTTAACTCAATCCAAATTTTGGACCTTTCTTACTTAAAGATCCTGTTATTTATCATTTGATTATAAACATATAGTTTTCTGACTTTTCCTTTACTTATAGTATAAGACGGTATAACTTGCAAAATTTTATAGTTTTAAGTCAACGAAAAATACTCCATAAATTTTAATTCCCTTGAGACTGTCGAAATGTATGTTTTTTGCGGTATAAACGGCCGTATCTTTTATTGCGTTTACTTAGAAGTTTGATTTTTCATAGCTTCAACAGAATGTAGAGTTGAGTATGGCGTTCCCGAGATAATGAGTCTTGCCAGACGGAAGATGGTCTTATAATGGTTACGTTTTTCGTTTGAGATACGGAATCCTAAAAACACTAGCTGAAACTGGCAGACGTCTCGTTCAGTTCAAATATAACAGGATATCAATTTTCATAGATCTGATCGGCTAACCGGATTAAAAGTTAGTATCTCGAATCACCGCCATGTGGGGAGTTGGAGCAGATCTCCACGTAAAAATGCTAATTTTCATAGTGATCTGATGATCTGTGTTATAGTGAATTGATAAGATATATACAAACAGTCATTTATATTATTATTATATTGAAAACTGCGATCATTTCCACTCATTTATATAAGGACTTTGAAAATAGTGTAATAAAGTAAAATAATATGAGCTGTATGCTTTAACTAGATCAGTTAACGAAGGATAATCCGATATTAATAAGAGCAATCCATTTTGTGGTTGACTGTCCAAAACATTTCAATGTAAAAGGGTTAAGTAACCTGAATACAAGGCTTATTAATAATTTGTAGAATTCCAGAAACTCTTCGGTCATATACAATATTATGTGATTGACATGAAAATATTATTCATTTCATTTTATACGTGCCCTTTACACGCAAATTGAAGCCCTTCCCGAATCGAAGTTCACTTTGACCCTTGCGGTTATGCGAATCATTTTTCATCCTAATTCTATTTGACTCTGATCGGACCCTAAATGTACACAGACAAAAATAGCGATTTTGGATTTGTGACCTGCTTACGAAAGTTTGAAGAAATCTTAATATTATGATATTTTATTTTAAAACTTGTTTTAACAGACCGAGATATATTGCGCTATTAATATAACTAATAAATTACTTATAAGTTTAGAAATAACCTTTTACTTTATATAATATCTTAATCGAAGTTCACTTTGACCCTTGCGGTTATGCGAATCATTTTTCATCCTAATTCTATTTGACTCTGATCGGACCCTAAATGTACACAGACAAAAATAGCGATTTTGGATTTGTGACCTGCTTACGAAAGTTTGAAGAAATCTTAATATTATGATATTTTATTTTAAAACTTGTTTTAACAGACCGAGATATATTGCGCTATTAATATAACTAATAAATTACTTATAAGTTTAGAAATAACCTTTTACTTTATATAATATCTTAGTCGTGACGTCACCAAACGCCCCAACGGAAGACCAGCGCTGGTTTTCAAACCCGCAAACATGCTCTGTGGGGTCCACTTTTTGACGTATAGAAATAATACCGTACAGTTTTGTGACTCTTTTAACTTAAATTACTTATTAAGTTTTTGTATTTACGTGTACCTACTATACGCAACAGTTTTCTTTCTTTCTTTCCCAATTAAGCATATTATACTATTAAATTATTAATTAAAGATCTTTGAACTTTTCTATGAGAGATAATAGAATCTCGAATACTTGGGCTACGTGATGATAAACGGTATGATCTGCCTATAATAGAGGCAATATTATTTAAGTTGTGACGCATCACAGAACGATCTAAGACGATTTATTTCTAAGACTAAGACTTGGTTGCATCAAATAACATAGACCTCGCTGGAATGTGAAGTTCCGTTCCCCTTTCACCACCTCGCGTTCGTCCTGTTGCATCAGTATAGATTGCAGTTTCATTACCGTTAGGTACATGTCGTGATATTTTCGTGCTATCACTGCTTTTTGAAGTTTTAATTAGTAGTTAATAGTTCTGTAGTTTCTGTTGTTCTGTATCGCTATAATAATACTGCCAGAAATACACATACTTTTTTTACCTAACCCAGAGTCTTTCATTAATTTTTCATCATTATAATAATTATAATCAGCATCACAAAACAACAACAATACTGAAAAAAATAATCGTTGTTTATTTATTAATAACTAGCTGACCCGACAGACGTTGTTCTGTATATAATAAATAAAATAATGTTTTTTTATGAATTTGTCAATGATATTTCATAACATCAAGAATTGCTTCGTAAAAATGCACCCTGTTGTTGTATTGAAATTGTTTCACAGCATAACTGTCAAACCGTTGCGTCAATAAATTCGACGGGGTACGAATCAAATGGAAAAATAAATTTGTTGTTTTTATTTAATTCCGGGCATTATCCTATTTATTTACCTTTTAAACCTTCCCTGTACTTCCACAAATAATTCAAGACCAAAATTAACCAAATCGGTCCAGCCGTTCTCGAGTTTTAGCGAGACTAACGAACAGCAATTCATTTTTTAGATAATTGATGCTTTTTTTGCACGACGTTACAAAACGACGATATGACGTCATCGACGTTAAGTCCATAGATAATACAAACGGGTAGTTCATTCGCATTTAGTTGGGAGTGACAAAGCGACACAACAAGAACTGTCTCTGTATTGATTGTACACTAATGATGTCACCTATTTGTATAGTTATGTATGCGACTTACGTTATTTATTTTTAAACGCCGCGATTAACCGTTCACAAGTTAAATGCTAATGCTGCTATGTCTTCGTAATAAGACACCCGAATGTGTTTATTTAGATTGACAGGCGTGTGTTGGTGAAATATTTTTATTGCATTAGTTTCTTATGATTGAAATATTACAATTTTTTTTAGTTATCAGAGCAATTGTATTAGGATCCTCAGATGCCACGAAACTATTTTATTACGTTTTCGGCTTTCGAATTCATATGTATATTTATTCAAGGTTGACAACCTCTGGTGTTACAAGAGTATATGCCGCGCTGATCACGTATACAACAAGTGACCCGTATCTATACTCTTTTGGCCTCTTCTTCCTTAAAAAAAATATATTTAATACCCACATACAGTCATGTCTGGCTTCTAGAGGTTTGGAGAGTTTCGATGCCAGTGGAATTGATGGAATAAAACAGATATTCAATTTTAAGAAGTGACTTTACAAATTTTAGGTTAATATTTAGTGTTAATTTCCCTTTTCGGCTGTATTTGTGAGTATACGTCAAAGTCATTATTTTTAGTCATGTAAAATTATTAAATTTAGGCTATTGTATATCGTGTATAATAATCATCATTATCAGCCCAAGACGTCCACTGCTGGACAAAGGCCTCCCCAAAGATGTCCAAGACTCGGTCCTGCGCTGCCCTCATCCAACGTATTCCGGCGATCTTGACCAGATCATTGGTCTTTCTTGTGGGATACCAACACTGCATCTTCTGGTACTTGGTCGCCATTCGAGGACTTTTCTACCCCACCTACCGAACTTTGTGCCCTGACCACACCCACTTTAGTTTCGCAGTCTGGGCTATGTCAGTGACTTTATTCGTGTATTATACATGTAAATAATGAAAAAAATATATATTATATCCTGTAGTTATGGATGCTTGTTTGATAACGAACCGTGACTCCGTTAATCTGTTTACTATGAATCGAGTTACACGGCATTGATACCCATTTATACATACTATTAACATTTCCAAACATGTCCGGCATTTATGGGCCCGTTCGTTCGTGATTGTTTTACAAATTGTGCCCCCTTTTGTTGAAGTCGAGAGGCTATCGAATTTTATATCGTTAAACAGAAAAGCAGAATTGTTGTAAGTGCCAAACACTCTGTATCGGGGGCTAACTACACAGTTTTAAATCATCACGTCATTAGTAAAGTGTCTGTAATATAAAGATTAAATTTTTAAAATTTATTTTAAAACTTAAGCAAATATAACAATAAAAACAATATTTTGCCATGTTTCCACGAAGATTTAATATGGGTATCTATAAGCATGCAATTTATTTTTATTTTGGATTTTTTTTCTGGTGTTCCAAGATACTGTCGTCTATGGTGATGACGTAACTGATTAACTATTATATCCATATAAAATGAACAATCTAATAATAATGTGTTTAAATTATCCTCAAATATTATTCATAATCTCATATAATCTCATAATCACAAATAATAAAATAGAGATTCATATTTCAATGTGAACTTACTAACAGTAGAACATTAAATTTATATAAGAAAACATAAACCATACTTTGAGGCATCGAGAAGTATTACCATCTGCTGAATGTCCTGCTCGTCTCATATTTTCAAAAAAAAAAGTCAGTTAGCATGCTGTTCTTCTCTGTATGGAAATGAAAACCTCTATTAAAATAATCTTACGTGGTATTCACAAGAATTACAAATTCCAAACGGAGCAATCATAAGCTAAGGTTTAAAAAAAAACTACAACATATTATTTTAAAATTCATTCAAATAAATACCCTTACTATATCCGTTCATATATCCGAATTAGAAACGTTCCCCAGTAACTATGGCATGTATTATATAAAACCACGTTAATTTAAATTTCAATCAAAATACTAAACAATTAAAAAATATGCAATGATAATTTACGCCACTTAGCACAAACTCAAGAGTTGCCTTGTCAAATTTGAGTAATGTCTCGAACGTTCTAGATCTTTTATTTATACTTACTAACAAGAAACGATTATTTTACCTTGTGTTTTTATATTAACGTAACATTGCTGGGTGCCTATATATATGAACACGTGGGTACCGCAACAATACGAAACACTGCGTATAGATGTGTGCAATCCCTTTGTTCATTTAGAGCTCACATAGCGTTCTCAATCTTGCCTTTAGTAATGGCGCATTCAAGGCGACTCTGATTAGAGCGTGACGTGACAAATTGTACATTTTGTACAATGTTTGTCCACGCCGAGCCGTGATTGATGATCATCTGGCCCTAATTAGATAAGGGATGTTAGCCAGTTTACGAGATCTTCCTAATTCGCGAGTGATTCATGGATGAACGCGCTCTCTCCTATTACAATGTTATAAAGTTGGCGTAACTATGTTGTGAATTGTTCGCGTCGAATTTGGCGGGAATCTGTTTTGGTTGATTACTGCTGTCTTGATATTTAATGTTCATTCAAGTCGATTAAGCAGCCATAGAGCCATGTATAACTAATGCTTTCTAGTTTTGATTTACTGCGACATAGAGGAATTACCTACTACTACATCTCTCTGGTTTAAATTTATGTTGACAATATATTGTCTTCAAAGTTTTTAATGCATTTGCATTCGGTTTTAAATTTTTTTAAAGCATTGGCACATGAGAAAAAGAAAATTAATTATTTTACACAATTTTTAGTTCAATGTTTCTATAAATACGTGATACATGAAAAAAAAAATAAATTCAATAAAATACATTTCTTGAAAAATAATAATATAGTTTAGGATAACGAAATTTTAAGCACAAAGTAGGTAGTAATAATAATAATAATACACATAATTGACACACTCCTACACAAATTCAAATTCAAATATTTTTTATTCAAAATAGGATGTGAAATCACTTATTGAAAGTCAAAAAAACTACCACCCATTCCAAAGTGAATGCCTCAGGCCTGAGAAGAATGGGCGCAACAAACTCAGCGGGCTTTTTTTTTCATCAAAAATATGTTTTACATAATTGTTACTTTAATAAGTAACATTTACAAAGTAACATTGTACAATTAAACTTATTATTTAATAGCCTGAGGGTGGTCGCTCCATTCCCAATCTGTGGTATCATTAAGATAGTCATTTATGTTATAGTAACCTTTTGCACACAAACGTTTTTTAACAATTCTTTTAAATAACGTTATGCTTTTGTTTTGAACATCTGATCTTGTTGTAAAAGCATATACATCGCCCCACAAAAGACTTACTAACTCGACTTAGCCGAGTAGTAGGCATCATCAGTTTATGTCTGTTCCTGGTGTTAACATTATGGTTATGACAGTTTCTGGCAAATTCACTTATGTGCCTATGAACATACATTTAATTATCAAGAATATATTGAGAAGCAACAGTCAAGATGTTAATTTCTTTGAATTTTGCTCTCAATGATTGTCTAGGACCTAGGTTATAAATAGCGCGAATAGCCCTCGTCTGCAGCACAAATATTGTATTAATATCGGCAGCGTTGCCCCATAGCAATATATCATAGGACATAATACTATGGAAATTAACAAATTATCATGTCCCAAACTAGGCCATAGCCTGTACTCTATGGGTACAAGACAACGGCATATTTAATACTTACTTTACAAATACACATCCATGACTCGGAAACAAATTGGAAAAAAAAAAACAAACAAACTAATAAGTAATATCTGAATGAAACTGGAGTTCTTTATTTAATGTGGATACAAAAAAACATTGCTAAAACTATGATAATCGCCATTAGCCTGAAAAAATAATGAACTATAATTATTTTTATAAACTTTAGTTATTTCAAAAGAAGGTAACCGGTAACTAAGGCATACAAATCAAAGAAAAGGAATATTGTGATAATTGTGTAGTGAAACATAAGATGTACATTATTGTAATGTGCTCTACATAATGTTGTGTCTGCGTGACACATTGTCACTCGACGTCTCTATGAAAATAAACCACGTGTTGACGGACGCGCCAGAGAGCCGGAGAGAGAAATGCGTTTGTCCGACACGTATCGACTTCGTATTGTATATGCTGTCGTTACGTCACAGACGCGTTATATCAATATTTTACAAACATTACAACCGTTTCTACATACACATCAAAATGAAGAAATAACTTTATAGTTTACAAGTGACACATAGTATTTAGAATCATATTACTCGTTGATAAGGTTTTTTTATTTAGTTAGACGGGCAACTAAAAAATTATACCCCTTACATATTATATATTTATTAAGTTTAATTAATTGAGAGTTAATTTAATTATGATTAACCATAATGTAAGATATCCTTTAAAAACAGCGCTTTTCAAATGTTACAACTGAAAAACTAAAATATACAAGCGTTTCAATATTAGATACTATATAGAAACATTACAAAAAGTATGAGAATCCAAAGTGAAGATATAGTGTAAATTTAGTAATTTTTAAGTGAGTTAAGTGACCTACAGAGCCTGGAAATAGTTGTATCTTAGCCTAGATTTTTCCTGGATAGTGAAATTACAAAAATAGAACGTTTATTTGAAATATTGATAGCCAATATGGAGAGTCATCCATTATATTAATTCTGTCCGCTAGTGAAATGTCACTTTAATATTTAATCAGATTTGGTAAATTAAGAGCTGTTTCGTTAGTACAAACTTTAATATGACATCGTCATCTTAATTATGAGGTTAAACTATTTTAATTAAAAAATGTGTCAGTTTTCCGCCTAAGGCTGGGTTGCATCATAATAGCTGTAAAATATACTTAGTGTTTAAATTTTCAAATTTAAAAACTATTATTTACGTAAATTAGTAATTGTTTACAGACTTAACGCAGGACAGTTGTTTCAAACCTTGATATTTGAGGATTTGAAAATTATTAAACCCGTCACAACTTCTAAGTGAAAAACCCGATCCGAATAATTTACAGTGGAATTTATACATATTTAATTAACCTTAACTAACAATACATTAAAATGCATACAGATTAATATGATGGTATCAATATGACAACAATTTGATTCTATCCGTATTTGAACTTAATTTTCTTTTAATGTTCTATTATTTAATATGAATGTTCCTTGTTGATTGAGGAGATGATTTTTGTCGAAGTTAATTTAAAACATTAAGAATAGACAAATACATAATATGTAAAATATACAGAGTTGTTACTAAAGATAACTTGATTACAGCCCTTCGATCCGGGTTAACAAATTACAAAATCTGCCAAAAGTTTTATTGGAAATATTTTGTTTGTGTTTCAACATTCGTTTGAAACAATTTACGGTGCGGATTTGTTCAAAAATCGGATTGCAAATCTCATACGTAAATTAGACAAACGAAGTGGATTTGATATTGTTACTTGATTTTGTTTAGATTGTGTTGTGCAAGTTCGGTACATATCCATGAAAATTTGATAGAAGTGTCAGTGGATTTTTTTTGTATAGTACATTTACGTAGAATATAATAGCGTAGAGACGACCTAACAGCCCGATAATGCCAAACTAATTTTTATTTGTTAGTGTGTGCGTTAGCTTTTAATTTAAAGTCAAAGTCAAAGTTTTAATTTGCATAAACATGTTAAATTGATGTCACATAAAATATATAATGAATTATTTCGAAGCAAACAGCAAGAACTATACTCGGTTGCAATAGTACTGCCAGAAAAACAAATACTGTTTTACTTGACCCAGATTCTTTATTGATTTTTCATCATTATAATAATAAAAATCAGCAGCACGACACAACACATTGACATCAATCTATAAAATGGAAAAAAAAAATATTTGTTTATTTATTAATAATTATATCCTAGTGATGCTTGTTTTGCACACCGTAACAAGGCGAGGATGTGACGTCATCAACAACAGGTCCACAGATAATATATTATAACCGGGTCGTATTTATCTATTTGATTTTAGATTCTGGAGTCGGGAAGGACGTAAAGTGATGTTTTAGCGAAGCAATAATTTCGTCAATTCCTTATCCATCAAGGATAGTTAAAGTTTCATGCTTTATCTCTGAAGTGGGTACTTATTTTTTGACACCTGTCTGTTTAATCTTAATTTTATTTTAATTTAATGTCTAATATTTTTTGTAACTATAGGTCTTATTATGCCTGAAATAAATGCCCTTTATTTATTTATAATTACTTTCTATAACCTTAACATAAATGGAGTTCTTCTAAATCTCATACACTACCCACTATACCACTTAACCATTTGAGATTTTTTTTTAATTTTTGCGGTTTTTTTTAAAGAGGTGTACATGACCAAGCCGACTCTTGAATCTCTTCTTTGTGTATAGAATTCGAGAGTTTGGCGTTTATTAAGATAGTTTGATTACAACAAAATCCTAATTTAACTTTATTAGTTTTGTTTGTGCATTTCAAGTGGCGTTTGGCAAGTTCATATTACTTTTTACTTTGAAAATCTATACGTCTAGATAGTCGCTTGTTGTAAGACAACCGATGAAAACAGGCCAGGTTTATTAGTTTAGTATGCTTGACAAGCTACGTCTTACACTCGCGATTTGTATGATACTTTGTGTTAGTGTGCGTGCATTGCTCAAAATAGACTAAACTAAATTTTTACAAACGATGTTTTATAGCTGTCAAAGTGTATCTGACGTATAACGGCCGTTTTCAATAACCTATCTATCCTTAGTTTTAGTTAATAACATAAAGCATTCGACTATAACTATATTCGACATAACTATGGATATATAAGATCTTGTCATTATACGGTCATCGTAATGTATCCGTTACTAGAGATACATTATTGAAAACGACCGTACATGACTTAAAACTTTTTAATAAGTAAGAAAAAAAGTGTCTTTGGTCAGCTGAATACTATACGGTTCAAGTAGCAATAACAGTTAATAATTATCAAATGACGACTCGATGGTTTTGTCAATTGATCGTCCCTTGTTTATACAATCCAAGTCTCGAGGGCGATTGTTTACGAATAATTAAAATAGCTGGAACTGTTTGTGTTCGTGCATGAATCGAGTTGTGTAAATAATTATACGGGCTACGTGCGAACTGAAACTGTCACCTAACAATATTTCAGTATTGCCTTCCTTATTCGATCATAGTTTTCGAGTTTAACATCGTTGTACAGTAATTACTGATGGTGCTATCAGTGGGTTAAAAATACCTTTAATTGCTTACTTGTCGATCATGAAAATGGCAATTTTTAATTTACTATAACGCTTAAGGCCCCAGTGCTTTGTGAACGGCTGGATTGGCGTTGCGTAGAGACGACGCTTCATTGTGTGTCTTCTATCACATCTATCAAGGGGAGTGTTCCTAATGGCTGATTTACACGTATTAAGTTGCCAAGTCTTAACTAAATTTTAACTAAATTTCAAGCGACTTAATTTTAAGTAACCGTTTACACGTAAAAATACTAAATAACTAGTTAAACTCATTAATTCGCTCAAGATATGTAATATGTCGATCTAATACTCTTTATTTTTGTTTCAACTTCTTTAACACCAAAATTTGCAATCGCCATGGCTGACGCTATAGCGGCAAGACGATGTTGTTTTGCTTGCTTATTTCTGTAATTTAAGCTTTTAATATTCCATAAACAATCGTCCTTTATGTATTCTTCAATGAATTTTATTGTCGTGTCTTCCGTCCACTTCGACATTTTCGAAAGATTTTTATTTATAAATTAAGTAGGAACTACGTTGCAATCACTCCGCCAGCTTATGCTTTTCACTTAAATTTAACTAAATTTTGCCTGTCCAAACGTGTCAAGTGATTAGCCACGCCCACCAACTTAACCGAAAAATAGACAAAATTCTATTCTACCAACAAGTTAAAATTTTGTTGCAAGTAAACAATACTTGCAACTAAATTTTAACTTGCAACTTCTTACTAAATTCACTGTTTACACGGGTTAAGTCACTTAAAATTAAGTTAAAATTTAGTAAATTTTTAGTCAACTTGATACGTGTAAATCAGCCTTAAGAGCTGTTTGCTGATTGCTGCCGCCGAATTCTAACTGCGCACAATATGCCACAAATTAGGATATTATTCCATATTGCGGTTTTCAGGGAACTTTTTTCCTCATACCAAAAGCTGTGAAATGAGCGACCTTGTGTCGTGTTTCCGGGACGATACGACCTGAGGACCTAAAAAAACGCACGTACCTTCCTTAAATGCTGGCAACGCTCCTGTAATTCAACTGGTGATGCGGGAGAATGTGGGCGGCGCGGTGATCATTTAACACCCGTACGCACGTTTGTCCACGTTTTTCCATAAAAAAAAGCTTAAGGCTCCTTGTCCACCGCCACCGTGACCTCGACGTCACCGAGAACGAAATTATCTGTGACCGAGAACAAGTTGACGTGACGGCGATCGTTTGTCCACTGCGACGATCTCGGTGGTCAATCAGTATGTTGTAGTTGTCGGGCGTGGCACTACCACGTAGAAATAAAATTTAGCTTTATCCCAGAAACATTCTTTACTCTGTATGTACAAGTTATTTTAATAAATGAATGTCGTATTTAAATCTTGGCCATTTTTATTTATTGTACCTAATATATTTTTGATACTAATAATCAATAACTATTGTGGTGAGACAACGACAAAGGGTTAGTGCCACAGCATAAGGACGTTTATGACAACTGCATCTGTTAAATACACTAATTATTGATATATAAACAAAAATCTACAAAATATAATATGAATATCACCTTCATCAGACTTTTGAAGGTTTTAATTTTAGGCTCTTCTGTCGGAATGGCATTTAGATTTTACTGAGAAGTCTTTGATTGAAATAGTTTTATTTTGCGCTCGCAAATTATTGGAATACATTGGAATGTTGTACCAGGAACTTATAGTCTATCAATAGAATCTATACTAATAAATGGAGAGTTGGTTTTTACCTTTGGTTATAGTTCAAAAACTACTTAACCAATCCGAGTAATACTGCCGTGTTAATTTACAAATACGAAATAAGTTTAATGCTGTACATAAGGTTTAATAGTAGTTTTAGGTTAATACTGTAAATTTAGTTTTATTGTAAATAGTATAGTTAGTATTATAGTTATTATTGTTAATATTATCTTTGCACGAGAGCTGCTGCCGACAAACTACTTACGTAGTTTGGCAGACTGTACTCATGAAACTTGTAAAGGCTACTGGAATAAATGAATTAAAAAAAAAACTTATGCCATAACATGCAGCGTGTTTCTGAGATAGTTTAAGTATACATATGTGTTGGTGATTAATTATCCGGAATCAATATTTTTTCGAACTTAGAAGTACCTATATTGTATTCGCTATAATAATAATTTTGTCAATGACATTTCATTACATATTATTAATATTAATATTATTTTTATTTTGCTTTTTTTATGACAATAAGGGAAGAGATGAGCAGAATGTTTAGCTGATGGAAATTGATATTCTCTGCCGCTCAGGATTTTTGAAAAACCCAAAATTTCTGAGCGGCACTACAATTGCGATCGTCACCTTGTGAGAAGTTGTAAAGTCTCATTTGCCTAGTAATTTCGGCGCCCTTTAGACCATCACACATTAATGCTTACACATTACTGCTTTGCGGTAGAAAAAGGTGCCGTTGTGGTACCTATAATCTAGCCGGCATCCTGTGCATAGGAACTTCCCACTGGTATAGCTTCTCTGCATTTTGGCTATTCCATAGTATTTAAAATCTAAATTATATTTATTGTTTCAGATGCATCATCCAATACAAATGAAGCCAGCTGACAGTGAAAATAGAAACGGTAAGTTTGATTCATAGCTAAGATTTTATGTCTTTTTTGAGTTTACATTCAGCTTGGTGGGCGAGTAATATTAATAATAGGTGTACGTTTCCTTAGATAAAAGTTCTGGACCTCTGGATCGATCCTTACCCGCTACTTACCAATGTGTTATCTGTTGTCGAATTCACATGTAGGTACATTTATACGACGCGTTATAAGATGTCCTTTGGGTCATGGTAATCACATACCATCAGTTGGCACTATGTTAACTCATCTTTCCAAATATTCGATAACAAAGAAATTAAAAAAATCGTATTACATCAAAACATTTAATATAGTTTTTTAGCTTTTAAAAATAGTTCAATCATACTCACAGAATTATTCGTTGATCTTAATAACGACTAAATGAAGCTTTTCCAGTCACTTTATAGCTAAATGATTCTGCCCCCTTGGTTTCATCTGTCTGTCGGTTTATTCTGATTCTGTAGGAGACATTATTATTATTGAATCATGTATAATTTTGTCCTTATGATCATCAGCACACACGTTGTAGATTGTATCGTCGACAAAATTGATTCATGATCCACTTTGCTGATAATCCTTTTAAAATTATAAAATCACTTTTATATTTTGCACGAAAAAGGTTGTTTGACAAGTGGTGGAAAGTTAAACATAATATTGTGTAGAACACTTAATTTTAAAAACTATTATTACACATCTATGTCTTTCTTTGTTTATCGTTCAACAATCTTTAGACATTGCTTAGGCACGAGACGAAGGTTGTCTAAGATGTGTCTAACGGATAGATCATATGCTTAAGGAATATTTAGATTATTTGATGACAGATAAATGAAAGCTGTCAAAAATTGCGATCTGATCCTTTAATTCAAATATTTTTATTCAAAATAGGATGTGATATCACTTAATGAAAGTCACAAACTACCACCCATTGTAAATAAAATCTATTAAGTCCTCGTGGATCGGATACCGGGAAAAAAAATTACTCGGGATCAAAGGTCACAAAAACTGGTTTTTCGCGATTTTCAACGAAATGGTAAGTTTTATTATAAAGTTAGCCAAGAACATAATTGTCGAGCAGATAGTTATTCATACTTTTTTACATAAGAGCCCCCGTTTCTGAGATATAACGATTCAAAAATTTTAAAGAATTGTATTCGTCATAATGTGGACGGTAGTGTAAGTACTTAGCGCGTTTTAAAGATTTCATTTACAATGTTGTTATGAACAATACTACAAATTTTCAGCTGAGTGCGAATTTTGGTATCCTCGGATGTCTAAATGGACCGAACTAGATTTACTAGAGGGCCGTTTAAAATTAAACATTTGATTGAAAAATACAGATAAATGTACAAACTATATTATTATAAAAGGGTAAGGTATATTAGTTGTTCTTCTTCTTATAAATCAAAATCATTGTTTGTTTGTGCTTTGAGCGGTGCTACAACATTTTACTGACTTTGTTCTGTTTGTATTTCAAATTGCTATTTCATGGAAAAGGTTTCAATGCTATTATTAAATAATGCATGCCACCAGATGGCGTTGCAGCAAATCAACTTTTATATCGTTAGCCGATCTGCAGGAAAACTGGTATATTATAATATGTAATAATTATATTATTATGTGATCAAACATGGAGCATTTCATGCATTATGCATTACGGTATGACTTGCCACTAGGTGGCGGCAAAATATCTTCTTTATACTTTAAGAATGCACCATCGTAATGAGTGACTATAATATAGGTTATTAATAGTAAAAGTAGTAGGTTATTAAATATAAATGGTTCTGAAATTAATAACAATTTAATAATACTTCTCTAAATAGAAGGTAATTAAATACAGATACAAATGCAAATAAGAAAATACATATTATAGAGGACGACATGACAAATGAAATCAAACCAAAATCATTTTATTCATGTGGGCCAAGGAAATTACACTTAAGAATGTTAAAAGTTTTGTTTTTTTTTTACATTTACCACCACTTCGGAATAGGTTGAGCTCTAGCGAGAAGAAGTGGCAAGAAACTCATTGCCACTCTGTTTGACTTGAAAACTAGGACGAAAATATTTACGTTAGTGTCTGATAGGTGGCGCTGGTGGCAGTATTTTTTTATCTTTTGAACCATAGATCAAATTGTTGCATTTTCGGAATACATAATATTGAAACACAAAGCGAAATGACAATACGAATGTAATTTTAAATACAATCGACATCAAAGACATAACCAAGTAAATTATTTATAGAGGTGAGTTATTAAGAATAACGTTTACTATATTATGTACAACGGTGTGTGCGCGTCCTTATTGAATAACTTAAACAATTGTCATTCATATTATTCCATTTATAAGAGCGTTTGAATACAGTGCGGTTGCAAGAATAGTCGACGCGATGAATAATGTATTGCTCAACTTTGCTGGCTCTAACATTATTTTGTTTGGAACATGAGGCTTGGATTACTTTGGAAACTAGTGAACTAGAGAACGCGATGTAAGGAATTATGTGCGTACCTTTGTGTTTGTTTGGGATTCTTGAATTTCTCTCGTTTTACTTGATAAGAGGAGTTGTTGTTTGAATAATATGAGGTTTCTTAAAAGCTTGGTGCGCGTTGTCTTGCGCAGTTATGGAAACAAAGCCATGTGATGGCTTGATTATATTATAATAGTCAAGTTCCATTAAAATGATGCATTAGTTTTCAAAAGGATCGGCTAGAAAGTCGACAAAATACGTTTTTACATTTAAGATATACTTAATAATCATACTATAGGTACTTTATGTACTATCGACAAAATTGAATCGTGACCCACCTTTTTATAAGCATGTAGGTCGAAATTCGAGTGAACATGCATTACCTAACTAAAACTTTTAACTGTTTTAACTGTTATTTTATTACACAGCACAGTGACAGTCCACCAATTGTCCATACAATCTTTTTCGTGCAAATATGAACCTTACTGTTTTCATGATTGTAAAAGAATTATCAGCAAAGTGAGTTATGAATTTCGTGGATGGTGCTTGTACTTTTTTCTTATTTTACAACCCAACTTATTATATTATATTACAAACAAACCGAAAAAAGCTAAATTTAAAGTGTTTACCATCACTTTATCAAAAAATTAATGAAAAATTAACGCAATGATAGATAATGAAAGCCAGGCCGCATTGTTATTTAATTGAGTTATGTTAATGATCTTATTGTTTATTGCGTATGATATTAAAGGCATGCGCACCTTATTGTATCGAAGACGCATTGTATGAATATTAAACATGGCATTTAGTGACAATACCGCCGCAGACGCAACGTCCTCTTCCGTCACACACAAACTCAAATATACACGCACACACACATACTATATAGTACATAAACAAACTTGCATGTTAGGCTGTAGACGCTGTTGAAATATCATTCTCACCTTAATAATAAGTTATTTTGAATTAGGGATTTTTAAATGATTTGAACGATAGATAGTATCAATAATAAAAAACATTTATTTTCAGTTTTTATAAAGTGAAATTTGACACGCGTATTCCTATGAAAATGCCATAAAAAGCTTTGTGATTCATAAATACATGATTGGATAGTAATGTAATAAATATAAAATTATGCAAAAAAAATTAAGTTCCGTTCGCAAAATGCTTGAATATTACCCCATTTCTAAGCCTAGAGTTCTCTTTAAGCTATTTTTTTTTAATATTTAATTTTTTTATCATTATGAAAGTAGTTTTATTTTTAGAAAATACAAAAATAGGCACTAAGGTAACCCAATTTTTCTTGTGAGATATGAAATAGGATACTTTTAATTGAGGAAGAGAGAACTCTAATATTTGAAGAGAGGAGGATGGTCAGGCCATGTGACACAGAAGCCCTACTAAAAGGCCAGAAATACTCACCACTTATCATCAAAAGATACACGCAGGCTTATTCCATATGTTTCTTTCAGTAGACAGGTACGGAACCCTAAAGACGAGAGTAAAAATCGTGTGTTGTTAACATATAGCTCTACATTCGTCTTTAGATAGAGTCTTAAGTATTACTAACAAACGTAAAAGTCAGAAGTGAAAGTCAGTTTTCGTGTCATTTTGGGAGTGTTTGCACTGTTCATTTATGTGTTTGTACATTTTCTCATCCAATCATGGGTATCTATTACTCGTAATGTGCATTAATGAAATTTTTTGTATGAAAACATGTCGCTACTTAAATCAAAAAATAGGCATTACTTACATTAAAAATAAATAAATAAAATTATACGTTTGATGATTCAGTAAATAACTTTGAATGAATCACTTGCGTTCTTTTAACTTTGAACATGATTCATATTTAGGATGCATCACCTTATAAACTAATTAATTGTTATTTAAGTTTATTGTATGTTCTCCTCACGAACTCTACTTTTTCCGAATATAATAATATGGTATATTCAGTGATTAAAATTAAATATTTATAATTACAATTTAATAGCGCTTTGCTTAAACGTATTTGAATAATGTTTATTTGTCTTTGACTTAAATAATAAAAGTGTAGTAACGCTAGAAAAATTTCGACAACACAACGTATAGACAAAATTGGGACATTGCAGTAATTGTATCAGTTAAGCGTAGAACTACTGGAGATAATATATATGCAGCTCACTCCCGTGTAATATACTATGAAGGATGATGAATCCGCAATGTCGTCTCCCGTATGTGGAGTGTGGACGACGTAGACGTGACGCTAACAGGACGGAGCTCATTAGGCCGGGGGGCAGGGGGGGGGGGGTGAGTATCCGAGGTGACACAGGCGAAGAATGACTGATCGGCCGTCAGCGCGCGCGCACCTTACACTGTTCTATGTGTTTAGTTTTGTCACGAGACTTGTTGAAGGTGGACGCGCGATGTTGTCGCTGTGAGAGTGTGTTGTGTTGTTCAGTGTTGTGTTGTGAAGGATGCGAGGAGAGGCTAACGGAGCCCGCGCTAAGGCGGCCGGAAGAACCAACTACCCGCCTATTAGCGCCGCCTACTGGCTCCCACCATCGAACCCGACTCCCTACCACATCCCAGGTTCGCTTATCACTTATCACTCTTATCAGTTACCTCATAGCGAAAAATCGTAAGGAATGTATCGTACGACACGATGCCTCATCGTGCCTTATCAAATTTCACTCTGTTGGACTCGTGTCTTGGAATTCAATTGCGCTTGCACGTATATTGTTATATTACTGGCCACTTGTATGAATCGTTTTATTATTTACAATCTGTTACCCGCGACTCCATATGGCATATATCATCGTTAAGGCATCACTCGTAAGAAACATTTTGTTTTTTCTCTGATCTTGCAAATCAGACTAACATGAAAAAGCCTTTTCACTTTTCGGGTCAATATATAGCCTATGAAAGCCACATGTAACGCGGCTTTCTACCGGTAATATAATTTCCAAAATCGGTTCAGTAGATCCAGACATTGCCCCCTACAACCTCTCAAAGTATTCCTCTTTATAATATAAGTATTATAGATTATCGATGTGCTGTTGTGACCTTATACACTTGAATTGAAATCGATTGCGCAATTATTTTTCAGCGTTTCTAACAGCCATCCTTGTTAGATTCACAAAATAACCAACAGCTCGGTCGAGGTGGAAACTGGAAAGCGACATTGACCCTCTTGTTCAATACAGCTGAAAAACATTAACTCACTGTGTCGTAACGTAACCCGAAACTGATTAAGCCGGCTCTTTAAACTGTTTCACGGATAAACGCGAAAATTTTGCGGTGCGTTTGTTGATTATTACTCATTTAGTGAGACAAGGTAAATTGTACTTTATGCACTTCGGATAATGGAGTTTGTGATGTGTGTTAGCTAATACGCCTAATCGTGGTTTGTGACCCGATGCTCATGCGTAGAACAAGGTATGCTAAGTAGGGCGACTAATGCACGTGGCTCGTGGACTAATCTGCCGTACTTACACCTATATACTTACAATACACGATCGTATAGAAAAGCAAAGCTTGTGAGAGAGAAGAAGTTTTTAATATTTGTTGTTGTATGTGAGGTGATTACATATTAATAAAATTCGTGTTAATAGAATTTACTATATATTAAGATATTATAATAGTGTATCACCTCATGTGAACTCCAGTCGCCTGTGACGACGCTTATTGCATGGAAAGCGAATCGTCGAGATAAATTAATAGAAATATTAATTATTTTATTTTATTTATATGAAATCAACTCACACTCAACAATAACGTTTAATATTACAATCTTATGGCGGCATTATCGCCGTGTTTTATAGTCTTTTATTAACAGAGTGTATTGTTGTCGAGGATATCAATTTTAAAATCAGTAAATTGCTTATTTATTTATGATGATGAGACAAGAGTTTTCGACTTAAACGATTTCGTACCTTCCTACGAGTTGAAACACTTTTGTAAATGAAAACTTTTTAATTTGCATAGCGGCCATCATGGAATCCACCATTTTGAATTCCGCCATCTGGGAATATGTTTGTGTATATGCTTAAAGAAATATTTATTTAAAATTAGGAGGTAGAGAGTCCTAAAATTGGCATAGCTCTGTGATTTCTCTGTTATTTCAAATTGTGGGTGATCATCGTCTAAAGAGCCGCGTAGTCGTTGGCGATTTAGATGATATGATTTGATTTTTTTATTTTGCGATGCCCCCTACAAGATGGACTGACGATCTGGTCAAGATCGCCGGAATACGTTGGATGAGGGCACAGGACCGATCGCCGTGGAAATCTTTGGGGGAAGGCGTTTGTCCGCCAGTGAACGATTTATGGCTGAAGATGATACCGAATTTTTCCTTCATATTTTGCTAATTTAGAGGTATGCCAGTTACTATTGAAAGTTGACCAGTAGCGATGTTTTCAGCACAATATACTGGCGAAATAACAGCGCTTCTTTTTGCCGTCAAGTAGTGTGCATCACTATTTGTATTTGGATTTGTAGGACGCCTTAGCCTGAAATTACTAAGCTAGCTAGAGTGAACAATCAATAAGTTACCAAGAGCTAATGGCTCCTTCATATGTCTTGGTATTTAAGGCGACACTAAATGTCAGCGACCTTGAGCGATATGAGTTCACGGCTGCCGGCCCGCCATCTATGTAACAAAGCCAATATTTTAAAAATTCTTGCGTGGAAAACAGTTTATATGCTTACAATCCTCGTTATTCACTACTTATCTGAATAAATGAACCTACACAAAAAATGACAAGCTATAAGAATAACTTTTCTGAGATAAGTACCAAAAAAATGCGTCACGCCATGCCAAAAAACTTGTTTAACTTCAAAGAAAAGTGGTAGTTCAAAAAGGCTCGGCATTGTTAACTATAACCAACAGCAAGCATTAGCAACCTACAAATAAGACTTAAGGATATGTGTAACAGGATTAAGTAGTGTTCATAGCTCGAAATGCTATACTTTCACCACAAAACTTGCCTAAAAACACCATGTTTGCGTGTTTTCTGCTTACTCTTGGCCTTAATACTAAAATGAAATAACAGACATTATACTAGGACTCACTCAGCACACATTCAAGAAATACATAAAATGTCTTTGACAATAAAGATTTTGTGTAATTTCTGGGCAAATGAGACTTAACATCTTATGTCTCAAGGTGACGAGCGCAACTGTAGTGACACACAGAATATTTTGGTTTTTCAAAAATCCCGAGCACTGCATTGAAATGGGTAGGGCGTATCAATTACCATCAGCTGAACTTTCTGATCGTCTCGTCCCTTATATTCATTTAAAAAAAAGATTTACTCAATTGTATAGTATTATATAAAGTATAATGATGCATGGTTCTCTGGTTCTGCGTAGGCCACCTAAACTTGTATAATATTATATATATTAAGTAATGCTGGGCTGGGAGTTTCTTATCACTCCTTCTCCCCATGTCAAGGCCCCTTTACGATCTGACGTTTACCAAGTGTTGTTGCAATATGTTATGTTATTTTCATTCCCTGTGTGAAATAAATATATTTCTATTTCTTATCATACAGTGACGATCGCATCTTTGAATTTTGTGTTTTACTGAAACCTGAGCGGCACTGTATTGTATTGGTCAGGATGTATCACTTACCTTAAGATGAACGTCTTGCTTCTCTAGGCATTTTTTTCTATAAAAAAAGGTAATAGTAGGGTCATTACATCATGTGTTGCGAATGCTAAAATTGAGGAACTTTGTATTCTATTGTTAGTTTACTTAGAGTTATTTACTTCTAAGGGCCCTTGTGGTTTTTTTTTAAGAGGGACGAGACGAGCAGGACGTTCAGCTGATGGTCATTGATACGCCATGAGAACATGGGCAGGTCGTATCAAGATTATTGAAAATCTAAAAAAATCTGAGGTGACGAGCGATACAACTGCGCTCGTCACCTTGAGACATAAGATGTTAAGTCTCATTTGCCCAGTAATTTCACTAGCTACGGCGCCATTCAGTACGAAACACAGTAATGCTTACACATTACTGCTCCACGGCAAAAACAGGCGCCGTTGTCGTACTTATAATCTAGCGGGCATCCGGTACAAAGGAGCCTCCCACTGGTTTAACCTTGTGTTTAAAATCAAATTTTTTTAATCACAAACAATATTTATTGTTCATCGACTGACCCTGACGCTTTAGCATATTTTTTACGAATTCGTGTTAAAATGCTTATTTAACAAATATTTTTACATGATACTTGTTTTTACAATACCCGTTGTTGTGCGTAAAATTTGATGCATAATAATTAATACCGATATCATTATCTTTTAAGTTTTTATGTTTGTATGAGTCTGGTGTGAGATATGAATATTGAAAAGTGTGTATATGTTTCAGATTAATTTGGAATATTTTAATTTTTTTCACTTTTCATATAAAAAATATTCATAGTATATAATGATAATAATATTAAAAGCCTTAATTTCAGAAAAGAATTTAAGTACAATTAATTTTTTTTTAACAATAATTATTTGCTGAATCCTCTTACAGACAGACGGCATCGACTGTCGTTAGTCAGTAATGACACTTAAGTAATGGTTAATAAATTGTAATCATTCACAAAATCTAAAACTTCTTGTGTTTATGAAAGATTAACTTAACTAAAAAATGTCACTGATGCAATAGCTAGAACAATTTTCTCTAATCACGCAACCTACGGTATGATCCTCGCTCGAAATGTACCAATATTTTTTCGGTTTTTTTATTCATAATTATATCTACTGCTATTATTCTTTGAAGCTTCATATGTTATTATGTTTATGATTATTTAAATGAATAAATGAAAACTTTATAATAAAAAAAAAACAAAACCACACAGAATAATACAAATTAAATAGAGTTACATAGGTTAGAGAAAAATAATAAAACACTATTTAAAAAAATAACACAAATTACAAAAACAAAAAATAACTGTCCCAACAGCGCCAGCGCGACGGTATATTGTTTTAGAATTCTTAAATCTGAAAAAAGCCTTAACTAAAGTTTCATTTTAAAGTTATCACTCCGAAAAACAAAATTAGAAATATAATACCAAAGTTGACAATAGCACTATGTTCTGAATCAAACAGCCCAAAAAAAAATCGAAACACCGGGGCACTGTGACATCAATTTTAGAGTTAAAAGATGGAATGTGTTGTGTGCCTTAAGATAATAATACATTCATAATATCCTTCATCATAACTGTATTTTATAGTCATAACTTTGCGAAGTGTTTTGTAGCCAATAATGCGGGATTGTTTGCTAATCTACGGTTTAATCAACGTAATGTCGTCTTGCTCATTAACTCTACGCTGTAATTTCCGGGTGAATTTACGTATGCATTTATCTTGACATCCATGATATACGCAAATATAGAGTTTAAAGTTTCAAACATATACTTAGATTAGTGTATCGACAACATGTATATCGACAACAACAACCTTGCACCCACTTTTGATTTGTCAATGCTTGCGTTAGCTAGTTAAAACAATATTAAAATACTAAGGCTTGGTTGCAGCATATTAGCTGTTGTAGGTTTAAGTTAAATTTAACTTTAACAGTAACACTGGCTTTAACATAGACTGCGTTTTGTGTTGCACCATCGTATTCCTTGGCATAGTTTAAGTGAAATACCAAGTCAATAACGAATATATATTTGAAACTTTTAACAGGTCGCTATTTAGCTATGTAACATTAACAAAAGCTTTAACCGGTGAAGATAGGACGGTTACGGTTGACAGTAAAAGTTATGATCTGTTATGATTATCTAAAAATTTTCAAATGGTGCAACTCATTTTTTGTTTAACCGATACTTTAACAAGTTTGTTATAGCTTATGTTAGTTGGTGCAACCCAGACTGTTAAGACTTGTCAATCAAAATCAGTGACAATAGATTCGCTTAAGGTTTCTGTTTTGTTATTTAGTTCATTATTTCAGATGTACGCAGTCTAATCTTGTTAGAAATGTTTGATAGTAATGTGAAGATACTTCAAAATATGTTATAAATGCAAATGTGGCTTTAATTTGTTGGTTTGTTTGACAAGCTAAACCATCTTAACTATTGTTCCGATCATTAAAAAAATAACGTAGTCGTTATCAGGTTTATAGAAAAGGAAATTTATTTCATCTCAAAATTCTTAACAGATCGTAGATCCCCAAGGACCGCGACATATTTACCGCGAAGTCACGTCCATGAAGATAGTTGGCCTATATATTTTTAATTCACATTGATGCATTTATATAATCATAATAATACATTGTAAGAAGATGGTTGCTTTATTAACTAAGCAAACGGCTACAATACTTTTAAACCGATTTGACATAGCTCAAAACATACTCGCACCTCCAAAAGTGGATACGCATTTCCAAGACGAATGTTCGTATTACATAAATACATGGGTTGGTTTTCAAATAACACCAAGTAGTTTGACCTTTCTGATATTTAAACGACGTGTGCTTAAGAATACACGTCAGAAGTGACTCTAGACAAAGTTGATAATAGGAAATACAGCATTTTTTTGTTCTTTTTACATAAAGTAAATAGCATTTACATAATATTAATATATAATTACTCTGGTAAGTTTACTTTGTCTGATCGCGTTTCGTAGGGCTGATTTCACCAGTGAGATAAAACGCGATTAAGAACAATTTAAACTAAGTTAACGCCTGATCAGGAGTTCAAAGATTTGTATTTCACTTACACAAACAAAACGCAGATATAGCTAAAACACGTTTAAATGGATAACCGCCGAATTTTGGGCGTTAAACATATTTGATCGTGTTCAAGAGCTGTCATTATCGTAATAGTAACATTGCCTAATAATTTCGTACTTCTCGATGACAGTTTTGAGAGCTATTTGATACGTTTTATTATTTTTGATCTTCCGTGATCACATATCGTCAGATGACCCGCTTATCCTCCTTTTTCATAAAAAATCGCATATATCCCTGTAACCAGTAAGATTGTACTTAATGTGGTTGACTTTAGTATTTCCAAATAAACAAGAGTTTAAATCAATAGCTTGTGTTATCTCAGTTGGTTGTTCGTTGAGGAAGCTAGAAACCTATAAGTATCGACCTATTGTACGCAGCTCTATGTGAGCGGTGACGAAAATAAATGCGTGTTTGTTTCCTCGTTTTGCGTTATCCTCGTGTTTGCGGTGTGGAGAGATCGTTCGCGGCGTGAGTCGTACCACATCGTTTTGGTGACCTTTACACAGGAACTCACTATTGTTACCCGGCTGTTTGACCGCGTAATTGTTTTTATATTAGTTTACAAACACAATTAAATGCTCGGATTCATATAAAACCTTTTCTTTCAATGCGACATCAATTATTATGGCTATAATATCACTATATAAAGAATATGAAAATATGAGTTTATTTGTATCGTCTTCAAACCTTAATCGATTATTGAATACTAGCTGTTACCCGTGACTTCGTCCGCATTTACAAGTGTAACGATATCAGTTGGTGTTCCAGTACTGCCTCATACAAACATACAAAACAATCATAATATATTATTATCTCTCATCGTTCGTAAGAAACGTTTTCGTTCCACCGTTTTTTCTACGACTTACTTTGCAAATCCTATCGCCACAAAAAGTGGCATCAATATACTCAAGCCTACTGTGTCAAAATATACCACGAATATTATTTATTACTTATGTTTCGACTTTTTCGATATTCTGTTTATCTAGAACTATTAAAGGAGACGGATACCCTTTCATACATTATTGGGCCAAGAAGTAAAAGGATGAAATTGGTGTTAATAAATAGCTTATAAATTTAAAAAGTATCACTGAGAATTTGAGGAGTTTTGCAATCCGAAAGCAGAGTTTTAGGAGGTTTTGTAAAATTGAGGTTATGCAATATATGGGCAACAATCTATATTAAAACAGCTGATTTCTGAAATGCGATTGTTTTTTTGTTGTACGATAATGATCGTACAATTTTAGCAATATCAGAAGTCAAATAGAAAGAAGGAAAATATCAATAAAACAACGGGAAACACTCAAATCACAAATCACGTAGGTACGCACAAACGACATTCTAGACAATTCTGTAGCTGTCACTGTCAGCACAGATTTAAAATAGAGAACGCAATTCAGAATCGACTTTTTCTTCGATCGATTTCTTTGTATGTAATATTAAGTTGATATTTATTTTTTTTAACTAAAGACATTATGTTATGTTAATTATAGTGTATTTTTTAGGTACTTAGCAAGTTGTTTTGGGTTGAATTGAATTAACTCATTCACATTAATCGATATTCCATTTTAATCGTGAATTTTAAGATAATGAAATCTTAATTTTAAGATTTCTCGTTTTCTAGATTGTGAATGAGGGTAATTTTCTATATTATGAAATAGAAAAATATGACAATTTTTTTTAAACCATATCTCAACTTATTACATTTTGGCCCAGAAATCCCCGTCTCCTTTGGCAAGTAATACCGTCATATACTCAAAGTATAAGAAAATATCTGAAAACTATGCAATTGTAATTACATCACAAAAACAGGGTCCTTATGCATGCAACGGCGGCCATCCAAATTTTGAATTAAGTTATCCGTGTCATGTGGGGTGTCGTATGAAAGAGCTTCATTGGCACAAGATTAAAGTACAGTAGTTTTAATTATGTTATGATGAATAGTTTTTGATTTATGATGAAGTATGAAAAAACCTTTTCCCTATTTTATAAGTATAAGCGCCTACCTAGTATTATGTATGGAATCATCATCGGTGGGCCAGTTCGACTCGCACTCGCCCTGTTTTTTTATATTTGATATCTATGGATTCATATAAATGAATTTAAACTATCATTGATAATTTGATCAGCAATGAATAAAGTTTATTATATACGTCAGTCGCAAATGTATTTAATTTTAAACGCTTCACTTTATTCAGTGGATCCATAAAGAATTCCCTTGTTCCTTCGTTTTGTTTTTCCCGCAAAGGAATCGAGCCATGTTTATTTTATTATCTAGAGTCTACACGCGGCGGTATTAGATTAATGAGTATCACCTGTGTCATCAAAAATGGCTTATCTTTGTTGAAATTCGTATTGTAACGTGCTCGTTGTAAAGCCCATTAAGGTCGTTCACACATTGAATATGTTTTAACGATACGAGTACTTAATTTTTGCTCAGACTTTACTTACTTAAAACTTAGCCGAGTGTGATAAAATGCGAATTTGACTAATGCATTGAGCTGTCTTAGCCTTCAGCATAATTTCAGCTATCAAATGACAAAAAAACGTTTATAGTTCTTACTATTAATTGAAAACCCATACAATATCAAACTTAATTAACACTAGTATAACACGTCTATAGTAATTTGTTAATTCAAAGTAAAAGTAAAATCTGAGCTAGTTTATGCTTAACCTGGCCATCTCTAAATTAAAGTGTGTATTTTTCTAAAGGGAAAAGTATATTCACGTACCATAGGATTAATGCTGTGTGTGCTGTGTAATATTATATCTAAATGCAATCCTTAACCAATTGTGTCTAAAAATTTACCGGCTCTTTGTATTTTATTTCCAAACCTTGGAATTGCCGCAATGCTGTTTAAAGATGAATAATTCAGCTTCTCTCCATCTTACTTTGTTGTTGCTCTTTAGCCTTACCTGTACTACGCAGATCTTTCAGGACCTCCGGCAATTGTATCTCAGATTGTTTTAGAAAAGCATTACTCTGATGAAATAGTATGTGAACTATATCCCAATGATACATTTTAGTGATATATCTTGCCATGACATCTTGTTTTTGTATCACATACATTAAAAAAAGATGGGTGAAAGAAATTTCTCTTTTAATGTTTTTTATTGGTTAAAGCGAACATTATTAGATACAAATGAAGTTTTCTATATATTATAGTTGGGTACTGGCTCGTGACTATGCATTCTGTAAAGTACTGCTATAAAAACACAATGATGATGCAACAGTTAAACTAAAATTCATATTTTGACATACCTTGTTCTTTATATGGAAGCGCAAGAACTTTTTATTGTTTGTGGCATTATGAGGTTTATGTGTAATAAAATTCCATGTAAATAAAAGACAGAGTAATTAAAATGATGAGTCCAACCCATCATAGTTTTTCAGAAGTCGGCTATAACCCTTTGTGGGTAACAAAAACCTTATTTAAGTTTATGTATTTTATCTTAATATGTATAATATTTTATTTCACATTTATAAATACGTATTAATACATAACACAATCAAGCATAACACTAAAACACAAGAATTGTTACACTCATACAAAATAATTATAATATTTATTATTTCATGACAGAGTTGCGGTATTTGCGTAGTATGCGTACCGCGTAAATCAGTAATTCAGCAGCGGGTAGACAAAAATGTTTTTGTCATTTGATATTGGTAAAAGATTTCAATGTTATTCGATTTTTGCTATTGAATGTGTCAGCTCATCTGTTTAAAGTTTTTCATTTTCTTGTTTAAAGTATTATTTATCAGTGTTTATATTTAATGTCCTTCTATGCGTGGCGTATTAAACTTTTTAAAGTGTTTTCGTCTCTCTAAATAAGGTACTGTACTAAGATTATTTAATTGACCTTGATTGACTAAACCTTCACTGAAATGGGTACCTAATTGCGCATGCGCATGTCACAAGTATATTTTGTTCGTGACTGATAAGAACTGTGAAACAAGCTGACAGTGCCCGCTACTAGGCTCCATAAAGTTAGTAATAGGCATGACGACATTATGGGTTCCTCTTTTATAACGTCATTACACATAAAATTTACCATATACACACATATTATATTATTTCAAAAATAAGCCTCATTCCAGCAATATAGCTGTACTAGCTGATATTTATTGACCATTTATATATTTTATCAATGTGTGCGTTAGTCAGTGTTTTAATATTCAAAATACTAAGGATTTAATGCCAAGTGTGGCGGACTGTTTACGACCTGTCAATCAAAATCGGTTACAGTTAGAATAGATTCGCTTACCTTTTGTATTCTCTAAAGATGTTCGTCTCTTTCGCATGCTTTGTTTGTCTGTACGCTAGAATGTTGTAAGTCTGAGGCTTTTTCTCAAATTATAAAAAAATCAATCAACTTTGATTTAGGCGCGAACATGCTCGTAAATGTCATATCTACATGACGTTAGAGCTCAACAATCAAAGACAACACGCAATATAAAAAAACCTCGCTCCCGGGGCATGAAATAATAGGGAAGTCGCAGGTCTAGATTGTCGTAAGAGGCAACTAAAGACTTTACCAGTGGTAAGCTCCTTTGCACAGGATGCCGGCAGTAATGTGTAAACATTATTGTATTTCGGTCTAAGGGGCGCCGTAGTTAGTGAAATTACTGGGCAAATAATACTTGACATCTTATGTCTCAAGGAGACGAGCGCAATTGCAGCGCAGCTCAGAATTTTTGGGTTTTTCAAGAATCGAGCAGCACGTATCAATTACCATCAACTGAACGTCCTGCCCATCTGGTCCCTTTTTATCATAAAAAAAAAAACTAAAACTGTAATCGGTGATTTTCAGATATGACGTTCATGTTGCAGTTATCATGGCCGATTCTCGTATTTTAAACTCTTGTAATACTGTTAAAATTTTAATATTTACATCAAACATGGGTCATTTGTTATAATCCTTTCATCCCGTATATTTTCATAAGACTATTTATTCATTGATTCTTTAATGCTCTCATTATTCCTTTGCATGCAGTTGTGTAAAATAATACAATGAATTACCCAAAAACATGAACCAGCTGACACTAAATAAATTTAAATCACGAATCATTTTTTAGGAACGAGAGACTATCCGATCTCTGCTGCCCCTTCGAAAATGAGAACTTTCAGCCCAATTGCCACGTAAATACAAATGCGCTTTCCAAACAGGTGTAGGTATGAATGAAAATAAAAAAAGACTGCCAAATGTATTGACATCTACTTTTTTAGCATCGGATATAATTACAACCAGTATGATATGTAAATTTAACGTTTAATAACCGCAAATCTGTTCGCGATATCATAATATATTAAAGACGGATCTCAAGACAACATTATGTAATGTTGCTCTATGAAACTCTATCGCAATTAAACAGAAAAATATGATCTCAACGCAAATATCACAAAATCAGTTCCACTTAAGCCGCAGATTTTAAAGTTTATTTTATTAATAAATATGATTATTAATTAAGAATTTTTTTAGAAAAGTTCTTAACATGTTATGTGTTTACTTTTATGGGCTACGTATTTTGTCGCGGTTTTACCCGCGATCCATTTTATTCTAATAATTATTACCTCACCAACATACGTCATTACAGACAATAAAAGAAAGAATAATAAGAGAATTTGTGATGGCAAACCACAGCGATAAAGTAAACAATATAATCTTCGATTATCATAGTAATATTACGCAACCATAATTAAATATGTTACACATTGAACTGTTTATGAGCGAAGTTTTATTGATTTTTATGATATTCGTAGGCGTAGTAATTAGGTCGAAATTTTATTTTCGATTTCGCTTATAGTACAATTATGTTTCTATTTCTGTTTCTCCTTTTGATTTAATTTAAGTTATGTGTGTGCTAATTGTTATTTGTTAAAGTCTAAACACATGTACGGATTTGGTACGACCGGACCATTGGACGGTCCGTGAGCGCCTCGCACCAATTGGTCCGGCGTCGTACTCGTACGGTCCATGTGGTAATTAGAAAAATTTGGTCCAATGCAACATACGATTGAATATTGTGGCTACCAGACCACGTCCGATGGTTTGGACGTACCAAATCCGATCATGTGTTTAGACTATTATTCTGATTAAACATAACTTCAAGTACGCTGGAGTATTAAATAACATTGATCACTTATTTTTATGCCCCTTTATGTGTAATCTTTGCTCCGCCGAACGCTCTACATTAGTAAACTAGTAGCGCCACGTCCGCGTCTGTCTGGTGTCAGAGACACATAGAAAAGTAAAATGTGACAACTTTATTTAACACTCGGGTCACACCCCTCTGTAGGGCTGTCAACGTTTTATTTACAGATTAAAAAGCGCGGGACGTTGGCGTATCAGAGGTTAAAAAAAGAGTTTTGAAGTTTTTTTTTAATTTGTGTCTATAATTGGTTTCGGTGTTGCTGACACAAACACTGTTAGTGTAACAGTTAAATACAATTATATAATCAAATGTTTGATACATTCTTGCCTTAGAGATTTTACTCAAAGAAAATGGATTTTTTATAAAATCAAGGGACGAGACGAGTAGGACGTTCAGTTGATGGTATTTGATACGCCCTGCTCATTACAATATACCACTCGACAGGCCTCAGCGTCTCTTCCGCGTGATTTTCGATTACAAGGCAAATAAATAATTGCATGCCTGCCAAATTACTTCTAATTAGAGAAAGTCCGATTCAAATCAGTCTTGCCACTGTGTAAAAATTTAAATAAAATGCTGGTATTTGATAAACAAATTGACTCTGCTTACTATGGAGTTGTTGGGGGCTCATCGCGTTAAAAAGTGTTGCCGCCAGCCCTAGCCCGGGGCCGCGGAGGTTCACGATGGTTATCGTCGCAAGCGCAGAGGCTGTGTTTGTTCAAGTGCCACTTGATTACGTAAGCTGCGGGTTGATTTACATTTACAGTGCGGGTGAGGAGCGATAAGAGATGCTTCTTGCTGGTAATATTAAGTGTTGTTATGAAAACTTATGATATAATACATGGCTATAATGTATTGGTATGTAGTTCTGTAAACATCAATATATCATTACGATCAAATAGTCATACAGAAGTAGATTCTATTGCGATAAGGATATACATACATCAGGGAATGTAATAATAATAATTAATATAATAATAAGGGAAAAAGAATTTATTGATTGTAGGGTCGGAAATTCTTAAATCAAATCAAAATGTATTTATTAATTTAGCTAAAAATAGCACTGATCATTATCAAAACAAATATAATATAGATTTTTACTTCTTCCCATTTCGGAAATTGAGTATCAATGTGAGGATATTGCATGAAACTCATTGCCCCTCTTAAATCAAATAATTTTTATTACATTATTTTGGGACCACAGATTGGGAATGGAGCGACCGCCCTGAGGCTATGAAATAATAAGTTTAATTGTGCGATGTTACTTTGTAACCATATTTTTTATAAAAAAAAAAGTGTGTTGCGCCCCGTTCTTCTCAGGTCTTAGGCATATTTTTTGGAATGGGTAGTTTTTGACTCAATCAATCAATAAGTGATATAATTTTGAATATAAATATTTGAATTTATAGTTATTTTCATTAAATTATATTTATATTATTATAAATATATAACGGTATTAACAAATATGCAAGCATTAAATCGAGAATATAAAGATATTTTAAGTATAAATATATATTTCTATAGCTTTAAAGCAGCATTAATTAAATTATCATTTTTTTTAAGTCGGCAAGGAAATATTTCATTGATATCTTCAAATTACAAATCTGGCGATGATTTCACAGGAGCGATTAAAAAGAAGTCGTATTCTGTACTCATTATATAATGCAAAGCAATATTAAATATTTTTCTAAAATAAATTTTGTCGTGCGGTATGCCGACCGTGAAGCGTTGAAACTGTTATAAATTATGCAACAATTAAATTATATTATAAACACATTATTAGAGAATAATGAAGACAAAAATATTTTAAAGCGGGGTATTCACGCACTACAATGACTACTCGTGTAGTGCAAACACGTGATCAGATTACACTGTGATGGCAACTCGTACAGTGTAAATTCGTGATCAGAGTGCACTGGGATGACTACTCCTACTGTGTAAATACGTGATCCAAGTGCACTAGGATGACTACTCGTACTGTGTAAATACGTGATCCAAGTGCAGTGGGATGACTGCTCGTATAGTGTAAGTACGTGATCCAAGTGCACTGGGTTGACTACTCGTATTGTCTAAATACGTGATCCAAGTGCACTGGGTTGACTACTCGTATTGTCTAAATACGTGATCCAAGTGCACTGGGTTGACTACTCGTATTGTCTAAATACGTGATTGAAGTGCACTGGGTTGACTACTCGTACTGTGTAAATACGTGATTTGAGTGCACTGGGTTGACTACTCGTACTGTGTAAATACGTGATCCAAGTGAACTACAATGACTACTCGTGTAGTGCAAACACCTGATCAGATTACACTGTGATGGCAACTCGTACAGTGTAAATTCGTGATCAGAGTGCACTGGGATGACTCCTCGTACTTTGTAAACATGTGATCCAAGTGCAGTGGGATGACTGCTCGTATAGTGTAAATCCGTGATCCGAGTGCACTTGGTCCGAGTATAGTTGGACAGCGAAAACCCCGCTTAACTCACTTCCGTTTAATTTAATATTCCATACATAATATGCTTAATAAAAGCGGCCTTATTTAACATAATATTATGTGACAGGGGCCTAAAAAGTTTTCACAATTTATGACTGTTAACTATTCTCAGAAATGGCTAAACTGATTTAACTGACTGTCTAGTAAGGTAAATCCGCGAGAACTATCTCCTAAGATAATATTAATGCTTTGCGAATCAATATAAACGGTGTTTAATTGATTCAACATAATTCAATATTTAATAAATAAATGGTTTTTGAAAACAAACGCCGTTTTTTATATTTTTCTTTATGCATGAAGTCAACGTCACGATTCAGTTTTTTGCCATAATTTCACTTTTGTTGTTATTATCTTGATACCATCCATGCGGATCTTTTAGCAGTATTTCTAATATTTTAATATTAATCAGCGCAGTACATATTTTGAGCTCAGATATAATTTACAAGACTTGTACTGTATCTATGCAACGAAATCAAATCTTTCTCAATAAAAAATTCTAATACTAAATAATTCTCAATTATGTAAAAATATGATCAACCCCTATAGAAGAAGCATGACTTTATGTGTGATATATACACATGATATCAAAAAATAGTAGATGTTTAAAGATGGTTTGATTCTATGGCATAATATATGTACCAAGGTATTTTAAGATGCAGTCAATTAAGATTATCACACGAACAATAATTGACATAATATAATATCCACCAGACTTGTACGAAATACATCGCTACTAATATTATAAATGTGAATGTAAGTTTGCTTGTTACTCTTTCATGCCAAAACACTGGACCGATTTTCGTAAAATTTAGTGCTGAGATAGACTAGAGCTTTGAAAAGGGATATAGGGCTACCTTTTATTGAAAAAAAATAAATGGAGGGGTTGAAATAGGGGATCGCAGTTTGTATGGAAATTTATTATTACCGAAAATAAATCCAGAAACTTTGTGTTAAGTTACTTGATAAATAATAATTTATAAACATTTGTTCGAGCATTTAACGCTTATTTGTGAAACTTCGGCCTATATGGGGATGAAATAGGAGATTAAATTACATAATACTTTTAAAGAGACTGTCCACAGTAAAAAGGGATATGCGCTGTATAATAGAAGAGCGCTGCCAGCAGCGGAAAGAGCAGTTTGTATATGTATTATTTGAAAACTAACTTAAAAAATAAAAAATAAATTTCCCACAGTAACTATTCAACGCGGACAAAGTTGCGGGTAAAAGCTAGTAATAAAATAAAAATAACTATTATTAATTCATTACGTTTCGTGAACGCCGGACTACATAATTTCCGCTCTTAGTAAACCGAATTGCATCTTGCATATACTATGTATTATGTATACAAAATAGAGTTGAAATTTGTACAAACTGTTTTTAACTTACAACGCTCGCTCCTATTTGTCGGTAGTTGATCACATAGGAAGCCAGCGAGACGTGAATGTCTAACTAAAAATATGAACGCTGTAAAGTTTCACTGTATTATGTCGTAATGTCGAGGCGCATTAGGCTGACTGCGTTCGATTACGACAATTATAAAATATTATTATTCTCTAATCGCTGGCACTGAGATCTCTCGAAAGGAAAATCAACTCGACCTTGTCCATGATTGTGACGTCACGCGATTGTTGCGGCAAATCATCCTCTGAGGAGATGAAGTAAACTCAGTTATTATAATAACGCTTAAGTGATGCATTATTCATTTGTTTTGCATAAATCTAAATAGTAAACAAACTGCTAGGAATATTAAACTACTATAGGGTTCGGATGTAATCTTGGCAAATTAGTATTGTAAGAAACGAGGGATTTGCTAATAAATTAAACTCATACCTAAAACAAGAGCATTTCAAGTAGCAAAAAGCTGCTTTTGTATCCAATATATGGAGTTGGATCTAGACGTAATAATGTACGTTATATACAAAAGTGAAGGTAAGGGCTGTTTAACCTGCATTGATTGCATTGCATTATACAAGTCCAACCTCATCTTGACTTGTGGTGCGCTCAGTAATCCCTGAAACAAACGTTCTGCCTCAGTGTTAGCGGCTTAAGAAAAGCACGTAAGGTAACATTAGCTGATACCTATCTCAGATTTAAGAATTCTAAATCAATAATTCTCCCACTCTTACGCAGGTTGGATACAACTTAAATGATTAATAAAAACTGCAGCTTAAACCAAGAATCGTGAGTTTTGTTCTATTTCCTCCTCCACAAAATAACCAATCGTTACGGAATTTTGAAAACTGAATGGGACGGGCTTTTTTCTATGTCGGACTGTTTTAATTGGTTTCGAATTGTATACAATTCTTCTGTTTGCTTACTAAGTACTCTATAATTTTATATGGTTAAACTGTTTTAAGCACTGTTTGATATACTACAACAAAAATATCAAAAGAAACAAAACAGACAGCAAATACTGATGATATTCTTATTATTTTTGGAAAAAAATTCAGTAAGAAAACAGTCAAATTCTTACTGTATTACTTATAAAGGAGAAGTAATTATAAGCTTATTAATTAAAAATTAAATTAATTATTAAGATGGCTTAAAACTTTTTGTCCTTTTCGTACCTTTGTCACTACAGAATTACATGAGAGGGAGATTTAAAACTTGGAGTGACTTTACACTGCGTTTATAAGTAAGATATTTACGGACGTTTCCAATATACTATCTACAGATAGAGATAAATTACTACCGTCTTCTGTCAGTAATTAGCTGTCAATAATCTGAAGCTGTCCCAATATACCCGATAAGTCATTCTTATCGTCTTATATTGGGACGCGTGAATTGCAATTTTCATACAAACTTCTATCGCTGGTAAACTATACGTCGTCCCATTGACGGACAGCGTGTACGGATAAGGTGAGTTACCGTCGATAACTTTATTGGAACAGAAAAGTCAACGATAGTTACGATTTTTATCTCAAGTAAGAGATTGAATAATGGGAACGGCAGTTAGTGTTTCTCTTATTTACAGATAAATTTAAAAGTAAAATCTTATGAAATGTTTTCATATTCGTATAATCAGAAATTCAAATAATCTCTCACAATAGGTAAATAAGTTGTGTGATCATATATATGTAGAGCCGGTCTCTACATATACATATAAGCGCTACTTCTTCAAACTCTCGTATTGGTAAAAAAGTATGGCTTGGTTGTTTTGAATTTTAAGCAATTTGTTATGTTTTTATGTGATAACCCTCACTTCTAGGATAAAAATACACAAATAAAATTGGAAAACATAATTTTGTTGTTATGAAGTTAAACTTAGCTGAGGACTGGCACGGAACTCCAGAGTTCGTGGGTTTGAGTCCTGTATCGTTCATAAAATTTTATAATATTTATTTTCAAATTTTATTTTTGTTTTGAATTCGTCTATAATAATAATAATAAACTATATCAGCAAAAAGTTCCACGATTCAAGAACATTAAATGCATAACCGTTTTATCTTTACATGTAAAGCAATGAGTAATTTAAATTCTTATGAAGAATATTTCATTTAATATAGGCTCAAACGTTCTTAAATTATTGTTTTATTTATCAACGTACTAATATATCAATTAATATCACATTAAAATTCAATTAATATTCAATCAAGGTCAAATGCACCGTTAAAATTTTAATTGCCTGTAAATTACGATATCAATTATTATCTTGTAATATCCGTTTGTTAGGTAAGATACATTACCCGTTTAATATATTTTATAGATCACTTCAAAATTGCAGTTTATTTATTTACTGTTTTTCATGCAAATAGTAATATATTGATTTGTATAGTGACAGGGACGGTACCTGTATTACTTGAAGGTTTAATATAAAGTAGTGTATTACTAAGTCAAAGTCAAATAAACTTTATTTAAATAGGTTTAAACTCTGCGCTAAACATTTAAATTACTGAATCTACCATATATTCGGAATAAGTAGAGCTTGTGAGAAGAACATACAAGAAACTCAACGGCCACTCTTTTAAATCAATGAGTACTTTACAAAACAAATTAGCATGGCAAGGCACTACATTCAATATTTAAATCGTTTTAAATATTAAATATTTCATAACAAGTAAAATAATAATATTACAATTATCATACAAAAAAAACTGTATTAATAAAATTTATCGTATATTGGATGCATCAACCTTTAGAGCTTGAATTCATTGTTTATGTAAGGATGCTTCGTAAACATAATGTTTTTGATTACTGTCATAATTAGTAACCATATCTAAACAAATGCAATGATTTATCAATTATACCAGGATCAAGTATTCCAAATCCGTTGTAGATTATCTACGGTGGTTACGTATTTACATCAATCTAATTTTATTTCACGTTTTAACTATATCCAGTCCTTCCGGTATTCATCAGGGAAATCATTGATAAAAATGAAGGAATACTTCCTTTTATCAAGATAGTCAAAAACCTTCGCAATAAGAGTACAATACTATAACAATTGCCGGAATTCTGTGAACCGGTAAGTACCATCCAAATTAAAAGCAAACTATGCATAATAAATACTGTGAAACATTAACCTGACATCCGGACTATAAATGACCGCAGACGTTAGGTTTTGATATGAATAATATCAGCTAATCTTAAATAATTAATACGTCTAGTAGAGCCTCTTGCTGCTAGACAACATGATGAAAACAGGCCAGGCTTATTACTTTAGTGTGCGTGACATGCTACGTTTTACACTCGCGATTTGTATGTCACTTTGTATTAGTCTTAGTGCATCGCTCAGAATAGAGGTTAACTATCAATCACATTTTTTTTGACGTTTTCACAACTTATCACAGTCTATCTAGACTTATAAATGGTCTATTCGGCTAATGCTATAACGACGCATTCCTGAGAGTGGGGTTTGACAGAAGAACAATTAAAATTTAATATAAAATGACTTAATGAACGTCAAAAACTACCATCCATTCGAAATGGTATGCTGTCAGACCTGAAAAGAACGGGAGCAGGAAACTCTTTGATGAAGTGACTCTTTTTCTTTAAGCAGTAGAGAAATAACCAAATTTTGATATATTGCTAACTCTAGAAGCGACTCAAATACGTGTATCTCAGAGATCTCATTCCGCGTCACTGGAGGAGTTAGGATTTCTCCTAGCTGCCAACCGTCGCAACCACGGATGATATGCTGCCCGTAACCCGTGTAGCTCGGGTTATTCCCATATCGCAAATTTGGATGCGTTCCGGAATTGCAGAAAGATTAGTATTTCACGGTCCGTGAAATTCGATTCGGGGAGCGTAGATGAAAGTTGCGATATTAACGAAGATTCGACAGATTTTTTTTATTTTTTAGGAAGAGTTACGAGACAACCGCTATGTTTATCTGATGGTTAATTTATTTTACACATTAAATAAAAAGTATCATGAGACAGGTAATGTCGCTACGATGAACTTTCAACCGAAACTCAAATGGTTCTTGTACCATCGACGAAATTAATTAATGATCCACTTTGTTGATAAAGTCTTGGAAAATCATTTACGTTTATATTGGCACAAAAATATTGTATAACAATTGGTGGACTGTCAAAGTGTTATTATAAAAACTTAAACACGTGTAAAACACTTGTTTTGTAAAAATTGTATAAAAATCTGTATATTTATTTATTATAAACACGAGTCGAAGCTTGTCTTTCAGTATATTATAAAGTGTGTCTTGTCTAAGGTGTGTCTAACGGATAGTTTATATTCAAGGAAGATTAACGGCCGTTCCTAATTTACTATCTAAAGATAGTGATAAATTACTGCCTTATACTGTCAGTAATTAGCTGTCAATAATGTGAAGCCGTCCGAATATACCCGATAAGTCATTCTTATCGCCTTATATTAGGACGCGTGAATTGAAATTCCATACAAACTTCTATCGCTGGTAAGCTGTACGTCCTCCCATTGACAGACAGCGTGTACGGATAAGGTGAGTTACCGTTGATAAGTTTATTGGGACAGAAAAATCAACGATAGTAATGATTTTTATCTCAAGTAAGAGATAGACTGAATATTGGGAACGGCTGTTAGATTATATGTTGACAGACAGGTGACAACTGACAAGAATTGCGTTCTGTTCCTTTTGTTCCTGAACATTTCAGTTTATGCCGTGCTTAACGACGTTTTAGTTAAACTAATCAAGCTAATCACTGTTTTGTAATAGAAAAAGATAAACTCCATTTTAGACGTCATAATTGTTAAGTCACTGACGTTGTTATATTTAGGTCACTGTTTGGAAAACCACGCGTCTAAGCCATGTTAAGATTATTTTTTTGTTAGTCAGTGCTTAATAAAATGATAATAGTTACTTAGGTAATGTATGTTCAAGCGAATTTCGACCTAATTGCTTATTATGACTGTAGGAAAATGACATTAAAGTGGGTCACGATTCAATTTTGCCAATAGTAATATCATTTATTTTCACATTGCATACAACTAATTGGCTCGGATTCGGGAAGTCAGATGAAGTTATAAGCTTTGTCCTGGTTCAATGGACAGTTAATCAAATTGATGTTAGCCGTTGCAAAATGGTTTATTGCAAATCGGCTAAATACTGGTTCGCGTAAAGAGGTTTCCGTACCAATATACTGTGATGTGAAATTAAGCAAAATTAATATTCTATTATTTTGGATTTCATTTCAAAGTATGTTTTAAATTCCAAACTTTATTTTACATATTATTTTATTTTATAATAATAATGGACGAGACGAGCAGAACATTCATATTGATGGAAATTGATACGCCCTGCCCATTACAATGCAGTGTCGCTCAAGATCAGCACTACAATTGTGCTCGTCACCTAAGATGTTTAGTCTCATTTGCCCAATAATTTCACTAGCTACTGCGTTCTTCAGACAGAAACAAAATAATGATTACACATTGCTGTTTCACGGCAGAAAATGGCGCCGAAGTTGGTACCTATAATCTAGTTAACCATTGCTGTGCAAAGGAGCCTCCCACTGGTAAACACAAGATATATGGGATTTAATCTTTAATAGTCCATGTTGTAAAATTCACTTATCTGATCTTGGAAATGGGCACTTTCCAATGGCAGAAACAAAAATGTAATTTTCTTATTTCATTTCATTTTATTGTCGCCTAAATTGGTTTTAGCTCTCGATCGATACTTTTAACACAGTATCGACTTGTCGACACAGTATGCTGTCAAATTAGCGTCTAGAACACCGAGCGTGAAGAAATGTTATCTGAAATCCAACTTACATATCAGTAGTACAGTTAAGTTTTTAACTGTACGGTTGCTTAGACCTTAGATTTAAAAGATGTACTCGAGGTTTTCAAAATCCGAAAACTTGTATTGTAATCATTAAAATAATTTTTAAAATAATAAGAATGAATAAAATTAATGTCGACTAACGACAATCTAAAGTCTTGGGTTGTATCGTCAATTAAATTATAATCATAAATATAGCATGCAAGATATAGTGGCATCAGCATTTAACTTTTCACCATATACTTTTTATTTTACATATCAATAATATGTGTGTAATAAAATGCAAAGTCATCATACTTGGAACCCTGATATGCTATAGATATTATAGAACGCACTGTAAACCTAATTCAGATATAGTTTGAAAGGAAATTGGGATTATCTGATCAACAAATTGAACCCTTGTTTGAAACACTAATAATAGTAATCAGGCTATAGCACCACAGTATAACATTATTAGCTGAATACAGTCATATTAATTATAAAATTATATTTCATTAAATCTTAAACTAATGTTATAAAGAGACAAGATTTAAAGTGTGTTTGTACTGAACTAACTTAACAAGTACAGTAACGGTTTCAGTTATTCTTTCGGTTATAGAAATCCTACGAAAATTGCAATTTCCTATATAGTTTAAGCCACGATGAAGCATAACGCTCTCAGCTCTAAATTCTAAGCTCGTAAATTATATATTAAAACGCAAAGCGACTACAAATTTTCTATCAAATCAAATTAGATATCAACTAAGATATTATGGATGGAAAGTAATTCATCTTATTCACATTTCTTGCTTTATTATTAATGATTATTTAATAATACTGACACCTCTTTATTTTATAGAAAAAAGCATAGCTTATTATATTACTATTACTATACCTATTAAGTCTACATAAAATTAAGTAAGTTCATATTTTAAGTTTAAAGGCATTTATTTTCTCAAAATTGATTCCTTTAGAATTCTTTTTGATGGCATTTCTAATAACTACTAGATACTACTACCGCTTCGGAAACAAATGGCGCTCTGAGAGAGAAGAAGCGGCGCAAGAAACTCTCCCACCATTCTTTTTTTTGCGCTCTTTAAGATAATCAATAATATCATATAATTATATATAATTTTAAAATAATCACAATCTAGTCCCAGGCTGTCTGATCATTTAGATATTCAGCAGTGGAGTAATAGGATTTACGACAGAGCCATTTTTTATAAAACATTTAATTTTATTATAGATAATGCCTGAACAGTGGCAGGGACTTTATTATAGAAGTGTATATATTTAACCTTAAAGCTATTATGTATCTTATGAAGCTTACTAGAATTAGTTACAAGCAATCCCTTATTTCTAGTGTTATAATAATGAAAATCACTATTAAGAGCAAAAAGGTGATGATTTTTGTGAACGTATATTATATATTTTAATTCATATAAAAATAAAATAAGTCACACTTAGGTGAAGGTTTGACATGGGGCGTGTTCCGAATAGCTATTTGATCTGATTTCTGCCGCTGGATTCCACATTCACATCAAATGTTATCCCCACCATCTGGATATATGGCGTTCCCCTACAGTGCGCTTTTCAAACAACTTCCATCCATGAACAACTTAACTATGAAATGACCTTCTTGTGCGGTATTTCCAAGGAGATACGACTTATGACCTTCAAAAAAAGAACGTACACCTATCTTAAAGGCCTGTTAAACTCCTGTGATTCTTTTGGTGCTGCAAAAGAATCGGGTGGTGATGATACAATAAAAAATGGTATTTCATTTTTGAAACTCAGTTTAAATTAATTAGAAGTGACGCATTGTCAACATACTGTTATTTTTAAGCTGTGACACCGACCATGTCATTCGGCAATTCAACTTTTGAGTTGCAGAAACAAAACGGCCCTCTCGCCTCTGTCAGCGAGCCCGCCCCTCCCTAAATACGCGCGTACATTAGTAATAATGACAGAGCGGCATCGCGCCGCTTGCGAACTTTGAACTGTTGTTACTTTCGAACTGGGGCACTGTTGAATTCTCAATGAGCCCAAGTATTCCATAATAAATGCAATCGGTCCGATGGATTCTCATGAGACGGTCAGGAAATAGCGCGGATTAGTGATTACGAACTGAATTGTAATAATAAGAGTTTGGAATACGTTTCCGGTTTTAAGGAGTATCTTACTAACCATATTAATTTTTTGAAGTAAAATCTTCTTCAGATGCGCTGAACTCATTTGTGGTAATTGAATGACTGAATGAGATTAAGACAATAAGACAATTATGTGGTAAAGGTTCTTCTTAATGATACCATAGATTGAGAATGGAGCGACCGCCGCCAGGCTATTTAAATTATAATTTTGATTGTAAAAGTAGTGCTTAAGCAGAGTTTAAAGTTATAAAGTTGTTATAAATAAGAATATATTATACACAGATATTATGTCCTAACTAGTTAATATTATGAATCCCTAAAGGGTGGGGATTTTTAGTTTATGTATTTTTTATTCACTAAATTTATTTGGATAGTTATTTATTTGGATTCTCATACATTTATATCGTCTCGTATCGTGGGTGGAGTGTTGTTGAAAGCAAGCTTAAAATACAATAAAATATGATACATTTTCTTATCGAGAGTACAAAGAGAAATTCCATTGTGTACTTTGTGCGGTAACGTACTTATTCGTTTTCATAACATGTTTTCGAATACAATAAGAGCACTTCTAAGGAGCTCCTGGAATGCTTGACAATATGTTTGTGCCTCTTCAGACAATTGTTACGGCTTAGGAATTATCAGCATCTTATGTCCATGGAGTTATTTATAAATACGATATTTATAAAACATTTCTAACGGCCCTACAAATAAACTTGGCATAAAGTTATACCTGAGAATAAACCAATAATACGCAAAATGTTTACAAATAGACATTTTGCTTATAATTTGGTTAATTCGGACGTATAACGTTTCCCGCGTTTATTTGCAAGGCTTTAGAACTATCATTGTTTGGACAGTGCTGTCAACGATATAGTCAACATTTTGCATATTCTTGGTTTATTCTCAGGTACTACTTTATGCCAAGTTTATTTGTAATGTTTGAGTACAAATCTTGTTATTAAATTTGAAGGGAACACTTATCATACTTACCATGCCACATGAATCTTAAAAATCTTGGAAATAACTTTCTTTATTCCCTATTTTAACTAACTTGACAGGCAGAGTGAAAAAAAAATTGATAAACATTTAACTATATAAAGTTACATTTAATATGGAATGCAGACTTGGTCGCTATCTATAGGCCTTATGTGGAAGTTCATAGTCGTTCAAAACGCCATGGAGAGAGTTTCCCGGCGAGATCAAATCAGAAATAATTAATACCCGTTACAAAGTCACAGTCATGATAGCGAAACCGGAGTAGCATTGGGCAGGGCACATAGCTCGACGGGCAGATGGCCGTTGGGGCTATAAAGTCCTTGAATGGCGACCACGTACCGGAAGACACAAGATAGACCGATGATCTGGTCAATATCGCCGGAATGTGTTGAATGAGGGTAGCGCAGGACTGATCGTTGGGGGAGGCCTTTTATTGCCATGACATGACTGACGTAGACATTCATTATTTCACTCCTAAGCCGCTAGGTGATATAAGACATTAATTAGATTATAATCGCTTAAATGCTGATTACGACAGAGATTGTTTTTTGCATGAAAATAAATGATAATTTTACCTGCTCTTAATTACACTCATCGGTTTGAGACATAAAATGTTAAATCTCATTGACCAAGTAATATCACTGTACTCCTGTGATTATTTTAATTTTGCAATAATGTAAGTCCTGCGGTGATAACTTAACATCTAACTCGTAAGCTACGATCAAAATGTATTAAATAAATATGCAAATGTCGTGAAAATAATTACAAAGTGATTCAAAATTCACCGAAGAAATCGGTCAGATATATCGCTATAACCTACGAATATATTTCGACTTTACGGCTACAGGCGATGGAATCGATGACGTACGGGCCCGATAAATCTAACCGCTGTTCGTTTCAGGTTTTCGAATTTGAATGTTATTTCTTAGAAAGTATTTCAATACCCGTAAATGGAAGGTCGAATAATGTTTATTCAAATTGACTAAGACTAACTTTTGCGTCATTGTTTTTGGAAGTGAATTGTTTGATGTAAATTTATAACTTATACAGATAACATTAAACATTCATTCAAATTAACACCTTATTTCGTTGCAGTAATGTTCAAAGTAAGAGGCAAGAACATTTTGTTTTAGCAATTAAAATGTTATTATTTAGCAAAATGATTAAGGACCTCAAGTTAGTTACACAATTTTGTTAATTTGAAGTGGCATTTACCTAAAATTCGACACTCCATCCTTTTTTAAATTTAGTAATACTGTTATTTGCACAGCTCTTCACTCAACACTTTGTCATTGCATGGCGTTGTATTCAAAGCGCGGTCGTAACACAACGAAACGAATACTTTTGAATAAAATTGAGCTTTTTAAAATTTTCGAGCGTTATTGTGAGTCTAGTTGTATATTGTACGTCAATGATTTTAAAGAACATCTCTAACGGAGATACAGCAAGATAGAAAAAGAAAGCGAATCTATTTTTTTTTGTAGCCGATTATGACTGACAAGTCGTATACAGTTAGCCGCACTACTTACATTAGCATAGGCATTAGCTATCACTATAATGGATATTAAACAAGCTAAGACACACATTGACAAATCGAAATTGGTCACGCGTTATCGGGCTGTCGGGAAGTCTTTACGTTAGTATATTGTATATATATGGCTTGGCTACTAGCTGTTACCCGCGTCATCGTCTGCGTTTATCAGTGTTACCATATAGTGTTCCCATGCTGCCACGTATATATATCTATATATATAAAACAAAGTCGTGTTAGTTACACCATTTATAACTCAAGAACGGCTGGACCAATGTTTCTGTTGTTTGATTTTTTGGATTTCTCTTAGTCCGGAATAGGATAATAAGAAATAAAATATCAAAAAAATCAAGAAAAATATTATTATAAAAAATAATATTTTCTGATACATTTTGTATGGATTGACATTGTCATGACATCTCGAGAATAGAAAGAATTCAATGAAGCTTTTTGTTAGTTTCACGCTACATGAGTAATAAAATACAACTGACAATGCACGTCATGTTATTCAAGTTGACTGGTGGGTGTGTTTGTTTCGAGTTTCTATTAGCTTACTGTGCCGATATAATCATTAACAATGTCACGACCATGACGATCGAATTATTCCCGACAAAGACGTAATGCAACTAGGATTCGAAGAAGAAAAAGAAATTGCAGAACCGCGTTAGTATGGATCGAAAACGAGGCGCAGCCCGTAAAACAGATCGGCTGGCAATACAAAATCGTCCAGTAAAACCTCAGAGATCAACAACTAGATAATTTTCGACGCACAAGAAGAAAATTTTTGAAGTACTGATTTGAATCGAGCAGCGATTCGAAACGATTGCAGTACTTATTACTGCTTGCATACTAGCTTTCGCATTGGGCCCATGGACGTTGTTTGCGAGTTTTGTCCGGAGCCAGGATTGTGCTGACTTAGTGGGAAACTACCGAATCACGACATTTTCTAGCAAACACTCAAAAATACAATGTTTGTTTCCAAATGACTTCATTTAGGGCAGGCATTATCTAAGAACGAGGATTTAATCCGACATTCAAGGTATTTATTACTTATATACAGCATTGCGTAGAGATATGGGTTCTCTCTGCATCTTCTACCGCATTTATCACGGGGAGTGCTCTGAGGAGCTGTTCGGGTTGATTCCAGCGGCCGAATTCCACCATCGGACATTACGTGCAAAGTACCATCCGCATTACGTAGACGTCTGGCATTCCACAACCGCGCGTTTTATTCGAAATTTCTTGCCTCGCACAGCCACTTTGTAGAATCAACTACCGGCAGCGGTCTTCCCGAACCGATACGACTTAGGGACCTTCAAGAAAAATGCATACTCCCACCTTAAAGGCCGGCAACGCATTTCTTGACACACCTGCTGTTGCGGATGTCCATGGGCGGTTGCCTCACCTCTCCCCATCCCGTGAGCCTCTTGCCCGTTTTCCCCCTCTCATATAAAAAAAAAAACACACAATACAGTAGAAGAATAACATACCTGGTACTATACTTATTCCTGTGTATTCTGTATGCTAATTCTAAAAAAAGTGTTAACAAATCAGTAATACAGACTTTGCTTTTGATATTGTAGATATAAGGACAGATTCACCATCGGATTGGATCATTGCAACCTCTCGAGGATGCACAATATAAATTTTTACAATTATACTTCATGGGCAACATGGAGGAATAACTTGATCGATGTCACGAGATCAATGCAGCAATCTGCAGCAACTACTTCTTGAACATTTTGCATGTCGAGTTAGCCCGCAAATCTTTCCATTCCGATCCGTCTCGCATTCGCCCTGACCATTCAAATCTTAAGCCCAATCCTTGAAAGTTTGTGGTCTGAATCTACAATCCATTTCCCATGTTCAATTAATTATAAGTGGCATGTTCACGCGATGGTAGACCATCTGCGTTATTTGCTTTTGCGCATGATAATAAAACGGTAAATGACAAGGTGCTTCACTGAAGAGTGCAACCTATAAAATATATCCTATTAAAATATTTAAATTAATTAAATCCAAAATATGCTCATTTATTGCCTCTAAGGCGGAACAATGTTCGCCGGGTCATCTAGCATATATATATTATAGAGAACAATCGTACATCTCTCGTCGATAAGGCAGAGTTTGTAAGAAACGGTTTCGTTCAATCGTTTTTCTCCGAAAAACTTTACAAGTTCGACACCCACGAAAAAGTCTTTTCATTTTTCGCGTTAATACATACTCACAAATAATGTGACTTTTTATTGGTAACGGAATTTTAAAAAATTTAGACAAATCATAATCTAACTAACAAATCTTATTAATTAAAGATTTGAAGGAACATTCACGTTTCAGTCGGCTAAACATTTCATTTAGCGAATAAAAAATATTAAAATATTTTTTATTTCGTCGCATAGCACACAAGTTGGCATTTAAATGAAAAACGCGTTTTTGTTTAAACCCCAACCGGAGTTAATACTTAGTTGTAAAGTAATGGCTTTTTCTGACAGTAATTATAATGTCATTTGATGCTAAATAAACATGAGCATAAGTATACAAATTTCATTTTAATAAAATTACTTAAAATATATCAAATTACTTCAGTTTGTTACATACAGCCGTTCAAATTCTTTGTCAGCTTGACTAATTCAACTTACGTTAGTTATCCTTAGATAAATTTGTACGGCTGTTATGCATGCGTTAGTTAAAACTAACACATGCATACGATTATAAAATCGTAAGTTACTCTTCTTAAGCGTTGCTATTTAAGATTGGCCAACCCGTCATATTTTGCGGTACCGCTCAGGATTATTGAAAAATTGAAAAACCCAAAAATTCTGATCGCCACTACAACTGCGCTCGGCACCTTGAGACATAAGTTGTCAAGTCTCATTTGCATAGTAATTTCACTAGCTACAGCGCCCTTCAGACCGAAACACAGTAATGCAAACATTACTGCTTCACGGTAGAAATAGGCGCCGTTGTTGTACCCATAATCTAGCCGGCAGCCGGTGCAAAGGAGTCTCCCACTGGTGCGTACATGATTTTGGCTTTTAAACGCATCTTTTTTTTTAAAACATTAATTATAATATGTATCTTATGAAGTTGCGTAAGTTTACAAATTTCAAGAAACAAGTTCAGTTTGACCCTTCAAATATTATCTTTTTGCACAAATTTTATCTAAACATTGACGTATCATAATGTACCTACTCAGAAATTGTTAAAGTAAAGAAAGCATTTAGATAGGAACCTCGCGCATTATCTGGAGATTTTATATAACAAACAGATTTATTTCTTACGTTTCTAAGGATTACTTAAAAACACGTCATATTTTCTGAAAAAAGTTTTATGCAATTTCTGCACTCTATTTTTGTTTAATTTTATCGATTTCTCTTGGTTATCGTAAACAGGGGATATGCATTGGAAGAAAAAACATGCTTTTCTACATTTTCGCGTTGACGATGATAGACAGGACCGGGAAGGGACAAAGAATGCACAAGATACCTATCAGTATTTTTTTTCCAAGATAGTTGAAACATCATTCGTCATGTCGTGGCGTCGTGTGCCGGGTCGTTTCCTTCCCTCAAATATTTGCGAAGGGAACGATGCGTGGTCCAAGCGTCAATTCGTGAACAGGTGCTTGTGGTGCCAGGCCGATCTGTTAATAGTTAATAAATCATTGTATTTGTTGGATGCGATTGCTAATTATGACAGTAATCACGACCATCATGTTCACGAAGCATCGTGTATTTGATATTTAAAATGCTTTTATCTTTGAACACGATTTCATATATTGGATGCAGCACCTTAGAAACTAATTTGTTATATCTACATTACAGCCATTGTAAAATACTCTATTGATTGAAAAGAGTGGCCGTTGAGTTTCTTCTATATTCTTCTCAAGAGCTCCACTTTTTTCGAACATATTATAAATAGGTACATTCAGTAGGTAATTTACAAAAAATATTTATAGTGACGGTTCAAAAGCGCTTAGTTTTTTTTATGGAATAGGAGGACAAACGAGCGTACGGGTCACCTGTTGTTAAGTGATCACCGCTGCCCACAATCTCTTGCAACACCAGAGGAATCACAGTAGCGTTGTCGGCCTTTATGGAAGGTGTACGCGCTTTTTTTGAAGCATAAGTTGAAGTTTAAGCATAATTTAATAAAGTTTATTTGTCTTTGACTCAATTTTACTTAAAAACGCCATAATCATGAAGATACGAACATTTTGAATGAAAAATATGACGGGTTGGCCTCTGTGTTTCTAGAATACTGAGCGGCATTGTATTGTAGTACTGTAGTACACACCACTTGGTAATCTAGTCACTTTTTCTCATAATAAAATGTATAATTTCAAATGAACAAGCTGTAGTACTGTTCGTATTTGTGTTCTTTATTATATTGCCACACTTGTTCGTGTAAACTCTAGACAAAAGCCACCGTGAGAAAACTTTACGGTAACATATTGTATAACTCTTACATTACGACTAAATAACTATTTAAAGCACTAGATTCGATTCGTTGCTTTATCCAGTCTCTTATCTCTAGTTAGATCCCCTTGTTGCCCCTAGATCGATAGGTTTTGTGATATTTGCAAAAACCAAACCACTATTCTTTTCAGAATATTGTTTACAACTTTTGCAAATCTACGTTTACATGCAATTCCAAATCGAATAACACCTTGTTCATGTTCGTCCGAATATGCTGAATTAGATTATAAAAGGTTTTTTCACAAAAGGTGACGGAGTAAGTAAGTACAGTGTTTTTCTCGTAAAGAAAATATTTTAATATTCTATAGTAATTTCATTCAGCTCACCAATTGTGAGGAACGTTTTGTGATTTGGATTTTACGAAGCAATCTTATGTCCAATGATTTTGTAATCTTCTAAATTCAGCTGGAGTTTCGACTTATTACTGAGTAAATCAAAACCAATCATATTAAAAACCTGGTAATGTTACAAGACACTATAAATTGATTATGAGATGAAGGAAAATGTTGTTCTACTATTAAATTTAGTTAAATACTGCGATTTTCAAAAACTCGATCTTATATGACATATAAAACACCTTATGTTTAATGCAGTGTACGTCCATTGTCGTGCCTTGTTTAATATTCCGATTTTTACTTGACACAACAGGCATTTCCAAATTCACAACAACCGTGTACGGAAACACATATTTACGAAATTAGCATTTCTTACTCATTAGCATACATTTAACAAAGACTACTTATACAAGCTAAGCATACTATATTATACATACATTCTTTTAAAGTACTTTCGTGTTAAAATTTACTGGTCGATAAAATATTTGTGTACTGTGGACAAAATTGAATCAAAACCCACCTTAATATTATTGTCCTGCACTCATGATAAACAAGTAGGTTAAAGTTTGCTTGAACATACATTTCCTAAGTAATCCCCTGGCGATGCAAGATAATCAGATGCCCCTCGTTTGTCCTTGTATTCCATAAATAAGAATCTTGGCTGTTTAAAAACGAAAACATTGCCAAAACGACAACTAACTCTAAATTACAAGGCTACTAATTAATTAGCGGCTAGATTGTGGGTACCACAATGTCGCCTATTTCTGCCGTGAAGCAGTAATGTATCAACATTACTGTGTTTCGGCCTGAAGGGCGTTGTAGCTAGTGAAATTACTGGGCAAATGAATCTTACATATTATTACATCTTATGTCACAAGGTGACGAGCGCAATTGTAGTGCCGCTCACAATTTTTGGGGTTTTTCAAGAACCCTGAGCGGCACTGCAATGTCTTTACAACCTGCTCATTGGCAGGGCGTATCAATTACCATCAGCTGAACGTCCTGCTCGTCTCGTCCCTTAATTTCATAAAAAAAATGCCATGTCCAGTTTTTAGATTACAATGATTGGAGCGGATGGTAGTTGTAAATAACTAACTAACTATATTTACAAATCCTGAATCAAGCTGCGCACAATTCCGATTAATTCTCTTTACCTTTTGTCCGTTTACGTTTACACAGGCAACTCGTGATGCAAAAGAGCACGATTGGTTTTAATAAAATAGTGTTATTTCATCGCTTGCCCCAGTATTTGTTTGTTCACACTATTACGCATTGATGAATCTCGTTGTGTTTTATGTTCGCGGGCGTAATTGAATGAATCTTTGACCGTGGAAATTTCATTTCTACCCTCACAACGATATAGCCGGTGTTTGGGCGTTCGTTGTTAATTTTAATGTCATATAACTGCCGTTTCGGGTTTTTGGATGGTTTTTGTTGATGTGTTTTTCGTGGCGCTTATTTCAGCGTATCAATTTGTTTGTATGAATATGTAATTGCATAAGTTCATGATTTTATAACGAGAAATATATAAACCAAATAGTCTTTTTATAAGAGTGAATAACGGAACAAGTATATAATCCAGTTTAGTGGAATTGTATTCTGAGAAACGTTTTTTTTTTAAATTACATTTAATTTACAGATATTATATTTAGATCGTATAAATGATCACTTTATTCATGCAGGTCACGGAAGTGACACTTATGAATGTCAATTTTTTTTTTCTTATTGAATCTACTATTTACGCACACTAACACAAATCGCGAGTGTACGACGTAGCCTGTCACGCAGTGTAAACTAATATTCCTGGCCTGTTTTTATCGGTTGTCTAACAGCAAGAGACTATATAATAGTTAGTATAAATTATCTAAGATATTATAAATATAAAACTATATGAAATATTTCTTGATACATATATTCATATTACAAAATAATATTCTTAGAACAACAATTACTTTCATAAGAAATTATTCTTTCATTACTTTCAACCTCAAGCATACAACAACTTTATTGAAATGAAACTGTTAAGTTAATATAAACTCAGATGACATCACTGTAATAAGTAAGTACATAATAATATAAAGTTTTATAAACGAGCAAAATTCAATTTCACATCTACGTCAGTACATTTTTCTTATTACGGCAGTTGTCTTTATAAAGTAATATGTTTACTGCGAAAGTGAATTTTTCCCTTTGTCTATGAAAAGTATATTATCTGTTCTCGAGTGCAACAAAGAGTAGTGAAAATGTCACAGACTATAACGATATTTACTAACGCGAACGCACTAGTCTCTGAGAGGAACTGGCGGGAATTGAAATGTTTTAACTCTGTATTCGATATTTTTATTTTATGCCTTATCATAGATTTACAATATACTAGACAAACAAAGCGTGAAGTGAGAAAATAACATCCCTAACAGAGATATAGCTACATCGACTCTATTGTTACTGTAACCGATTTTGATTCACAAGTCGTAAACAGTCAGCCACGCTTCAAATTAGCTCCTTATTATATTGATCATAAAACCAGCAAACCACTAGCCGTAAATTGATAAATCGTTCGTTCGTTCGTAACGCTCTCGTCACGCACTCACCAGCTTAATCCCCAAGTGAGGAACTCACCGTTCGCGTAACGCTAGTTCGTTCGTTACGCTCTCGTCACGCATTCACAACTACTCACGCTGCACACAACACGTACTGCCAAAAGTTTTACCAAAGAATATGTAATAGTAGAAATAGTTTTACGTCAAAAATATTCACAAATACCCAAATATCAGTTTCAAGTTTCGTTCATAATGTTTAGTAAAGCACTTCGGTAAGCCGTAACATTATATTATCACATTTTTAGACTGAGTTTATGTAACCGGATATATGAAAGAAACGGATCTCGTGATATCTTTCAATTTTGAACGACCCAGTTTGTTATTAATATTGCACCTAGGCGCATACGACACGCGATCACTCGATACAAGTCATATTGTACTTATAACGTGGTAGATCGTAAATCTATGGTTGCGTCATGGCCGATTTTTCATGTTATTTTGTATTAATAAAAGTGAGCTAAATGAGCGATTCAATGACGTTTCTTACGGCAGTTCCCTATATTCTAATATCCGTATACGCACTCTGTCAATTGGACGATGTATAGCTTACCAGCGATTGAAGTTTGTATGGATATTGCAATTCACACGTCCCAATATAAGTCGATAAGAATGACTTATCGGGTATATTGGGCTTCACATTATTGACACCTAATTACTGACAGTAGAAGGTAGTAATTTATCTCTATCTATAGATAGTATATTGGGAACGGCCGTTAATGTATTTCAATATAATTAACATTTTATTCATTGGTTTTTAGATAGTTTTTCAATTAAACCCCAAGGTTTTGTGAGCATTTTGTATCGAGCATTCTGACGAATGTAAACCTCACAACACACCATATACCAGTGGGAGGCTTCTTTGCATAGGATGCCGGCTAGATAAAGCGTACCACAACGGCGCCTATTTCTGCGGTGAAGCAGTAATGTGTAAGCATTACTGTGTTTCGGTCTGAAGGGCGCCGTAGCTAGTGAAATTACAGGGCAAATGAGACTAAAAACAAGATCAGCTTTGGTGGTGAAAATATAGGTGTTCTCCAGTATTATAGATATATGTTTGTTGATATAGGTTTCTTTTAATAGTAGTATTAGTATTAGTTTATTTTAAAACATCTAAATATTTTATTATCGACTATTTCGTATTGAATTTTATATATATATTATTATTAGGAATTATTTACTATATATCGAGCGCACTGTATCTCCAAAGTTAAACGGGCACCGCTGAAAATTAGTGCTGTATCATAGCCACGGCCGTGTCACAGATAATCCTGAGTCGGTGACCCATTTCCTGCACTGCACAGGAACTCTCCAATATTAAATCTATTACTATTTAAATACGTTTTTTTATTTTTTTTGGTTTGTTTTGTACTTTTATTTTTTTATATTAAGTGTATCCTGTGAGTGTTTTGTGAAATAAATGTTTTTCTTTCTTTTCTTTCTTACTTGGCATCTTATGTCTCAAGGTGACGAGCGCAGTTGTAGTGCCGCTAAGAATTATTGGGTATTTCAAGAATCCTGAGCGTTCAATCACTGCATTGTAATAGGCAGAGCGTATCAATTACCACCAGCTGAACGTCCTGCTCGTCTCGACCCTTATTATCATTAAAATAAACACTACCTGAAAATAACAGCTAAGAGCGAGTAGGTATTCTATTGAAGTAACGGTAAAGTCGCTTCGAGCTTGTTGTGAATTGTCATTGTTTCGTAGCGTACCATATTGGTTTGTCCCCATCTTACTTTTTATATTTTTTGATAAGTGTTTTCGAGAAGAATATATTATTTACTAAGTGAGAATAATCGTGAAAATCATCGCTGGAATGTTTGGCTTTGTACTTGGATTTGTTCCATAAATTTAAAAACTGACGAATGCTACAGGAAGTCAATATTTACCATTATGTTCAGGCAGTAAGGTTTAATTTACATTAATAGCTGTATTAAAACAGTTATCATATCTGCATAGGTAAATGAACTATCAATGTATGCATTAGCTAGTTTAATATTAAAAATGCTAAGGAGCTTATTACGAGCGTGGCTGACTGCTTACGACTTGGCAATAAAAATTGGTTACAAAATCAGATTCGCTTTCCTTGTCTGTCTCACTATATATCCGTAAGAGATGTTCTTATCGCACGCTTTGTTTGTCTGTACGCTAGTATATGGCTTATAATAATTGGAGCTAGACAACAATATATTATTACAATAAATAATTGCTTAAACTTGGGAGGCGCCGTAGCTAGTGAAATTACTGAGCAAAAGAGACTGGACATCTTATGTCTCAAGGTGACGAGCGCAATTGTTGTGCCGCTCAGAATATTTGGGTTTTTCAAGAATCCTGAGCGGCACTGCATTATAATGGGCAGGGCGTATCAGTTACTATCAGCTGAACGTCCTGTTCGTCTCGTCCCTAATTATCATAAAAAGAAATCCATGACTCGGAAACAAACGTCCATATTTATCGTATAAACATTTGCACCTATCGGTATCGAAGCTGGGACCTATAGCTTAGTGGGCGGGGTCACTAACCACTGGACTATATTGGTCGTCAAACCAGTACGCTCGTCTTAACTCCTAGCATACAAAAATTATGAAAATCGTCTTATATCATGAGCATCACATGCCAAGGTTTATGTAAATGTGTGCCAATTCACTTAGCATCTGTGTCATCGAATTTAATGCTGCCTTGCTTATTATCTACAATATGTACAGTCGCTTACAAAAAAATATAAAGTGAGTGAATTTTTATGATTGTACCGAATAACTAGCTTAGGGGTACAAAAAGTATTTACTTTCTCAAAATTGAATTCAAAAAATTCCATTAAAATTATTTTTTGGAATTTTTAAGGCTACCACCGCTTCAACAAAATGGTGTTCTGAGAGAGAAGAGGCGGTGCAACAAACTCTCCCAGCATCCTTTTATTTTCTACTACTGTTATTGTTATTGCTTTAAAATAATCATAATGCAGTCCGAGGCTGTCCGATCACTAAGATATTCAGTTGTGAACAAGTAGGATTTACGACAGATCCATTTTTTAATAAAACATTTAAATTTGTTTATAGATAATGCCTGAACAGTGACTGGTACTTTATTATAAAAGTGTATACATTTACCCTTAAAGCTATTATGTATCTTATGTGTTGCTGCTGTTAACTAGAATCATTATAGTTTGGAAACTATAATACAATTTCCCAATTAGTTTGTTTTTTTTTCACAATATATGTTTACCAATTTCCTAGTCACGCATTTTAAGCTTGACCAATTTTTGTCAATTTTATGGATAACCCTATGTTTCTATGTATAGGCATTGTACGAAAATACGTTAATTAGAATATTACAAGAAGTCTGTTAATATCTGATGAAAACAATACAATTTCCGTTTCATTTCCCGAAAATACGATTGTTTATTATGAATTAATTTTATGATAACAGAGCTATCAAGAGCTCACATCGCTTTATGAACTCAACGAGGCAAAATAGAAAATTATAAATTGTGCTGCCAAATTGATTAGTAATGGTTTCGTAGTTGCATTCCGAATATCTAATAACTGTCGACTAATTGTGCTAACGTTAAATTTCGTTACATTTGGTTACACTGTTTTGTCTTTTTAGTACTCATATTATTGTTTTTAATTTTGTCTTTCATTTTGTATTCAATTAGCAGTCGTAGATTTCAGTATTCACAGCCACTAAATGGTTAAAAAATTTCATACGCTGTGTTTGTTTGTATTTTCTGGGTTCTATCAAATTGGTGTTGGATCTCGGGGCGTAATTATTCTATAATGATCATCATTGCTTCCTGTTGCCTAATTATTTTGTTTCTCGTGAATCTCATCAATCTATAGCTGAAGGAAAATATAAAATCCAACTGTATCTCTTTCAAATTTATTATGATGGTTTTGCGGAGACACAATGTGCGTCGTTTACTGAGAGGGTGACTGGTTGAAAATGCTGTTTAAACTTATTGTGATGTTTTTCATCATCGTATTCTGTGTCATGAAGTTATATTATACCATCCATCAATAAATCATCATCCACAATGATCATCTGCTATATTTAAAGGACAGATGGCCGTTAGTGCATTAAAGTCCTCGAATGGCGACCACGTACCGGTAGTGTTGAAAGATGGACCGACGATCTGGTCAAGATCGCCGGAATACGTTGGATGAGCCCTCATCCAACGTATTCCGGGCTGCCCAGCCCAGGACCGATCGTCAAGGAAATCTTTGGGGAAGGCCTTTGTCCAGCAGTGGACGTATTCCGGCTGATGATGATGCTGATATTTAAGTGTCGAAGTATCTTGGAAAAAGTGCATACAGACGCTGAGATGTTGTAGTCCCTCTGGTATTACAAGATAGCTTTCAGACGATCATTATTTGATGCTACGTACCTTACAGAGTCATTTGATCCTCTATTTGTTGAAGTTAAAATATAAAATGGAAAGAATGTTGAAAAATGAGAAGCGGAATATTGTAGCAAAATACTAATGATCATGAATCCTGATTGAAGGAGTCGTTTAGAAAGCAGATTGTCGTGCGGTCATCGTATAAATTATCATTCAATCAGCAAGTATACTGTTTTAAGTTAGGAGTAATAATAATACAATAATATCAGTGTCTTCTTACTCAAGTGTGTTGTCGTTGGATTGTAAGAAAGAGAATTAATTATTTGTAAAAAAGCTTTATATTATACTAGCTGACCCGGCAAACGTGTTTTTGCCATATAAAGTATAATTCACGCGATAGTTTTATAAGTAATAAAATATTGCCTATATTATAGCCTGTACATCATTTTGTTCTATTGTCAATAGTTTTTGCAGCGCACGCAAAAATAGGTTTTCGATTTTACACCTTGTGTTACAAAATAGCAATTTTATTACGGATCCCTAATTTTGAAAAAAAAACATAGCCTATAGCCTTCCTCGATAAATGGACTACCCAACACTGAAAGAATCATTCAAATCGGACCAGTAGTACCAGAGATTAGCGCGTTCAAACAAACAAACAAACACTGCAGCTTTACAATATTAGTATTGATTTCTTCTATAGATTGTCGTAATCTATATACAAGTTTTATATTTAATCTTACTAATATTGTAATTTATGATGCGTCCAAGGTTATATTGTAATTTTAATTCATAACATGCAGATATAAAAAGGAATTATTATGACATTTATCGCAGTGTAGTTATGAGAGATTTAATAAAAAATCAGCTTATAACTGATGCCTCTCAATATATTCTTGATGATTGTATGTACAAAGGCGCATCAGCGAATTTTATTGAAACTGAATAAAGCTAAGTTAATTCAGTTAAGTCGAGTTAGTAAGTCTTTTATTGGACAATGGGTACAATTGTGTTACGTAATTTAAAAGTATTGTTAAAAAAAAGTTTGTGGTAAGGGTAGCATAAATACTTTCTTGATGAAGCTTCACCTTGGGAATGAACGTAGCTGCCTCAAGACTACCTCATTAAATTTTTATTGTAACGAAATTTTATTTAAAACACAGAGGCCGCTGAGTTACTTTAGTCCTTTCATCCCTGGTCTGAGGCACGTATTTTCGAATGGATGGTAGAGTTGACGTTCACAAGTAATTTAAGACCCGCTCTTGGCTCCTCACAACTCAAGCACATCTCACCTATAACTATGTATAAGTAGTTATAAACCTATCTTGGATGACGCCGACTGCAAAAATTATAATAATAGTAACTAGAATTAGATTAATTAATTAGATTGTATAAAAATATGTAATTATTTTTATATTTTTAGTGCATATTATATCTACTGTTTTGAAATAGTGTTTTTGAAGTCGGTGGTTTTTTTTTGTTTTTTTTATTTTTTGATTTTCAGTGAATATGAAGTACACTAACTAACAATTTGTCTAAATGTGTGTAGATATACTAAATTTTTCTATGCATAGCAAATTTAAGACTATAGTTTCCTCATAGATGCCATTGTCATATCTGGACCAAATTACAATGGGACCACACGGGAAGCACCAGTTTTCAAATAAAAAAAGGATTATCAAAATCAGTTCACCCAGTCCAAAGTTTTGAGGTAACAAACATAAAAAAAAACCGACGAATTGAGAACCTCCTCTTTTTTTGAAGTCGGTTAAAAACTTGAGGCTCACGTTATGGGAAGCGGTGGATCATCCATGGACATCAACACCAGAGTTGTAGAGGTGCGTTACGGCCTTTCAGTTGGGATTATCTAAGCTTGAAGAACCCTGAGCACCGATTTCACCAATGACACTTCAAACTGAGTTCAATAAAACTCATTTTTACGTAAACTAGTTCAAATGCCAGTCTTGATCTGGATTAAGAAGAAAGCGATTTCACCAATACCTTACGTGTTGACGTAAGCTGAGTTTACATGTCATTAACAATAGAACGTATCAAATACCTGTCAAAACTGTCATCGATAAGTCAAAATTAAGTAATAACAAAATGAAAATTGTTAAATATTTCTATAACGATATCGACAGTGACAGTTCTTGAGCGCGATTAAATATGTTGACTATAACTGCATTTAGTTTGTGTTGGTGAAATCAGAATTAAATCTGTTTATAAAATAATAAATGCTGAATTAATAGTGAAACTGGGGCTAAGTCGTATCGGTTCGGGAAAACAGCAGCTAGTAAAAGATTCCACAAAGTGGCTGTGCGAGGAAAGAAGTGTCCCGCAAAACGCGCGGTTGTAAAATACCAGATGTCAACATGGTAATTACAATTTACAGTCCCGGGCAATACGGTTAAACATATCGATTCCGGTATTAGTTTGTTGAAGCATCTCGGCACAGCCTCACAGGTAAATACAGAGGTCGATATGTCACCCGTCCGCTTTGTCTCTCGCGTTAGAGTACGGCCCATCTCACTGATGGCGATTCGCTTTTAGCTCGTTTACTTTGAGTCATTGATTAATGGCCTCTGCTATTCCTGTGTTTTCGTTTATAAATATTTTATAATATGCTTCTTAACACTTTGTACCAACTCGGATCAACCGATACGTCATTATTTTTTTGTTGTTGAATTTATAATAACTAATAATTGATTATTAGACTCTTCAATTTTTTTCCAATTTTTTACTCCAACCACTAGAAGACGCTTTTTTGTAATTTATGTAGTTATTATCTTCAAATTCTTAAATCACTTTTGCGTAATTTTTTACGTCACATTTCTGAGTTCATTTGGGATGTAATTTTTAAGCAACTTCACGTGCTTCTAAAGGTTCTTGATTCTTGTATTTATACAATATTTCAAATCTTCTTTCTTTCGCTCGATACTTACTGTTCATAGGTCCTTCTGAAATCAACTTGTATCTTATTGTCAAAGTATTAAGTCTGTCAGATATTGTGTTTATACGTGACATAATTCCTCTTCAAATTTGATAATTAAATTATTATTCACCGCTATTATCAAAAAATTGATTTTTTTTAAAATTGTAGATCTTCTGAAAACAAAAAGTTGATGAAAATATAACACTTTAATCTATTGACAGAATAATCAACTATTTACTTTATTATACGTAAAATGTTATATGCAACCAACCGAAAAATATTCGAACTTATAAGCTATGCATAAATAAGTACACGTACTACAAAGCTGTGGAATGAGCTTCCTTGTGATGTGTTTTCGGGACGCTACGGCATGGGTACTTTAAAAAATAGAGCTTACATCTTCTAAGGCAGGCAACGCTCCTGTGATTCCTCCGGTGTTGCAAGAGATTGTGGGCGGCGGTGATCACCTAACCAGGTGGCCTGTACGCCTGTCTTCCTTTTCCATAAAAAAGTCAGATAGAAAAAATTAAAAGAAGGTATTGTTTCTGTTAAGAAGATTTTTTTATTAACAGCTCGGTCTTTCTAGATTTTATCATTCTTGTTATGCAGGAGGTAATCACACAATCTGTAAGTCATCTGGAGCTGCAAAATGTGATTAGGTTATATTATAGTATGAAACACAAAAACTAATTATTACATGCTCGAATAATATACACTGAATAATGTACCTATAGATATTATTACAACGTGAGACTTTTTAAATAATAGAATATTCTAGATAGATTTTATTTGTTTCTAGTATTTTCTGTGTTTAACGCGAGTGTTACACATTTAAATAAAACACGTTTTTACATTAAGCTTTACATAACAGTAACATTTTTATTATTATTTAAGCAAACCCTTTGAAATTGTTTCATTTATCGGCCGCTAAGCAATCTTGGGAAGATAACTATTGAGTGTCACGCCATACGTCGCCGAGACTGGGCACCTATTACGAAAATCGAAATACGTAGTTTCGGTCCGAAACGAAAGAACGACGAACTTCGATTTAAATCCTATTACCAAAGTACTTCGGATCCGTATAGTGCGGACGTAATTCGTTTCGGAACTATAGACATAAAAAAATTGTACAAAGATGATATGAATGTACATACTTATATTACCGGTAAATCGTGCCAAAACCGATAACAAATTAGAAATTTACAAATAAGTTTTTCGTTATGTTAACATGTATTCAAATAATGGAATTGCTTTATATTCCGTTTAAGTTATCTATTTAAAAAATAATCCTATTTTACTGCAAGAAAATATGCTTTATTAGTTAAATTAAATTTGACGTATCATGTCATCTATTGCATTATATTTTTATTTAGTCTGTGGTAGTTTAACATACTTTCGCGGTTTTTTAGTTTAAATTTTTTCAGAAGTAAAGTGAAAGTTATATATATGCGAGTAAGTATTATTTAGAATAGAATAGAATAGAATAGAAACATTTATAGTGGCTTTATTAGTATAATCTCTTCACAAAGTTTTTCAAATAAAGTCATACTTTATGACTTTATTTATTTATGGCGATAATTCATAACAATTTAGTGATTCAACCATCGGGAATTTGTTTATTTAATAAATATTGCCGGAGTCGACGTCGCTCTCTTGCTCTTTCAAGGTTTTCTTCGTACAAGAAGACCTCTTCGTACATTAAAGAACGTGCCATTTTATAATAAAATAAATATGTTTTATCTAAAACGAAACATATAAGTCTGTCGTTAAAAGTGACGTTGTTGTTACGACCATAACAATGTCAAACAACGAAAACGTATGTGTCGAGTGAATTTAGGAATAAGCTAAACGAAAGACAAAATGTCTAATCTCGAACTTCGTTTCGATCTTCGGATTCGAAACACTTTCGTAATAGAAAAATGTACGATCCGTCAACCGAAACTTCGTATTTCGATTTTCGTAATAGGGCTCCTGGTCGCTGTCCGAATAAAATTTTCTGTTCCGCCCCATCAGCATTGTAAATGTTTTTTTTTTGAAATGAAATTATTTATTTTGCTTTGGAATAGGGTATGTCCAGATCTTAAATATTACAATGTGTCCTCTATCCAGTGTATATGAAAAGCATGCAAAAATTTACCACTAATTTACATATTCATTTAAAGTTTAAACTATAAACAAATATTTTCAAGCAGCCGTTTAAAAGAGTTTTGGTATAAACATTTTATTTGGCAGTATTTTCAAGTCCTCAGGCAATTTGTTATATTTATTTTATACACATGTTATGGCTGTTTTGTATGTACCAACCCTAGCACTCCACCCAGTCGTAGGTATAAATTTCAATGAAATCGCTGAGTTACGCTACTGTTCTCTTACTATATAGTGCCTATACTACGGTATGGTGTTGTAAGAGAGACTAAGCGGCAGTCATCACTTACCACATCTAGGTGACCACTTGCGTGTTTGCCCTACTACTCATTAAAATGTTGGAAGGTCAATCATGGACGTTTATTTCGTATAATTTATTATAAATAATAATAATATTGACACACTTTTACACAAATTCTCATGCCCCAAACTTGGCATAGCCTGTACTATGGGTACAAGACAACGATATATTAAATACAATATACATACTTAACCATACATAAATACATATAAACATACATAAATACATATATCCATGACTCGGAAACAAACATCCATGTTCATCATATAAATCATTGCACCTACCGGGATTCGAACCCGGGACCTCTAACTTAGTAGTCAGGGTCACTAACTATTCGGCTATGTGGGTCGTGAATATTATTTGGTAACCTAGTTACCATTACTGATAACTGAAATATCTATTTTTCTATTTTGTGTTTTCGTTGCGAATGTACATTCTAACAATTAAGTAACAAAGTCAGGCGTGAGCGGTGAGTTGACGAGGCGGTGCTAATCACCGCAGAAGGTTTTACGACTGTTTGTTTGCAATTATTTACCGTTCATTGCTATGTTATATTCTTAAATATTTTGTAATTTTATTTAAACTGACTGACCCGTCCGAACGCTGTTCTGTCAATAGAAAAAAAATGATGGAAGTTTTCGAGAATAACGTAGTCATCGTAAATGGGTATTGAGTAATCAAAGTTAATGAGTTAAAAATGAAACATAAGCTAATTTCTGAATTATTTTGATTTATATCGCATTTGTGTAACCAGATATAGAATTAGAAAAAGATAGACTGTTTTTTCTTGCCTTTTTAATCATGATGATTTTCATCATGCAATTTAGCACATACGTTATCAAAGTTACATATAGGGATATAGGGTATGATCTCTATCTCTATGTGATCTATGAAAAGGCCAATTAATACAAGCACGCAACATAAAAAAACAATGTGAAATTACTGTATTCAAGTGAGCAATTAATGATTATTATTCACGATAATGCAAGAAAATTATTATTACAAACCGACCTTGAATAACTCTCGTTACAACACTTGTTGAGGATAACGGTGAAAATTAACCAGCCATAAATAAACGCAAGGATTATTTTTATCAATTTTAAACCGTTATGAATGTTTGCAGTAAAACAACAGTTTGCCTTCTTTTAAGGATAAGATTTAAATATTAAATAATACATAAAGTACTCCATTCAATAGAAGAAAGCCAAAAACAAAACTTAATTATGCATAAAATACTCCATTCAATAGAAGAAAATGAAACTAAAAATTTAAGTGTACATAAAGTACCTCCATTCGATAGAAGAAAACCAAACCCAAAACTTAATTAAACATAAAGTATTCCATTCAATAGAAGAAAGCCAAAAACAAAACTTAATTATGCATAAAATACTCCATTCAATAGAAGAAAATGAAACTAAAAATTTAAGTGTACATAAAGTACCTCCATTCGATAGAAGAAAACCAAACGCAAAACTTAATTAAACATAAAGTATTCCATTCAATAGAAGAAAGCCAAAATCAAAACTTAATTACGCATAAAATACTCCATTCAATACAAGTTGATCAAACACCAAACTTATGTATAAATAAACTACTCCATTCGATAGAAGAAAACCAAACATAAATCGTAACTTAATTACAAACACGTTTGTCTGTAGTTCTTTTTGCAATAATCATCTCGATTTCTTGATCTTAGTTCGTTTACGTTTACGTTTCGTTTACCGTTACGTTTACGTTTCGTTCGTTACGTAGAATAAAAGGGTAGCAGCTATAAATATGAAATGTACATAAGAAAACAGTCTCTTTCTTTGTCTTTATGTATAACTATGACGGCTTATAAGACATGTGCCAAAAGTAAGATCGAAAATAAACGTCACCCATAAAATAGATAAATACCATTACTATTCGCACTTTCGCTCCGTTTTCCCCACAGCCACATTTACATTGTCACGCTGCTGCAATGTAAGGGGTAATAATTCATTATACCACCCCGGTACTCTCCCCACCATTACACAACCTCCCCCCTATAGATTAATATCGCCAATGTCGAAACTTTTTTCGCCACATTTCTGAGTCCATTGGGGACATTATTTACAACTTCAACCTTAGAGGTTCTCTATTCTTTTATATCTATATTATATCTACATATTCCTATTGCTTGATATCATATAATCAGATTTATTCAATTAGGTCGAAAATTGCACCTGCACATTGCACATTCATGTCAAAAGATTTGCCGTTATCCACGTCGGAAAAGGTTCAGTTTACGCCTAATCAACACAATAACACTTCCCTTAAAGCCTCGCCTAGTATCGGAATACTGAGTCTTGAAATCTCGGGCGATTGCAATTCCGCAGACATCTGGATGGTAAAGCCAAACTTCGAAGAAGCTGGTCGTCATAAATAGAGCACGGCAATATTTCAAGCACCGGCAGGCACCGGCAGCGCTCTATAAAGCGCAGGTTCGTCCCATATGGAGTATTTCTGTTATGTCTGGTCTAGCGCACCCCAGTATCAGCTCGATCCATTTGACCACGTGCAACGCAGAATAGTTCGAATTGTTGCGGACCCAGTGCTCTGTGAACGGCTAAATGATTTGATGTTACGTAGAGACGTCGCTTCATCGTGTGTCTTCTATCGCGTTTATCACGGGGAGTGTTTAACCTGGATCCTACCGTCAAATCCCACCTTCACACGGTACGCCACAAATTAGGATATCATCGTCCACAGTGCGGTTTTCAAGGAGCTTTCTTCCACTTGCTACGAAGCTGTGGAATGAGCTTCCTTATGTAGTGTTTCCGGGACGAAATGACATGGATACCTTTAAAAACAGCGCGTACACCATCCTTCAAGGCCGACAACGCTCCTGTGATTCCTCTGATGTTGCAAGTGAACGTGTGCGGCGGTGATCACCAGGAGACCCGTACGATCGTTTGTCCTCCCTTTTCATAAAGAGAGTATTCACTTGGCTGGCTTGAGAACAATAATCTATAGATTATTTCTCAAATGTATTTTAATTAAAATTAATGTAATTCTCATTTGTATTTATGTTTACCGCAACTGAGATTAATAGCGTTATTTTTAAAAAAATTAAAAAGTAAGAGCTCTTTGAATTAAACTAAGATGAAACTTACCAACACAGATTATAACGTCCACCTGGTTTGCTGCTTATCTTTTTGTTTTGCGTGATTTTTAATGTTTTCTATTTATGTGTATGTTTATTAGGAATACTTTTGTTATTTTAAAATTTTCAAGAAATTTAGTCTTAATTCCGATAAGTTTCAGTTATTCACTTCATCACGTGTTTTTCGTTTTTCCACGAGCTAATTAACTTATAATATTTGGTAAATCATCAGCACATGATGTGTCTTTTTAAGAGCGAAACACGTTTCGTAGCGATTTTGTGAACTTAGCGGGCTTAATACAAGAATATCATCATTTATAACGTTTTATATCTTATACGTCTTTATACAGTCTCTTGCTGCTAGACAACCGATGAAAACAGGCCAGGTTTATTACTTTAGTGTGCGTGACAAGCTACGTATTACACTCACGATTTGTATGTCACTTTGTGTTAGTGTACTTGCATTGCTCAGAAACAGTCTATCTGGACGTATATATAATCTAAAGTTTTAAATAAATTAGCAGTGTTTTTCTAACATTCGACAAATAAAAATTTAATCGAGAATCCCCGATTCATGTTGACATAAAATGTTATCAATGCGTTAATTTTATTTAATAGCAATGCAATGCCAAATGACACAAGATTACCAAACAGCTCAGCTGAATTATTATAAGTCCATGAATCATTGTCGAATATCGCTGTGCGACGTGCGAATAACGAATCGAATATTTATCGTTATCGTTTTACGATATTCGCATATTTCTCGATGCGTCCGACTGGAACGTCGATGTATTTTATTACAAAAACGTTTCCGTAATTGATACAGTGTAAATGCTTCCATTATTTATAAATGAATCAAGGGTATTGATAGATGACTCCATCAATGTTGATTTTATGGCAGTTCTTTGATCCCGAATTATAAATCACTCCAAGAAAAGGTGAAGTTAAATAATTTGTCTTAACTTTTTTATGTTTGCTATACCTCATATCTTCGTTGTTTAGGAACTAATTCATTTAAAAATTAAGCCGCTTTAAGTTAAAAAATGTTTTCGTTCGAAAAGGTTTTCTTTCACTATAAAGAATTAATTTATTTATTTCTTTATCGTTTTCGGTTTTATCAACAACGATGATGTAATTAATATCCGAGGTAAATATGATTTGCATTAGTATGACCTTGTAAAAAGATACTAAAGCGTTTTCTTAATGTTAAATTTGGCGTCGATTGTTATTGAGTATATATTTTTTTATGAAGAAACTTGTTCCATTAAGATTATTTTTTTATTATTATTTTGACTACAAACATAGTGCCTGTGTTATAAATTACAACATAATTTCTAGTAAAACTATTGTTTTGTCGACAGCTGATGTTTTATTTAACCGTCAATATACTGATGCTTCCTTTAGTTCAAATGATCAACTCCGCTCTTTTTAGCTAATTAATTATAATATTACTGCTTCACGGCAGAAATAAGCGCCGTTGTGATACCCAAAATCTAGACGGCATCCTGTGCAAAGGAGGCTCCCATTAGATAATTGTGGAATATATGTGTTACTTTGTGGAGAAAGGCCGTTAGTTAAGCCGTTTTAAGCACTATTAAAAGTTATCCAGTCCGTTCAAAAAGAAATATCAAAAAAGAAATACATGCAGATACAGATAATGACAATATTATTCTTATTTGAAAAAGAAAAACTGATTGTCTTTACAGTTGATTTACGGTTTTCATCGTTTATATGAGTTATATAAATTTTTAGCCAAAATTTTAACATAACCTGTTGTCACTGCCCTCGCCGATTGATACCACTGTTTTTTAATAATCAAAGAACAAGGTGAGTCTCAAGCCGTCACAATCGGCTCAAGCAGAAAGTGACGCCTTTTCAGCGTTCATCTATTTATAAAAAGATATTGTAATCTGTGATTATAATGGCCACTTATGTTTCCTCGTAATTAATACAACAGCCAGTAATACGTGCGCCTCATATTTTATATATAAATCTAATAAATAATCAAGGAAAATTTAAAACACATACTTAAGAAACGTTTAAGTGTTACGATGTAATTATCTTGATGGATTGACGTCTAGATGCCAAACAGTTGTATCTTCCATGTGACAGTGTCAATTAGGTTAATTGAATGAAGTTGCCTTGCTTTGTAAAAATTTTTTGTTTGTTTTAATCAGATTATCCTGGAGTTAAATTATACATTTGAGTATTCTAGCGAATACTAACTATCTTTTTTATCAATTTTGCTGTGGTAAGATTTAACCAAATTGGGGTTTTAAAAAAAGTATTTTATACTTCTCCATCTGTGCATAAGAAACAAAATTCTCAAACTGAATCGAATACGTGCTAAAAGTTCATCTTTTGGTGTTATTTATGAACGACTGTTTATTATCTGTTCCAGAATAATTCATTCATTCCTATTATCTCGAACAGATCAAATATAATCATAAAAGGCCACTTATGCATTCAGTTAAAATAAAAACAATGTCAATTTAAAAGTGTTTGAACCTATTTGAATGAAGATGAATTGAAATATATTTTATGTTCGTTGGATAGATTTGAGAAATGCAGATTTTTCTATTATCCAAGTCGCTTGTACAGCGCCAGGTCATATCGTTGTCTCAGTCAATCCCACGGGATCTTCGCCGGCCACTGCCAAAGCGGCTGACATTGATGGATGCCATTTCACGCGCCATCTGACACAATCGACTTATTAAAATCGCATTATCGATTTAGCGCAACCGGCCCGTATCGATCTCTCGTGAATTTCACGCGATAAATAAAACACAAACTATCTAATTACGGATCAGAGGGCCTACTGTTGCTAATAATATTAATGATAGCATTATAAGTTATAGTTAGTTTACTATTCAGGAGTGACAATACACATTATAATATCTTTCACTCTATATTTGGTTGAGGTGAATAAGAACGTGACAAAGACGTGATTGGTTTTACCACCGATGAATAATAATTAGAAAAATGTTAGGGTTAACGTTATTATGTCCATTTAAGGATTTATTAATTAGATTGTATAAAAATATTCAATTATTTACTTTTTAGTACATATTATATTTATTATGTTGGAATATTTTTTTGAAGTCGGTTAATTTTTTGTTAATTTAAGAAAAAAAAAATTTTTTCTTGTGCCAATATTTCTCAGGTCTGAGGCACATTACTTTGAATGATTGGTAGTTTTCGACGCTTAATAAGCGCTTAGTAAGTCTGTACTATTTGCTTAACAACGCCGTACGAAACAAAGTTTTAGTTAGTATGCTTGTCATGTTTCGACTGTCGCGGAATTAACCGGTTAGTAACGGTTATAAAATAGCTCCTTTTACGTTTACATTGACGAACGGGCGATACGATACTTCTTAGATATTCTGTTATTTAGACCGTTTTTCACTGAACACATTCAGTCAGAAGAATCATTGCGTGGCGTTGTAATCTAAGCGCGGTCTAAACACAACGAAAACTCTGTCTAATAGACGCGTATAGCTTCACACATACGCGTTTTCGAGCGTGATTGTTAATCTAGTTGTTTCTTATACGTCAATGTTCTAAATACCTTTACGCACACGCTTCTTGAGCGCGTGGTTCTAAAATTGCATGTTCTAACAAAAATATTGACCAGCCCGGCAAACAATGGCCTCAACCATGCGGATCTCAAAAGATGGGTCGCGTTTATTTCTAGCGGGTGCACGCTAATGACCGATCTGTCACGCGGATTTTTAAAACAATACACGAAGCGATGGGGATATTTTCTTTGGCTAATGGATTCATTCTTACAAGCATATTTCTAATAATAGACTGGAATATTGTATTACATATTTCCTAGTTGAATAAGTTTATTAATTAAACATAGCCGAACGTGAATTGAATTATCACATATTTTATTTGTTTGTTCATATTTCACTTGGAAAAATATTGTTCAGATGAATGTGTTGTTTATTTATTTAATTGAAAATTAATTAATAATACAATATCGTAATTAAGTAACATGAATCGACCTTGAGTAATCTATAATATGTCTTAGCAGCAAAATATCTTTTTTGGTGAACATTTCGACCAACTGGAAAAATCTACACGAAGAGTTATGAGGAAGTAGACAAGCTTTAAGATATTTTTTTTTTCGATTGCTAAATATATAAGAGGGGGCAAGCGGACAAGAGGCTCACGTCATGGAATATTGTCAGACTAACGCCCATTAACATCCACAACACCAGGGCTCAAGAGATCAGGTCACCAGCCTTTACTGAATTGTATTATACTACAGGGCCACATTATGTCTGGACCTCACTGGAACGTTAAGCCCCCTCCCGTTTCCCTTTCACCCCCTCGCGCTTGTCCTGTTGCGTTTGTACGGTTTGCAGTTTCATTACCGTGCCATGTTGGGATATCTTCGTCCTATCGCTGGTATCATTAAGAAAATCATTTATCTTATAATAATAACCTTTATCTTAAATTTCGTAACATATATGTTACGTACATTTACTGGGATCATGATGTAAAAAAACATATAAATTGCCCAATAAAATATATGTAAATATAAAAGGTATTTTAATATATTCAGTGATGTTTATTTATCCAATCACATTTATGCCAATAGATTGATTGATTTCGTTGATGCATTTATGCACGGCATGCTGGGTTTTCTCGAAGCCAATTTGCTCGGAGACAATCAGCCAATTCCATCATGCAGACGGTGTAATATGCAGGGACAATAGCTCACGGCACAAGATGCGTGCAATGCTGCAATCTATTTATATCTAATTGTAAATCAATACCAAACACGGATGCTTCGTGTAACAAAGACCCGACACGACAATCCGATATGAGCAGGCCACGTGACCTAATACAGATTGTGTTTGGTTCTACGTACGATCGAAGCGTTTATATGACCATGTGTTATTGTTTTGTGGACTAGCAAATTTTACACAAATTGATACATCAATAATTTTTTTTTTTGAAGTACTTTTTTGCGCTTTTTTTGTTGTTTGAAAGGACGCCGTTGCTTGTGACATTACTGGGCAATTGAGATTTAACATTTTATGTCTCAGGGTGACGAGCGCCAAAACCCTCAAACGGCAAAGGTTTATATCTCCTTTATTTATCCCTCTATCAAAGGAACTATTTCACATAAATTAAGTAAAACAGTCATTCGCGATAGAAATAACTTGAGTAAAAATTATTATTATATTAATTTTGTAAATAAGCCTTTTCGACAATGGAATAATTATTTTGCAAAAAGAATTGCTTTCAAAGCAGCCGACAACATTTATTGAATTTTATGGCTGCCTTTCACATTGTCTGTTGAATCTCTTTATTAAATACTCTTTTTTAATAATATTTTGAAATTATACGGCAGGAATTTTATTACCCTTTTTTGTGACGAGTCTTATAAGATACTACAGAATATCAGGAATTAATAAAAAGGCATAAAAGGCATTTATTTTCTCAAAATTGATTCCTTTAGAATTATTTTTGATGTCTTTTCTAATATGCTAGATACTACTACCGCTTCGGAAACAAATGGCGCTCTGAGAAAGAAGAAGCGGCGCAAGAAACTCTCCCAGCATTCTTTTTTTGCGCTCTTTTCAATGACAATATACAATATTGTAGTCATTTCTATCGATATAAAATAATCACAATCTAGTCCCAATTTATCTGAAGACAATTTTAGGATACTGTAATTTAATTAATGGACTTGTTGTTACAAATCTAGAAATATCACAACAATTATCAGTTTATAAATAATCTTTGAACAATGTTTAATGTATAATTGTAAAATTAAGAATAGTAATATTTAAGTATTGATTACTACGTACAAACACACATATTCATTTATTTATGTAAAATTATATGACTACAAAATTATGGGTTTGTTATTAATTTTAATTAATGTTTTATTGTTTCAGGTAAGGCAAATGCATGTGTTTCAGCGTTTAGTAAGCAGTTGGTTTTATATAAAAATATTGTACTGAGAAAATTTTAGAATTTTTCAATTTAATTTTCAAAATATAATATCTTTAGTTCAGCAAATGTTTAGCCTTTCCACGAGGCGTCATTCAGGAGCTGTCTAGCGAAAAACTAGAAGTATAAAGCGATTTTGTGAAACTTAGCCGAGTTAATAGTAGTAACCTATGCTATCTATATGAAGTTACTCCCAAGTTTAAAATTACTTCTCCCTGTCATGTGATTATGTAGTGACAAAGGTAAGATAAAGAAAAAAAGTTTAAGATTTGAAGTAAATTTACTTTGCGTTTATTAATAACACAGTTAATATTTAAGCATCGTTATTGCTGTAAAAGTAATAAATCATAGTTAATTCTTTGCTGATTTCGCGATTATCTTTTCAAGAAGTACCTACACTATTCTCAATTAAATAGCGAAAATAAGCAGAAACTATTTGACCTCCATATTATATATACCTGAAACGCTAGGTGGCGGTAATTGTGTATTTAAAAAATGTATATATTTAAGTTGACAAACCACGTAACATCGCGCTTTCGAGTAAATATGTCAGATGAATATAAAATAGAAAAAAATTGTTGTCACTCGCAAACAATTTGATTTTTCTTGATGAAAATCTGCCCGTGTGTACAAAATTCCATGATTATAAGTTCAGGCGTGAAAGTGTAATAAATGAAGGCTTTGAGTATTTGACACTTGAGCATTTTTGTTGCATCACTTTTCATATATTGTAACTTAAATCATTTGTAAGAAGATGAAGCTGTCAATGTTGATTTAAAAGAGTGGCAATGAATTTCTTGCCACTTCTTCTGATTAAAGCTCAACCCTTTCTGAAGTGGCGGTAGATATAAAAAGAAAAGAAAACTTCTAACGTTTATAAGTATCATTTCCTTGACCTGCATGAATTAAGTGATTTTGATTTGATTTAAATTTTGATTATTATAACATTAGGTGTAAGCTTAGATATAGCAATAGAAGGTTATAGTCTCCAGTAGTTGAAGGCGTAATTAAATTTGAATCGCGCGCTGTCTATATTATCAAATCCAGCGACGTGGTCGGAGAATTGCTTAATATTCCCGGAGTTGAATTATTGTGACAAAGGAGTGGGTTAGAAGCTCTCAACTACGCTTAAATCTTGTGACAGATTCTTATCATAAAAGCTATTTACATTATGCATTTGATTGTTTAGTGGACTCTTCCCAATGTCTGTTTGTTTTGGCAAATTTTCAAATCGGCTGGACCCAATATGAAAAAAGGGCAATAGTTAAATTAATCCAAATTAGATAGCGATGGAATTTATTTTGTGTTTGGTAAGGTCTCTTACTATACCTACTAAAAGGTTTATAATTTTATCAAAGTGGTCGTTTATATTAAAGCAAATTTTATCGAATAAATAACATCTCATAATCTTCTACCAGTGGGAGGCTCCTTTACACACGATGCAGGCTAGATTATGGGTACCACAACGGCGCCTCTTTCTGCCGTGAAGCAGTAATGTGTAAACTTTATTGTGTTTCGGTCAGAAGGGCGCCGTAGCTAGTAACATCACTGCGGAATCGAGACTTAACATCTTATGTCTTACGGAAACGAGCGCAATTGTAGTGCCACTCAGAATTTTTGGATTTTCAAGAATCCTGAACGGCACTGCATTGTAATGGGCAGGACGTTTGAATTATCATCAGCTGAAAGTCCTGCTCGTCTCGCCCATTATTATCATGAAAAAGCTGACGCACACATTGACAAATCAATATTGTTCACGTATTATCGAGCTGTCGGGTCGTCTATTCTAAGTGTATGGTTTCAATCGGTGTCAACAACCTTCGGCGGCGGGTGTCAACGAGAATCTGTGTCAACTTACCTGCCGCTACCTGAGAATAGAATAGTAATACACTATTGTTTCACCAACAGCATCGCTTATGTCATAGTCAGCTACAATGCGTTGGTCGCTTATATTCTTGAATAAATCCACACTTTAAAATAAGTTTAAAAGTGGGACTAAGATTTAGTTTACACTAAAATCATAATAGCGAAATTTGGGTGATATTCAAAAATTTTGAACTTAAATCATAAATTAACTTAAATCATAATTAAAAAGAATTAGCGGACGCCCGTGGCTTCGGCCGCGAAGATTTTGGCGATATATTTAAATTGACATCAGTATTTATTTTGTTGACCGTTTATATATAGTACGAACATAAAAAGGAAGAAACTCAAGTAACAGTAAGAACCGTATTAAGATTGATTTAGCTGTTTAGCGTGCGTAAAAAATATAATATACAAATCCTTTCTTTCAAAGTTACGTAGGTAGGTGAAAAACTTTGTGACCAAGGGTTACTATTACTAACATCAAGAAAACTTTAAGCTGATGTCGAAAGTATGTTACCTAATCAGTAAAATGGTATAATTTTTTTTGTAAATCAATCGAATAATAATAATCAATATATTTTGTATGATATTATTAGAAATGTTTTAGTTTCCTTAATTTAAACATGATTTAAGCTTAGTACTGATTAAATTTAGTAGTTAAAATATCTTTTAATTGAATAATATTATATTTTGAGTAAGTACATAAGTTTATATTCAAATTAGCTGTTCTGTGTTCTTTATTGTGCGATACAATGACCTTTCTATTAATCTCATACTAAATATATGGAGTGTGTCAATATTAAAATTGTGGATACTTCTTGTTTGATTAAAAAGTTATTGATGTCATTTTACTGATTGGGTAATATACTTTCGATATCAGTTTAAAGTGTTTTGATATCTGTAATAATTACGAAATAATCACACTTAAAAATTACATCCTGTATATGATGTCAAAAACCATACTTCGTAAATATACCTACGTACTTACCTTAACTTGATATTCTAAGTAATTCCACAACGAGACCTGCATGGTCAATGAGGCTATCGAGCACAACTTACGATAATTTTGTGAATTGGAAAAGTTTACCGATAAATATTGGTTTAAATAGTCTAGTAAAAGATTGGGTTGTGTTTCAGTAATCACCAGAATGTACAGTTAATGTTATGATACAAATAAATAACGGTACAAAGCAAAAACAGTAAATTGCTGCTAAATAAATTTAATATGTCTAATGTCATTTCCATTTAATATTTACATAAAAATCATTCTATATATCATATATAAGAAGAATATTTATGTGTATTTGATATGTTTATTTATCTTAAATGAAATGTCTAATCAAAATTAACGAGTTAGAAATGAAACATTTACGTATTTCTGAATTATGGAAAGGATTAATCGTAATAATTATGTAAATAGCTTTTACATTACCGCTTTATAATGGCCAATTTTTTAAAGTATTAAAATGGATAAAGTATATCCCAAAGAAATAGACATATGCCAACCTACCTGCCAGACCTATATAAGATACACAATTCCATCATACATTATTATTATATTATTCTTTTATAATTTGAAGTGATACATTACCTATTGTGACTACTATACTTACAGTCGAACGCAATCTTCACGACATGTCAATCTGGAGACGTTACAGCGCGAATCGTTCGCGGATAACCAATAAACCTATTTTGCATTACTCGGGAATTGAGTTAGTTTGTAGTCTGTAGGGTTGTCACCTGCCATCCTAGGGAAAAAATATTTTAGATAAAAATTTACTGAAATTTTACACTCTGATCCTAATGATAAATGATATTCTATCAGGATTTTTGAATTTGAATTAATACGCTATTATTTCTTAAATTTAATTTAAAAATTCTCAGACATCAGTAAATTTATTTGCAAGGTTTATTCACTAAGTGAAATAATTGATATAGTGAAGTTAACTCAGTAAAGACCTTTAGAAATTGGAAACAAAATGAGAGAGGCTTTCACTTTGGAATGGGTGGTAGTTTTTTTGACTTTCAATAAGTGATTTCACATCCTATTTTGAATAAAAATATTTGAATTTGAATTTGAATTTGATTCAATGGTGAAGTAGTTACGAAAGGAATTGAATGAAATTTGTAAATAGTTTACTATTAATTTGTAATATTTTTTGACATTGTTTTCTCTTCTTCTTTTCGGCTTAAAAAATCAGGTTTAAGTGTTCCTCAATTGAACACTAGTTTATATAGATGACTGATGATGATTCTAATAGTTAGATATAAGGCCCTTTCATAGTTTACCTTTGAACATTTGCCGCATGTATGTATGGATTTATGCATCATGATGGATCATTGCATATTATATTTTTAGTAATTTTAAATGCCTTACAAATAAACCATTTATTACGTTATACCCGAGAATATACCAAAAATGTACAAAATGCTTACAAATATTTTTGCTTATGATTGCTTTATTTAGTGTTACGTGTAACTTTTCCCGCGTTTATTTAATTGACATTCGGAAAAATTCAGAATTATAATTGTATTCACAGTCTTGTCAAGGATAAAGTCAACGTTTTGCTTTCTTGGTTTCTTTTTTAAATTAAAGCTAAAATATTTTTTTTATATCACTAAAAATTGTGAATAACCACCATAAATTTGAATTTAAAATTGTCTCTTATGAGTTTCATAAACGCCTTTTTAGCTCGGTTAATATTTGAGTTAATTTTACTTGTCAAAATACCTTTTTTTACTTCATAAGTGATCCTAGCAATATATTGTAACAATATAAATATTTGGTTATTGACGCAGTTTCTGCTTTTTAAATATTGGTATGTTAATCGAAGATAATAACGTATCTTTAGATTGACGTGAAAATCATTTACGAATAAATGCAAAGATATCAGTGGCAGCCCTATCAATACTTGCACTGCAAAATTTCAAGCCCCCAAGGTGGCATTATTGGCGCATTAATTGCGTGTTAATTAATCTCCGGCTGAGATCGCGATCAGAATACAATACCTGTCTAATTGTTGGCGTGTACAGCGTGTTCATAGTTACAGTAAAGACACAATGGGGATCATGTCTATTGTATCTGTCTATCTAGTATTAAGTTTGTATACCACTACTACTAAATACCCCGAAAATAGCGATAATTTAGTCTAGTCTTCTTTTCTAGCAACTTTCAAGAATTATTGCACAGAAGTTTCACTTAGTTACAATTCTTAATCTTCTTTCATTTTGATACAATCGTACTCAGTTCGCAGTTACCATGGACTCTCAGTTCATTGATAAAATCTTATATTTCTGTATTTGTAACTCGGGACTGAGGCGCGCTAATAAGACGCCATACTCGTGATACACAGTCCTTACTTTTTCTGTAAAGTTGAGGACCAATCAGACAAAGCCAAAGCTACCGTTCAGCTCGCATGATGATACAAGGAAGAATTACCTACTTGCTTTGCCTAATTATCTGCCTAGGTGTTATGTTAATTATTCAAAACACTTTTTCTGTTTCTCCATGCCTAGAGTAAAAATCTTTTTCAAACCGCCGAAAATGCTTAATTAACCTACTGTAATTATACCTATGTAAGTTGGAGTTGTGGCGCTGTGCATCACGCTTTATGTAATTATAAAGATTCACGGGGCCGACCGATACACGGGGAGTACTAATATCCTAAACAACTTAGTAAGGAGTTACAGCTCAGCTATGTACTAGTGGATTGTTGTCATAATGTAAACTACATGCCTACTCTCCAGCAAAATAGCTATTTTGTGGAATAAGGCATCAGCTTATATGTCTGTTTCACGTAAATCTATAATCTGTATGTACCAAGTTTATTTAAGAAGTCCCAGCAATAAAAACTTCGTAACTACTTGTCTAGATGCATTTACCAAACTTAAGTATGTAGACTTTTTCTTAATGTTTGTATCTAATTGGTGTCATGTATAATGTTGTGTAGTATGTATTACGAGTATGTATTATCTTGTGCATGGTTTTTTTTATAATGCGTTTTCTTTTGAGACAAAATAAAATATTTGTATTTGTGAAAGTGTTACAAACATCTCACGATGAACGAGCTTTAGCAGAATTGCAGAGACTGAGAGGTCTACACACAAGAGACTTGCAGGTCTAAAGCTCATTCGTCGTGAGATTTTATACAACTCAGCATTAAATTCTTTGAGTGAACAAAAAATCAACCCTATTTTCACCACCCTTAAAGTATGATTTTTCTAACCAATTCCGAGGTATACTCTATCCAATATAGAAATAATTATAAAAATTGGACTACTCTGTAAAAAGTTATGAGGTGTCACACGTTACAATTGAGTGAAAATCATCCCCTGTTTCACCCATAATGTGTATATTTTTTTTTCATTTTTATATGGAACCAATCTAGAGGTATATTTTTATAATCGAAATTAATTACCAAAATCGGAATATTAGGCAACCACACATAGACCAACACCCATGTGTTAGGGATGTACGGACGCCACTTATCAGGTTTAATTGTGAACCTCATACCCATTTGCCTCCTTTTATAAAATAAACTTTCAACATTACTGACAACAACTTTGCAGTTATAATATAAGTTGACAACAATTAGATGATAAATATAACACGTGTTTTATTCCTTTAAAAAGTGTTTAATTAAATGTGTAACACTCGCGTTACTCAAAGAAAATATTGTGCTATAATATAACGACGGAGCTTGGTAGGTCCATGAAGACATGTTTTGCATTAATTAAGTGTACGTATTAATTATTATGTAACAGTTGCCAGAGGATCGCGTACATATGTAAATGTAGACAATGCGTGTAATGCAAGCAGCTATGTACTGCTCACACCTCCGCACGGCTCGTCGTAATGCGACGAGCATGTCCCAATTCCCTACATTTGGTATTTAGAATATTTAATACAATAATTAATTCAGCCGAACGCGTTATAATCAAGTGTGTTGTCAAATAAACCGCCTTATTTCACCTAGCGCTAAACCATCTATTTCATTTGATGCTAGCGTGGACTTTAGACAGCGACTCCTCTCTTGAACTCCAGAAGACTTAAGTTTGCGCGTTTATTACTAAAAAGAACCATTTGTTTTACCCCCCTCTCTTGGACAACACCTCCCGTAAAGCCTCGCCTAGTATCGGAATATTGGGTCTCGAAATCTCGAGCGATTTCCAATTTCGTGGTCATCTGGAGGGCAAAGCCAAATTGGCTTCAAAGAAGCTAGGCGTCAATAATAGAGCACGGCAATACTTCAAGCTGGCCCAGCCCACATTCTTACGCTCTACAAAGCGCAGGTTCAGCCCCATTCGGAGTATTGCTGTCATCTCTGGTCTGGCGTACCCCAGTATCAGCTCAAACTATTTGATCGCGTGTAACGCAGAGCAGCTCGAGATCCAGCACTCTTTGAACCGCTAGATAACTTGGCGTTGCGTAGGGACGTCCCTTCATTCATGTCTTCTACCGAATTTATCACGGGGAGTGAAAAGCTGTTTGACCTGATTCCTACTGCCGAATTCCACCTTCGCACGACCCACCACACATTAGTATATCATCCCCATCTGGATGTGTTGCGTTCCTCGACAGTGCGGTTCTCAAGAAACTCTCTTCCACATTCGACCATTCCCATGATATTCCTATGGTTACAAGATAATGTGGGTGTCGGTGATCACTTAGCCCCGGATAACCCGTAAGCTCGTTTCCTCCTATTTGATAAAAATAAAACTTACTGAAAAATAGAAATGACGACTTTAATATAATATTAATCGTGAATTAGATATGTCGTTCACAAATCGAGTTTTCTGCACGTAATGTATTAAATGTGTGTATTTATTTTATTATGATAGTTCAACAGGAGGTTAAAGTGTTTCTATTTCTGTCGTGTTTATTATAATGTTGTATTTTCACTCGTGATTGTCAACATCACCCGAGGCTGCACTTAACACCACAATGAAATGACACCGCTAAATTAAATTTCTAAGCTCATCCTCGTCGCTCACTGAATAATGTTTTCATTTTCTATTGTTATTTTTGCTATTATAAATTTTATTATATCACGCTGGATTATCTCAATCATCTGATTTTAGGAAGTTTTGATTTCTATTTTCTGGCTCGAAAGTTCCCAACGTTTCATAATTTTTCTTGAAAAAAAGTGCGTTCACCTTTCTAAAACCTTTCGAAGCTCCTGTGATTCCTATGGTGTTGCAAGAGAATGTGGTCACTGAACATCAGGTACGGTCGTTTATCCTTCCCCCACCTTCAAAAAGCTGTAAAGGTAAAGAAATATACTTGTAATAAGACACCGTTGTAATACTGTACTGATGAAATCATCTCCGGTTTTGAGAAGTGTGAGTTGCACAATTTGTTACTCATTACGACTTTTCAATTATTCCTTACGAAATCCGCCACTCCCATCAAACTCTCACTCGGGCCGCCTGAATTATTCTGGGTAGAAAAGCCGGCAACTCTCATATTATCATTGGAAAATAGACAGTGTGCCATACTAGTGCTTGGTGAAATAAAGTGTTGCCCATATCTATCTAGCCTTTTGCGTAAAAGAATTATCCACTGAAGACAACTTAAAATGTATACCTTTATACTCTTACAAAATCATAATAAAATAAACAACAGCTTGTTTTGAGTGGTGTGAGAGTGTAATCCATATACGCTTCCTAACCTAGTTTACCTAGATCTTTCTAGAAGATTCTAACCAGCAAGTACTTTAGTTGGGGTGATATGTAAAGTTTCAAATCAATTTCTCAAATACTTTCTGAGATCACTACAGCTTATGTCTTATATAGGTTGTTTAGCCTACTTAAAAAAAATATTTACCCTTTTAAATTTTATTAAAATTTTATACAGTAATTGATTAAAAAGTTATTGATGATAGTCTGGTTAGAGCAAATGCTCTAACCAGACTATATTATAACTTAACATAATATTATTTTATTTTATATTTCAGTGTGAGTCAAAGACACCGCCAACAGTAGCACGTGTTCCCTCCCCTCCCCGCACCCCATGAAGACGCCCCCTTCACCCCCCACAAATCGTACCCTAACAAACAATTTCACACGATTAGCTCCATCATTTCCGAATTGTATCGTCTTGTACGGAGTGACCCACAGTCAGGCGCATCATTTTTATGGGTTAGAGAACAAAGGTATACCAGAAGGTGAAGAGCATTGTTGCCCATTCTTTTCTGTGATACCAAAGTAATCACAGGAGCGTTGCCACTCTTTTATTTTCGCGTTGTTTTTGCCGCCGAAACAATATGGTATTACGACTGTGCAAGAAGTTAATTTAATGGGTTGGTAATGGCGGGAGTGACTGAGTGTGGTAAAACGCGGACTTAACTTATTATAATTTCAGCTGTCAAGTTACTATAAAAACTAACTCAAAGATCATGCTAAGCTTTTACACTCGACTATGTTCTTCGTAAGTAAAGGTTTATTAAAGTTTAACTACGCTCTATAGTTCTCAGCGTGAGACTCGTAATACAACTAAACGCCATACGTTTAAATGGTGAGAATGAAAAACATACTTAAATATGATAACCGGACCTATTGTATCGATAATGTTATGTTATGATTGGTATATATGAACCCTCGAAGAGTTTTTTTTAATTGTGGTTATGTATGTTTAGGTGAAACAAAACTGATTAGCTAGATAAAATGAATAAAATGAACTGTTTAAGCATATTGTATACCTCCTAGATACCAGAAATATCTCGGGAAATCGTCAACCAGTGCCGGAAGAAACTGTTTGGCGACCACGACCAAGCTGTGGAATTGTTTCATTGAGCAAGTGAAAAATACATGATTTATCACTAGGACGAAAAAAAGAAAGAAAAATGTTTATTTTGAAATGTGTAGGAACTATGTACACAGAAAATGTACAAAAGATATAAAATAAACTTATAAAAGAGATTAATAAAAAAAACAAAAAGACACACATATTTACTATATTATACGATTCAAAAATGCTCCCAACTCAACATGTTTTCTGGTTTGAAAACCAACGCTGTTCTTCCGTTAGGTCATTCGATAAAGTCGCGATAAATATTTACATTTAACAAAAGCAAAACTTTTTATTGGTAGGAAACTAGAAAGTAACGTTTAACGATTACAATAACGTCATTCTTGAGAATCCACAAAAATACGTATGCAGCGAAACAATTCATACCAGGTCGGACATGGTTGGCAATAAATCAATAACTAATATCCTCTCTCATTTCTCTTATCGGGCCAAATATATTACGCCGGTGGTGATTTCACAGAATTTGTTACCTTGCACACATACTGAGTTCCAACCGGCAAGACTGCTTAATCGTGCGAGAGTTGAATTGCTTTTTGATGTTCTCTGGCGTACAATTTGATGAGCTGTAAGGACGAGAATGTTAATCAAATTAACCAATAAATTGACGAAAGCATTGTTTTATATTAAAACGTAGTATACGTTGAAAGTTGAAAAATATTATGTACCAACTGAAGTAGATAAAAATAAATGCGTTATTGTAAGGTAAGGTACCATCTAGGGACGATTTAAAAATATGAATTTGCAACTGGAAGGCAGTATTAGACAAATCAGCGTCAAGCTTGTATTAGAATAGCACATATACCAAAATAGCGCTACTCATGAAAGCTATACCAAAGAAATTTCTGAGTGGTATATGTTTTTTTTTATCTGATTGATTCTGACGTTGAATACTCTATGAGACGACAAATAGCGAGTTCATATAAGGGTTAGCGATTTTATACACATTGAATGACTAATAAGACTCAAAATCAAAAATTTTAACTAAACAGGGCTTATAACTTATTTATAATACTATGATTACATTAAATTAAAACTATTACTGTGAGGAAGTGTACCAACAATACTGGCAGCATTTCTGTATCGGATAACAAGGCTCATACGTTGATAGTGACTTGTACTATACGAGTAGGATTTGAGGTGCGTTTTCTTACGGCCACCATTAGGATCATATAACTTACATACAGTGTTATATTTAAAAGGTCTCACAATGTTAGGTAGACGATGATGTTTCGAATTGTTTAAATAGTTTTGTTCAAACTTGGCAGAATAAGAAAACGTGGTACATACTACTTTTTAAAGAGACAGCTGCAGTAAAAGTGCTTGCGGGATTTCTGACTCTACGTTTGATGTTACCGGTAGTTGGAAGCACAATTTTTGGTTGAAACTCATTATGCACCACTTTATTGCGTCAGAAATAGGCGTTACTGAACGCGAATTTTAAGTAATATCAGAATATTTAGAGTTAACTGAAGTGTTAATTCTGTTAAGATTTGTTGGTCTATATAAGCGACCTTTGCTGAAGAATCGACCCTCGCTGAACCCCCGACCGAACGACCGGTAAAACTCTGATTCAACCATTGCTGCTGTGATCCACGTAGGTATCGAGTATTTCGCCTATACTCGAGGCATCCTCAGGAAGTATTGACTAGCCGAATTCTGGAACGAGAGAGAATAATTTGCGATGTTGGATGTTCGGGTGTTAAATGACAACACTAACTGACATTATAAGCCCATTTATTACAGTCTAGCTAGAGAGATGAGTACCTATGTGAATATTATTGTATACAGGTAATGCACACTCTAAAAAATAATATGATACATAAGAATCACAGTTTCCCAGGTAGGCGATGCACCATTTAAAAGTCCTAGCGGTAACATATTCTTAGTTTACACATCACTGCGGCTGTGTTGCGGTCAAATATAATGATTTGCGTATAATGCAGGAGTAGCGCGGTGTGCGTAATCATGTGGTGCCAGCCTTACGGTGTAAAATGTTACGGATATCCGGTCAATACGGACGAATCCCCGGCGGCTACGTTGCGATGAACTACAAATATTTAACGAATACAAAATGATATCGTAGCGCTGTATTTACTAACGGAAACTCGACGTACAAATTACAATTCATATATACTGTTACATTAAATTCCGTTAATCATTATTTGCCAATTTTCAGTGTTATTAACATATCATAAAATTACACAACATGTTGGATTAAAACTGTTTCAGTATAATTATTAATATTGATTGAATAATTATAAAATGTACTATATTAGTTGTCTGCATGGTAAGAAGTGCCATCAAAAACATAACTTGTAAAACAAACGAAGTCTCGCAACTCAGTTCTTCTACCGTAAAAAGTTGAGAGATTCATATAATACTAAGTCGATCAATTTATTCATTCCCTACTTAAGGGTCACCTAATTAGCTCACCTAACAACATCTTATAGTACCCATATCAATATAAGATATGTTATGTATTAAATAAATAAATTAACCTTCTTTAATCTCTAATATATTGGCCTTCGCACTTTGGCCAGGCTTGTAGTTTTACCCGCAATGATCATATAGGGGGTCGAAATTTGCCTGAACTTCTTCAAGAAAAGTATGGTACGGCCGTTTCCCTTGTTTTTCACGACTTGGCGGGGGCACTGCCGTGCCCTCAGATAGAAGGAGAAGGAACATTAAACACAACTACAATTTAAACATTAAGCTGGCTAAAGTACCTGGCTACCTATATATGGTCAAGCATTCGGTTTGAAGGGCGCCGGCCGTAGCTAGCAAAATTACTGGGCTAACGGTCTACTTATTATTGATATTTTTAACATCCTATATATAATATCAAAGTTATGTTATCGGGGGATTTGCCATAATCACCCCGCTTGGCAGGCGGGTTGGCGATCTCAGTAGATTCTAGAAGCTCTCTCGGAAAAATGCTGCGTCCCCATCGTTCCCATTCTTTATATAACTTAGTAGCCTCTTACGCCCAAGGGAGGAGATGGGGTGGTGCTATTATGGTGCGACCACACGCACAGTTATTCAGCAGTCTTTAGGTTGAAGTGTTAAAGTCTAATCGCGATGACACTCTGAATTTTGGATTTATTCAAGAATCCTAAGCGGCACGGCATTGTATTGGGCAAGGCGTCGTACCATCAAATAAACATTTGTTCGTCTCCCCACTTTCTCACTGAAAAAGAAGATTCAATCAGTGTGACTGTTTATTGCCTTGATTCACCTAGTGTCTCACTTGATGGCAGGTGATCAGCTCCATACATTACGTTAATGACACGCGATTTAGGGAAGGATTTGGACTAGAACAGCCCAGGATTGAATAAAATAGAAGAACTAACTCCTTATAAGGCTACATCATGGGACGAACGGATATCGATTTAATTCCGTCTAATTATATTTATTTATTTATTCATGTATAGGAAACAAACAATATTATGATAAATGTTAACAAATCTTAAAACTCACACTTTCACTAGTAAAGTTTCCAGCAATTATACGAAACTTTTAATTAAAAGGTAACTAACGCTAAGATAAAAACCACAAAACAAAAGTAATACAAATTAACAACTAATTACAAGCTATATAAGTTACACAATACTATACACACCAATTTTACAATGAGTTAAGGATTCAGAAAAAAAAAAAGAATGGCTTAGAAAAAATCAGTAATTATTTTAACTATCACAAACCATTTAACTTTTCATGAAATATGTCAATATGACTGTAATATATAACTATATATGTATTACATATATATGTATTACAAAAAGCGGTTATTTGAGTCTGAAATAAAGTCTTTTATTATTAGGGAGATGTGAGTTTGAGGCGGAAAGTTTATTTATCCGTTTTAACTTAATTATTAATAATTTTATAATAACTACCCTAATTAAATACCCCATGTTACATATGAAACGACGGCCTTCATCTTGACCATAATGTGGATGTATTTGTAAAAATTATTCAAAAATATACAAAAGCTCATGAGCTAAGACTTCACCATCATGTGAAAGCCGAGGCTATCCAGCTCCTCGAAAACGTGAACCTAGTGAGAAGACTCAAAAGAACTAAACCTTTTGAGTTAGTGTAGTGAAAAGCTAGTGTAATAATATACTGGAGTTAATACTGAAACTAACTTATACTAAGTGACAATAGTGCTAATGGACAATTGCTTAGTTTTACTCTACTTAGTAAATTAATTTAAAATTAAATTGCTTATTAACCAAAGGCTAGATTGAAATTAAAATTATAAAAATTGGGTTTTCATCATAAATAAAAATTATTATATATATTCCTGGGCATTTTCAATGCCAATAATATCTATATTTGTCGCTTTCGTAATTTATAGAGACGAAATGAAGCGATACAAATGAGCGTAAGTACGTGTCGTGTACTCTGTATGTTGTGATAATGCCACTTCAGACGGGTTGTGTAATGAATAGCTTCGTGTCGTCGTAAATCAGAGCCGATTTATTTTTAACGTATCGCGCATACTCCGAGTTGTGTGTCGATCATGACGTAGGGATTAATTGTTGTGAAATTTAGCTTTTTTGTTAACTGATAGCACTGACCTCTACTATTTGCCACTGGACTGGCGGCTGTCAAAGTGCTTTTGTGCCTGTTTGATATTCGCCATTTTAGCGCTATTGGCCATGTAGCGAGATTCTGCTGAACTAAAACTAGTGATGACAATCGCAGCTAAACAAAAATCTAGGAAAACTATTTACAAAAAAAATTGTGTTCTTTATTGTTTATTTTTGAAGTAATCATAACACGAAAATTAATTCAAAATGCAGAAATAATTCAGAGTATTGTACGTTTCTCTCGCAGCCATTTCTATTATACGTCAAAATTAGTTCTCTGAACTCTCGCGAGTGGTGCTTCAAATGGGCACAAAAATATTGTTGTCAAACATATGTAACAGCATGTCCAGTCGTATTTATACAGGTCAGTAATTAATAGAGATCAGTTATGACGAGTTCGTAGTATACTTGTCTGGCTGTCATGCAACGGTTGTGAGTTCAATATTACATTATATTACTACCCGGTTACACTAACTCTGGGCCAGACTGCGATGACGTCACATCGTCGCTTTGTTACGGTATGCAAAACAATCATCACTTGAATATTATTAGTAATAAATAAACAACCGTTTATTTTTCATTGTTATTGATTAATCTAAAGGTGCTGAGTTGTGATTGTGATTATTATTAAAATTTAATGAAAGAATCTGGGTTCAGTACAAAATGACCAAAAATACTTATTTTCTGTCAGAACTCTTATAGCAACATCGAAATATGAACAACAAAAGTCAAAACGTAACAATAAAAACTTCAAAAAACGCCGTGATAGCACAAAAATATCACGAGATGTAACGGTACCTAATGAAACTGCAAACTGTACTGACACAAGAGGACAAGCGCGAGGGGGTGAAAGGGGAACGGGGGGTACTTCACGTTCCAGAGAGATCCAGCGATAATATGGCCGTGCAGTAGTATAATATTTGCTTTTATTCACCGAAAAAGAGAGGGTATTATAAACTAATATGTGTGTGTCTGTAGCATCGTAGCTCCCAAAGGAATGAAATTTTTACAGGTTTTGTGCTTGAAAGAGTTTAGACGTTAGAATTTATATTATTAAAAAAAAAAACAATATAAGTATATGTAGTACAACAACTTACTCTCAAACAATTCAATTTGACCGTAAAGTGCGTTTTAAAATTTACCAAAAAATCATTAATTTTCTGAAAACTTATTCTTTTGGAATTTTTTTTGTTCGAAACGCGGAAATTCGAAATTGCGGAGTTCGAATGGCGCTCTCTTAGAAAAGAAACGGTGAAAGAAATACTCCTGGGTATTATTTTTGGTGCTCTATTATTGTCTCTGAAAATACGTTCGCATTATTTCGTATGAGGGTAGAAAAAATATGTATGAAAATCCTTATATCTCTATAACGTCTATTTCATTAATATATTTTTGTTAGGCAATTTATAAAACAATAACACAGCCTATAAAAAAGCTCTTTGCATTGGTCAATTGATTTTTTTAATGTGAAGCTTTGGAGGGAATAGCGATAAAACCTATGTTTTACTTGAAAAGGAGTGCACTTAAGGGTAGATATATGTATTGTTTTTTACGGTAAAAATGTTTATTTACTCAAGGTACTAAATTAATCTATGACACATTAAATAAATCTAATTAATGGTGCTACTTGTGAGTACGCGGATCTCTACTATTAATTGGTAACAATGCTTAAAATGGTTACTCGGACCGGCCCTGTAATGATTATAGAAGAATGGTTACTGGTAACTGAGACCGGCCCGATCAATGGTTAAACGCGTACTGCCTTACTAAAAGCAATACATTAGGTTATAAGTAATTAATTTTATCTACTAAGCAATATTTGTAATACAATTGTTCGATGAATTTACTTCGACCATAACTCGTGTGAAGTGCGATTCCCCTACTGGGTTCTCGACTTCACCTTGTGCCAGCTTGTGTACAAGCTACATCCTCATAGAAATCGCTAACTTGCTATCTTCCTAAACAATTCACTAGTTCATTTCCACGATCTTCAATTAGTCTATTATGAAATAAATTTCAACTCTACATCTGCATAGTCGTTGGAACATTTTTCACAAGGCGCTCTCATAAGATATCGTGCCAAAGTCTTCGGTGGGAGTTTGAAATGAAATTAATTAATTTGGCTCCAAACGGAACGTGACGCTAAGAATTCTCAATACAATTGCTTAATTAAGGGACAGAACCGAAAAGTCTCTTTGTTCGAAACTAACTGAAAGTTTTAACAACTTCGGGGTAAGGTAAAGCGGTAGAGATCGACGAATATTTTTTTCTGTAGTGTAATTTGTTTTAAGATCCCAGTTAGATCACATCATTTGGACACGTGGAGCGAATGAGTGAAGAAAGAATGACGCATCAAATATATAAGGCGAGTGTGTGGGCAAGTCGGGCGAGGGAGACCTCGAAGAACATTTGTCGACCAAATTGGGGACACTCAGAATTTTGGATTTATTCAAGAATCCTAAGCGGCACGGCATTGTATTGGGCAAGGCGTCGTACCATCAAATAAACATTTGTTCGTCTCCCCACTTTCTCACTGAAAAAGAAGATTCAATCAGTGTGACTGTTTATTGCCTTGATTCACCTAGTGTCTCACTTGATGGCAGGTGATCAGCTCCATACATTACGTTAATGACACGCGATTTAGGGAAGGATTTGGACTAGAACAGCCCAGGATTGAATAAAATAGAAGAACTAACTCCTTATAAGGCTACATCATGGGACGAACGGATATCGATTTAATTCCGTCTAATTATATTTATTTATTTATTCATGTATAGGAAACAAACAATATTATGATAAATGTTAACAAATCTTAAAACTCACACTTTCACTAGTAAAGTTTCCAGCAATTATACGAAACTTTTAATTAAAAGGTAACTAACGCTAAGATAAAAACCACAAAACAAAAGTAATACAAATTAACAACTAATTACAAGCTATATAAGTTACACAATACTATACACACCAATTTTACAATGAGTTAAGGATTCAGAAAAAAAAAAAGAATGGCTTAGAAAAAATCAGTAATTATTTTAACTATCACAAACCATTTAACTTTTCATGAAATATGTCAATATGACTGTAATATATAACTATATATGTATTACATATATATGTATTACAAAAAGCGGTTATTTGAGTCTGAAATAAAGTCTTTTATTATTAGGGAGATGTGAGTTTGAGGCGGAAAGTTTATTTATCCGTTTTAACTTAATTATTAATAATTTTATAATAACTACCCTAATTAAATACCCCATGTTACATATGAAACGACGGCCTTCATCTTGACCATAATGTGGATGTATTTGTAAAAATTATTCAAAAATATACAAAAGCTCATGAGCTAAGACTTCACCATCATGTGAAAGCCGAGGCTATCCAGCTCCTCGAAAACGTGAACCTAGTGAGAAGACTCAAAAGAACTAAACCTTTTGAGTTAGTGTAGTGAAAAGCTAGTGTAATAATATACTGGAGTTAATACTGAAACTAACTTATACTAAGTGACAATAGTGCTAATGGACAATTGCTTAGTTTTACTCTACTTAGTAAATTAATTTAAAATTAAATTGCTTATTAACCAAAGGCTAGATTGAAATTAAAATTATAAAAATTGGGTTTTCATCATAAATAAAAATTATTATATATATTCCTGGGCATTTTCAATGCCAATAATATCTATATTTGTCGCTTTCGTAATTTATAGAGACGAAATGAAGCGATACAAATGAGCGTAAGTACGTGTCGTGTACTCTGTATGTTGTGATAATGCCACTTCAGACGGGTTGTGTAATGAATAGCTTCGTGTCGTCGTAAATCAGAGCCGATTTATTTTTAACGTATCGCGCATACTCCGAGTTGTGTGTCGATCATGACGTAGGGATTAATTGTTGTGAAATTTGGCTTTTTTGTTAACTGATAGCACTGACCTCTACTATTTGCCACTGGACTGGCGGCTGTCAAAGTGCTTTTGTGCCTGTTTGATATTCGCCATTTTAGCGCTATTGGCCATGTAGCGAGATTCTGCTGAACTAAAACTAGTGATGACAATCGCAGCTAAACAAAAATCTAGGAAAACTATTTACAAAAAAAATTGTGTTCTTTATTGTTTATTTTTGAAGTAATCATAACACGAAAATTAATTCAAAATGCAGAAATAATTCAGAGTATTGTACGTTTCTCTCGCAGCCATTTCTATTATACGTCAAAATTAGTTCTCTGAACTCTCGCGAGTGGTGCTTCAAATGGGCACAAAAATATTGTTGTCAAACATATGTAACAGCATGTCCAGTCGTATTTATACAGGTCAGTAATTAATAGAGATCAGTTATGACGAGTTCGTAGTATACTTGTCTGGCTGTCATGCAACGGTTGTGAGTTCAATATTACATTATATTACTACCCGGTTACACTAACTCTGGGCCAGACTGCGATGACGTCACATCGTCGCTTTGTTACGGTATGCAAAACAATCATCACTTGAATATTATTAGTAATAAATAAACAACCGTTTATTTTTCATTGTTATTGATTAATCTAAAGGTGCTGAGTTGTGATTGTGATTATTATTAAAATTTAATGAAAGAATCTGGGTTCAGTACAAAATGACCAAAAATACTTATTTTCTGTCAGAACTCTTATAGCAACATCGAAATATGAACAACAAAAGTCAAAACGTAACAATAAAAACTTCAAAAAACGCCGTGATAGCACAAAAATATCACGAGATGTAACGGTACCTAATGAAACTGCAAACTGTACTGACACAAGAGGACAAGCGCGAGGGGGTGAAAGGGGAACGGGGGGTACTTCACGTTCCAGAGAGATCCAGCGATAATATGGCCGTGCAGTAGTATAATATTTGCTTTTATTCACCGAAAAAGAGAGGGTATTATAAACTAATATGTGTGTGTCTGTAGCATCGTAGCTCCCAAAGGAATGAAATTTTTACAGGTTTTGTGCTTGAAAGAGTTTAGACGTTAGAATTTATATTATTAAAAAAAAAAACAATATAAGTATATGTAGTACAACAACTTACTCTCAAACAATTCAATTTGACCGTAAAGTGCGTTTTAAAATTTACCAAAAAATCATTAATTTTCTGAAAACTTATTCTTTTGGAATTTTTTTTGTTCGAAACGCGGAAATTCGAAATTGCGGAGTTCGAATGGCGCTCTCTTAGAAAAGAAACGGTGAAAGAAATACTCCTGGGTATTATTTTTGGTGCTCTATTATTGTCTCTGAAAATACGTTCGCATTATTTCGTATGAGGGTAGAAAAAATATGTATGAAAATCCTTATATCTCTATAACGTCTATTTCATTAATATATTTTTGTTAGGCAATTTATAAAACAATAACACAGCCTATAAAAAAGCTCTTTGCATTGGTCAATTGATTTTTTTAATGTGAAGCTTTGGAGGGAATAGCGATAAAACCTATGTTTTACTTGAAAAGGAGTGCACTTAAGGGTAGATATATGTATTGTTTTTTACGGTAAAAATGTTTATTTACTCAAGGTACTAAATTAATCTATGACACATTAAATAAATCTAATTAATGGTGCTACTTGTGAGTACGCGGATCTCTACTATTAATTGGTAACAATGCTTAAAATGGTTACTCGGACCGGCCCTGTAATGATTATAGAAGAATGGTTACTGGTAACTGAGACCGGCCCGATCAATGGTTAAACGCGTACTGCCTTACTAAAAGCAATACATTAGGTTATAAGTAATTAATTTTATCTACTAAGCAATATTTGTAATACAATTGTTCGATGAATTTACTTCGACCATAACTCGTGTGAAGTGCGATTCCCCTACTGGGTTCTCGACTTCACCTTGTGCCAGCTTGTGTACAAGCTACATCCTCATAGAAATCGCTAACTTGCTATATTCCTAAACAATTCACTAGTTCATTTCCACGATCTTCAATTAGTCTATTATGAAATAAATTTCAACTCTACATCTGCATAGTCGTTGGAACATTTTTCACAAGGCGCTCTCATAAGATATCGTGCCAAAGTCTTCGGTGGGAGTTTGAAATGAAATTAATTAATTTGGCTCCAAACGGAACGTGACGCTAAGAATTCTCAATACAATTGCTTAATTAAGGGACAGAACCGAAAAGTCTCTTTGTTCGAAACTAACTGAAAGTTTTAACAACTTCGGGGTAAGGTAAAGCGGTAGAGATCGACGAATATTTTTTTCTGTAGTGTAATTTGTTTTAAGATCCCAGTTAGATCACATCATTTGGACACGTGGAGCGAATGAGTGAAGAAAGAATGACGCATCAAATATATAAGGCGAGTGTGTGGGCAAGTCGGGCGAGGGAGACCTCGAAGAACATTTGTCGACCAAATTGGGGACGTTTTGAGAAAAGGAAAGGTCCGAAGAACCCGCAACCGGCGAGCATGTATGAAAAAAGTAATGAATGTAGAGGAAGCGCGTGAGGTTTGCAAGGATAGAAGCAAGTGGCATTCTATTGTCTCTGCCTACCCCGACGGGAACAAGGCGTGAGTGTATGGATGGATGGATAGATCACATAACATATCAAAATACTCTAACGGCCATACAAATAAAATTGGCATAAAGTTATATATTTAATTAAATTATTATTTTACAGCATAATATTTAGTTTAGTTTCTTCAAAATTTTGTAATAGTAGTGCCAATGATGACTACCAAGATAATGGTTTACTGTTAATCATACCTTTATTTGATCCCACGATACTGTCTCCGACTAGTGTGGCGATTCATTGAAAATCACAATTTAGTCATATCATATATAAGCTTGTAAAATATTTAAACTTAATATAATTTAATGACAATGTATTTGTAAAAAGATCGATTTAAATAAATTATTCTTATTCTTATACCTCATAATAAACCAAGAATATGCAAAATGTTTACTTATACACATTTTGCATAATTATGGTAGGTTTACGAGTATTTGGACGTATAACGTTTCCCGCGTTCATTTGCAAGAGAACATTCGGAAAACTAGAATTATCATTGTATTGACAGTGCTATCAGCGATATAGTCAACATCTTGCATATTCTTGGTTTATTCTCGTATATAACTTTATACCAAGTTTATTTGTATATGTAAGTAAAAACACCATGTATATCACAAGCAACACATGATTATTATATTAAATTAGTTTGTTTAGTGCGAACAACATATATTGTAAGCAGGGTAATGAAATCTGCAAAATAAATTACTTTACTTCTGTATTCATACAATTGTTGTAAAATTTAAATAATGAACTTAAGCATGCCTTTTTAAGCGTGGAGCCATCGAAGCAGTTTACGAGCTGAAGTATTAAATGCTGTTTACCATCCGATAATATAATAAAGCTAGTTGGGAACAAACTCCGAACTAAACTGTGCAGCAAACAATGTGAACGCGACGTGTCCGGTGTCTACATTATCCAACAGTGTTTTATGTTAAGTTAGAGAGGAGATTGTAGGATATAGTGAGAGAAGGGCATTGTGACTGATTGGAATTTCTGATTTGGTGCTTTTTGGTCAAATTAAAATTCAAACATTTTGAAGTAAAAACTTTTTTAGCTGCGTTCGGCACTTTTCGACAGGAGAAAAACTTATGGGTTCGTGTCACCAACATCCTCATAACTGGCGCACGCGATTAGTAAATACTTAAGAAAATATAAATATATGTATGTAGTTAGACACTTTTTGGATGGGTGAAATCTCATGAGTTCGCGTCACAGAAGAGCGTATAGCAGTATATCTGTAGCTATACAGCTGACGTATTGTGCAACATTAGTACTGTGTATATCTTATAAGTGAAATTGAATTGATTAGTTATGAAGTAGTTAAAATTTAAATGCGTATATACTGTGCATTGTCAACAATTATTTCAAAATAGTGTTTTTGTTTTATTAATATATTATTTATTGAAAATAAGTTTTAAGAATAAAAATTAAAACTAATAATTTAATTGTTTTAAACATTATAAAATTTCAAACTTTAATACTAAAAGTTCTAAGTTTTCACTTCTTTCAGCAGTCTTTACAAATGTAATTTTTTTATTGTAAATAGGACATGAAAGCACCCATTCGAAAACGGGTGCAAGAAACTCAGCGGGCTGCTTTTTTTTAATTTTGTATTTTTTCTTTCTTATTATTATATTTATAACTTCAATAGTCTGACGGCGGTTGCTCCATTCCTAATCTGTGGTATAATTATGAAAATCATTTATGTTATTGTAGCATTTACCACATATACCTACGTCATTAATCGATTCTATTGTATTTCATAATACATAATATAATAGCGTTTTTTGAGATTATGTTGTAACTAACTCGATTTAACTGACTTATGATTGCTCCTGGTGTCAATATTATTATGGTCCTCTTTCTTATTCTGTTTATTCGACTCACATTTATTCAAAAGAGACCATAACAGGTTTCGACTCGTTTATCCTCCTCGTACATAAAAACAATATAATCTGGCCACCAAAAACAACATCTTAATATAAACTTAAAAAGATGATGCCCTACCTCACTAATAAGCTAACTTGATTTATAATAATTAATCGCTATTTTACGTAAATTCCGATGTTATATAAGCGGCTGTTTAACTAACATAGCTTATGCAATGTATTATGTAATCAGAATAATTATTTTGTCTCATTATTGTTTCAAACACAACAGAAGTGTTTATATATCACTATATTTGTATAACAAAATTATTGGAAACTAATTATGCACAGAAAATTTAATTTTTTATTTATTTATATAAGTTCACCAACAAGTTAGCCTGTTTCCTGCCGCCTAATTCCACCTTCCATCTGGATGTGTGGCCTCTATAGTGCTCAAGGAACAAGGTTTTTAAAGGAAGTTGAACAGAAAGTACAACCAAACTATGGCACGAGTTTCCTTGTTCGGTATTTTCAGGACAATATACGACATCGAACCCTTTAAAGAAAGCGCGCACAAAGGCAACTCTAGTGATTCCTCTGGTGTTGCAAGAGAATGTGGGCGGCGGTGATCACTTAACACCAGGTGACCCTTACGCTCGCTTCTGCTTTTCTAAAAAAAAGTAGCAAAGTACAGGTGAAGACAACATGTAAGTTCAATCCTAAAAAAATAAAAACAATTTTTTGTGAAATAGGTTGAGAAATAGACATTATTGGGATAAACTGTCTTTATTGAACTATTGACACATATATATGTGGTCAGAGTTAATGTCAATATTATGAGCTGTGGGCTATGTTGATGTATTGACGTAGGTATATACGATAATATCTCTTATATATAAAATTCTCGTGTCACAATGTTCGTTCCCGGACTCCTCCGAAACGGCTTGAACGATTCTCATGAAATTTTGTGAGCGTATTGAGTAGGTCTGAGAATCGGCCAACATCTATTTTTCATACCCCTAAATGTTAAGGGTGGTCCACACGAAATTTTTATTTTTTATTTTTTTGACATTTTTTTTTTTAATTTGTTTGATTATGAAATACATACAACTTCAAATTTTCACCCATCTACGACCAACAGTTACTTTTGTATCGCGATTTTAATATCGGCAATACAACGTTTGCTGGGTCAGCTAGTGTTTATCTATTATTTTTGTTTTTTATGCACTAAACAAGACAATATACCTACTTGTAATAAATCCTCGTCATATGAAAATAAGTGACGAGACGAGCAGGACGCTCGCTTGTTTTCCTTTTTCATAAAAAAGTTCGGCTGATGGTAATTGATAAGCCCTGCCTATTCTGCCTATGCATGCCGCCCAGGATATAAGAATATCTAGGAACTAGTTAAATTAGAGCTAAAATATATAAATTTAAGATGATATTATTTATAAAAATATAATATATTATAATGGACAATTTGGTTAAAACAAAGGTTCATAAAAATATTAGGTTCGGAAAAGGATATCGACTGCCGACAAAGTGTAAAGCTATTGTCATCCTTAATAGTAATAAAAATTAGGATTTCTTAAGGAAATTGTTATATTTCATTGGGTAAATTATGTCCTTCCGTCTTTCATAAGAAGCTGAAAGTAACAAATAGTGATCATATTATAGTTAATGATTCCTTTTAAGATAAAAAATATACCTATCACAAATACTGTACGTACTAATAACACAAATATATTATACTTATCACAAATACTTATACTATAACTAAGTCTGTGACGTGGATGAACCAAATCAAATGAAAAACAAAACAATTTTTTGAAAGAAAGAAAAAAGAAAGAAAATATTTTTATTTTATTGAAAAACATATTTACAAACACTAGAAAATAATATTGCACAAAGACATAAACTTTGAACCACAAGGTCGTCTGCTCAGCTTTATGTTGTGAAACTAGCCACAACGCTGGTATTCTGCAGACGCCTATGGGATGGTTGCTACACAAGTGAGCATAACGTTTTGAATATAAATATGTAAAATACATCTAAAATTTTTTTTTTAATCTTTCAACCTAACCCGAGACAATTGTAGTAAATATAATTGATATCATCTGAAATTTTTTGCGAGGTTAATTAAAATAAAGTAACATATTTAATGAATTTCAAAATTCAAATTAAAAAACACTTTATTCATGTAGGTCACGGAAATGACACTTATGAATGTAAAAAAAAATGTTTCTTATTGAATTTACCGCTACTTCGTAAAGGGTTGAGCTAATGAGAAGAAGTAGCAAGAAACTCATTGCCACTCTTTTAAGTCAAGATTTACGTTTTAATTGTTTTACAAATCATTTCAATTACAATATATGCAAAGTGACGCAACAAAAATACTAAGTATTGTACTGCTAAAGACAGAAGTTGTTCTCGTTGTATATGATATGTGATACTGTATTCCGACTTGACGGCAAGTGACACGAGGATTTGTGCTTTACACTAAAATAGCGTTGCCTTTGTGAACAACTCTGAGCACAATGGGCCTTGCGAATTAATCATTTCGTGCGAAGTGTGCGCAAATCTGTGGCTTGTCACTTTCATTCTGTAATACTCCTATGATATGTATTTATGAAAACGAACGCTCTTGTGAATCCTCTGGTATTACAAGATAGGTGTGATAGTATTAGGATACCCGTATGCTCGCTTGACCACCTCTTCCATAAAAAAATTAATCTAATAAAATTCAAATATTTTTATTCGAAATAGGATATGAAATCACTTTTTTGACGTCGAAAACTACCAAAAAAAAATTATGCCTCAGACCCGAGAAGAACGGGCGCAGGAAACTCAGCGGGCTACTTGTATTTTTTTTATAAAATTTCGTTACAATCAAAGTTATATTTAGCCTGACCATAGTCGCTCCATTTCCAATATTTATCATTAAGTACGTCATTTATGTTATAGTAACCTTTCCCACATAATCAACTTTTAACAATTCTTTATAATTCCGTAACACATACATTGTTTTGAACATTTTCTTGGATCTAGTTGATAAGGCATAATATATACATCGTCCCACAAAAGACTAACTTACACGGCTTAGCCGAGTAGTAGGCATTACAAGTTTGTTTGTTTCTGGTGTCAAGATTATGATTATATTGAGAGGCAACAGATGTTTATCTCGTTTTAATTTTCTCGTAATGATTCCTTAGGACCCAGGTTATAATATATAGCCCTCTTCTTCAGTACGAATATGGTATTAAATTTAATATTTCTACTGAGAAGCTCAAATAAATGCAAAAATGTTAACGAATGCATACCAGCAGAAGTAATTTCCCTGTATTGTTGTATAAATAAACTCATTATATATATTGTTTCATAAATACTGCTTTATACTAACCGCTAGCAGCTAAGGTGCTAAGGTTTCATATAAATCCGACGTTAGGGTATTATTATCATAAGTGTAGGCAACACTGCACTAAATATCGGTTTACCGTCAGATTACGGTGTAGCCAGTCGTTACGGCGGAATGAAAGGATTTTAGTGTAATAAAGTAAATTAGATTCGACATGCGATGTGTTGTGCGGAACTGTTTTAATATTCACAATTCTTGCGATTGTTTAGAATTGTGATGAAGGACTGTTGTATTAAATATCGTTTTAACTGTTGTTTCGTGAGTTCATTTGTTTGTGATTTTTTTTTTTCGTATTTATTCATCCGGTATTCAGAGGCGACAATTTGTAATGAATTTTTTTAAAGAAATTATCTCATTGATTCCTAATATTATATAAACTTAAAAAAACCTTTTTTCGTAGCTTATCAGGCGAAATAAAATAAGTTTTCTATATAATATTTGTTATTTATTATTAGGATTGATTTGTTATAGCTATTACAATTTTATTTTAATTACTGTATAGATAAGTAATCAAATTATGTAGTATAATGTTTTAAATATAAATTAATTTACTAAATTCATCAGTTACATACCTAGTATATAAAAAGTGGCCTATTTATTAGTTTACTACCTGATATTATGCTCAAATTAAATATTGATTTTATAAATTCATTTTTGAAACTGGTTATATTGATAAATCAAGTAATGGAAAACCCTCACACTACGGTGGCGCCCATCACCTATTGTCCGTTTGGTCACGCAACGAATTAGGTGGCGTGACCAGCTCGGACGCGTCATGACTGTGGTGTCTGTATGGTGTCTAGTTTGGTATCTTACGCACATCATGGTGTCCGGTGAAATGTCGCCCTAATTCAATCGATGAAATAACAAAAACATTAACGGCCTTACAAATAAAATTGGCAAAAAGTTATAACTAAGCATAAACCATGAATATGTAAAATGTTTACAAATAGACATTTTGGTTACGAATGGTTTCTTCGGACGTATCCCGCGTTTATTTGCAAGGCAGCTTGTCATTCGGAAAACTTCAGAATTATCATTGTATTGACAGTGTTGTCAACGATATTGTAAACATTTTGCATTTTCTTTGTTTATCGTCAGTTATAATTTTATACAAAGTTTATTTGTAAGGCCGTAAGTCTTCTAATAAACGGAGCCGAGCCGAGCCGAGACCGGTCTATGCGGATAGCCCTACTAAATTATTATGTCACACCTTAATTTTGCTATTATTAGTTATCAATATCCGGACGACCGAGCCTTGTTCGGATTTATAAAAATGTACAAAACTTGAACAAAAAAATAAACTAATAGGTCATCTGGATTCGAACCGGGGTCTTCTGCTTTCCGGATCACCCAATGTCTCATCTGAGCTAGTATAGTCTTGTATATAGTGGCGAAATTTACCTTTGCATTCTGATGTTATTCTTGCAATTTCTCATTAAGAAACGGATAATACTATATTTTTTTTAATTGAAACCTAGCTAGGTCGATATAATAAATAATAAACCCCAGAAATCCCCTGTATACTATGTTTTATGAATATCGTTGGAGCCGTTCCGAGATTCAGATTATATATATACAAAAATTGCTCGTTTAAAGATGTAAAGTAAACAATTTTTTTTTTTGGAAGATAGGAGCAGGAGACCCAACTCCAAAAGTATTTGTGTCTGTTTAAAATTTGTATTACTTTATTTGATTTTATTTTCAGTGTAAACCAATATTTTTATTTTAGTTTTACATTTATAATATGAACAATTTGTTATTTTAAAGTGATAACCATTATGAAAGATAATTTACGACCCATGCGTACTCAAATGGCTGGCTCAGTTGGAAAGAGCGCTCGGACGGAACCTGAGTGGTCGCGGGTTCGAGTATAGTTCATAAATTTTGGTTAAAAATTTAATTTATATAATTGATAATATAAAACAAAGAATAGTTACATACCCAATTGTATTTTCAATTTTGAATTTAATTTCGGGGTAGCCATCGCAGCATGTCTCAATCTAAGTCGTAAAATTATCGAGTCGAATGAAAACAATCGCACTAGGAAAAAGAATCCTCTAATAAGTGAAGCATCGAAATTGCTCGAACAGTAACAATATCGGCAACTGAGCGAAATTGTTTTTAATTCGTAACACGAGACGCTGCACTCGATAGCTCGATACTTACTCGATACCCAATTAAAGTGTGCTCGATGCCGGGTATTATCTCGGATGCGAATCGATTGGGGCTCAGCGGGATCGCCGGTGATCCCAAATATTGACACTTGTGACAGTGCATCGGAATAGTTCGTGCGATGTGTAAACGTTGCAGTAAGGCATAGCGCACACTGCATTGTCTTTGATGGGGACAGTCTAGCCGGTATACTCTCGGTTATCTACGCGTCAAGTTTGCAACTCTTTGTGTTATTTATCAGCTCTAAGGCTCTATATATACATATATATATATATAGAGAGATCTATTGCTTAGCCTTGGTCAAGCTTAGCGCAATCTTTGATTTGGTATTTATAGTCATTTGACAGCTGATATTATGGTGAGCTTAAACTAAGACAACCCAGTAGATAGGTCATGCGCACGTTTCATTATACACAGTACATGTCGATTTTTACCAAACAACCTTTTACAATACAAAGTATACTTAATAATAACAATATCCAAAACTTATTTGATTATTAGTTTTATTGAAAGAAGTAGAAATCGATGATGAATGATTTATACGAAATATCAAGTTGTTAACTTATTTGGTATAAGAAACGGAACGCATTTTTAGATGCGAGATAGCTATGAATGACAGCAGGCAGTGTGTTATACGGGAATTTTAAATGGTCGAACAACAGCTGTTGTGAGGACGCAAGGAATTGTTGATCTCTATTTTGTTCGGCTTATACTCATAGTCTGAGTGTCATTATGGTGGACTTATGTGCGAGCTAGGCTTAAGTTTAGCGCTATCGCATTTATCACGGGGAGTGTTCCAAAAAGCAGATACGTTCCTCCACGTCACGTATATGGATATCATCCTGACTATCTGGATGATCTGGTCTCCACAGGTTAGTTTTCAAGGAACTTTCTTCCACGTAGAACCAAACTATGTAATGAGCTTCATTGCCCGGTGTTTTTAGAACGACACGACCTAGATACCTTCATAAAAGCACGTAAGCTTTGCAAAAAGACCAGCAATACTTCTGTGATCCCTCTGGTCTTGCAAGAAGTGGGCGGCGGTGATCACTTAACTTCAGATCTGTATGCTCGTGAGTATTTTATTATTTTTTGTTGCTACATGCTATTTTCCGTCAATTGAAGTTAGACTACATTCGAATTAATTAATTATCGTAGGTATTCAATGACGTTTCATACATAGATCACGTCGTATAAAACAAATCTGAAATATGGAACATGCCACAGATTACACCATAATAAGCTTCGCTTGATATATCTATACATTGCCGCATTTACTCCAGTTATTTAAAACATTCTTGGTGAATAAGCAGCAATGTAAAACATTTATTCAGTTCAGATTTGATTTGGACAGTGACAGTTGACACAGCTGACCAGCGATGGAAATTGCAATTCACGCGTCCCAATATAAGGCGATAAGAATGACTTATCGAGTATATTGGGACAGCTTCAGATTATTGATAGCTAATAACTGACAGTAGAAGATAGTTATTTATTTCCTTCTGTAGATAGTATATTGGGAATGGAACGGAGCGGAACGGCCGTAAGGAGAAAAGTGTGCTTACATTGTCTTTCAGCACACTTTTGCCGTTCCGCATTCTGACTGCGGATGATAATATGACCTTTAAATATGTGTACAGAGCGTCATTGATCGTGGTAAATAAATTTATTCCTTTTAATAAATGAAGTCACTCCAAACATAATAGCAGCCTCGTTCGTACCCTCTATTGTGTGTTTATCTTTACATTTCAGCGTGCACCAGTTGACACGAACCGTTTGACACTCGCGAAGCCTACACAATATGAAAGAGCACTCGCGTTGAAAATGTAATAATGCCTTTGTTTCACGCTCGAACATTTTAATTTCAATATATCGCGTTGAGACCATCTGACATAGTATCTATAAAAATAAACTATTGTTATATAATTTGTATATATAAACTGTTATTTTAATAATAATACTATTATTCTTTATTTGCGAAAACTGCCACCAATTTTTTTACAAATACAATAGATATGAACAATTAGCCTTTTATGAATAAAAGTTAAAAAAAAACAAGACAAATGTTAAAAAACAATAAAAAAAGAGTTATTAATTTTATAAAAAAATATTTTAACAACATAGAATCATAACAAACGAGGCAGCAGCGCGATTCGCAAAAAGGAAAGTTCTCAGCAAACGTTAGGACGTAAATTCGTAACCCTGATATTATGAACTTCCTAGATTTTTTTCCGTGCAAGCTATTGTGGCAGTAATATGTGAAAAAACGTATTATAATATTTATCATATACTTTAACCAACAAAACTCAAAATTTAATAAATTTATAAAATATGTTAAAAGAAAAGATGTATCACGTAGTGACGTGGATACACACATTTACATAAATTCGCACTAGCAACACGGGTATATAATAAAAAAATATATAAGTAGTGTAGTAAATATAATATAGATAAAATATATAAATTATGATTTTTAAGTGATATCCTTCACTATAGAATAATAGCGTAAAGAAATATATAAGGTGTTTAAACAATAAATTGATACTAAGTTTATGTATCTATATATATATAAAAATGAATTGCTGTTCGTTAGTCTCGCTAAAACTCGAGAACCGCTGGACCGATTTGGCTAATTTTGGTCTTGAATTATTTGGGGAAGGTTTAAAAACTGAATGAATATGAAAATGCTCAGAATTAAATAAAAACAACAATTTTGTTTTTCCTTTGATGTGTCCCCCGTCGTCCGATATTTGTTTTGTATGGACATATTTTCTATGAGAGATTGACGCACGGTTTGACAGTTCGGCTGTGAAACAATTTAATTATAACAACAGGGTGCATATTTTACGAAATAATTCTTGATGTTATGAAATATTGTCGACAAATTAATAAAAAACCTTATTTTATTTATTATATACAGAACGACGTCTGTCGGGTCAACTAGTAAGTAAATATATAAGGTAAGCAAACTTTAAATATCTTGCAAACGTAGTGAACGTTGCCCTCAAATAAATAAGTAAAGCACCTGAGAACAGGAGAAATCAAAATCTTCCTAGCTTTAATTATACAAAAGATTTCAAGAACTGACGGTTTGAGGCTGAATGACAATGATAACTTATCATCGCCCTGTCTACTCCCTAGCAGGACAATCTAAACAGCGACGAGGGCGTAAAATTTCATTGAATAGTCTCACATTTTGAGCGACGCATTGTTCTCTTAAGCTTTAGCGGATAAATTGGACGAAGTCCCACACGACACTTTAAAAACATTCAAATTTATTCAATTTTACGAACGAGCGATGTGGAATTGAAAAGTCTTGGAGAAGAAATACACTTTCCTTTTTACGAATACTGAATTATACGAAAACTTGCAAGATATTTGATAAAAAAAAAACGATTTTACTTTGAAGTTTATTAAAATATACATCTGCGAAATAAAACACCAAGCTTTTTCACGATTTTTAAAATAATACAATTTATTTGATATTTGAATTTGAATTTGACAAGGAGAGTGAAGAAGAGCGTAGTCGTTAAATTTATTGTAACAGCAAAATAGTGAGAGGAAAATTATTTTTCCCTCATACATAATGTGACAAAAATTCTCTGTGAAATAGTATCTCGTACATAAAAATACATGTTTTCTTATATTTTGCTCGTATTTATTTAGTTGTTATATTTAATTACTAACAGACATTTAATTTTTTTTAATCATACGCTCTGTCCATTGTTGTACTAAGCAGTGTCGCACAGACTTCTTGATTCGAAAGTATAAAACTATTTAATACACTGCCACAAAGTATTCTTAACTTGCCTATGCATAAAATTAAACCACATGATAATATAAAGATTGCGTTATGAAAAAAGGATACGAGTATTGTTTTAGTGATAATAATATTTGGACAGGCTGATGATGATGATCTACTTATCATTACTCATCTAATATTTTAAATATTTGCTAATTTTTTTTTTATATAAGTGTGACTATTGCCTATTATTAGCAATTAACTCTTTATTATTAAAAAATCACTACACACGTTGCATACAATTTTATTTTATTTTCACATTCGCTATAACTCTAAGCGTGTACTAATTTGTAGATAATATTTACTTACTTGTTGCACGATTTCAGAGATAGTCGTGACAGCAATATTATCTAGAACACTGCTGGCAATGTTTAGTTACAATATTGATTGAATGTTAAGAAGTATCGTTATAGGCATAAAGAACATATGAAATATGCTTTGTATATAATGGACTAATACGATACTAAACAATTTGTTTTTTTACTTATTGTATGAGTCATGAGCATGTCGGTGGCGCGAATGCATAAGATCCACCCAAAAGTGCCCAACGTGGCTTAAGAAGTTCTAACTTCAAAAACAACAAAGAAGAGGTCGTCTATGATTCGATTCACGCTTGATACTAAGTATCACAGTCAATAGTCAGTATGCCCTAGCTGTTCCCCGCGCATTTCACTATAATCGTGAATGCTTTGCGATAAGCGAAAAATTCCTCAAGAAGGAAATTCTTCAAGTGTTCTCTCCCGGGGCTCCAGAAATTACCCCTGTACTGCGGAACAATTTTGCATTGTTTTGCTTGATGAGATCGCGGCTCGCTTTGACTCGCGTCGTTATTTGGCGCATCTTCATTTCAGCTCTTTTTATTTGAGATTATTCAAGAGTAGGATCTGACAAATTTTTAATTTACTCTTATGTTTTCTGGAATTTACTATTGGAAAATTATTAATGTAGAGATTTTGGATTGTTAAGTGTCTGAGTAAGTTCTTGTAAAACTGAGGATATGATTCTACTAAATATTGCAAATGTTACCTTCTTCACGTGGTTTAAACGTTGAGAAAAAATATTGATGATTCATGACTGTTATTGACAATGATAATGTAATAAATAACAGGATTCATTTGTTGACAATTTACTTCATGCTATTACGATAATTCTCCCATTTTTTTGTACCATGAAATTTAGCAAAAACCATTCTGAGTGGTTGTTTTTAAGATTGTAGACATGACGTAATAAAGTAGAGGTATTAGAAATTGCATGTTCAAAATTCTTGAATTTTCATTTCGTATGTTGGAAGCGTTACGAGCTAATCAGATCAAGTGGAGTCGTCAGTAAATCGCTTAAACGGATTTTCGCCGGGAAGCAACTCAATTGGGCCGGCTTAAAAATTTGTGTTCGCGCCGTTGTGTTCTCTGCAACCTATTTACAAGTTTTCTGGTCCTGTCAGTGTATGCTTTGCAGTAGTGTTCTCATTTCAAAATGACTTGTTTTTAATTTTAACTAGAAAAGAAATTCATTTAAATAATTATGTCAAACTTGCATAAAAACCTTTTCTCGGTGTTTAACTTGAATGTAAATAAGTCCTTATTTTAAATGATTATCACTCAAATATCACCAAAGTGACGTTCAAACAGACCAAGAAATTTAATCTTCTGTGTTAAATTTATATCTACATTCTTTTTCATAACGAAAATTTTCATTACGATATCTGGTGACCCGGTTTGCTCCTAAAATCGGGTGTGTAACAGTCATATATTTTATTTAAATCTTTAAGTGAGTTTATTGAAATATGGTATATTTCATTATTTAACAAGTTATCTATATAGGTATACATTTATCACTGAATAGTTAATAAGAATGTATATTTTGTTTGGTCAGTTAATTTTAATGTCGGTTATGCAATTCCTCAGATATCTACATAGCATTAAGTTAATAATAATGAGATAGATATCTCAAACGGAGCGCTCTCAATCCTGCAAATGCAAATAAAGCCAAGTTTTCCTTTCATAACTTGCGTTGCTTAAACTCGTAACTTGCGGGCTTACCTCTGCGGCCCTAAACGGTACTAATTAAACAAATTGTGGATCTAAGCCAGACATGTTTAACTAGTTGCGACGATTCTGAAACTCCTTAATAAAGAGGTAATTGCCGTTCCTGCTCTATTCTGGATGGATTTTGAACTTAGTGTAGCATTCGTGCATTCCGCAAATGAAATAATCGAACTTTATGCTGTCTAGACAACTAAAAGTAGTTGTCTAGTTTCCTCAAAGATTAGAACATGGAAAGTTATGTAGCTTAGTTACCTATGTAACTATCAACCTATGTTGATTGATAAATAATGCTGATGATTGACATAATATCATCAGTTGTGTCATGCAGGGTTCTACAGCGGCGCCTTTGTTTGATTGCAAGAAGCAGTAGTGTGTAAGCATTATTGTATTTCATGATTTGTTTGTCTATACTCAGAATTGCTAGACATGACATTCCTGTACAGAATTAACAAATGAATTTGATTGTTCTGTCCTACCAACTTCGGTCAGCTTGCGCGTGCCACGTCGCGTGCTTATGCGGTCTATGAGGTCAGCCGTCTTCCAGAACCAACCTGAAATAATTCTCTGTATATAATAATAATACACTGGGTCAATTGGGGCAGTGTTCTCCAGAGTATTATACTCTATTTAATTTAGGGATAGATTATAATCTATTAAACTGGTATAATATACTTTCCAGCATATGCCAGCCATGTTAATAACATAATAGATGAACTTTCTGTTTACTGAAATAAATAATAAATATTCTGGTTGTAATGACGCCATTATATGGCGACCACGTACGGGAAGACGTAGTGTTGGTAGGCAAGATGGACTGACGATCTGGTCAAGATTGCCGGAATACATTGGATGAGGACAGTGCACAACCGATCGTCGTGGAAATCTTTGGGGGAGGCCTTTGTCCAGCAGCCAGGACGTCTTCCGGCTGATTGTGATGATGATGATGATGAAGGGCGCCGTAGCTGGTGAAATTACTGGGCTAATGAGACTTGACATCTTATGTCTCAAAGTGACGAGCGCAATTGGGATGTCGCTTAGAATAAACAGCGTCAATTTAGAATCTTGAGCAAAACTGCATACGGCCGTAGCGTCAGGTAGGTATATATTAAATATTTTATGGTCAGATTCTATATAATAGACTCTCAAACAAATGCTGCTCTCAAACATGACGTGTGAGCCACTAATATGTCTTTGTATGCACAATGTGTTCGCACATCGTTGTACTAACCTTGAGTTTTGTCTCTTCGAGGTCACATATGCGATAGCATCGTAATTAGGGTTGCCATCCGTAGTCAAGTCGTCCAATATACGATAATTAATATTTTTATAGTTAATTATTTTTACTTTTTATGAAATAGTTCATATCATTTAAAGAGGACTCATATACAAACTAATTTGTTATGTATATTAGAGCCATTGTAAATTACTCTATTTGATTGAAAAGAGTTTCCGTTGAGTTTGTTGTGTTCTTCTTCTCACGAGCGCAACTATTTACCAACATATGGTAAACTCAGTAATTTAAAAGATACATTTTAAGTGACGATTCAAAAGAGCTTAGTTTAAGCCTAATTAAATAAAAATTATTTGACTTGACTTGACTAGTCTTAAATAGAGTTTTTTATTTTAAATTGGAGGGGACCATCGAGTAGGTGGTTTAACTGTCGAAAAGTATAAAAAACAGGCACCCATATACATCAGTAGGTACTACAATAGGTCAAGAGATGCAGTCCCAAACTTTGTGATGGAGCTAGCTCTAGACTTGAAGGTCCCTAACTTTTATCGGTTCGGGAATATAGCAGCCGATAGGCAGATGATTTTACAAAGCGGCTATGTGAGGCAATAACTTAATGAAACGCGCGGTTTTATACAGCCAGGAATCAACGTCATATGGTTTGATTTTCGAATTTTGAAGTAGTGTTTGCTGTTGAAAATCGGCTGCTCGTTAATACTGAATAACTCTTCTGAGAATTCCACTGAGATAGACTCCACATCTCTAGGCAAAGCCGATCGGAGATGACTTGGTCGTCGGTCGTCCAGGATTCGAGCGACACTTAGCTTGATGAGATCAAATGGAAGAAGCTGGTACTGAGAAGCTCGAAGTACCCCATGTGAGGCCGAGTAATGTTATGAATATAGTTGCAGGTGGTAGCTTGAAGTTAAGTATTGTCTCGCCTTACTGAGAGCACCCAAGCCTTTATGAGGCCAAATTGGCCCCTTCTTCCAAGAGACCACGAAACTAAACGTAGCGCGATATATCGAAGTCAAGTCGACTATAACTGGCTAAGTTTACTTTAATATAAGAGGGGGCAAACAGGCAAGAGGCTCACGGAGTGGTGAGGCAACCGCCTATGGACATCCGCATCAACATGGGTCAAGAGATGCGTTGCCGGTCTTTAACGTGGTAGTACTCGTATGCTCTTTTCTTGAATGTTCCTTAGTCGTATCGGTTCGGGAAAACTGCAGCCGGTAATTAATTCCACAAAGTGACAGTGAGGCAAGAAATTTCTAGAAAAACGCGCGGTTGTGGAGTGCCAGACGTCAACATGATGCGGGTGGTATTTAGCATTTTTACACATTACGTATTTATTGTATATATTATAATTAATATTACTTTGATTAAATTAGTAATCAATAACTTGCAATGAGCGATTCTCTCCTAATACAGGTTATCTGAATCTACCAGGAGATTTTCATATTAAATTCAAATAAAGGATTTTTTCTGAAATTATTTAACTAACTTTTTGGCACATGACATCCATGTTAATAACATAACACAAAAACTTACTATTTACTGAATTATATATTCTTGTTGGTACACTCTGTTTACCGAACCACATAATATAATATACTGATTGAGACCCAAACCCATAAAATAAAACTTGTGCGTTTTTACAGCAGCTAAAATCAGTCACGTCAAAATATAATGTCAATATGACAAAATATATAAAGGAAGGAAAATACATTCTTATAAATTAAAATAATTGCATTTTTTTATTAATCTTTACCCTTTAAAAATTAGGTATACCCTAATTGTTCTAGATAAAGTTGGCCACGTGAAGCAGAATAGATCTATAGCGTGAGCGACAACCCTATACATAATACTTATTGCAAATATATACTTAAATAATACTAATAACATTGAATTTTTTTTAATTATATACTTCTTAAAAGTTATTTAAAAATCATGAATAATTACCTAACATTATTTATTCAAATACGACAGGGATTACTGTATTTTATGTATTAATTAAAATGTACTTTGCACAAAAAAAGATGTTATAAAATTTAATAACGTGAGTTTTGGGAATGTATTTTGTATGAATGTGTTAATGATACACGCAAAAATTTACATCGTCAATAGTTTTAAGATTATCATAGGTATGTAACTAAATGACAATATACAATTTAACCAGTCGGAGGCTCCTTTACACCGGATGCTGGTTAGATAATGGGTACCAAAACGGCGCTTATTTCTGCCCTGAAGCAGTAATGTGAAAGCATTATTGTGTTTCGGTCTGCAGGGCGCCGTAGGTAGAGAAATTACTGGGCAAATGAGACTTTTCGCTCCAAATTTTTCGGTTTTTAAAGAATCCTGAGCGGCACTGTATTGTAATGGGCAAGGCGTATCAGTTACCATCAACTGAACGTCCTGCTCGTCTCGTCCCTTATTTTCGTAAATAAAAATAAATATCTTGTCTGTATAATTTAATGTATATATACAACGCCGCTCATACATTTTTATCGACCTTTTACTAGTCGGTTGGGAGTCTAGTAGGTACGTCAATGGTCGGATGACATAAAAAATATGAATGATACCTTGACTATAAGACTACATACAAATTGAGCTAAAATTAAATTCAAAAGCCATTCAAGAATAGAATCCCACATTGTTTCCATTTACATTAAATACTATAAAAAATGTTGGTTGCTAAAGGATTTTTCATTCTAACACCGACCATAACCGGACCATTCCTTCACACTTCAGTTTACGGTTACGCGTACTTCACATAACTCGACTCTAACGACACATTGTCTCTGGCGACAAGTAAACGCACTCTATTTGAAGAGCGTCCACTCTGTCAATGATCATTACTCTGTATTTTGACGTGTGTCACTGTCATCTTGGTAGTGCCAATAAGCTCAAACCAAACTAAAATAAAAGAAGAATTTAAATCATTTTTCAATAAACTCGGTTACAAGAAAGACCCCCGTTGGGTTTATCCGCAAAAAAAAATGCTAGACCTCCATTTTTTTTTTTTGGTTTCTATATAGGTATATAAGTAGGTAGGTCTGTGTACCCTATAGTGGCCTATAGAGGTATCATAGTGCAAATACATTATTATTATTAGGAACTAACTTGAACCTTATACCAGGGTTCTGTTTCTGGCCCTGAAGCACTGTTTGTAGTAATCTATCTAATACTAACAAAAAAACATTGAACATTGCAAAATAGAGAGACATACATAATATTAATCGTATTAAAAAAATATCTACGGTTAAAAGCAAGGAGAATTTTCTTCCTTCCTTGTACGATATTTCCACGACGATACGTGCCCTTTAAAAAAAACGCAAACACCGTTTTGAAAATGCCGGCACCGCTCCTGTGATTCCCCTGTTGTGCGCGAGAATTTAGGTGCGTTAAATCTGTGACCCGTAATCTTCTTTGTATCTTCCGTAAAGACAAGGATTAGAGTCGAGTCGATGTTTGTATGGAAAAATATTTGCTAATGTTTCCCCTTACGATAATCCTTACTAAGAATAACTTCGGTTATGATTACGCAACGCAGTTCAAAGAATGCAATAGTTTTACAATCCTCCTCCTTCTCGCGTCGTTTTCCTCATTTCTGAGGGTCGTGGCTCCTACGCTACAGGTGTTCTTACGTACGATTCTTACTTCATGAATGGCAGTGTGGAAGTTGATGTACAGAGAAGGTCGGATTGGTCCGACCATCTCGAGGGATTGCATCCTCTGGGACGTTTGCCATCTACCATGCCTGTCAGTTGTTCAAGACTGTGACCAATTTAAATCGCAATCTTTACAAGCAATATGTCCGAAGTATTCCAGCACACTAGTATTCTTCTTATGATAATCCTTACTAAGAATAACTTCGATTATGATTACGCAGTTCTGTAATAGTTTTGCAATAAAGCTGTTAAAAAATGGCAACATACTATCTGCTTTGTGAATACGGCATAACTAGTTACAAGCTTAACCTTCGAAGTAAAGAACGAATTGCTATTTCAATAATTTAGTGTCCTCTATTTTAAATACCCAACCTTAAGTGAGTCATTACGAAAACAATAGATTTCCATTGAAATAACAACCATTTACAATAACAATAGGTATTAGCTACTATTTAAATGCTTTAACGTTGAAGCACTAATAATTGAAGGTAACGTGGGGAAAATTGTTCTAAATTAACAATTAAATTTACGTAACGACAAGTTCTGCGATCCCCATTAACTAAATGGCTATTAGTTTTGGGAAACATTTTAATAATGAATGCAGGCAATTGTACTGAAGGTAGGTATAATGTTATAGTGAATTAATGTTGATATCGTTTTTATATTTTTAAATGGAAGAGGTGGACAAACGAGCGTACACTTGCTCGCATTCTCTTGCAACACTTGAGTAATCACAGGAGCGTTGACGGCCTTTTAGAAAGGTGTACGCGCTTTTTTTTTTAAGGTATCCATGTCGTATCGTCCTGGAAACACCGCACAAGGAAGCTCATTTCACCATTTCGCCACACATCCAGATGGTAGGGATGATATTTGTGGCGTGTTGTGAGTAGATGGAAATCGGCGACAGGAAGCAATCGAAACAGCTCTTCGGAACACTCCATGTGATCTCGCGTTACTGTGTGCCCGTTCTACTTCAATGGTGATATCTTTTAGATACTAGATAATAGAGATGAGGTTAGAGGCTTCGCTTGATTGTGTGTCTTCAACTGTATTAATCACGGGAAGTGTTTCAAAACGCTACTTGTCCTTTCTCCTGTCAGCAAATTCCACCTTTGCACCTCGAACTAATATTTCACTTTCGCCATCTGTATGTGTAGCATTCTTCCACAGCGCGGTTTATAAGAAACTTTCTACCAAACTGTCGAATGAGTCCACCATTCGAATAAAAGGACGGCAACACTCGTGTTTGTTCCTTTGGTGAATCATTTAGCTTCAGGTGACACGTACACTTGTGTGTCTTCCTTAAATATATATATATATATTTAAGGAAGGTTTATATATATATATATATTTATTATTACTTAAATATATATATATATATATTTAAGGAAGGAAGGAATTTATATATATATATTCATTTTTATTTGTAGATGTTCTATTTCCCTCAAATTCGCTTTAAGTATTAACCGCGGATCAATAGTTCCTTTAAGTAATAAGTGCACGCTGTCTTATTTTAAATTTAATAAAATCAACTTTTCTTTTGAAGTTTTTCTGTACAAAATGCAACTTACGAGTATTATGGCACACTTAAACTGTTGAGTGTAGAACTTCGACAAGTGTTTAGCCCCTACACGAGGCATCATCAGGAGTTCCTTAACTCACACGAATGATGACTCTCTGCTCTCCACACTAAAGATAATCATATAAAGCATTTTGAGAGGCGATGGATTTCCGTAAATTCAAATTTTTAGTGCGTCATAGATTCTCTTTTCTTTCATTGAACATATTATTATGGTTAGGTGAGTGACAATTGACAAGAGTCTTTATTCTTAGAAATTCAACGATTATCTTAAGGATTTACTAGCACTGCAGTAATCTATACTAATATTATAAAAGGGGTACAGTTTGTGAGGTTCTAGGGGGTCATCTCTGCATGTTCTGATCCGATTATGAAAATTCTGATACCAATAGAAAGCCACTTTATTTGTGAGTGTCCATATATTGACCCGAGAAATGAAAAGGCTTTTTCGAGGTAGTCGAATTTGCAGTCAGTCAAAGATGAAATTGTCGAGCAAAAACGTTTTATTACGAACGCTGCCTTAGCGATGAGAGATATAAAATGTAATATAATATTGACAATCTTACACAAATTATCTTGCCCCAAACTATAAATGATGATCCATGACTCGGAATCGAACTCCATATTGATTATTTAAATGTTTGCATCTAACCTTTTGCTCAGGAGGCATAGTGACTAACCAAGGTCTGTAGATGTATGATTTTAGTGTATATGCATGTAACAGTATTGAAACATCAAGTCATATAATTACACTGTAAACTTACTTAGTCTTACAGGTCTCGGGTAACAGCTAGTACTGCAATAGTCGTGAGTGCCCGTAAAATTTAATCGCCTTATAATTAAATAGAAGTGATAATATTCTCTAGAATATCACAACCAGCAGCGTTGACTTTAGCAGTCGTGTAAATTGTTTAACGATGTTCTTCTCGCCACAGTTTGACGGCGCACTCGAAGCGTTTATTAGTTCTAAGTACACAATTACTTGCGCATTTAAACAAATTAGGCGTTGAGAGAGAGAGACGATTTCACTAATAATACTCGGTTAACATATGAACTCGAAAAACTCGTTTAGAAGAATCAACAATCGAATATTTTGTAAAGTACATGATTTCTTGTGTACTTTGTTATCTCAAAACGGACACCATAAAATTTTCCTTTGCGGAACCATAAACTGCATCGGTGGCACAATAGGTGGGACCAAAGACTTATTATATCAAAGTGTGCAAGAGAGAAGAACTTCTCTAACGGAGATATAGCAAGGAAAGCGAATCTATAGCTATTGTAACCGATTTTGATTGACAAGTCGTAAGCAATCAGCCTCGCTTGGAATATATCGTTAGTATTTTGAATATTAAAATTAGGTAACGCACACATTATTAGGAAGCTAGAGTATGGTCTTGGTGGGAATCGCTGATAGATGAATGAAGATAAAATATATGATAAAATATAGGGACAACCAGCTTTGGCCCATTGCTCATTGGCACAGAGGTAGTGGAACGCGTCCACAAATTTTCGTATCTCGGGAGCTGTGTGTCAGTGACTGGAGCGACTGAAGAGGATATCACATCACAGATCGCCAGAGTACGAGCACGTTTTGCACGGCTTTGATCCGTATGGCAATCACGTAAACTGACACGGAGAGTTAAGCTCAAAATATTCCGGTTCAAAGTGAAGACCGTATTGATGTATGGGCGACGTGAAAGGTCACCAAGCCCGTCTCTTATCAACTTTAGGTTTTCTTTAACGGATGCTTTTGAAATATCCTCGGTATTCACTGGCCCGACAAAATTTCCAATGATCATCTTTGGCAATGCTGTCATGAAATCCCAATCGACCAACAGAAAAAAAATGCCGCAAATGCAGCTGGATAGGCTACACACTCCGGAGGGATCCCAACCATATACCTACCGAGGCAAGCCCAAGACTGGAACCCTCAAGGAAAACGCAAACGTGGCCGTCCAAAGCAATCCTGGCGGCGGACTGTCATTGACGAAGCGAAAGACATCGGAAAGACCTGTAGTGGAATTAAGAGAGATGCTCAGGACCGGTCGGGATGAAAATGCACTGTGGATGCCCTCTGCCCCAGCTAGGGGATACAGGAACTGAAATGAATGAATGAAATGATATTTTTATAAAAAAAAAGGTGCCCGCTTAATTTCTTGCGTCCGTTCTTTTCAGGTCTGAGGCATACCTTTTGGAATGGGTGGTAGTTTTTGACTTTCAATAAGTGATATTATATCCTATTTTGAATGAAAATATTTGAATTAGAATTTGATATTTTGCTGCAACATTTTTGAAATTGCATATATAAGAAGCTCGCACGGGAATTTCCAACAGCTGCTCTTTGTTTTCATATCAAAGAGCAACCTCCGGGCCATAACTTCTGATGGAGCTACGTGACGCGAGATTTGAGCTCTGTATTTATCTTTCATATGACTCTTGTCTCTCGTGCGCTGTGTACTGTCGATCTTTTACAGTAACGACATGTTTTAAGCTTTCTTAAAAGTCACTTGCGTAGATGTGTGATAGTGTCATTAACGTGTGTTGGATGTAAGCTTAGATCATTTATACGTCTAGCACAGTCTGTGCAACATGTGAAAAATTGAAAAAAATTGAGGCTGACAGTTAACCTCTATTTTGAGCAATGCACGCAGACTAACACAAAGTGACATACAAATCGCCAGTGTAAGACGTAGCTTGTCACGCATAAAGTCATAAACCTGGCCTGTTTTCATCGGTAGTCTAGCAGCAAGAGGCTCTATGTAGACGTTAAACTATCTACGGATGTAAACCTGAAATTCTTATACTATTAAACGAGAAATTCTTGCTAATAAATGTTTCATGAAATGAGATTTAATTTCAAAAAGTTGTGTAACAGATATTATGATAATAATATGTTTAAGTAAAATAATTTTAAATGGATTAAAACGCCTGTATTTCACGTGTCTGAACTAGTCACTGTATTTTTATTAAAGTTACATTTTTTTATTATTTTATTAAACATGTCCCTCCGAAAACGTGCTCTAGAAAGTTCTTGAAACGTCGATAATTATAAATAAATGCAACTTTTAACCAAAACCTAATATGTAAAAAACACTTACAATTACACGCGTTTTAATCCTTTATAAATGTGTAACACTCGCCGTAATGAAAGAAAAATACTATGATATAATTTACAATAATTGTTTAAATTGATAGTTAGTTTTAGATTTAATAATATGTTATATACATAAAAAGTTAATCTTTTTACTTACAAATATAAGCACTGTTGAAAATATTATTATCGCTATTAATAATTATAAAAAGCTAAAGTTTTTACTTTTACTTTAAATTTAAATTAATTAATAGCTTTAATATTTTTTTCAATAGTGCTAATATTAGCAGAGTATTATATACCTAATATATGCGTGTGTCATTATACCTACTGCTAAAATATATAATGTCGTATTTTTGGATAAAAACGATAATTAAGCAATATAGTTTCACTTGTATAGGTACAGGAAATATATTCCAAATACGAAGTGAATTCCTTCTTTACATATTCGGAGCAAATATACGAAAAACCTTGATTCTGCCAACGAGTTTAGTGTAAAATTGTTGCCGGTAATATTGCGAGCACACAGTAAATATCCGGTACCCGGGTCGCATGAGCAATGTCGTGTTTTACAAGTGCAACATGTGTCGGCCGGATTTATTATTTAATATAAGAAGGGAAAATGGGAATTGAGTTACAGAGATACCTATGATAAAAGAGGCGCGCTTGGACACAGTGACTTTTGCTCGCAACATTGTTTGGACAGGAGAAGAATTGTTATTAGCAATTATTGTACCTAAGTTGTTTGAGGCGTTATATTGCAGATTTCCATTGTAATGTAGGATACAATAGGCTTCTAATTATGATATAACTATAATAAAACTGTAGTGTCTGTTGTAGTGGCTATTTATTCTGAAAACTGTATGTGATAAAGCTACTGTGGCTGAAAACAAAAGAAAATTTAAAAAATAAATGGCAGTCTGTTTTTTTGTACATCTCTGGTACCACTGGACAGACTTTCATGAAACTTTCACGAATGCCTTCAGCCTAGCGTGGCGTAACATTTAAGCAATTCGCATTTCATCGAAATTGGTGCTCAAAGAAAAAAAAATGATTTTTTTGCAAAAAAAATTAGCACTCATACAAATGCAGCCTTTTTTTTATAAAAATAAGGGACAAGAAGAGCATGTCATTCAGCTGATGGTAAATGATACGCCCTGCCCATTACAATGCAGTGCCGCTCAGGATTCTTGAAAAACCCAATTCTGAGGGGCACTACAACTGCGCTCGTGACCTTAAGACATAAGATGTTAAGTTTCATTTGCAAAGTAATTTCACTTGCTACGGCGCCCTTCAGACCGAAACACAATAATGCTTACACATTACTGCTTAGCGCCAGAAATAGGCACCGTTGTGGTTCCCTTAACCTAACCAGCATCCTGTGAAAACGAGCCTCCCACTGGTAAAAAACTGATATACCTTCCTTAAAGGACGGCAACGCTCCTGTGATTCCTCTGGTGTTGAAAGAGAATGTGGGCGGCGGTGATCACTTAACATCAGGTGACCCGTACGCTCGTTTGTCCTCCTCTTCCATAAATATATATATTTTCATAATACCGCCAAAGTAAGAATTATTTTCTTACATTGATCGATGCGTTTTACTGTGAACTCTTGTATCTTTAAACGAGCAATGTATATATATAATAATCTGAACCTCGGAAACGGCTCTAACGATTTTCATACAAATATATAGGGGGCGAGAAATCGATTTAGCTAGGTTTCAATTTAAAAAATGTAGTTTTATCCGTGTTTTAATTAGAAACAGCTACAGTAACATCAGAATACAATAGTAATTCGCCATTATATACAAGACTATAATAGCTCAGATGGGACATTGGGTAATCCGGAAAGCAGAAGACCCCGGTTCGAATCCAGATGTCCTATTTTATTTTTCTTTTTTGTTCAAGTTTTGTACATTCTTAAAAACCCGAGCAAGGCTCGGTCGTCCGTATTATATATTAAGTACCACTAGTACTACTTTCTTTTTAAAGACATATATTTTTCTTTCACAGAACGGAAACTCTTTGTGGGTATGCTGAACAAGAAACTGTCGGAGAACGACGTGAGGGCCCTATTCGCTGGACACGGTGCCATTGAGGAATGTACGGTGCTAAGGGACGCCCAGGGTCAAAGCAAGGGCTGTGCATTCGTCACCTTCGTGTCTAAGCAGGCGGCTATCGCTGCGATAAAGGTAAGATCATTATCAGAGTGAGCCAAAACTTATTGTACTGCGATATTGTTGGCCAGTGGGAGGCTCCTTAGCATGTCGGCTATAATATGTGTACCACAACGGCTCCATTTTCTGCCGTGAAGCAGTACCTAATGTGTAAGCATTATTGTGTTTCGGTCTGAAGCTAGTGAAATTACTCGGCAAATGAGACTTAACATTTTATGTCTTAAGGTAACGAGCTCAATTGTAGTGCCGTATTTATATTTTTCTTGGCCACGCTTCACTTTGTCTAATCTTTAAAGAATAATTACCCACTCACTACTTTTTAGTGTAAACAACCTCTTCTTTATGAATACAATGTTGGATAACATTTTCAAAACTATCTTTACAGAAATGTGTATTTTCAATTTTAAATAAACGAACATTAGATTATTACATAAGTATATTATTCGAAGTTTAATGATTTGAAAACAGTTAACTACTTAATTACATTTATATCTAGTTATAATTTCTGCATTACGCCAAATTCTTCAGCATTGAATCATATCTTCATAAAAGGGGTATAGATATTGTTTCCTTTTACTCTTTAAAACTTTACTATCACCATAATAACTTACTTTTCATAAACCGCCAACAGTTTGGTAGTAAAAATACAAATACTAAACACGATATAATATCGTATTATTTGATATTTTTGTTTTCGCAATGAATTTCTAACGGGGTCGAGGTTTCAAAAAAACTGATAAAAGTCGAATGGAATCTATGAACGAGATTCGGGCATAATATTTATTATAAAATATTTTTGGCAGCTAACGCAAAAATAAACAACCAAGAGGATTTATTGCAATATACTTCCGCATAGGGGCCTGACTTCTGTTGAACCTAGGTAATAATAAAAGATTGCGTTTAATGTACTGAAACTCTCTGGTATAGCATTTTAAATAAAATTTGTTTATTTCTTAATCAAAAAAGTACTTAAAAACTAGGGGCAGGTGTCTCCCATTAAGCTTATCGCCTGTGGTGGAAGGACCGCTGTTTAATCTTTATTTAAGACAACCAAAATTAACTGACAAAAAGGACATGTTTCAAAGAAGGGGGGTAGTAGGATATGAAATGATTTCAGAAGCGAAATTTGTGTTTATAATGTGCGTTTGTAAATATATAGCATACTCAACTAGCGACTCAGGAACTGTTCTACTAGACTTTTACATTCATATATGTTTTTGTATAGATTAATTGAAATTCTTTATATGATACAATATATAATTTGGCAGAGCGCTTAATAAACTGTCCATCAGCAAAGGTTGTGTTAGGAGCTCTTGCCACAATGTCTTTTCTCCTTTTTTTACAGGATTTTAGGATCATATGCAAGGGATTTATGCTTTTTTACAATAGTGTTTGTAATATATAATTTTCTAATTGTAAGTATTTTTGTTTCTTTATATAAGCTATCCTTGGGACATCTGCACTTTTTAAAGTACATTGTTTTAGTAAGATTACGTTGTGTTCGTTCAAGTTCAAGGAATTTTGTTTTAGTGGCCCCACCCCGGATCGTTATACAGTAGGTTAGTACAGATTCCAGCAACGCTGTATAGATCTCTTTCAGGAGATCTTTATCTTCCAATTTTGGGCCAGCCGTCACTCTAGGTACTACGTATCTTAATGATTTAAAAATCCAAGTTAGTTTTCTCACCCACTGCATTATGTACTCTATTTGTAAGTCGCTGACCCAATATGACACCGAGATATCTAGTTTGAACTTGCTGAATGTATGGGCAGTTACAATGTACGGTACTTATCTTGTAACGCAGTTATGAATTTGGAGTGTGAAGTCTTTAGCAGGTTGGGCATCATTATATAAACTGTAGCACATGTAGTTGGTCTTATCTGCCTGAAGAGTATTTTTGTTACGTCACTTTGCATATATTGTAATTGAAATAATTAGTCAATTAAATTGAAAATAAGAACTTGTAATACCATTCTGTTTTAGAGTTTCTTGGTCGTTCAACTCTAAGGAAATCTGCCTTCCAAAACGAGCTGTATGAAAAAATGACATATTTCAAGTGTAATGCAATTTACCTATGAAATAAAATATTATTGATTTGATGTGATTTAAGACCGACTCGTATTCGCTGGTGCAGTTAAATAATTTTACTTTATGTTCACGTTGCGAAAGATACTGACTGAATGGTGTAGTTGCGTTCCTCTAATACCAATAGCTTCTAGTTTTAGTATAACTTTACGATTTTAATAAACAAATATTTTTAAACAAAAATTATATTGAATATAAGAAAAAACTCATTGAAAAAACGAGTGTGCGTTAGACCACATCACTAAAGTAAAAAAATATATTTATTTCTAAAATTATTCAAGAGCGAAATGAAATTACAGAATAATCAAGAAATCACCCTAGCCTTCGATCGTAACGCTCTCGTCAAGTATTCATGCTTACTCTCCTATTCAAGTATGCATAAAGAAGTTTTACTTCAAAAGGTGTAGTTTTGTAAGATTCGTTGTGTGAAGGTCCTATTCTAGAATCCACATAATAAGCCTCAAGTTGTAATTATCAAATCCTATTTGGCAAAATGGAAACTGATTACGTAATGGTATTTATATTTAAATTTAATTGAAACCTTTTCGTTACAGACCCTGCACCATAGTCAAACAATGGAAGGATGTTCAGCGCCGTTGGTAGTGAAATTCGCAGACACACAAAAGGAGAAAGAGCAGAAGAAGCTACAAGCGATGCAGGCAAACCTCTGGGGTCTGACTACGCCGGTAGCACCCACGTACTTGGCGTCCGAGGCTGCGCTATCTCCGGCGACGCAACTGCAGCTGTTGCAACAACTGCAGGCGGTTGGATTACAACAGCAGCTACTTCAGGGACAGGGTTCCACGTTGTTACAAGGTTAGTTCTTTTTAGACAAAATCATAAAGGAACGAAAAATTGAGGCTTTACAAGATCAGATGCCCACGTCATATTAAAAGGAACTTTAACAGAGCCCATATAATTTGAGCCGTAATGCATCACAAAACTACCTAAAGCTTAATGCAATACAGCCTTGAACAAATCGCACTGCACCGATCAATCTGAGATAAGTCTCATTTATAAGGTGAATTAAAATGCCGAAACATCTGATGAGTCTGTTATTACAACCACACCCTTCACACCAGAGCACATACGTAGACATTTACAGGGTACACCACTACTTTGCAGCTGAACTACGGTGTGGATATGTGTGTTGCCTCAAATATATGCCTTTTCAGGATCAACCTGAATTACGGCGAATTGTTGGCGTACTCATCCAACTAGAGGATTTAGAACATTTAGTCCAAATCATGACTACAAACGGTTGCACTCTACATTTTACATTGTAAGCTTCTGTCTTCTACCATTCACAATAATCCACGCACAATGAACTCAGCATGTTGATAGTGGAAAGTAATTTCATAAGCGATGATGATTATGAGAATCGGCTGTCATGAGGCATAATTAAATTCATGACACACAAGGCCAAACAAATCGTGATAGCGCGTTCATTTTCAATTATTTTAACCGAAAAGTTAAACATTTACTGACTGAAATTGGGAACAATCAGCGATTAAGCCTAATTATGTATTCAGTTTGTTGAAGTTTGATTATACTCGTTTACGTGGAGGGACCGACTTTTGCTTTCTTATTTGACATTTTCTTCTATAAATTATTTATGATTAGCATTTTTGAGCGTATATTTAAAACCCCTATTTTATGTTGCGATTACATTTTGTTCAACCTTTGGAATTCCCTTTTCGTTTATCCCTTCATTTTATAATTTGCTTCTGATGTCCTCTAAGTAGACCTGTCTCCTCCTGTAGGTATAAACTATCAGGATATCGCTTTCAATGGCGCAGGGCTGAGTGGAGGGGCTGTAAGTGGGGTTCCAGGAGTAACGACTGCTGATCAGCTGGGCGGGCTTCTGGCACCTGTGTCTGTACAGAACCTGGCAGCACTGGCAGCTATCACTCAGCCGGTTGTGACACAGTCGACGCAAATGGCACCGGCATCAGCGCCTCAACCGAATGCACCGCAGTTATGTGAGTATTTATTATTACATTCACAATAATTGACAAGATTATTTTTGGAGTGAGCTTGCGTAATTTCAAAACATACGTGAAATGTGAGGAAAAGGGAATGAGTTAATAATGAACGGACGAAAAGATAAGGAGAACAAGAGTTCGCCACTCTACATAAACATCTGATTGAATGAATTAGGATGTTTTGAGAATTTTCGAACTACAAATTGTACGATTATTTATTCATACTCGTAGAATTTATAGTTCAAAACTGTGTCAGGCAAGAAGCAATTATGCCCTATCACTCCGCAATCCGATGCGGCTTCCGAGCTAAAGTCTCAGTCTTTACTGACTGCCTAAAATTGTGTAAATTTATTAAATCTAATGCTGTTCCGCATAGCACAATTGATCCATGTTGTGTGCAAACTGCAAACAGCCTTTAAAATATTAATATTTTGATAAAATATTATATCAAATATTATTTCCTAATGTCCATCCACCTATATGGCTATTTGTAGCAATACATACCTATGTTATACAATATTATGATTTTAAGTGAATGGAAATAAGCTTACGTATACGAAATTTTAAATAAAAACGCTTAATAACGAAAAAATGTCAATTACTTTCAGAAAATCCTTAAAGCGTAAATAGGGACCTCGATAAAATACAGAAAGTATCAATCTGCCAGATTTAATTGACGTTTTTTGCTTCGTCCGTCGGGTTCCCTTCCGTACCCGAACTTCGTGGAACAATTACGTAACCATAAATTCATCCCTAATTGCTCGACCTGCCCAATCCCTTAATTGGAATATAGCCTCGTAAGATATTCACGAAACAGTATAAATTCTCTTTTCGCCCGCAAAACTTTCCTCTTTCAGATGCGCCTTTATTACGTTGAGAGTATAAAAAGGTTTACTAATGAAACTTTTTCACACTTCAGGTCTTCTCGGAAAGACTAACATCACAGGTAACGCAACGTCAGGATACAAAATATTGTGTGTTGCTGTGGAATGATTTTTTTGTTTTTTATTCATAGATGATGTTATAAATGAGAAAGCGTATGTTGTTTACCTCTCTCCAAAAAATACTTTAATATAATTTCGTAAACAAGACCCAAATATGGGGATGACGCATTGTAAAAATATAGTAAGTACTTAGTAGTATATTTGCCTACAACACTACAGTGGCAATACTGACTCTCACTTGTTTTTTGGGCATTATTCTGATTCAATGATAATCGAAAAACATTGTATATTACATTTCTCATTTATTGCACAACTTGTGCCTTGGCTTGGATTGATTTTTGTGAATAGGTAGGTACCTTCATAACTTAGTCGCGTAGTCTTCATTCCTTTTTATTGTCTTTTTTTAAATTCGCTTTTATATACTTGCATATTTCTACGAAAATAATGCCTGTAATATTATGTGTAGTATAATATATAGTTATAATCTTCAATGAAAGTGGTTTATTTGGCACTTATACTATGCAAAGAGATTTTGAAAAATATGTTCAATTTTCGATTGTATTCAATAGTAATATTTTTATTATGTTTACCATCAATATATTGTTTGATGTAAATTTACCTCCTTGTCTTACCATCTTGTCTTCCTGCTGAGATATTATATGACATAGAGCCAAAGTTACAGAATTTAGGACCACTTCAGAAAAAAATTGCAAACATGTTTTTATGAAAAGTGGCAAGCTATGTATTAAAAGTTTTAATACGCAGAGACTTTTAGCCAAATAAAACGTTGGGTGTTATTATATCAAGTTAAATAAAGTTTTTTACTTTTTCAAAGTATTTTCACAAGTATGCTGTAAGTATTTGCGAACATAATAATATTATGTATAAATTATCTGACATCTGTAAACAAGAATAGTAATAAAGAGATAATTTATTATAATTATTAGTTAAACCCCAGATAACCTAAACTAAATGATATAAACTAATAAAATGAACTTAGATATCTATGAGTTAAATGCATTGTAACGTTCCTGGTGTGTGAAGTTTTCAATAGGTAGGAATAGAAACTAGCAAACCACTTTATCGAAGGCTAAATGTTGATCTTACCTCTAGGTATCATTAGTACTCACTCTAGAATTTTGTGTCGCAGCAGCACACTCGTGGTATAACGTTGTAATTAAAGATTTTGAATTCAATAAACTCCCACACAACGTTATTTTTTACAAAGAATTTCAGGATTGTTTCCATACTTATATCATTCCCTAGAATGATGACTTGATGTCGATTTTTACCAGAATTCGTGCATCACATGATGTGAGGTGCCGATACATGGGCTTTTCTGTATCAATAAATACATTTCAAATGTTATATTTGTTGATGAGCTGTTATTAACTATTATTTAACTGCAGCTTGTGCATGATAGCGCTTATTTTTTTTATTTTTTGATAAATTACGATCGTGAATAACAATTTATTGATTGCTATTATATGGATTCATTGTGTATTGTTTTGTTTTGCGAGTATGTCATTGTTTCATATTGACTAACCATATTTGTTATTGAATTGTTTAAAATAACTCTTTTGTTTTGTGTCTCTTCGTTTATTTGTTGCGTTATCTAGTTTGGCAATATAACAAGTGTTAATAAAACTGTTTGTTTATTGTCTTGCAAGATTCATGACTCATTTTAAGACGCAAGACTAAACTTTCATCGTTAACTACTAATTTTTTCATCATTTTCTTTTTATCACCCAAAGTTTTTAAAAATACCTATGGATACAGAGGTAGTTAACTTGTTAATGCGCTATATTTAGCGCATTTAGCTAAAGCTTACGTGTACCTAGGTAGCAACCGAGTTTTTTTAGTTGTTAATAGTAACACCTAAGAAATAATTTCTAGATTGTTACTACTAAGCATTACCAATCGAGAAAATAATACAAAATAGCGAATTGTATAGGCATCATTTTCATAATTTCAGTAATACAGTCAAGTACCCAATTATAGTCACATCACAACCGACGAAAATTTCTCGATCGGGATTCTAGAATAGAAGAATGAGGATGTGTATCAGAAAGAATGGATAAATAATTTCTTTTCTCTACTGACTCATATAAAAAGAGCCATATATTCTTCATACTGTTAATAATGTTGCCTGCATGAAAGTGATTAGAAAAATATTTTTTATAAGTCATTTACATGTTTCTCTGATTAATTGAATTTTCAATATTGTTTATATTTGTTATTTTAACGGTTTTTATAGGGTCCACGGCAGAACCGTTGAGTTCTGCATACGCGGCGCAGTTCGGTACGGCGTTTGCGGCCGCGCCGCTCGGCTCGGTGCTCGGATCGGCAGCCGCGGCGGCCGCCGGCAAACAAGTTGAAGGTCTGTTTCAGTGATTATTAATATTAACATATTATAATGTCTTGATTAAATATCCATTACAGTAAGCTACTTTCCCTATTAAAAATTTGCCCACGCTTTTACTAGTTTGAGGCTTTCGTATCCCAAGGGTAGCCTAACTACTAAGATTGTCTGTCAGTGGAATGGCTCTCATAAGTCATAAGCCGCAGTAATTAGCTGGAACTTAACCGAGTGTTAATCACCTGGTATCGCCGCTATAAAAACAAACAATAGAATCAAGATTGCATGCTCCAAAATGGCCACCAAGCAAACATTTACCCCTGCCCATTACAATGCTCAAAATTCTTGAAAAATCCAAAAATTCTGAGCGGCACTAAATTTGCGCTCGTCACTTTACAAGACGAATGATGTGTCTCATTTGCCAGTAACTTCACTAGCTAAGGCGCTTTCAGTCCGAAACACAATAATGCTGCTGCTAATTACTGCTTCATTACAGAAAAAGGCACCGTTTTGGTACCCAAAATCTAGCTTGCTAGCTAGTTTCCTGTACAAAGAATTCTCCAACTGGTAAATGCCCTTAATGGTCTCTTAAGACACCCTTGGGCCCGAGACTTCCCGATTCTTTTTATACCCCGGGGAGTACAAGGCATAGCCAAAAAGCAACCAAAACCCAGTTTGCTGACGATTGCAATAGTGGAAACGTCTATATTTTTTTAATTTTCATATTTCAGGTCCCGAGGGCGGCAATCTGTTCATATACCATTTGCCGCAAGAATTCACCGACACAGACCTCGCCTCGACCTTCCTTCCGTTCGGCCACGTTATATCGGCCAAAGTGTTCATAGACAAGCAGACGAACCTATCAAAGTGCTTCGGCTTTGTGTCCTACGACAACGCGGCGTCTGCACAGGCCGCAATACAAGCCATGAACGGTTTCCAAATAGGTACAAAGAGACTTAAAGTTCAATTAAAACGCTCGAAGGAGCTATCCAGACCGTATTAGTAGTTTCCAGAACAATGTTCCTAGTGAAATAAAAAAAAACACACACACTAAGCAAGGTTGTTTTTGAACGTTCGTTGTGATGTTTTCGGTGCACTTGAACAGATAGTTGGTAAGCTACGAAGACGAGTCCACGTGCACAGTTGTTAACTAATAAGTATCGTTAGTATAAGGTTTGTGTCAAAGGATTTATCGTTTCCCAAAGTATTCCCAAAATTCATTTATTTCTTTATAGTTACTTTTAAAAATTTACTGATAGATAAGCATTATTTGCGTTCATGCGAACACCTAGACGCCAAAGTTTTTTTTCATTGCGTTAGTGTCATATTACTGTAGTCAAATATTGTCGTCCAAAGTTCACCGACTACCAAATTACTTATAAGTATTGATGTTTTATTTACTACTTAGACGTTATGCGGGATATTTTGTATCTTGTTTTTTTTTTACATGTTACCTACCGCTTTGAATCGACGTGGCCATGTTCAAAAGCAGATTTAGTGTTCGTTGTTTTAAAATTATAAGATTTTAGTGTAACATAAGATGATCTCAAAGTGATCAATGTATTTATTGTTTACCTTGTTGTTTGTACTTAACATTGACGTGATTCGTTTCCTTATTTATTGTGTCTGTATTTTGTTGGCTTTTGGATACGAGGTATTGTTCTAGAATTGAGAAGCATCAGCGTAGGTACCTTTCTCGTGATTAAATAATTGAGTTTTACAGCGTTCGGCTTGAGTATGTGATGCATTGTCATTATTTTTTCGTAATTTTTAAGTTCTTCTAAAATTGTGCCAAATTTTATTTTGTCAAAATTTAACGGTCTTACAAATAAGCATGACATTTAGCTTATAATTGGTTTATTCGGACGTATCACGTCCGACGTTTCCCGCGTTTATTTGCAGGACTGCTTGTCATTTGGAAAACTTCATAATTATCATTGTATTGACAGTGTTGTCAGCGTAAAACGTCAATATTTTGCATATTCTTGGTCTATTATCAGGCATAAATTTATACCAAGTTTATTTGTAAGGCCGTAAATGTTTAGGTAAGTACTTTACCTGTTTCCAAAAGCTGACCCAAAGCAGTGTTGTAAAATATTGATAAAGACATTTCTGTGTTCAGACCAAATAATTTTAGATCCTGTGCTCTTAAATAAATTAATGAAATAAGTAACATCATTTCATCAACAAATTTTCGTATTAACAAAAACATCGAACGCTGATTTATTAGTCAAAGATTATTAGAGTTAAGTACGTATTTAATATATTATTGTATTGTTTAAGTTTCATATTCATAGATAATTTGCTTCTATTCGTATGGCCACAATTGACCCAAGCTCATCGTGCTCAAGTCAATGTGCTGACAAAATGCTTTATTTAAGACATTTTAAAGACCAAAATAGGTCTTAGTTTTTCGCAAAATCATCTTAAGGAAGATTAATTATTGTTATAGTAAATTCTTCTTGTGTTAATTAAGTAAAATAAAAATTACATTATTTGCATTTTAATTAGGTATATCTTCACAAGTATTTAGCTTTGTGCCAATTTTTTCTTGATAAATTAATTGTTAGGAGTGTTGTGACCAGGCGTTGGCGTGTAACATCGGACAAGTTTTATGTAAATTTAGTCATTTTTAAGTCTCTAAAGACAATATTAAATTAAGTTCCCATTATATTGTAAATGCAATGGATACATTATGGGCATGTTAATAGGAACAACGTTTGGGTTGACTTAAATCATGATTAAGGGCATAGCATACAATATGCTAAGCACATGGGGTTGTTTTTTACATAATATGGCTTAAAATTATCGCCTGTTTCATTTTAAGGGCTACAGATTCACATTGTTCATTGGATATGTTTGACTACTATCAAATGATTCTTTAAATAGATATACTTTTTTTTAAGAAGTAGTTAGATACTGTAATATTTACTTGTATTGAAAACCAGCGACCTCAAAGCAGAATGTAACAAGAGTACTAAATATTATATTTTGTTCAAAAATTTGAGTGATGACAATTATATTAATTATCAAAACGATTTCGTGCGTAATCCGCAACAAGAGTATTTAACGTCCACAAAATGAAACCTGTCACTTGTCAGAGTACTTCAATTGCAATGTATAGATATTTAATTACATTGGTTATAGTATTATGTCATCACTCAGAGAATAATACAATTATTGCAATATTTAACTAGAGTTAGCATTTGTAGCTTTCGCTTCTGGAAACAAATTGTGTTAATCCTTATGAATGTTTCAAGTCGCGAGAAATTATTTTCATATTACTTGAGGACACGACCGCTGTGCAGTCTGATTATAGGTGTGATTTAGATATAAATAAAATGTGAAAAAAAATTTTCATCTTATAAAAAGTTATTTAGGTGTCGCGGATTTCAATGTTGTTGTACCTTATATGTAAAAACTCCTGTAAGATATCTTAAACTTTGTACAAATGATCAAGATATGGTTGTACGGAAAGTATATTTGTTTGGACAAACTGAACTGAGATGGGCCCACTGCTTTTCATGACAAACCATCAGATTCAGTGTGTTATTACTACAGTATAAAAAAAATATAGCGATTTGTCCTAAGACCAGACGAAGTCGCATGCAACCTATGTTTTTATATGTATTTATATATATCAACCAATGATATTCTATACATATATCACTTCATATAAAAACAAAGCCGGAATAAGCTTCCACTACTGCATCTGTATATAGCCGCATTTACTCCATTTGTATTCACTTCAGATTTGAATCGGACAGTGACAGTTGACACACAACTAATGAGAAGTGTGCATAAATTGTCTTTTAGCACACTTGTGCCGTTCCGCTATCAGACAGCGAATGATATGTCCTTATGTATGTGTATAGAATGTCATTGATATCAACGCTTAATGCTTGATTTGATTAGAATGAAAACACACATAGTGTCAATGCGCCAGCTCCTTTGAAGCATGTCAGTCATTTTAAATTATAGTTTTATTCTTATCTCTGTTAAACGTTGATTTGACAAAATTTCTTCTTCAGTTTGTGATAAGTACTAAAGTAATATATAACCACATTTAATTTTGCAATATTGGAATAGCGAATTGTGGTCAGTAAATTGCGGTTGTATGATAAGACAAATGAACATGAGGTCGAACTAATTTCAGAGGAATAAGGCTTATTCATGTCAATTTCACCGTAAGATTCGTAATTTGCCATAAAACTGTTAAACCTATCCGAAAAATATCATAATATTATGTTTAAGTTACCAATATTTGTCGGTAGATGGTAGCATGACAGTCTGTTATTTTTAGTAAAAAAAATATATTTTACTTACATTTTACTTTAGCGTGTTTTGGATTTGGAAGCTTTTTCATTTTTTTTGGCTATCCTGAATAATTTTAACTTTCCGCTGAAATGTGATAAAGTGTAGAGCTTATTTTGAAACTAGAATTCAATTTTTCATCAATAATTATTATTGTACTAACATTATACTCTCAATTTAGGTATCTTTACACGTTTTATCTTTATCTATATAAAATTAGCAAAGATACATTCAATACGTAATTATATGTGTCTTTTATAGTACCTATCGTCTACCGACAGCAATTTTATTATTTGTAAAGTTTAGCCAAGTTCTAATCGGAAACTTAGTTCCACTCAACAGAATTTGTAATTCACTCTCATATTACCAATAGAATGGAATAAATGTGATGAAACTCCTAAGATAACATAGGTAATATAATTGTATAGAAGAAGTGTGTACGCAGTCACGGTACCTACCAAACCATATCTTTAAACAGACTCTAAAATTATTTTTACACTATATCATGGCACCATTTCTATTAGATATACAATTGGTATGAAAATTTATAAAAGAACTGTTTTATACAACACCCATTTTGTTGAATGTAAATAAATGTCAAGTTGAAAAATGTTGGTGGTTTATTTTTACCTGGATACAAACATAAGGCGAGTTACCGGAAAGGGTGGCTTAAAAATAAAACGTCCGATAATATTATAGTTAATCGACCGAATACATAGTTAAGAAATAAGTAGTTTGTCAATTCTTGATATGTAACACTTAATGTTTCATGCCGGGTTGCCGCCGTATTTTCCAGTCTTGGTCCTAATTTTAACAATTATTCTTTAACGAGGTTAAAAATTTTCGCCTCGTACATTACAAATTGCTTTCGCAGTGTTTGTTGCGTCCGGGTCTTCAAAGTTCTATAAAGGCATAAATGACCTGCCCGTGAGATGGCAGATATACAGCTAGGGTAAATACTTCGATAAAATAAATATATTAGCTTCTGTACCTTTAAAATTACTTTGACTGAATTATATTACCAAATATAATTTGATTATAACGGTTGTTTTATCAATATTACTATGTAATATGTAAGATACGAGTATAACTGTTGTTATAATATAGACCAATGTTTTGCATTAAATCCAATATTTGCATTTGGAGAGGAAGAAAATACCTTTACATATTTAGACTACAAAACGGGGCCCATGTGTTGGACTTGCCGACTACGAAGACTACGCAACAACAGTCGCAGGGCGTCTCTTAAAGCGACTCGAACCTTGGACCGGCTGTGTGCTCAGAGGTAGGAGAGATCTTCTTTCCTACCCCTCAGCACACAGCTGTATATTTTTAAAACAGTAGCCATACTTGCATCAGTACAATCATTCACAAATATCAATGTTAATAAATCCCTATAGTTTCATCAGTGGAAACCGTGGCCGTGCGAGCCCTTATTACACAAGATCCCACCAGCCAAGTATGCTGACTATAAACTGTAGACGAGTCGGAAATAATTTATTTATTTAAACTTATTCAAATAACTTATATGTATTTATAAGGGTACCTATTTACATTTACAAAATTTATACTCGTTACACCTGACAGTTATAATAAAATATACGTAATTGCATCTGTCTGTGTGTTAAAGGCATGGGTGGTTCAACCAAACTCTCAGCATGCTGCCCCCGGCTCGATCCACGCCCTTGAAGTATCCGATATGTTTTCTATTTTCGAATTTATCCGTACGTTTCTTCAACGATTTATCGTCGCTCGGCAACGCTTTTGTAATTTCTCTGTTGTTACAAGAAAATACGGGCCGCAGTGGGTCATACAATGGTGGTACGTACCAGATTAGTACTGCTATGCTTTTCCATATAAAATTACTTTCCCTGCACCTGTACCGGGGTTATTTACCTCTTGGTTTTTCTATTAGAACTTCATCCCTTAAAAATAACAGCTTACGATTGAATATGATTCTGTTAGCCCCATGGTCTTTTGTCAAAAGAAATAATACACTCGCCGTATACATAATATGTAATGTTTCTGCAGCGTATGCACTCGTTTCATCCCAGGCTATTTCAGAAGTAAGCATTACGCTGATAACGACATCAGGTGTAATTCTTGCACCTAGTGCCTTCGCCCATTTGTCCCGAGCGGTTATGTATCGATGGCAGTTAAAGAATACATGATCTGCATCTACGATTGCGTCTGTGCAGTTTGGGCAATCTGGAGATTCCTCATGTGGAGAGTACTGTCTATAACATACGTGGCCAGAGAGGGTCAGGTAGTAGTGAATCTCCCCTTGCTTGTGGTTAACCCATGGCGCGATGTCGAGTATCAGCTGGTACTTGAAGTAGGTACTCTATTCTTGCAAATTCCTCTGTCTTTGTTTGTTTTTAAGTTCTGCTGGCATCATTGAATTTTCCGTCTTCCTGTGATAGAACATTGCTCTACGTTCTAAGCCAGTATGTCTGAGGGTAGGGTTCCAAATATGACAAAGGCAGCCTTGCCCGAGACAGTATAGTAAGCGCTCGCTATAGGGAGAGCACCGAGTCTGTGTACCACTGCGGACGCTTTGTCTCCAACAAACTCGGCATGCTTCTTGAAATTGAGTCGTGTGTCCATCAACAACGCGAGCTATCGTATGAAAGGTTGAGAGGTTGGATCTCGTGGTTTCCAACTTTTAACGATACTTTTCCATCATATTCCAGTAGGAACGCCAGTAGGCGTAGAGGACGGCTTCTGTTTTTTGCTCTGCGACTTTAAGGCCTTCTTAGTTCATCCATCTACGCACTACAGCTAAGGTGGCATCAAAGCTCCACTTAATTTACTCAATGTATTTGGATACGATGAAAATCGCCAAGTCATCTGCAAAGGCAACACTTTCTGTATGGACTGGAATATCCTGTAATAATAGCCCATCGTACCTACATGATATTCCAGAAGAGTGGGCCCAACACAAAACCTTGGGGGACGCTTCCTGTAATCTGATACTGGAATAGGGCAGACTCGGTCTCATATGCAAGGCGATTTATTGCGGCGAGACGGCTCATGATGACCTCTCCACGGGCTGAAATAAATGCATTTTTGATGTGTGGCCACAAGACAGTATATATCGGTTAACAGCATAGTGTGTAGATCGACCCTTACGGAAGCCATATTGGTTGTCTCCCAGTTGTGGCTCTGCTATGACGCCGATTCTTTCGAGGATGTTGCATTCTAATGTTTTCCCTATACCACCCAGCATGTACTGTGGGCGGTACGAGATGAGCATAAGTTGAAAAGGTCAATAAATAGTGCGGGTAAATAAATTAAAAGCACATTTAAGGGCTACGTGCCATCCTTAGATGCCATCAGGCCCAGGAGTCTTTTCATTACCAATGTTATGGCAAGCATTTATATTTGTCCTCTGTCCCTAACGGTATAGTCGATTGTCCTGTTTGCTTGTTAGTATAATGAACCTGTACAGTTTCTGTAGGGGGAAAAGTGTGGTTACAATGATGTTGAATAACTTGGGGCATTTCGAAATAGGGCGACGGCTGTCGTTTCAACTGTGACATTACAATTTTATAGGGTTTTCCCCACGGGTCCGCTTCGAGCTGCATCAGTAATTCGTCCCAAGACTTTCTCTTGCTCTCCTTGATTACTCTACTCAACAGTCTACGTACCTTATATTTATTATAATTTACGTATATATTATGTTGTATATGTATATACGTGTATGTTTGTATGTAAGTATATGTTTGTGTATGTATGGGGGTTTGTCTGTGTCTTTAAAGTGTCTTTGTGATTGGCTATGTCGTGTATATGTCCGTCAGTCTGTCCGTGTGCGAGTGTGAGTGGAGTGAAGACGATTACAGGACGAGAACTCGCGCCTCGTAGCACATACAACAATGAGTGTACTTTGTTTTCAAATTTTCGGATCGCTGGCCATCGTCCGAGTGTTGAGTGCCAGCGGTTTGCGGATTCGTGAAAAGTGAGAATAGACTGTGGCACACCAGACATGATGGGTCGGGGTAAGGAGAGATTGTTCTTTACGCGACCTTGGAAGCTGTGGTTAGTAAGGTAGGCCCGTATGGTGCGCACGAGCCTGATTGGCACTCCAAGTTGAAACAGCTTGAATACTAAGCCGTTGCGCCATATGACGAAGGCCTTCACGCCATCGGAAAACACTGCTGTGGTAGCGTGAAATTAGAGCCGTGTGAGGATGTAGTCAAAGAGTCGGTGAGCCTGTTGGGGACACGCGTGATAACCAACAATAGTAAGAAAATAGTCTTAATTGTAGGACAACTAATTAACATTATCAAACATAACTCTGGAATCGCGGTGGAGTTAAAACATCAGGCTAGTTCAATAAATATTTATTACTAATCATTCTTCTTCGTCTCCTTGCTGATATCCTCATGGTTCATTTGGATGAGCCCATTCTCATCGGCCAGCGGTAAAATCTTGCAAATAAGTGGAGACTCAACACCAAGGATGTAGTTACAAGTCCTCGGCTCGAGGAGATAGAGGGAGACCTGGGCTGGACTTGAAGAGTTCTCCAAGCACTTGAGTTTCACCTCAGTCTGTCGCGGTTTACCCGTTTCATCACACACGTCACCATTCGAATAGAAGTGTGATACAGACTTTCTTTCCTCTGTAAATAGTAATAAATTTGTTATTTTTAAAGTGATTCACATCTGGGATTAATTATACAAAATAAATTTGTAACCAAAATTTATGAAACCTGCGGGACTGGAACCCGCGACCTCTCTGGTTCCGTCCGTGCACTTTTACCAACTGAGCTAACCGTTCGAGTGACGCATGGTTCGTAAATCTCGGTACGTCTTGTTCAACTCTCAGGTTGTAATATAATACTTTTTGAAAACATAAAGAAGTGAAAAAGGTGAAAAAAAATAGTAATACACAGAAAATAAAAGAACTTTTTCAGAGGAACACTAAAAAAGAATATTGTGACAGATTCTTGTACCATTTCTCTTTCTCTCTGCGCCATTTGTTTCCAAAGTGGTAGTAGTGATTGAACTAACGCCAGTAAGCAAAGAAGTAAAAGACTTATAACTTCACTTTTTATTTCAGATACAACTTGACTGGTTAGACGTTAAAGCCCGCTCCACATTCACGCAAAATCCTCACCAATAATCATGAGTATAGATTTCGCTAATATATTTTGTCTTCACATAATTGTGTCACGAGACAGTATCGTGCGATGATTTGGAGAGTCAACATCTCCTGAGGATGCCTCCTGTAGTAGCGAAACGTCGAATCGATTAAGTCAAATATTAGCGGAATTTACACTAAAGAAAACCCACCAAATTTATTTTTAATTATATTAACTCCTACAGAAATCCTTTATCTTTTAAACGAACATAACCTAAAATGTAAAAACTAGGCAAGCAACTATTTTGTTTGATGATACCAATGATGCATTTTAAGTACAGATACACGATCGACCCATTTCTCTACATAATAACAATTGTAAATTCTAATACACAGAAATAAGTTTTCAATATTCAAAAGGCCACCAAATGTAGGCAGTACTCTCTCTCACTTATGTCGATAATTTGAATTAATATTTTTAAATTAAACAAAGATTCCCTTACATACATAGATAAACAAATAGTATAACAGAAAATGCCTCTCAGTTTCTTTTTTTATGACAATAAGACACGAGACGAGCAGGGTGTTCACCTGATGGTAATTGATACGTCCTGCCCATTACAATGTAGTGCCGCTCAGGACTTTTGAAAATCCAAAACTCTTAGAAGCAAAACAATTGCGCTAGTTAAGAGTGACAGCCCTACCCAAATTAGCTTTAGGTGCAATTCCACCTCAGCACTTTAAGTAGAACATTAGAGTGGGGAATATTTAGTTGTAAGCATAAAATAAGTATATATGGATTGTAATTAGTTAGTAGATAGATTATTGTATAATAGAGTTGCAATGTAATTTTTGAAATAAATATATTTTTTTTAAATAAACCTTGGCTCAACAACTTAATTGGAGCAGCCGGTAGGATCCCTGTAATTGTGAAAATTTTTTTTCTGTGTTGAAATCAAACTCTTTCGGCACGAAATTTTTTTTACAAAGTAAGTTTCAACGTTTAAACGGGGACCTCCGAACAAATAAATTTATTAAGTAGAGCCAAGGGTATCAGCAAGACATACAATAATACTGCAAGATCCATGGACGGAAGGACAGTACTGTGAGTAAAACTTTTCACCAATCCTGTCTATTTCCTGCCATTTTCTTTATTTATGTGTATTTTTTTGTGTTATTAGGGATTGGAAAACGCCTTGATAACGCTTGTTTAGTTTTAAATCAAAATTTTTAAAATTAAACTCTATTATAATTTTTTAATATAATTTTAAAATCATTTTATAGATTTTTTTTTGCATAATAATAACTTATAATTTCGTTTAAAATGGAAAATATTGTTAGAATACCAGTAGAACTAATTAACATTATTCCAATTTTCGATGGTGATGCAAGACTATTGTCCTTATTCTTAAAAAATTGTGAGTATATTCTTAATATGTATAGAGGAAGCCAGGTACAAAATGAATATTTATATCATGTGATTACCGGTAGATTAACGGGTAATGCCGCGAATTTAGTAGGTGAAAGAGACCAAATTAATTCCTGGGCAGATTTAAAAAGTCTATTAATTGAACATTTTGGGAACGCTAGGTCTGAGGATAGTTTAGCTGATGAATGAATTAGAATCAATAAAAATTAGCATAAATGAGAGTTATTTAGAATTCTGTCATAGAATTCAGCACTTACGTAGTATAATATTTTCAAAGATTAATGAACAAATAGAAGATGCTAACTTGAGGCAATGTAAACAAGCTATTTATGATAATATGTCACTTAATGTTTTTCTTTTTAATTTACCACCTTATTTAGTAAAAACTGTTCGTTTACGTAACGCTACTTCATTAGAAGATTCTCTAAAAATAGTATTGGACGAACAGAATTTTCAAAATTTATATAATTTAAAAAATAATTCGTTCAGAAATTCTGGTAATAATATATTTAACGGAAATTTCAATAATCAATCAAATTATCATAATCAAAATAGGTCAAACTATCATAATTATAATAATTCATATCAATCTATGGACAATTTAAACAATTTTAATCGTCATACGTTTAGCAACAAGTCGTCAATGCACCGAACAATTCAAATGCAGAATCAGCATCGTGCGGACAATGCTGCGCCTCATGTTACTGACGGTGGAACTAGGTCAAAGACTGATGTCACTATGCGAACGGTGAATTCTCGACGAATAAACTTTACAGAAAATGATAACAATTGTAATCAATTTAATAATGATAGTTACTCTTCTAACAATCAGTCGGAAAATTACTTCATACTGGCCTCTCCAATAGAGAATAAGTATATTAAAGAGACAGTTAATTTCACTGAAAATAATGGAATTTATGAAAAACATTTCAACTATAATTTAAATAAAATTTGTTTAGAGGATATGAATGAGGAAGAAAGAATTAGTACAGAAAAAATTTGTAGGGAATATAAGAAAGGATCGCAAAACTCTTACGCAGATGATTTATCGCGAATAAGGCTAAATGCTATGAATGACGATATAGAATCCATGTTAGTCAATGTTGATAATGATGATGTATATCTTAGGGACATTGTAAACGAATTAAATATGGAACTTCATAAAAATAATGATAAAATGAGCATTTCTGATTTAGAAGAAAATATAGAGCCAAATATTGTTGATAATCAGGATTCAGATGACGGGGTTACCGCAAATAGGGAAAATGATGGTATTCCAATAATAAATGAAGCCAGCAAAAACAAGGCAAATATTAGTTTTTCAATGGTTTAAAAATGAAATATTAGTTAATGATATATCTAATAATAAACAACGCATCTTAGAGGTACATTTACCAGCAAATAAAGATAATTTAGTAAAAGATTTCCTTAAAGAATATATTAATCCAAAAAATAAATATTTTATCTATTTTGAATGTCCACTTTTCAGACAAACGTTTTCTAAAGTTGTCATTAAACTATTTAAGAACGGTACTGTAAAGTTAGTAGAATGTACAGAAAGAATAGTTAACTTAACAGATTCAGAACAGGATCAAAGAGATATTGTGTTAAAATATCATGAAGGCAAAACATGTCATAAATAATAATGTATAAATGAAACTTTTCTTAAAATTAAATGGCACTATTGGTTTTGCAATATGAGAGAAACTATCACGGCTATTATAAATGCTTGTGAACACTGTAAGAAAATTAAAGTTAGAAATAAGAAACAGGGTAAAGAAGCCCCTGAGATTAAAATAGGTGATAAGATTATATTATATTTTTCATAAAAAAGATTTTTATGAAAAATACTAGAACTAGGAAATCAAAATTTTTGCCTAGATTCGAAAGCAAAAGTAATAGACAAACCCATTAGAAATATTATACCAGTAGAGTTAAATAAAAGAAAAACGAGAGTCTCAATTAAAAATATTAAGTGTCCACCCCACCACAGGGCAGGGTTAGTGTTGATAGCAATGAACCATGTAGTTCTAAACCTGGAACTTCTGGATATGAACAACAGTCCAGGTATAGAAGCATTGAAAGTGGGAACAGCAGTGATGAAGAGTAATCATTGGACAATATTTAAAAGCTTAGATTTAGGTAATTTAGCTTCGGAAATATATAAAAATAAGCAACAATTTAAAAGTTTAATCAATGTTTTAAATAAAGAAGAGTATTTTAAGAATGATTTATTAGGATTAGACGAGCAAACGTTAGAATTAATACATTTAACAGAGGATAGATTAAACCAAATTTTACCATACAAAAGGGTAAAAAGAGCTATTTTTAGTCCTTTAGGCTCTTTAGTTAAAGTTATTTCAGGCAATTTGGATGAGCAGGATGCTAAATATTACAATTTTGAAATAAGCAAATTAAAAAATGAAGAACATTCAGTGGAACAACGAGTCTCATTAATGCAAAAAGCTTTTACTAAATTTGTCAATGTTTCAGAAGGTCTCAATTCAAATATTGAACTTCTTAAGTCACAAAGCAACGGGTTAGCATCGGATATGCGAAGTAAAATTAGTTACAATATTCTATTAATGAATAAATTTTACAGTATTCTAAATAACTTTCTAACAATATTTGATATCATTCAAGAGGTAGAAACTGCTATAGCTTTTAGTAAACTACATACGTTGCATCATTCAATCATTAATTCAACAGAATTATTAGATATATTTACAAAAATAGAGAAGCATTTTAAATTAATTTATCCAGCTAGTATAGAAAATTTAATGAAGTTAGAACATAATCTTATAGTAAAGTCGTATTTTAATGGTGATAAGTTAATTTTTGTAGTAGAAATTCCTCTTATAGATAATTATATTATTAAATATATATTTTATAAAATAATTCCTATTCCCATTTTTGATTCCAAAACACATGAAACCCTTAAAATAATTCCTAAGTATCCATTCATAATGGTGAATCGTTTGAAGTTCAGACCTGTCGTAAAACCATGCGAGGAAATAGAAGACTCCAAATATCTATGCATGGAAGATAATATGTTTCCATATCCTGAGGAAACTTGTATAGAAGAAATTATGATGCTAAAGAAATACAATCACTGTTCTCATCATTTAATTAAAATCGAAAGTACCAAATTACAAAAGGTATATATATACAGCCATCATTGGTTACTCTATACAGAAGAAAATTTAGTAATTACAGAGTATTGTGGTGAAGAAGTACAGCGACATGAATTACAAGGAACATATATTATTTCACCACATCAATCTTGTAGAACTGAAATTGGCAATACTTTCATTGAACCATCTTTGAATTCTACAGATATAAGCTATAAACTTTCAATAATATCAATGCCAAATCTACGTGGAACACTGAAGACAAGAGAAAAACAACTTGATCTTCGAAATGTAGACTTCAGTGATGTGAAAGAAATTTTGAACAGTGCTAAATATAGTGTTAGTGAAAATAAAATTCAAGAATATGTGGTGATGGACAAAGTTAGTGTATGGACTTTTATTTTATATGTTATTATTTTCTTATTTATCATTTTTGTTTTATATAAATTCAATTTTTTTCGAAATTATCGTGAGCCTAAGAAGTCTTCCGATAATTTCTCGCTTAAGGAGGGGGGAGTTAAGAGTGACAGCCCTACCCAAATTAGCTTTAGGTGCAATTCCACCTCAGCACTTTAAGTAGAACATTAGAGTGGGGAATATTTAGTTGTAAGCATAAAATAAGTATATATGGATTGTAATTAGTTAGTAGATAGATTATTGTATAATAGACTTGCAAAGTAATTTTTGAAATAAATATATATTTTTTAAATAAACCTTGGCTCAACAACATAATTCGCTCGTAACATTGCGACATAAGATGTTAAGTCTCATTTGCCCAGCAATTGTACAAGTTACGTCGCCCATCAGACCGAAACACAATAGCACACTTACACATTACTGATTCACGGCAAAAATTGGCGCCGTTGTGGTACCCATAATCTAGCCGGCGTGCTGTGCAAAGGAGCCTCCCAAAAATACCTAAATGAATATATAATGCAACTTTACCTATAGGTTTAGGCGCTTTTCCCCGATTATCCTTGATCCAATTCAAATGAGCTTCCTCGTCGAACTTCCCTAGCGTCAATGTAGTTTTCTCTCCATTACGTTCTACATGGTATTGTGTCACATGTTTACCGAAACAGAACTCGTATTTCCACCAACCGGTACCCTGAAATAATCACAAAGTTCTTTTAGCACAACGCTTTTATTTTATTGTTCAGTACATGATCAAGCGAATGAAGATAATTTATGGGAATTTGAATCAAAATATACTGGCAATATACACTCTATTGGAAAGTCACTCTATAAGAAACATCTTTACCGAGAAACAAAGGCTATAAATTATAGTTTCAATAGAAAATTAGAGTTTTAATGTTGCCAAATGCCAATACAAGTAATATTACATATTCAAAAAAAAGAAAAGAAAGAGATTTACATCTTTTCGTCATTTCTTTTTACTACGTGACGTACCTTTTCTAGACGTTTTCCATTGGTCTTATGTTGTACCTATCTTTAAAAGCGGTGATAAGCATGATGTAAAAAATTACCATCCTATTTCAAAACTAATTTGCATCCCGAAGATATTTTAAAACATGGTTTGATAATATTACCCGTTAAGACCTATACTAATTGAACGGATGCTCGGATTTATTAACAGAAAATCTACGGAAACTATCCTTTCTGAATTTACTGATTTTGTGCACAATGGACAAAAGATATCAGGTGGAGGCCGTGTACACAGATTTTTTTATGGCATTTGATAAACTATCTCACTCTATTCTTACTCGTACCTCAGTAACCGTAGCCAAGCAGTAACCATAAAGGGTTACTGCTCATCTTTTATTCCAATTCCAGCCGGGGTACCCCAAGGATCCCATTTAGGTCCTTTACTATTTAGGCCTATCTCAGACGGCAATATTTGTGCTATTGAGTCTGCGACTTACAAAAAGTCTGCATTGCGCGGAAAATGTCTTTGGCAGATATTATACAGACTCGACACACACGACGTACACTTTTGGCCATTTTGTCGGCAGAACTGAAGGGAAGTACACGCAATGGAAATTCAGAGATGGCGGTGTATTATTTCGTACTTGAGAAATAAAAAAGAAGAAATAGAGAATTTTGGATTCATCCTATTCTCTCAGAAGGATTATTAAGGGGACTTTTTCATATTAAACATTCAGTTATAAAACTATATCCAAATAAATTTGCACACTTCATCCCACAATTTTCTTTTACATCGATGTCTAGCGCCATGATACACGTCAATCACTAGTCCTGAGTGAAGTGAGCGTCCTCTGCGTTAGCGCGTGTTGTCGCGAACGTTATATTTTTTGGCGTACTTATTGTACGACGCGTTGTGGCGCGGTCTGTTAGATCTACGAGGAGTCAGACTTTTTGCGGGTCGTATGCGTACTGGGGTAGGGTACTGCATATAATTCTATCGGTTTTATTATCACAGACTAAAAAGTGCGTCACGGATAGTCTGCCGTCTGCTGAATGCTGATTATAATAAAATATTTGAAATTATTAAATGTATTAATGATTGTATAGACTTCCAGAATAATTTTCTTCTATCGAGTCCTCTCTCGAGAAGGTCGCGGAATGGGGTAAATTGAACCTTGTTCAATTAACCCCCAGAAGACTCAAGTTTGCGCGTTTACCACTTAAAAAAACCCCATTTGTCGTATCACCGCTCTTCGAGAACACTTCTCTTAAAGCCGCGCCTAGTATCGGAATACTAGGTCTCGAAATCTCGAGCGATTGCCAATTCCGTGGCCATCTGGAGGGTAAAGCCAAATTGGCTTCGAAGAAGCTGGGCGTCATCAATAGAGCACGGCAATACTTCAAGCCGGTCCACATTCTAGCGCTCTACAAAGCGCAGGTCCGGCCACACATGGAGTATTGCTGTCATCTCTGGTCTGGCGCACCCCAGTATCTGCTCGATCCATTTGACCGCTTGCAACGTAGAGCAGCTCAAATTGTCGGGGACTCAGTGCTCTGTGAACGGCTGGATCTCTTGGCGTTGCGTAGAGACGTCGCTTCATTGTGTGTCTTCTACCGCATTTATCACGGGGAGTGTTCCGAAGAGCTGTTTAACCTGATTCCTGCCGCCGAATTCCACCTTCGCATGACACGCCACAAGTTAGGATTTCATCCCCACCATCTGGATGTGTGGCGGTCCTCCAGTGCGGTTTTCAAGGAGCTTTCTCCCTCGTTCTACAAAGCTATGGAATGAGCTTCCTTGTGCGGTGTTTCCGGGACAATACGACATGGGTACCTTCAAAAAAAGCGCGTACACATTCCTTAAAGGCCGGAAACGCTCTTGTGATTCCTCTGGTGTTGCAAGAGAATGTGGGCGGCGGTGATCACTTAACACCAGGTGACCCGTACCGTCGTTTGTCCTCCTATTCCATAAAAAAAAAATTTGGATCGACTTAAGTTGCTATTATTACATTTACTCGAAAAAGTTTAACTTGTGATTAGATAAAATAAAAATTAAATAACGAAATGATTTCCTAAGTTCGTATAGTTAAAGATCTTGGAGTTAATAGACTCTAAATTACTATTTGATGGCCACGTCCTTGTTTTTATTATTTATTATGATTATTATCTAGTTAAATTAATTGTTTATATTATTAGTAATTTATTTTTCGATTATGATCTCTCTCTATCCCTTTATTTTTTAATTTGTTCGATTTTTATTAATATTATTAATTCAATTATGTTTTGCATCTTCTAATCCCAACTTTGATATTATATATTTTTGTAGCATTGGGAACTGTTATTGGTTAAGTTTTATTAATGTATTTCTATAGTATTGTTTGTTTCCAATATAGATAAATGATAAATAAATAAAATATAAGTTTTAAAATCACTACTTGCAAAGAATGTATGTACTATATTGTTTTTCAGTTCTTTCACACGCTTTTATTGTAATTTATATGGAAAAACAACGTATGACGGGTCAGCTAGTATGTAAATAAATATTCAACAACTTACTCCATGCAAACAGTCATCACCGTTGAGGAAGGCCCGTACTGGTGAATCATCGTTCACTGGCGCCAGCTTTGATTCAATTGACGACAACTTATTCTCTGAAGGTCCACTGTCATCAGTAAGCGGATGCAACTCGAACTTCAGATGTGTTTCACCGTCCTGTAACATTGGATATAAAATTTAATAGTAAAATCCGTGATGTATACAATCAGTCGCTAGATGGCGCTAAACGCTAAATAATCGGTTGGCTAAGATAAACCCATTACTTTTTCAATGAAGTACCTACCAACTTACAATCTATGTAGGATACTGATCGAAGGTGGTTTTAAATAAAATCACAAAATCATTTGTAGCCACGCCTATAAAACTTGTTTACATATTGCCAGAATATTTTAGAATTATTAAAAATTTTAAATATATATAACAATTAATTCAATAATTAATATAAAATTAAGATCCTTTCATTAAATGAATAGTCATTTTACTTTAGGGATCTGGTGTAACCTTAGCCAGTGTTTGTAAAAAAAAGCGTAACATTATACCTATATTTTGTATAATTTCAAAATGATATAGATTTTAAATCGTACAAACCTGTTGATAATGTAACCTGATGGTAAGTGATCACCTCCACCCAAACACTCTTGCAAGACCAGAGGATAAGGGCGAATTACTAATACATTTCATATCAATGTGGAGGTAATTTTGGTTATACATCGAAGTAAATTCCCACATAAGACCGCACTGTGGTGGCACACATTACGCCACACATCGATAAGGTGGGGATAATATCTTAATTTTTGGCGTTTAGTGCGATAGAAAAATTCGTCGGCAGGATTCTGAACACTCCTCGTATGTCATAGGATATATGATAAAAAGAATGAATAATAAATTATAACAGCAGAAACATCAAATTATGTGAAAACACTACAAGTATAAAACAGTTTCTCTGGTAATAAGTTGCTTTAGATCTTTAAAATAATCTAATAATTATTATTAGCTACCTACTACTTATTGTATACATTAAATATTTTTATATAAATACAAATAATTTACTTTACCTTATCAATTTTCTCAACTTTCAAAACAGCAAGTACATCTTTAGCATCATTTTCCTAAACATGCCAACATAGGTGTTAATCAAACAAAATAAAAACAAAATATACAAAAGGAAAGTTCTAAACTACAGCTAACTTGAAAATAAAAATGAAGGCAAAATAACACAAAATATTTAAATAAAAAATTTAGGAATGTGATATCTAAATAACTCATACTGAATCTAATCATGCTTATTGTAAACCTAATATATAATACTTACATTATGTCCTAATCTTATTGACTGATGGTTCATTCTCAAGCTCTCAACTTCAAATTGCAATAGATTACGAGGTTTCTTTGGTGTATCACCCATTGCAAAACAATCAATGGAATTCTCTTCTAAGACTTGCGGCTTAAACTTGGGATGGTCACAGAGAAGTCCTGATAAAATCACTATTTCATATTCACAAGATACAGTCTCCTTCATCGAGTATACTTCATGTTTTCCGTGAGTGTAGCAAACATACAAAATGCGAGTCTTACGTGGCTGACCACTGATCTCGCAAAACGTGCCTGAAATACAAAAATAATTTCTTATCAGTACTGTATGGTATGTACCAAACGTATTAAAGCTCTCCTTGGTTGGACCCATTCTGTTTGCAATTAGAGCTCCTGCTTCCATAATTAAATTCTTTCATTGGGGTCAATTTTATGTGCATGGTGGTCATTCCAATCAGCTCTGCACCTGCCAGAAGTTCAGAATCTTTCTGGGATGTTCTCAGATTTCTAGGATAATCTTGTTTTTGCGGATTTTTTCCCATTGATTGGACATTCCTCATCAAGTGGGCTTAATTTTTTTATTGTTGTATATAAGAAGACACAGTGGGCGAGGGCAGCGCAGGACCTTTGGGGGAGGTCTTGGAGATCTTTGGGGGAGGACTTTGTCCTGCAGTGGCTATCTTCCGGCTGATGATGATGAAGAAGACGAGAAGAAGTGGTGCCAGCCTTTTAGGTGAAAGTTGGTACCCATCTCTTAGGACCTGGAAGCACCTTTTACAAAAGTTCAAATATAAATTTGTTATAGGTGTAAGATTATTCCTTGACAACCACTACTATGGACTAACTTTAAACATTCAGATGGCGAATATGACTTCTATTTTATGTATTCAGAATAATTATGATACATATTGTGATCTGAAATTTTTGTACGACTACGAATTTTGGCATTTATAATAATTATATTATAAACAAAGAAAAATACTCTAAATGTGACAATTCAATTTGGGCCCAAAACCTAGAGTGCAGGTCAATGAAAAAAACATTTTCAAAGTTTTAAGAATCCTTATCATATTTTGATACTTTTAAAGACGAGAGAAGGAACTGATACTTTAGCTGTGTTAAAAGATATTTAAGTTTTGATATTCTCCTACATTTCGCCAATAACCGAGATAACCAAATGCAAGACTTCCTCCACCTATAGGATTAGATAAGATATTAGTGATGCAGAATGAGCATTAACTGCTAATATAAAAAAATATTATTTAAAATGTATTGGTCTGTTTTATTTTTTTAGTAGAACTGAACAAAACACGACTATATTTGTTAGACTGTATGTATGTATTTATTATTTATTTTTATGAAAATACGGGACGAGACGTGCAGGACGTTCAGCTGATGGTAATTGATGCGCCCTGCTCATTACAATGCAGTGCCACTCAGGATGTATGTGCAATAAGCTAAAATAAAGCTGGTAAGGAAAGGTCCATGAGTAGAAGTACAAAGAGGAGTCAGACAGGTTACCCTTTACCTCCCAAGCTCTTCACAGCAGTATTGGAAGAAGTTTTCTGGAAACTAGATTGGACACAGAGGGCCCTAAATATAAACGGCGAAATGCTGTCCCACCTAAGGTTTGCTGATGACACAATAATTACCGCAATAAAGATGAATTGCAGTTTATGCTTGAAGAACTTGACACAGATAGCAGAGATGTGGGACTGTCAATGAATGCAAAATAGACAAAAGCTATGACAAATGGAAAAGCTATTATGGAATTAAATAATATGTTTATTGAGGTCAAAAAATATCTCTTCAAGAATCATCAAATAAGGAAATTGATAGGAGAATTGGAAATTTGTGGGAAAGGTTCTGGTCCCTAAAATCTATCCTAAAAAATGGACAATCAAACATACTTATTAAAAAGAAGCTGTTTAACACATGTATATTGCCAATTCTTAAGCATAATGCAATAGGTTGAAGATAAGCCGGCGAGCCATGGAAAGAAGCATGATCAGCAAAAAGAGAATAGACAAGAAACATAATAAAAATTTCAGACACAAAACAAGAGTATCCGATTTTGCTTATGCTATAAAGAGTCTAAAATGGAAATGGGCTGGACACCTGATGTGAGGACCTGATAAATGCAAGAGAAAAAGAGGGAGGCAAATTAGAAGATAGGAAGATGAAATAGTGAAAATGGTTGGAAGAACCTGGATTAGACTATATGAAAATAAAGAAGAGTGGAGAAGAACAGGGGAGGCCTTCGCACAGAGGCACACAGACAATTAAGTTATTAAGTATTTAGATAACAGTCATGAATTAGGATTTCTTTTTGTCTGAATAAAAGGCTATTATTATTATGTGCAATAGGAAATTATGTTGCAAATAATCTCTGAATGAGATTATAAAAACATTTTCACAAATATGAACATTTCTTTCTCCTTGAAAAGTGTATTAAAATATCCAACCTTCATTTCCTATTAGCATATACAATATTGAGCTTATTGGTGTCTTATGAAATGATCAGATCAATGTGGTCAATCATTTGGTATATTGTTTTACTGGCAGGCACTTGACTTTGGGCCCAAGTTATTATGAAGTTAGTCCCTGTTCTTTCAATTCTGTCTCATAGGCAGCACAAACTTTTAAAATGATGGCAAAATGTTATCAGCACTCCATGCATAATTTAAACTAAATTATCCTGGCTAGAAAATTAACCAATTTAAACAAATGAATGAAATACCAATCAGTTTATGATTGTGAACTAATTTTATTATCAATGAACCGAAACATGGGTACCTTCAAAAAAAGCGTGTACACCTTCATTAAAGGCCGGCAACACTCTTGTGATTCCTCTGGTGTTGCAAGAGAAGGCGGTGATCACTTAACACCAGGTGACCCATACACATGTTTGTCCTCCTATTCCATAAAAAAAAAAAAACAATTTGGCAAACTGATGACTACTTTTCTGCTCTAAAATCCTAAAGTTTATTAAAACTTTATAGCTCAATAACACAAATAGTAATATTGATACATCTCTAAATATGAAGAGATTTTCAACTAGATGGAAACACTCATCAAGCCAAAAACTCCAAACATTGCCCAGGATTTGTGACTGAGGTTTTATATCACCTGTAGGTTTATACAGAATGGGCCCAATTAAAACCTTTAATTGTGGAAACATTAGGCCCTATACACATAACATAATATTAACTTATCTCAGGTTTATGATATTACATGAATATGGTATTCACTTAGATAGAGCATATGTCTATATAGAGCCTTTTGCTGCAAGACAACTGGTGAAAACAGGCAGGTTTATTACTTTAGTGTGTGTGACATGCTATGGCTTACACTCGCGGTTTCTATGTCACTTTGTGTTAGTGTGCTTGTATTGCTCAAAATAGAGTTTAACTGTCGACCTCAATTTATTTCTACTGTTTCATAGCTGTACATTCTATCTAGCCATATAAATGATCTAAGGCTATTCATATATATATATAATATACAAGAAACCTGGATGTTAAAAAAGAGATTTCATGTACACTAAGATGTAAAAATTTAATTAGAAATAGACATTTACCATCACCCATAACAAGTTCTACATATGGCAGAGTGTATCCCTCAACCTTGGTCGTCATCAGTTCCTTATTAGGGTCATAAGCTGTACTCAATTCTTCAAGAAACTTTGTATATTGCTCTGTTGGCCACCGGCCCAGGTAATATTCATGTGTCTTCGGTTGTTTACCTAAAAAAAAGTAATTTTTTAGTAAGAATAGAATATTATCTTTTTCTCAGAAAACATATCAATTAGTGTTTATTGGTATAAAGTATAAGTATAGAAGTCATAGAATATATAAATTAAGAATCTTATATAAAAATATCACTTTGTTATAGTAGGTAAATACTTTTGGTATTGCTATTTATGAGAAATCTTAAGAATATATTGCTGATTATTGAAGATATCAATGATCTACAGTATATTTGTTTCTTAATACTTTCACTGGTAGCCCTAGGAAGGCCTAAAGCTAGCAATGGGTGGCGAAAATCATGCTTTAGAGTTCTAGACTCTTTTTAACACACATGGAGTGATTTACAGCAGAGTTGAATTATTGTGTGTAAAAACACATATTATGTTATATTGATTCAAAAACATTTTGTGTTTTTACACTTAATTTTAGAAGTCAATAAAATTATCTGTTCAGAAGCAAATGGAGAGCTGAAATAAGAGAATACATCCAACTCTCAAACTCCCCTTGTATCCTTTTTTGGACTCTTTTTTTAATACAACTAGCTGACCCCGCAAACGTTGTTTTGCCATATAAAGTATAATTCACGCGATAGTTTTATAAGTAATTAAATATTGCCTATATTATAGCCTGTACATCATTTTGTTCTATTGTCAATAGTTTTTGCAGCGCACGCAAAAATAGGTTTTCGATTTTACACCTTGTGTTACAAAATAGCAATTTTATTACGGATCCCTAATTTTGAAAAAAAAACATAGCCTATAGCCTTCCTCGATAAATGGACTACCCAACACTGAAAGAATCATTCAAATAGGACCAGTAGTACCAGAGATTAGCGCGTTCAAACAAACAAACAAACACTGCAGCTTTATAATATTAGTATAGATTACTTATTTCCCTACCTCTCATGTCCATTAATTCCATCAATGTTTTGAAAAGCTAACAAATATATGCATATGAAGTGTTACCTTCACGGTCTTCATGATATTGACGGGCATGTCTACCATGACAGACTTCATAACTCCAATATCCTTCTAGTCGATATGAGCAAATTTTTTGAGAAAATATTGGTTTTAGCAGCTCTAATGGAGTTGGCCCTGTGTAATCTTCAGAACTTGAGGTACCCTTACTGTGTAGAATAGGTAGGTGACATGCATATTGTTCACTGAATGATGTTGTCACTTGCAAGAGGTCTTTTTGCTAAAATATGGTAGTTATCAAACATATTATGCACTACAATCTGTTTATAATAGAAATATTTAGATATACAAGTAGTTAGTACACAGACATGGCTAAAAGCGAAACAGCTTCCCTTCAAGGTTGATATTGGAATGGTAAAGGATAAATTTATTTATCCTTTTTTTTATGATCATTTGTTGAGAATAGCAGGAAACAAGTTTTAGGAATGAATAAAAAGTAGAGAACAAGTAATAACTTTAGTGCCACTACACTAAATATGCAATTAATTATCTTTTAAATAATACTTTACCAATATCATTCTAATTTATTAGGTACACACCTCAGTTTTAACTCTTGTTTCCACAAAGTTCTCAAGTTTTCCAGGCCAATTTATTCTAAATAATATAGTATCATCAAAGCCTTTAAAATCATGTTCAATGCAAAGTACAGATCCAACTATAAAAACTAAGTGGCAATAAGTCTTCATTTTAAACCTAGGCTTCGGTATTTAGTATTGTACTATTTAGATTCTTATTTCTTGTTAGAACTCTTACTACTAATATTATATGCTACCATAGTTCGAAATTTAAATTATGAGATGTTACCAATATAAAATATTTTTAATCGATTTAGTTAGATAATAGATTATAAAATATTAGAGAACTTGGTATAAAATATAAACTGTAAATGCACTTTCAAGTTTCAATTCCACTGCTTACAACTTAAGAGCTAATTTTGATTTATTTAATAATTCTGTCACTGTCATTATCTACGATGTCAAAATGGGCCTGACTTGGTAGACACCGCAGACAACACGTAAGTAGCTCTACCTGCAATTTTATTGGCTATCTGTCATAGAGTCACACTTTGACCTTTGCTTCCCCGTGTTGTAAAATAGGGGATTAGTCCAAGCCCAAGTATGTGGCGAGTAAGGGCTTTCGAAGTGGGAGAGTCTTCCTGCCCATGACGACGACTCGAACTGGCATAATTCGACCGATTTACCGTAGTCGACTTAAATGTACTTTAATGAAGTAAAAGATTGGCAGTGCGAAAGAATCAGCTTATAGTATACTGTATAAGAGTGAGATAGATAGACGAGACCATTTCCATACACGTTATCAGCCTGTAACGACCTCATTTTTGTTGCTAGCGAAATAAGACTCGCTTTTGTGGAAAGACTACGTAGTAGTAGTAAATTGCTCCGTCCTCCTCCCGTCGTCGCACCGTTCTATGCTACCGTATACCCGTGGACACCTCAAGACAGCTGTCCAAAAACTACCAATATCAACGTATACCTAGACAATAGCAGCAGTTAAATAATTTTTACAGTATGTATTATTAATTATTGTTCTTGGTTCTAAGAGCCATAAAGCAAGCGTCTGTTAACGCTTACTGGTCTATAGGTATATATTAGAAATTTGTATGTTCATTAAAAAACATGGTGAACTTTTTAAACCAGCAAAGGACTATTCCATATTAGGATTAAGAGATCCAACTCGCCTTCTGATGCCATACTGTAGAACAGCGCTTCATCAAAATAACGCAAATGTTATGTGTATTAGGGTATTTAACCACCTTCCAAAGAATATTAGAGAGATGTCTAAAACATTAATGCATAAAAAATTAAAATTATGGCTAATAGATAAATGCTTTTATAGTTTAAAAGAATTCTTTAGCCAAAAATAATAGTATTCAAATGTAATTTTTGAGAGGTACCTACAAACTAATGTTTATTTTATATAATCTCATTGAATTAAAGCTATGTAATGTGTATTAAGAACGTATAAGTATAAATTAAATATGATATTCCAATATTGACAATCAAATATTTGTATGCCGATATATTGGCGAATTGTGCTGTACACCAATTAATTGTTAACAACTATGTTACCACGATTCATACAAATAAATCATTTCATTTCATTTCATTTCATTTCATTTCAAGCGCAACGCTTTTGAAGACAAAACATGATAGTATTTATTTGGCTGTAGCTGTGGCCAATTTTGTTTATCATGCTACGGGAACATCACTTTATGATTTTTTTTTAAATCATTAGATCATATACGTGCACAATCTAGTAAAATAATACAAATAATTAAATTGCAATATTTTTATTTTGACGCTTTAGAAGCGTTAGCGTTTAGCGTTTGGAGATTAAATAAAACAACTGCTTGAGTAGTATGAGGAATATGATGATAATATAATTTATTTCAGTTACACGAAATGTATACAAAATCCTTAAAACTAGTTAACCAATTACAATTGTAACTTAAAAATTATTTACAAGTTTAGAAATTACACACCAATACTAAAGCTTACATTTTGACCAATAGTTAAACTTCCATTCAATTTAATATTGAGAATAATACAATGTGTTCTATCTCGCTCTAAAATTAATGCTATCGCAGTAAGCCGGCCAGCGCTTGTGTAAACTCGTGTCGATGCTCGATCGGCGGGTGTCAATGAGCACTCACTCCTGATTGAGAGCCATTGATTAAAATTGAATGAATACGAAACTACCTACTCACTTTAGTGAAGTACGCTTGGCCTTGCTGTGAGGTGTGTAACGTGGAGCATATGACTGGTCATGTGAGAATATCTGCGGTCTTCGAAAGAACGTGACGATGCTTGTACTTCTACTGAGATGACTACTGGTGATCTGCATGATTCTATGACTTGATGTACTGCATTACACCCACTTGTGTTTATAATACTCGAGGTATCATTACACACATCATTACAGTTTACGTTACGGGTTGCTAGTTATACAAGCTCGGTTAATGTAAATTGTAAATAAAACACGTGATTTACGATACACTCGTATTTTGAATGACACGGCTCTTTCTGTGATGTACGAGGAATTGTGACTATTTTGCTAAACGCGTCAAAATAAAAATATTGCAATTGAATTATTTGTATTATGTTACTGTATTGCCTGACTTTAAAAAAATCACAAAGTAATGTTCCCTTTGTATGATAAATAAAATTGGCCGCCACCAGCTAAGGCCAAATAAATACTATTATGTTTTGTCTTCAAAAGCGTTGCGCTTGCTTTATGGCTCTGAGAACCAAACCATTAATACTTCCTGTAAAAAAATATTTAACTGCTGCTTTTCTCTAGGTATACGTAGATATTGGCAGTTTTTGGACGGCTGTCTTGAGGTGTCCACGGGTATACACCCGTACAGATCGTACCGCATGGTAGCATAGAACGGTGCGACGACGGGAGAAGGAGAAAGCAATCTACTACTACTACGGAGTCTTTTCACAAAAGCGAGATTTATTTCGCTAGCAACAAATATGAGGCCGTTACAGGCTGATAGCGTGTATGGAAATGGTCTCGCCATTTATCTCGCTCTCATACAGTATACTTTAAGTTTATTCTTTCGCATTGCCAATCTTTTACTTTAGTATAGTACGTTTTTAAGTCGACTGTAGTAGCTGTACCTACAACAAATAACGCAATTAATATCAATGTCTAAGAGGTATTACGTTAAAGGTTAGAACCTTTAACGTAATACCTTCGTAGTATTATAGATCGTAGAAATATAAATCATCCATATTAACTGTAATAGCGTATGCCAAAAGATTCATTCTTAAAAGAACATAATATTATTTTATATACCGTAATATTAGCTCTGATAAGAACCATTTCAATCGGTCGCGTGCCAAGCTGCCACACCGCGCGTGGCGCACGAGCCATTTGTGTCTACCGACGCCAAGGTCACCGCATGACTTTATTGAATTTATTTCGTTTGAAGTGTTTGGGCTTGTTTATAAAAACGAACGTTGACGCTTTTGTTTTTAAACAAGCTAGCGCTTTGCTAGATAACATAAACAATAGGTACTGCGTAATTTGAACAAACTTCGTATAAAGTAGGGCTGTCATGCATTTTTTATGATTTTTTTAAATTTACCTACAGATTACATTTCGATTATTACTAATGAATGTAGTAATTTTTTATAACTAAAACATACTTCAAAGTTACTAGTTAGTAATATAATATTTACTAAAACATCATAGATAATACAAAAAAGAATTTTTAAATCGACTGGTATAGATATTTTTTACGGCTGACCGCATTTTGACGGCTTGTCGTATTTACACAGATAAAGTTTTAAAATTCAAAAAAAATCTTTTATAGTCTGTTAATTTACCTTTATTTACACCCATAATTTAAATCTTCCATTAAAGATTCTGAAACAGTTAGCTTATTACCAACATTAAAACACACAATGTCATAATAACCGTAAAATTATCATTATTTACCATAAAAGTGAATTTTAATAATTGCACTATACAAAATGTAAATTACTACTAAAATAAATAATTCTTTCATTAATACTTAGTTTATTATTGTATATAATCAGTAATGGATGATATTAGGTTACTACTAGGACTGGCTGTTTTAATGTTAGCAGTAAGCTAACTGTTTCAGAATATTTTTGAGGATTCATATTCTGGGTGTAGATAAAGTCTTGTATGCAACTATTGATAATTAGGTATTAAAACTCACATTTGATATAAAACTCGGCTTCGCCTTGTGTGATAAACCCACATTCGTCTTTTAATGCCCATTTTAATACCCACAACAGTTGCATAAATAACTATTCTTGTGGTATATCGTGTAGCTTGTCTTACTCTTTGTATATTTAACGAAAAAAATATTTCTGCGCGCCCCCCGCGAGCAGACATAATATGTCTGCATGGCGCGCAACGGTAGTTTTTATAGCAGACATAATATTATGTGTGTTTGGCACCTCAGGGGTTTCAAGTGGCCGGCGTCGGGTTTGGCGGTAAAACGGGTCAGCAAGTGGCTCGCGCGTGGATGATGGAGACGAACTAAATCATAACCACACTCTGGTTTCTATTCATAGACATACATGACATTTAAGTAAATAAGTAAGATCTTTATTTGTTGACAAGAGTAATACATTATAGATGATTTAAATACATTTTAGCTCTCTAAGTCGTGCCCGTTATTGAGCATACAAATATTTGAAATAATATAGATATTATAATCAAATCATAATAATTATCATAAAACAAAATTGATTACATCATTTAATAACGTAAAATTAAATTAATTGCATCATGAAGTTCAAAATAAGAGTGACTATATCATTATTAAGAAAAATTATTATAAATGTCATAGTTAAATTAAAAATTATGTTCAAAATACGCAGTTACTAAATACTTATTTCTCAAAGTTACTTCAAAGCTTCAAAGTAATTTTCTATTAAAAATTCGCAGATCTTATGATAACATTTATGCGCTAAATATATATTAAGTTTATGTTTAAATTCCCTTTTAGGCCAGATTCTCACATGCTCTGGTAATTTATTGTAAATTTGTTGTGCCGTGCAGATTATACTTGAGTGATTTAAAGTGGTGTTTGATTTATCCAGACATAAGCGATTTTTAAAACGTAAATTTCTCGTTTGACCTTCAGATCTCGTTTTGTAAAGGTGGGGGTTGTCTTTTACGAAGACAGCTACTTCCAGAATATATAGCGCAAGTAACCAATGATATTTAAAAGTAACTATAATATAATTGCAAGTAACGTTAAAATACTGTGTTTTTTAAAAGGACAGAAAGTTGCGTACCCTACGTACGCTTTCTGTCCTTTTTAATTTAAACATAGCTCTTATACAGCTTTTTTGTGAAAGAAGTACTGCATGGCCTCCGCTACTGTTGCCCCAAAATATAATACCGAAACGAAGTATAGATTCAACTAACCCGTAATATGCAGACAGTAGTGCTTTTAAATGGATAATCTTGGATAGATGAAATAGTGCGTATGCCTGCGATTTCACCATTTTTACAATTGTGTCGGTCTGTTGATTCCAGGTTTGTTTGTTATCAATTGTTATACCTAAGAATCAAGCTGTTCGGGTTGCATTTATATTGTTAACGTTGAATTTAACCATTCATTTATGTAACCGCAATTAAATATTACTTCCCATAGCCATGACTAGATGACTCTAGTACTGGTGTACAATAGTTTTACGCTATTGGTATTTATTGCAAATGTGTTTGTACTTAATTAAATATCAAATAAATTGTATCTATAATATCAAAATAAATTAGGTATCATTTTAGTGTAGTACTGAATTCCATTCCTCTTCACCCCCTCCGGCTTCCTCCATATATATTGATCTTGTTTAATTTCCAGATTCCCAAATTTATTATTTCTTAAATAAAATTGCATTAAGCTAGTTTTTTTAGATTTACTAATAATTTATTTGTATTAAGCTACAATATTGTTTTGTCCAAGGCGTAATTTATATCTGATTCAAAACTATCCTTTACATTTAAAACATTACATTTAATAATTAAGGTGCTATCATCAGCAAACAATGTCATTGGATATGGAACGTGTTTTGGCATATCATTTATATATAACAAAAAGAGCAAAGGACCCAACACACTTCCCTGTGGAACGCCTCGGAAAACTGTGAGCTCTGAAGATTGATATTTGATTTAATTTTTCGTTTTTTCACAGATGCGCATTATCTCCGTATGCTGCTTTCTACCACATAAATAGGACTTTAACAAGTTATAAATATTTCCCCTAAGACCATATTTCTCTAATTTATATAGTAAAATTTTATGGCCCACTAAGTCAAAGGCCTTAGTCATATACATATAAAGCGCACAGATTGGTTGATCGTTCGTCTACAGAATTAACAATTATTTAAAAAAAATCGTAAATTGCCATGTTAATTGTTTTACTTTTCTGATATCCTTTCTGTTCCTTTGCTAAGGCGTCATTTTTAATCAAATAGTTATAGATTACCTTTTCAAAAATTTTAGAGAAGATTGGTAACAGTGTGATTGGACGGTAATTTTTCAATTCTTCTGTATTGCTCTTCTTATAAAGAGGTTTTATCACGTCATGTTTAAATTTTTCTGGAAAAACTCCGTGCACTATACTCAAATTAACTATATGGTTCAGCGGTTCTGAGATATAATGAGCAACATACTTACTTACTTTTGTGGGGATGCCATCATAACCTACACTATGTGTATTTTTAGTGATTTTATAATTTTAACAATCTCTTGAGGTAGAACCGGCCCCATAAACATACTAGTTGTTGTGCCCGGTATCTTGCATAATGAACCAAGCTGACTTTGATACTTTCGTGAAGAATTTTGTGACTGATTTACAAAGTATTCATTAAAAGTCGATGCAATGTCTTGTGCTTGAGTTATGATACTTATGATATTTTTCTGATTGTTAATGTTAGAAATGTAATTTTTCGGATAGTTGTATTTCGGTCTATTAATTATTGCCCATGTTGCTTTTGATTTATTTTCAGAGTTGTGTATTTTATAAGTATTTTTTCTGTAGTTGTGTCAATTTAATTATGTTTTTTAGTCTACGTGATAGTGTTTTAAGTTTTTTCTTTTTCTCGATTTTATATTTTTTGGCATTCCGATATTCCCATAGTAGGTTTAGTTTTCTTGTACTACATAGTCGAATACCTTTACTTATCCAATTCGGTTTTTTAGGCTTCTTATTGTCTTTGTTATAAATGGAAAGCATAAGTCAATAAATAATTTAAATATGTCAATAAAAGTGTCATAAGCTTCGTTAGGATTATCTAAAACTAAAACTAGATGATATGAAAGATTTTCCATGCAATGTTTAAATTTTTCCAAGTTATCCTTGCTATAGTCACGTACCTTGATCCGCCAGTATGGAATTCTACATGTCTTTTTAACTTCAAATATGATAATTTGAGCATTATGATGTGATAGGTAAAAATTGATAGTTATGCTTTAACATACTTGTTTGAAATTGTGTACAATATTATCTAGACATGTTCCTGATGCAAGTCTTGTGACTTCTCGAAAATGTGGTTTTAAATTAAAATTATGTAGAAAATTTTCAAAATCGCGTGCATTTTTTGTGTTAATCAAAATATCTAAATTGAAGTCACCACAAACAACAATTTTTCTATGAGATGAAGTATTCAACTTTCGCAAAATATGCTCAAAACGTTCATAGAAGAGTTCAAGTACATATAAAGTGTAATATGGTACTCTATAAATACATAAAACTACTATATTATAATCAAAAAGAAATATAGCGCAGCACGGAAATATGCCCTTTATTGACATTTCTGATACAAATAAGTGGCAAATCGCAGTCCAGCAGGACTGTGGTGGAAAATTAGTCGCTTGACTTGATTTGGTACCACATATCCTCCCCATTCTCCCCTTCTATTTCCCAATGAAGATTATCAATAATACTCCATCGAGATTGCAAGGACTTAAAGGCATCTTCAAATTCCCACTTACTCTGTATCTGGGCTATTTCAATATTCCCTACTGTTCTCATGAAAGCTCTAAAGTTTATGGTTTGCCTTCTTATCATTTCGTCCAGCTTACTCTCGTTTCCGACCAAAGGAGGTCGCTGTACTGCTTCAACCTCTGGTCTAAGGCGGCTACTGCCTGGCTGTGTCATAATTTCTGGTTTACTTGTTTTACGCAACTGCTCAATGGTCTTATTAATTAAATCTTTTATGATAAGGTACAGCTCTTCAGCTGTTTCAAAACAGGTTTTGGTGAAATAAACATGCTCCAACTGACCCAAATCGTTCATTTCTCGGTGGTTATCCTGGTAATCTCTCTAATAATTTTCTAACATTTCCAAACGTCTTTTACAGTAGTCTAAGTTTTTCTACCGGACCCATCTTTCTTAATGTTACGAGTAGTTAATAATTTGGTTAAAGTGTCAAATATCTCTGTTTGGTTCATAAAAAGATTTTCCATAATTAAATTAATTCCATAATTGTTCATAATTAAAATAAACAAAAAAGTTAAGTAAAATGGATTGATCTGACCTTATTAACTCCTTACGACAGCTCTTGAACAACTTCAGCTACACTCACCTGTTTACTATGTCACTGGTTTGCTTCGAATTTAACAAAAATACCTCTTAACACTCGCGAACCGAACTATTCTCGAAGGACCATGAATAGGGAATGAATTAATAACTATAATTAATGGTTATATTTGTGAGTACGCGGATTTCTAATATTAATTGGTAAAATGGTTACTCGGACCAGTCCTGTAATGGTTATAGACAAATGGTTAATGGTAACTAGGACCGGACCGATCAATGGTTACTCACGTACTGCATCTCTACTATGCATTGGTAATAAATAATAATGGTTAAAATGGTTACTCGGGCCGGTCCTGTAATGGTCAATGGTAACTAGGACCGGCCCGATCAATGGTCACCCGCGTACTGCCTTACTAAAGACAACACATGGTTATAAGTAATTAATATTATCTACTAAGCAATATTTATAATATAATACTGTTCGATGGATTTACTTCGAACAGTAAACAATAAAAATATCTTACTACTCAACAAGTGCATGTATGTACATACTATCGATATTATAATTTTATCGAAACAAATTTTATCTTTCCATATTGTATTCAAGTATTGCTCTTTTCCATGCATCATGCAATAATGGAGTAAGTAAGCAAAATCTTATAATATGGTTGTGGTAATTGTGTACAAGAGAGACTACGATGACTTCAAATTAGTAATAGTTTTAATTGTCTCTTAGGTACAGCTAATTATTATTTAACAAATATGTGTCAGATTCCAGTTAAACTAAATAAGCGTTAATTTTTAAATACAGACAAACCAATTTTTTAAATAAATTTTTAATATTTGGTTCTTTTTTTGTATTTTTTTCTTATTTTTTAGTATTTGGTTTTTAAATATTGAGGTTCCACTGATAAGGTTGAGTCGAGGTGGAGTAGAAGAAAAATCTCATCACATCATGGAGTAGAGTACATACGTCATTGAATAATTGTTAAAAAAATATAATCAAATTATTATACATCATAGTATAAATTATCATATATCATAAGACTAACAATATACTTCATAAGTACATATAGCTTCTCTTTTTATTAATACTTCGTTACTGCTTGTATCGAAAATTTTCTTTCCGCACGCGCATTACGTATGGAAGCAGTACGGTTTATAAAATCTCATTTCTTACAGGCCTCTGGATTTATACAGAATAACGATGAACACATATAAAAAACTATGTTTTATGTGTATAATAAATGCAATGCAATATCAATAATATTGGAACTTTCCAAGGAAAGTTCCAATATCAATACAATCAACCAAAATCAAGACAGCGTACACGAATAGTCAAGGAGTACGGTTTATAAAATCTCATTTCTTACAGGCCTCTGGATTTATACAGAATAACGATGAACACATATAAAAAACTATGTTTTATGTGTATAATAAATGCAATGCAATATCAATAATATTGGAACTTTCCTTGGAAAGTTCCAATATCAATACAATCAACCAAAATCAAGACAGCGTACACGAATAGTCAAGGAGTACGGTTTATAAAATCTCATTTCTTACAGGCCTCTGGATTTATACAGAATAACGATGAACACATATAAAAAACTATGTTTTATGTGTATAATAAATGCAATGCAATATCAATAATATTGGAACTTTCCTTGGAAAGTTCCAATATCAATACAATCAACCAAAATCAAGACAGCGTACACGAATAGTCAAGGAGTACGGTTTATAAAATCTCATTTCTTACAGGCCTCTGGATTTATACAGAATAACGATGAACACATATAAAAAACTATGTTTTATGTGTATAATAAATGCAATGCAATATCAATAATATTGGAACTTTCCTTGGAAAGTTCCAATATCAATACAATCAACCAAAATCAAGACAGCGTACACGAATAGTCAAGGAGTACGGTTTATAAAATCTCATTTCTTACAGGCCTCTGGATTTATACAGAATAACGATGAACACATATAAAAAACTATGTTTTATGTGTATAATAAATGCAATGCAATATCAATAATATTGCACGACAGGAACTTTCCTTGGAAAATCCAATATCAATACAATCAACCAAAATCAAGACAGCGTACACGAATAGTCTTGACTATTCGTGTATTCTGTCTTGATTTTATTTAAATTGAGCTAAATATTGTCCATCCTATTAAATAAAACTATACATTAGAAAAAGTAATGGCCTATAATTATTTTAGCTAACGACGTACTTTATCGGTAATATACTTTAAAAACCCTAATCACATCATTTCTAGTTTTCATTAACTTATCGATATGTTTATTCATTTTCGCATAACACTAGGTATTTTGAAAGAAGTCAAATCTATCGTTACAGTGTTCCTATTACTTCAAGTTTTTATATGTTATTTCTTGCAATTTAAAAAAATGTTCTGGGGTTGTCATCAGGCGGGTGCAATTTCCCTACATTGGCATGTGAGAAAAATTTGCATTGAAATTACTGCCACCTATTCTATTAGGTACGCTGCAAATTCATCACGACGGCGATCATTTTACATACACGATAGATGGATAGTTGGAGCTAGTGATAGCAAAAAACACACTTAAGTTACTTATTAAAACAAGACTTGCCTATCGTGTGGTAATCGAAGTAATATACAGAGAGCTCGATTGCCTTCGTGTGCTGAGTCTGCTAACTTCTAGCGACTCGCACCCGGCGCTCGAGCCCTTATAACGTTTCAGCTTACTGCGATATTGCGTACTGAAACCTATTTTTGACCACGGTTGGTGTTCTGGGTCAACACGACACCCCCTCCGGTCTCGGTCCGGTCTGCCAGAGGCAAGCTCCGGGAACCAGGCTGGTGGGGTGCTGGCATGCCAGCACCTCCGCTTGGGCCGCGCCAAAAGGCAAGGCAAAAAAATATATATAAATTATAAAAAGACACCAGCATGCCACCGCCAACACCAAGCCTGTCGCACTCGCGCGACTCGACCGCGCCCGCTTTGCCGGAAGATTTTTGTGCGGTCCGCGATCTCAGGTCTTGAGGCCGGGCTGGATGCAATGATATCGTCCGGCCAAGCCACCCTCGCTGCCTGCGCAAGGAAGCAACCCGACCCTGATCAAGCGGGTCCATCGACGGAAGCCGGCGAGGAGACCTTTGCCGCGAGCCCACTGACGCTGTCACTGGCCCCGTCCACAGAATTCATCCCGTCCGTCGCCCGGTTGGGTACGCCCAGCCGACGACCGAATCCCACACCTGCGGCAAAACCAAAACCAATTCCTGTATTACGCACGGCGACGCCTGCAGCGGCGAAGCATACTGCGCAGGCGCCTCACCCACGCATGCCGCGTTATCCCGCTTCTTAGATTGGTATCCCTGTGGGGCGTTTCCCTTCGCCTCCCCACAGAGGAGGAGCCAAAACCCCGGGTTCTCATGCCCCGCCGAGTATACCGACTCTGTCGCCGGACTCTCCAACGGAGACAGCGACCAGTCCAAAATACGCGGCTACCGCCGCGTCCAATAAGACACAAGCTCCCACTACTTCCACCGCGACTGCCACCGCCGCCGCCCCCACCTCGGCCACTCAGACTAACAAGACCAGTCGTTACCCACCGCTGATTGTGGAGGTGCTTCAAGACTAACCAACGCACTTCCGGGCGCTGAAAAAGATCCTCGGCCACACCCCTAACGGACGCCCGTATGGAAAAGGCGTCCGTTTGATCCCGAAGTCGGACCAGGAGTTCCGCCACATCCAGCGCTACCTCACGCAGCTGGAAAGTGTCGCTGGAATCTCCTGGTTCTGCTACTCGCTCCCTGCAGAGAGGAGCGCTAAAGTAGCGATACGCGGCCTGCCGGTGAACACAGAGCCGGCACAAGTGGAGGCAGAGCTGCGCGAGCTAGGGTACGTCCTGGAGCATGTGCGTGCAATCCCCGCTCGCCCGGGCAGACTGGGATGATGTTCGCGCAACTCCAGCGAACACCGGGCCTCATCCCGGGTATATATGAGGTACGCGAACTCTTCTGTATGCCCGGGATCACAATCGAGGCGTGGCGTGGCAGGAGGGGACCAGCGCAGTGCCACCGATGCCAACAGTTTCGGCACTCCTGCCACAACTGCCACCGGCCTATTGGCTGTGTGCGTGGTGGGGATAATCATCCCGCCCGGGAGTGCCAGCGCCCCAGGGAGGACCCACACGGCGAACAACGCCAAATGCCCGGTGTTCCGCAAGGAGTCACGCAACCGCTGGGCTGGCACCATCACACGCACCGCCTCAACTGCGCGAGCGCATACTACCACCGCCCTCGCATCGGAGGCTGATGCGCCCGGCTCGCTTGTGCATCGTGCTGTTATACCCCAGTTATGTAGGTATTAATGCTGACTTAATTGCTATTCCATCTCAACCAGCATTATTGAATCAGTTATATAAGCCCTAGCTGCGCGCGGGCAGCCAGTTCGTGCTCGCTTCTCATAAGTTACGGTTCTGCCCAAGGGTCTCTAAAACTATTATTGTATAATCAAGTCTTCATATTCCTTATAATATATTATATCTCTTTGTGTTAAATAAATGTTTTTTTTAAAAAGCGAACTCAAAAGAGACCCATAACATTTTTGGTAGCAGCGGTGGGATACGGAAATCCCCAGTGACCTTAAATTATTCATAAACCAATAAAAATCATTACTCATAAAAGTGTGAATTTGTGATCGTGAAAAGTGTTATTCATCGTGTAATCAAAAATCTCCAGTGATCTTAAACCCAATAAATCAAAAATCACTATTCATAAAACCGTGAACCTGTGATCGTGAAAAGTGTTATTCATTGTGTAATCAAAATCTCCAGTGATCTTAAATCATATACAATCCAATAAATCAAAAAGTCTCTATTCACAAAATCGTGAACCTGTGATCGTGCAAAGTGTCGTTCATCGTGCAACTTGCAACACAATCGTCGTGAAGGACTGAAGAGTCAGCATTTCGGGAATCACGTCTTATCGCATCAATGCTCGAGGCATTCGCCGTATTAGCCGCCTTATCGTAAGTCTTTTGTCACTGTTTTGTCTAGAGCTGTTTATTAGGGTCCCTCCAGACTATTTGTTAAAATTATTATAATCAATTAGTTTGTTAATTATTTTACAAGATCTTATATGTTTTATGTCAAGCATCATTACACCTGCGACGTGTCGCGTGACGTAATATGCCCAAAGTCTCCAAGGTTGAAGATACCAATTTAAATATTAACATCCCTGAAGTGGACGAGGCCTCCACCGATCTAACTAAATCACCAATACATTCGCCAAGAATCACTAGAGCCACTCTCGCAGCAACAGTCATGGCTGAATTAGACCTAAATACCCTATTTAAATTTATTAAACCTTACGACGGCAGCCGAGAATCAGTCAATTCATTTATAATTAATTCTAATAACGCATATGAGCTAGCTTCCAACTCACAAAGACCAGTTCTTTTTAAATATATTCTTAGCCAGTTGCATGGAAAGGCAGAAATTGCTTGCTCTATAAAGGAATTCACATCCTGGGATCAACTCAGAGAATTTCTTAAAACCCAGTTTTGTGAACGCAAACATTATTCACATCTTCTTACGGACTTACAAGAAAGTAGGCAAAACCCACAGGAAAACGTTAGCCAGTATTCGCTTCGAGTGGAAACTTGCCTCTCACAATTATTAACCGAAATTTCCTTGTCTAACACTAAAGCTAAAGAGTTACCTGGTCGTACAGCCGCTATGGAGGATCTTGCCCTCCACCATTTCCTTATGGGCCTTCAACCACGGGTCTCGAACATTGTGAGATGCAGGTCGCCTAAGAATCTTAACGAGGCCATAAACCTCGCGATATCTGAAGAGAGGATTCAACAAAGTATTTTCAAGAGAAATCCTAATAATGAGAACAAACCAAAACCTTTGAATCAGTATGCGCAACCACAAAGGTCACCAAATCCAAACAACAATTCACAGCCTTCAACTTCTAATTTTCAGGGATCAACAATCCCATCATCAAGTATCATTTGCCGATACTGTAAACCGGGTACCGGGTACCGGGTCACGATATATCAGTGTGTCGGAAACGCGACTATAACAATCGTTTCCGTAGTAACCAACAAAATACCTTTCAGAAACAAGGGCCTCTCAGACCACCCTCACGTGTCAATTTCCTTCAAAACACATCTAGTGAAGCCTATGGCCAAGACGAGGTTGATGATGCTCAACCCGGTCAAGGTCAGGATTTAAACTAAGGCCTGGCCCGCGCTTGTGCCGTCCGGGCCGGAGATCTTCCAAAATCGACACAACACTCAAAAATCACAAATTCCTACCATGTACTAACCGACAGGGTAGCCAGCCCCAAACCGACAGTACTATTCACCTTAAATCCAACACTAACCGACAGGGTAACCAGCCCCAAACTGACAGTGTTACTACCATCTTACTATGTACTAACCGACAGGGTAGCCAGCCCCAAACTGACAGTACTACTCACCTTAAATCCAACACTAACCGACAGGGTAACCAGCCCCAAACTGACAGTGTTACTACCATCTTACCATGTACTAACCGACAGGGTAGCCAGCCCCAAACTGACAGTACTACTCACCTTAAATCCAACACTAACCGACAGGGTAACCAGCCCCAAACTGACAGTGTTACTACTATCTTACCATGTACTAACCGACAGGGTAACCAGCCCCAAATTGACAGTACTATTCACCCTAAAACCAACATCAACCGACAGGGTAGCCAGCCCCAAACCGACGAAGTCTCCAATTTCATGTCTAGCCCAAATCAAGGAAACACTCACAATCAAAATATTTACGAAGTAAATATAGACACAACTAAAAGGTTGTTACCACACGTTCTTTTAAACACGCAAGTTTCACATGTTCCCCTTACGCTCTTAGTTGACTCAGGATCAGCTATATCACTAATAAAACAGTCCAGTATATTATATAAACATTATCTAAAAAGGGAATCGATTAATATTAAAGAAATTGATCCAGGTGAGGAAACTACACCAACACTTGGCCATTTTGGTCTAAAATTACAGCTGGCCGAAAAGAAAACGATTTGTCATAGGTTTCATGTCATATCGAATATAAATTTACCATATGATGGCATCATAGGTACCGACCTCCTTACATCATTCAGCTGTAACATCGACTATGACACAGACATTTTGAAAATAGGTAATTTTAAAATACCACTTCATTTTTATGATCCATACTATGTAATTCCACCTCGTACAGAGACTGTGATCGAGTGTTCAATTCAAAACACTGACCTTAAAGAAGGCCTAATCCTGGATCAACATCTTTCCCATAACCTACTTCTATCCAACTGCATAGTAAGAGTCAAAGATAACAAACGTGTTAACGTAACGGTCGCAAACATATCAGAATCCCCTATAACCATTAATCCAAACTTGAAACTTAATCTTGAACCCCTATATCCCTCAGCCTTGCAAATTAACAGTACTTTCACCGAGCTCGTTGACCGAACTACAGAAGTAATAAACTCTTTAAGGACTGGTCATTTAAATCATGAGGAATCCCAAGCTCTAATTGAACTCTGCTCACAGTACTCCGACATATTCCATCTACCCAATGATCAGCTCACTTATACTACTGCACTTAATCATCGAATCAAAACGAGCTCCGATGTTCCAGTTCACACAAAATCATATAGGTTCCCTGAATGTCATAAGAAGGAAGTCGAAACCCAAATTGATAAAATGCTTAACCAAAATATTATAAAACCATCATCATCACCCTGGAGCTCACCGATCTGGATCGTACCTAAAAAGGCCGATTCCCAGGGGCAACGCAAATGGAGAATTGTAATTGATTATAGGAAACTAAACGACATCACAATTGGGGAAACATATCCAATTCCCCAAATTTCAGAAATCCTGGACCAGTTAGGGAAGAGTAAGTACTTTACTACTCTCAACTTGGCTTCGGGCTTTCATCAGATCCTCATTTCCCCAGATGACGCACCCAAAACAGCCTTTTCAGTGCCTCAGGGCCATTTTCAATTTACTAGGATTTGCCATTCGGCCTTAAAAATGCGCCTTCAACTTTCCAAAAATTGATGAATAATTGTCTCTCTGGTCTCCAAGGTACTAGATGCTTCGTATACCTGGATGATATAGTTATCTACTCTTATGATCTAGCTTCACATATAAAAAACCTCACATCTGTTTTTGATAGACTCCGAAATTTCAATTTAAAATTACAACCTGAAAAATGTGAGTTTCTCCGTAAAGAAGTTGCCTATTTGGGGCACATCATTAGTGAAGAAGGCGTTAAACCGAATCCCGAAAAGACTAGATCAGTCTCCGAATTCCCAACTCCAAAATCCCCCAGGGATATAAAATCCTTTCTTGGGTTAGTATCGTATTACCGAAGGTTCATTCCCGATTTCGCTAAATTAGCCAAACCACTAACTTCTCTCCTAAAAAAGGACACTTCTTTCAGCTGGAATAATGAACAGCAATTGGCTTTTGAGTCACTCAAAAATAAATTGATTACTGCACCGATACTAGCTTACCCGGATTTCACAGAGCCATTTCTTTTAACTTGCGACGCCTCAAACTTTGCTATCTCTGCTATCCTATCCCAAGGTAACGTAGGACAGGACCGTCCAATTGCCTATGCATCTCGTACACTTAATAAAGCAGAGTGTAATTATAGTGTCACCGAGAAGGAGTGTCTAGCCATAATTTTTGGCACAAAAGTCTTTAGACCGTATCTGTATGGTCATCGTTTCAAAATTTTAACCGACCATAAACCACTACAATGGCTATTTAATTGTAAAGATCCGGGATCAAGACTCGTCCGTTGGCGACTAAAACTCGAAGAATTCGAGTACGATATTCAGTATAAAAAAGGCAGAACCAATTCCAATGCAGACGCTCTCTCTCGTTTTCCTGTGAATCCAATTCAATCGACAATCCCCACAACAACTAACCCGAACGCCGAACAAAGATCACAAAATCTCGATAGAGACTTAATGGACCTACTCATCTCTCCATCCTCATTTAATCCTGAGGAAGATTTATTAAATCCACCTTCCAATATTCCTGACACCTTAAGGGATGAAATTGAACACGAACTACTTGACTTACCTCTTCAAAACTTAACTGACTTACCTCAACAAGAATCAGCTGACTTACCCCAATTAAACTTAGACGATCTACCCGACTGTTTAATAGAACAAAGTACACCTGAAGTCCAGGTACACGATCCTATACCATCCACTAGTACATCCCCGGATGTGCCAATTGACGATTACTCAACTTTCCTAAAATCAATATCAAATAAGGATAAGACCTTCGACACTTGTATCGAAGAACGCAATGAAAGTTTGTTGAAAAGCCCATCAAAAATAATCCTAATCCCCACTTCAATTGACTTGGATGAATCAAACCCGTACATCCCAGAAATCCTAGGCAACTCAGAAAATTCCGATACTATTACTAGCAGTGAAAAGGAACTATTCAACTTTATAAAAATAAATAACGGCAACAAAATATATTACCTCTTATTCACCAGAGTTCATCACTTTGATAATGCTACATATCCTGAAATCTATGAAACATTTAAACATATTAGAAACGAATTACTAGTAATTGAAAATATCTCCGAAATTAGCATTTCTGATTTGAAAAACCCATTTGAAAAACATTATTTTATTAAAATCTATAATATGTTGAGTTATTTATTCCATGAAACAAACAAAAAAATAGTTATCTATCATAATAATATTATATATCCTTCCCCATCCGAAATAAAGAAAATTATGTATGAAAACCACGACATCCCCGCGGCAGGTCATTTGGGATCCGTCCGTATGCTCAATAGGATTAAAGAAACGTACTATTGGAAAGGTATGCGTAGTGACATCGAAACATATGTCAAGCAATGTAAATCATGTCAGGAAAATAAAGCTTTAAGGAAAATAAATAGAGCCCCGATGCAGATCACAAGCACTTCAACTGCTCCATTCCAACGCATATCTCTCGATGTCGTAGGTCCACTGCCTGAGGCTGGCACTGCAAGGTTAAAGTATATCCTCACTGTCCAAGATGACCTCACGAAGTTCTCTTCTGCATATCCCATGCGGAGTACCACAGTCGAAGAAACAAGCGAATGCTTGTTACACTTCATATCTATATTTGGTATACCCAAGATGATTCTCACTGATCAGGGTACCAATTTCACGTCAGACCTATTCAAAAGGACATGTGAGTTCCTTAAAATAAAAAATTTATGGTCTTCACCTTACCACCCTCAGACTCAAGGTGCTCTTGAACGAAGTCACTCAACCTTAAAAGAATACCTAAAATCATACATAAATAACGAACAGACAAATCGGCCCCGATACGTTTATACAGCCATGCTCGCGTACAACACATCCGTACACTCCACGACGCATTATTCACCATTTGAGTTAATGTTTGGCTGTAAGCCATTCATCCCTAACTCAATTTATAATGACGCCCCAGGAGCTACATACCCGGACTATGTCCGCATGCTCCAAAATCGCCTCAGGCACTCACGTGATAAAGCGTTAGAGTTTATAAGGAGTTCAAAAGAGTCATCTAAAACCTACTACGACTCTTACACTCGTCCGGTCCAATATAAAAGTGGTCAATACGTCTACTTGAAAAATCACCTTAGACTCAGACGGGCACTCTCCCCGGTGTGGAAGGGCCCTTACAAAATAGTTAAAGTAAACGGAAATAATACTCTCACATTACTCATCAACCGGCGTCATGTTACACACCATGTAGATCAAGTGAAACCGGCAAATGTCGAACTTGACCCGTAGTGTAAGGATTACATAGTTGCATTATTTAAAATTAATCATATACTCACTATTATAATTTGTTTTTGTTACTTTTTATTAGATACGATATTCACCTTTACCTAATCATACCGTTAGGAATAAGAAACACAAGTTAGCCTGTAAGTTTATTAGAATAATGTTTTATGTTTAAAATAATTACTAGTATACACCCATTACATTAAGTATATATACTATAATTTACAGAATACCATGTCAGGCTCGAAACCAACAAGACTATTACATACAACAGATAGATTCAAGCCCCGGACTTTATTTCGACTATCTTGGTTACCTGAAAATCAACAGCGGACAACTAAACGTCATAATGCCGTTTGACTTATCCCATTTCAACTCACATATTGAAAACATAAACTCAGCCCTGACCATAGCTCAAGATTTATGTAAAAAGACTGGATTGGCTCAAGTCGAAATAAGCTGTCATAATATGATAAGTCCTTTGGTTGCGCGATATTCAGATATGTATAAGGAATTTTCGTCCATTTCACATTTATTAGAGAAAAGATCAAAACGAGCTTTGATAGGTGGAGCAGGAACAATAATTAAACAAATATTCGGAAACTTAGATGAAACCGACGGTCTCCGGTTTAATGATGCCATTACTTCTCTACATGAAAATCAAATTAAATTGGCTTCACTGACGAAAAACAATATTTTATTAACTACATCAACAATCTCATCATATAATGATACAGTAAACAAAATAAGGGTCAATGAAATCAATTTAAATAAGGCTATCGACAAACTCTCAATAAAACTAGCAAACGTCACTAATGAAACAAATCAAATGTTGTTACATTTTAATATGTATCAAATTCTTAATAATTTAGAAACCTCAATCTTAACTTTGTCATTCCAACTGGAAGATTTAACAAATGCAGTTCTATTTGGCAACCAAAATATTCTGCATCCATCAGTAATTACCCCGCAACAATTCTTTAAAGAGCTCGTCGATAACCATCAATATTTGCCTAGCGATCTGAAATTACCTGTAAAATTAGATATAAGTTCCATTAATGTTATTGTTAATGTATCTAGGCTAATTTATCACTATACTAACAATAAGATATTTTTTATATTACAGATACTTTTAGTCTCTATCCCTGAATATGTTTTATTTCACAGTGTTGCTCTACCAACGCCACATAATTTAGATAAGCCCAATACTTTTAGTCTCATATTACCCAGCTCTAAATACATAGCAATGACAAAAGACAAAACACATTATTGTACCTTAAATAATCTAGATATTTGTAAGAATATTGTCACTGGAAACTTTATTTGTGATATAACAAACATTTACTCCCCAGGAATGAAACCCATTTGTGAAAGTGAATTTATGACGAAAGTGATAAGTGAAACACCCAAAAATTGTGAATACCAATTTATTTACGGTCATTTAGATATTTGGAAATCCATAGAGAACAACAAATGGTTATTCATACAATCAGCATCGAACAAAGTTTCCATAGATTGTCGAATCTCAAAAATTTTCGAATTTGACATTTTAGGTACTCACGCTAACCAGTAATTGTATTGGATATTGTAAAAGTACTACTTTAATTCCTAAGTATAATTCGTTAAATGTTTCTGTACCCATTGGTTATCCAAGTTTTAATTTGTTAAGTGATAACTGTTGTAACATAACTAAATTTAATCAACTCAGTTATAATGTATCCCCTATTGAACTACAGAACATAGATTTAGATGATTTTAAATTAAATAAACACATTTTCTTAAACCAACTTCAGAACATAGACAAAATTATAGAAAGTCCACACATTATTAAATACGGGATACATTATTCTGTTCTAACTATATTCATTTGTGTAATAATACCTGGCAGCAGACCTAAAGTAACGATACCAAAAGTAATATTTAAAACAAAATCAGAAGATATAGAAAGTAATAATTCCGGACTTCACGAAATTCCATCACCTTCTATTAGAACGAAAATTTAAGATGATGTAACTTCGGATTCTCCCCGAAGTTCCTTCTAAGGGGGGAGGTGTTATACCCCAGTTATGTAGGTATTAATGCTGACTTAATTGCTATTCCATCTCAACCAGCATTATTGAATCAGTTATATAAGCCCTAGCTGCGCGCGGGCAGCCAGTTCGCTCGCTTCTCATAAGTTACGGTTCTGCCCAAGGGTCTCTAACACTATTATTGTATAATCAAGTCTTCATATTCCTTATAATATATTATATCTCTTTGTGTTAAATAAATGTTTTTTTTTTAAAAAGCGAACTCAAAAGAGACCCATAACAGTGCGTTGCGCCACCTTCTGGGCCACGCGCTGTACCGCCCGCCGCCCCGCAGCCTACCCATCGCAGCAAAGAGTCCAAGCCCACCGTGGTCGCCGCCCCACACACACACATCGTCGTCCCACAGGGGGGACGAAGGCGAAGCGAGTGTCGCCGCTGGACCCGCGACTTACCAAGGTTATCACACTGAACCAGGTGCTGATAGCCATCCAGGAGCAGCGTAACCCTTTTCTGCTGATCCTGGGTTGCATCACGGAGCTCTGCACCTTTTGTGGCTGAGCTCCGCATCGCGTTCTGGAACGCCGACGGGCTTTCATCACAAAAAGCACGTCTCTTCAAGACTTTGCTCTCTCAGCGTCGAGTGGAAATCGGCCTGATCAGCGAGACTCACCTCAGACCAGTAGACAATTTGAAGGTACGGTATCCGGTAGGATACTACGTCTACCGGGAGGACCACACCTCGCCGATCGGGACTGCTTACAGGGGATTAGCAGTCTTAGTCCGTCGGAACGTCATTCATCAACTGCTGCCAGTACCTCAACTGCAGACGTCGTACGCCCTATTCGTGGAGATCGGCATCGAGCGTCAACCCACCCGCGTGTTCGCTTTCTACAAACCGCCGCAGAATCGACTCGCAGTGGCTGATGTCCGCACCTTGTTGGACTCGCCGCTGCCGACGATCACGCCGGCGTCTTTAACGCGAAACACACGGCGTCGAACACCAATATTGTGAGCCCAGATGGCAGACGCCTACTGGACGACGCAGATCGCCACGGCTACGAGGTGCTAGGACCAGAGGTCCCGACGCACTACCCGTACTGTGCAGCCCACATGCCAGACGTCCTTGACATAGCCGTATCGCGCTGCTTAGCTGCCGCACCGTCGTTAGACGTCCTGGATGACCACCTCATCTCCGACTACCAAGCAGTCCTCTTGACGCTGAAGACGACCCCGATGTCGACATCGCTGCCTTCTCCGAAACATCGCCAGGACTGGCGAATCTTTGCCGAACACATGGCCGAAAATTCGCCGTCCTTTAAAGTAGAGAGCCCACCGACGCGCCACGGACCTCAGCGCAACAATGTCCAATGCGCTTCGAGAGCCCAGACTCGACGCTGCATCTACTCGTTGACAACCCCAGCTCCCTGCCTACATACAAGCCATGATCGAGGAGAAGAGGAAGCTGCGAAGGCAATCGCAAAACCTGCGGTGCCCGACCATGAAGACGCGGCTGAACGCTCTGGCCGCCAAGATTTCAGACGCACAGAGAAAGCGTTCGATCGCGTCTGGCACGACGGCCTCGTGTACAAGCTATCCACGTCTACTACTCCCCGCCGAGTAGTTAAGATTGTGGCCACCTTTTTGGAAGACAGACGTTTTCAAGTGGTGGTTGAAGACGCTCTGTCCACGGAGCGCCCCATCGGAGCTGGTATGCTCACCGGTACACGGGCTCGACCTCGCTGAGCGGCGGGCGCAAGCCAACCACGGACCTACCACCCTGCCGCAGTCCGCAGATCGCTCGTGACACTACGCGGGCTCGACCGCACTGCAGCAGGATACCACCGGACATGACACCACGGACCAACCGGTCCCACCCAGTGCCCCGCCTGTAGTTGCAGGCGGCGCGCCGCAGTAGTACTGCAAGGGGCTATCGACCCGAAAAGTTACCCCGAGGCCCCTAAGGACCTGCGCGGAAGACCCAGGTGCGAAGTAATATACCATTGAGATTCCACAATCCCAAATAAAGAACAAACTAGTAACTACAATGCTAATTATTGATATCGCAATACGCGATCAATACGATCTACAACAATATAAAAAGTATAAAGATAACGAGCGCTATCTAGCGACGGTTTTCGGTACTCGGTACGCTACGGACTTAATAAAAATAGTACAGCGACATCTCTTGGCCTGGGTACACTGATTTTTACATAGTAAAAATATCAGTGACACATATATCTCTGGTATATAGTGTATTATCTATGGTTGTCAATTGTCATAATCACTTTAAGAATTTGAGATTAATTGTATTAAGTTCGAAATTGATGTAAATAAATCTGTAGTTATGCCGTATCGTCATTGTGAATTTAGGCGTATCATAAAGCCGGTATTTAGTGTGTGTGTTTATTACATATTTAAAATAAATAAATGTGTGATTTTGGCGACATCGGTTTCCATAGTAAAATGACATGATGCCACTCTACTAGTTTTTTCTGTTCTGTGCTAGTGAAGGTAGTGGCTTAATTCTCTTTGGTAACTAGTTTATTCAAGTATAGAGTATAGATGCCTGATTGTCAAAATGGCGTTTAGCTTTCCTGCATTTTCATACATTATTGCTTTAATTGTTGATGCATTTTTGATATTTTTCTCTATATTCCATGTAATTGCTTTTGATGAATTGAAAACAGATTACAAGAACCCAATAGATCAGTGCAACAGTTTGAATCCAGTAAGCTTAAAGACAATAAAATCTCTGACTCAAATATAACCTCTATTGATTGAGTTTTTTTCTATTTTTCAGCTTGTTCTTCCGGAATATTTGTTGCATTTGTTGATAAATGTTCTATTCCTCCTATCAGGAGAATGGTTTTCGTTAATAATAAATCTACCTTTAATTATTTATCACATATACAGGTAAGTCAACATTTTAATTGAGTATTATTGTTTTAAAAATTGTATTTATGATTTTAGCAAAATGTTGACATTGTATAGTTATTGAGGAGTGCCTAAGGAAATTACATTTATATTCGCTACACGATTTTACAGATATCGCAATCGGCCAGTCATGTCAGGACCTGGCCTATATGACCCTACGAGCATAATGAATGCTGATGTATTGACGGTATGTCAAAGAGAAGGATGGATTAAATTAGCATTTTATTTGCTGTCCTTCTTCTTGTATTTGTATGGGTAAGTCCATTTTTTTTTTTTTTCAATAATTTAACACTATTGCTACACATAACTCAAGAAATTATATTTGATATGTGTTTTTGTGAGTAAGAGAAAAGCAGTAAAAATGATTTTAATGTTATTAACTGTTTGTATATGATTTGGATCATGAATAAATTTAATTATTTAATATATATAATTACTTTGCTTTGTGGGCTGGGGTTTAGAATCAATTGGTGCGATTTTTGATAAAACAAGATTACTATTATATCGCAAAAAAAATCAGGAATCCAAGGGTGGTATTCATTTTGTGAGGAAACATCTACTTTACGAGATATGAATTTTTAAAGTTTTAAATATTTCATTGATTTATGAAGTTTCACTTTGACAGTTAGTGATTGCAATGAGAAATATTTTATGATTCAGTTCATCCTATTAATATTATAAATGTGAAAGTTTGTATGTCTGGATGTATGTTTGAACTTCTTTAACGCAAAAATTACTGATTGGATTTTGATGAAACTCTACAATAATATAGCTTACACACCAGAATAACACATAGGCTATTTATTATTTATAAAACTATCACGTGAATTATACTTTATATGGCAAAACAACGTTTGCCGGTTCAGCTAGTATAAAATAATAATAACCCAAATCCTTTTCCAGAAACTAAAGGTAGGTTAGGTTAAGTTAGAACATAAATACATATGAGCCCAATTTTAAGAAATTAATAAAACTAATGAAATTGTGTCATTTAAATGTTATTAATTTTTGAACATTTAAGGTTATGATATAAAAAAAATTCTAAATCTGAAACTAAAAGTTTCCTTGCCCTGGGAGTACCGGAGAGAGTAAAAGGGAACCCTCCCCACCCCATAATGTTAACCAGCTCATTCTTTATGAGTTGTGATGGCAATACCCTATGTTTTACAATGGTGGTACTTTCCTATAAGCTCAAAAGATTAGCTGTGTAATGAATATTAATTATATTAATATATTGTTGATAGATCAACAATATTTACTATCAGTTGATTTAAAGTACATATTTTGTTTAATAACTCTTTTTATAAATTAATTATTTCTTCCACTTGACACGATTGCCTTTTTTCAAAGCTAACAAAGATATAAAAGAATAGAATTTATTTATTTACCATAACGATTGACAATAACAACGTATTGCAACAATTAGTAAACATCATGAAGCTTCTTAGTGATAGATATGAAATTCTGTTCAAATTAATATTATTTATTAATAAATATGTATTATACCTTAGAACAATCTCCATCACCGAAGCTTTTAGTACTTACTAGCTGACCCGGCAAACATTGTTTTGCCATATAAAGTATAATTCACGCGATAGTTTTATAAGTAATAAAATATTGCCTATATTATAGCCTGTACATCATTTTGTTCTATTGTCAATAGTTTTTGCAGCGCAATTTTGAAAAAAAAAAAACGTAGCCTATATATAAAAAGTATAGCCTTCCTCGATAAATGGACTACTCAACACTGAAAGAATCATTCAAATCGGATCAGTAGTACCAGAGATTAGCGCGTTCAAACAAACAAACAAACAGTGCAGCTTTATAATATTAGTATAGATATGTCTTTGCTAAGGACCTAGATTTTGAATAATGATTAGAGTCGCTGGATATCCTCATGATAAACAATTTTATTCGGTACTATCCTAATGTAATTATTCAAGAAATTCTGTTCATTAATGTTTGATTTGTTTTAATAGCTATTCTGAATAAGCAAACAAAAATTATAATTAGCACAATGACTTAGGGGCCGTTCATAAAATACGTTCGCATGGGGGTCTGGCTGAGTGTGACAAGGGGGGACGGGAGGTATACGGCAACGTGTCATTCGCCGTTTATTATTTTTTGACATGAGCGCTAGCCCTGTTCCGCTACTCTAGCGGCGTTGCGATCAGTTTTGTCCGTCAGTCCACGATAAATTGGCGAGTAGAACATGTTAACATTTACATCAAAAACAAAAAAGAAAGGTTGAAGTACTACGGCGCGTACAACCAACTCGTATCGCAGCTCGGCGAGCTGTTATGCATAATAGGAGATGAAAACGATGGTACGGAAGGTGCAGAGTGGTTAGATGATGATGAAGTGGACTGTAGTTTTGAAGATGAAGATGGTGTAATACCGATTGTAGATATTTTGGCCCATTTAGAACATCCTTGGACTTCTGAATAATAGTAATATTATTTATTATTTATATGTTTGTTATGAAAGATATTTATTAATTTATTTAAATTTTATTATAATAACTAAATAAATATTTTTAATTTTCAGAATTTGTGTACTATCATTTAGAATTTATCATACTCAGCAGGGGGGTCTTAGTTTTTGTGACGAAATATTTCTAGGGAGGGTCACAGAAAGTGTGACACAGCGTGACAATAAAGGCCGGCAACGCTCCTGTGATTCCTCTGGTGTTGCAAGAGATTGTGGGCGGCGGTGATCACTTAACAACAGGTGACCCGTACGCTCGTTTGTCCTCCTATTCCATAAAAAAAGGGGGGGAGCAAAAAAAAGCTGATTTTAGTGTGACATATTTTATGAACGGCCCCTTAGTAAAAGTTGAGATTGGATTACAACATTAAAAGTTAATCCTCAATTAACCTAATTTCATGCTTATCAATCTTATATTTCATCATTACTTCTGTACTGCTTATTTTAAAAACTATTTGATAACATTATCTATCAAAATCTTATCATAAACTGACACATGAATATCTTAATATTATCTATATGATAAGTATTTCATCATCAATTCTATTGATGTAAACAGGCTGTAATCATTATATAGTTTAGAATAATGTTGTTCTCCACTGTCTACTGATTTCTCCTGGAGTATGCAATAAATTTTGATGATGTTTCCACTAACATAAACTTATTATACAAGACCAAATTAAGTTTTGTTTGTTAGTAAAAGAAAAAATATACATGGCTAAACCTATACCTAACCTATATAAAGAGATACATAAAATGATGTTGTAGAGAATTGGCTATTTGACTCACTTTTATTATTATTTTATTAAACTATGATCAAAATAATGATGTACACTGAAAGTAAAATTAACATCAAACAACGAGAATATAAAACTATAAGTATTCAGTAAGGGTCTTCTATGTCTACCTTTCAAAATAAAAATGTTGACTGAGCTACTATGGCAAAACTAATTCATAGAGGAGAAATAGTCGAAAATAATTCGCAGATGGCTTAACAATGAGAAAAACGACAAGGAGGGAGTCCCTCCCCACTCCCAATGGCAAAATTAAGATGTGACGAAACATTTTATTATGACTAATCAGAAATATTAAAATCCTAATAATTTTTTGTTATTGGATTGATTTCATTAGTTTATTCATAATTGTTCTTCAAATTCGTTTAAAAAATCTATTTTTTGATTTGAGTATAATACCCAATTATGTATAGTTCTAAGATCACTTTACAGCACATCCTCTTAACTATAACGTAGTGGGCTATATTCTACAGAGACACCACAGTGGCGCAACCAGTCGCCACTACTAACAAATTGAATACAGCTCTTAATTTGGTGGCGCGACCAGCTCGGACGCATTACGACTCTGGTGTCTAGTTTGATAACTTACGGACACCATGGTGGCCCAACCAGTCGCCGCTACCAACAAAATATTTTGGTGTTCGTTTGGTTGTGCAATCAGTTTTAGTGGCGCGACCAGCTCGGACGCGTCATGACTCTGGTGTCTAGTCTGTTAGCATACACAATTTGTAACAAATTATTAACATTAAAATTGGGTTACTTGCGACACTATATTTTAATATTATTCAGTATTAATTCCTATCCAAATAAACATGTTGGTATTGTTAGTCATAAAATGTAGATTAGAATTATTGTCTTTTAGAGTTTCTAGTTCTCATGAATACTTAAGACGATATAAAAGGTTAAAACAACCGAAGACATAATTCACGGACCCACTACTGGAATGGCTATTTGAGTAACCAGCTAGATAATTAAGATAAAATAAATTCGAACACAAACATTGGTGTATACGTGACTGCTCCTGCTCGCAGGCGACTTGGCAAATTCAACCAATTGTACTAAGGAGGTGTGTTCCTCGCTGCATGACGTGAATAATAATCGAAAGCCTCCATGTTTCTCTTACCTGATTTCGCCCTTCTTTCGCTCAGTTTTGGTGCCCCTTTAAGGGTTTTGGTTGATTTGCGAATTGTAAAATGCTTTAATGCATGTCGTGTCTTTGCTTAGAATGATTTAGAAGATTGATATTTATACAGCTTCGAGCTCCACACGTTTCTTATAATAATATCAACATCAAGACAATCGGACGGACAAACATAAAATTCAAATATTTTTATTCAAAATAGGATGGACATCACTTATTGAAAGTCAAAAACTACCACACATTACAAAAAGAATGCCTCATCAGACCGGAAGAGAATGCTCTGAAACTCAGCGTGCTTTTTTATTCATCAAAATAATATGTTTACAAAGTAATATTGTACAATTAAACTTATTATTTAATAGCCTGAGGGTGGTCGCTCCATTGCCAATCTGTGATATCATTTAGGAAGCCATTTATGTTATAGTAACCTTTACCACACAAACGTTTTTTAACATCTAGGGACCGTATAAGGTTTCGTTTTACCTTTAAATCTACCAAACATTAAAATAAAAATTTTATTAAAATAATTAACAGTAGAATAACTTCTCACTTAGTCTTCGCAAAAGATACATACGAGCGAACACTCAACAGTGAAGTAGCTTTTGTGGATAATTATAACTAATGAATTGATATTTTTGTTACAGAATGATAGTGGTGCTGATCGCTGTGTAATAAGTTAGCCGAAAGTATTAAGTTTGAATAAGTTATTGTTTGTCCACAACTTTATTAAGTGCAGCCGCTCGAACAATGATTGTAATGAAGCATAGTTGAATGTAAAATATTTTGATAAATAAAATTATGTATTATATCACGTTTTTTCCTCCTATATTTTATTTCAATAGAATAAACCATTTAAGACTTTACCAGACTGAATATCTTCTGGGCACTTTTTCTAGTAAACTCTAAACAAACAATAGAATGACAGCTCGATGTAGAAGTACCTACATACAGTTCAGACAGAAAACTGTTCGGAAAGCTCATTTTTCTTAGACATAAAAAATTCAAAGGTATTTAACACAAACGTGATCGGTGACTATGGGCCTTATCAGGACGCTCATGATCGCACAGGAGGAATTGAGAGAGTTATGCTCGGACTATAATCCCTGCTAGATCGAATCAGAAACGAAGAGATCTGTAGAAGAACCAAAGTCACCGATATAGGCTACATTTGGTTGCGAAACTGATGTGGCAGTGGGCAGGGTACATAACTCGACGGACAGATAGCCGTTAAGTCCAAGTAACGAGTAGTTAAGTGCTTGAATGGCGACCACGTAACGGAAACCTTAGAGTTAGTAGGCCTCCATACAAGATGGACCGATGATCTGGTAAAGATCGCCGGAATAGGTTGGATGAGGGCAGCGCAGGACCGATCGTCATGGCGAAGGTTTTTATCCGGTAGTGGACGTCTTCCGGCGGAAATGATGATGAAAAAATTCGAGTGGACCAGATACTATTACTTCCACTGAGTTAATATGGGCTGGTAATCGGTGATCTTTTACTGTCCAGTGACCTGTAGGATTCTTTATCTTCCAATTCCATAAAAAACTGGAACATTACAATAAAAAATGAAGCCCTGCGTTGAGCGATGTGAAATGATATGGGCTGATACTCTAGCTGTATGGCTTCTCCAACTCCCAACTAATTATGTAGTTTCAAAGTACCTATACAAAATCGATGATTTAGGTAATATAGCACATTATAAATACGGGTTTGTGGAACACATGTCCACAGGCTGGGTACGTGATACAGCTATCGATACCGTATTGTATAAGGAAGGTGCTTGTGCAATTGATATTACTGAACAAAATTAGGTTTCTCTTAATGCAATTTCTAGTTTTCACACACATGCAGAGATACAGTATATAGATACAAAACATGCTATAATTATTTTGCTGTCCGCCTAGTAAGAATATTCTCAGTACGTGCCTTATGCGTAATCTATATGATGCAGACTATTGGCTAGGGATTTTTGGTCGGCTTGGCGTTGTTGAGTTAAATTGGTTTTTGTGTTTTATTTTTGGTTAACATTGTTCCCAGAGAAAAGATAATTGGATGGTCGCTTACAAGGCCTTTCCTGTGTATATACAATGGTGTTCGCCAGGTTCACCAAGATTGACACTAGAGAGCACTATATAGAATGTATATAATGTTAGATTAAATGAATACTGTGGGTGCCATATATACATGATGAAATGAGAAAAATCTATATGTATACATATAGATTTTTCTCATTCACATTCACATACGCTACCTCCGATGTCTGTAGATTTGTGTTTTCTACGCATAGAAACTTAGCAAATTTTACATAGAGATCTCAACAGTGAGGGATGTGTGATCTCTGTAACGAGGCACTAATCAAGTAACAACTGAGCTTTATCATCATCATCAATTAATGTTTCAGTCATGACCTGTCGGGATTCTTGTCACTGCATAGGTTTTGTACCTACTTGAGTGTATTGACAGGGAATAAGTCTAGTACAAAGTACAGCTTTGACGTATTGCAATGCTTTGAAAGTCAAAGTCAAATTTATTCAATTAAGGGCTTTTGAATCTATTCAATATAAATATTTCTTTTAAACTATTGAATATAGCATATGTTCGGAAAAGGTTGAGCTCGTGAGAAGAAAAACAAGAAACTCAACGGCCAAGTCTTTTCAATCGAATAGAGTATTTTTACAATGCCTGTTATATACAAAACAAATTAATTTGTTAGATGCTTATATGAATCCTGTTTAAATAATATAAATTATTTCATATAAAGTAATAAAGAAACAACTGTAAAAATATAAATTATAATATATTGGATGCATCAATCTTTCGAGCTTCAATCCATTGTTTGTGTAAGGATGCATCGTGTGATTACTGTCATAATTAGTAATTGCATTCATCCAACAAATACAATGACTTAACTATAACAAGTCGACCTAACACCAAAAGTAGCACCCGGTTACGAGTTGACACATCGACCAGCCAATTTTTTCTTTACGATCTTGATTTAACTATAACTAAAACATAACAGCACAAAATATATTCTATGAGTTACATTTTTACGACTACAGTTAGGCGCTGGAATAAAAAACTTACGAACTACTTCGCATACTCGAAGAGCCGTTACACAGGTTTCTACTAAGTAAAAAAAATAAAACGCAGCTGGTTTTGAATACATAGTTATATAGAAGTATATATAGGTATTCTATGTATACACTACTTAATATTGACATTGAGCCAAAAATGCATTCATTAAACTATGCAGTAAAGGACAACAAGCCAAAGATTAAACAATACTTTAAGCAATATTGCCTTAACTCAATTTTCAACGTTTTTATTCTAATACATACTACATAACATTAAAATGTTTTTTTTAAATATTGAAAGTCAGGATGAACCACACGTTCGAAAGTGTAATGCCACAGACCTGGAGAACGGGCGCAAGAAACTCAATGGAACTTTTTCTATATTCTATTGCAAGACAAATTCTATTTAATGTTTTAATAAATTTTTCTTTATTTATCTTTAAACAATTATTTTTAATTTAATTACTGAGGAAAATATTAAAAATCGTAATTATTTTAAATGATTCGAATATATCAATATAATGTTATGTTTTAAAAGTACCTAAGTCCACAAAATATACTCACTTTAACATATAAATTAACTAACTCGTATTGTAAGTGGAATTGTCAATTTGCTACTAATAAAGTTGATATCTTAGAAAACTGAATACTTCGAAAAAAATAGCGGTGAACTGTAGCCTCTATTTCCAGCAACGCACTGAAACAAAGTGACTAATGTATCGTTAGTGTAATGCGTAGCTGTCATGCACACTAAAGAAATAAACCTGGCCTGTTGTCATGCGTTGCCTAACAGCAAGAGGCTCTAACGTATAAATAATCTAAGGTTAATATTATGATGGAACCAGAAGAAATTAGTACTTATCTACTTTATTATGATTTTCGCTGCTACCCAAGTCAACAAGAAAGTTCCTAGAGGCTTCAAATGGCATTTGGTAATGAAGCACCATCTCGTAGCTGCATTGTCTAAGTAAGCGCGGGGCCCATAGCAATTTCTTACAAAAAGCCCTTAATCTATATTGGCAATGGTCGATTTGTCTATGTGTTTGTGCACTATAATCTGTTAAACTGCAAAAACGATTTGATTGTGGCTTTCACCGATGTATCGTTCAAGCTAATATTAAGTATATGTGATATTCCTACAGTAAATAAAATACCATTCAGTGATTAGTTTGCCCAACTTTCCATTGATTGTAAAGAAAATCTACGTGCGAGCGCTCTTTCCACTGAGCCAAGCGATCGATAAATTAAAATTGCAATTGTTAAATCCCAGAAGTGAGGGCTATCACTTTAAAAAAATAATAAATTGTGTAAATCTTCATAAGTTTCACTCAAAAAGCCCCTAGCTGTTACTACTCTTGCTCCGTATAGGCTGTCTATAATATTAATACCGGGCGATGAAACCGGGGTAGGTATACCGCTTTAAACCTGAAAGAAAAGCAAATCTGCGGAATGGGTCTTTCCTGTTGAATGATTGCCTTCGAAAGTTTAGATAAGTTGAATCATTCGGCAAATCTGGACATTTCACTACAGTAACCAATGACGTTCTTTAAATGAGAACGTCATTGATGGTAACGCTTTAAAAGTAAACGACTGTAATTACTGTAGATATGTTATGAATATGTTTTTTACTAATTCGTCCTTCATCACGAGGTCGTTTCACATTCATTACCATAGTAACGAATGAAATTTAAGTCTTCAAATGTAGAACTGATCAAATGATTGACATCCACTAGAAAATCGGGAAATTGCACCTCCTAAGTTTTTTTATGTCCTGAAGAGGCGGGGAATGCGTGCCAATGAAGACATCCCTCAGGAAGACTGGTTCTATTGCTTTTAAATACAATGGTACCAAAGAATGCATAAGTGTGTGAATAGCAAAGGAATATAAGGTAAGGGAATAGGTACCTACTTTAAAAAAAATTACGTCATAAACAAATTAATATGTGGCATTAATAACAAAATCTAGAAACTTACAGAATGATTGAAGTATGCCGTATTTCGGGTACCTTTTCTCGAATCTTGTTTTTAAACATAATTAACCTTTCCGTTCCGGGAGACTCTGATCACGCGCATTTTGCCTCAGATCGGCGTGATTTTGGCGCTCGCGCAGTGTTCGGTCAATGCGTTTTATATACGTATATTAATAGATTGCTTATAATTAGGATGATTTGAGTGCATGTATCAGAAAGCTATTGAAAAAAGCTATAAGACCATGCAAAATAAACTATTTTATAAACAAAATAAGGGTCAGAATTTGGTGAGTTAATAGTGTGCACTCTCGGTTTTGGTGTATCTGAAAAATCTAGTGCCCTGGGGCACTGCTGATTTCGGAAGGTTGCAGGTATACCCTGTTTTTGGTTTCAACAACGAAAGAATTAGCCGAGTAGTAGGCAGGCCTAACAAGTTTCTATTTAACCTGTTTTATTAAAGACATTACAATACTGTGAAATTAAGTACTTACGTATATCCCATGAAATTCTTAACTGTATTATAAAGTTAGACACTGTGGATGGGTCAAATCTCGTGAGTTCGCGTCACCGAAACCGATAGCAGTATACCTATCTGTATAGAGATACATATAGGTATACTGCTAGCTGTAGAGACAGCTGAAGTATTGTGCAGAATTAGTGCTTTCTGTCACCAAAAAAGAGATCATTTATTTAATCAATACTTTGATGGACCTTCATACAAGTAAATGTTGTAGGTTTATTGTTTGTAACATGCCATATGCAAGAAATCGATCTGATATCCAAAACAAGCACATACAAAAACTAAATTCACTGTTACATACAAGTAGGGTAAGGTGGGGGCAGTGGGTCACAGTGTTACATAGGGTACACTATTGCAATGCATGCATCTATGTTTCTGAAATTTATTTTTATAATGTTTGTATGCAGTTTTCACAACCTTATAAGCGGCCATCTTTGAACAGTTGTAATCGCTCCAGTCTGTACCGCGTTTTAGAAAGAATAAACAAAAATCCAATTTATGTGATCAAAATTAGAAAAAATCTGATAAAATTTATTAATTTTGTTCTTGGTGTAATATGTAAATGCTGGTGTTGACTTGATACATAATATATTTGAAGCCTGGGGAAGAGTCTCATGATGCGCTTGGCGTCTTTTGTGACTTATCCAATGCGTTCGATTGTGTTAAACACGAAGCATTAGTCAGATCATTATTTCTAATACCGTAATAACAAAGCATTAACATAAGCATTGGACTTAATGACATCCTATTTAAATTGTAGACTACAAAAGGTGGATGTCAATGGAAAGCAGTCCTCTGGATCAATAGTTAAAATGGGGGTTCCACAGGGCTCGATTTGAGGACCTTTTCTATTCCTTATTTATATAAATGATCTCCCTTATATTGCAAAGGATAAATATCAAATTGTGTTGTTTGCTGATGATACATCAGTCATGTTTAAAATACACCGCCGCTTACCAAATTTTGATGTTGTTAACAATGCTTTAACTAAAGTTGTACATTGGTTTGAAGCCAATAACTTATTATTAATGGTAATAGAACTAAGTGCATTAAATTGTCTTTACCTAATGTTAAACGGTAGGATAAAAAGCCAGGATGATCCTGTTGCCGAGGGCTCTGCTTCAGATCCTTAAAAGTTATTATGAAATATATATTTATTTTATATATAATCCCGTATAAAATGCTCACAGAATACCTTTATTTATTTACGGTGTGTGTTGATGATGCAGCTACTGTATTCAATAACTTATGTTTTGTATTAATTTATATTTACTTTTAGACTTTGACGTTTTTAGACGTTGACGAAGGCATTGATTATTGGAAGTTTGAGTATGTTTGTTGCATCAATTTACATAATATTATATTGTAATTGAAATGATTTGTAAAACAATGAAAATGTATATCTGGATTTAAAAGAATGGCAATGAGTTTCTTGCTACTTCTTCTCATTAGCTCAACCCTATACGAAGTAACGGTAGATTAAAAAAGAAAATATATTTTTTTTGACATTCATAAGTGTCTATTCCTTGACCTACACGAATAAAGTGATTTTGATTTGATTTGATTTGATATAGCTTATAAGTGAAATTGAATGGATTTAAATTAAAGTGAAAGTGAAAAGTTCAAGGCGTTTATACTGAGCATTGTTGCAATAGTGTTTTTGTTTGATTAATGATGATTATTATTGAAAATAAGTTTTAAATTTGATTGTTTTTAAACTTCATGTATTTCAAACTTTAATACTAAAAGTTCTAAGTAGTCACTCTTATCGGCTGTCTCTAGAAATACAAATTTTTTCTCTTAATGGTTCTCTAAGGTATAAATTGTGCAGTTTCTACAGTACAAGTACGTTTGATACCGGCTGCATTGCCTCATAGCAATTTTATTAGCTGCTTGCTGAACTGAATATATTATGTAATCTCCAATGGACCTAGAAATTTAGTGAAATCCTTGTAATTCTACTCGTTTTTTGAATAGAGGTATTTATCTACTCGCATCTACATGAATAACATTTGATTTATATAACTAAGTATTAGATTCTACATAAATGTTATTATTTAGTTTGCGAGCTAGAGCTTTTTATCATAATTTTTGTTTAACTCTTAATGTTATTATGTTTAATTGTTCAACTTTGTTATTCGTTTCGCACTTGTAAATGTTGTTTACACCTGTAAAGACACGTCGTATTGTATTATCCCTTGTGTACTTGCTAAAATTTTAATTGTATAATGATTTGTTGTTGGTGTAACTATCTAAATAAATAAATAAAGCTGTAATTGCAAACAAATCATGCAATTGTTATTTACCAATTTAGTTATACAAAAAATAAAGAAAAAACAATAGGTACTCATTCTATATTCCCTTACCTAGGTCAAATAAATAGATTTTAGATTCTTATCTGTTTGTCGGTTTGCCTGTGCGTTTGTGCACTATCTATTAAATCAATCTCTTAAACGGCTAAAACGATTTGATAGAGGATGTCACTGATGTAATGTTGAAGCTAATATTAAGTATTTATGATATTCCAATTGTAAATAAAATACCATTCAGTGATTAGTGTTTTTGGTAACTAAACAAGGACTCTCATTAAAATTGTATTTTATTGTAGAAAATTTATTGAATCAGGATTTATTTTGCGAAAATCCATAATTAACGAGACTCTCGTGCCAGATCTGCTGAAGATACCTTGTGTAGAGCATAAAAAAAGAATGCTGGGAGAGATTCTTGCGCCGCTTGTTTTCTCTCAGAGCGCTATTTGTTTCCGAGGCGGTAGTAGTATCTAGTATATTAGAAATGACAGCAAAACGAATTCTAAAGGAATCAATTTTAAGAAAATAAATGTCTTTTATGCCTTTTTAGGGGTGAAACACGTGTCGAATTGATTGAAGACAAATATTAGAGGGATTTACACTCAAGATAACTCAAAAAATTTGGATCTAATATATTATAGTTTACCTTGTCTTTTTCCTTCTGTAGGCGACCCCTAAAGTAAGGATTAAGACCTCTAGGGGGCCGCTAACCTCATTGAAAAACACTGCTCAAGGCAAATTTCAATAAGTTCCTGGGTATCTAAATTATAGTTAACTTAAATTAATTATTGGAGTTGGCAAAAGGTTACTGTGCTTTATTTATTATAATTATAAGATACGTTATAGGTAACTTTTTAAAGTTAAAATTATATGAAATTTACAATATAAACTGCGCAAAAATAAATGAATACATACTAGATACATAGACTGTATACATTGAGTGATTTTCTTAAGAAGGAAACCTGTTTTATTTTACGCCACAAATATTATTAATTGCTTTACATCAGACACTACTGATATTGAGTCACATTTATTTTTAACCTTAAAATATTAAGAAAAATAAAATATTACCTAATATTTCCTTTTTAGGACCCGCAACTCGTCTTTTGACCTTTTGGTGTTACGGATGTCCATGTTTGTTATTACTTACATCATTTGTGTCTCATGGCTGTTTGCTACTAGTACAAAATAATTAATTAATTGTTTTAATGATTAATCAAATGACACTATCTCTTTACACAAACTGTTGGACTTAATAGTTTTCACAGCTTACACAAGACATAAAAATACCTGATGATTAACTTTATGATAAACTGAAAAGTGCTGCAAATTAACTACATATTATTTATATTTTAATAAATCATATCTACATACATATTTCTGCTGTCAAGATATTTGGCTATCTATTAGTTCTTAAATTTTGATTTACTAATAAATATTTACGGTTGAATGTCATATAGTTCTTCTCTTTACAAATTTAGATAGAGTGTAAATATAGTACTTTCTTTGATTAACGCGAGTGTTACACATTTAAATATAACAATTTTTAAAAGATTAAAACGCGTGTAATTGTCACTTTGTTTTTACATTAGATTGTAGCGTTTTCATAGGGACTGCATATGAATTTTCATCTGAAACCTCTAAAAACGAGATCTTAAAACATAGAAAGGTCTTGAAACATCGGGTTAACTAAAATTATAATAAAAATATATCTTCTACGCAAAAATTTAACAAAAAAACAAAGTTGCAATTTCTTGTGTTTCAATCCTTTAAAAAGTTTTTTATTAAAGAGTGTGAATATTTTCTATTGTGTTAGTTGTTACTACATAAGGTGTCGTGGTAATTTATTCAGATTTCTATAAGTTAATCCACATTAAATGCCTACCTGCTTACTCAAACATTAACTTGTTTGAAGTAAAGATATTCCATATTTATTATTCATCCATTTATATAGTTCTGGTTTTAAAATCACAATAATATCGGAAATATCTATAGTGTGCGACGATACGTGCTCGTATAACTGACTACTGCAGTTGGCCGGCGCGCGTCAAGAGAACACAGTGTTTCCTGAGCTGTGTTCCAGAAATAACGTGATACATAATGCGACTTATGTTCGTATTTTTTCTGATCGCGATTGAGAACGTACAATGTGCGAGGATCCTTGCCCTCCTACCACATACCGGGAAAAGCCATCACATGGTTTTTGAACCGCTTTTCGTAAAGTTAGCCGAGCGCGGTCATCAACTTACAGTTGCGTCGTTTTTTCCGCTGAAGAATTCACCCGCGAACTACAGTGAAATAAGCTTTGAAGGGCTAGCTCCTATTGGAGTAGAGACAGTCGACGCAAATTGGTTTGAATATACTGATTTATTATTCAGGATTCCTGTTGTTGGGAGTATAATGAAACATATCAGTGATATAAGCCCCCTCGCGGGGTTGGCTCTAAATGTGTGCGAGAAAGTGGTCAATTTTCCGCCGCTGATAGAAATACTGGAGAGGAATTATGATGTTATTTTAGTAGAAAATTTCAACAGTGACTGTATGCTTGGATTGCTGCATGTGTATAAAATGAAAGCGCCGGTTATTGCGTTGCTAACCGGTGCTCTACCACCTTGGAGCACGGACCGTGTCGGTCTCACAGACAACCCATCCTACGTCCCAGTTAGTTACTCCAAACTGTTACACCCCATGTCGCTGATACAAAAAATGGAAAATATATTTTTAAATGTGTATTTCAAGTTATGGTATCAGACCGCGATTCAGGAGAAGGAACGCGCAATAATTGAAAGGCACTACGGTAAAATAGTTCCTTTGGATAAACTGGCAAGAAATGTGTCGCTTTTGTTGGCAAATGTGTTCCATCCGTTAAATGGTGTTAGGCCTTTGATACCAGGGCTTGTTGAAGTCGGCGGTATGCATTTGAATCCAGTAAGAGAAGCTACTATACCATATGTAAGTATTTCATTAATTTCTATTTATTATTATTTAAAAAAGCTACACAACTATTTGACTTATCCTAAGCCCCTATTTATTCCTTTATCATTATGTTTAGCTGGCTTATAAGGATTGATTAGAAACCAGCCAAGTCGGTAAAATACTAGGTTGATACATAGTAAATACATATGTATAGGTACATAGTACTATAGTATTGTCATTCTAACTTCTAATTCATTGAAAATTGTCTCATAATAATGTCTGACCCATGAATTACTTGCTTAAAATAATCGGAGATTGAGTTTAAGATTAGATTAGGATTATCATAGTAGCTGTAAAAGACAACAAAGTATCATAGGTCATTCGTGTCATCTGATAAATAAAGATTTTTTGAATATCATTCAAGCAGTGTTAACGTTGAAACACCTATCAATTTAATAACTCACCGATACCACCCGACACTAAGAAAATAAATTGGCTGTTGTAGAGACTGCCGATAGAAGTGAAAACTTAGAACTTTTAGTGTGAAATATTGTATATCTTGCTATACAGCTGACGTATTGCACTATACGTCAGCTGTATAGCAACATATACTGCTATAAGCATTTCGGTGACACGAACTCACGAGATTTACCCATCCAAAAAGTGTATAACAATATATATAGATTATTATTTTATCGCTTGCGCCAGTCATGAGCGAATCCATCAGATTTTCCCCTATCAAAAAGCGGTCAAAGTAGTTTTCACTTCAAAAAATCAATAAAGATAAACTACTCTCTCATGTCTCTAGTTAATTTATGACATCCATTCCGCCGTGTCTGAATTACAATACACAATTAAAATTTGAATACAAAATTTTACGAACGATGCGGGTCTCGAACCCACGACCTCTCTCTGAATTACAATATGCTAAAGTTATTTGCTAAATAATTAATATAGTTAAATTGTAAAAACTTTCGCGAGACATTGGCGTGAGTAAAACTGTGTTAATTATATAAAATTAATATAGTGTTTCTACACGAATTAAAACGCTTATCTGTTATATTAAAACATTCATACAAATACCAAGCTAAACTCAATCCGTTATTCCATAAAAGGACTGAAAAAAGAAATCTTGAATACATTTATTTAGTTGAGTTTGAAATGCAAAAAGAAAATGGATAAATATATATTTTATCATAAAACGGCAATTTAGGATTGCGATTGAATGTTATGTAAATTGAACGTTAAGCTCTGATTGATTTTACGAACTGTGTCATCATCTACGTGAGTACGAAGAAACCCGTATTGTATTCTGGAGCAAGTAGTGGATATGGCATCACGTATTTTTGACATCGAAATCATTACACGTTCAGAATTCATCTGAAAGTATTCTCAAAAGCTTTTAAGCCGCTTCCAGCCACCGACTTCCTTAATTGACAGTTCCATGTGAATATGATATTTGTTAACAGGAAAATCATCAATAATACAGGGAGATAATACTTCAAGCTGGCCGTTTTTGGAGTATTGCTTTTATGTCTAGTCTGGCGCACCCTAGTTTCAGCAGTAAGCATAAGTACTCTTTCAACGGTTGGAGATATCGCTTGATTTCTTGTCTGCGTCCACCTTTATCACGCGGAGTTTCCGACGAGTTATTTTACCTTATTTATGTTCTAATTACTAAGTCGAAAATAACATACTCACCACACTGATGTATACTTACACACACATACTCACACACTTACAAAGTGAATACCAACATCTCCAACTAAATTCCTCTTAAATATAGCTTCCAAGAAACTTTCTTCTCTATAAAAGTTTTGGAATTAACTTTCTTGCGCATCATCAGACTACCATAAAGCGCCTTCCTATAACACAAAAGAGTACTAAGTAATACAGGACGTACCTTAAGAAAAACATATTATTTTCACCTTTACACCATATGTTAATACTATTTATTACGCAAAGAGTGCCTTGCAAAACATTGACCCTGCAGAGTGCGAGATTGAACCGGTTGTAGCGACCTTAATAAGTTCAAGTTCCTGTTAATAACATAGTAATAACTGTGACATGTCGGTCACTGAGGAAATTATAATCGCTTTTCAGAATTAAATGAAGTAGCTGTTTAGTAAAAAATATTCTATCTTTGAAATCTAGGATTCTTGTGGTGGGAATACGTTTTTTCCATCTGCACTTTTATTATCACTTACTCGAGAAGAATTGTATGATTTGTAAACACAAAAATAACAAAAATGGATCAGGTAACTTATGGGCATAGAATCACTATTACATAGCATCCCATGAATCGCAAGTGCTTGAGTGCTGAAATTTAGACTGAGTACGTATTATAGTATTGCCGCCGCAGCAAAAAAGAAAACAGAAACCAAGGGAAAACATGCTGAAATAGCTGCCAAAGCTGGTCCGGAGCCCTTCATATTCGAGTCTAACTTGGCGGTTTATTTATTGATGTCATTAACCGACTCGGAGACTTGTCGGAGACAAATGTTGATCTATAATTCTTAAATGTTAAAATGACCCCAGTTTATGGTAGATTGTAAGCTGCAACTTCAAGTTGAATTCAATTAAGTTAGAAATTAGTAGTAGAGCCTGGCCACAACATAACCTTATGACTTACATTATATGTGTATCCGATATATTTATGCACATTGAATATTTCTCGCCGCGCTATAAGTGAGTTAGGGAGTACGATGGGGGAGTACTAAATATCATCTTAAGATACATCATCGTCATCAGAAGAGATCGGAACCAGACTCAGATGCACCTTGTAGAATAGAATGACCGCTGGTTGACCTCTCCGTGAGTGTTCTGATCGCCAAGCGATGTCACTCAGCGAATATTATCTTTGATAGCTCTTGTCGCTGCAACAAAGTAAAGTCCTCAGTGATAGTTAATTCTAGTCAATCTTTTGTACAACATTATTGATAAAAAGTAATGGGGTTAACGGCCCACTTATAAGTTGTAAGCACGTGTTTTGGTTATGTTATTCATGTTGGTACATTTTTTATACTTCAGATTCTATAACTTCAAAATCTTATGTTAGTTTTTCTGTGCGTTCGTTACCAGTATTACAAAAATGGAGCATACGGTTTTCACTGACTGTATTTCCGTAAGCTTGCAGTGATAAAAAAGGGAATAATGCCTGAAGAATCGTTTTTAAGCATTTTTAAAATTCAAGCGAGTTTCTGGACATAGTTTCTTTTTAGTAAAGTTAAATGAGATGATCCAACATTATAGAAGGCCTTGTCTGTATGTAACGGCACATGAAAGGTATTTTTTTCTTTTTCACTCGTTTCGAACTCTTTGGCATTCGATTCATTCCTTATTACATTAAATAAAGCGACGAGAAATATTTTATTATTTTTTGATAAATTTAATTTACCAATTTACTATCCTTTCAGCGTTGTTAATATTTTTTCTCAGAAGAAACGCAACACTAATATGGACTATTTTAAGGATGAAACGGCGCCATCTTGAAGCAACCTAAATCTTTTGAATGCATTTTTATTTTTAGCCAGTTATTTGTTTGGCCTATTTTAATTTAATTTACTTATAATTTTATTAAAATCTTTGTATTTTTTAATTTTTTCGAATTTGCCACCTGGTATGAAACGGATCATCTAATTTTTTATTTAGTTTAACATTTTTAGAAAGTCCACTTTCTAACCAATATACTAACATAAAGACAAACAAAGCGTGCAAGAGAGAAGAACATCTCTAGATACAGAAGATAGAAAAGAAAGTGAATCTATTGTTACTGTAACAGATTTTGATTGACAAGTCGTAAACAGTCAGCCACGCTGCGCATTCGTTCCTTGGTATTTTGAATTTTAGACTAGCTTACCACTAGCTAATACACACAGTGACAAATCAACATTGGTCACGCATTTTTTGGCTGTCAGGTGATCTTAGATACGCTAGTTTATACTAAGTCTATTGATACTATTATATTACAACATTGAGTATTATTAAGGTCATTCATATGACCGTAAAAAGAAGGTGGTTTAATAAATGCCCACACGCATATATAACACTTAAGAAAGCTTTGAACTTTTAAATATGGGCTTATATTTCTTAATCCTTAACCGTTCGTGTGGCTTTCAGTTATTGCAGCGAATTATTTATTGCGATGAAATTTGGCATTGGGTTATAAAGATCAGAAATGTCTTTTGGAAAGTGTTGAAATTAAAATCTTCTTAAAATAATTTAAATACCCTTCATCTTCATCATTTCAGCCGGAAGATGTCCACTGCTTGACAAAGGCCTCCCCCAAAGATTACCATGACGATCGATCCTGCGCTGCCCTCATTCAACGTATTCCGACGATCTGGTATCGTCGGTCCATCTTGTAGGGGGGTCTACCAACACTGCGTCTTCCGGTACGTGGTCGCCATTCGATGACTCTACTGCCACATAAATTTGGATTATATTGGTGACTTTTGTTCTTCTACAAATCTCCTCATCTCTGATTCGATCTCGCAGGGATACTCCGAACATAGCCCTCTCCATTGCCATCTAAGCGACCATGAGCTTTCTCATCAGGCCCGTAGTCTGTCAATCAAGTACATCTAATTCGAGGCAGGCAATAAAAATGGTATTGAACTGTTGAAATTTTTTAAATTATTATTTATTTTATATTTTTATATTATATTTCTATGTCCGCTGAGTTTCATGTTAACGATATTTTGACGTTCAATTATAATTGATTTAAAACTATATTTAGCGACTCGTTTTGTACGGTTTCGCTTTCGTGCGCTTACAAGCTACCGAGTAGCTATGTATTGAACGGTGATTATCTTTACAACACATACCTAATTACGACATTAATATAAACAAATCAATGATAAGAAAATCTAATCAACTCTTATATGGCCTTTATATTGCTATGTTTCTGATTTTCGAGTATTGTGTAGTCTTAAGGTGATGGGCGCAGTGTAATGTTATCGAGGTTATAATATCATAAAATATTATATATATACCTTATCTATCCTCCTCCTTATTCGTTTCATATTGTATTATTACACTGTTATGGGTGAACTATGACGCGTGACATATTTTGGATTTATTGTGTAATTTCGGCTCGTACTCAATTGCTATAAAAAAGAAATTTACCAATACTATTTCGGGTGATAGAAAAGTTTAAGTAATAAATTCCGTCGCCGCAACGAATCACTGTAAATGTTTAAATGAAATACTTTGACACGGCAACAAATACTTAATAATAATTAAATATTTTCACAGCTAACGCTCACAGCAGAACGGTTATGTGAAGAAATAAGAATAACCTGAGTATTCAAAATAACCGTCGAAACCGTCATTCCAAATCGAAAACTATTAATATATATCATGTAACGTTTTAAATCTCACGCTCTCATTTAACGCTCAAATTTGACGCTATATAGAGACTTCAAAAAATTTTTAATACGTGAAAAAATATATTTTTCTTCTTTCATGTACGGTTATGATGAACATAATTTTACAAAAATCAGACAAGACATAATATATCTATCTGGGTTGGTACATTATATTATATTCTTATCACTTTTGTCTAAGTGGAGTTACCTATCAATTTAAATGAAGCACGCACGACTTACGCGAAGTGGATACATCAGAATTAATAATTGCTTGTAATTAGTTTATTTATCGTATAGAAAATATATAAAGACAATTAATAAACCTTTATTAACATGGTCACAATTACATACGGAGACAACATAACACATTTAAGATTTACAGACAACTTGATAATCTTTTTAACAACAACATAAATAAAACTTCAATTAATGCTTAGAGAACTAAATGAAGAAAGTCGGAAGGTAGGACTGGTTATGACCACTGAGAAGGCTAAAGCTATGACTAACGATATGAAATACCGAATCACTATTAACAGTAACACAATTGAATATGTTAATGAATACGTTTATCTGGGCCAAATAATCTCGCCGTCAGAACTGAGACCTTACTTCAAAGAAAATAGAAAGACGAATAGGCAATGCATGGAAAAGCTACTGGAATCTAAAAGAAGTGATGAAAAACAGGAAAACAAGCATGAACATCAAAAGAAAACTTTTCAACACCTGCATCTTTCCTATCCTTACATACGGATGTCAAACATGAGCCATAACAGTGGCTAGAATTTAGAAGTCTGCCAAAATGCTATAAAGAAGACCATGATAGTGTATCATGCTCTTCTCTATAGTAAAGATTATCAGACAAAAAATAAGAACATCAGCAATCAAAAAACAAACACAAACAAATGGCGTTTCAATTATAGTATGGAAACATAAATGGACGTGGACGGGGCATACTATACGAGGACGAGAGAAATGGTGCAAAATCTATAATATACTGGTATCCGAGAGACGGGAAAAAAATCCGAGATGGGTGGTGGGACGACATTAAAGCAGCTGCGGGCAGCACATGGACTAGATCATCTGAAAACAGGAGTCTTTGGGGGAAGTTGGAGGAGGCCTATGTCTGTAATAGACAATCAGACAAATTGATGATGATGAAAACTATTGTAATTAAATTAATATTAATATTATCGTTTTCAATACAGTGTGGATTGCATATATAAAAAATAAATGAAAATACAAGTTATCCTGTCTACAGAAGTATAGTTAAATTGATTATTAAATTAAAATCCCTAAATTATAAAAGTGAAATTTTCAATGAAAATAAATATCAAAATTGAATTCGAAAAAAGAAAACAGTCTGTTTAGACAACGTATTTGACCCCGAGGAGCGACAACGTAGCACACAAGCGCCAAATCAGCTGTTACTTCTCATCTCGTAAACAAGATTTAAACAATTAGCGAAGAAATGAAAATTGATTTAAACATTTCACTTGAACTTAAGTTAAATTAATAAATACAGTCAATCACTTAAAACATATTGTCAGCAAATATGCTAACAAGAATGTACCTACATTTATTTGAAATGGTAAAGAAAATTGAAATGTTAAAATTTGGACATGGTCACAATGTTGGTGGAAATATTGTTTATTTTTTATTTATTTGGAAGACAAACAGTACATTAAATCTATATATACAACTATATAAATAAAATAAAACCATTGAGATGCCTCCGCATATGTTTCTAGAACATAATAGATGGCTCGCCACTTCATTTTTAGTACCTGATTATAAAAGATTTTTATTTTATTTATTTATTTATTCAATTAACGAAATTATCTTAATATATATAATAATAGAGACAAACTCGCAAAACCTCTAAGGTTTATGTGCGAGCGGTAAGTTCGCATTATATAACATATAGTAGTATTATTAAAAATATACATCATAGGTATTCCTGGTTATTAGCTTCTAGATAGTATTTTTTTAGCTTTACTTTGAAATAAGTGGAATAAGATAAGTCAGTGAATGGGACAAATATAAAAATAAAACTACTATGTGTGTCAGCGATAGATATTTTAAAGTCAATGATCCGTCACTCGCAATACCGGTGTAACGCAAAACTGTACCATTTTTTGCTCGAGTTGATAACTGTAAATTTAAAAAGGCAACATCTATACTTAGATAATTTTAACGTCTAATAAGAGCCTCTTACTGCTAGACAATCAATCAAAGTCAAATAAACTTTATTCAATTAGGTTTAAACTAAGCTCTTTGATAGTTACTGAATCTACCATATCTTCGGATAAAGTCGTGAGATGAACAAACAAGAAACTCAACGGCCACTCTTAACAATCAAATAGAGCATTTTACAATGGCTGTAATATTCATAACAAATTAGTTTGTGAGGTGCTGCATCCAATACCTATGTGAATCGTAAGAGACTACTTAACCGATTTGAGTAGGTACGGTTCGCTGATGTATTTGTGGTGGAGTAGGGAAGGCTCCCGTAATATTTAGTGTTTGTTTGATTCACAAACTCACAATTCGATACACTTGAATAGTTCACAAAAAAGTTTATATAATTGAAACAAAAAGCCGAAATCGATGCAGGCAAAGTCCCTGCCACGCTTGGATTTTTGCATTAGAAATAAATAAATAAAACTTTCGCACACCTCAATAATTGTTTTCGGCAAGTTTAATAAAAAAAAAAATGTTTGGACATAATACTTTAGGGTAGTCAGTTGCCTAGTTAAATCAAGTGAAATACACAATCTCACTGTATTCATTTAAATCTATTAATTAACTTTAACAAAAAAACTATATTTTTATCGAATATTTTATGTATTTCAAGTTTTTTCATGCGATAAACAATATGACAGTGAAATAATGAAAACAGCAATATTGACATAAACCTTATATTCTGCATGTAGTACATTATTCATCTACAAATATAGTGATCACTAACGAAGATACAAATTGTAGGCACGACTCAAACTTCAGGGAATCTTGACAGATAAACTTATTGATGACTTTTATTATGCATTATCTAATTATTATAAATATCTTTATTCTCATAAGAACTATATATTTATTGATAAACACCTGAAATGAACTGGAAGACATCGTTTCAATTACTAACGGTCATCGTCTTCAATTAATTTTGCTCAAATGCGTTAACTCGATTATTACTTATAACATTGATATCGCCAAAAAAAGTAACGCATAGAGATAGAGTGCCGACGAATAATTAAAAATGTCCGATCGTTGTCCTTGTTTGGAGCGTGCATAAAATTCATAAATAACCAGATACTTTTTGACTTAAGCAAGTATCTACTGTAGGTACTTAACATAATAAATTCACAGTCGCGCGTCGCGAGAACACAGTATTAGATTAGTCGGTTCGCAGAAATAACGCAATAATGCGTCTAACACTCGTCTACTTTATCATAGTCGCGATCGCAAGTGTCCGAAGTGCGAGAATCCTTTGTCTCCTACCACATTTAGGCAAAAGTCATCATATGGTTTACGAACCACTTTTGAGAAAGTTGGCTGAGCGTGGTCATCAAGTAACTGTAGCTTCATTCTTTCCTTTAAAGAATCCACCACCGAACTACAACGATATAAGCTTTGAAGGACTTGTTCCAGTGGGAGTTGAAATAATTGATGTGAACTGGTTTGATGATTCTGGAATTGTTGACAGAATTCCAGTAATTGGAGATATAAGAAAACATATAAATGGCGTAAGACCTCTTGCAGGATTTGCTTTAAGCGTATGCGAGAAAGTAGTAGACTTTCCACCACTCATTGAAGCTCTGAAGAAGGATTATGATGTTGCTTTAGTAGAAAACTTCAACAGTGATTGTATGCTTGGATTACTCAGTGTTCACGAAATGAAAGCACCTATTATTGCATTACTGACGAGTCTCGTTCTGCCATGGTCACCTGATCGAATCGGTATCATGGATAATCCATCTTATGTACCAGTAAGCTTTTCGAAATTTACTTCTCGCATGAATTTGATACAGAAAATGCAGAATGTATTTCTGAATATATTTTTCAAATTATGGTTTCAAAATGCGGTCCAGGCAACAGAACAGTCCATAATAGAGAGGCATTATGGCAGAAAAATTCCAATGGATCAACTTGGCAGAAATATTTCATTAATGATGACTAATTCCTTTCATCAGCTTAATGGTGTTAGGCCCACAGTACCAGGTCTAATAGAACTAGGCGGATTACATTTACATCGAAAAAGAAAAGAAATTCCTAATGTAAGTACATAAAATGAATTCTAATTAAATTAGTATAGTTTTTGACATTGGATTAACGATTGCAATAAAATAACTCAAATCGGGAGTTTATTGTTTCTCGCCAAACTCAAAAGCTGATCTCAACATAGCCGGAGGTAAGACCTCTCCCAAGATACTTTTGGGTGGATAATACTTACTAACTTTTAAATTTATTTTATTCAATGTAACAGAACCTTTGAAATGTTATTACTAGAATAACCTGCCCTTTTACTGATTCCGTTGTGGTTATGAGTCTATATACGAAGCTTCCATTAAGTTTGGCAAGAACTAAAAAAGTTTATTTGAATTTAAATAATTTGTGTATACTTTTAAATAATATTTAAATTTATTTTAACTAGGCAAATTCCAGTCGCATTGTTGTAATTCCAATCTGTTCACATCAGATCAGTAAATGCAGTCTTCATTAGTATTACGATAAATTGTTTTCTAAATCTAAGCCTAGTTTTAATACTAAATAGGCTGGACTCTTAAAATATTCAAATTTGTATGCATCAAATTTGGCAATGGCAATCTAGACATCGAAGGTCACATTATTATAATGGACTCGTGATAATTTTTTTGTTAATTCATATCAATTACGTACATACCTTATTATTAATACATCTATAATGTATATTATATTGAAGGAAAATATTTGTTTGATCCTCGGTTATACATTAATAGGTATAAATACAACAAAAAGAAATCAAAATGCTTACATGAATAGTATCACAATGTGTGGGTGATAACTATGTCTTTGCAGCAAATATTTAATGGATTTTTGAGGTATCTGTAAATGATACATCTTTTACGGTGGTAGGAATAAATATAGAAATCTAAAGGATAACTATCTAATGAGATAATCACATAACGCATAATGAGGCGTGAGCCTCAATTAGTTATTTTTTTTTGGGATCTACAATTCAATAAAAACAAATCCTCACAGGATCACTTTCGTCACCGACTTTGAAGATAAACATAGTTATAAAAAATCGAGCTGTAAATATTACCAAATCGTAATTGAATCTTATACAATAAATAATTTAAGCCTGTTTAACATTTTGAAAGTAAACGAAATTCATATAAGGTTGTGTCCCACTGACATCACAGTTATAAAATTTGGAGAGTAACAAGAACTCACAACACAAGTAACAATAAACTCTTTATTTATTGGATATTCATTACAAGTTTTTTTAAAGTGTGAAACCGATGTTTATATTCTTTATTTATCCAAAGCTTAAATAAGTTTTTTTATTGCTTTTTATCCAGTAAATGGTATGTCGTTTACACTAAAGTTTTTTAACTTCCCTCTAAGGAAATAGAAAATTTTCGAAAATTCGGGAATTTATTTGTTTTACCCCATTTTACGAAAATAGAGTTTTCTTCAGATCTCGACGTTTTAAGGTCCTAGGAAGCTTCCCTGACTATTCCCGCAATGGTGTCCGTACGTCTGTATGTATGTATATGTGTGTTCGTACTCGTATATATGGATGTATGTAAACCTCTTATAACTTTTGAACGGCTCCATCGATTTTATTGCGGTTGGCGCCATTCGAAAGGGCTTGACCAAACTTAGAATTTGAATAAAATTGGGACCGATTGGGACTGGCAGATTTAAAGAAATGAAAAAAAAACACGAATATTTTTTCCATGTGTGGTTTTTTTTAGAATAACTTTGAAACTGTTTTACCAATAGATTCCAAAAACTAATCAGCTCTTAACATTAAAAAAACCACGTCGACCGCCACCAAGCTGGTCAAAATCGGTTGATTCTTTCGCGAGTTATAGTTGACGAAAGAAAACCGAAAAATTATTTTTTCGGAATTACTTCGAACTTCCGAGTTCGATCAATTGAAACTCAAAGATTCTTTATGAGGCTCAAAAAAGTCGTAATCGCAAATCAGATGATGTATTAGTTGGGCCCACACCTACCTTGCAAAACATTGACCCTGCGAAAGAACCGGTTCAGTTGGCGCCATTGAGGTCATCCCATCATTTCGTTTTCGGTAACTCTATGACGAGAACATTTACACATATGACTGACTAGATATTTAATATTCTAAACAAGCTTTGCAATATTATAAAATATTTGGACCACGCTTAACTCGTAAGAAATCTTAATACCATAAGTAGGTACAAAATATTTTTATTTAAACTAACTCGTGAATATAGTCACAACTTTTTTTTTCTACACTTGATACCATTAATGTTTCCTTTAAAGTTATAAAACGCTTCTACTAAAATTGTAAGTCAATTGATATATGTGTAGATTAAAAAAAAAACAAATGATATATTATATCTATAAGAAAATCTACATAAAATACATTCTTATCAGGTAAAGGTTGAGAGGCGCTAAAACTCTTTTGCATGGACGCGATTGTAACTGAGTAGACTTCAGTTTTCCTGCTTCTTTTTTCTTTTCCTTATGTATTTAAATATATAAGGAAAATTGATCTTAAGATTAAGCTAATATATATCTTCATTTACTTATTTTGTTTGAAAGTGTGGTAAAGTTTTTTCTTTCTAAAATAAATTCATTTTCATTTGAAATGGAGGAATTCCAATTTGTCAAATTTTCTGCAGGTGCTTCTGCTTTGATATTGTTAAATAAACTGGTTGTATAAAGTGTTGTATTAACCAAATAAGCCTTTTTGGATTACATCCTTAGGTTATATTATATTTAAAATATTTTTATTCAAAATAGGATTTAAAATCACTTATTGAACGTCAAAAACTACCACCAATTTGAAATGTATGCCTCAGCCCTGAGAAGAACGGGTGGGCAAGAAAATCAGGGGGCTTTTATCTGAATTTAGTTACAATATATTATTTAGTAGCAATAAAAAATTATAATTAAATATCCTGAGGGCGTCCGCTCCGTTTGTGCGACTGTGGTATCTAAAAGAAAATTATTTATGTTATAATAACCTTTACCACACAAACGTTTTTAACACTTCTATTGAATTTGGTATTGGTGGCACATTTGTTTTGTACATTTTCTAGGATCATGTTGTCAAAGCATAATATACCTAAAGAACAATATCAAGAATTTATTATTGAGATGCAAAAGTCAAAATGTTTAATTCTTAATTTTTTTTCTATTCTTTTCTCTTTTCTAAGACCTAGGTTATAAATAGCGTGGATAGCCCTCTCACAAAGATGGTATCGGCCGCATTGCCCCATAACAATATACCATAGGACATAATACTGTGAAAATAACTAAAAAATACCGCAGCGGATGAAAGAAAAAATAAATACAAGGGAGCCAAACCGGTTAACCCGCTGCCTCAGGTCGTTGTCGCACAAAAGTACAATTTTATAAAGGCGTGGAAAATTTTCGCTCCACTTTAAAAATAGACACTGGGAGCGAGAACCTTTCAAAACTTTTTCATTTATGGGAAAGTAATCATAATTATTTTATAGCAATACCAATAACAGTACAATGTTGAATATTTTATTAAAAAGAGCGCAAAAAAAGAATGCTGGTAGAGTTTCTTGCGCCGCATTTTCCCTCTCAAAGCGCCATTTGTTTTCGCGGCGGTAGCGTTAGAAATTATATTAAAAATAATTCTAAACGAATCAATTTGGAGAAAATAAATGCCTTTTATTCCTTTAATCCCTTCTTCTTCCAAAATATTCAAATTCAAAATATGTACTTACTCAAATTAGGAAGTGAAATCACTTATTGGAAGTCAAAAACTACTACCCATTCGGAAATGATTGCCTCAGACCTGAGAACAACGGGCTTTTTTTAAAAAATTAAATTTAGATACAATCAAATTTATAATTTAAATAGGCTGACGTGCCGCGGTCGCTCCATTCCCAATCTGTGGTACCATTAAGAAAGTTATTTATGTTATAGTAACCTTTACCACAAAAACGTCTAACGTCTTTGAAAATTCTTTTGAATGTCTATATAATATATCGCCCCACAAAAGACTTACTATCTCGACTTAACCGAGTAGTGATCGAATTTCTTCTGTCTACCGGCAATGAAATGGACAAGAACGTTCGAAAATGTTAAAATATAACCATAGAGTTTGAAAAGATATCTAATATAGTTCTGTGTAGTCCTGTATTACTGCAACCAATATGATTTATTGTGTGAATAATAAATATAGTACACACTGCTAATATTGATTCCTTCCATGCATTGGTCTTCCCATAAAGATTCTACGTTTACGCGACCCTTTGCCCTATTCTTCCCTGGGGTATAAAAATAATAGGGAAGTCCCAAGCCCAAAGTTGTCGTAAGAGGCAACTATTTACGAGGCTTCTTTGCACAGGTTGCCGGCTAGATTATGGGTACCAAAACGGGGTTTTTTCCCGCCGTGAATCAGTAATTTGTAAGCATTATTGTGTTTCGGTTTGAAGGGCGCCGTAGCTAGTGAAATTACTAGAAAATGAGACTAACCATCTTATGTCTCAAGGTGACGACCGCAAAGTAGTGCCGCTCAGACATTTTGGGTTTTTCAAGAATCCTGCGGCACTGCGTTGTAATGGGAGGGGCGTATCGATCACCATCAACTGAACGCACTCTCGTCTCGTCCTTCTTGTCTGACTTACTTACGTCTTACTCATTATAAGAGAACCTTTCCCCTGATTCCAGGTCATCGTTACGTTCTGGGACAGCTTGTATAATTATATGGCGATCATTTTCTACTGTGAGATATTTAATTTATTTCTGTTATCGTCATTTGCCCACTTTCCTCGATATCTGGAGCGCTACAAACGTAGCAATGTAATACATTATCTTTACAATAAAGACGACAATTATCGCGCCTGGGATTAGCATTTATAATATTTCAATGCCTTCTTATTTAGATTTCTATCTATCCAGCAATTGTTTTCTGCTAGTAATCTAGCTTTCCATGATTAAGTAAATGTTTAAGCGAGCTATGTTTGTCTTCCGATAAAAATATGTTTTAATCATTATTATCCTTAGATCATTTATACGTCTTGATAGAGCCTCTTGCTGCAAGACAACCGATGAAAACAGGCCAGGTTTATTACTTTAGTGTGTGTGACGAGCTACGTCTTACACTCTCGATTTGTATGTCACTTTATGTTAGTGTGCGTGTATTGCCCAAATTAGAGATTAACTGACAACCTCAATTTTTATTCAAGTTTTCACAGGTGTCACAGTCTATCTAGTCTTATAAATGATCTAAGTTATTGTATATTACATCTCATTTCATATCCAGTTAAATTATAGAATGACATTATTACAAAAAAAATTAACAAAAAACATCCGACTTCAAACACACTATTCCAAAACAATAGGTAGAATATGCACTAAAAAGTATTAAAATAATTGCGAATCTTTATACAATCTAATTAATAAATCTAATTCTAGTTACGATTATTGTTATTTTTGGAATCGGTGTCCTTCCGCCGCGACCCGCTCTCGCCTCTCGCCTCCTCACGACTCAAGCACATCTCACCTATAACTATGAACAAATAGTTACAAACCTATCTTGGATGACACCAACTCCAAAAATTACAATAATCGTAACTATAATTTGATTTATAATTAGATTGTAAAAAAATACGCAATTATTTTAATACTTTTTAGTGCAAATAATATCTATTTTTTTGGAATCGTGTTTTTGAAGTCGGTTGTTTTTTTGTTAAAAAAAATATTTTTTGATTTTTAGTGAATTTCAAGTACACTAAGAATTTATCACACTAAGAAGCTATGCCACTATGGTATAAGAGGATCTGCACTCGATCTTCTGATCTCATATTTAAATAATAGGATTCAGAGGGTCGAGGTGAATGTCAGGAGATCTCCTGGGACTCTTCTCGGTATGGGGGTACCACAAGGGTCTATTCTTGGACCCTTCCTCTTCTTAATTTATATAAATGATCTACCTAACCTTGTAGAAAAAAAACACTAGGTGGTATTGTTTGCGGATGACACTTTACTTATATTCAAAGTGAAACGAAGCCAAGTTTTATATGACGAAGTAAACAATGCTCTATCTGACATCGTGTACTGGTTTAGCGCCAATAACTTATTGTTAAATAATCATAAAACCAACCAAATATATTAAATTCACCGCGCCAAATGTCAAAAATGTAGATGCGAATATTTTATTAAATGGAGAGGTGGTAAAACCAGAGGAATCTGCTATATTTCTTGGCATTACTCTTGATTCCAAATTGCAGTGGGGCCCCCATATTGAAGGATTGGCGAATAGGCTTAGTTCTGCAGCATATGCGGTTAAGAAAATCAGACGGTTAACTGACATAGATACGGCGAGATTAGTATACTTTAGTTATTTTCATAGTATTATTTCCTATGGTATATTGTTATGGGGCAGTGCGGCCGATATTAATACTATCTTTGTGCTGCAGAAGAGGGCTATTCGCGCGATTTATAACCTAGGTCCTAAAGAATCATTAAGAGAAAAATTTAAAGAAATAAACATTTTGACTGTTGCTTCTCAATACATTTTTGATAATGTTTTGTATGTTCATAAGCACATTGAGAAATTTTCTAGAAACTGTGATATTCATAATGTTAACACGAGGAACAAACATAAACTTGTTATGCCTACTACTCGGTTGGGTCGAGTTAGTAAGTCTTTTGTTGGGCGATGTATATGCTTCTACAATATGATCCCAGAAAATGTACAAAACAAATGTGTTACGAAATTTAAAAGAATTGTTAAAAAATGTTTGTGTGGGAAAGGTAGCATAAACGATTTTCTTAATGACACCACGGACTGGGATTAAAGCGAACACCCTCAGGCTCTTTAATTATTAATGTTTATTGTACGATATTACATTGTAATCCATATTTTATATATAAAAAAAAGCCCGCTGAGTTTCTTGCGCCCATTCTTCTCAGGTCTGAGGCAGTCTCTTTTGAATGGGTAGTAGATTTTGACGTTCAATAAGTGATTATAAATCCTATTTTGAATAAAAATATTTGAATTTGAATCTAAGTGTAGATATGCTAAATTTTTCAATGCAGCAATGAACGTAAGCGCTCAATTACAGAGTTCCGTTACTTTGCCATGGATTCCGTAATCAGAACCTAACCAAACTCTCACAAAACTATCTTTGAAGTATATCCTTTCTAATAAAAAATGAATCATCGAAATCTGTTGGCGCGATATTGAGCTATTCGTAAATTTATCATCCACTTTGCTATACGAATGTAGAGCGAATTTAAGAATTTTATGGTTTTCTCATGGATGCCACTGTCAGATCTAGACCAAATAACAATGGGACTACACGGGAATCACCAGCTTTCAAATAACAAAAGAATTATCAAAATCGGTTCACCCAGTCGAAAGTTTTGAGGTAACAAATGTTAAAAAAAATACCGACGATTTGAGAACCTCCTCCTTCTTTGAAGTTGGTTAAAAGTAATAATAAGTTGAATTAATTAATATATAAAATAAATAAATGAATTGCTGTAAACGATATGCCGGTAGGATCTAAAGCAGATTTTTTTTCACTTTCATTACTAATAGTGTAATAATTACAACATAATGGCTTCTAAATAAAAAATTGCACAATTTTTTTATGTTCGCGCCAAATTAATAAGGCACCGGACAAGTGCGTTTTTCATTTCACTTTTCGTCATAAATCGAATACTATAATCATTATAAAAATAATCAAAGATCTAGTATTTTCTTTTCTTTACGCAAGTGTTACACATATTTTAAATAAAACACTTTTTATAGAATTAAACCGTGTGTAATTGTAACTTTGTTTTTACATTAGATTTTTAGACTAGACTGCAGATGAAATGAAAAATCATTAAAAACATTTGAATTTGAATAAAAAATGCTGGTTGAATAGGCTAAAGAACAATAATTATAAAAACTTTTGTATTCAAAGTTAATGTCCTGCTATCACTTATTGGATTCGGTATAACGTCTAAATGAAAAATCATTTCGTCTGCAGTCCCCTTGAAAACAAGATCTGAAAAGGTCTTGAAACGTCGGGTAACTAAAATAATAATAAAAATGTAACTTTTACGCAAAAATCTAATGTAAAAACAAAGTTACAATAACAAGCGTTTCAATTATTTATAAAATATTTCCTTTAAATTAAAGATCTGTTTAAGCTTGTGCTAATGAAGCCCTTTCCGTAGAAACCGTAGGGACACATTCCCTACGGTTTACTTCAAAACCGCCGTTCCATGTATAAAGTTAAAGACCCTGTTTTTTCTGATTTAATTACAACTGTTATATGTTTCAGTCTTTCCCTATACTTGTAGTATTTTACTTACCAAATTTCATAGTTCTAGATAAACGAAAAATACCCTATAAATTTTATTTGCCTTGAGAGTATCGAAATTAATATTTTTTCCGGGATAAGCGACCGTATCTTTTTTTAACGTTTACTCGGAATTTAATTTTTTCACAGCTTCAAGAGACTGTAACCTTGAGTATATTAATTCAACTCGATACCAGCACGCGTTCCCGAGATAATGGGTCTTGACAGACAGACGGACTAGCGGACAATAAAGTGACCCTATAAGGGTTCTGTTTTTCCATTATGTCGTAAGGAACCCTAAAAATTACGGTATTAAATACTTAGATATACCTAGTTTTGCCATAAATACTGAAAAAAAGAAAAAAAATCCATTGCAAATAACATTTATTACTTTTACAGTGTGTTAGTTTAATACATAAATATAAAACAATTTAAAAAATAAAAAGCTTATTCGAATTCGTTCTTTAAACGTTAAGGCCAGTTATCAATAGAAGCACGCACACTTTCCATGGAGAAATTCTTCACTTCCAATCGTACGGATTGTTTTAGGGACTCCACAAAATCATGGCATTTAGAGCAAGCCGTACTCTCTAAGACTGACCATAAATCATAATCCAGCGGATTAAGATCAGGACTAGACGACGGCCAGTCTTCAGCTCTGATGAAGTCGGAAACGTTCGTTTCCAACCAAGACTGCGTAGACCGAGCCTTATGACCCGGCGCCGAGTCCTGCTGGAAGGACCATTCTTGGCTATTGAACATGGTGTTGTTAAGGGGCTTCACTACCTTCTCAATAATGGTATCTTGATACACTTGTGCTGATATTGTTTTGATACCTTTTTTACAAAGTATGGCTTAGTCACTCCTTCATAGCTAATACCCCACCAAACCATCACTGATGTCGGATAGTGCCCACGTTGCACTCTGTCGACTAATTGGGAAGCTTCCTCTAAGGAAGCTGCTAAGCTTTTAGCATAAATACGGTCATTTTGTTTGTTAAAATATTGCTCAATTGTAACAAAAATCTCATCGGTAAACAAAATCTTTCTATGCACACCGCTTCAATATTGGTATTTTGAGTCATGAATATGAATTGTGCCTAGCATGGATGTCATCCCTAAAGTTACTTAAATAGTATACTAGTATACAGTATTTTCTTTAAGTATTATATTGCGACATGAAAACTCTGTAAAACCGTTTTTTTTTATGGAATAGGAGGACAAACGAGCGTACGGGTCACCTGGTGTTAAGTGATCACCGCCGCCCACATTCTCTTGCAACACCAGAGGAATCACAAGAGCCTTTAAGAAAGGTGTACGCGCTTTTTTTGAAGGTACCCATGTCGTATCGTCCCGGAAACACCGCTTTTCCCACTAGACTTACATCTACTTGTCACCGCAAGTTGAAGAATGGCTCCCGTGTCATCAATAACATCGTAATCAACTAGCTATTACCCGCGACTCTTTATGTTTACTCTAGCTGTTATCCACTCTTACCAGTGTAAGTGTTGGAGTTCCAATGCTGCCACCTACATAATACAAAACAATTACATTTTACGGCAGCGTTCGTATGAAACGTTTTCTTTCAACCGTTTTTATCTGACTTTCTTTGCAAATCCAACTATAAGGAAAGAGGTTTTTCATAATTCAGGGTAAATGTGGCTTTGTTACCTATATAACAGAATTGTTAAAATCGGTTTTGGAAATCTAGAAATTCCCTCCAACACCCACACAAACTTAAATCTTTATAATATTAGTATACATTTTAAACTTAATATTTCTTATGCCTACTAGCCGGGTCGAGCTAGTAAGTCTTATTGGGCGATGTATATGCTTTTACAACATGATCCCAGAAAATGTACAAAACAAATGTGCTACCAAATTCAAAAGAATTGTTAAAAAACGTTTGTGTGGTAAAGCTTACTAGAACATAAATTATTTTTTTAATGATACCACAGACTGGGAAAGGAGCGAACGCTCTCAGGCTATTTAATTATACATTTAAGTGTACGATACTACATCATAATCATCATCGCCCGGAGACGTCCACTGCTGGACAAAGGCCTCCCACAAAGATCTCCACGACGATCGGTCCTGTGCTGCCTGATACTACATAATATATACAATTTGTTAAGTTTTTAAAGTGATAACCCTCACTTCTAGGATTAATACACAAATAAAATTGGAAAAACAAAATTTTATGAACGATGCAGGACGCGAAACCACGACATCCGCCGTTCCGTGCCAGTGCTCTAACCAACTGAGCCAACCGTTCGAGTGACGTATTGTCATAAAATCTTGTATGCTTTGTTCAACTCTCAGGTTGTGGCTTCACCTACAGGATCTACATTACAGTTGATAACCTGCTCATCACCAATATTTGCATATTAGGAAATTGACTTGAGATGTCGCTCTTATAAATCTAAACAATTTGTTACGTTTTTAAAGTGATAACCCTCACTTCTAGGATTCATACACAAATAAAATTTGAAAAACAATATTTTATGAACGATGTGGGACTCGAACCCACGGTATCCGGCGTTTCGTGCCAGTGCTCTAACCAACTGAGCCAACTCTCTTAATATTAGTAAACCAAGATGTGTTTTGTTATTAAATCAAAAACTATTAATACTTGAGAAATTTTGAGGAAAGACCCGAAAATAAAGAAAAGGAAACATTAATTACAAAAGTTTTAATGCTCGGAACTGGGGGGGAGGGATCTGGCTGAGTGTGACAAGGGTGGACGGGGGGTGTACGGCAACGTGACGTTCGCCTTCAACTTCTTCCTTGACGGTTTCAAAAAAAGCTGATTTAAGTGTGACGTATTTTATGAACGGCCCCTTAGCAAGACGAATTGCCACCTTTTTAAACTTCTTAACTATCATTTATCAGGCATTTAAAATATAACAGAATCGAATGACTAAGCAATTTTTTACTTATATGCAAGATCTGTTTCATAATTACTAACTGAGGGTATAGGATCCTCTTTTATCTGTCCTTGACTCACGATAACGGCGAGGTTATCAAAAAGGGCCTTGATACTTAAAATCACTAACTACTGTTTATACTAAAATTTGCTGAATTCTTCACTAGAAGGTCGTTCTGCGTTTATCTGTCTCACTATATAAGAAACTAAGTAATGTTTTAAAAATACATGTAAATTTGGCGTTTATTGTATACATTTTTCTTCTTTCGTTTTTCTTTGATACACACACAATTGAAGTTTGTTTTTCGTACAGCCTCCAACGGATGAGTATGTGGTTCCCTTTTTGGGTTAGTTCTGGTGACATTCAACATTGTCTTAAGATGAAATCCGTACCAAAGTCAAACATAAAGACTGACAGGAAAGTTAACTTAATAAATACGACATTAACCAATTTAATGCTGTAGACAATCTTAACAAATTAGCGGAGGTTTTTCTTTAAAAAAATCTTTCCACAATAAAAATTCAACTACAAGGTGGAATTCGGACTGTACTGAAGCGGCTAAGAATAGAAAATTTGTTGAAAAAACATGTATTAGGAACACGACATTGACCAACTTCACTAATTACAAAAAAGCTGCTGCCAAGGCTACTAATTTATTTTCCAAAAAGAAAAAACAAGGTTGGATTAAATGTTGCCAAAGCTTATCTCCTCCCTCGTACTTCATCTACAATTGTTTGGAAACAAATTTTAAAACGTTAGAGGCCCTTGTGGTTCTTTCGAGAATGACTCAAGTTTGGATCCAACTGTATGGCTTGAATCTCAGATAAGCTGTCACCCCCTTCAGTTCCTAATGAACACTATTTCTCATTAACTCCAATCCTACTCTCATCGACCCATACTTTTGGAATTTGGAATTTCTTAAGCTAAACAACGTTAGTAATATAATACTTCCTACGTAAAACGGTCTAGGCACGCTTTTATGTCGTGTAAGAGAATCTGAAAATAGCATTCAAACGTATGTGTAAAATTAGTGGAGCAAACAACGATTAGATTTGATGAGCGAATTACTGACTGACCGATAGTGTCTCGCGAGCAGTGTACTCGGGAACATCTCGCTAAAACAGGAAGCGGTAAAATGCGAAATATTTTAATAACTATCGCGATTCTGTCGCTCGTAAATTACATAAATTGTGCCAAAATTCTCGGCCTATTCCCACATACAGGGAAGAGTCACCAAATGGTTTTTGAACCGCTTTTGAAAAAGTTATCTGAACGAGGCCACCACGTGACCGTAGCTTCATTTTTTCCGCTCAAAAATCCACCAGTAAACTATACTGATGTCAGTTTTGAAGGCATCGCAAATATTGGCTTGGAAACATTTGATGTTAAATGGTATGAGAACCAAGGATTTATGTACAAGATTCCTGTAGTGAAGGATGTACTACAACAAATTGTTGACTACAGTATACTGGCACCACTCGCTTTGAGCGTATGTGATAAGGCAGTTAATTGGCCCCCTCTGACAGAAGCTTTGAAGAAAAACTACGATGTCGTGTTGTTAGAACAATTTAATAGTGACTGTATGTTAGGGTTATTACATGTGTATGGTGTTAACGTGCCTGTTATTGGGTTATCATCTTGTTCCCTTCAAACTTGGACTCCTGACCGTTTAGGGATTGCTGACAATCCATCGTACCTTCCAGTTGTAAGCACTTCATATATTTACCCTATGTCATTCATTGAAAGAGTTAAGAACAGTTTTTTATATGTATACTTCAAAATTTGGTATCGTCATTCGATACAGCAGGTGGAACAAACAATTATTGAGAATCAGTATGATGTGAAAGTGGATTTAGAACAGCTGTCCAAGAGTTCTATCTCTATTTTCTTAGTGAACACATTTCATTCACTAAATGGTGTTAAACCTTTACTGCCCAGCGTTGTTGAAGTTGGTGGCATGCATCTAGATCATACGAGAAAGGAAATACCAGCAGTAAGTACATATTTATTCAGAAGTTTTCAAATTCATAAATCTAATATATTTAAAGGAATATCTTCGACCGCATTTATCACGGGGAGTGTTTCGAAGAACGGTTTGATCGAAAATTTTATCCATGTACAACCAAAGTATGGAATGAACTTCCTTGTACCTATTTGGGCGAGAATTTCGGCTAGGAGCGACCTTGTCGCTCGTATCTTCAAAACTAGCTTAAAAGGCGTCTTTAAAATGACCAATGACTTCGTGCTCACTTTGTGCAAGGCAATTACTGCAATTTGTTTTCTTATCACCTAATTGAATATCAATCTAAAAAAAATGCAAACGGTTGAAAAAGATCGAAGTTTCTAGATACTCGCGTTCCAAATTTGCATTCAAAAACTAAATATTTGTAGCCAGACTTTTGGACTTTAGTTACTATATATAATAAGAATTGCTATGCTTAGCAAATGAAACATTGTTAATATTTTGTTATATTTACGATCTTTATTTATAAATAAACATCGTAAATATAACTTTGCTTCACGTTCTTAAAATTAAAGTTATTATATTTTTAATAATCGGTAATCAAATTCTCGCATAATAACTTAATTTATTTACGGTGTGTGTGGATTGATGCATCTACTCTACTTTATTACTCTTGTTTTTACGTAATAATATAAAACTTTTAACATTCATTACACGTGTCCTTGACCTACATGAATAAAGTGATTTTGATTTGTATTAGAAGTATATATTTTAGATATATAGTTAGTTTTTAGAAATCAATTGAACAGTGCAAATGAAGCGAAATATCACATTTGCTGCCATTATATTTTAAGCGTTATAAGTGGAACACTCTTACACTAAATATTTATATCTAATATTAATATTCTAATATTAAATATTCTATTGTTTACTTATCTTAACTTTCTGTTGTCATGTCTGTATAATTGTATTCTTTTGTGTTCTCAGTGAAACTATTCTAGTATATCCAATATTGTAATTTTTATATTTTATTTAACTTCATTTTTTAATTAATCAAGAAACAAATGTAACGTAATGTAGTGTTACTACAACTTTCAAATTGTTTAAAAAAAGGAAAGCCAAGTACTCTGTATGTTTATATATTGCAAGGCGTTTATTTATAAGGCTTTAAAGACTTATTTCTTATAATATGGTTTCTTTGTTTTTCTCCACGCGTTTCTGAGGATAACAACTTGGAAAGTTTTACCCGGTATACCATGACTAACCGGAATTTAATGTATTCTCATCACTAAATATAATAAACACTAATAAATTCAAAGAGTGTACTCTTTGAATTTATTTCCATTTTGAAAAAAATATGTTGATTAATTGGATTAATAGGTTAATTAAAACGACCATTAGTATAAAGGATATCAGAACCAGATGTTCTGGTTTCCTATGTTTGGATTAATTGCAAAAATGCCGCCATTTTGGTATATAATGATATTTAAAATTGATATAAAATTTTACTTATATGGTTCTATTTATCACAATGTACGAGATTATAACAGGTTTTGCCAAAATATCAACGGGCCTCCGCTATGAATAGGTAAGATGCATAATTGGTGCAATATAACCACAGAGTCACTTTCAGGATTTCGTGCTTCTTAAAAAATAAGTGTTGTTTAGAGACGCCCGAAGGAAGTGCTATTTTGTTTTGTTTCGGTTTTCGTTTGCATACCGGCTACAGAGTAGGTGTTGAATGATAATTATTTTTTCGGTACCTAATTGCTATATTAATATAAACAAATCAATGATAAGAAAATCTAATCTACTCTTATATTACCTTTATATTGGTATATTATGTGTCTGATTTTATGTTATTGGAGTATTGTGACCTAGATTATTAGATTATTTGTTTTTTTATAACTAAAATAAGGGACGAGACGAGCAGGACGTTCAGTAAATGGTAATTGATACCTTCCCATTACGGATTCTTGAAATACCCCAAAAATTCTGACCGGCACCTTCGTCACCTTGACACATAAGCTGTTAAGTCTCATTTGCCCAGTAATTTCACTAGCTACGGCGCACATCAGTCGGATACACAATAATGTTTACACATTACTGCTGAAGCACATTACCGTGAACGGTAGAAAAAGGCGCCATTGTGGTACCCATAATCTAGCCCGTATCCTGTGCAAAGGAGCTTCCCACTGGTCAACTTGGTAGTGTGTTACGACATTTATGGGTAGGCTTATGACGTTTGACATTATTTTATTAGATTTATTGGATTATTTTCTCGTACTCATTTATTTACATAAACAACTTACCAATACTATATCGGGTGGTAGAAAAGTTTAACTTATAAATGCCGTCGCGGCAACGAACCACCGTTTGGATACGATATATCTCAGTAGGAATAATGACAAAAAAATTTGATGCGGCAATAGAATTTAATTTTCATGAGTACCAATTTCTACTTAATAATAATTAATTACTTACACTAAATTAATTACTGCTACGTGAAGAAATTAGAATAGTTCTCAGTTATTTAAAACTCTTCAAAAATACTTTTATTTTGTACCTATACAATTCTGTATATATATATATATATATATATATATATATATCTATCGTCTAACGGTACTTCATGTGACGCTTAGCTCGGATAAAGAGATCGCGCCGCCAGAAAAAAGCGCTTCGCTACAAAAAGAACTCTTATCCGGCTTATATTTTTGACAGTCTGTTCTGTGAAAACTCTCTTCGCCAACTAATTATGCTTCCTGCCTTTTAGAGACATAAACGCCAATAATACACAATAATGAAATTTTGGTCTTGTTGCCAGTTAAGGCGCACCGGTAGTGATCTAGTGCCGGTATTAGTGATGAGAATACATTATTTAAATTCCGGTTAGTCATGGTATACCGGGTAAAACTTTCCAAGTCGTTATCCTCAGAAACGCGTGGAGAAGAAGTAAATAAACCCCATAAAGAAACCATATTATAAGAAATAAGTCTCTAAAGCCTTATAAATAAACGCCTTGCAATATATAAACATACAGAGTACTTGGCTTTCCTTTTTTTAAACAATTTGAAAGTTGTAGTAACACTACATTACGTTACATTGATTTATTTGTTTCTTGATTAATTAAAAAATGAAGTTAAATAAAATATAAAAATTACAATATTGGATATACTAGAATAGTTTCACTGAGAACACAAAAGAATACAATTATACAGACATGACAACAGAAAGTTAAGATAAGTAAACAATAGAATATTTAATATTAGAATATTAATATTAGATATAAATATTTAGTGTAAGAGTGTTCCACTTATAACGCCTAAAATATAATGGCAGCAAATGTGATATTTCGCTTCACTTGCACTGTTCAATTGATTTCTAAAAACTAACTATATATCTAAAATATATACTTCTAATACAAATCAAAATCACTTTATTCATGTTGGTCAAGGACATGTCTGATGAATGTTAAAAGTTTTATATTAATACGTAAAAACAAGAGTAATTGAGTAGAGTAGATGCATCAATCCACACACACCGTAAATAAATTAAGTTATTATGCGAGAATTTGATTACCGATTATTAAAAATATAATAACTTTATATATATAAAAAAAAATAAAAATAATGTGAATTAAGTAAGTTACTGCAATACCTAAAAGCCGCAATGAATATTAATAAATTCTTTAAAAAATGGTATTTCGCTAAAAATGGTTTTCTATTAATACTCTGATAAAAACACATTAATCAATATTTGCCTCTCTGTTGTCCATTGCTATGCCTTTTGATGTGCACGGTATTAAAACCGTTTTCCCACTAGACTTAAATCTACTTTTCACCATAAGATACACCACACCACGTGTCGTCAATTTCATAATGATCGTTAGAGCCTTTCCCGGTATACAATTAAAAATTAAACATGAATTGCTTTGAATAGAGTTGAATAGGCTAAAAAACACGTTTAAAATTGACACAATGTACTTGGCGTTATTACAAACCAAAAAGCTATCGCTGATATTTTTAGGATCTTTATAAAGAATAAACGCATTTTTGTTCATTAGCCTATAATTATAGGCATTTAATTTATCATAATCGTATTTTAAACATTTCTTAAGTCATCAGTCACTATCTTTCTGAGAGTATAAGATTCTTTTTTATCTGTCCTTGACTCACGACAACGGCGAGTTTATCAAATCGTTATTAATACTTTCATAAAATCGCTAACTCTGTATATATTTGCTGAATTTTTTGACTCGAAGGTCGTTCTGCTTCATTTTATTCACTATAAACGACACTTAGTAAGATTTTAATATTTAAGTTACTTTCATGAGGCATTCGTCAAGACTGGCAGAAGTGTTAACTTAATAAATTCACACCACACGCCACAAACTTTATTTACATCCTTACTCTGGCTGGTCAGCTTTCTGGTTCTTACTTGCTTACAGTCTTACTTGCTGATGGTCTTTTAAGCCTTGGAATTTCTTGTGTGGAGTTTTCAGTACGATACGACATGGCTTCCTATAAGTATAGCGCGTACCTTTAAGGTTGGCAAGGCGCCTGTCATTCTTCTGTTATAGCAGCTATAAAACTTGTTATAGCAAGAACCTGAGCATGAGTTTGTAAGACTTTATCTTTCTCTTAAAAAATATCAGTATTTTAAATGAATTTCATTTCAAATCAAAACAAAATCACTTTATTCGTGTAGGTCACTGAAATGACACTCTACTGCTACTTCGTAAAGGGTTGAGCCGATGAGAAGAAGCAGCAAGAAACTCATTGCTACTCTTCTCAATCAAAATTTACATTTTCATCGTTTTACAAATCATTTCAATTACAATATAATATGTAAAGTGATGCAACAAACATACTCGAACGTCAAATAGTCAATATCTTACACGAGTTAGTCAAATAAGTAAATGTAAATTAATACAAAACAAAAGTTATTGAGTAGGTACAGTAGCTACATCATCCACACACACCGTAAATAAGTAAAGGTTTCTGTGAGCATTTCATATGGGCATTATATAAAAAAATATTAATATATAATTATATATATATTATATATATTTAAGAATCTGAAACCGAGCCTCCGGCAACAGGATCATCCTGCCACCACAAGCAGCGCCGGTTCACGAGCATGACGCATGAGCCAGCCATCGCCTCCCTCAACCATATTTTAGTGAAAGGGACGACCCGTCCCATTTAACCGAATCTCCTTCATAACTCAATGCTTTTTCTGATATTTCAAAAATGATTTTATTTTGAGACAAGCTAAGTAGCCTGTTTTACTTAATATTAATTAACTTAGATTTATTGGTTTAGTTCAAAATATTGCTACTTTCCATAGTAGCGTCTCCAACATCTTATACGAGGCATGCCTTTTAAGTTTTGTCGTTAGAAGAAAAATACACAACTAGAACCTTATAGTACTTTTTATTGTTTTTCAAGGTATTCACCACGTAGCTTAATACACTTTTCCATTGCTCAAACCAGTTTTTATTACATTTATTCCACTCTAAAGTGTGGTGTTCAAAATGGCTGACTTGAAAGCGTCACCTGCTTCTTCACCGGACTGGAACCTTTGACCACGAAGACTTCTTCTTCTTCATCAGGACTGTATGGAGGATGGTCAAGAATTTCTAATTTTCCATGCTTCAAATACTCAATCGTTTGACGAGCGCTGTGTGAGCTTGCGTTGTCGTGGCGTCTTGTGGTAAACAAACTGTGGTGTACCACTCTGCGTTAACCGTTCTACGATCTTCAAGTGCAATAGTCGCAACATAGCCGGTTATTCCAACGAACGTGGCCACCGTCTTCTTTAAAGTACTTCGAGAACAAACAACTTAAGTCGGCTTTGGCTGGTCTTGAAAGAACCAAGATTGTAGATTGTTGTTTGGTATCAGGATCGTAGGCATCCAAGATTCGTCACTGATGATGTCGTACACGTAATCCAATCATTCATTGCACCAAGCCATTCATGCAAGATCTTCTGAATGGTTGTCCCTGAGATGTCTAATAGAGACTCAATCTCCCTATACGTGACATGACGATCTTCAAGAATTAATTGTTTCACAGCAATGATCTTATATTTAGTGAAGGCGAATTTTGGGCGTCCATCGCGAGATTTGTCACTAACACTAGTATGTCCACGCTGGAATTCTAAATACCAGCGTTCGACAGTCCGCAGACATAGGGCTTTATCACTGAACACAGATGCTAGCTCTTCAAAACACTGAAGCCGTGTCAGGCCTCTTCTAAAGTTGTAGAAAATTATTGCACGAACATTTTGCTTAGTAAGATTCATTTTCGTACGTAACCTGACAGATTCCAATCAACGCTGTTACTAAACAATAGCATTAATCCTAACAACTGTTTTGAGATTCAAAATTTAAACACATTCGAATATAGAACAGTTCCAAATTCCAAATTACCGGGAAATATGGAAACGACAGAACTTAAAAGGCATGCCTAGTACATAAATATAATAGTTTGGCTGCGCGATAATATAGACAAAGCCACCACCGTAGAAAATGTATGGTGACAAAATCATTTTTAATCTTGAGATGACTTTAAATAATTAATTTAAATTAACTATTACTAAGAAATAAGAGATAAAATTAATAAGAAAAAATGCCTATTCGTTGTTTGTAGTACCACAATCTAGGACTAATCTGGGTCAAAACGCAACTATTTCTAGGCTCTGTACTCACTGGCCAAATCGCAGAACATTGATTTATTCATTCCGCTTGCTCAATATAAAAAATAAAATACTTAAACTGTGTTCTGTGACTTAAAAAACCTTGTTTTCATATTTTCATTTTATTTTAAATTATACATTAAAATATTTTTAGATTTTAGTTTATGAATTGTTAAAATGACTGTCCTATAAGCGTTGTAAAAATTATGAATGCTGTGGTAGCTTATAAGTGAATTAACTCTTAACCATATTATTATTATATTTTAAGTTTAAACATGTAAAGAGTGTAATTTGTTAGTTGCCCAAATATATAAATAAATAAATAAACCTCTCTATATTAATATCCGATATTTATCGGTTAGTGCCGCGAAGAACTATATTTATATCATGTCCGTTATATCAACAAAGATTTAATCGTAAGTATGAATAATAAAGTTATGAAATTATTTTTGCATAATTTAAAATTACGGCACATAAATTGCTTCAAGGATCGCTGATACCGATTAATAAAGAAATGAAGATTAATAAAGAATTATTTTTCGATTTTCTGCCAAAAAGTATCCGAGGTTTTCTTATCCGTGTTCAGCCTACAATATTTGTAGGTCACAGAGTCACATCAATAAAAATTACAGTCGGTTGTAAGGCTAAAAGGAATATTTCGTAAAGGAAAATCACATGCTTTTTTACAACACCAAATTTTAACATTTTAAATAAATAAATTCTGCATAAATCTAATATGTTCTACGAACTTGCATATTATATAGATAGAGTTCACATAGTTGATTTCTTGTTCACAATATAGTTTCTTTATAAAGATTTAAAAATAAGTACTACTAAGCTGTGGAATGAGCTTCCTTGTGCGGTGTTTCCGGGACGATACGACATGGGTACCTTCAAAAAAAGCGCGTTCCTTAAAGGCCGGTTACGCTCTTGTGATTCCTCTGGTGTTGCAAGAGAATGTGGGCGGCGGTGATCACTTAAAACCAGGTGACCCGTACACTCGTTTTTCCTCCTATTCCATAAAAAAAAATACGATGGTACTCGTATAATTCATTATCGTATATTCATTGTCAAACTATAAATTATTTAACATGTTAAATAACAACATAATATATAAGCAAGTGTACGTTACAATGATTATTGTAATGCTAAATACATCACAACATAGAAATTCATTTAATGTGAGTCAGTCAGTGATTTCAATTATGTAAATATTAGGGTATAACTATAAAGTATGAATTTGCCGATTCGTACTGAAAAATTTAAATTCGTTTATTTCAATTTAACATAATATTATTTATTAGTTAACTTTTTTTTTGTCTTTATAATATTGTCGTTTTGACATATTTTTTTTGAGATAATTTCTCTTGTTGCTTGAAGTCTCGCGTTATCATAATGGTGAAGGTCGATTCATGAGTCGGGGCTGTTTCACTGCGAATTGTGCTATCATTATTTAATATCATATTATGTTCGTGTTCTTTTTTCTTATGAAAATAAGGGACGAGACGAGCAGGACATTCAGGTGATGGTAATTGATACGCCCTACCCATTACAATGCAGTGCCGCTCAGGATTCTTGAAAAGCCAGAAAATTCTGAGCGGTGCTACAATTGCGCTCGTCGCCTTGAGACATAAGATGTTTAAGTCTCATTTGCCCAGTAATTTCACGAGCTACGGCGCCCTTCAGAACGAAACACAGTAATGCTTACACATTACTGCTTGATGGCAGAAATAGGCGCCGTTGTGGTACCCATCCTGTGCAAAGGAGCCTCCCACTGGTGTTCGAAGTTAGGCACAGTAGACATTTGCCGTTATTGCTTGACCAGATCGTAGAAAGTTATAGTGAATAACACCATGCTGAGATCACCAAACTGTTATGTTTAACTTTTTATTGGTAAGTTTTGCTTTAGGACACTGTTGCGGCGTTTGATCTGGGGTCATTGCATTTTTCGCTTACGGTTATAGTAAATAATCCATTTTCTTTGCGATGCATCTCTCAATTCAATCCAATATTCTTTTATTTCTGTATCGATTCAACAAGGCAACACAAGTTTCTTTCTGCAGATCAGACAAATCATGAGGCAACCATTTTTCATATTTTGAATTTTCAGATTTGACGCAAATGAGTCAATATTGTTGGTAAGGTAATGTTAAACCATGCAGTTAATTCCTGGGTTTCGCTCGTTTTGCTCGGATCAGCTTCCACCATCTTTTTCATTCATTGATATTTACTTGTGTAGGCGTTCTTCTACGTGGGTCGTTCTTCAAATAAAAGTTTCCATAACGAAAGCGTCTAAGCCAAAATCACATAGTGCGTTCATTAGCAGTCCACTCTCCAAACGAAACAAAAGTATCACTCAAAAAACTCAAAGCATGAAGGTTCTATGTCAATTCGAAGTACCTATTACAAGAAAACGAACGACAATTTCATACTTTAACCCCTATTAGGTAGGTACTTACTGCACGGATCGGTATTATTCTTTTATGATATCTGTAATAATTGTTTGAGCTAAACGACGTTTATTATATAATACTATGTAAAACGGTGTGTTCACGCAAATAAGAGAATTTGTAAATAGCAATCAATGTTTGTGTAAAACTGATGGAGCACACAACGATAAGACTTGATGAGTGAATCATGCCTGCTGATAATAGGGTAGTATCTCGCGAGCAGCGGTCTCGGGAACAGCTCGCTAAAACAGGAAGCGATAAAATGCGCAACATTTTAATAATAATTGCGATTATGTCGCTCATAAAGTACATAAATTGTGCCAAAATTCTCGGCCTATTCCCACATACAGGGAAAAGTCACCAAATGGTTTTTGAACCGCTTTTGAAAAAGTTATCTGAACGAGGCCACCACGTGACCGTAGCTTCATTTTTTCCGCTCAAAAATCCACCACAAAACTATTCTGATGTCAGTTTTGAAGGCATCTCAGATATTGGCTTGGAAACATTTGATGTTAAATGGTATGAGAACCAAGGATTTATGTACAAGATTCCTGTAGTGAAGGATGTACTACAACAAATTGTTGACTACAGTATACTGGCACCACTCGCTTTGAGCGTATGTGATAAGGCAGTTAATTGGCCCCCTCTGACAGAAGCTTTGAAGAAAAACTACGATGTCGTGTTGTTAGAACAATTTAATAGTGACTGTATGTTAGGGTTATTACATGTGTATGGTGTTAACGTGCCCGTTATTGGGTTATCATCGAGTACCCTTCAAACTTGGACTCCTGACCGTTTAGGGATTGCTGACAATCCATCGTACCTTCCAGTTGTAAGCACTTCATATGTTTACCCTATGTCATTCATTGAAAGAGTTAAGAACAGTTTTTTATATGTATACTTCAAAATTTGGTATCGTCATTTGATACAGCAGGTGGAACAAACAATTATTGAGAATCAGTATGATGTGAAAGTGGATTTAGAACAGCTGTCCAAGAGTTCTATCTCTATTTTGTTAGTGAACACATTTCATGCAATAAATGGTGTTAAACCTTTACTGCCCGGTGTTGTTGAAGTTGGAGGCATGCATCTAGATCATACAAGAAAGGAAATACCAGCAGTAAGTACATATATTTATTCAGAAGTATTTAAAATTCATAAATTAGGAAGAAAAGCTAAAATAGAATCCTAGTTTAAGATTAAATGAACTATAGGAATGGAACTTCGCCTGCCTCTCCAGGCGCTGCCACATTAGTATTGAGTATACATTATTGAAATATCGGTTTATCATGTTATACCGGGTTAAACAACAACATTCATTGTCAGAAAAGCGTGGAGGTATCAAATCGAAAATTACCAAAAAAAAAATAACAAAAACACAACCTTCAAAAAACCATTAGAAAACAATAGATATAAAATGCACTAAAAAGTAAAAAAAATGCGTTGTTTTATACAATCTCATTCAACAATTTGTTTTTTTAAAGGGATAACCCTCACTTCTGGGATTAATAACACAAATAAATATGAAGCCACAACCTGAGAGTTGAACAAAACATACAAGATTTATCACCGATACGTCACTCGAACGGTTGGCTCAGTTGGAAGGGCACTCGCACGGAACGCGAGAGGTCGCGGTTTCGAGTCCCGCACCTTTCATAAATTTTGTTTTCAAATTTAACTCGTGCAATCTGATTCTCCTAAAAGGAGGTGATTTATAATTTGATGTTTTTTCATTTATTTGTTATTTTATGTTTATATCAGTATCTCCAGCTTATTTTATATACAGTTTATTGACTGATTTAATTACTACCTATAAATGTTCTCTACAACATTTTAAGTTGGTGGTAATTACTGGCAGAGACCAATATATTTTGAAGTATACTAAATGCATGTTTAAAATCATCAGGACTCGTGGGAATATTTTTTTAGTAAATTCCGGCGGGTAAATGACAGTTCACAAACATAATATTGTTTTATAGGCATATTGCCTACCTCGTTTCAATCCCAGTTTATAAATGTCTTCAGACTCGAAGTTAATATAAACTTAACTGGTGGCGCATAAACAATTGTGTACTTAATAGAAGATGAGATTTATCTTAAGATGAGATTTATCTTAAGATAAACCATCGTGGCTTATATCCGAACAGTCATTAGATCGTTTATATAATATAATTAATTTAGCAACATTTAGAGCCTAATAGCCGCAATATTAACTGCTTAGTTTTTTTACTAACCAGCCGCTTATAAGTCGCAGCCAACTGCGTAATTCAGCCGGTTGTTGGGATAGCTAGACCTTTAGTAATATGACGGCATTCAGCTAATATTATTATGTGTTGACTTACATAAAATATTATATAAAACTTGTAAATAGCCTTCCATGTAAATATTTTCCTATCTGTTATTGTATTGACTGTTAGTTTTCCAATAATAATAAAATAAAAAATGTAATTAAATTAACCAAACGTCACCTAACCAAACTTAACAAACGGTAACCGAACATTATGAAGCCATAAATATTCACTTTAACGAAGTAGCTAAACGGCCTTCACCCATCTAAGTAATTAAAACGTTGTTTAAAACGACTACGATAGCCATTTCAAGTGGCTTTCATCAAACATGCTATCCATTCCACGGACTGGCTGATTTAACCAGGTGGCTGCGACAAAATATATATAACTTTGTGTTTTATATATTATCTATTATTATATATTATCATCATTGAGAAACTTGCCTTCTGGCTTTTGCATCTCAATCTGAAGTTTGTTCTATCTTAAAAGTTCGTGGTTATTCTGAATAATCTAACTTCCTACCTACTTGACGACCTGTATAGCCGAGTGGCTAGCGACCCTATCTACTAAGCTAGAGGTCCCGGGCTCGAATCCCGTTAGGTGCAAGCATTTAAATGATGAATATGGATGTTTCTTTCCGAGTCATGGATGTTTATACGTATTTATGTATGTTTAAGTAAGTTTATTGTATTAAATATATCGTTGTCTTGCAACCCATAACACAGGCAATAATTTGGGGTAAGATAATTTGTGTAAAAGTGTGTCAATATTTTATTATTATATTATTATTATTATTATAATATATTGCAATGCAATATTAGGTGTTACTTCATTAAAAAGTTTCATAATCACTATTATTTAATATTACTTACCTAATTTATACAGCCTAAAGTCAAATAAATTGGTTAATGTCAGGAACAACTTACTAGGAATACCGACAACGTTGTGATGTAATGTTTTATTAATAACTCTTATCGCGTCGTGGCCTTTTGAGGACAAACCTACGGATGGCCCTCTCTAGTGCGATGGTCGGACCGACCTTAACAGTTCAAGTTCATATGCAATATAAATTATATTCCTCGCTAATGGTGGAACTTAATCACTTTTGCTGTAAATCATATACGTATAATTGTTTAATTGACTGTTCTGTTTAGTTGTGTGAACGGTTCGATTGACGATTAAAAAAAATTAAAACAATAAATAATATCAATAAAAATTTTTAAGAATTCACCTTTCAAGGTGCATGTGATAATAAGTACCTTCATGATTTGTTTAGGCCCATGTTGCATGTAACGCTATTTATGAATAAACTTTATTAATCACTCTTTACTTATTTTGGTTCCAAAGATAGAGGAACGTTCTCAATTTTATTAAGCAGCCTACTACCTGTACTATAACTGTCCTTACTACATAAAATGTTTTTTTTTATGGAATAGGAGGACAAACGAGCGTACGGGTCACCTGTTGTTAAGTGATCACCGCCGCCCACACTCTCTTGCAACACCAGAGGAATCACAGGAGCGTTGCCGGCCTTTAAGGAAGGTGTACGCGCTTTTTTTGAAGGTACCCATGTCGTATCGTCCCGGAAACACCGCACAAGGAAGTTCATTCCACAGCTTTGTAGCACGTGGAAGAAAGCTCCTTGTAAACCGCACTGTGGAGGACCGCCACACATCCAGATAGTGAGGATGATATCCTAACTTGTGGCGTGTCGTGCGAAGGTGGAATTCGGCGGCAGGAATTAGGTAAAACAGCTCTTCGGAACTCTCCCCGTGATAAATGCGGTAGAAGACACACAATGAAGCGACGTCTCTACGCAACGCCAAGTGATCCAGTCGTTCACAGAGTACTGGGTCCCCGACAATTCGTGCTGCTCTGCGTTGCACGTGGTCAAATGGATTGAGCTGATACTGGGGTGCGCCAGACAAGAGATGACAGCAATACTCCTTGTGTGGCCGGACCTGCGCTTTGTAGAGCGCTAGAATGTGGGCCGGCTTGAAGTATTGCCGTGCTCTATAAATGACGCCCAGTTTCTTTGAAGGCAATTTGGCTTTGCCCTCCAGATGGCCACGGAATTGGTAATCGCTCGAGATTTCAAGACCCAGTATTCCGATGGCTTTTAGGGAAGTGTTGTCGAAGAGCGGTGATACGACAAATGGGGTTTTTTTAGTGGTAAACGCGCAAACTTGAGTCTTTTGGGGGTTAAATTGGACAAGGTTCAATTTACCCCATTCCGCGACCTTCTCAAGAGAGGACTCGATAGAAGACACAAGTTTCTCCCGGCACTGGTCGACGATTTCCCGAGAGAGACGTGCATGGCCCGTGTATACGGCATCACCAGTGCTGTCATCTGCATAGCAATGAATGTTGGAGGTGTCCAACATATCATTGATATGCAGAAGAAACAGCGTAGGAGATAGCACACAGCCTTGGGGCACTCCAGCATTCACGGGCTTCGGGTTCGAGCAATGTCCGTCGACAACGACCTGTATGCTGCGCCCAGTGAGGAAGCTGGAAGTCCACTTGCACAAGCTCTCGGGAAGCCCAAATGATGGAAGTTTGGCGAGGAGCGCCTTGTGCCATACACGATCAAAGGCCTTCGCTATATCCAGGCTAACTGCCAGGCCTTTCCCCTTGCTTTCAATAGCCGCAGCCAATCTATGTGTTAGGTATACCAGAAGATCACCTGCCGACCGACCATGGCGAAAGCCGTTTTGTCGGTCGTTGATCAACTGGTGACCCTCTAGGTTTACCAAGAGCTGACGGCTAATTATGCTCTCCATGATTTTGGAGAGCAGGGAGGTAATAGCAATAGGCCTGTAGTTTGCCGGATCCGAACTGTCTCCTTTTTTTTTGGATCGGATGGACAAGGGCTGACTTCCATGAGTCAGGGACTACGCCTTTGGAATAAGAGTGCCGGAATAAACGCGTTAGCACCGGCGTCAACTCAGGGGCACACGTTCTAAGCACGATTGGAGAAAAGCCATCCGGCCCGCTCGACTTCCTGACGTCCAACGAAAACAGAGCTCGCCTAACAGTTTTCTGTCTGAACTGTACTTCAGGCATAGAGCTCTGACACCGCGGGATGGTCGGCGGTGTTTTTCCGTTGTCGTCAAGAGTCGAGTTGGAGGCGAAAAGAGCGCACAGGAGATCGGCTTTCTCTTTTGCCGTATGGGCCAGGGTGTCATTCCTCATGTGCAACGGCGGCATGGACGGCTGGCTGAAGTTACCAAGAGCAGCTTTCGACAACGATCAGAACTTGCGTGTTCCGGTCGGGTAACTTGAAAGCTGCTCGCCGATTTTGACGACGTGTTTTGACTTTGCACGGGCGATTTAAAAAATCTGGAAGCACGGTTGTATTACCTCTTTAGAACTATGCAGTTCGGATCCTTTGTGCCCAGCGCCGCAACCCAAGTTCGAGACGCCTGTTTTTTGCAGTCAGATGCTGCTTTAACTGACGCATCGAACCAGGGCTGTGATCTGCCACCGATCGGTACTACAGAGCTTGGTATAAAAATATCCATGCCCTGTAGTATCATATCGGCTACTGCGACGGCGCAGGCACTAGGATCATCCGAAGGGAAACAAACCCTGCTCCAAGGGTAGGATGCAAAAAAGGAATGCATCCTATCCCAATCTGCTGACTTGTAGTGCCAAACGCGGTGGGTCGCTGGTGGCCTGCGACGTTGGCGTCAGATAGGCACTACACTCCTGACCAGGCAATGGTCGGACGTTCCAAGAGGGGCGTTGACAAAGACCTGGTAACCATCGGGATGTGTAGTCAACAGAAGATCCAATAAGGAAGGCATGTGGCTATCCACATCAGGGAGCCGCGTTGGCAACTCGACTAATTGGGACAGACCATACGCCAATGCAAAATTATGCACAGATCGCCCTGCGTAGTCTGTGGTACGTGATCCAAGCCATTCGGCATTGTGCCCGTTGAAATCACCCAAGACTACGATTTCAGCGGAGGGGATCTGTGCAAGCACGTCGTCAATTGCCGCTTGTACGCAGCTCATGAGATGATCGGTTTCTGCGTTACCACTATGGGACCTGTAGACATACGCATAGATGCGGACGCGGTCCTCTAAATCTACGCGGAGCCAGAGAGTGGACAGGTCCCTACCCTCAAAATTGCCGAGCCGGCGACAGCAGATATCCTCCCTAACGTACACACATACCCTGGCATGAGGCAAAAAATTGTGCTCAATTTTGTACCCTCCTGTTATTATATGAGTTACATAATTTTATAGACTGAATCTTCACCTCTATGAAACTTGCACTTCCAAAAAAATAGCGTATTTTTAAATACGTATAGTTAAAATGTATTCTACGGAGTTGTATTGTATTTGGATAAAGTTGAGATACTAAATTTCTTATTCATGGTTTAGTTTCTTCATAAATATTTTAAATTACGATGGACAGTGATATTGTATCTAGCATTGCCATACTTTTATTGCATATAACATGTAAATTAAGTTCATAATAATTATATTGTATATATCATAACAAGTGTACCTTACAATTGTTATTCTGAATACGACATTAACAGTTATGTAAATTCAATTAAAGTGTGTCAGTCAGAGTCGGTGAGTGATTTCAAGAATGTAAATAATAACTGCATAGATCGGGTTTTTATTTAAGCTAAAAACGTTAGTTATATAATAATTATTTCCTACGTTAAACGGTGTGTGCACGTTTTAAGTTCGTGTAAGATAATTTGAAAATGGCAATCAAACGTATGCGTAAAATTGGTGGAGCAAACAATGATTAGATTTGGTGCGTACCTAAATCACTGACATGCTGATAGGGTAGTGTATCGATAGCAGCCGTCGCGGGAACAGCTCGATAAAAAAGGATACAGTAAAATGCGAAACATTTTAATAATAATTGCGATTATATCGCTCAGAAAGTACATAAATTGTGCCAATATTCTCGGCTTATTCCCACATACAGGGAAAAGTCACCAAATGGTTTTTGAACCGCTTTTGAAAAAGTTATCTGAACAAGGCCACCACGTGACTGTAGTTTCATTTTTTCCGCTCAAAAATCCACCACAAAACTATACTGATGTCAGTTTTGAAGGCATCTCAGATATTGGCTTGGGAACATTTGATGTAACATGGTTTGAGAACCAAGGATTCATATACAAGATTCCTGTAGTGAAGGATGTACTACAACAAATTGTTGACTACAGTAGTATACTGGCACCACTCGCTTTGAGCGTATGTGAAAAAGCTGTTAATTGGCCCCCTCTGACAGAAGCTTTGAAGAAAAAGTACGATGTCGTGTTGTTAGAACAATTTAATAGTGATTGTATGTTAGGTTTATTACATGTGTAACGTGCCTGTTATTGGGTTATCATCGTGTTCCCTTCAAACTTGGACTTCTGACCGTTTAGGGATTGCTGACAATCCATCGTACCTTCCAGTTGTAAGCACTTCATATATTTACCCTATGTCAATCATTGAACGAGTAAAGAACAGTTTTTTATATGTATACTTCAAAATTTGGTATCGTCATTCGATACAGCAGGTGGAACAAACATTTATTGAGAATCAGTATGATGTGAAAGTGAACTTAGAACAGCTGTCCAAGAGTTCTATCTCTCTTTTGTTAGTGAACACATTTCATGCAATAAATGGTGTTAAACCTTTACTGCCCGGTGTTGTTGAAGTTGGTGGCATGCATCTAGATCATACCAGAAAGGAAATACCAGTAGTAAGTACATATTTCTTCAGAAGTCTTTTATATTCATTGATTTAATCTATTTAAAGGAAGATCTTCTCCCAAATTTACCACGGCGCCGAATCCTATCTTCTCACGACACGGCACAAACACAGATATCATCCTCACCATCTCAGTGTGTGGCGTTCCTCTACAGTACAGTTTTCAATGACTTTCTTCTACGTAGCACCAAACTATAGAATGAGCTTTATTTGGCGGTATTTTCAAGACTATGTGGCATGGGTAGCTTCAAAAGTAGCTTTTGCGCAAAGCAATCACAGCAACTTTGTTTTTTTACCATCTATTCCATTATAATGATTGAATGTTAAGTTCTCTACCTTGCTAGGTCAAATGTGATACATCTCGTGGAACATTTTTAGGATCAGTCTATCGATGTATTGTAAAGATTGGAAATAACCTAGTGTGGCTACTTATTGTTCCTGCATTTAGTGCTATAAACCAAATTCAATGCATTGCTTCTTTGTGGATACAGCAGACACTTTTATATTTTATTTGCTACTAGTTATTGCCTGCGATTTTGTTTACGTGATAGGACGTAATTCCAGAAAAACGTTCCAAACCACAATCATGACGAAATTGAGTTAAGAACACACAACTGGTCACGAGATTCATAATAACAGACTGTCAAAAAATGGCAGCCCTACTATTACTCTTTATATCAAATCATGACTTCGAAGCCCAACCCTCATGTATGGAATACACTAATATTTATTAAACTTTAAACACGAGTTCCTCAAAATGTGATGTTTGTTGCTTGGAACTTTTTTCGGGAACTACGTTCAATAGATCCAGTCGTTTCAGAGATATGCTTCAGCTTCTATTAAGAAACAAAGAGATAGGTAAGAGTGAGCACTAGGCAATGACGCTCTATACATATGGACATAATATAATTCGCAGTCTGACCGCGGAACGGGAAAAGTGTGCTTAAAGACAATGTAAGCACACTTTTCTCCTTAGTCGTGTGTCAACTGTGTGTCAATCAACAAGCCTAAGTGTGCTATAAAAAGTGCTAAAATAATACATTAATGACTCAAAAAAAAGATGGTGTGACTTACCACCGGTAAGGTTATTTCATTTCTATAAGATTGATATGCAAAAATCGAAAATAATTTAATAAAAACGAATATTTTTTGATTAAATATGGTACAATTATTGACAAGTCCCCAGACAAGACAAGTCAGAATGGGACAGATGAAAGGACACAGTCAGAAATTAAAACAATAGAGTCGCTCTTTTTAACCGACTTCAAAAAAAGAGGTGGTTCTCAATTTATCTTACCTTTCAACTGGGTGAACCGATTTTGATAATCCTTTTTTTTATTTAAAACTCCGACTGAACAGATCTTCATCGGAAAATAGGGTGAGACTGACGAACGTAAAACTTATAGGAACGCTCTTTCTCTTCTGGGTTTAAAAAATACCTAACTACTGTCGTCGATGTCGGACCCACTGATGTCGGGTTCTAAATTCAAAATACGCAGCTGAAACTGAAATAGACAATAAACAACTGGAGTAAACGCAGAAATGTATAGACATAGCAGTCGAAGCTTATTATGGTGTCATTTGTGCCATATTATGGCTTTGCCAGATTTTGTATGAGGTGCATTGTCTATATATATAGAACGTCATTGGCAATAGGGCATTAGTAGCACGTAATTAAATGCAGTAAAAAAGTATTATTTTGCTGAAAATATGATGCAAGTAAGATAAGAGAATAAATGTAGTTTTAAAAATAATTAGTGATTTAAGTAACAATGAACTGCGGGCCTACCATGAACTCTTAATGCGATTCATTTGGCGACCTAAAATGAACTGCTTTGCTTTTTCATACCACGACATCGTTTAAGCGATCGGATTTAGGTTGACGTCAAATCAAATAGGAAATAGAATCGCAACTCAATTTAGTTCATTCGTACCATGAGGTAATATTTCAACCTAAACTGGATAGCTTATGTGTCAAAGTGAGCGATTCGAAGAAAGTTGCTACCGTCTTAGAGGAAAGTGAATCGTGTAGTTAATAACTTTTAAAAAATGGTGAAAACATACAGATAAGGAAAATTTTATGGATGAAAGATGAGATGGGAAAACTTTATTGAACTTTTTTGTAAAACAAAATACTGAAAATAAATACCGAAAATGAAAATACTTAAGACGAATCAGTAATGGCCCGGGCTATAGTCTGTTCGCAAGAACGAATAAAAAAATGTACTCTGTGCTCCAGTAAAATCAACATCAATGGAGGTGCGTTAATAGCTAGTTAATTTTAAGAAAACACCTAAGCAAACATTTAATTTGTAATTCAAAGAACTATATATATTTATATTACTATTTAATAAGAACAAAAAAGGGCTCAATGGTTTATTATTTGACGCTATAAATCGCAATTTAAAAATGTATTTTTAGTATTTTCTACGCAAAAAATCCGCTAAACGCATATCTTTTTTTTTTCGATTTCGACACGCAACGCATATGGTTCGAGTAAGAGAGCTAACCTAAACTGAATTGCATCGGAATTGCATCGCTAATTAAAAGTTGAAGGGCTGGGCCTTCTGTTTGTTATAGATTATTATTATTAGGTCCAGGAAGCATCTGTGAAAGATATTTTATCTTTATAAAAATCCAAAAAGCTTACTAGCCCCTGGATTAACAGCTTAGCTTTTTCTTAAGCAGCCTTTTAGTCGCACGATTGGACAGTCCTGAAATAATATGCATTCAATAATTTTTTTATGTTAACCTAACTTCACCTAACCCTACTCGACCAAAGGTGACCGAAGATTAGAGATTAATCGAAATCATTTAAACGAAATGGCTAAACGGTCTTCAGCCATCCAAGTAATTAGAAATCTGCGTAAAATGACTGCGCTTACCATTCCATTAAATGCTGGCATTCAACATATAGGTTAGGCAATCCACAAACTGACAAATATCACCAGATAGCTGCGACTAATTATTTTTTTAATATTATGGCACATCATTGAGACACTTGTATTATGGCTTTTGGATGTCATTCTAAAGTCTATTCTATCTCAAAAGTCCGTTGTTACACTGTGTAATATATTACAATGAAAATATGGGTGATTCTTTATTAAAAAGATTCATAATCACAATTATTTAAACTTACTTGATTTATGCAGCCTAAACCAAATTAAAATGGATAATTAATGTCAGGAGCAACTTATAAGAAAAAACCGACAACATTGTGATGTAATTAATGTTTTATTAATAATTATTATCGCGCCAACGCCTTTTGACGACAAGCATACGGATGGCCCTCGCAAGTGCGACGGTCAACCCAACGTTACGAGTTCAAGTTCAAGTAAAATATACCTCCTGTCCCTCGCTTATTGTGTAACTTTATCACTTTTATTGTAAATCATATGCATAATATAATTGTTTAACGAACTGTTATGTCTAGTTGTGTGAATGGTCAGTTTTCGGGCAGGGCGGCTCATCCTCATCATCGGGATATACGTTTTGAGAAACTTATTTGAACCAGCTTCCTCGAGCGGTCTCTCCAGGCCTAAAAGGCCGCACAAGTGCCCCATTGGCTCCTGAAGAGAATACGGGAGGCCACCATCAGTTAACCATTACGCTCGCTTGGCTTTTATATTTATAAAAAGTTCTAAAATACCAGAATAGGTATTTTTTCCATTTATTGTTCACAACAAAAACATACAGTAATGCAAGTTTTACATCTAAATAGCAAGAAAACTCCTAAAGGGTTTATCTGGGTATATTGTCGCTCGTGATTTCTACATTAATTGCAATAATTATACTTATATTATCTACTTATTATAATTTATTTAATATCTACACTAGTCTACACATAAATATGGTTGTTGTTCTTAATATATTTTTTTCAGTAAGTTTGTATATTTTCCGTTTTTCGTCATTTTATATAAGTTTTGTCATGTGGTATTTCTTTTTTATATGAGCCATTAGATAAATTAGCATATCTTGTATCATAGATGTTTTTGGTTTTGGCATTGCAAAATCTCTTAGAATTAATTAAATTTCTTGGATGGGCCTTTAATATTCTAATAAAAATGATAGTTCATTAACTTCTCTCAAGAATGAAATATTTTAATTTGTCATATACATCTATATATTGAAATGTTTAAACAACATACATTTACCATGTTCATATTATTTATCATGAATATTTTTATGAGCCAATAATTTTAACATTTTACTTGAATTCTATAATTTTTTATTAAAAAGAGTTTTATTAGGTGCTGGATTTGCGAGCATTTTATTAGCTATTATAAAAAATTTGATTAAATCTAATTTAAAAAACATGAACCAGAGTTTCTAGTTACACGAGCATGACGCTTTATTTGTTTACGGTGCGTGTGGATTGATGCATTTTCATTTTCTCTACTCAATAGCTCTTGTTTTTATTATTTAATTTACATTTTTTTACTTACTCGTGTAAAAAGATGAAGCTGTAAATGTTGATTTAAGTTGAGTTTCTTACCATTTCTTCTCATTACTTAAATCGTTTTCCGAAATGGCGGGAAAAATAAAAAGAAGACAAAACTTTTGACATTCATAAGTGTCATTTCCTATGAATAAAGTGATTTTGATATTTTGATTTTCCAAAAATAGAACTTACAAGTCAGCATTATTTGTAGCTCGACCTTTATAATTGACAAGAGATCTAAGATGTAATACAGTGATTATTTAGTCTTAAAATTACAAACTGAGCTTAGTAAACTGTTTATACTAAAACCAAAGCTGCTACACACTGATATGATACTTTTTACAGTATGCAAGCATTGATGGGAATGAGAGAATGAGAGAATGATAGTTGGCAAAATAGAGGATGAGATATGTGAATAATGAATATGTATAATTTTAGTTTTTTGAGCATTTAACATTAGGCCGACATCTTGCGCTCATTTACAAAAAAAAATTTTAACATAAAAACAACCGCCTTCAAATACACTATTCCAAAACAGTAGAAATAATGTGCACTAAAAAGAATAAAACTAATTGCGTATTTTTAAAAATTGTTTAAATTTAAATTAATTAATTTAAATTGTTTTAATTAATTAATCTAATTCTAGTTACGATTATTGTTATTTTTAACCGACTTCAAAAAAGGAGGAGGTTCTCAATTCGTCGGTATTTTGTAATGAACGTAAGTACTTTGCAATTTGATTACAGACAGTGTTCCGTTACTTTGTCATGGATTCCGTAATCAGAACCTAACCAAACTGTCACCAAACTATCTTTGAAGTATATCCTTTCCAATAAAAAAAGAATAATAGAAATCGGTTGGCGCGATGTTGAGTTATTCGTAAATTTATCATCCACTTTGCTATACGTAAAAAGCAAATTTGAGACTTATGGTTTTTTCATGGATGCCACTGTCAGATCTGGACCAAATTATCTAATTCGGCTCACCCAGTCGAAAGTTTTGAGGTAACAAACATAAAAAAAATATACCGACAAATTGAGAACATCCTCCTTTTTTGAAGTCGGTTAGAAACAGAGGAAAGTTATTTAACATAGTTATTTGCAGCTGCTAGGACCTTATGAGCAACCATAAAGCATATGTTATCAGCAAATTGATAAATTGAGTCTGTAGTTATAATGTTACACATATCATTAGCATACAGTAAATACTTTGTAGGTCCTATGTTCGATCCCTTTACTGTTGTGACGTGATGAGCTATGATTCTCTCTCACTACGTTTAATTGTAATTAGTGTTTCGCGAACTGCAGTACCGAACAGTTTGCTCAAACAGAAAGCGGTAAAATGCAATGCATTTTAATAAATGTAGTGGTTCTGTATCTCCTAAGTTACATAAATTGTGCCAGAATTCTCGGCTTATTCCCACATACAGGGAAAAGCCACCAAATGGTTTTTGAACCGCTTTTGAAAAAGTTATCTGAACGAGGCCACCACGTGACTGTAGCTTCATTTTTTCCGCTCAAAAATCCACCACAAAACTATACTGATGTCAGTTTTGAAGGCATCTCAGATATTGGCTTGGGAACATTTGATGTAACATGGTTTGAGAACCAAAGATTTATGTACAAGATTCCTGTAGTGAAGGATATACTACAACAAGTTGTTGTCTTCGGTGTACTGGCACCACTCGCTTTGAGCGTATGTGAAAAGGCAGTTAATTGGCCCCCTCTGACAGAAGCTTTGAAGAAAAACTACGATGTCGTGTTGTTAGAACAATTTAGTAGTGATTGTATGTTAGGGTTATTACATGTGTATGGTGTAAACGTGCCTGTTATTGGGTTATCTTCGTGTACCCTTCATCCTTGGACTACTGATCGTTTAGGGATTACAGATAATCCATCATACGTTCCAGTAGTGAGCACTTCATATGTTTATCCTATGTCATTCATCGAAAGAGTTAAGAATACTTTTTTAAATATTTACTTTAAAATATGGTATCGTAATTCGATAATGAAGGAGGAACAAAAAATGATTGAGAATCAGTATGATGTGAAAGTGGATTTAGAACAGTTGTCTAAGAGTTCTATCTCTCTTTTGTTAGTGAACACATTTCATGCAATAAATGGCGTAAAACCTTCACTGCCGGGTGTTGTGGAAGTTGGTGGCATGCATCTAGATGAGACAAGAAAGGAAATACCAGCAGTAAGTACTTACACACATGTTCAATTTTAATGTTTTTTTTTTGTCGTCAACAGACATTATAGTATAATATGTATTTTATCATATGTATATATGTCACAAAACAAGTATAATATAACCGCGTCAGGCATTACACAAACACAGAAAATTCATTACACTCATACAAAATAATTATTATTTTATGACAGATTCGCGTATATATACGCGTAGTATGCGTACTGCGACTAAATAATTATAAATTCTGCGGGTAGGCAAAAATCTTTTTAGTCATATAATCTAACTGAAAAATTAAATGTCATTAAATTTTTTACCATTGAATGTATAGGCTATAATTTATTATATATAATCTTATTAATTAATTTGTAAGGTATTGTAATTTATTGTATTGTGTGATTAAAGAAATATATATGGAGAGTGTTCTTAGATTATATGTTTTATAATTTGTATTCCCCTTCTAAGCATGTGTAGCGTATTATAACTAGTGAAAAGTTTTCGTGTTACTCACATTCACACTCCATACGCTAAAGGCTAATGAGACTCAAAGTAATAAGAGTAATAATAAGAATTATAACTTAATTTTTTTTTTTATAAATATGTTTAAGAATAATAAATACATTATTTTCATTTCTTTACTCTCACTGCAAACAACTGAAATTACTATGTTTTTATTATTATAATTATATTTAAATTCGTTAATTATTTATATGATTTTATTGTTTATTGTACTAAATTTCAAATACGGTTTTCTAGGTATATGAAGGGGTGGACCTCTGTCCCCGAAACTTGTTAAAACTGTATCTTCAGGGTCTGTGATACCTGGACAAATGACAATGACAAAATGAAATGTGTACGTGTGTGTGTGTGTGTGTGTGTGTGTGTGTGTGTGTGTGTGTGTGTGTGTGTGTGTGTGAGTGTGTGTGTGAGTGTGTGTGTGTATGCGCGCGTGAAGCACACGTGATAGGAAACACATGACGTATAAAATAATAGGATGCGGGTGGTCTACACGCGGATGAAATTCCGCGTGACAGGAAAAGCACCCTTAAGATAGCGGTGGTTTTCTTTTTTTACCTTAAAATTGCTTAGTGTGTATATAAAAGTCTTCTCATGAATCTTATTGTAAAGCTTTAAAGAGAGAGCATCATATTTACTTTTCATGAAGGCTATTTTTTGATGAACGCAAATGTTGACGCACAGGATTTTCGGTTCAATCAAGAATCCTGAGCGAAACTGCATTGTAATAATAATCCTCATAAAAATACTTCATGGCCACGAGTTATAGATGCTTTAAAGAAATCATTATGTGGTCATGATAAAACAATTTAACAGTGAACACGTGCAAGTACGTGTATACCCCTATGATTAGTGTCCAAGGTAAAGGCTAAATCAGCATTTAACCATGATTAGACAACATTTTGTTTTCATGTTAGTACACTTAGTTCATTGTTGCTGAGCGGGTAATGGAGAAGGCTATGCTCCCTACGAGATCTGATCTGAAATGAGGAGATCCGTAGGAGAACTAAAGTCACCGACATCGTCCAAATGATTGTGAAACTGAAGTGGCAGTGGGCAGGGCACATAGCTCGACGGACAGACGGCCGTTGGGGTAGTAAGGTCCTCGAATGGTGACCACGTACCGGAAGGCGTAGTGTTGGTAGGCCCCCCACAAGATCGCCGGAATACGTTGGATAAGGGCAGCGCAGGACCGATCTTCATAGCGATATTTGGGGGCCTTTGTCCAGCAGTTAACCTTGTACCGGTTTATCCAATTGCCTAAGGGATGAACTGATTTAGCCTAGGAAAAACTTGTCTGTCCTAAAATCAATTATACATCACGACCTAACGTCTTATTTTTAAAGTTTCAAATATACTAGGTATACCTATCTATTCCATTGCAACTATCCACTGTTTCTATAATTATTGTATTTTGTGAAATAAGCATTTTTAAGAAATGGATAATTCTTTTCCGTACAACAGTATGATAAAAATGTCAATATTATTAGAGTGTCATAGTGTAGTTAAATTACGGTCATTTAGGCATTTCTGACAACCTATTAACCGAATTTATACATTTAGATATGAGAACTCTTATGTTTTTAATGCCAAAACAACATAACATTATATCTACGTAAATAAATCAATCAATCAGTAATTTATTCATAAGAAAAAGACAAAAGCGTCGGAAATGAGATAAAATATGATAAGCGGGAATTAGGACACAATACTTATTATCTTTAAAAGTAAATGGTGATACACTAATGAATAGCCACATAAGAATTAAAATTTTTATTTACTTTGATAAGTTTTGATATTTATACCACCGACTCAGTCACAAAAGTGTTATATTTCCATTTAAGTTTTTTTATTTTTATGAAACTAAGGGACGAGACGAACAGGACGTTCATGAACAACTACTGGTAATTGATACGCCCTGCCCATAACAATGCAGTGCCGCTCAGGATTCTTGAAAAACCCAAAATTTCTGAGCGGCACTATATTTCATTTCACTAGCTACGGTGCCCTTCAGACCGAAACACAGTAATGCTTACACATTACTGCTTCACGGCAGAACTAGGCGCCGTTGTGGTACCAATAATCTAGCTGGCATCCTGTGCAAAGGAGCCTCCCACTGGTATTGAAGTAGAGGTAGATGTCATAAAACTAACGTAAATAAGTTTCTTTTTGAACTCTTCTGTAAAGCAAAGACTTTAAGTATCTGTCATTTATACAAAGTCCCAGTCACTGTTCTAGAAATGACATCAAGAAAAATTTTATTATTCTATGCGAGCTTTTTATAATCTAGATCCTAAGTAATCATTGAGAGCAAAATTTAAAGAAATTAACATCTTGACTGTTACTTCTCAATATATTCTTGATAATCTAGTAGTATATTCATAGGCACATAAGTGAATTTGCTAGAAACTGTCATAACCATAATGTCAACACCTGGAACATTAACTTGTAATGCCTACTACTAGTCTAAGTCGAGTTAATAAGTCGTTTGTGGAGCGATGTATATGCTTTTACACAAGATCCCAGAAAATGTTCATAACAAAAGTATTACGTTATTTAATAGAATTGTTAAAAGACGTTTATGTGGTAAACGTTACTAAAACATAAATGACATTATCAGGCTATTAAAAAATAAGTTTAATTATACGATATTACTTTGTAAACATATTTTTTTGATGAAAAAATATGTTTACAATCGTCTGTCTGAGGCATTCGTTTTGAAATGGGTAGTAGTTTTTAACTTTCAATAAGTGATGTCACATCCTATTTTGAATAAAAATTAATTGCTGACATCCGACCACAATGAACAAAACCATTTGAGTTAGTGTAGTGCTAGTGAATATTGGAATGCAGAATATAAATAGTGATATTATAAGAAAATTTAACAAAAAAACAACCGGCTTCAAAAACACTATTCCAAAACAATAGATATAATATGCACTAAAAAGTTTAAAAATAATTGCATATTTTTATACAATCTAATTAATTAATCTATTTCTAGTTACAATTATTGTTATTTTTGGAATCGGTGTCCTTCCGCCGCGACCCGCTCTCTCCTCTCGCATCCTCACGACTCAAGCACATCTCACCTATAATTATGTATGTAGTTACAAACCTATCTTCGATGACACCGACTCCGGATAGCATAAAAAAGACTCGGCCGAGTATCGTTAATTTGCTCCCAAGAATTGAAGAGTTCCGTTACTTTGTCATGGATTCCGTAATCAGAACCTAACCGAACTCACCAAACTATCTTTGAAGTATATCCTTTACAATAAAAAAAGAATCATCGAAATCGGTTGGCGCAATATTGAGTTATTCGTAAATTTATCATCCACTTTGCTATACGTGTGAGAAAATTTAAGACTTTTATAGTTTTCTCATGGATGCCATTGTCAGATCTGGACCAAATTACAATGGGACCACACAAGAAGTACCAGCTTTCAAATAAAAAAGAATGATCAAAATCGATTCCCCAGTCGAAAGCTTTGAGGTAACAAAGATAAAAAAATACCGATGAATTGAGAACCTCCTCCTTTTTTGAAGTCGGTTAAAAAGACACGTGACCAATGTAATTGATCAGCAGCAGATTAATCTAAAGTACAATAATTATGTTCTCTAGAGGACAAAAAAAAATTGCCACCGTCGATTCTAAATATAACCCTTAATCTAGAAGACTTGAATTTAATAGACCTTTACAATATATTAATTGATATAAGGTTATTTATTATGATTTATGTCCAGCCAAACACATCACCAATCCACCATCAAAAGTGCCGATTCCAATCCAACTACTGCCCCCAGACGTAACGCAAAACATATGTAAACTCCCCGTTCCAACGCTCATGGGTTATCAATACATTTCAATAAAGGTCATCATTAGCAATGTTTGGGTCAACAGTGCTCTTAGCATATTTGAGTAACAAAAATTAACATACAATTGATGAACTAAAAATCTAAATGACATCTCTTTAAGGAATCGTTTTTTTTTTGTGTGTCATATTACATAAGGGCCCCTTATGAGAATAACTTTTTAGTCAAACTGTCTGTCTTTCTGTGTCATTACTAAACCATACTATGTTTAAAAAAACATTTATATGAAAAGTAAAATAATAGAACTAATAAAATAAATGCTCAATTAAATAGCGATATTAAGCAGAAGAATAAACATCATATATTTGATCTCTATGTTTAATGTACTTCTAACGCTAGATGGCGTCAAATGTGTAACAAAGAAATGTGCATAAAAATTGCTCTTATCACGTCGGAGGTTCGAGTAAATATGTAAGACCGTAATCATCCGTAAATTATAAGACAATCATATTAAAGATAATTTGGTAGTAGTTAACTTTTTCTTGATTAAAATGTGTCCAAATTACCATGATTATAACTCATAATTTAGGCGCGAAACCGTAACAAATTTTTATTGTCTTTCCTTTAGGTATACCTTCGCAGCTTATATGTACAATAAAATTATTAGGTAATTAAAGTATTATTACAATCGTAACAGTGAAACCAAGTTCAGCATCATTGAACTCTCGTATCGCTGTTATATATGCTGTTACATATGAAAGCGATAACGAAATTGAGTGGTATATCTCAATAAAGTTTTGTCACATTATTATATTATGACCTCAATAATTATGTTCAATTATTTACATTATACAATGTATTTTTTACATGTAAGAGAGGGAAATTGGGCGAGAGACTTGATGGGATTCGGTGAGGCAACCACCCGTGGAATCCACAAAAGCAGGGGTCAAGATACGTTGCCAGCCTTTAAGGAGTATGCTCTATGCTTGAAGGTCTCTGAGTCATATCGGTTCGGATAACTGCAGCCGGTAATTGATTCTTATTAATGGTAGTAGAAAATAAAAAAGAAACTTACTGACATACTCAAAAGAATCGATCATCAAAGTGGAGATAGGCAAAATACATCATGCGAGATAAAGTGGGGAAATGGAGGAAAAGAGTTACAGAATGGTACCCAAGAGATGGCAAAACAAGACGAGAAAGAAAGCAGGACCTAATTGGAGAAGAGTTGCCCATAATAGAAAAGAGTGAAAATTGTAGGAAGAGGCATTTGCCAACCGGCACGCCGAACTAAAAGAGATTTTATAGTTGATGTAAGTTGTTTTTTAGTACGGGATAAAACGGTTTTAGTATTATTATTTATTAATGGTAATGATAAAAGTTTTTTTTTGATATCTTGTCGGCACGTGTTTCAGAACATATTTCTTTCAAGTCTCAAGAATGACAGTAGGTACTAAAACAATTAAGACTCGTTTATAGAGGATGATAGAGGTCACGTATTATTAGTTATTAAAGCGATGGAATCCCCGTACCGTGAAACTATCATAGTATACTTCTGCTAGCCCAGAGAGCAAGACGGGGCACCGGCGAACCGGAGGGGAGTTGCGTTTTTTTTTCAATATAGTCCATTACTTAATTATTATTTTTATTAGATTCACTATGAATATAAATTATGTAAGAAAAAATGTAATTTGGATTCATTCAACGGTACGTGTTAAAGGCTCCTTCTTAGGTCTTTGCATTAAATTTTACAATAAAATAACAGATACTATACTGAGGAGAAACTCACTGAGTACAAACTAAAGCAGTAAGTAAAAGCTTCTTTGGCAAAGAAGGCTTTCTATAGTATTATAGATTATCTAGAAGATAATGATGTGTTGTTCTTTTCTGATTCTGCCCAGTCCTCTATTGGTATAATATTATATTGAATAGGTTAAGTTGTTATGTGATTTAAAAGATGGGCTGTATTTTTTCAGTTTTTTATCAGTTTGAAATGGGGAGCATGTCAAAGCCGCTTTACGAACTGATGACGTTTACCAAATGCTATTGCAATATGTTATGTTATTATCACTCCCTATGGTAAATAAATAAATTTCTATTTCTATTAATGACTGCCTACTACAACTTCATGACGTTTACCAAATGCTATTGCAATATGTTATGTTATTATCACTCCCTATGGTAAATAAATAAATTTCTATTTCTATTACTGACTGCCTACTGGCCTACTATCTGGACATTAGGCAGATAACTTTGTGCAGTAAAAAGTAAATAAATTTGGACGATTGTAAAAAAGCCAAGTATTATTTCAAAAAAAAATGTGATTTTTCGCAATTAATAAAATAAAAATTAATACAAAATGATACATGCTTGCGTTAAATAACTAGCCACGTATAACACTATCTAGACGGAATGATAATAGTATATTGTCAACATGTGCAACAAGTTGTCGATTGCCCACGAAGCGAAGTTGAATTGGTCATTCGCTTGAGTGGGTAATCGACAACGTCGCACGAATTGCACATACTATTTTGTATTACAAATGCGATGATATTTGTATTACTCATATTACAGAACACTCTTATTAACACATCAGAAAGGACTCATTAATAGTATAGATAACTAATGATAGCAGTGACACAAGTATCAGTTGCACTACAAATATAACAACATGCAACATGCTTTATTTGTACTCTTGATAGTTATACAGCAATTAAATACAGCAATAACGCATATTTCTAATCACACATTCTGGACGTGATATTATCGTGTGGGATAGTATATCGCGAACTGCAGTCTAGGGAAGACCTCGATTAGTTACGCGGCAAAATGAAACATCTATTGGCAGCCGTCGCGATTCTGTTGCTCATAGATTGCAATTACTGTGCGAGAATTCTCGCTTTGTTTCCACACACAGGCAAAAGTCATCAAATGGTTTTTGAGCCACTTTTGAAAAAACTCTCCGAACGTGGCCACCGAGTAACCGTTGTTTCATTTTTTCCTCTAAAAAATCCACAAGTCAACTACACGGATGTGAGTTTGCAAGGCCTCATGGATATTGGACTGGAAACATTTGACGCTAAATGGTTTGAAATGCAAGGATACGAGATCCCAATTGTTACGGAAATTCTGCATCAAATGGTCGGATTTACTTTATTAGGACCACTTGCTGTAAAGATCTGTCACAAAATAGTGAAATATCCGCCACTTATGGATGCTTTAAACAATAATTATGACATTGTTATAATGGAACAATTTAACAGTGATTGTATGTTAGGATTGCTACACGTGTATGAAATAAAGGTGCCTATTATTGGAATTTCATCGTGCAATCTTATGCCGTGGACATATGATCGTTTAGGCATTTCTGACAACCCATCCTTCGTACCAGCAGTAACTGTTCCATACGTTAGCCCTATGTCTTTTATGGAGAGGATCAAGAACACATTTTTATACATTTACTTTAAAGTACAGTATCGATATGCTATACAGCAAGAGGAAGAGAAGATAATTAAGAATCAATATGGCGTGAACCTAAATTTAGCAAAATTATCAAAGAATTCTATTTCTCTGCTTTTGGTTAACACTTTTCATACGTTAAATGGTGCGAGACCATTATTGCCTGGCGTTGTCGAAATTGCTGGCGTGCATCTTGATGATACAAGAAAATATATACCTGCAGTAAGTTGGCTATTTTTATGATAATATGCAGAGTTCTTATTTTTACACTACATAATATTACATCGTAAATACACATTTATTTTTGATATTATATTTAATATGTGAAAGAACATAAAAGTACTGTTGCCGATTTGATACGTTACATTTATCACAATATGCAAATCGCAGTTTCTTATGTAAGCTACATACCCAAAAATAAGACCGACAATGTTAGCACCGTGTTTTATGTACCACATAATATGGGATGGTTAATAAAATTGATTTCGTTTAACATAGTTTACGATAGATGGAATTATAGATATTTATAACGAATCCGTGCTCAAAATTATGTTAACAAAACACAACTATTTAAATAGTTAAATCTATCTGTACTTGATAGTGTATTACTGGTATAGTTAAACCAAACATGTTAACTCTAGAGGTCATTGGGTTAGTTAGGGTTAATGCAAAACTATATATAATATTTATTAGTAAATTGTATTGACCTAAAATAACTCTTTGCCGATAGTGATATCGGATTACTAGCGATATTGTGTCAGTCGGTCAGCGGAACAGACTTAATTATATTTTTACCTATTTTGTGGAGAAGTAAGGTAATTTCCACATTATGTGGTATATATATCTGAAGGTACAATGTACGTAATGCTTGATTTATATTGATAAGATTTTAAATCTTTCTTTGACGCACATTTACTGTGTTGTTAATAAACTTGAAGTAGAGTTATTCCAAATTTAAAACTTTTTGTCTTTATCTCACCATTGTCACTACAGAATTACATGACATTGAGAAGTAATTTTAAGCTTGGAGAAACTTTTTAATTTGAATTTGAATTCCACTATCCAACCAAAATTAAAGAAATTAAAATCAACAAAGGTTATTAATGGAAATGATAACAAAAATGTACCTTGTGTGCTTTGAAATATTGCAGATCTATTAATTAATATTCAGCACACAATTATCTATGTTTTTATTATTTTAATATTTAGAGCATATTTTCTATCATACGTTCAGTATTCCTCCTCAGATAAGGTGTTGATCAGATTGTGATCACGCTTTGATAGAGTAGGGCCCGTGGCAGTTTGGCCAAGTCAAAAAAACCTGTATATAAATGATTTTTTCTTAATACTTAAATTGGTATTTCCACAGTACAGTAATAGAAGGGACCTCCGCAAGTTTCCTTGAAATTTATATAGTCTGGGTGGAGCGTTGGGGTCGGTACATACAACAAGTAAAATTACGGATTAATTTAACCCTGACAGCAGCTAGACTCGGCGCGCATATTGTGGCACTTAATAGTTTTGTCTTCCCAAGATTGCTTAGCGGCTGTGTAAGTCATGCGTATCTGTGCGTGCGTCGATTCAGGTGCTCTAGTACGAAGTTAAAGTACTGTTCTATTACTGTACTGTGGCATTGCAAAGCACTCCGAGTACAGCTAGTAAATTATAATTTATCAAGAAGAAGAATATTATTATTGTAATAATACATTCTATTATTATTGAATGTAACGTAATCAATAAAATCACTCTTGATTATAATAGACACTCTTATCTTTTTATTACAATATTTGAAAAGTGATTGTGAAATTGAATAATATTATTTATCAATGAAGTTTTATCTCATATTATCATATGACCTCGTTAATAAATTGCAATAGGTTTTTTTCAAAATGTACACAGATATAAAATCAGAGCTGACATACATTGTTTGTGTACGTGTTCCAGAATGTTCCAACAGTCTCAATTAAAGAATGGCAATAGGTAGGTACTTAAACAATCAAGATTCGTTAGTAGAAGGTGATATTCATCACATACAATAAACAGTGGAGCGATGGATGGAGCTTTGGGTTGATATTTATAGTCTAAGCACATGGTCGGATTTGGTACGGCTGGACTGTAATAATAATAATTTTGTGCGATGGACAATGCGACATAATATTATATCGAATGTGGACCGCGTCCGATGGTTCAGCCGTACCGTAAATCCGATCAAGTATTTATAGCTTTACACGTAGAAGATTTCATATAACAAGGGCTGGGAAGTTATTTCAAGATGCATTTGCGTGGGTTGGTAGATTTTACTTCTACGGGATTAGCTAGTTTTTTTTTTTTTATGGAATAGGAGGACAAACGAGCGTACGGGTCACCTGTTGTTAAGTGATCACCGCCGCCCATACTCTCTTGCAACACCAGAGGAATCACAGGAGCGTTGCCGGCCTTTGAGGAAGGTGTACGTGCTTTTTTTGAAGGTACCCATGTCGTATCGTCCCGGAAACACCGCACAAGGAAGTTCATTCCACAGCTTTGTAGTACGTGGAAGAAAGCTCCTTGTAAACCGCACTGTGGAGGACCGCCACACATCCAGATGGTGAGGATGATATCCTAACTTGTGGCGTGTCGTGCGAAGGTGGAATTCGGCGGCAGGAATTAGGTAAAACAGCTCTTCGGAACATTCCCCGTGATAAATGTGGTAGAAGACACACAATGAAGCGACGTCTCTACGCAACGCCAAGTGATCCAGCCGTTCACAGAGTACTGGGTCCCCGACAATTCGCGCTGCTCTGCGTTGCACGCGGTCAAATGGATCGAGCTGATACTGGGGTGCACCAGACCAGAGATGACAGCAATACTCCATGTGTGGCCGGTTCTGCGCTTTGTACAGCGCTAGAATGTGGGCCGGCTTGAAGTATTGCCGTGCTCTATTAATGACGCCCAGTTTCTTTGAAGCCAATTTGGCTTTGCCCTCCAGATGGCCACGGAATTGGCAATCGCTCGAGATTTCGAGACCCAGTATTCCGATACTAGGTGAGGCTTTTAGGGAAGTGTTGTCGAAGAGCAGTGATGCGACAAATGGGGTTTTTTTAGTGGTAAACGCGCAAACTTGAGTCTTCTGGGGGTTAAATTGGACAAAGTTCAATTTACCCCATTCCGCGACCTTCTCAAGAGAGGACTCGATAGAAGACACAAGTTTCTCCCGGCACTGGTCGACGATTTCCCGAGAGAGACGTGCATGGCCCGTGTATACGGCATCACCAGTGCTGTCATCTGCATAGCAATGAATGTTGGAGGTGTCCAACATATCATTGATATGCAGAAGAAACAGCGTAGGAGATAGCACACAGCCTTGGGGCACTCCAACATTCACGGGCTTCGGGTTCGAGCAATGTCCGTCGACAACGACCTGTATGCTGCGCCCAGTGAGGAAGTTGGAGGTCCACTTGCACAAGCTCTCGGGAAGCCCAAATGATGGAAGTTTAGAGAGGAGCGCCTTATGCCATACACGATCAAAGGCCTTCGCTATATCCAGGCTAACTGCCAGGCTAACTGCCAGGCTAACTGCCAGGCCTTCCCCCTTGCTTTCAATAGCCGCAGCCCATCTATGTGTTAGGTATACCAGAAGATCACCTGCCGACCGACCATGGCGAAACCCGTATTGTCGGTCGTTGACCAACTGGTGACCCTCTAGGTATACCAAGAGCTGACGGCTAATTATGCTCTCCATGATTTTGGAGAGCAGGGAGGTAATAGCAATAGGCCTGTAGTTTGCCGGATCCGAACTGTCTCCTTTTTTTTGGATCGGATGGACAAGGGCTGACTTCCATGAGTCAGGGACTACGCCTTTGGAATAAGAGTGCCGGAATAAACGCGTTAGCACCGGCGTCAACTCAGGGGCACACGTTCTATGCACGATTGGAGAAATGCCATCCGGCCCGCTCGACTTCCTGACGTCCAACGAAAACAGAGCTCGCCTAACAGTTTTCTGTCTGAACTGTACTTCAGGCATAGAGCTCTGACACCGCGGGATGGTCGGCGGTGTTTTTCGTTGTCGTCAAGAGTCGAGTTGGAGGCGAAAAGAGCGCACAGGTGATCGGCTTTCTCTTTTGCCGTATGGGCCAGGGTGTCATTCCTCATGTGCAACGGCGGCATGGACAGCTGGCTGAAGTTACCAAGAGCAGCTTTCGACAACGACCAGAACTTGCGTGTTCCGGTCGGGTAACTGGAAAGCTGCTCGCCGATTTTGACGACGTGTTTTGACTTTGCACGGGCGATTTGCCGCTTAAAAAATCTGGAAGCATGGTTGTATTTCCTCTTTAGAACTATGCAGTTCGGATCCTTTGTGCCCAGCGCCGCAACCCAAGTTCGATACGCCTGTTTTTTGCAGTCAGATGCTGCTTTAACTGACGCATCGAACCAGGGCTGTGATCTGCCACCGATCGGTACTACAGAGCTTGGTATAAAAATATCCATGCCCTGTAGTATCACATCGGCTACTGCAACGGCGCAGGCACTAGGATCATCCGAAGGGAAACAAACCCTGCTCCAAGGGTAGGATGCAAAAAAGGAACGCATCCTATCCCAATCTGCTGACTTGTAGTGCCAAACGCGGCGGGTCGCTGGTGGTCTGCGACTTGGGCGTCGTATAGGCACTACACTCCTGACCAGGCAATGGTCGGACGTTCCGAGAGGGGCGTCGAGAATGACCTGGTAACCATCGGGATGTGTAGTCAGCAGAAGATCTAATAAGGACGGCATGTGGCTAACCACATCCGGGAGCCGCGTTGGCGACTCAACCAATTGGGACAGATCGTACGCCAATGCAAAATTATGCACAGATCGCCCTGCGTAGTCTGTGGTACGTGATCCAAGCCATTCGGCATTGTGCCCGTTGAAATCACCCAAGACTACGATTTCAGCGGAGGGGATCTGTGCAAGCACGTCGTCAATTGCCGCTTGAACTAGATGTTTGGCGCTATCGTAATACGAGTGATACAATAAGTTTTCATAGGGTGGCTAACAGCCATCAATACACATACATATCCTCCACAAATAGCTATTAAATAGTTTTTTAACATTTTTACAAATTACTATATAACTATGTACTAGGTAGGTATCTTACGCATTATTAATTTTTATTGACTCTATTGACGCAATTGACTTAAAGTCTTAAACTGATATTGTCATTATATTAGTTTTCTGTGACCTGCAAATAATCTTGTATAATATTATGTTTCTCAACACGATGGTTTTAGTTTGTTAAAATTATTTGAAGTACGTGGTAAAAAGGAGTGTGATCTATAGTTTGTGAGCATGAGTGGAACATGGAGATTCTTTTTTCTAGAATATTGGTAGGGAATATTGAGTTTTAATTTAGATAACAAGGTTGGACTGTCAACCTAACACTGAGCAACTTTCATAATAGTCGTAATATCGCCCATGTATCTACGGAGTGTTAATGGTAGGAAATGAAGTCGAGTACACCGAGTTTTGGGAATTCTAAACTTATAATTTAAAAATCTAGATTTTTCTCTGTATTTGTTTAATTCTTTTATTGTGTATCATATATACCGGATTCCAGATTTGACTCGAATACTCTAAATGACAACAAACATAAGCACAAAAAAGAATTTTTTATGTTTTCATTCTCTTTAAGCAGTTTACTGTACGTACCTATTATAAACCCAAGTGCTTGGGATGCCTTTTTTGCAATATTGTCCTTGTATATTGAATATTGTATTATTCGTAAGTTAACTTACAATCAACATCTTCACCTCAGATATGTTTACAGTAGTATTTAATAGTTATTATGATATATATAGATGCTATTGCTATGCGGAAACATTAGCATAGTATTGTTGAAAAGCATAAAAAATATACTTACTAATTACTTATTATTCATGTTATGCGACGGTATATTCAGCTAGTGAATGCTAAGTTTAGAACAGAGCATGCCTTTTGACGTCGTTTGGATAGGGGCATAATCTTTCAGTTGAGCTAATTCAAAGCCACAGGAAGTTCCAACTTCCTGATACGTACCAGCATCTCTATTTTTAGTGACAACGCTTATCTAAATATTTTTCATGTAATAGCAAACTGATATTACTTATAATCTATTGATTATCTTTATTGCCACTACTCTTGTCTTGTCTTCTCCAAGTCTTGTTTTTGTTTAATGCCGATCATTCATGTAAAATTTGTTCATAATCAGTGCACATAATGTACAGAAATGATAACAGAACAGGCACACCTCAAGGATCTCTACTCGGCCCTGTTTTATTTAACTATTTTTTAAGGATTTACATCGATTGTCTGCAAACTAGAATTAACACGTTGCCTGCCAGAGTATTTTGGTTAAGTAGCCGTGACGTATAATTTTTTGCAAGTAAATTTTATTTAAATAATAATGCTATATAGTATAACAGTTCATGCTACCAGCCAATATAAATATTTTCGCAGGACATTGGTCTTTTATTATTCCTAATTCACTGCTCATACGCCTGCAAAATAATAAAAATGTAGCTCCCACGATCAGTCTATAAAATCCAATTTAAAAATAATAAGCTCATTAATGCATTACGTGTAATGCACGGACGTCACAACTGGTCCGTATAATAATAATAATAATTGTATAATATATTATTATTATTATTATTATATTGTATAAATTATTATTACTATGATAATAAAATTTTAAAAACATTTTGACTTTGTTTTATGTTTAAAATTCAATTATGTGCAAAATTGTTTCAGTATATGGAACGGTTCCTGAATGAATCTGAACACGGGGTTGTTTTATTCAGTTTTGGATCACTTATCAGGACGTCAACAATGCCCAAATATAAGGAAGAAATATTGGTCAACGCACTTTCTAAGTTGAAGCAAAGAGTCATTTGGAAATATGAAGAAAGTGGTGAAGAAGGAACTCTATCGGGAAACATTTTGCGGGTGAGATGGCTGCCCCAATACGAATTATTACGTAAGTTATCAAATATTAATTTGTTTGATCAACATAGTACTGACAAAATAAATATACATATTTATTTTTTTAAAGTGATAACTCTCACTTCTGGGATTAATTTGTTTACAAATTTAATTTTGTAATTAACCCCAGAAGTGAGGGTTATCACATTAAAAAATAACAAGCGGCATAATATCAAGACAGTTTCCTAATATTGGGATTGAGTTTGGCTCAGTGGAAGAGCGCTCGCACGGAACGCGAGTGAACGCGGGTTCCCGCATCGTACATGAATTTTGTTAACGAATTTTATTTGTACAGTAAATATAAATTACAATGGTCTCAACTCATAATACTATTGATTCATATGTCATAGGATAACTACTCATGGCCTATAAATTAAAATATCATACATTCCAGTCGATTATAATATATAAATAATAATAGATCATTATATATGTAACATTGCTGCATACAATTAAATGCCAACTCCGCAATGTTTTTTTACCATAACTAATATAAAATCGTTATTAAAATATAAATATGGCTCCTATTCGTATCGTAGTTTCTCATCATATTTCATATCTTTCTCTAAACCTCAAACATCATGTTTCGCAAAATGTACAAAACCATGAAAGAAACATTTCATTTACTTTTGCTCATAAAATAGCTCCATGTATATCTATCTTAATATATATATTTCTTGTGTGCGTGTATATGTCACTGAACTCCTCCTAGACGGATGGACCGCTTTTGATGAAACTTTCTGTGTGTCTTCAGGTGGATTCGAGGATGGTTTAGATTCACAATCGAACTACCTCCTAAACGGCTTGACCGATTTTGATGATATTTTTGTGTGTTCCAGTGAATTTGAGATTGGTGTGTGTCTTCAGGTGGATTCGAGAATGGTTTAGATTCACAATTAAACTACCTCCTAAACGGCTGGACCGATATTGATGTTTTTTTTTGTTTGTTTCCGTCAGTTTGAGTTTGTTTTAGATTCTCAATTCCGTCCATATTATATAATTCTCCTACTCATGTGTATGTTAGTGAACTCCTACTAACGGGTGGACCGATTTTTCAAATTTAAGACGTATGTACAGGACAACGTCTGTCGGGTCCACTAGTATATATTATAAAAATCAATTGCTGTTCGTTAGTCTCGCTAAAACTCGAGAACGGCTGGACCGATTTGGCTAATTTTGGTATTGAATTATTTGTGGAAGTCCAGGGAAGGTTTAAAAGGCTGCTAAATTAAATAAAAACAACAAATTTGTTTTTACTTTGATGTGTCCATACACAATTTCTATGAGAGAATTGATTCACGCACGGTTTGACAGTTCTGCTGTGAAACAATTTCATTACGACAGCAGGGTGCATATTTTACGAAGTTATTTTTGATGTTATGATATATTATTGGCAAATTCATATAAAAACATTATTTTATTTACTATATACAGAACAACGTCTGTCGGGTCAGCTAGTATGTAATAAAAATATTCTTACCCTTTTTTAACAGACTTCAAAAACAGAAGAAAAGAATCTCCGAATTCTTAATAACACTGTATTTGTATGTGTGCTACCCCATCTCTTTTATGGATTGTCTGGATTTTTTTTTTCGTTAGTAAGGATATACTTGATAATGGAATGTAGGGGTAATTGAGGCAAGTATATATTAGGGCATTAATGTAGCATTATTGGTTTACAAATTTGTGCAAATTACGCTTTGTAAAAGTGTTGGTAAAGAGCTACTCATGAAGAAGAAAATTTCACGTGTTTTGTTAAGATAGGCAACTATAACAAATGAAATTATAAGGAATAAAACCTGATCTGATGTTGAAACCGAAGGGTGGGAATCAGAACAGGTCAGCGGGGATCAGGGGAGGAACGCCACACATCCAGATGGTGGGGATGATGTTCTATTTTGTGGCGTGTCATGTGTGTTGGAGGTAGGATTTGCGGCAGGAATAAGGTCAAACAGCTCTTTGAAACACTCTCCGTCATAAATGCGGTAGAAAACACACAATGGGGCTACATCTCTATGCAACGCTAGGTGATCGAGCCGTTCACAGAGCACTGGTTCCCTGATAATTCAAGCAAATTTGCGTTGAACGTGGTACTGGGGCGCGCCAGACCAAAGATGATAGCAATACTCCATATGCAGCCGGACCTGCGCTTTGTAGAGCGCTAGTATGTGGGCTGGCTTGTAGAATGCCGTGCTCTATTTATGAGGCCCAGCTTCTTCGAAGCCAATTTGGCTTTACCATCCAAATAACTACGAGAGACCTGCATGACCCGTGTATACGTGTCACCAGTGCTGTCATCTGCATAGAAATGTATGTTGGAGGTGTCCAACATATGATTGATATATGCATATATCAATATATGGATATAAAGATATATGTATATTATCATAAAAAGGCATAAAAGGCATTTATTTTCTCAAAATTGATTCCTTTAGAACTCTTTTTGATGTCATTTCTTATACTACTAGATACTACTACCGCTTCGGAAACAAATGGCGCTCTGAGAGAGAAGAAGCGGCGCAAGAAACTCTCCCAGCATTATTTTTTTATGCGCTCTTTTCAATAAAAATATACAATATTGTACAGTCGCTATAAAATAATCACAATCCAGTCCCAGGCTGTCCGATCATTTAGATATTCAGCAGTGGAGTAATAGGATTTACGACAGAGCCATTTATTTATAAAACATTTAAATTTATTTATAGATAATGCCTGAACAGTGGCTGGGACTTTATTGTAGAAGTGTATACATTTACCCTTAAAGCTATTATGTATCTTATGAAGCCTACTAGAATTAGTTACAAGCAATCCCTTATTTCTAGTGTTATAATAATGAAAATCACTATTAAGAGCAAAAAGGTGACGATTTTTGTGAACATATATTAAATTTTCATAAATGTACTGACAATTAACAGTCATAATATTTATTTCTTTAAATTTTTCTTTTAGAGACTGTCTATAACCAAGCTGATATATAGCACGAACAGCTCTCTTTTGCAGTGCAAACACTATATCAATGTCAGCAGCATGACCCCATAGTAATATACCGTACGTCATGATGCTGTGAAAATAACTAAAGTACACTAATCTAGCGGTCGCAACATTCGTGTACTCTCTAATCTTTCTAACTGCATATGCCGCAGAGCTGAGTCTATCTGCTAGATGGGTAATATGTGGACCCCACTGAAGCTTTTTATCTAACGTGATACCCAAGAAGACCGTAGTGTCCACAAGTTCCAATCTCTGGTCATTTATAAGTACGTTGGTTTGCACCTCCGCTGTGTTTGGTGTAATGAACCGTAAACACTTTGTATTTTTTACTGTTTAAGTGCAGATTATTCGTCTCAAACCAACGCACTATCTTTGAGAGTGCATTGCTTACCTCGTCATCAATATCGGCACGTCGCTTCACTTTAAAAATAAGTGAAGTATCATCAGCAAACAATGCAATCTCATGGCTATCATCTACCACAAACGGTAGATCGTTAATATATATAAGAAACAAGAAAGGACCGAGAATAGAACCCTGTGGAACACCTATTCCCACAGGTTTACCCGAAGACCGTTTGCCATTTACATCGACTATCTGAACTCTTTCGCTTAAATATGATTTTAACAGATTTAGATTAACATATATGCATATATCTATATATCTGGTCAAAATCGCCGGAATACGTTGGATGAGGGCAGCGCAGGACCAATCGTCGTGGAAATCTTTGCGGGAGGCATTTGTCGACTTCCTTACGTCCAACGAAAACAGAGCACACGCGCATAATAGTTTTTTTCTTTTTAACTATTTGTCTGAAGTAATTTAAACTTATATAATTACTTAGATTAATAGCTTCATGAATTCAAAAGTAATAGTAAATAAATTAACTTTTATTCGTATGATAATAAATATTTCAAGGAAGGTTATTTAGTAGTACGTCAAGTTCAACCACAATGTAACCACATAAGATCGTAATCCTAGTTACCAAGTAACATTACATCCAATGTAAGGCTATGACGTATAACTCCGACATGAATTTCCACCGAAGTCAATGTTTATTATCATATCATATTCCATACTGAGAATATTATTTTATTCTTCTCTTATATATAATAATATTATATTATTGCCACTAGTATTAAATCATGTATTTTTCCATCACGCAACTTGCATGTATAAGGTATGTTTTTATTATTTATCCTCTATACATTTTTAATTGAATCTGATTATAATAATAATATTTTTTTTAATTCTTCATACACTAGTTTATTAAAATATCCTGGTGTAAGGCCTTTTTTTGTTATTAACTTTATCGTTTCAAAGATATTATCTATTTGTCTCTCAAATTGAAACATTGCGGACAAAGTTCATACTTAATAGGTCAGTTTTATCTATCTAAATTTAATTATGAAAGTGTGTTATTTATAGTGTTTCTGCCATTAGAAATACGAATTCAATACTAATTTATTATTAAAAGTTGAGAATTCTTTATGAAAATCATAGTTTCATTATGTGTATGTCACGTCACCGAAAACGCTGTCCACCATTTTGTGACGTCACTATAGCAGAAACAATTTGATTTTAGCAACACACCAAAGTTACGGGCTATGAAAAGTCATTTTTATTTTTAGAAAAAATCAATAAGGATTGCACCGCACATGTGTCATTCTTCGTTTATGTTATTATGACGTCACGACCATGGCGGCTCCCTTTTTGGCGCGACTATTTATCATTTAAATTTAAAATAATATTTCGTGGCATAAAGTGGAATTATTGCGAAGAAATAAAAATACCGGTTGGTATTTGAATCTTTACGATTATTTTAGAATATATTTTACATTAAGTTGAAGAAGAGCCTATTATTATTAACTATAATAAGTGATATAATCAGAGTATTATGTTGTTTATTAACTGATCTGAATATATGAATATCTGAATAATTTAACACTATGAATTTACTTTTTTTTTTTTTTGAAAAAATTATAAATATTAAATAATATTACCATAATTTAGTACGTTTCATGCCAAATTTTATGGAAAGTCCGACTGAAGTGGCATTTTAAAATTAAAAAGCAGTTATAAATTTTGTATTCTAGAAACTAATTTTTTTCTTAATTTATATACTGCCCTTTAAATATGACTGATGAATTCAGCCTTAAATATTATATTTATATATTATCTAAATAATATAATATTCAATTTTTATTAATACATTTATAGTAAAAATCTCTTAGCAACGCACGTAGAATAAATATACAAATGTACCATTATATTTTTTCAGAACATAGAAAAGTTGTGGCATTTTTGGCGCATGGTGGTCTACTGGGAATGACAGAAGCTGTGTCTGCTGGTAAACCCATGGTAGTTGTGCCGTTCTTTGGTGACCAACCAGCGAATGCTGCTGCCGCTGCTAACGTTGGCTTCGCTAAAGTTGTGCCTTACAATGAACTTACTGAAGAATCCCTTACCGCAGCTTTGAAAAGTGTGCTTAGTCCTGAGTAAGTATTTTAGATTATCGTTCAAATTCAAATTCACATATTTTTGTTAAAAAAAATGAATTAAAACCACTTTTTTAACGTCAGAAACTATCACCCAATTAAAATGTTACTCACACCTGAGAAGAACGAGTGCAAGAAACTTAGCGGGATTTTTTTTATAAAAATATGAATTACAATATAATATGCATAAAAGTTTTGCGTATCTTAAAAAACAACATGTTATAACCAAAAAATTATGTTTATTGCTTTTCAAAATGTTGGCCGTGTGTGTGAAGCGTTGTCATGATGTAGGAGAACACGGCTTTTTGGTCGTCTTTCGTGAACTTTTTTTAACATCCTGGGTAAACAAATAGTGGAATACCACTCATCATTAACACTCTTTTGATCCTCAAGTAGAATTGTGCAGATGGAACCCGTTTTGTTGGCCTGTTCTCATTTTCAATCACCCGTTCACATGATTGCTCTTTTTTTCGGGTTCAAAACAATAAATTCACGTTTCGTCTCCTGTGACATTGTCGTAAACAGCATTAAAATGTCCGTGGTTGTACCTACTTCATTAGCATCTGTGACCACCATTCCAGGCGAGCCCGCTTCTGCTCCGCTGTCAGTTCATGAGGGATACAACGACAACTAAGTTTAAAATCTTTCAATTGTTCTGAATTTGGCTCATACGAATCCCCAATAGTCCTCGAATTGTCTCATAGGTATTCCGCGGGTTTAATTCAATTACCCGCTTAACAGTAGCCACAATATTTTCGTTGACGGCAGTTGAAGGCCGCCCTTCACGAAATTCGTCATCTAAAGAAACCCGACCTCTCTGAAATTCAGCAAACCATCGCCTCACGATGCTCAAGCAAGGTGCTTCTCCCCCAAAAGCATTTTGAAGACAAGCAGCACAGTCTTGCGGATGTAGAACTTTTAAAATCATAAAAAATCATCGCTCTAAAATCTTGTCGACTTAATTCCATTTTCATTGCGTACGTAGAACTTTGATGTGTGATTAAAACAATTGACAAATGATTTCCCGCCAATATTTTTTTTAGATGGTTGCAACGTTTCAAAAAATATAACATTCGAAATTCAAATAGTTCCAATTAGGTAGAAGTGCAAAAGTTTTAGTGTGCCCCATGTATTTTTAAAGAGCCTGAGGATGTTTGCTCAATTTCCAGTCTGTGGAATCATTAAGAAAATAATTTATGTGTTAATAACCTTTACCAAACAGGCGTTACTTAACAATTATTTTAAATTTCGCAACACATTTGTATTGTACATTTTCTGAGATCATGTTGTAAATTTATCTTTTATTAAAAAAATATAATTAAAGACTTTTATTAATAAAATACTTACTAACTCGACTTAACCGAGTATTATTATATGACCCATCATAAAAGTCGAGGTCAGCTATTGATGTATAAATATTCTTGGCAAATGATGATGGTAGGTTGCCGGAGAGTTATTTAATGTAGATAGACGTGATTGTAATATGTATCGCTATCTACTACCGTGACTTGGGCTGTGTGGATATATAACGTACGATTAAAAAACTGTACAAATTTTCCTATACTGACGTACATATAATTAACATATAACATAATATTATTGACGTGAGTGGAAAATAATAATAATCTGTTAATACGTAAGGCATAAAAGCAAACAAACTCATATTAATATTTATTATTTATTCAAATAAAACAAATCTTATAACTATATTTACAATACTATGACAACATAAATATACTACAAAAAATAAACTACGTAAAAACTCATATTTGCATTTAAAATATTATAAGTATCAGTAAATGTATAGGTTCGATTTTATTGATGACAAAAATAGGTATCTACAAAAAAAGTTTTCCGATTTTTATTACTGATCGTCGATGAGACGTACATATAATTAACAGTCAGGTAAAGTACTTAGACCATAATATTTTCATCCCTATACTTATAAAGTGTAGCAAAAATAAAACTCAAGAACGCCATTGGTGCATGTGCTATTGAATACTGAATAATATTCGTAGTCATAGTAAATATTACCTCTATGCTGATAATGGAATCTGCGAGAACATTTTATAGCCTTTTGTTGATTACATGGTCGTTGTAATTGCTAAAGTAAATAAAGAAAATTGTACTTATCAAGAGTAGAAAATAATATTACGTACTCGATACAATAATATTAGTAAGTACTCTTTATAAGACTTTTATTAAGAAACAAATATATCATTAAGTCCCTAAATACATATTATTATTATGCTCTTCTAATTCTTAGATACTTATCTAGTATAATAAAATGGATGACTACAAATGGAAAGACATAGACCAAAGAGAGCGGACAGTTCGTACCACACTCACTAAGAACAATAATCTAACCGAAAATCTGCAATAGAAGGACTTATTATCAAAGGAGAATACGTAGGAAGGGGCTTTATTGATTTGAATCAACTCTGTCAAAAACAATGCTGCAATTTAAAAGCTCTTTTCCACTTAAAATCATGGACCAGCGAAATACATAAATCCATAGTTCAAAGTGGTCTAGTTAGACCACAACTAGACCACTGAACTATTACTCCGCTAAATTTATATGAAGACAAGCTCTCATAATAACCGAAATAACGATCCTCAAATACTAGACAGCCTGAAGCGAAAAGTGTTACACGCCAGGTATCCTCATGACCTGGAACAACCCCACATAAACACCCAATACTCCCAGAGAGCGAAGTGTTTATAATAGCGATAAAGTACCAAATAGTCAACACTAAAAAGTACAGAAAATTCATAATCAAAGACCCCTTAATATCGATGAATAATTCGAGTAAATACCACAAATGTCACATTCAACCAGATACCATCCAACACAATACTGGAGCACAACATTCACATAAACAGATTACACGCATAGATGTAGTGGTAGTGACAAGTCACATCTCTACTTTACCAATTGTTAATCGCAAAAATTGTCCGTGTAAATATTTACTCGCACATAGTTATAATATTATTTTTAGGTTAGTGGTTGGTAAGGTGCAAAATTATCTTAATAATTACTCGCGACTAGAAACTTACTGCAGTTGGGTGGGGGACCCGCCCATGGACAGATATAGATGTATTTAGAATAACATTTAATTTAATTAGTTATTACTTACTGTGTTGGCGATGCAAATAAATAATATTATTCTGTCTCTGTTTACAGGATGCGTGTTCAAGCACGTATGGTATCAGAAATATGGCGAGATAGAGAGAATCCTCCTTTGGATACTGCTGTTTACTGGGTGGAGAGGGTCATCAGATGGGGCCCTTCTGCCAAATTACACTCTGATGCAAGAGATATGCCGTTCTATCAATTAGTTTTATTAGACGTTATAGCAGCTTACCTTGTTTTGATCTTGGTATGTGTTAGTCTAGTTTGGTTTATTATTTCGAAGCTCTCAAGGCTTTTTATCAGACAAACGAAACAAAAGATACAGTAAAAGCACAAAAAGGTTAATTGAAGTTTTTTTATTTTTAAAGGATACATTATTAATACTTCAGATTTACACATATTTCTTAGCGCAATTATAATAATAAATTCAAGTATCATAAAACATTTTTAAATGTGTTTTTAAAAAAATTATGGAGTTCCAAGTATAAGCGGAGTGTTAAAAAAATTATTAATATTTAATGCCTTATCGTAATATTTCGTTGGTTAACAGTTAATTGTTGTTCCTCTACACTTTTTGTTACTTTCTAATGTTAATTATTGAGTAAATTAATTTTAGTGTAAACTATAATATATAGACATCAGCTATTACATTTTGATTAGTTTAGTAGTGACTTATATAAGTTAATGTGATACCTATAGTTAGATAGCGCAGTGATATAATACATATACACTTAACTCTAATTCTTTAAATAAGTAACATAGTGTAACTTTTATATTCACGAAACATTAGCTTTATTTAATAAATTAAAAGTTGTAATAAAATTGATTTTATTTCCGACGAGGATACGTTTAGCCCAATCCGACATATTTATTTGCTAATAATATGTAAGTACTTGCCTTAAATAATTATAACGTTCTTCTTTTTTATGGAAAAGGAGGACAAACGAGCGTACAGGTCACCCGGTGTTAAGTGACTACCGCCGCCCAGATTCTCTTGCAATACCAGTACAGTAGCGTTGCCAGCCTTTAAGGAAGGTGTATGCGCTTATTTTAAAGGTACCCTTGTCGTATCGTCGCGGAAACACCGCACAAGGAAGCTCATTCCACAGCTTTGTAGTACGTGGAAGAAAGCTCCTTGAAAAGTGCGCAGTGGAAGACTAAGGTAACTTCAAAAGTTAATTTCACGACCATCAAGTAACACTTATCATATGATTTACAGTCCCATTTACGGGACAAGTAAGTTATTACTTGAACCGTCTCTAGGAAATTGAAATGGTTACTTGACAGTTGACACTAACTCATACTATAATTACTCTCAGTGCTATGTACAGTGCACAAAAAAGTTTTTGTTTCCTTATTACTTACTCGTATGAAAACGAATATTATTTTTATTTTTCAAACGTCTTATGCATGTACTTATCATTAAATTACAACGATGTATCGGTTTTAGGTAGCAACTTGAAGTTGTCATACGATTTATATATGGAAATAAAACAAAAATAAATAGTTCGTCGTATTTTGTATTAGATTTATTTACTTGCCATACTTAAAAAAATATATTTTTTCAATCCCGCTGAATAGTCACTTTCATGAATTTCTGCTATTCCAGATACTATATTGCTATCACTGTCATTATTATTATTCAACATAATATGTTTCTTATGGCCGTTTTTCTTGTAATAGATAATATATATAACAATATAGATAATATCTATTACAAGAAAAACGGCAAAAAGAAACAAACAACAAAAAGTTTTAAAAGTACTATTACACGAGTTTTAATCCATTAAAAAGAATTTTATTTAAAAAATAGCTTATCTTATCTCTAATTACAATAACATATAGCAACAAGAACATAACTAGAATATTTTAGAGAGCAAAGACAGGTGCAATAGTAACTGCGATGTTATCGCTTAGTGTGTTAAAAGTTTTAACAGTTAATATAAACTGTTACCAAAAAAAAAATTAATGATTATCCAATTATGAACATCTATTAGAAACCGATATCGCCTAATAATATACTCGGTAGAATAAGTGATCGACTTAGAAATACTAAATATTTTATACAAGTGACACTACTCACAATATAGTAATAAAACAGTACTTTTACTTTTACGCACCCACGTATACATATACAGATTATTTACGTTAATTTAGTATTCTCCACGTTGTATTTAGTTAGAGACATGGCTAAAGCTTCCTACCTCCTAGGAATGGATCCAATAACATGAAAAAAACCTAATGGTGATATAAAACCACGCAGTAAAATAAACCGCTAAAGTAACTTTTAATTTTTAACAGTGTTACAATAATAAACGTTTTAATTTAACAATTTTAACGACTAAACTATCCCTGCTATCGCTACTACTCTCGCAAGGCGACCAGCGACAAGATCGAGCGAGGTGTCATGTTAATTCGTACAAGTAATAGTTGTCGTTTTTTTGCGAACTTCAGTAATTAAATAAAAGTTTACTAATAAGTAGATATTAAATCTATAAGCAGTTTCCTTTTTATCAATCAGTTTTGTTTTGGTAATACCAAAATGTACTCTGCGGTAAGTTTGCACTTATATCCCTTTTAATTTTATCTATAATAACTATAATATGTTCTAAGAAGGTTGCCAATGCCTGCTGTTGGTTATAGTTAACACTCCAGAGCTATTTCGAACTACCATTTTTCGTTATATTTAAGTTTTTCTGGGCAAGACGCATTTGCTTAGTTCCAAACTCAGAAGAGTTATCCTTATAGCTAGTACTTTTTTGTGAAGGTACATTTATTCAGATAAGTGATTCTTAACAGGGCTTGCAAACATATTATCTGTTTGCACCAGTTAAAATGATACGTTTTCCATGCAAGAACTTTGCTCGTAAATATGATCAGGCGCTTCATTATGTTTTGCAAGCGATGATGCACAAACTACGACGCTGCCAGACCTACTCTTTCACATACTGCCTAGCTTCACCTACAAGCGCGTGTGTAGAATAATTAGTTTTTAACTACCTACATAAGGTTCAGTCGTTTGCTTAGTTTTACTATTTTTACATAGATGGCGGGCTTTATATAAACTCATATCTCTTAAGTTTGCTGGCATTACCTAAATGTAGCTTGATAAAGGAAGCAGTAGTTGTCCCATAGTTATAACTGGTATTGCAAGGGCTTCATCAGGGGACACCTTTTCACTGTTTGCTATAATGTACCTATTCTTGCCATAAATACTGAAACAAAGAAAAAAATCTATTGCAAATAACATTTATTAGGTACTTTTACCGTGTGTTACATTAATACATAAATATAAAACAATTTAAAATATAAAAAGCTTATTTGAAGTGGGCTCCATTGGCTGCAATACAGTTCTTTAAACGTTGAGGCCAGTTATCAATAGTATTTTTCACTGCCAATCCTACGGATTGCTGTATAAGAGTTACAAATTATATAACTTGTAACGATGTTTATGGCCAGACTAAGTAGAACACAAGTCTTGGCATCAACACAACTGAGTTCAATCAATATTTTAATGGGAGTTATTATACCTCGCTGAATATATAACGAGTACGTCATGTTGACAATCGTGTATAGAATTGAGTCTAATTGAGTAGTAGCTTTGTAGTAAGCTAAACAAAGTCTTCTGTTGTCATTCAATCTATTTGAGAGGATAGAACTTAGTGTGCGGATATAGAGTATATTTAATGTTTATTACTATTCTAATCTTACTAAAACTATTTCGATGTGGGCACTTTAAATTATCCTGATAATATAAAAAATAGAACAAAAAATGAATCACATGAAAATACGAACACATCCAGCACAATTTTGCTAGTTCTTCTTGACAGGCGTTATATTTGTATTGGAAATGGCGTATTTTTATGAAAATGCTGTCTGCGTGGACTTGAGATTTTGGATAATTATGATCAATTATGATCAATATTACTGTTTCGAAATGACTTTACAAAAAGGTGATGTAAACTTTTGTGTTTGATACTTCAGAACTGATTAAGCGATTTAATTATTTTTTATTTCTTAGTATTTATTGTCTGTTTGTTCTCATCTCCCTTATAAAAATTTATTCGGATGATGGAATTGATCAGTGTTTAAGAGAAGTTTTTAAGTTTTACTGGCATACATATTAAGTATATAGATTTGTATTTTCATCAATAACTCATAGATTCACATGAATAAAATAATAATTTGGTGAAATAAAAAAGGTAAAGAACAAGGTAAAGAACATCACGAAAAAAGAAGCACTGAGAGTTGATAAAGATTTAATAGTATTTGAGCCAGTCTCGAACAATATGTGACTTGCTACATGTTTTGTTAAGATTGGCTGATAATTTAAACTAAATTGCCGAGTTGCGCGTTGCGTACTTTTTAAAAATACTAAATACTACAAGAAAAAAATGTGAGCCGTCACGGGACGCCTGGCAGATGTGAAACATCAAAATTTAAAATCTTCTCTGGACTTCCACAAATAATTCAAGATCAAAACTAGCCAAATCAGTCCAGCCAACCTCGAGTTTAAGCGACACTAACGAACAGCAATTCATTTTTATATATATAGGTACTATTATAATATACAAGTCAGCTTATTTTGCTTTAAAGCGCCATCTACTACTATTTGTAAAAACTAGCTAGAGCTTGTATCTAATAACCCTAATTTACTATTAGTTTGTAATGTCGTTGCTAGATGGCCGTGAATGATAAATTATTTTTATGCGCCATCTAGCAATATTTGTCAAAACTAGCTAGGTAAAATGACTTGCAGCCAGCGCTTGTATTACAATAACCCTGATTTATAATGTTGTTGCTAGATGGCAGTAAAAGATAAAAGTCGAAGAATTTAAAGCAGGTTATACTTGTTACAATCAAATATATTACATATATTAATATGTTATGTTACAATAAAATAGGTTCAAATTAAATTTTCTTTCATAAAAACTTCAACACATCCTACCTATTTACATGACATAATATGAATAGTTGCATCAGATCATAGATCATAATCATTAGTGCCTGCATAAGAAAATCAGGAAAGTTATTTTTGTGTTTAAACCTTAGCAGAAAACATTACATAATAAATAATAAATATGAAAATCGAAATAATTTTGTACAAGTAATTGGCACAAAATTACAGATTATGACAGGAACTAAATTATATGGCATGATAAAAAAATACAATATTACTAATTTTCTCCAGAAAATAATGTAAAACTTATAATTGTTAAAATAATTATGTAAGTTCTGTTTTACCACACTAAACAGAACTTTTGTAATTCGGGTTATAATAAGGACAAATTTTAATAATGTAGGTTACTAGGTTAGAATCACTGTTTAAGCATTTACTCAACAAATGAAAGTTTTTTTTTTCGAGTGGAGTAAAATACATTTACGTAATGAAGACCCCGAAACGGGGCCCATATGTCGGGCTCGGGTGTAAACACCCCCTACCGACTAAAAACCTCCTCTGTGCTGATAGCCCTGAAGGCTTTTACAGCGAAGCCGGGCGGCGGCCTTGGAGGCCGAAAATTTAGCTCACAGGCGCGGGGCGTCTCGAACCTCGGACCGCCTGCTCACTACCCTGGATGGAGAGAATATCACTAATGATCTAATATATCTGTTAGTCCAGTGGACTCTAGGTTTGACGAGAATTCGCACTCGCCGGCGAGTGCTAAGAGCGCTCCGGTGGCCGTGCGCGTGAATCTATTCTGAACCACTTGCAAACGCCGCAAGTGGCTCGGCGGCGCGTGGGCAAACACGATGCTTGCGTACGACATAATGGGACGTACGATGGTCTTGTACAATGTCACCTTGTGTCTGAGCGGTAGTTTGCTTCGCTTGCACACAAGTGGAGACAGGCGGCTAAGGACAAACCGGGCTCTATTGCAAACCGTGCTGATATGTTTTGCGAAGTTCATGTTACTGTTGAACGTAACACCTAAATATTTATAATGTTGGGCCCACGGAATAGGGGTCCCATATAATTTAACAATAGGTATAGGGGCCAAAGATTTTATTTTATTAGTATTACCAAAGAGTACCGCTGCACTCTTTGAGGGATTGACTTGAATCCGCCATTTTCTGAACCAGTCTCTTAGTTGATTAACGGCGGCCTGAAGCACTCTTATATGAGTCGCGAGGCGCCCCCGAGTGGCACCCCCGAGTGGCGCCTTAATAAAGAGCCGTGTCATCCGCGTATTGTGCGATTTGCACTTTCTGAGGCTTCGGGAGCTCACTCGTGAAGAGTGAGAAGAGGTTCAGGGACAGAACTGAGCCCTGAGGCACTCCCAACCTGATGGGTCGGGGCGTGGATAATGTGCCTTCTACTCGATAGCGGAAGCTTCAATCAGTAAGGTAGGCTCGTATGATGCGCACGAGCCTGTCTGGCATACCCAGTTCATACAGCTTAAAGATTAAGCCGTTATGCCATACCTTGTCGAAAGCTTTCGCGACATCAAGAAATAAGGCCGCTGTAACTGTACGGTATTGGATTCGTTTGAGAATATACTCAGTGAGTCGGTGGGCTTGTTGGGGACACGAGTGAGCAGTCCTGAAACCAAACTGATGGTCGGGTATCATGTTCTATTTGAGGCGCGCGAGAATCAGACGTTCGTATAGTTTACCTAAAGAGTTAATTAAACTAATGGGTCTATAACTACTGGGACAGGTTTTACGTTTACCAGGCTTGGGAATACCGATAACAATGGATTCCTTCCATTGTTCGGGGAACGCGCAATGTAATAGCAGTATATTAAAAACGGTTACTAATAAATTAATGAGTGTGGGAGGCAGGATTTTAAGAACCCTGTTATTTATAGAGTCGGGCCCCGGGGCCTTTTTGGAGTGAAGCTCCCTAATAATTCCTATCGCCTCTAGACTAGAGCTGGGTTGTATTGGCTCGCCTGATGGGCTAAGAGAGATGCGACGTTCAACTTCACAGTTTACTTCATTAACATGGGCTGGGTCGGTAGCTGCGTTCGGGGTGCACTGACTCTCGAGACTGTCGGCAAGGCACTCCGCCTTGTCCTTGTCATCGAGGGCCGACAGCAGTCCCGGTCTGTCCAAAGGAGGCATTACTGTAGGCGGTTCCTGTTTGAACGCGCGTGGCAGCTTCCAGAACGCCACGTGCGTCGGCTTCAGGTCGCTGAGCAAGCGGTCCCAACGATCGCCGCGGAGTTCCGCAATCCGTTCCTTAACCACTCGCTACAGCGATCGTCATCTCCGCTATCTACAGATAGCGGAGATGACGCCTATTCTCGAGTGTTGGATACCTATCATATGCTCTAGTGGCTCTGCGCTTCTCGGTGAGCAGCTCTCTGACTTCTGGTGGCAGTATTAGCCGATGCGGGTGCATTGTAGGCACCTGCCTGGTGCAGGCCTCCATCTTGTTGTGGATGTGAGATGTCACACAGGAGATAGCACTCTGGGCTACGTTTACCGAGTCGATCCTTCTCCAACCGTTGCCAGTCGATCACTGTGTTAGTGGGTGACTGGTAATTAACGGGTGGGCCTAATTATACAATGACCGGCCGGTGGTCTGAGTCTAGATCGTGAACTACTTCTATTGAATTTACATTAAGTGTTACATTTTTAAATAAAGCAACATCAAGTATGTCGGGTCTGTGTTCTACGTTATGTGGGTATCGAGTTGGCTCGGAGGGAGCCATTACCGAGAAGTGTAGTGTGTCTGTCAGTGAGTCTAGCAGTCTGCCGTTTCTGTTAGGGAATCAGCTGTTCCAGCTGGCGTGTTTGGCGTTAAGATCGCCACCTACAATAACAGCAGCCCCGTGGCCGAGTAAACAATTGATATCTGATTCTAGAATTAATTTACTAGGTGGTAAGTGCTTACTTACCACAGTGATCGGCTGGTGATTCGCCATACTGACTCGGATGGCGGACGCCTCAATATTGGTGAGCGCTGGAGGGTCGATAGGAATACAGTGAAGGGACCTCCTGAAAGATATGATGGGTGCCACCACCACGCTGCGTGGATCGCGGTTTCAAGAGCGTCTCCTGAATCAAAAAAAGGTCTAACTGATGTTCGATAACGAAATCCCTGACCAAGTCTAGTTGCGGTTTGAGTCCGTAAGCGTTAAAATACGCTATACGGAGCGTGTGAGGTTTAAGCCGTCCGCTGTTAGCCATCGCGAATGTTATTTACGATACGGAAAGTCGGACAGCGCTGTGAACATGTCGATGTTCTCACACATTAGTTCGAGAACGGCTTGAGCGTCGCTCTGAACTTCCCTGATCTTGCGGGCGAGGGCCTGGAGCTCCGCGATGTTTATTTGTCGGGCGAGATTGCACATAAACGCTATATCGGTAGCGGCGCCGTTTTGACGTGGCGCGGGCACGGTAGGCCTCGGCCGCGGGGTCGGTGCCGCCGGGCTGGAGGCCAACGGTGGCCTGTAAGGCGCAAGGGGCCGCGACAGGCGCGGGGGCTTCGACAAGCGCAGTAGGCGTGACCGGGGCTACCTTGGTTGTAACGACCGTTGGTGGTGACCTGGACCACGCATTGAATTGCGGTGGCGGAGCGGGAATATACGTCCGTGACGTAGTGCCCTGAGTCGGGCGGCGCCTGGGCTGGTCCCGATGCGTTGGCTTGTGTGCCTTGGGGCATCCGCGATAGCTCGCTGGATGCCCTTCTGTCCCACACAGAACGCAGGCTGGTGGCTCCGCACACTAGCTAGGGCGCACTTTCGCGCTGAGTGCCCGTACATTTGACACTGGTGGCACTGACCGGGCCCTTTATTCTTATATGGCACCTCGGCACGTACGCCCTGTAAGGAGCATACGGCCTTAATGCCGAAAATGGCCTTTCCCTCCTTGGTGAGGTCGAGGATGACGATCACCAGGTTCATTGGCTTCTTGGACACGTGTCCACGCATGCGGTGTACCTCTTGCACAGGAAAGCCCTGGGCCTTGAGGTCTTCAAGGACGTCTGCTGTGTCCAGTTCCTTGGGCACATTTCGGAGGACTACCCTTAGTCGCTTCTCCTCCGGGAGATTGTAAGTGTGGAAGCCCACACTCATATCTCGGAGGAGAGAGTTTAGGGCGCGGTGATCCGCTACCTCTCTAGTCTCCACCTTTATTAATGATTGATACGCTCTCGCTGCGTAGTAGAGCGATTTCGGGATTTTATTTTTAATGGCCATCCAGCGGGCCCTGTCCCCTATAAAGATGGGCGGGGGACGTTTTGGGCCCACTGGCTTGGCAGCGGGAGTGGGAGAGGAAGCGGCAGCGGGCCGCTTTGCCGGTGGCGTCGGTGACGCCGGCGAAGAAGAAGGCGATACGTGTCCGCGCTTTTTCTTTTTACGGTTGACGACTTCTAAGAAGCCGTCATCATCTCCACATTCCGCTGGTGCGGAGGTGGACGCGCGGTCTACGGAGGCGGCTCGGTCGCTATCACGCGGCACCTCTAGTTCTATGTCTGACTCCGGGTCGGACATGAAGATACCGTATCTCCTTTCCGGTTGGAGTACCAATTTGGAGCCAATTGTTTCGAGCTGCCCCTTTTCGTATGCAGCATATACCTCAGGGTAATTAAGATATATGTAGCTCCCGAGGCTACTTACTTTTTCGGCTTGTTCAACCATATTATTTAGTTTATTGGATCATTGAATCCCCGCTGCCCGAGGCAGAGGGGAGATACAATTATAATAAAAACAACAATACGCGAGTCGGTAACAACGAACTATATTAAATATATGAATAAGTATTTATTAATAAGACGCGACGGGGGCGTGCCCTGATGGGCCGTTACCGACCTCCGGAGAGCCGACACTATCACCAGAACTGCAACACACAAACACACAATTAACGTGCCGTATCACTATTACAAACAAAATACTTAATAATAAACGCTCGACGTTCCGCGAAGGGACCGATCAGGTGCACGACTCTAGGAATCCCGAACAACAGAGTGCGATGACAATGACTCGCCCGTGGCCGCTGGTGGCCAGAGCAGGTAGTGTAAGACGCAGGTAATAAAATATTCGAATAAGGACAGATAACGGTGCTAAGGTGTGTTCGGTTTGGCTGCCTGAATCGAACTGTCACAATTGAATGTATAATAATTAATTAATTAAATTGTTAAAATAATTATGTAAGTTCTGTTTTACCACAATAAACAGAACTTATGAAACTCTAAGTTACCACAAGAGAAAGTACTACGTAATACGTATAGATGGCGGTAACAACACTATAGTGTGGCAAAGTGTCGCCCCGGCCTGTATCGCCATGCCAACAATTAGGTTTACACTCCGCCTATAGATGTTTCACATCAATAAGAAAGACACTGGGATCACATTTCCTCAGTAAGTATTTTGTATTTTTTAATTTTAATGTAAAATAGCCCGAAGGATTTGTTACAAAATTTGAAAGATGCCACTCAGCGTCAAGTTGCCACGCACACTAGCATCTAATAGGTGCCGTAATAAAAAAGCTATTGTTCTTAGGTAGTGCGGTGTCTCGGTTGGAGAGCAGCGGACACCAATCCTTAATCCAAGATTAAAATGTTTACTTTTTTTATATGCTTCCTGTTTGGATATATCAGGTGAACGTCAGAAGACGCTGTGACGAACTGATTAAAGTTTTATTATACTTAATAATAAATAAAAAGATCAATATTATAATCCAGCCATAAGTCGCTATCAACAGATTACGTTGTGATAGTATTCCTAACCTACTACCATATTATGTTTTATAATTTTATTGAAGATTTAAACAATATTCTTAGGATAGGTGAGATTGGAACAGATGCAGATCAAGCGACATGCAGTGATGATATGATATCAGTGATAACAGCATAGAATGACGGCTACACGTTCCGTGATGACGAGATCTTGATTTTTTGCAATTTTAACATCCACCACGCCAAAAGGCTGGGCTCACTTACAATCGATCATGCGGTGAGATCTGTTTACGACTTCGTTTTAGCATTTGTCTGACACAGAATTGCGCCGACGCGAATCTTAGACGTTGACGATGTTCCACCCTTCACTGTTGGATTTTCTGTTGACCTCACATCCGGACGGTATCACTGCCTCATGCGGAGCACCGTGCCCATCACGTACCTAATACGGTTCCAATATTTGGGTCAGCGCTGCTGTATTTTCTTGCTTCCTACCCATGGAGGCAGATCTGTTTTTGCTGTACAATCCAGATACCGCTGCTGAGACTGTTTCTGATATGGTACTACAATGTATGGTAATTTTCATTCTATCCTCCTCTGTGCTTATCGGTGGCAGGTCACAACCATGGTTTGACCACTCCTGCAAAATTGCCTTCGCTGAATGCAGGAGTGCTATCAGGCTTGGGTTATTGCGGTGGTATCAAAAGATGAAAATATGAAGGAAAAAAATACAATAATGCCTGCAGGTTTCTCAAAAGAGTTATTTGGGCAGAATTGGTGAGCGACTGTTCAAGGAAATCGCTGCTAGCCTGCCATTTTGCCACTGCCCGGCGTGATGATACGCTGATCGCGCCATGATAATGAAAGCTGATCTCCTGGGCTCCCTTTTTGCGTCCAAGAGTTAAGACTCTTGATGATCAAAGTGCACTACCTCCACATATTATCTCATAGATATCCCGGAGGCAAAATTCCGGCATGGTGCCGTCCTTAAAGCGCTTTTCACCTTAGACATTCATAAATAGAGCGGGCCCGATATTATTTGATAATGCTGGGGACATGTGCTCCGCAATTGGCTATAGGCCTTTCCCGTTTTTTACCACTCTCCTACTAATCAGGCGTAGTCCCAAAATTATGGAATGCGGATAAGTTGTGGACATAGCAAAGGCCTACAATTGGGTGTGACAAAAAGAGCTTACAGCGTGATTGCTACCTTCTGGGCTTCCCGAGGGGTTGTGCAGATGGGTTACTAACTTTTTGATAGATCGGAGCATCAAAGTCGTTATCAACGTGCATGCTCCGACTTAAAACCCGTTATTGCTAGTGTCCCACAAGACTGCGGACTTTCTCCTACACTGTTTATTCTGCATATCAATGATATATTGCAAATAAGCAGTGTTCATTGCTTAGTAGGTGGCCTCTCTTATAAAAAAATATATCTTGAGACAAGATGTAATGTTTGATGTGTATTACATTTATACACACATCACCACACCCCTTTTTTATATTATTTCTTGAACTAAATGTGTTCATATTCTTTTATTCTTTTTGAAATATCTAGAAATACTCTACAAATGTGTACAGACATACACTAGCCTGCAAAAGTAAGTATCACACTTTTCAAATTATTTTTTTTCTTAACTATACAAGGTAGAGATTTAAGATTAAAAACGTTTTGTTGCAAATTTTATAGGCTTTAATTCTTAGAAAATAAAATTATACATTAGTAACATTTTTAACTTAAAAAAGATAAAACAATGAAAATAGACATTTTTAGTTTAGTGTTACAAAATTCAACTAAAATGTATTACATGTTATTTAATTTTTAATAACTGGTATTGCCTCCTCGAGCTCTGATTACAGCTTCGAGCCGGTTTGGCATACTGAACACTAGGTTTCGGAGCCGATGTTGGGGAATATTCTCCCATTCTTCTACCAGGGCCTGCTTTAGTGCCCTGAGGGTAGTAGGTGGCGGTCTGCGATTTCTGACTAGCCTCCCAAGCTCATCCCAGGCGTGTTCAATCGGGTTGAGATCAGGACTTCTTGATGGCCAAGCCATCACGCTGATACCGACCTCCTGAATATACTCTTGTACGATATGAGCCGTGTGTGGCCGGGCATTATCATGCATCAGCATTGATCCATCACCCATATTTGCTAAATACGGCCCTGCATGCTCATTGAGAATCTCTTGAGCATATCTTTGCCCAGTGAGGGTGCCATTTTCTATGGCTACTAGCTCTGTGCGACCTTCTGAAGATATGCCAGCCCATACATGTACACTGCCTCCACCGTATTGGACTCTTTCTGAGATGCAGGCTTGAGGGTATCGCTCACCAGGTCACCTGTAAACACTTCGCCTTCCATCAGAAGTGTAAAGGGAGAATCGAGACTCAACTGCAAACAAAATTCTTGACCATTCTCCTTCATCCCACTGCATGTGTTCACGGGCGTATCGCAGTCTCGCTACTCGATGCTGTCTCTCGAGTTTTGGGCCACTCGCTGGTCTTCGGGGTTTCAAATTTGCTTCAGCAAGTCTTCTTCTCACTGTACTGTCACTAATGTAGTCCCTCCGGGTCTGAAGTAGCTGTTGCTGGACTTCAACTGCATTTTGGTGGCGATTTCTTAACACAGTGGAAATAATATAACGATCTTCTCGGGCACTGGTACACCTGGGTCTGCCATTACAAGGTCTCCTCAGATGGTGTCCAGTCTCTTCGTACCTTCGCTTTACCTTCTGGAACGTTCGTAGCGTCACACCCACCATTCTTGCAGTGCGACGCATACTGATGCCTAGTTCCAGAAAAGCCATGATCCTAGCACATTCTTCAACTGAAAGAGGCATGATAAATAAATGTTATGTGCTTTTTACCATAAATTTTTAAAACAAGACCCATCGATTTTGAAAAAAATTTAAAACAGAATGAAAAATGTGAATGGTAAAATTGTAATTCGGAAACGTCCGCTTTGAAAAAGGAATGATTTTGTTTTTGAAGTTTTTTTTCAGCCAATTCTTAAAAGAAAGTTACCGAATATAAAGTTTTTATGTACAAAATTAAATTCTCTTTGGAGTCCTTTTTATTTCGAAAGTATATCTTGTGAACTTAAAACGTTATCCCAATTTTAAAAGTGTGATACTTACTTTTGAAGGCCAGTGTATATTGTTATCTGCTACGCTTAAATTTTTTGTTTGAATTTTTTTATACCATATAATACAAATATGTTTATTATTTTTATAATCCTATCTTATATTAGGTTCTCTAATCAAAGATGTACCCCATGATGTAACTACTTTTAATGCATTATTTGTTAGAGTTTGTTTTGTTGTCACACTTATTTCTATCACGAAACAGATATATTATGTACTTGTACGATTGTGTTCAAAGTCAAAGTCAAATAAACTTTATTGAACTTAGAACTTTTGAATTGTCATTTAAATATTTTTTTTTATAATTTTAATTTCTTAATCTACTATATGTTCGAAGAAAGTGTAGCTCGTAAGAAGAACATACAAGAAACTCAACGGTCTTCTCTTTTCAATCCGATAGAGTATTTTACAATCACTGTATTATTAAACAAATTAGTTTGTAAGGTGCTGTTTCCAATATATGAATGATGTTCAAAATAAAAAAGCGTTTCAAATATTTCATATAAAATAAACTACATAAATTTAAATTATAATGGATGCATCGATCTTTAGAGCTTGAATTTGGTTGCATTGGTAGTGTAAGGATGCTTCGTGAACATGATGGTCGTGATTATTATCATAATTAGTAATAGCATCAGACAAAAAAAAAATATGAGCCGTCACGGGACGCCTGGCAGATGTGAAACATCGACATTATTTTGTAAAAGTAATATGCAGAAAAGAACATATTGTGATAGGAACTAAATATGTCATAATGATAAAATAAAATATTACGATTTTTTTCCAGATAACGATGACTATTTATTGAATAAACATTTATTTTCATTAAATACAAAAATTTTACGAATTTATTTCAAATCGTGACTACTTAATTCGTTTAATCAGTGACTTCGGTAATAGTTATATTCGATGTTGCCTCTGAGGACGGTATTACTGTGACAAGGCGACGCGTCGCCACGGCGTGCGTCGCCACGCCAGAAATCTGTTTTACGTGCGGCTATAGATGTTTCACATCAAAATGATTTATTAACTATAACAGGTTAACCATTTCTCTGTTCCGGATTGACATGCGTGGGTATTTGAAGTGAAAACTTCTATAGGCGTGCTGTGCACTTTATTTTGTAGGTAGGTCGTGCCTGAACTGAACTATAATTACTCTCAGCTATTTTTCTCTAGCCTAGCCTCTGCCTCTCACTAGTGAGAGGCTTCTTTGTAGAGGATGAAGGCTAGACGGCTACCACAGCGCTGCCTTTCCTGGTATGGTTCTAAGGATAGGTAGAGTTACAAAAATATAAAGCTCGTCAGCTTCGGTCGACAAAGGCAGCGCAAGCAGTCAGGGCAAAATTTGCTAGAGTAATTTATACTATTTTTTTTTAATTAAACTGTAATTTATTTTATATATTGTATATTTATTAGCTGGAAGTCAGTAAAACCAGCACTTTTATATTAATAATGTTTTTAAGACGTTTGGTGCGGTGTTAAATAAGTTAGCCATAAATCATTTGGATCTATAATTCGGTGTACATTATGTGATGGAAATGTATAACCTTATGAATTAAGAATACACAAATTATATTTCGTAATATAAACCTCACCTAAGTAAGAGAGAACTAAGGTCACAGAAGGCGCATCGAATAATCAAGTCCACGTTTCAGTTGGCTTGTCACATTAGCCGTAAAACAGAAAAACGGACGTGTTCTTGAGCCGATACTGTCACAAAGAAAAACTTAGTGTAGGGTGACCGAACAGACGGAGCGACGATATACCCAAAGTCACAGGTAGCAGCTGGATGAGAACAGCCAAAAAAGTGGCGTGCATTGGGAGAGGCGAGAAAGACCATTAGTTAACTAATACAGACTAATTATAATGATATTGAACCTCTGCATCTCTGATAAAGTTTCACTTCTAAGATGCTTTAGATCGATACTTGGATAGATTGGATCTGGTGATGCAGAAACGTATATGAGTTGATGTTTTTATAGTCCAGTGGACTTCTTATACTTTCGAGAAACATGACTACGTTATTTATTTCATCTTCGTATAATCAGAAAAATCAAATAGAGTTAAAAATACTTTTCGATAACGTCGTACATTGATTGCCCTGCTATAAAAATGTAAAGATTGAATTAAAAATAATAAAGAAGAATGATAAACTTTCATATCTAATAAACAGTGCGCGATGCAAGCCAAGGGCTATTTGCACTGGATTGGAGTGGAACCTTTGAGATACGAGTATACCCACTTAATAATTACCAATAATATAAAATAATTTATCAATTAGCTCTATTGCAAATGTAATGAAACAAAGTCATTGTGTTATCAATACTGATGCAAAACGATAGACGGTTAGAAGATTATTGTTCTGCAAGGATTCAATGTGCTAGCAATATGTTCGGAATAATTCTTGTTGCTTTGGTAGCTACTGCTATGGCCGACTTAAGTAATGAATTTGATGAGGAATTATATAAAAGAGTTTTAGATCCCGAACAGTGTCGGATACAACTGAACTATTTGGCAAATAATGATTCTGCGCTGCTAATGAAATGTGAGTATGTTTTTATCATCGATTTTGAGAATGAAATACAATAGGGTGATGTTGAAGAAATAGAATGCGTTTGAATATGTTACAAGTTCGTTAAAAAGTATGGTAATCTTAAAAAAAATCTCAATTTAAATTTTAAGTGAGGCTAACTTAAATTATATAATATAAATGATGTTCAACTGTCAATAGACTGGTAGATGAATTCATTCCATCATGCGGAGTTAGTCTTCACCGTAAACTATAAACTAGTCGAGACCGATACCGGTATTCTTATTCCTTATGCACAATCTGCAGAGCTGCTGGTTGTGAAAACTACATCACAAACAAACTCTAGTACAAAAAATCCACTTTCTGTCCAGTTATTTATATCAGGCTATATTTTATAAACTGCAAAACCAAAATTTAAATAAATGTTTCATCGATGAAAGCATTTAAAAACAGCATCGTGCATACCATTATACGTACCTTTGTTTTTAAGTTTAATATGTGTAATTAATTAATTAAGGGTTATCACTTCGAAAAAAAACATCATCAATTGTTTTAACTTGTAGTAACATAAAATTTACCTAGGTACCTTTTTGAGTTGTGCGAATGAGTTTAGAAAGTGAAAATGCTGGTTAATATATAAGTATAACACATTATGAAGGTTAATTCTGTCGAATTAATTAAATATAATATATAAGAATTGTAATAAAGCGTTTGTGTGGTAAATGTTACTATAACAAAAATTTTTTTTTTAAGTAAACCACGCCTTGTAGCCTTCAAGCTATTAAAATAATAAATATGATTGTAACGAAATTCTATAGAAAAAAATAGGCTCGCTGAGTTTCTTGCGCCAAAATTATTTAAAATAAAATAAACTAATATTAGTTAAGAAAGTAACAGAAGCATACATTATAAAAAAAAATTGTGGTCTAAATCATATTTAATCACGAATAGCAATTATTGTTATCGGTCAATAAAATCTCAAGTCAATCGATTACACGTCGCGTTGTAAATATAAATAACAATTCTAAGAGTTGATTGATACTTACATGTAGATAATAAGTGTATCTTCAGTAGCAGTTATAATTATTGTCAAACAGAATATTTTAAAATTGATTATTGCAATACTTCACTTTAATACTACATCAACTATGCATGTCGAATTAGCCTATATGTGGAGTTCATCAATTTTTTTTTGTATTCTGCGTCTTGGCTTTCAAGCTGTCTGAAAATGATTGTATTTTGGCGATGTGTTTAGGAGAGGCTTTTCCAGTGAGAAGTCTCTCAATTCTTGTCCACAAATCTTGCTGCTAGTCCCTGAATACAGTGGCGCTTCAGCCTAGTGAATTTAAGGCTGCCAGGATCCTGAAGTTGAAAAGCAAGTTTGTTTCTATGACTTTTAAGTCTAAACTGGTAGCTCTTTCTGTACATCAATATTAAAGATTTTTTTAATGTGTCCATAGATTAAGATAGTTGTATACACGTTGGCTTCCTAATTTAAAATAAAAAAATAACTTTTTAATAATTGGTGGAAAGAAATTAATTTAAGTTTTTCAATACTTTTACAGTTCTTGATGCTGGTATAAGGATTCCAAGAGGCATACTTCAAGGTAATACAGTAGACATGGGAAATTATTACGAATGCCTAGAAATACATGAAAATATGGAATATAGTAACGTGTCGATAGATGGAAAGTATTGTGTTGTAGGAGCTATGATCAAAAACACAAGATTTGAAGCAAATACTGACAACCAATGGCCTATCGATCATAATGATTTAAGATTGAATGATAATATTACACAGATTCTTAAAGACTATGAGATGAAACATTCAAGACTTAAAAAAATTTTTGGTACAAACGTTGATAAAAGGTATGCAATCGAATAAAATATTTTTAACGAGTCAAATAAATCATAGAGATAATATATACTATTTAGGTCACTTTATTTAAAAGTACGTATATAATATCGACTATACAAAAGGCCATAGCCTTTTGTATAAAGAATCTAATGCTTGTTTACGGCTATTACTGTGTGTGCGCATAGTTCCTTTGTTATACGCGGCATATTAGTTGCATGTATCTATGTACACGTAAAGAAATATTTGATTTATTACCCACTTCGAGCAGTTTGACCTGTTTCATTTCTTTGTCTTGGTAAACTAACTAGGAACAGAAATATCGACAATCAAGTGACATAAAAAGTAAGATAGGCTTTTAGTCAACCGTACATTTGCAGTTACTGTCATATAAATAAGTTTTCTGTGGAAGAGGACAACCGTGTGTGGAAGGTGACTTGATTGCTGGATCAAGTGATCACTTCAGCCTACATCCTCCTGCAACACTATAGAAATAACAGAAGCGTCGCCGGCCTTTTAGAAAAGTATAGGCGCTCATTTTATAGTTTGTTTTTATGAAATATATCTTTTTTAATTATCATCTTATCGTTTATTTGATGTTGGTTGTACCTAACCAGTAAGTTTGAAAAATAGCACAGAATAATTTAAATTAATTTGGTTTTTTTCCTGGCATTAAAATGTCCAACGATGGATAAGTCAACTGGGTCTAGAGTATTTAATTAATTGATACAATGAAATGGATGTAGTGAATTTTATCAGAAATTATCTAACATTTGAAATAAAGTTAAGCATTTGCATTGCATGTTTTGTGTTTGACAAAGTATAAACTGGCAATCTTAATCAAAATGACCTAATATTAATGTATGCAAATGTTGTTTTAGTACTGAACATGTGGTTGATAATGTGGTTTTTAAATTGGCAATATGCATACCTAAAGTATGCACAACGCGCGAGGCAGTTGAAGGACTTTTCATCAATCTTACTACAGTTGGGTTTGATTTTAAAGATGATTTTTGTCGTTTACCCAATGACAAGCCATGGATTCCCGGAGATTACGTAGCAATGTATGTCATTGAAATTATCATTTTAAAATCCAATGATTTTGTACATACTGTGCATTATAATTAACTTCTACGTTTAACATTTGATTAGATAGTGAGAAAAAATCTTATTTACAGATCTATATTATCACTCATTGGATTCCTAGTGATAATGGGAACAGTATATGATATATGGTACCTCAAAAAGACAAAAAGTAAGTTATTATTAAGTATGCTTGAGAATTAAGTAGAAAATTTAGATATTCAAATTGCTCACGCTTATATATTTCATGGTGTTGATATTTGCTTTAAGTATAACAGTACCAGCACCAGAGCCATACGCTTCGTGCGCACAAACAAGCTGCATGCTTAGTACCTGGAGCCTGCAAAATGGCTTCTTGCTACGGATACACGGTGGCCGCACTAGAGGTGGTTCCCTAGGTGCCTTGGTCATTTTACTGTCAGCTATTTGACAAGATATCACTTTCAACTGCTTTTTACAGAAATTTCGTCTTAAGGCACTATAGTCCTAAAAACTAACATTTTAAACATAAAATTAACATTTTAAAAACTAACATTTTTGAAAATCTACTTAAAATACTTCTACAAATATATGTACTACGGTTCCAATTTATTGACATGTTTATCTTCATTTCTTTATCTAAATTATAGCAGTTTCGAAAACACGATTACGAAAAAATCTTGATATTTTTATTTTTTGAAAAATAGGCTGCTTTCTTTGGATTGTTTTACATTATCATTAAACTATGATAGCTCTCTACACAAAACATATTTTATTCGATAGTTTATTAGTATTTATAAATTTTCTTCGTTGGTTTTATCAATACGCTTTGTGAATTATTTAATATAATTTTTTTTCGTAATAAACCAAACGTAACGCCATGGTTGCATGCTCGCTCATACCAGCAGTGTCTGACCACTGCCAAGGACGGTACTGTGTTCATTTCTCTCGGGCCTTGCGTAAGATTTTAGCAAACAAGTACAACATGGGGAATCATAGTTAAAAAATGATTGAATGAATGATAAAAAATGATGCGGCAGCGTATACTGTTAAAATATAATAGGTAAATGGAAGTTGGAAAGTACTAAAATAAAATGTACATAATGTTATTTTGAATATTATGCCACGCGGGATTTCAATCTTGAATTTCAAAAATGATCCCAAATAAGTTCTCTGCACCCTCGAGAGCCTCGGATACGATATCAATAATGTTGAAATCATAATTTTGCGCGTAATATAACATTTCTCTCATACGTCGGTAAAGATGTTTCACTTCAAAATGCATTAAAAAATATCACAGTATTTCGTACTCATCCGCAACTGTAAGTTTTAATAGTTATTTATGCAACTGCTGTGTAAGAAGGGGTATTAAAACACGAATGTGGGCTTATATGATAATAGTATCACATGAGTGTTTTAATACCTAATTATCAACAGTTGCATACAAGACTTTATCTACACCCAGAATTTGAATCCTTTAAAATATTCTGAAACAGTTTACTGCTTACATTAAAACAGCCAGTCCTGGTAGTAACCTTATATCATCCATTACTGATTATGTACAAATATACTAAGTATTAATGAAATAATTTTTTTTAGTACAAATTTACATTTTGGATAGTGCAATTATTAAATTTTACATGAATATTATGATCTATTACAGCGCGGCGTTTAAAATATCTGGCGGTGTGCAGTATCACACAATAACAAGGGTGTACAAAACAATAAAAATATCGAAGAAAAATGGCGGTGGTTCAAATAACTTACTATTTTTTACGGTGCGCGACGTTGTGGTAGTGTGGAACGCTCTTAAACGAAAATGTTCGTTTTTTTGAAATTCAGATAGATACTACGCATCGTGCAATAAGAATCTGGCTGTCTGTTGAAAATCTTTTCGCATGAAGGGATCGAAAAAAAAAACAAAGGAGTGTTGTTATAAAATTCAGTACAATATTACAACACTCGTTTGGATGATGTAATGGTTATTAGGAAATTGGGTGTTTTAATGTTGGCAATAAGCTTACTGGTTCAGATTCTTTAAAAGAGGATTTAAAGCATGGGTGTAGATAAAAAATATTACGCGGTCCTTCCGGAGTGGGGGTCGTTGACTCGATTCGCTCGTATCGTGTCTCAGCCATGCCCATGTCTATGCGTACCTATCGAATCTTATAGATATACGTTCGAGCGATTTTTGCCTAAAGTATTGGGAATACCTCGCCTTAAAAATATACCATTTCACAGTTTTATCTATCATTTTGGTTTCACGACATAAATCAGTTACCTCTTCTTAAACTTTTACAGTACTGCGTTGTTATCGTTCATCCAATTTTTTTCTTCAAAAGTGACTCGCGCCTATTGACAAAAAACTCACACACATGAGTAATTCGATAGCACTATGCGACTAACTAGGTGCTTGGAGGTCTACTCGCAAAATCGACAGCGATATTCTGAACGATACGATGATACTCCGAATATATCGCACCTGCTCTAACAATTGTTCGTATTCTATATACACATCGTAACAGCATCGTGACCATAGACGAATATTTTGATTTTTACGATGTTAGAGTGAATTAATTATGCGGAAACCTTGAAATAGTAAATATTATCTGTGCTATGTCGCTGTTAAGTGTCAAAAGTCAAAACATAGTTTAGGCGCACCAAGGACCATGCCAGACCCATGTCGTATCGTCCCGGAAACATCACGCAAGGAAGCTCATTCCACAGCTTTGTAGTACGTGGTAGAAAGCTCCTTAAAAACTGCACTGTGGAGGACCGGCACACATCCAGATGGTGGGGATGATATCCTAACTTGTGACGTGTTGTGCGAATGTGGAATTCTGCGGTAGGAATCAGGTTAAACAGCTCTTCGGAACACTCCCCTGATAAAAGCGGTAGAAGATACACAATGAAGCGACATCTCTACGCAACGCCAAGCGATCCAGCCATTCACAGAGCACTGGGTCCACGGCAATTCGAGCTGGACTCGATGCACGCGGTCAAATGGGTGGAGCTCATACTGGGGTGCGCCAGACCAGAGACGACAGCAATACTCCATGTGTGGCCGGATCTGCGCTTTGTAAAGCGCTAAAATGTGGGCCTGCTTGAAGTATTGCCGAGCTCTATTAATTACGCGCAGGTTCTTGGAAGCCAATTTGGCTTTGCCCTCCAGATGACCACGGAATTGGCAATCGCTCGAGATTTCGAGACCCAGTATTCCGATATTAGGCGAGGCCTTAAGGGAAGTGTTGTCGAAGAGCGGTGATACGACAAATGTTTTTTTTTAATAGTAAACGCGCAAACTTGAGTCTTTTGAGGGTTGAATTGGCAAGGCTTAATTTACCCCATTCCACCACCTTCTCGAGAGGGACCCAATAGAAGACACAAGTTTCTCCCGGCACTGGTCGACGATTTCCCGAGAGCGACCTGCATGGCCCGTGTATACGGCATCACCAGTGCTGTCGTCTGCATAGCAATGTATGTTGGAGGTGTCCAACATATCATTGATATGCAGAAGAAACAGCGTGGGAGATAGCACACAGCCTTGGGGTACTCCTGCGTTCACGGGCTTCGGGTTCGAGCAAAATCCGTCGACCCCGCCCTGCATGCTGCGCCCAGTGAGGAAGCTCGAGGTCCACTTGCATAAGCTACCGGGAAGCTCAAATAATGGAAGTTTTGAGAGGAGTGCCTTGTACCATACACGGTCAAAGGCCTTCGCTATATCCAGGCTAATTACCAGGCCTTCCCCCTTGCTTTCAATAGCCGTCACCCATCTATGTGTTAGGTATACCAGAAGATCACCTGCCGGCCGACCATGGCGAAAGCCGTACTGTCGGTCGTTGATCTACTGGTGATTCTCAAGAGATGGCAGCTGCGTGACTTTCCCACTTCTAAAAAGCCCGTAGTCGCCTCTTACGACACCCTTGGGCCTGGGACTCCCCTATTCTTTTTCCGCCCCGGGGAAGCACAAGGCAAATGTTCTGTTCCCGGAACGCTGTAACTACTACGAATCTTCACCAAATACAAAAAAAAACATTTTAATGCTTACTTTTGTAGGAATTGCAAAATGAATGCGTTAAAATTAATTATTTTACAAAAAAATACGAATACCTAGTTGACCTTGCAAAATTCTCATTTCACTTTAATAAGCCAATTTATTTTCTTCGTACTTCATTTATAATCATTTATTTTTATATATTGTACAGTTAATTTACGCCAGGCATCTGATTAACGGACGATTAGCAATTACTTTTTTAAAACTTGTATTCTAATTAACCTAACTGATTATATTATGTTACTCGTCTGTCTAGCTGACGAGTTTGGCGATAGCTATCAAATATTTTATTCAAAAAACCTCGACCTTGCCCGTATTTACCAGTGTAATCATATTTGCTGGAGTTCCTTAGTTGCCATATGTAAACATATAAAACATCAATTTCATATCGTTTAATCAGCGTTCGTAAAAAATGTTTTCGTTCTACCGTTTTTTCTCCAACTCACATTGCAAATCCAATCCAAATAATGTGGGTTTCTATTGGTAGCAGAATTTTTTAAAAAACCTCTCAAACTTTACCTCTTTATATTATTATTATCACTTTTTTTCAGAGCCAGAATCTATAAACAACGCAATTCTATCATTCTCTTTGCTTAAAAATTTAAGAGATTTGTTTACAATATCAAAGAGGTCTGGGACACTGGACTGTTTGGATGGCTTACGCGCATTGTCTATGTTGTGGGTAGTAATTGGACATTCCTTCTCTTCACAAACCCAAATTGTGAATGGGATAGACGCATTTCAGGTATATTTTTTTAATGAACTACAAAATCCGTCTACAGAAGCACAACTTGCATCTTTTTATTTTTTATAAAATACATTCCTTTAAATTAAAAGTTTTAATGTTTACTACATTTTGTTGGTTTTACTCCCAAATCATAATCGTATCCGATATAAAGTATATTAGAGGTATATTTATTTAAAAACAATTCAAAATTGCCGAGACGGTGACAGCAGATATCCTCCCTAACGTACACACATACCCCGGCATGAGGCAAAAAATTATGCTTAATTTTGTGCCCGGGGTACGTTAAATGTGACGTATCGCTAGTTCGAGATATCTGAGTCTCCGTAAGGAAACACAAGGCCGGCTGCGCCGTCTCAAGGTGGTGGTGGGTGGCGTTCAAATTGGAGTGAATTCCCCTGATGTTACAATAGTCCACATTAAGCGTGGAGCGGGGTGCCGTGGTCTTGCTGTCCTGTATGTCCTTTGACATGCGTGGTTCTGTGCCCTCCCCAGAATACGAGGGGCAGCCCGAGCGAGAATGCTCGGGGAGGGATTCTCCGGCTCGGAGCCAATACCCTCCTGGGGTAATATCACTTTTAGGTAGGGCTTTCATAATCATAATCGTATCTAATATAAAGTATATTTGAGGCATATTTATTTAAATACAGCTGTATTTTTACATAAGGTCTTTGCGTAATTTGTCAGTCAATTTTGCCATAACGCAAATGCAGCAAATACCGCTACATATATATTTTTTTTTTATGGAATAGGAGGACAAACGAGCGTACGGGTCACCTGGTGTTAAGTGATCACCGCCGCCCACATTCTCTTGCAACACCAGAGGAATCACAAGAGCGTTGCCGGCCTTTAAGGAAGGTGTACGCGCTTTTGCGCCGAACTTCACAGTAACAAGTATGACAACTACTCTATCGGCTCCTACCACATATACCCTGGAATACGTGATCCTGCAAAGGTCACATTAATAGTAATATGTTACGAAATTTTAAGTCAATATTGATTATTTATTTGAAACTTTTCACATTGGACGGTTACGTTTATCAGTTGAATTAAGCACATCATCTAAAAATTTTCAAATGATGCAACGCATTTTAGGCTTAACCGTGCTTTAGCATGTTTGTTATTGCTATAGTTAGTTGTTGCAACCCAACCAAAGTTTACGTCTCTTCGTGTTTCTGTTTGTTATTTGTATGACAATCCAGTTTTGGGCACTTCTGTGTACTGTGGGTGGGCCATCTGATGGATGTTTTTACAAACACGACACACTCTGAGCCACAGCAGTAATGTTTTCGGTTGAACTCACTGGAAGAGAACGTACACTGGTTGCTTTGTCTAATAACGATCCGTTTTTACGAACTCGCTTTAGTTTGCGATAAAGACTCACTACTTTAATATGTCAGACAAGGAGGAAGAACAGAGGAAATAAGTTTTTAGTATGTTAAAAATTAAATGTCATTCTACCTTTCAAATTCAAAGTAATCGGTACTTCAAATTTAAAACACTAGATGGCCGATCCTTTTCATTATGTATACATTATATTAATATTATGTCATTCCACAGTGGCTGAAATCAATGAAATCGTTATGGGTAATTGCTGCGCCAATTGCAGTGGATACATTTTTCACGATAAGTGGTCTACTGCTGGTATATGTAGCTACGAAAAAGATGACGAGCAGTAAGTGTAATAACAGCTAGTAATAACATTGGAGATTATATTACTTACAATAAGGAGCTTAAAATCTGTTTGCTAATAACAGAATTAGATTATTATCCAATGATGTTTTTTTTTACGATATATGTATAGAAATACATATAGGCAAATTCATAAAAAAAAACAATGCCCAAATATGGAACGTGCTACAAATTACACCATAATAAGCTTCGACTGCCTTAACTGTACATTGCCGCATTTACTCCAGTTGCTTAAAATATTCTTGGTCAATTAGCGTCAATGTAAAATTCACCCAGCTAAGGTTTGATTAGGACAGTGAAAGTTGATAAACTTTAAGCACACTTTTGCCGTTCTGTTATCAGACTGCGAATGCTGTCCTTATGTGTGTATAGAACTTCATTTTTATTATCACTCCTTAGATGTTTTGTTGTCACTGTTTAATCTATGGTTAGATCATGATTTGCAGTTCATCTTGATGTGTATTATCATTCTTCGACTTCTGGAATAAAATAAACGTTTGTTTCAATTCTTGCACTGCACAAATCTCTGTGTTTTGTTAATGTTCAGAAGTTCAATAAAACACTTGACTCATGCCCAGGTGTTAATCATCAACATTAATCTTTACAATCTTTCATATTGGGTAGGAAATAAGTTAAGCTAAGCTCTTAATTACGCGTGCCTTAACGCTATCTATGCATTAATAACATATTAACAGACGTATACGTAGTTGTTTAAATATATCAAAATATTAATTTACCAATAGCTTGGCTTCGTTGCACTGGATGTCGGCTAGATTATGAGTACCACAACGGCAACTTTTTCTGCCATGAAATTGTAATATGTGAGCATTATTGTGTTTCAGTCTGAAGGGCGCCTTATATTGTGAAATTACTGGGCATATGAAACTTAACATCTTATGTCTCAAGATGACGAGCGCAATTATTGTAGTGCCTCTCAGAATTTTTGGGTTGCCAATCAACCGAATCAAGCCACGCTTGGAATTAGCTCCTAAGTATTTTTAAAATTAAGGTGAAGTGAGTCCCAAACACTACGTTTTGACTTGTACGGAAAATCAAATTTTTTAATATTTTTTCGATGGAATTAATTTTGTATTCTAGTTAGTAAGTTATGAGAGTAGAAACACGGTTGACTAAACTTTACACAGTAAAATCGCAGTTTCCTAAATCTATGGAAAAAGCAGTTTCAATTGCTAGTTATTTAACGTTTTCACTAGAATTTCATCTTCATGTTCCTTAATAAATACCTCACATGATTAGGGTTTTATCTAATTGTGAAAGAGTATTATTTGTAGCAAAAAATACATTTATGAAACACTTCCATTCGAGTTTCACTAGCTAACGCACACATTTACACAAAATTGATCACTCATTATTGACATATATATTAAGGTACACTTAATATATATGTCAATAATGAGTGGCGTGAATTAAGCGTTGGAATTTCAATAAAGCCGATTTCACTAGGTTATATAATATGCTAAGTTTGATAGACTGGAGTGAATTGTACAACTCAAAAGATTTAAACATTATACTCAACTCGTTTTATAGTAAACTTTATGAAGCATTTAACGAATGTGTCCCCACCAAAGAGGCACATTCATTAGAACATAAATATGTTTATCCGGTGTGGTATACCGCTGACATTATAAGAGCTATAAAACTTAAATAGAGATTTCATAAAATTTATAAATCGAGTAACTTGCGTAGTGATTATCAAGAATTTTCACGATATAGGAAAATAGTTAAAATCAAAACCAAACATGCACACGACCAATACCGTGATTGCGTACAGGGACATTTGGCCCTGGATCCAAAAGCCTTTTGGAACTATATTAGATCTAGAAAAGGTAGCATGAACGAAAGAAAAATAATAAAAGACGGGAAATTGCTGTCTGATTATGAATGTGCCGGAGAGTTCGCTAAGTTTTTTAAGTCGATGTATAGTCCAGAGCCGGCCTTGCTGAGCGTGGCGGCGGCAAGCGCAGGTGTGACGGTGGAGTCGGCGGGTGCATGGACTCATTTAGAGCCCCTGCGTACCGACGATGTCTTGAGCGCGCTCAAGTGTCTTCCGCCTAAACGTTCAGTTGGACCAGATGGCATTCCTGCTTTTATTTTTAAAGACATAAATATATATTAGTCGAACCTTTGTTACAAATATTCAATGTGTGTATTGAAGCTGCAATATATCCGGATTGGTGGAAGATCACTCGAGTTGTACCAGTGCCTAAAGGTAAAGGAGGTACTGAGGCCAGCGACTATAGACCTGTTGCAGTGCTGAGCACTCCTGCCAAAATATTCGAGTCAGCCATCCAGAGACACTTGTACCCACAGGTAAGTGCTCAGTTGTCCGATGCTCAGCACGGATTTTGTCCTGGACGGGGGACAGCAGGAAATTTACTGGAATTGATGACTCATCTTGTACCTGCAGTAGATACTGGCGCACAGGTAGACGTGGCTTACTTTGATTTTAAAAAAGCATTCGATACGGTCTACAACGATGTTCTGTTACATAAGCTAGCTAGCTAACTCCTCATACCCTGGAGTTTTTCACACACATCATCATCTATATCATATGGGAGGAAACTTAATTGAAAGGGTGACTGAGGTCAGAGACTTACGAGTGTGCTTTACAGCTGACTTGAACTTTAGGACCCATATTATCGATATTTGTAAGAAAGCATATCGTAACTTAATAATAATAATAATACATTTGTCAACCCTGATACATTTGTCAGAATCCACAATATTAATTTGAGAAGCAGGGATAGATTACGTTTACATGGCAGCAACACAGCTTCGATGTACAATAGTGTTCTTGAAATGGCGCCGAGAATATCTAACAAGATACCTACAACTATCACAGAACTTAAGTTGACGTGTTTTAAAAAGGAACTATTTAATGTGCTAGTGACAAAATCGTTCTATTCCATAAAAGACTTTTTTTCAGATACAACACTCAATTAACATTTTTTAAATATCATATTACTTAATTTAATTTCTTTTTACCAATTTCACTTGTTATATGTTATTTCAAAATATTCAATTATTGATATGTACATTAATTAACTGTCATTGTGTATAAATATATTTGTTTGACTTGTTATTAATTACTATTTGTACGCCACAGCATGCGGGCAAGGAATGGAGAACTTTTATTGTGATTTGAAACATCTATGTATACCCATGACTTCAAATAAATGATCTTATCTTATCTAATCTTAATAATGACACACTTTTTACACAAATTATCTTGCCCCTAGTTAAGCATAGCCTGTGTCATGGGTTACAAGACAATGATATATTTAATACAATATACTTACTTAAACATACACAAATTCATATAAACATACATAAATACATTTAAAGATCCCTGACTCGGAAACAAACATCCATGTTTCCAATTCTTGCACCTACCGGGATTCGAACCCGGGACCTCTAGCTTAGTAGGTAGGATCGCTAACCACTCGGCTATACAGGTCGTAACTTTGGTATAATGTTACGGCTATCAAACCAATTTACAAATATCGGGGCTTTGAGAGCATTGTACGATGCACTGGTTAGAAGCCACTTGGAATGTAATTCTGAAATCTGGTCTCCCCATGAGGCTGAATATAAATTTATGCTTGAACGTATACAGAATAAGTTCCTTAGATTCATGTATCTCAAGCAGTTTGGGGTATATCCGGGCTATCCATTATTGTATCCTACTTTGTTTCTGTTAGGCATGGTGGGTTATTACAAAATTGAGGTTAGAAGAGAAGTCGCTTTAGCTATCTATTTACTTAATAGTATAATATATAATATACCTATTTAGTAATAAGAGGTAAGATACACAGTCCTAGGCTCCTGGAGTCAGTACTGCTGTGTGTCCCTGACGAGTACGTAGGACGGCGGCAGCGACCACCGCTGCTGGTGGTGCCTCGTGCACGCACCAACCTTAAATAAATAAATATTGAAACAAAGAAAACAAAATCTATTGCAAATGACATTTATTACATTTACAGTGTGTTATTTAAGTTAAAATATAAAATGCTTATTGTGAAGTGGTCTCCATGGGCTGCATGCAATACAGTCCTTTAAATGTGAGGCTAGGTATCAATAGAAGCACGCACTCTTTCCAAGGGAAAATTCTTCACTGCCAATAGTACGGATTGTTTTAGGGACTCCAAATTATCATGGCGTTTAGAGCAAGCCGTACTCTCTAAATCTGAGAATAAATGATAATCCAGCAGAATAAGATCGGGACTAGACGACGGCCAGTCTTCAACTGTGATGAAGTCCGAAACGTTCGTTTCCAACCAAGACTGCGTAGACCAATCTTTATGACCCGGCGCCGAGTCTAGCTGGAAGGACCATCTTTAGTTATTGAACATGGTATTGTTAAGGGTCTTTACTACCTTCCCAAAAATGGTATCTTGATACACTTGTGCCGATGTTTTGATAACTTTTTCACAAAAGTATGGCTCAGTCACTCCTTCATAGCTAAATCACCAAACCATCACTGAAGTCGGATAGTGCCCACGTTGCACTCTGTCGACTGATTGGGAAGCTTCCTAAGAGCTTCGAGCGTAAATACGGTTATTTTCTTCGTTAAAATGTAATTGTAATAATGCAATTGTAAAAAAATTCTCATCCGTAAACAAAATTTTTCAGTGACTTCCCTTTGCGTACAGTTTAAGTAGTTGATTTGATTTTACCACCCTATTCTTTTTTAAATTATCAGTTAAGAAATGACAAGTATGTCTCTCATAGGCTGCAAGTCCTAAGTCATCTTTTAAAATACGCGACATGGTTCTAGGTGCTATCTTCACCACTCGAGATAAAATCTTTTGCTTTCGGACAGGATTTCTTCGAATTATTTCCCTTACTACTTTGACCACCTTTTTCGTACGAACTCAACGTGGACGGCCAGATCTTTTGCTGTCATAAACAGAGGAGGTCTTATTGTACCTATTAATAGCCCGGTACAGAAACATTTTACTAATACCAAGCGTATGGAGAGTTTTAAAAATTACATTTCGGTCCTCACCTACTTTGTGTAATGTAATCACATCGTTTCGGTTCTCTTTATCACCCAACTCCATTTTAATATCGTAATATATTCTACAATATATTGCCGCCAAAATGAGAAAACTCAATGAACAATCATATAAAAATGACAGATTCCAAATTCAAATGGAAAATTTTGTTTATTTTCAATTGTAACAGTATTTATGGCTAGACTAAGTATATATAATGTATAATATATAATACACTTAATAATAATAATTTATGGCTTGAATAGATATATTAATTATTAATGATAACGATATCTTTATAATACAAGATTTTCCTGTCTTAAGGTAGAAGAACATTCATGGAAATCTGTTGTTTTTATAATGATATCAGCTATTATCTCATAATACAATTTTTATTAAATATAACTAGATTACAGTTTACATGATAATATTAAAATAACAGTTTTAGCAGCTGGTCACAGGATGCTTATATAAGATTTATGATGCAATAAACAATGTAAATAATAAATAATATAACGTTGAATCAATTGATTGAATTCATTTGATAAAGAAATTATAAATTTTGAATGCAATTAATTATTATTCATTAAACTTACCAAAAGCACAAATAACATCGCAATGAGAATATCTGTTATTTTATCGAAATAAGTTAAGAATGTAAAGCTTGTTTTATTATTTATTTTATGCCCCAAAGTGCACTGATGTATGGCACAAGGCGCTTTTCTCAAAACTTCCATCATTTCGGCTTCCCGAGAGCTTATGCAAGTGGACCTCACTTGGTTATTACTCAAATCCCAAGCCCGTGAACGCTGGAGTACCCCAAGGCTGTGTTCTGCGTGCTGGACACCTCCAACATACATTGCTATGCAGACGACAGCACAGGCGATGACGTATACACGGGACTCATCTAGGGTAATCATCGACCAGTGTCGGAGAAACTTGTGTCTTCTCTCTTGAGAAGGGCGCGGAATGTGGTAAATTGAACCTTGTCCAATTTAACCCCCAGAAGACTCAAGTTTGTGCGTTTACCACAACAAAAAAACCATTTGTCGTATCACCGCTCCGCGACAACACTTCCCTTAAAGCCTAGCCTAGTATCGGTATACTGGGCCTCGAAACCTTGAGCGATTGCCAATACCGCGGCCATCTGGAGGGCAAAGCCAAATTGGTTTCGAAGAAACTGGGCGTCATAAATAGAGCATGACATTATATCAAGCCGGGCCACATTCTAGCGCTCTACAAAGCGCAAGTCCGGCCACATATGGAGTATTACTGTCATCTCTGGACTGGCACACCCCATTATCAGCACGATCCATTTAACCGCCGGCAACGCAGAGCAGCTCGAATTGTCGGGGACCCAGTGCTCTGTGAACGGCTGGATCACTTGGCGTTGCGTAGAGACGTCGCTTCATTGTGTGTCTTCTACACCATTTATCACCGGGAGTGTTCCGAAGAGCTGTTTCAACTGATTCCTGCCGCGGAATTCCACCTTCGCACGACACGCCACAAGTTAGGCTATCATCCCCACCATCTGGATGTGTGGCGGTCCTCCATAGTACCGTTTTCAAGGACCTTTCTTCCACGTACTACAAAGCTGTGGAATGAGCTTCCTTGTGCGGTGTTTCCGGGACGATATGACATGGGTACCTTCAAATAAAGCGCGTACAACTACCTACTTAAGGGCCGGCAACGCTCCTGTGATTCCTCTGTTGTTTCAAGAGAATGTGGGTAGCGGTGATCACGTTACAACAGGTTACGGGTCGTACGATCGTTTGTCCTCCTTTTCCATAAAAAAAACTGAGAGTTTAGAATAAATTGGCTTGTCGTGGCAATTCTTTAAATTTACTTTATCTCAACAAGTAACAAACATTTACATCTGCTTTTTGTCATAGACTAAAACTAAAACATCTCTAACAGAGATACAGCGAGGTGTTAGCGAATTTATCCTTACTGTAACCGATTTTGGTTGACAAGTCGTAAACAGTCAGCCACGCTTGGCATTAGTTCCTTAGACTGGGTTGCATCATAATTATTAGCTGTTATAGATAAGGTTTAAGTCATATTTAACGTTAACAGTAAAGCTGATCTTAACATAGAGTGCGAATTGTGGTGCACCATCGTATTCCTTGGCATAGTTAAAGTTGAAAGTTAGTGAAATATCGAATATTTATTTGAAACTTTTAACAGGTCGCTATTTAGATATTTAACATTTACAACAGCTTTAACCGACGAAGATTGGACATATTGATACATACTTTTTTTTTTTCGAGCGGAGGAAAATACGTATCCGTATTTACGCACCGGAACGGGGCGTAATATGTCTAAAATAAAATGACTAAAAACCTCCTCTATGCTGTTGGCCCTGAAAGCTTTTATAGCGACATAGGACGTGGGCCGTGGAGGCCGCAAAGACTACGCAACAACAGTTGTGGGGCGTCTCCTAAGGAGACTCGAACCTCGGACAGGCTGTGTGCTTGTGGGAAGCAGAGAGAATGAAAATGAAGATGAAAAGATGAGAAGAACACACTCGCCGGCGAGTGTTGTGATGTTTTGTGTAATGTATATAAGTATGTATTTATGTGTTTATGAATTTTTGTATGTATGTTTGTATGTATGTAATTAGTGTAAATGTTTGTGTGCATGTATGTTTGTGTTTGTGTCGTGTGTTTGTGATTGTGTAAGTGGTGTATGTCAGTCCGTGTATGAGTGAGTGGAGTGAAACGATTACAGGACCAGGACTAACGTCTCGTCGGGTAACAAGAGAATGTGTGGTGTATCTAGGTTGCGGGCCGCTGGCCATCGTCAGAGTGACGAGTGCCAGTGGTTTGCGGCGGATGACCGCGTCTACGCCTGCGAAGGCGGTGTGTGCGCGTCTGTGTCGGTGTTTGTGTGGGTGTCGCGTTCGCGATAGTGATGTCGTCATCAGGGTCTACCGTGACGTGCCGGGGACGTCTTATTGGATTGAGACTATGGTGAAGCGGGGTGTACCCACATGCATTCCTAACCAAGATGTTGGGATGGTAAGGCGCCTTGTCAAAGAAGCGTCGCAAGATCTCTTTAAAGTATTGAGCTATCGTAGCTCTAGATCGCGGTGAAGGTCCACGTTTCGGATGAACCACGGAGCTCCGGTTGCCTTGCGCGTGAATTTATTTTGAACTACTTGCAAACGACGTAAGTAGCTCAGTCGGGTGTGCGCGAATACGACGCTTGCGTATGACAGTATGGGCCGTACGATGGTTTTGTACAGCGTTACTTTGTGTTTGAGCGGAAGTTTGCTTCACCCACACACAAGGACAAATCGGGTTCTATTGCATACCGTATAGATATGTTTCTTGAAGTTCATATTGCTGTTGAACGTGACTCCTAAGTATTTGTAATCCTTCACCCACGTATGGGTGTTTCATACAATTTAATAATGTCGGTCGGTTGTTTTTTAGCTCGAATGCTATTCGTATTACCGAAAAGTACCGCTGCACTCATGGTGGGGTTCACTTCAATCCGCCTACACATATATACATATAATCATGCCTATTTCCCGTAGGGGTAGGCAGAGACCACTTCTTTTCACTTGCTACGATCCTTACATACTTGTTTCGCTTCGTCCACTTTCATTTTTCCTTTCATACATGCTCTTCGGTTTATGGTACTCTTGACCTGGCCTTTTTTCAAGACGTCCCTGATTTGATCTCGAAACGTCCGCCTAGGTCTACCCCTTCCAACACTTTCATTCACACTGGCCTGATACACTTTCTTCGTCCAATCGCTCTTCATTCATTCTCTCGAGATGTCCAAACCGTCTCAGCATACCTTTCTCAATTTTTGTCACAACATCTTCTTTCAGACCACAACGTTTCCTTATCTCACTATTTCTTATCCTGTCACTCATTTTAACTCCTATTATACTTCTCAACGCTCTCATCTCAACTGCATTTATTCTGCTTTCATGTTTCTTCTGCCATACCCAACTTTCACTTCCGTGCATGAGTGTTGGAACCAAAACCCCCTCATGCACAGCCAAATGAGCCTTATTAGACACCTTCTGCCTGTTCATAAAGGAGTGCAAAGCTCCATTCACCATGCATTCACTCTTCTTTCAATATCACTCTCATAATTTTCATATTGATATACTGAAGTAAAACTAAAAATTAACTTTAGGAATATTTAACAGATATATATATATATATATATTGTTTGCTTTTATTTGGGAAACATACACTAACAAATATAACAATAAATATATAAAAACTAATAAACCTAGACATCCACATTTTATAACATTTAAACTGAAAAATTATGTACTGCTAAAATAAGCTAGCAACTAAAATATTTATCAAATTGATTTGAGTTTTCTTTAGTGTTAATTCCGCCAATATTTGTCTTTAAACAATTCGACACGTGTTTCGCCTCTACACGAGGCATCCTCAGAGGATGTTGCGTCGCCAAAATCTGGCACAAGACTGCAAAGGCTAGATAGGCTAGGCAAAGGCTAGGCTAGACGATTTTGGGGACTCAACATTTCCTGAGGATCCCTCGTGTAGAGGCGAAATATGTGTCGAATTGTTTAAAGACAAATATTGGCGGAATTAACACTAAAGAAAACTGAAACCATTTGGATAATTATGGATTTCCGCAACGTCACGCTTATTTCAATAACATTTCTAAAATATTTATATAAACTTATACATAAATACAAATTTACAATACTGAAGCATAGATAATACAATAGAAAAGTGAAAATAAAAAGTTTGCTTAATTTGCCGATTAAATCGATAAACTTGTGAAGGGTTCCACATATTGTTATTGTATGTTTAGAACATAATTATTCTTAAAAAGTTGAAAGACAAGAAGAATTAATGTATATCATTAAAGATATACATTGGTTTATGTTTCATTACATTATTTTTAATTAAAGCCGTGTTACGATCTAAACACGTATTGCTGGATAGTCAGGAGCATTGTTAGATTTGCGACTACACCATTTCATATAACTGACTATTATTTTAATTTATATCTAATCTTATAAAAAAAAATCTCGTGTCACAATGTTAGAAACCTTACTCCTCCGAAACGGTTTTACTGATTTTTACCAAATTTTATATGCATATTCAGTAGGTCTGAGAATCGGCTACTATCTTTTTTCACCCCCCTAAATGTTAGTGGTGGTCCACCACAAATAATTTTTTTTTTTATTTTTTTGTACGTAATTTTTTGTTTTTATTTTTTTATGATACAAAATTAAAAAATACATACAACCCTAAATTTTCAATCCTCTACGATCAACCCCTATTTTATATTATTCTGTTCCATCCACAAATCCGCTATAGGGTTGCAAGATGGCAATGGATCAATATTTACAATAATTGTGGTACGATAAATTTGGTAGGTCTGAGAATCGGTTGCATCTACTTTTTACACCCCAATAATTTTTTTATTACTTTATATGGCAATACTCGTACAATGTTTGCTGGGTCAGCTAGTAACATATAACATTCTCGTGTCTCGGTGTTTGTATATATGTATGTACATATATTTTTATACCCCTAAGTGATAAGGGTGACACACACCCCTAAATATGTTTTTTTTTTATGATTCAGCATAAAAAAATCATACAACTGCAAATTTTCACACGTTTTCGATCAACACCTATTTTTGTATCGCGATTTTTATATTATGCTGTTCAATCCTTCGCTGGGACATTCAATAATATGTGTGTCCTACTGGTATATATGTATATTGGCTTGCTTGGAGAATGGCCTATGCCAAACCCAATTTCCATAATTAAGCATCTGGTTGGCTAGTTAGTAGATCTTGAGGTATTTTGCGTTTCAGTCTTCTTGATACTTTCGTTCTTTTATTCATTAGGGCTTTTGCCGTATGGTTATGTTAGGGTGATTGTCTGTTCTAGTTTTGTGTGCCTTAGCGAATTTTGTTATCTCATCCTTGACTGTTGGTATTCCGAGGTCATGGTGTAATAGATCATTTGGTACAAACCATGGAGCATTGGCTATTAAGCGTAGTGTTTTATTCTGAAATCGTTGGATTATTTCAATATTTGAGTGTGATGCGGTACCCCATAGCTGTATACCGTATGTCCAGATCGGTTTAAGAATTGCCTTGTAAAGCAGTACCTTGTTTTCAAGTGAAAGCTGTGACTTACGTCCAATAAGCCAATGCAGTTTGCTTAGTTTGATGCCTAATTGTTTCCTTTTAGTGAAGATGTGTTTTTGCCATGTGAGACGTTTGTCTAGGTGTAGGCCAAGATAACGCACATGCTCCGCTTGAGGGATTGTTACATTATTTAATTGAACGGGAGGACATGTAGCTCTTTTAAGGGTAAAAGTCACATTCACTGATTTGGATTCGTTAGCCTTGATTCTCCAATTTCTGAGCCAGGATGATATCTCATTCAGACCACTTTGCAGATAGTAGGATGCAACCGTTGGATCATTGTGTGAAACCATAATGGCGGTATCAATGGCAAAAGTGCCAGTTGTTACGTATTCAGGAGTAGGTAAATCTGAAGTATAAAGCACGTAGAGTGTAGGCCCGAGCACACTTCCCTGCGGGACACCGGCTTCGATGCTATGTAAGTTTGATAAAGCTTCGCCACTTTGCACGAGAAAATGTCTGTCTTCAATGTATGACTGGAGGACTTTATAGATAGAATCAGGAAAGGAAGTCTTAATTTTGTAGAGGAGACCCTGGTGCCGTACTCGGTCGAAGGCTTGAGATATGTCAAGGAAAGCGCTATTGCAGTATGCATTATCTTCAAGAGATTTCATAATTTTTTCAGTTAATCTGTGAACTTGGTCGACTGTGGCATGTTTATTGCGGAACCCAAATTGGTGGTCTGGGATAAGTTTCTTATCCTCTATAATAGGATGCATACGTTGAAGGAGCAGAGATTCAAAAATTTTTGAAGGGATCGGTAGTAGACTTATTGGTCTGTAAGACTTTGCTTCTTCCGGTGGTTTGTCCGGCTTCAGGATCATTATGATTTTTGCAACTTTCCATTGAGGTGGGAAGAAATTCAGTCTTACTATAGCATTGAACAATGAGGTGAGGAATGTCAGTCCAGAGTCAGGGAGTCCTTGACGAATTTTGTTTGTTATTAAGTCATATCCCGGGGAATTTTTACAGTTAGCTTTGTTAACTTCTTTTTAGTAAATTTTTGAAAAGTAACTGATTTATTGGCGTTGTTTATTGTAGGCGTATTGAGATAGTCAGTGACTCTTTTCTCGTGTTCCTTCATAGGGGTGAGGCTTGAAGATACTTGCTAAATGTTGTGAAAAGATCCTGGCTTTTTCCTCATCTGTGCGTGCCCAGTTCCCTATGTTATTTCTTAGGGGGGGTGATGTAATAGTCGGCTGTTTCAATTTTCTTGTGGCTTTCCATAGAGAGTAATTTGTGGACGCAGTGGAGTCCAAGGTACTTAGGTAATTTTGGAAACCTCTGTTGCGGTCATCATCCAGAGATCGTTTCACAACTCTTATCATGTGGTTTAATTTTTTGCGTGCGATGGAGCATCTTCTTTGCTGCCATTGTTTCCTTGCCTTTCGTTTTTCAGAAATTTTGTCCATGGTGGATTTGTCAACCTGTGTTGCTGGCTTGGTGATATTATTTTTAGGAGTTGCCGTCCAGGCGGCGTCTTGTATACTAGCGTTAAAAAATTCGACAGCAGCTGTGATATCACTTGCTGATTTCAGGATGATGGATTTTTGAAAAGTATTGTCTATAAGTCCTCGAAAAAGTGGCCAGTTAGTTTTATTATTGTGGAGTGTGCATTTTGGTAGTTTTTCTACAGCATTGGTACGTAGCTTTAGAATGATTGGGGAGTGGTCAGATGATAAGTCTACACAACTAGAGCAAGATATGTTAATTTTCGGGATACCATTTACAACACAAAAGTCAATTAAATCCGGTATCTTTTTAGGGTCAGTTGGCCAATATGTAGGCTGTCCTGTTGACACTACATCTAGTTTATTTGTTTGTATACATTTAAAGAGTTCTCTGCCTCGTGGCATTATCAATCTAGAGCCCCAGAAGGTATGTTTAGCATTGTAGTCACCTCCCGCAATGAAGCGGCTGCCCAGAGACGAGAAAACGTCATTAAAATCGATATCTTTTATAGAGTATCTCGGAGGACAGTAAATTGCTGAAATCACAAAGTCACTAGACCAGTCGTTCACAACGATACTGGTAGCCTGTATGTAGTTTTTAGATATATTTTCATGCATATGGTGTTTGATTTTAGTTCTAATAAGTATGGCAGATCCACCATGAGCTTTGCCGTCTGGGTGGTTAGAATTGTATAAGGTATAGCCGTTACTGTTAAGATGACTTTTGGACGTAAAATGAGTTTCCGATATCAGCATTATGTCGATTACGTTAGACGTCAAGAATATTTTCAACTCTGCTGAGTGGTCTGATAAGCAGTTGGCATTCCAAATACATATTTTAATTGTATTTATCATTAAAAGCCAGCTTAGACGTGATTTCAGCTAACATTTTGGTTATAGTTAGCATTTGGCTCATGAGAGTTTGCATTGTTTCACTTAGGGTTCTAAGGGCAAGTGCAATGCTTTGTGTGTCATCATTATGGTCATTATTGTCTGGATTGACTGCTGTAGCTTGGTTTTGTTTGGCAGCTGCAGCGTATGATTTGGAATTGTGTTTTATATTGTATTGCTCGTGATGAATTATATCGTGTTTAGGTTGATCGGAAACCAGAGTCCTTCTCAAGCGTAGTGGAGGGTATTTAACTCTCTGGAGTTCTTTATATACTATGCAGCCCTTGTAGTTGGCCGGGTGGTTCCCTTCACAGAGGACACATTTTACGTCACTGGAGCGTGTTTTTCGGGAACAATCCGAGGTATGGTGCGCCGCCGCGCATTTGATACATCTAGGCCTTCTGTGGCAGAATTTGTGTGTGTGTCCGTATTCCTGGCAGTTGGAACATTGTGGGATCTCCCGTTTTGGTCTTGGGGCTTCAAATATAACCCGACAATGGAGAAGCACTTTGACGTTATATATGTCTTTGTTATTAGAGTTTGGATGTAAATCGACATAGAACATATGTAGAGGTTTCTTTGTTTTTCTGTCTTGGATGTTCCAGATGTTTGTCACTCTATGGTTTAGTTCTTTAAGGGCAGCCTTTAAATCATCGGTGTCTGTAGACGGGTGCATGTGCTTTAGTACAACTCGAAAGCTGCGATTTTGTTTGGGCTGGTATGTAAAGAATTCAGTGTTCCTTTTTTTGAGTACCTTATAAATGAGGGAGTATGTATCAGATGATTTTGATTGAATTTTGACTCGTTCACCTTGTAGAACTTTAATTACGTAGTCATTACTCGCTACTTCTTCTAACATTTTTGATAATGGTTGCATATTGCTAACTTTGTCCACAAATATGGGGGGTGGTCTGATAGGTTTAGGTGCTGGATTCGCAGTGATTTGGCTTTCGTCGTCGAGTAAATCGAATCTGTTTGATGTTGTGACTGGAGCAGCGAGCCAGTAATTTAGTTTAGTTTGCTTTAGAGTACGAGTTTGCGCGTCGGGACTGTTTCTTAGACTTTTTCTGTTCGTTGACTCTGTCCAGCTAGCTTCTTGGCTTGTGGATTCCGTGGGATCAATAGCAGGATTGGCTTTGACCAGATAGTGGTTTGGTTAACGTCGTAGATTTCATGTAACAGCGAGATTCGCCCTCCCCAGAGTACGAAGGGCAGCCTGATCTCTGTTCTAATGAACAGGATTCAGGGAGGGATTCTCCGCGTTGCGCGGTACCCTCCTGGGGTAAATCATTTTTAAATTCCGCCATTCATAATTTCGGCTGATCCACAGCTTTGTCCTTTTCGTTAGGGTGGGATCCCTTAGGGTCGCGTCTTACCGGACTAAAGGCTTGCCCATGCCTGCTGGTTTTGGTTCACGCCGGGTATTTGATTTCCCGGTGCCTCCCATATCTGGGGGGCGTTACCCTATCCACCACCTGGGGACGCGGCTGAAAGACGAGAGAAAAGACGAAAAAACGACCAGAAACTCCGCACAACATAAAATTACACTCGTTTTAATCCTTTGAAAAGTGTTTTATTGTAAATGTTATAACGCGTGATTTTAATAACATTGTAATATTCATTTTATATGTATTATCAGATTGCGATAATCTAATATTGTTTATAGCTATCTGAAAAATTTTAAAGAAATTAAATAAGTTGTATAGTGAAAATGTGAAGGCTATTCAACAATTATTTGTTCATGCGTAAATAAATGAAGCAAGCAGTCGTTTATTTTATCGGTACCTAAGTTTCTCTTCTAATTAAAATAGATAAGGCTGCGTTATCATTATAAAATATGAAACATAGGATAAACTCTATTAGGCTGTTATTAATGTTAAGCATTTGTCTGATGTTTTACTTCGCACCACTGACCGGTATAAATACAACTGGACAGGCTGTTCTTTAAGTTTGACAGCAACCTTTTTGTGCCTATTTGAAGCGCCACTCGCTAGCATCCAAAGAACTAATTTTGACGTATAATACAAATGGCTGCGAGAGAAGCGTACAGTACTCTGAACTATTTTTGCATTTTGAATTAATTTCATTCGTTTTCTGTGTTATTTATACTTCAGGAATCAACGTAATAATGTAGGTACACATTATTTTTGTTTTTAAAATAGGTTCCCACCATCTATCGATATTTATTTAGCTGAGGTCGTCATGTTGTAGTACCGCAGACTCCCGCTGTGGCCAACAGTGCCAAAATGGCGAATATCAAACAGGTACAAAAGCACTTTGACACATTTATTGAAAGGCACAGAGTATATACGACCGAATTATCCAAGTTTGTGTCCTTGACTATTACATAAGTACTATATGATTGCCATTAATTTTCGACGAATATCGACCAACAAAATAGATTACGCATAACTCACACTTGACTCTATTCGCAGGCATCGTGCGGCTAATCACTTCACAGATCGCCTTTCAAGACCGTGTTGATACCCAATTTACACATTCATTAGAAATAAGTTTTAATATTCCGTCTGGTATGTCACTTGCTTTACCACAAAGTTCATTGAGATTGTTGCTTATAGCCTAAACACATGGTCAGATTAGGTCCAACTGAACCATCGGACGCGATCCGGTAGCGGACTATATTCGGATGGTATGTCGCATCGACTAATAATTTTGTGCGATGGACAATGAGACATATCATAGAATATGGTCCGCAACCGGACCGCGTCCGATGGCTCGGCCGTAGTCCGTACCAACAATCATGTGTTTATAGCTTTAGGATTTGCGTTGATTTATAAATTAGGTAGCCATGTGCCTTAAGCTATAACTACATGATCGGATTTGATTACGGACTACGGCCGAACTATCGGACGCGGTCCGGTAGCGGACTATATTTGATGGTATGTCGCATTGTCCATCGCACAACATCATTATAATTACCAGATTTTCTTTAGTCTACCAGATTTTAGTGTACCCGTGACATTACAATGTCACTAAAACCAGGTGGTTACATTGTAAGCCATGTAGTCATAGTAATGAAGTCGAAATGAATCTACAGTGTAATTATAATATCACGGCTTTGACAATATACCTGCGACATATACATATCTGGTTAAGTATATTGAATGTTTGATAAAAAATGCTCCAATTAGTTCAAAAACCATGCCCTGTTTGACTTATAATGTAAACAAAACAATTTCTACAAAATGGCCATTGTTGGCACGTTCTAGTTGAGAATCTCCTTTCCAATGTAATTAACTCTATGTCAAATGTTTGAACCTGAATAGCTTTTGGTCTCGACCACCTGGGCACTCAAACACGACGGTTTTTAGCTTTCTCAGCTAAAAATAAAAAAGTTTACGCTTATATCTGAAGTAATCTAAATAAAATTACACTTGTTTAATACTTTAAAAAGTATTTTATATAAACGTCTAATCTGTCTAATTTTACTGCTACGCTTGACTTCCTTTCAATTCGGCTTATTCCTCTTATATTTTTAATTAAGTTAATCCGTAGCAGCGCCTAGATATACTAAGTTATAGCAAAATATATGATAATGAGAAATTTTCCGAGTTTGACTGCATGGGTATCCTTTTCATATAGATCGGTGCATCCCATATAAATGTTGCTGCAACGGTATTTGATGGAAGAACACTAAATAATTAAATATATTCATTAATTTTTGTTTACAAAAGAGCATAAAGTCAAAAGTACAAAGTCTAAAATACGTCTAATCGCTCATAGTACAATCATAACATCCGTTCCGCAAATCATTCATGTTTTATTTTATCTGATTATCATGATCGAAATTTCAGGTAGATAATATATTGTTCTTAAACCGACCAAATGCGAGTATGACTTGCCCATCGAGGGTTCAGTATAATTTTTTACATAATTTAATTACAAAATATGTAGTTTTCAGACTTTTTCAATATGCTTGTTAGTATAAGACGGTAGTACTTGCCTAATTCTATATCAACGGAAAATACTCTATGAACTTTGATTCTCTTGAAAGTGTCAAAATGTACGTTTTTGCGGCATCAATAGCCGTAAATTTGTGTACGTTAACTAATATGTTTGATTTTTTCACAAATTCAAAAAAAGGTTAAGTATTGTTTTAATTACAACTCGATACCTCCACACGTTCTCGAGATAAAGTATCTTGACAGACAGACAGACGGATGGATGAAAGAACAACAATGTGATCCTATAAGGATTCCGTACCTCAACCGCGAAAACTAAGTATTTTTTTAATGACCGATTGAGTACTTTATATGAATATAATAGTTTTCCCTATAAATAATATATTAGTACCAATTCACTAAATTCAATTTTTGAGTATCCCGATGTTTTGATTATTATACAGATTAACTCTAAGACATATACTATTTAATATTCCTTCATTAGATTCCACGCTAGATCTAGATGTGTAAGATTAGATTCTAAAAATGTATACGCCAATTATTTATAATTGATAAATCGTACCTATTACTATGGCAACGAGTGTACCGTATTATTAAAATGCTTTCGTTAAGTTATATCGATGTCATAATGTGTTGTAAAAGTCTATACGGCTTTACAAATAAACGAGGTATAAAGTTATACCTGAGAATAAACCAAGAATATGCAAAATGTTGACTATATCGGTGACAACACTGTGCAATGATAATTCTGAAGTTTTCCTAATGTCAAGCAGCCCTGCAAATATACGCGGGAAACGTTATAGGTTTAATAAACCAATCATAATTAGTTTAGTGAAATGTAACATGAAAATGTATCATGCAATTAAAGAACTCGCCGTACACATTGCAGCAAAGTATCATGAAAGCTATCACATTTTGTAACAATTTTCCATCATTTAAACTACCTACATAATCTGCCTAATAATACTGACATCAATTCAAATAAACTAAGCTAAATAGAAATTGAAATCTCTTCCTCCATTTGTAATTGCAACCTCTTTACTAAATATATTTTTACAATTATTTGTTTCCAGTGGGATTAATTAAATCTCTTCATTTGTTTTATCTTCACCGAGTACTGCGGATGTTTCCAGTGTTGGCTTTTGTTGTGTTAATGGAGGCAACACTTTTTAACCATATTTCTGATGGTCCTTTTTGGGAGAGAGTTGCTAAAAATAGCGAGAATTGTAAGCGACAATGGTGGTTAGCTCTGTTGCATTTCCAAAATTATGGAAACTTAGATAATATGGTAAGTGTGATTTATTAAACACTTTTCTTGGGATGGGTATAACATGTTAACCTCACGTCAGGACACGTGGCCTGATCGAAAATTCGTAAGACAGTCGTCGAAATTATGGATGAAAGACTTCTATAGTTCTGCTATTTCATCTTAATGATCATACGGTCATTAGACCAGTGGTTGAATTATTCTTATTGCGAAGCCGAAATACCGCGAGGTCGAGGGATTGTCAGCCGTGAAATATTTTTACAGTTTAAGTATTTGGTTTTTAAGCTTTGTCAGTAGCGAAGACTCTCCCTAAGGCGGCCTCCCATTCTACTTGCATTTCTTTGTTCTCATTGTCTATTGTGTTATTGTAAATAAGAGTTATGACTTTCATTGAGTAAATCTATCTCAGAATCTGCGTTTAATACTGTATGGAATGATGGTGAAATATCGACACCTAATTACGTTTCTCAAAGAGGTAAGAGACCTCGGGAAGATTAACAGATATTTGAAGTGACAACTTCTTTAGTGGCGTTAAGCATTTTCTTGGGATGGGTATAAAAGGTTAAACTCGCGTCAGGACACGTGACAGTCGTTGAAGTTATGGATGAAAGTTGATTTTTCTGAGAGATAAACTTTTTAATGTTTAATAAATGTAATAGTTCTGAAATGTTAATTTTTTGTGCAATATAAATTGTCATGTGTACGATAGCGCAATAAATGAATGTGTTCACACTGTGCTATTACTACTACTTTTATACTCTAAACACGACGTTCGCCTGCGGCTCAACAAACCGCATTTCGAAACCACGCCACTCGTTTTTCTTCACCCTCACCATAAAAAATATGACGGGCTGGTCGCTCTTATCACCGTTCCCATAAATTAAATGCTTGCACCTAAGCAGTTATCGCTTTAATCTTCAACATGTATGTTCTCAGTGGGACGTTCCACGGGAACAATTATAATTATTTTAGTTTGTTGTTTTTTGAATGTGTATATTTAAATCTCTAAATAAATAGATTTTTTCAAAATAATTGCAGTGTATTGCTGTTTCTTGGTATCTAAGCATCGATGTACAGCTTCATTTACTATCGCCATTGGTACTCTTTTGGGTGCTAAATGGAAAACGACTATTGGGATGGGGTGCCTTGATAATTGCAACACTTCTAACAATGACTGCAGCAACAATTTATAACTTTGAACAAAATTTCAGCTCTACAATGCTGAGCCAAAGGTTAGTATCTGATGCAAAAACACAATTTGAAATTGAATGCGCATGCTTGACACTTAAAGCTAAACAGAAATGTTACCTTGTTTTTCTTATAAAAATAAGACACGAGACGAGCAGGACGTTCAGCTGATGGTATTTGATACGCCCTATCCATTACAATGCAGTGCCGCTCAGGATTCTTGAAAAACCCAAAAATTCTGAGCGGCACTACAACTGCGCTCGTCACCTTGAGACATAAGATGTTAAGTCTCATTTGCCCAGTGATTTCACTAGCCACGGCGCCCTTCAGACCGAAACACAGTAATGTTTACACATTACTGCTTCACGGCAGAAATAGGCGCCGTTGTGGTACTCATAATCTAGCCGGCTTCCTGTGCAAAGGAGCCTCGCACTGGTTAGAATACTGCCTTGACTAACGAACTATAAGTAACTACTTGTTTAGTACTTCATTATTCGGCGGAATTTATTAAGTAACATTTTTTCAACATGAAGAGGAAACGATGCTGGATTTAAAATGGCAGTAACCAAAGACGACCCATATAGCTGAATGGTGGAATGACTACTATGCTAGAGGTCCCGGGTTCGAATCCCGGTAGGTGCAATCATTTATATGATGAATATGGATGTTTATTTCCGAGTCATGGATGTTTTTATGTATTTATGTATATTTAAGTAAGTATATTCTATTAAATATATCGTTGTCTTGTGCTCATAGTACAGGCTATGCCTAGTTTGGGGCAAGATAACAACGAGGCACTCTGCATCATTGAATACGGTCGTATCTATAAGAACAACAAACCTCGATGGGCTTCTAAAACTTTTTATCTTTTTTAGATAACGACAGGGGTTCAAAACCCTTAGGTATATTTATTATATACTTTGAAATATGATTGTACTAATTATTGTATTTATTTCTTGTTTATAATCTGGATTAGTCATACCAATTGCTTTATATTTTGTTATGAAATTTTTATAAATTTTAATAATAATAACTTCAATTATTATTTTATTTATAAACGTTTAGTCTGTACTGACATCGATATATTTAATACATGTGTGTTTAAGTATATGTTTACATACTTAAACGTACATCCATATATTAGATATATATTTATTAAGGTTTCCACCTATGTATTGACTCATCATGATATCTCTGGAATCATAAGGCGTAGACTTGTAATTTGGTAGGAATATTCCTTTCACCGAGTCAGCTAAACGGATTTAATGGAAAGCCACCTACTCCTGCTCATGCCAAGTAACTGTTGTCATGGCGGAACAACGTCTGTCGGTTCAGCTAGTATCATATAAACATCCATGACTCGGGTACAAAGATTCTTAATTAAACCCCTTTTCAGACCCTTAGCCAGGGTTACTAACAGCTATGCTATTTGGTAGCCTGTATTATTATATAAGGAGGTAATAAAAATACATTCAAATAATATTTATTAATTTAACTTATCTAGAAATCTGAATGACCATTTGCTGAACTATATGGAATACTATTATGTGAATACTTTGACTCGAGCTTCGCCATTTTTGGTCGGAATGATTTATGGATATATGCTTCATTTGCTAAGAAATAAAAAGCTTAACATATCCCAGGTAGGTAGCTTAATTTTATATGTATTTAGAGAGGTGTCTATCATTACAATGTAATTACATTAAATGTAAGCCTTTAAGTTTTTGACATTTGAGTATTTTTGTTGCGTCACTTTGTAATTGTAATTGAAATGATTGGTAAAACAACTAAATTGTAAATCTTGACTTAAAAGAGTGGCAATGAGTTTCTTGCTACTTCTTCTCATTAGCTCAACCCTTTACGAAGTAGCGGTAAATTCAATAAGAAACAATATTTTTATATATTTTTTTTGACATTCATAAGTGTCATTTCTGTGACCTACATGAATAAAGTGTTTTTGATTTTGAATTTGAATACATTTGCGATACACTTATTTGTAATAAATATTAACATAAAAAAACATAATATGTCGTTTTCGGGAACCCACTACACTCATCTTGATGAAGGACATCCGAATGGTCCGAAACTAGTTTAAATAAATTAAGTTAATAATGTCTCACGAAAGTTTTAATAATTTAATCACTTTTAAATCTATTTACCTGTAACGGCACTATAGCTACTACTATTAATATACTTAAAACTATAATTGCTGTGCTAAAATTTCTATATTATTTTTAAAAGGTGAATAATTGTTAGATACTTATTTTTTATACATAGATAAGATATTAACAACAAAAATAAGTCCAATTATTAGATTAAGGATTGGTCTCCCGTTCGCTCCAACTGGATACCGCAGGTGTAGTCGCAAAGTGCGGAAACTAATACTACACCCAAGTGGGCGTACTCGAGCCAGTTTTGATCAATATGTGATGTTGACGTGCCAAATATTGTGTTAAACTTTGCTAATAATTTAAACTAAAATGCCGGGTTGCGTGGTAAAACTTTGTCAAAACAATACTTTAAGAAATGAGAAAGACACTGGGATCACATAACATTAGTAAGTATTTTGTATTCCATTAATTTCAATATAAAAGAAGCGTATTTATATACTATTTTGTAACTTATGTTACAAAATCTGAAAGATGCCATTGAGTGCCAAGATGCCACGCACACAAGTGTCTTTAGAAATAGCCAATACACACTACAATATAAAGTTTCAGTAATAAAAAGATATCATTCTTAGGTAGTACGGTATCTAGTTGGACAGCCGCGGAGACCAATCCTTAATCTAAAGTCCAATTTTTTTATATAAATTTATTTTTCAGATCACTAATTTGATTTTATGGATATTAGCTTTAGCGCTCATGCTTCTGATAATATACATTCCACATCCAACTATGCAAGAGGACTGGGAATATCAAAACTTGGATAACATTATAAACTCCTTTATGAGACCAGCCTGGGCGATAGCATTAGGTTGGCTTATTACTGCATGTGCTCATGGATATGGTGGTATGTTTTTAAGTCGAAGTCAAATAAACTTTATTTAAATAGACTTAAACTAAGCGCTTTTTAAATGTCATATATTTAATTTAGATTACTGAATCTATCATATTATGTTCGGAAATAGTAGAAGAGCTCGTGAGAAGAACGGCCACTATTTTACATCAAATAGAGTATTTTACAATGGCTGTAATGTACATAACAAATTAGTTTGTAAGTAGCTGTATCCAATATATTAATTATGAAGTTTAAATGTAAATTATATATTGAATTGGTAATATAATTATATATTTAGAGCTTCGATTCATTGTTTGTGTAAGGATGCTTCGTGAACCCATCTTGACCATCATTGGTCGTAGTTATTGTCATAATTAAAAAGAGTAATCACATTAAACAAATAAATTATATATTAACTATATAAGGCCAATTAGGCAGCACAAGCAGCACTCGTTTCCCAGTTGACGTATGGACTAGCCATCGTTCGAGGGAAAGAAACGACCCAGTACAAAACTTTAAGACTATTGTATTGCATAAATTATTAAAACTAAAATAACTATGGGTACATAATTTACCTTGAATGTATAATAAACAGAATCAAGTAAGCAGTCTGCAGCTTATGTGTCCAGGTATCCATCTACGTTTCCACTAGTTTATATGATGGGGTTATAATACAATACTTCTTGACGTCATCATATATTTGCACTAACTTCCTATAGTCAAACTCATACAGTCCGGGAGTTTAACTTTTTTAACGAGAATTTTGTTTAGTTTAGATTTCATAAGTCTCGATTAGTACTATTTAGGGTATTTGCAAATAATCAAAACGCTCTTGTTGTAGTAAATTAATTATTTTCTTGCAAGAGTTACTTTTATACCTTACAAAGTTTAAAAAATCATACTTCGGATTTGTATTTTGTATTTTTGTCAAAAGCCTGCGCTTATGTATGACCAAATATTTGCTTTGAGCACAGTTACTTAAATATGTACTTAAAACTAGCACGAGCATTGCTAACAAATGTGAAGATCTTGTGTAGAGTTAGCACCTTAACTTCTTTGTAATATTGCTCAATTTATATATTTTGCCACATTTTTTGTTAGTGATAATGTGTAAATATTTATTTCCAGGTCCAATAAACACCTTTCTTTCACTGAACTTCTGGAAAATCCCCGCACGGGTGTCTTACGCGCTGTATTTGATTCATTATTCTCTTATGGCTATAATAAATTCAAGCAAAGTAGCTCCTACATATTTTTCAGTTGGAAATATTGTAAGTCTTATAATCCATATCATAAAATTTAGTTAGGTTATGGTGATAAGCTCAATCACGTCGAACTTATGATTTGTCAACAATTTATGAAAATAAAAAATTTGGGGCTTTCAAAAAACAGTAGGAACAAGGTGCAAGCTCTTTGAAACAAAAAGCAGTAAAATAAATAATTTTAATATCTATTTTAGAAAATCTTTTACTTCCAGTTAGTCGGAACGTATTTTAAAAAATAGGTAAAACTAAATTGCGCGAGGTTATTAAGTATGTGCGTAAAAGTTTCAGTCCGGAACAAGTTGATAAAGATTAACAAGATATTTTAGGTGCAATTTTTCACCATTATGTACGGTGAGATGCAAGTTTGTGTGCCAAATTTAAACGTTACGGATGACCAAAGATGACCCGACCCTCTCTCGGATCGCCCAATAATGGTAGCGACCGAACCATGGTTAAAAATTAGAATTAAAAATTCTTATGAGATTGACATGAACAAGTAGGTACATTTTAGAGCCGAAGAAATAAAGATTCCGACTGGTAGTGTGCATAACATTTTACACGATCACTTAAAGATTAAAAAGTTAGCGCGCTTTTGTCTCTCTATCCTGTCCAGAGCATTTTTTAAATCTATTTATAATATATATTAAAAAAAAATTTTCACCACTATTATCAAAAAACAAAATAAGAAATCTATATCATGGGAAAGATCCACCATCTCCACCCCTTTGAAATTCAAGGTGATTCGTTCTGCCGGAGAGACTATGGGCTCTCATTTTTTTTTTATGGAATAGAAGGACAAACGAGCGTACGGGTCACCTGATGTTAAGCGATCACCGCCGCTCACATTCTCTTGCAACACCAGAGGAATCACAAGAGCGTTGCCGGCCTTTAAGGAAGGTGTACGCGCTTTTTTGAAGGTACCCATGTCGTATCGTCCCGGAAACACCGCACAAGGAAGATCATTCCAAAGCTTTGTAGTACGTGGAAGAAAGCTCCTTGGAAACCGCACTGTGGAGGACCGCCACACATCCAGATGGTGGGGATGATATCCTAATTTGTGGCGTGTCGTGCGAAGGTTGCATTCGGCGACAGGAATCAGGTTGAACAGCTCGGAACACTCCCCGTGATAAATGCGGTAGAAGACACACAATGAAGCGACGTCTCTACGCAACGCCAAGTGATCCAGCCGCTCACAGAGCACTGGGTCCCCGACAATTCGAGCTGCTCTGCGTTGCACGCGGTCAAATGAATCGAGTTGATACTGGGGTGCGCCAGACCAGAGATGACAGCAATACTCCATGTGTGGCCGGACCTGCGCTTTGTAGAGCGCTAGAATATGGGCCGGCTTGAAGTATTGCCGTGCTCTATTGATGACGCCCAGCTTCTTCGAAGCCAATTTGGCTTTGCCCTCCAGATGGCCACGAAATTGGCAATCGCTCGAAATTACGAGACCCAGTATTCCAATTCTAGGCGAGGCTTTAAGGGAAGTGTTATCGAAGAGCGGTTATACGACAAATGGGGTTTTTTTAGTGGTAAACGCACAAACTTGAGTATTCTGGGGGTTAAATTGGACAAGGTTCAATTTACCCCATTCCGCGACCTTCTCGAGAGAGGACTCGATAGAAGACACAAGCTTCTCCCGGCACTGGTCGACGTTTTCCCGAGAGAGACCTGCATGGCCCGTGTATACGGCATCACCAGTGCTGTCATCTGCATAGCAATGTATGTTGGAGGTGTCCAATATATCATTGATATGCAGAAGAAACAGCATGGGAGATAGCACACAGCCTTGGGGCACTCCAGCGTTCACGGGCTTGGGATTCGAGCAAAAACCGTCGACAACGACTTGTATGCTGCGCCCAGTGAGTAAGCTGGAGGTCCACTTGCATAAACTCTCGGGAAGCCCAAATGATGGAAGTTTTGAGAGGAGCGCCTTGTGCCATACACGATCAAAGGCCTTCGCTATTATCCAGGCTAACTGCCAAGCCTTCCCCCTTGCTTTCAATTGCCGCCGCCCATCTATGTGTTAGGTATACCAGAAGATCACCTGCCGACCGTTCATGGCGAAAGCCGTATTGTCGGTCGTTGATCAATTGATGCCCCTTTAGGTATACCAAAAGTTGGCGGTTAAGTATGCTCTCCATGATTTTGGAGAGCAGGGAGGTTATAGCAATACGCCTGTAGTTTGCCGGATCCGAACTGTCTCCTTTTTTTTGGATCGGATGGACAAGGGCTGACTTCCATGAGTCAAGGACTACGCCTTTGGAATAAGAGTGCCGGAATAAACGCGATAGCACCGGCGTCAACTCAGGGGCATACGTTCTAAGGACGATTGGAGAAATGCCATCCGGCCCGCTCGACTTCCTGACGTCCAACGAAATCAGGGCTCGCCTAACAATTTTCTGTCTGAACTGTACTTCAGGCATAGAGCTCTGACACCGCGGGATGGTCGGCGGTGTTTTTCCATTGTCGTCAAGAGTTGAGTTGGAGGCGAAAAGAGCGCACAGGAGATCGGCTTTCTCTTTTACCGTATGGCCCAGGGTGTCATTCCTCATGTGCAACGGCGGCATGGACGGCTGTTTGAAGTTACCGAGAGTAGCTTTCGACTACGACCAGAACTTGCGTGTTCCGGTCGGGTAACTGGAAAGCTGCTCGCCGATTTTGACGACGTGCTTTGACTTCGCACGGGCGATTTGCCGCTTAAAAAATCTGGAGGTACGGTTATATTTCCTCTTAAGAACTTTGCAGTTCGGATCCATTGTGCCCAGCGCCGCAACCCAAGTTCAATACGCCTGTTTTTTGCAGTCAGATACTGCTTTTACTGACGCATCGAACCAGGGCTGTGATCTGCCACCGATCGTTACTACAGAGCTTGGTATAAAAATATCCATGCCCTGCAGTATCACATCGGCTACTGCAACGGCGCAGGCACTAAGATCATCCGAAGGGAAACAAACCTTGCCCCAAGGGTAGGATGCAAAAAAGGAACGCAACCTATCCCAATCTGCTGACTTGTGCCGAACGCGGCGAACTGCGACGTTGGCGTCGAATTGGCACTACACCTCTGACCAGGCAATGGTCGGACGTTCCGAGAGGGGCGTCGACAAAGACCTGGTAACCATCGGGATGTGTAGTCAGCAGAAGATCTAATAAGGACGGCATGTGGCTATCTACATCCGGGAGCCGCGTTGGCGACTCAACCAATTGGGACAGACCATAAGCCAATGCAAAATTTTGCACAGATCGCCCTGCGTAGTCTGTGGTACGTGATCCAAGCCATTCGGCATTGTGCCCGTTGAAATCACCCAAGACTACGATTTCTGCGGAGGGGATCTGTGCAAGCACGTCGTCAATTGCCGTTTGAACGCAGCCCATGAGGTGATCGGTTTCTGCGTTACCACTATGGGACCTGTAGACGCATCCATAGATGCGGACGCGGTCCACTAAATCTACGCGGAGCCAGAGAGTAGACAGGTCCCTACCCTCAAAATTGCCGAGACGGCGACTGCAGATATCCTCCCTAACGTACACACATACCCCAGCATGAGGCATAAAATTGTGCTCAATTTTGTGCCCGGGTTACGATAAATATGACGTATCGCTAGGTCGAGATATCTGCGTCTCCGTAAGGAAACATAAGGCCGGCTGCGCCATCTCAAGGTGGTAGTGGACGGCGTTTAAGTTAGAGTGAATTCCCCTGATGTTACAAATGTCCACATTAAGCGTGGAGCGGGGTGCCGTGGTGTTACTGCCTCGTTTGTCCTTGGTCATGCGCGGTACTGTGCCCTCCCCAGAATACGAGGGGCAGCCCGAATTCTCGGGGAGTGATTCTCCGGCTCTACAGGAGCCGGTACCCTTTCTGGAATACTAAAAGGATGGTTTTGATTCAATATATTGAAGATCAGAGCTACTATTACTGGCTCTTTAAAAGAACAAAAAGTAAGAAACTGCCTTACGAAAAATGATAGTAGAGCACACGAAATTAATCAGTGGAGGAAATGATAAACTAAGGCTGTCAATCATAATAAAATACATCGTGACCTAAAAATATATACTATGACATACAATGACATCTTTGCAAAAGAGCTTAAAATGATTGGCTAACTAATCTTACTTATCAGACTGACGTTTATGCCACAGAAAAGGTATATTTAGACACTGTCAAGACACGGTCAACCCCAGTTGGCGAGTCAAACTCGCATTGGTGAGGTTTTTTTATACATTGATTCGATTCATCATATCACAATTCACAAACATTTTCTTCTCTGTGAAAGAATTAATTAACTATATGACGAAAAGTAATTTTATCAGTCAATATCTTATCTTCATATATATATAAATTTTGAGTACCTACATAGGAACTTACAATCTTATTACAAAATCTATATTACTGTTTCATTGAATGATTTTTTTCAGGTTTTTCACTTCTGTGCGTATTTATTCATATCTCTCCTGATTGCAATCCTAATTACAGTGCTTATCGATTTTCCAATTGCTAATTTATTGAAACTCATCTTATCAAAAGGTATGTGAATAAACTTTAAAGAAGATAGTATATCTTGAGTAATAATTAACAAAAAATAATTAGAATTGACTACGTGTATGCAGTGATGACGTTTAGTAAGGTCCAGTAGTTTAATGAAGAACTGGATCAACATACAATTAGTGTTAATGGATACATTCTTAGCTTAGTCTTTCTAGTTTAAGGTAAAGTAAAATTACTTATTAGCCTAAATCAAGACTAAATTGAATAAGAATAAGAAAATATTATTCTGTGCCACACGCATAAAAATACAATGTAAATACTTAATATATATTCCTAATCCTAGCTAAACTAAATATGCTGTGTGGCTAAAGAAATCGCCGATGCAAAGCTTGTGCTGTAAGCCAATACTGTCAGCAGCCCTGACTTTCAGCATCAATCTGGTTAACTGTCGGAGTGCTAGTAAACAATTAAATTAAAAAATAAATTGTAATGCAATTGGGCTAATTTTGCAATAATATTATTATGTTGCTTAGAGGAGAAAAAAAGACCTGTCTCTATATAGAGATGTCTCTTTATTGCGTGTCTTCTATCGCATCTCGGGGAGGGTTCCGAAGAACTGTTTGACCTAATTTCTACCACCCAATTCCATCTTTATATCATGCACCACAAAATTATTACGCTCACGATCTGGATGTTTGGTTTTCTTCCACAATGAGGTTTTCACCATGTTCTATCAAACTCTGGAACGAAATTTCTTACGTCCTGGTCCTGGACCACCGGGACAGTAAGATATGTGTAGAAGACTGGTGTTGCTCCCATAATTTCTCAGGTGCAGGAGAATATGAACGGCGGTGATCACTTAACATATCAGGTGATCATCAAAAATTAAGATCGCACAAAATAGAAGATTAAGCAGTTTTAAAATATAAATACAATGATTCTCGTTATTTAGCTAGGTTAAATATTATTATTACAAAAACTTTATTTTATATTTAATGAAGAGAAGGAATTGAAAAAAAACATATTAACATAGTTTATTATTAACGAATATTGAATCTTGTTTGAATAACCATATTATCGTCGGTTTACTGCAAGAACTCATTAACTGACAAAAACAGAACTATCAACTTTATGCATACGTAATAACTTCCAAATTAGAACAGCTAGAAATACGTGAGTTTTTGCATTCTATAGAGCTCGTCAAGACGATGTTCGCGCAGTTATTAACTGCACTTAGTGATTTCTTGCAGTAAACCGACGCTATATATTATGTATCGCACAACTTTCATAATATCGGGATTACTTCTAGAGTACTTACTAACTTATTTTTTTTTTTTTGTAATTTGGTAAACAATTCAATTCAAACAATTAATTTAGCAAATAAATAATGTTATATTTAACTTTGAGTTTTTTGACAGTTCTGCACAGTACTGTTTGTTTTATAAAATAATTTAATGGACGGTATTTGAATAAATAAATTAAAAGTCCGAAAATAATAATTAAACACGCACATATGCCAGGGCTATACTAAGACATAAGTAAATCAAAAGATGTAATAATTATGTTTATATATATTATAATAATCATTATGAAATGATTGCATTTTATTTAAATAACACCAATTATTTGAATAGAATGCAATCATTTTAATAAATGTTTCTCCTTCCAGGTATAAGGAAAACTGAAAATAATAAATAAAAAAAATACACCAGTAGGAATTTTCATAGAAATTATGTTAAGCGGTTAAATTTGCCCAATGTAACCTGGATCTTAACGGACTGGTAATGGACAACGTCTAGATCGCCAACAAGACTAGCCTTTTACACATGGTCGAATTTAGGACGGTCCGGTGGGCGCCTCGCACCAATAATAATAAAATATATTTTCTTAAAATTTTGTTTAATAGTCATTATTTAAATTTATTATTGTGAATTTAAACTACGGTAATATTCACAAATACTAGTCTTTGTTAGTCTACAATAAAAGGGATGGAACAAGTTGTGTTTTATTTTTTTTCTCAATAATCCAACACGTTTACGTCCAAAACATGAAGAACCCCCAATTTAGAAGGGGCGGTCGAAAACTTCTCAATAATGCCTCAAGTAATTAATGGACTCCACTTTAAGCTTTAAATTTGAGATTTATAATTTACATTCAACATGGCGTATTGCAAAGTAAGATACAAGATTCGAATATTTTATCAAGGACAATATTGGTCTTATTTACGTTTCAACTTTTTATTAATTTCCTTCAATATTAGTGTAGTACTCCATACAAATATTAGGCAAACTTATTACGCATCTTGTGATAAAGGCCCCTAACTCGAATTACAATATAATATGTTTAAGCAATTTGTAATTTTTTAGCCGACTTCAAAAAAGGAGGAGGTTCTCAATTCGTTGGTATGTTTTTTTATGTTTGTTAGCTCAGAAATTTCGACTTGGTGAACCGATTTTGAAGATTCTTAATTAAATTGAAAGCTCATGCTCGTCGTGTGGTCCCATTGCAATTAGGTTTAGATCTGACATTGGCGTCCTTAAAAAAAAAACATGAAAGTCTTAAAGTTGCTTTAAGTATTGCGCGACAAATTAACGAAAAACTCAGTATCGCGCCAACCGATTTCAATGTATTTTTTTATTGGAAATGATAATATACTTCCAAAAATAACAACACTCGTAACTAAAATTAGACTAATTAATTAGATTATATAAAAATACGCAATTATTTTTATACTTTTTAGTGCTATATTATATCTATTGTTTTGGATTAGTGTTTTGAAGTCGGTTGTTTTGTTGTTAATTTTTTTAAACTAAAGCCCTCACTTCTCGGATTAATTACAAATTAAATTTGTTAACATAATTTATGAACGATGTGGGACTCGAACCAGCTCGATTCGAAAATTTGGCTCAGTGAAAGAGCGCTTGGGCGCCTCCCGAGTGTTCGCGGGTTCGAGTCCCGCATCGTTCATAAGGTTTGGTTACAAATTTAATTTGTAATATTATATTATGTTATGTTTTAATTTATTTATATTTTATAAAAAAATAATTAACATGGCAAAAATATTAAACTCATTCATAATTAATAATAGAAATAACTTTATTAGGAACAGAAAATACTAAAGCCTCACATTTACTTACACATTAAATAAGACAGTCTGTCGACAGTAACATGGATGATGGAGAAAAATACTATAAAGTCAGTCCGGTTGTAGATCTAACCAGACAAAATTGTTTTAAACATCAAATAAAGTGACCAAATTTAGGATAGATGAAATAATCTTCAGTGAAAGCAGGACAATGAAAACATTAAATGAAAGGCCGGCAACGTTTCTGTGATTCCTCTGGTGTAGCTGGAGAATGTGGGAGGCGGTGCTGACTTAACGCCAGGTGGTACGCTCGTTTGTCATCCTTTTTCATAAAAAAAAAACCAAATGGGGCTTAAAAACTATGTATGGGCCTGCGTTCCAGGAATAATATAATTATGATGTTTTTGTGTTATATGGAAGTAGTGATATGCTTCGTATAACCCTCACACTAAGTGAAAATTTAAAGACTTTTTCATTACTTATTTCAATTTCAAATATTAAAACAATTTTTCACAACATATTTGGCACATTTCTCACCATTATTCCTCATTTCTCATGTTTATATTTCTTTTGTAATTAATAAATATTCACCAATGGGATTTTTTTCACAATTCGGCAATGTTTGCAACACAAATTTTCCCAGCAGTGGGAAATACAGGTTTTTTTTTTAATTTTTTGGGAGTCCTTAGCATAGCCTTGACGCCCTACAACAATTAAACTTAGGTATGTATTTTTTACCTTTTTTTATTTGCCAAATTAAGGGTTAGTAAAAAAAGATAAAAAACAACATTATAATAAATTGAATAAAATTGTACGGTGCATGACTCGCTGACTCACTACATAGTTGTGTTAGTGCAGAAGACATAATATAACATTGATTTTCAGCAGCCTCTTAATTTAAATTATTATATTATAAAATGTAAACACTAAAATATTTGCAAATCTGTCAAGACCCAAGACAAAACATGTGCCTACTTTTAATTTTGTAACATCATAAGCTATAAATGTATCTTACAAATAGAGAACTTGGAACTTTAATGAGACCAGTATAAACATATGTATTACAGTTATATTGTAGATACAACTAGATGTATATTTCTTATATTATTTGGAAAACCTACTTCATCTAGTAACAATATTTTGCTTCTAAGCTCTATATAATATTACTATTTCTTTGTACGGCACATATCCGTACCCGACCTGTACCAAAATTTTGTATTAATGTGACTTGCAATAAAAAAACTGAATGAACAAATAAATAAGGCTATTTATTAAAGCGATAATGAATGTACAAATAACTGATTGTGAATCATGAGTTTATCAATTATTTTAATTGCGTAGATGTTAGGTATCGTAAAAGATTAACAAAGGATTATAAAACTACATATTGGTGAATCACATTATAAATTTTGCACTTACTTTTACGCATTATTTCTTATATGATGGCCTCGGGTCCTCGACAAAATATGTACCTGTGTTCATTAGTCGCTTAAATCATTTTTGAACAAATACTTTAATGAAGTTACCTACTTTATATTAATCTGAGGACCCCAATGAAGTTTATGATTCTATTATTGATGTTTTTCTGCTTTCCACTATTTTATATACAAATTTTCCAGATTATTAGCACCGTTTTTTAAAATTCTGCGCTCATCTTAAAGAGTATTGGAATACGACCGTCCTGTATGACTATTTTTGAAGCAGGTTCTTTCGGGATTTTCAGCATTTGTTTTCTAATTTTCCAAACGATACATTCATCTTTTTCCTCATCGGCTTCACTTCATTAATTAATTAAGGCAATTCTTGAAAGTAATAGCGTCTATGAAAGTTGCATATAATTAGCAATATTTTTTTATATCTTGCTCAGTTTTCTATTTCTCCCAGTACCGTTGATACTATGGCCATTGGGTACCCTACCTTTGTCACAAGCTATGGCGCATATAGTTCCGTAATAACGCTATTGCATATTCAATAGAATAATTTTAAAACTAACAGATAACTGTTTAACATTGCAATATACCTACTGGTTCTACTCGTATAATATAACTCCTTATTTTCAAATTATTATCTCCGATAACATTCTCGCATGTAATGTGTATGTTAATTTAGTTAAAAAATTCCAACTAAATAGTGTTAATTTGTTAGTTAAATTATGTTCGTACGAAATCTATTGTTATAAATTATCAGTCAATGGCAGATACTAACATGTAATGAAAAATAAATATGCATTTACTTTTTATGACGTAATAAAGTAATCTTATAAATCTAATGTTTATTTAATTATTGAAGTCTCAATACTAAATAAATAAAAGATTCAATTCAAAATGACTACTTAGGCTTGTAACAATATATACATAGGTCACACTAAAACTTTTGCGTAACTTAAAAAAACAATATGTTATAACCAAAATGTTGTTTATTACTTCTCAAAATACTCTCCTTTACATTTTAAACATATTTTCATGCGATTTTCTACGTGCTGATTGAACTCTATCACTGCCTCTTCGGAATTGGTAAAAGTGAAACCTCTCATCAAATCTTTGATTTTGGGGAAAATACAGAAATCACACACGCGTCAAGGATGTGCAGGATGGGTGAAGAGTTGTACTTTTTCGGAAGCTAATAATGACTTACTTTTGTTGGCCGTGTGTGAAGAAGCGTTGTCATGATGTAGGAGAACGCGGTTTTTCGGTCGTCTTTCGCGATTTTTTTTAACACCCTGGTAAACAAATGGTAGAATTCACACTCTTTTGATCTTCAAGTGGAATTGTGCAGATAGCACCCGTAGCTGAGAAAAAGAATGCGATAAGTTTTTTACCAACGTTTCTCGCCTGCCTCACTCTTGTTGGCCTGTTCTCATTTTTAACACCCATTCACAAATGAGGGATCCAACGACAATAAAGTTTCCGAACTTTAAATTCTTCATGTAAAATTTTCTAAATTTTGCTCATACCAATTCCCAATAGTCCTCGAATTGTCTCATAGGTAATCCGCGGGTTTCTTCAATTAGCCGCTTAGCAGTAGCCACATCATTTTCATTGACGGCAATTGAAGGCCGCCCTTCACGAAATTTGTCATGTAAAGAAACCCAACCTCTCTCAAATTTAGCAAACCTGGGGGGACAGGGGAAACCATAGGGTAAGCAAGGTGCTTCTCTCCCAAAAGCATTTTGAAAACAAGCGGCACAGTCTTGCGCAGAGAGAGAACTTTTAAAATCATTAAAAAATCATCGCTCTAACATCTATTCGACTTAATTCCATTTTCATTGCGTACGTAGAACTTTGATGTGTGATAAAAAACAATTTACAAATGATTTCCCGCCAAGTGTATTTTTTTTATTACTCAGAAGGTTGCAACGTTTCTAAAAATATAACATTCGAAATAAATAATATAACATTAAAAAAGTAGTGTGTGTTCAGAAAATCTCATCAAGGCAAGATATATTATTATTATTTAGGGAACAATACGAAAAATAACTGTTGCTTTTATATCTTTATTCGTAATGTGATATTAAATAAAAATATGTTAAATAAAAATTACCAATTTACGCTCTGACTGATCCTTAAAAGAACGACCGTGTTTAATTTTTAGTAACTTAAAACTCTAAAACCAATTCGACACGTGTTAAGCCTCTGCACGAAGTATGTTCAGGAGCTGTTGACTCGCTGAATTATGGATTATGGAGGGATAAAAAATTATTCTAAAAATTATAAAGGATTATATTTTTTTAAAGAAATATTATTCGCCCATACAGACAGTTTATTGTAAATAGTTAGAACAGTCTTTTGTCATTGCTTAGCGTATCTGGATATCTTATTCTCATTATTAAATTCTTTATATTTTCACACCTATTTTCTGATCTATTTGAATATTTATTGGTACAGCAAGAAACTGGTAATGTTGTATCTTAATTTTCTTTTTAATAACATCTAGTAAGCTAATACCCTCACATGTAGTCGTACGATTATTGGAAACCCGATAAGATAGTTGAGTATATATGGCATTTTGTAATTACATCGGTAAGCTATCTCTTTCAACGAGTCGATGCCCGAAATTTGAATTAGTGTTAGCTCGTTTTGCGTTAGCGATGGAGTTTTATATTTTATTTATTATTTTTCAATTAATTTCACAATCGTGTGCAAGGTTGCATTTGGATGATTTTCCAAATTTATATCCATTTGATAGAGATCTACATGAACGGGTTCTCGATGAAAAAATGTGTCAGCGACAACTTCATCATATGATGATTGAGGATATTGGAATTCTTACACAATGTAAGTAAAAAAAAATATATGCATGCTGAAATTAAAAGAATCAGAATATGTTTATAGTTACGCTGCACATAAGCCAAAATTAACTGATCTGTCGAGATTTGATGGATAAATCATTCATATAAATATTGAATTCATTACCTTCGGATGAATGGAAATGCCCAACAGGAAGTTTTTAACGATTCAAATGATATGAGTTTTTCTTGAATGTTAATTCCGCTAAGATTTGTCTTTCACCAATTCGAAATGTGTTTCATCTCAATACGAGGCATCTTCAGGAGATGTCTTGACTTGTCGAATTCTGATGTGAGACGAAATGAGTTAACGAGTTTGGTAAAGCGTATTTTTGGCATCATCTCGTTTTCGTCACATTTTCTCGTTGATTGAAACCCTTAAATCAATATTATAAATTAAAATGAATTATGGATTATATTATGTTTTTCCGCCAACGCAGTACTTTAATTTTGTCTATATGAAAAAGCAGTAAGCGGAAACAAATCTAAAAACAAACATAACATAATATCACGAGTGAAAAGTGAGGTATAAAATATCATTTGGCCTGTGTAATTGTTTTATAATATGTTACATACGCTAAAAGAGTTTTCAACAAAGCCTAAACAATTGTTTATTTTTAAACTTACGAGTAATTTCCTCAAAATGTTGTCTTATTTGGTTTTATTTGTATTGTAAACACTATATAAAGTGCAGCTGAAAACTTTAGCCAAAGTAAACCTGTTGAAATTTGAAAACTATTTTAGTTGTGGACGCAGGAGCGCGAACGCCGAAAGGAATATTAAAAGGAAATTTGAGAGACATTGGAAACTATCATCAATGTTTATCCATAAGGCAGGATGCTTTAGATATGACATTTGAAGGAAAATATTGTTTAATCAATGTACCTTTAAATCAAGAATTTGATATACCATCAATTGAATGGCCTATATTTGACCCCGATACATTAAAAATGGACGGGTACTTGGAATTATTGGAACAAAATGAATTAAAAGACTCTCAATTAAGAAATGCATTATCTATTGGACCCGATATATTGGGATCAACTTCAAGGTGTGTATATTGTTGCATATTTTTAATCTCATGGCAGTCATACGATTTCCAAATTCTAGGTTTTATACTTTTGATAATATAAATTAATTAATTCATTGTAAAACGTTTGGCACATTTATATTTTTATAAAAGATCTCTAGCCTCCATTTTTGATGTATCGTTCGTAATTATATGTATAGGTATACGATTTACTCAATAAATATGTTATGGTTTGATATTATATATTAGATATTATATTATATTATATTATTATATTAGATACATACAATGCAATATTCTACACCCTCAATAAAGTAACAGGCAAAGTATGCTCCTTCAGAAACGATACAATTAGGCTAAATTTTTTAAACGCTTTTACCGGAATCCAGTTTAGTTCACGTCACGAATTCTATTTTATATCTTCTACCGATTAAAAGTGGGTGGCAAGAAGGGGTAATATGAGTCTAGGAAAAAGAAAGATGTCGACTGCAGCCATATCTGGTGAATAAGGTAGTTGCCCAGTGGTATTTGTTAGGTGCTTCAACTTCTTAGTCAACACTTTGTTTACAATGATGGCCTTTTATGATTGAAATCGACAACACCGCGATAGGCAATTAAAGTCAGTCAACATGAATTTTTATCGATTTTGGCGTGTTTTCTTTTGGTTTCAGTTTAGTTGGAAGGCACCACTCCGAAGTTTTTTGACTAGTTTGGATTTCAAACTCGAAAAACCACTTCTCGTCACTGAACAAAGGCCTCCCACAAACATCGCCATAATGATCGGTGTAGTGCTGCCCTTATCCAACCTATTCCGGCGGTCTTGACCAGTTCGTCGGTCAATCTTGTGGGAGGGTTACTAACACTACGTCTTCAATGATTCATACCCAAGTGATTATTTAAACTGATACGGATCAACTCGTGAGATGCAGGCAGTACAATGGCTATCTCTCTCAAACTTGTGGATGTGGAGTTTCATTCATTATTTTCTTCACTTTTGCTATGCTTACTTCAGTTAAAGACGTTGATGGCATTTCAGTATATCTCGACCGCTATTAAACGCATTGTACAACTCGTAAACAGGTGTTTTTGATAAAGTCTTAAATAGTTGTTATCTTTTCACAGATTAAAACACTTATCGTTGAAACGTGTCATAAAATACTTACTGTCCAGATTTATCAACAGTAAAAATATTTAAAGATAACGGCGGAAATGTTGTAAATAAATGCTATTTTGCTACCCTAATTCTAAACTTTGATAATTGTCAATTTTTTATTGCTACAATTAAAAAATAGTAAACTTTTAAAATATTTCCGCATCTATTATCTTTACTTTACTCCTTTCAATCTTGGCTTCTCGAATTATAACTAAGAAAATAATATATATGGAACGTATAAATAAATATTTCAACACTAGCTGACCTGGCAAACTTTGTTTTGCCATATAAATTATATATGTAAACCTTGCTTGAGCTTCAACGAATCTATTACAAAAGATTTCATTGAGATCGGTCGAATAGTTTAGGAGTTATTAGGGAACATATAAACATACATTCTCTTTTATATATATAGATTATTACATAACATACATAATTAACATTATTAGAAATTAAGTAGACACTCTTATGTTACAATACACATAAAAAAGGATTAAACATATTATGTATCTTACAAAGTTTTAATGTTATTATTACAACTCTTTGCAGGCTTGGAAATGATAATACTACTACCTTTCAAAATTTGGCGCTGAAATTAGCTATTTGCATACCGAAGGTATGCACAACACATGAAGCAATTAACAGTATATTAAATATCACATCATATGGGTTTGTTTATGAGGATAATATGTGCAGACTGCCGAATGATAGGCATTGGGTAGCTGGGGACTATGTAGCTATGTAAGTATTACAATTATTGTACATTCAAATGAAAATGTATTAATATGTGGCTAATTATTATATCCAGGACTTGATCTGTGACCTTATGACATCAAATATTAACTGTTACTTGTACTGAATAAAATAATATGGAAATACGATAATTAAAATAAGATTTACAGTTATCGGTTTACCGTTTCGTTTATTTTTCTACTTTGCTACCAAAATTATTTATTAATGTTTTTCTGATTTTTTCATTGGTTTAATCTATTTATCAGTAGTAGACCCAACCTAGTGTCACACCTTAACTCAACCACTTCATTCAGTCACTTTATGGAGCTCGTTAGGTAAAATTTCTTATTTTTAACTTTCTTTAGTTTGATATTGGGATTTGTCACTTTAAAGTCAAAATGATGACGGTTAATAAAATGATGAGAATGATTGGAAACACAAAACGATTTAAGTTGAATCACAGCTTTGTATTATTTACAGTACAATAATAATGTTTTAATGGATGTTTTCTTGAAGTATATATTAATATAGAGTTTCAGATAAATTTTAATGTGTGAACAAATCTTTTTTCAGAGTGCTGTTCTCAGTCATTGGTTTCTTGATAGTAGTAAGCACATCATATGACCTTTATCATCTATGTTACCTCAAAAGAAGTAAGTTGATAGGTGTTTTGTTTTATATCAGCAACAAACTATTGCTAAAATCTGTAACTCATTATTCTGGCTTCAATTTAAAATTTAAATGTGTTAAAATGTATCCTAAATAAAATGTTTAGACTCGAATGGACCCATAATAAGCTTCGTGATATAATTATCTTTTAATTCCTTCTTGGCAAAACTGAACCCCTCGATGTCATGATAGGACTCACATGGGAGGTATAATATTAATTTAAATTTAAAATTACAAACTGAGTTCCATCCACTACTTCTTCGGTGATTCTTATTTACACTCGGAGTTCAAGGCGATTCACAAAGCATGGCCAAGACAAATAATGCAATCAAAATTGGCATTTTATGTGATTGGGAATCTGAGTGACTCTGGCACCGTCTAAATTAATGAAGTTTTTATATCACAGACTATTTCATTCATCGGAGAAAAGCATCAATAGCACAGAACATTATGTTAAGAAAGATAGCGATATTATGATAAAAAATATAAATCAAGATAATAAAATTATCTTAATATCAACGTACAATTAGTTGTTTTATTGAACAATAAATTATATCTTTAATCTCAACCGGGTAGCGAATTCTTAGAAGTTCCAGTTTAACAATCAATAATTAAATTTTTAACATCTTATTGTTAATATCAACAACTAATAATCCAAGAAAAATGTATTTCAGGTACCAAACGAATGCATCCACTTCGTCTATTTTCCGCTTACTTAAACATGGCAAATTTATTACGTAGTTCTGGTAAACCAGGGACCCTTGAATGTTTGGATGGAATAAGAGCACTTGCAATTATTTGGGTCGTACTTGGACATACTTTCTATATCATACCTTATGTTGGAGCCAACATGATTGATATTGCTGAGGTATGTTAAACTGAGTGACTATAATGATAAAGCGTGGGTATAGATTGACCTGAAAGCTCTTAGTATTCTATTACTACTAGTAAACATATATCAAAATAATTATAAAGAGTGGTAATTGTCGATTTCGTAGAGATTGAGATGAAATATTGAGAGAATAATGGTATTGAATCAATTCTATTTATTATTATTTCGTTCTTCTTTTTGAGTTTTACTGAGGACTAGGACTGACTCCCTCTGTACCTTTAGGACAAATTCAGTGTTATTAGCCTAGCAGAAATAATTAAAACTTACAGATTTTTAGTAATGAAAAAAACTGCTGATATATGGGGCATATCTGTAAAAATAATAAGTTCAGTTATTGACGTCATAGCACCATATCTAGCACTAGTTTTTAATAGCTGTATTGAACATGACGTGTTTCCTGACCTTCTAAAATATAGTATAATTATATCAATATTTAAATCGGGACTCACTTCTGACCCGAATAACTATCGCCCTGTTTCAGTGTTGCCGACCCTAAGTAAATTTTTTTGAAAAAAGTATTTTAAGCCAAATGCTTACTCACTTTAACACTTATAAGTTACTGCATATAAAACAATTTGGCTTTACTAGGGGACGCTCGACTACGGATGCAGGTTTTGAACTCATCAGGAATATTTTTAAGGCCTGGGAGGAATCACAGAATGTACTTAGTATCTTCTGTGATTTATCCAAAGGTTTTGATTATGTTCAACATTCAACGCTGGTCAGGAAGGAAGCTATGTCACTATGGTATAAGAGGATCTGCGCTCGATCTTCTGATCTCATATTTAAATAATAGAATTCAAAGGGTCGATGTGAATGGCGGGAGATCTCCTGGGACTCCTCTGGGTATGGGGGTACCACAAGGATCTATTCTAGGACCCTTCCTCTTCCTAATTTATATAAATGATCTACCGAACCTTGTAGAAAAAAAACACAAGGTGGTATTGTTTGCGGATGACACTTCACTTATATTCAAAGTGAAACGAAGCCAAGTTTTATATGACGAAGTAAACAATGCTCTATCTGACATCGTGTACTGGTTTAGCGCCAATAACTTATTGTTAAATAGTCATAAAACCAAATATATTAAATTTACCGCGCCAAATGTCAAAAATGTAGATGCGAATATTTTATTAAACGGGGAGGTGGTAAAACCAGTTGAGTCTGCTGTATTTCTTGGCATTACTCTTGATTCCAAATTGCAATAGGGCCCCCATATTGAAGGGTTGGCGAATAGGCTTAGTTCTGCAGCTGATACGGTTAAGAAAATTAGGCGGTTAACTGACACAGATACGGACTAGTATACTTTAGTTATTTTCATGGTATTATGTCCTATGGTATATTGTTATGGGACAGTGCGGCCGACATTAATACCATCTTTGTGCTGCAGAAGAGGGCTATTCGCGCGATTTATTAAGAGAAAAATTTAAAGAAATAAACATTTTGGCTGTTGCTTCTCAATACGTTTTTGATAATGTTTTGCATGTTCAAAAGCAGGAGGAATTTTCTAGAATCTGTGACATTCATATCACGAGGAACAAACATAAACTTGTTTTGCCTACTACTCGGTTGAGTTGAGTTAGTAAGTCTTGTGTTGGGCGATGTATATGCTTATACAATATGATCCCAGAAAATGTACAAAACAAATGTATTACGAAATTTAAAAGAATTGTTAAGAAACGTTTGTGTGGGAAAGGTTACTATAGCATAGCATAAACGATTTTCTTAATGACTCTTTAATTATAAATGTTTATTGTACGATATCACATTGTAATCCATATTTTTATATTAAAAAAAATAGCCCGCTGAGTTTCTTGCGCCCTTTCTTCTCAGGTCTGAGGCAGTCTCTTTTGAATGGGTGATAGTTTTTGACGTTCAACAAGTGATTTTGAATCCTATTTTGGATAAAAATATTTTAATTTGATTGGATTTTTGAGAATGTATTGTAACATATACCTTCTTTTGTTTTAGTGGCAGCAAAAAGTTCAAAACATTTGGGTGACTGGGGCTCTTCTTACTGTCGATACTTTTTTCATGCTTAGTGGTTTACTAGTCGTTTACATCGGTTACGTCAAATTCACACCAAGTAAGTAATTATTGAAGTATTAGAATAACTAAATATTATGTTTATAGGTTTTTTATGGACATGCTTTGTGGGCATTAATATTGTAGTCATCATGCTATAAGAGAGTTCGTCATACTCATTTAGACGGCATTGCTTGCGGTGGCTTCGTGTGCCGGGTCGTTTTCTTCCCTCAAATATGTGCGAAGGGAGGGATGTCTGGTCCATGCGTCAACTCGTGAATGGGTGCTGTTTGTGGTGCCAAGTTGACATGCTATACTTAATAAATAATTGTATTTGTTGGATACAATTACTAATAACTATGACAGTAATCAATACCATCATGTTCACGAAGCATCCTCACACAAATAATGAATTCAATCTCTAAAGGTTGATATATCCAATATACGATAATTTATATTTATACAGTTTATTCTTTATTACGTTTTATGAAATATTTGATATTATTCAAACATGATTCATATATTAGATGCAGCACTTTACAAACTAATTTGTTATGGATATATATAGATATAGCTATTGTTAAAAAACTCTATTCCATTGAAAAGAGTGGCCGTTGAGTTTCTTGTATGTTCATCTCACTAGCTCTACTTTTACAGATCCTATAGTAGATTAAGTAATTTAAAACTAACTAACTGACTGACCAGTCACTTTAGTAACCTAATTGAATAAAGTTTATTTGACTTTAACTTTGATGATGAGACGGAAAGTCACTCATTTGTACTTTCTTACGCACTAATATTATTAATATAATGTTCATTTAGATACATAAGAAAAATCGTTTTGAAATATCATCATCATCAGCCGGAAGACGCCCACTGCTAGACAAAGGTCTGCCCCAAAAGATCTCCACAACGATCGGTGTAGCGCTGCCCTCATCCAACGTATTTTTACATAATATTATATTATTTTAATGGGTATCTTATGAAATTGTGTATCGTAATTATTACTGTCCACATTAAAACAAAAATCATTGGTAAATAATCTCTATATTCTATTATTCTTCAGGGGTTTTTAACTGTAGGGACACAATAATTTCCATAATTCTTCTTAAAATTTAATAACAAATTTAAATAATGTATTCTGTAAATGAATGGTATATGATAATATAAGGATAGCAAGATTAAATTTTTAACATAGTTTCATTGACGCCGAGGAAGAACACTGATGTGGCATTCAACTTGTGTTAGCACCCTGGCCCACTCTTGTTTAATATTATATAATATTTACTATAAGCACAGATAATGGGTTTTGGGGTCGATCGCCATTAACACCAAGAGAAATGCAGGCGCCTTATACATAATAATAATATGAAAGGTGATCCGAGAACTGCACATAAATCTATCTATGCGTAAACATCGGCCTCAAATGTTATCATCTGTGACTTCATTGCGATATAATTTGTTTTTTCTTTGATTAGTTTGCATGCACGTATCGCTTATAGTAAGTTCTCTTGGAGATTAAAAAAATTAAACAACAAATATATTTAAACTTCACTAATTTTTCAAATGTTTTTCTGGCACAAAAAAAGTGTATAAGAGCTTTATGGAATGTCAGTACTCTAGAATCGTGTAGACCATTATTCAAAAAGTATCGTCTGTTAACGCTTACTAGTCTTTATATTATAAGAAATTAGGTTGTTCATTAAAAACATGGTGAACTTTTTAAACCAGCAAAGGACTTTTCCATACTAGGATTAAGAGATCCAACTCGCCTTTTGATGCCATAACAGCGCTTCATCAAAATAACGCAAATGTTATGTGTATTGAGCTCTTTAATGTATTTCTAAAAATATTAGAGAGATGTCTAAAACAATAATGCATAAAAAATTAAAATTATGGCTAATAGATAAATGTTTCTATAGTTTAAAAGAATTCTTTAGACAAAAATAATGGTATTTAAAAGTTATTATTTGAGAGTGGTACAAGTTGGTGGTTTACTTTATTATTGAATTATAGCTATGCAATGTGTATTTATGACGCATAAATATAAAAATTCCAATATTGACAGTCAAATATTTGTATGCCGACATATTGGCAAATTGTGCTGTGCATCTACCAATAATTGTTAACTTCTGGCCGGGCAGCTAGTGGCAAACCGCGCGATGAATAGATTGCCTATTAGCGTCAAGCGACGTCAAGGTCACCGCAAGATGCAACGGCTCGGGTTACAATATAATTTAATAAATGTGTTACCACGATTCAAACAAAAAAAATATTTCATTTCAAAGAAGGTAAACTCTCTCAACAACAGCTATTATTCTAAGCAAATTGAAACATAAATCGTTGCGACACTTACCTGATTACATAATATGTTTTCTAGTATCGATATTACACTTCTGTATATTGCTTATTACTGCAACTTAACTTTTGAATACATATAAGATCTAACTGGTATAAGTATCAACTTCAATATAAATAGAATAGATGCTATAGTTAAAATAAGCGATACAGATAGAAAAGCCATAATATCTATCAGAAGATATTGATACAGAGGTAAATCTCTAGATTGTGAATGCAATTGTAATTTATGACCCCATCGTATAACCTTTTCTGTCCAGAATACAGCTGTATCTAAGGGTGAACTCTCCCTTTCACGCCAACTTTGAGAAACTTCACTAGCTTTTTCTTGAACGCTGCAAGCATTTATTATTATTAATATTTTTACCGTGTGTTTCCCTTGAGCAAAAAAGGAATAGGGGAATCCCAGGCCCAAAGGTGTCGAATGAGGTGACTAAGAACAATTAGAAGTGATAGAATCACGCTGCCGTCCTATGCACGATGAGGCCAGACTCGTACGGATTAAGTACAACAGTCGCACAGAAAACCGACGTGAACTAGTGGCCTACTGCTTATATTTTTTACATAGGATAGTGTCGAGGACCGGAGCCCATCCCCTACTCTCCACCAAAATATTACAGCGGTCCTTAACGAGATTTTACCCCAGGACAGCCGACTGAAGGAGCTCTTAACTCTAGCCATCGTAGAATCATAAGATAATTTAATAGCTTCTATTATTAATATAAAAAACAACTAATTTATCGTTGATAACATACTTACTCTTTGCTAAGGACATAGTGTATTGCATTGGTTAAATCTTGATCATCAAAATCTTTTAAGGATAGCACTTCAGCTACACCTGCCTGTTTTGCTGCAGCAGAGTTTGATCTTTGGTCAGCTAGAATTGGAATTAATACCATTGGTTTTCCGGCATATATAGCTTCAATCATACCCAAATTCCCACCATGACATATTATCGCTTTAACGTTTTCATGCTCTGTAAAATAAAAATAAAATACATTTTAACAAGTGTAGAATAAAGCAGGCAAATATGGAATTTTTAATTAGAATTGGAAAATAGGCTGGGTTAATAACACCAAAAAATTTAGTATAAGTGTATTGAAACCAAAAGAAAAGATAAATCAATAAAATCAAAGAAAAGAAATGCATTACACTTACGAATATCAAAAATCATAATATTACCACCAGTCGGAAAAGGTTGGAGCTTTAATAAGAAGAAGGCGAGAATTTCATAGCTACTCTTTGAACTTTACATTCACAGCTTTATCATTTAAGAAATTGTTTTAATTACAATTTGTATTAATGTGCTTTGTATTGTGTAATGTGCTTTGCTTGTATTAATTGTATTAATGTGCGATTATGGACCCGCGTATGGTACTTATTAGAAGATTTATAAGCGAAAACATAATTCTGATGCATTATAATGCGCGTCCGGGATTAGCCAGCGCGCAGCTCTGACATTAATCAGATCTTTCACATAGAACTAGATAGTAGAACTGTATATGCAAGAAATCTGGTACTAACAATGGTTGTAGAGCTCAAATTTGGTTCAATCAAGATTTATAACGGCAATTAAGTATGTAATAGACTATATCCAGACCAAGTGGCAAGCCTTATCCCTTGGGTTGATGGGGACCGCCCAACTTTACTACTACTTCTAAAACATCGTTATTTTATACTTATTTATTTATTTTTCGACATAGACATCAATAACATTAATTAAAGACAATAGAGTCATTCATCTTGTTCACAGTACTTCAGGCATTCTGACATTATTTCCGTCCATTCATCCGCAAACAAGTCACACTTAAGGTTTGCGTTCAGAAAATCGTTGAGCGCGGTGAGGATGTGGGATATAGGTGACTGTGCATGCCCTACTGTGCGCCCCTGCGGAACAGCACACAGTTCATGTCCACACAAAGAACCGACACAGCTTATGACTTAACTCGGAAGCATTGATCTTACCATGAAAAACTTTACTGAATTAAAGTAGTCACCGAGCAATCGAAGAAGTCCAGGGACAAAGGCGATGGCTGCAAGCTTTGAGAGTAGTATGTCATTATTGACTATAAGGTCTTTCTATAGGTAAACGCCTTTCGAAAGTCGAAGTACAGGACATCAACCTGGCATACTTTATGTAAGCTCGTAGAGATATAGTCGACAAGGATTAAACGATATGTGTCGACCGATCTTTAACTCATGAAGTCATGTTGTTCATCACATTAGTGTTTGTCTACCAGCGCCGTATATGTATTTGTGTGTATGGACATAGAGTGGACAGTACGAAAAGTTTTTTGTAACAAAAATTTGCCAATGGCCGCTTTTGAAAGTTCAATAATTACTTACGTAAAAGATCTAACTGCGGCATCCATTTAATTTTTAATATATTGTTTCCCAAAAACGTTCCATTTTCTGCACTACTAGCGTACTTCCAAATCACTCTTTGTTTAAGTTTTGAGAAAACATTTATAAGCATGTTTTGCTTTTTCTCAGATAAAGAAGTAGATTTTGTCTGTGAGCCTAAACTAAATATAATAACGCCGTCGGTTGACTCATTGACAAATTTCGCAATATGCTGCAAATAAAGAATAATTATTTTTAGTATTATTAACCACTGTTTTAAATTTTTTGTAATATTGTTCGCCAAGAGAGACTTCTATAGGCGACTTAAGCCAACTTTACCTGAAAGAGCATTACATATTCGATCGTGACGCATCTGTCTCATTCAATACCCACGTAATTAAGTACCTACTCAGCACACTTTGAGAGGTTTAATGTTAGAAATATTTATAAAACCTTGGTTTATCAACGTTTTGGACTTTATAAGATATGGCCTGTTTTAACCGTTGCGTCATGCCGAGTAGCCTCTTTCGAAATCTCTAGAACATGTAGCAATTTTTTCCCATAGAAAACAATTCATAAAACATTCAAAACAAACAACAAATCCATAGATCCCTGGCCAGATAGATTAAAGGCCTGCATTAAAGTTATTTGAATTGAATTATTTTTTAATTATTGCGAAGACTTTGAAATTTCTATTATTATTTAACAATTAATGTATTACAATAAATGTATTAAAATTTGTAAATTAATATGAATAGATAATATTATATTATAGTAACATACATACTTACATATATACATACATACATCAGCAATAGTACGTAAAAATCATCTACTTACATCTGGGAGTTGCTTTTTTGAAGGTTCCAAATGGATGCCTCCAATCTCGATTAGTCCCGGCACTTGTGGTTTGACTCCATGAAGAACATTAAATGCATTAAGAAATATTAGATTGTAGTAAAAATGATTAATTTTTTTCTGATAGAAATCTTCTATGAAGTTTTTTTCTTTTTCTATAAAATTTCGGCGGTGCCACATTGACATTAGCTTTATGATTGTGTTTTCCACACGTTGAGCAAATATCATTTGACTTGAAAATGATGTAGTCACCATTGGAACAAATGACGGATTGTTCTCAGCACCCATTTCTGAATATGTCCACGGTAGTGCAGAACACGAAGACATTCCTATGACTGGTACAGTGATGTTAAAAGCTTGTAATAAACCCATCATACATTCACTTATAAAATGTTCAGTTATTACAAGATCGTACTGAAATTTCATTTTTTCTATAAATGGTGAATATTTAACAATCTTCTTACAAATCTCGAAACCAACATTTCCGTAGTACGTCAACTGATTCACTTGGTCTATAATATTTCCAACAAATGGTACTCGATAAATGCCACTTGGATTTTCATATTTTCCGATGTTGAGCATTTCCAATCGTAGAACTCCAAGGCTTTCCAGACTTACTTCTTCGTAATTATCTGGTTTTTCATTTAATGGAAAGAATGTAGCAACAGTAACATTATGACCCTTCTTTGCAAGTGCAATCATCAATGGATCAAATGACTTTTGATGACTTAGTCCAGGAAATGGGAATAGTCCAAGAATTCGTGCTGAGTATGCTGTTTGTGAAAAAATAAGTAGTAATATTCTTCTGAGAAACATCACGTCTAACCTCCACTCGACGAGTTCTAAATACAACACAATAAAACTGTAACCTGATAAAATAACAACGACGTACATATTATATAATGTTAAATGGACCGTGTAAAAACAAATGTTTAAGTAATTAGAAAAAACTGTACGTACATGTTTAAACAAGGTCAAAATTTATGATAATTGTAGCAGTAATGTCGGCATTCGATTTAAAGAGGAAAAAAATTTGAGTTGGAAAATATGTTGCTTAGTGAAACTATGCATATGCATTTTATTACAATATCAATTAATGTACGAGGTTAAAAAGTATACTATATATACTTTTTAAACATCTACATGGTAGGTAGTAAGGTGATGGTTTCTTTTAAACATAAGTACAATAAACTTCAATTTAACTCGTATGAAGTTTGTACAAAAATTAATTATAATCTAGTTTGGATTGATAAAAACAACAAAAACAAAGTAAGTAAGTGTACAACAACTAATATAAGTTTTTTAAATGAATAGAAAATTTTTCTTGATAATAGATAATAGTTTCATTATAATACATAATGAAACTACTTGGAATTTATAGTAAGCCACAAATTGCTTTGAATTAATGATTGAACATTTATTAACGTCACAGAAAAAATATTGTAAGTCGTGGGACTGGAGAAAAAAAGTGAACACTTATAAATATTAGGAAATATTTCAGTACTTTTTGTTAGAAATTATTATATCAACATAATTACTTTTTACACCCAGTAATCATTATTCTATCTATTGCGCTGTTTTACATGGATAAAGCATTACATGATTGCGAAATAGTTCAGTGATTATCTTCATTCTATGCTGCTTCCAACATGCCTAAATAAGTTTTAATTTTAGAAATTAACAAACAAATTAAATATATTAAGAATGCCTTGGTTTTACTGAAGAAACACCTGTTTCAGATTGCACGTATAGTGTACGTGAAGAAAAAAGATACGAAAATCAAAATTCTGTTTTTTTTTCAATAATTTTGCTGTCTTATAAAATTCAATAGTGATTCAATTACTCTGATAAATATAATCATAATCACAAACTACTAATTGTTACTGATCACCGCTGCCCCTGCAACACCAGAAGAACTACAAAAGTGTTGCCGGCCTTTTCGGTTGGTGTATTCACTTTTGTTGAAGCTCTGTTTTTCATGAAAGAAATGAGCGTACGGGTTATCTGATTTTAAATGATCACCGCCCACTTTCTCTTGTAACACTAGAGGAATTACGGCATTTTAGAATATCGTCCTGTCCTGACCTGTGTTGTATTAACTTTGAAACATGCAAGAATGCTAATTTCATAACCTGGTTGTACGAAGAAAAAACTGCCTTTAAAACCATACTGTGTATTTTCACACCACCAGATGATGACGATGATATTGTATTTGTGGTTTGTGTTGAGAAGGTAGAATTTGACGACTGGGATCAGGTTAAGCAGCTCTTGGGAAGACTCTACTTGATAATTACGGTATAACAACCACTTGGTAAGCAATGTCTCTATGCAATGGAAGTGAACAAGCCATTCAGAGAGTTTTAGATCCCGAAAAATTCGAGATGCTTATCATTACTAGTTCGGTTTGGAATTTCTAATAACTAATTATTGTTCAATGTTGGTCATAAATTGCTAACGAAATTGCAAAATGTGGGAATTAGGTTTTTTCGTCAATTTTATTTCTTTTATCATTTCGTCACCAATGGAATATTATGTATTTGGTAGATTTTGACCATATCCTGTTGTTTGTTTATTTCAATTATACTTTAAGCGTTTGGCCAAACACTTTTTATTTGATGTTTCTAGCCAGTCAAAATCACGTTACCCAAATCATAAATTCGATAAAAAAATCTTCACTTTTTAGTCAATACACACTAACAATAAAAATTATATTATGAAAAAAAAATATTTTCAGAGTCTCTCTTGATGAATTTGCACAAGTTTTACCTGGGACGGTTACTTAGGATGTTTCCAATATTGGCAATAGTTATACTTTTTGAAGTTTCTTTATACAATAGAATATCCGATGGTGGATTCTGGTACATAGCTGGCGAAAACGTACACAAGTGTAGAGCATTTTGGTGGACCACACTTCTTCACATACAGAACTTTGTAAATCCTCATCAAGCTGTAAGTATAGAAATATATAAGTATATATTTAAAGTATTCTTTTATATCAATATCTGGAAATTAAAGCCATTTATATTACACAATAAAACGAACAACATTGCTTAAAGATTTCCATTTTCATTTGGTAAGTTATTTGGTAAAGTGTTATTGCCTTAGATTAAAGTTAAAATTAACAAGATTAAAACTTGAGATAACCATAATAGAAATAATAATAATATATTTATGAATGTTACAGAGACTCATAAAAGTGTTAGTAGTACCAACTTAAGATTATGTTAGTTTCTTTATACCTACTAATTCTTTTAGTATCCGGATATTTGCTATCAAATAGAAATGCATGCTGAGACTCAAAACTATTGCAAAACATTTCCTTTGTCTATGAACACGTCTATAATGTCTTCAACGACAGCTGGTTAGTAGTATCCATATGAGAGTGCCTTTTGTGGCTATCTCACCAAACCATTTATCATGCGGTACTGTGTTGGTTTAGAATACAGTGACGACTTATAAGTTCTATGTTACCACATACCCTAAAATAAAAAGTTAACCCTTACCTATAGTTTCTAATTATTCTATAAAATATATCGACTAAATTATTTCATTTACTGTAAACTGGTATATGAAAGTCACTGTTTTATTTTTAATTATTTGTGTTTTAGTGCCTTGGCGTAACGTGGTACCTGGCAATAGATGTTCAGCTTCATTTAATATCTCCGTTGGTACTATTCTGGCTGTTACGTGGTAGCAAGCGTTCTTCTTGGTCAGCTCTCATCATAGGACTTACCGTATCACTACTAGTTGCTACTCTTTACATATTTCTCGTCGATAGTACTAATGACTACTACGCTCAGTACTATGTGAATGTATTAACCCGTTCACCGCCATTCTTCGTTGGTATGATTATTGGATATATTCTTCGCATTTACAGGAATAAGAAGGTCAAAATGTCACGAGTAAGTATTGTTTTAATTTATTTTATATATGAACTTTATGTCTTTTCCTAGTGCGTCCCCAGAGAGTGAGAAGATAAGCGACGTTCCAAGCCCAGGGGTTGCGTAAAAGGTGTATACAAGGAACGCATAACCTGGATTCTAAAGAATCAATAAGAAAACAATTTAAATAAGTTAATGTATTAACTGTTGCCTCTCAATATTATAGTCTTGATAATGTTATGTATGTACATAGACACATTAGCTTAGCATAAATAATCATTATTTTAAACACTTTATTACATAATTATTATTACACCAACGTTATTTAAAACATGTTATGTTATCACAATCCATCCCCCCCGTCCCAGAAAATTGTACAAACAAATTAAGTTACGAAATTGAAAAGATTTGTTAAAAATGTTTCTGTAAATTGTTAAAAAAGTAAACTATAAAAAATTACATTGCTAAGGATGCCTTGGTTATTGGGTATTGAGTGACCAGCTCAATTAGTAAATTTTATTATAATGAGATTTTATTTAAAAATAACAGGCACGATGGTTTTCTAGCGCCCTCTCTTCTCATGTCTCAGGAATTTATTTTATATATTATATAACAGAGACTTAAAATCCTATATTGAATAAAAATATAAGAATTTGAAATAAATTCAGGGCTCTTTGATGAATGGGATTCACGCTACGACCTTAAAACGACAGCACTAACGGGCCTGACCCAATCGGATTATGTCATCGATTATGAAATAGATTTTACTCAAGGAAGGGCCAGTAGCCGGAGTTGAAAAATCTCTCCGAGTTCGGGAATCATTCTCAATCAGGCAGCCCATCCTATTCTGGGGAGGGCAAGGCACCGCTCACAAACCATGAAGATTATAAAGCACGTGAAACACCAAAACAAATTAATTAATTAATTTGTTACTTTTGCTAATATTAATATTACGCGTTTTAGTAGAAATAATAAACTGTATGTGCCATCTAATAGGTTATGGGTTCCATCATAGTTCTCGGAGTTAAATTTGACAGGAAAATACCAGCTAACTTGACAAAGAAGACTTACTATAATATAGCATATGATATCATCATCATTATAATTTCAGCCGTAAATCGTCCACTGCTGGACAAAGGCCTCCTCCAAAGATCGCAATGGCGATCGATATTGCGCTGCCCTCATCCAACGTATTCCGGCGATCTTGACCAGATCATCGGTCTATCTTGTGATATACCAACCTACCGACCGACCTACCAACAAACACTACGTCTTCCGGCAGATTTAGGAGATTTTAAAGAAGATAATAATGCATGGTTCTTGATTGGTGCTGCGCAGGCAACTTAAAATTGTATTGTACTAAAGCAATTTTGTTATTATATGATTTAAAAGATGGGCTGGGAATATCTTATTAGTTCTTCTTTCTATGCCAAAGCCCCTTTACGAACTTATGTACCTTCGTGACGTTTATATATTTCTTATTCTTTCAGATATATTTCTTTTCTATTTTATCCTATTAGTCCTTTAAAAAGTGTTTTGTTTCTTTGTTTTAGGTAATATCTGCATTCTTTACCCTGGTCGCTGTCGGAATGACCTATCTGATGCTTTACCTCAACTATCTTCACACCCAACCTGATTGGAAGGAGAACCAGACATCATCCAAGTTGATCGACGCATTTTCTCGCGCGATATGGGCAGCAAGTTTGGGATGGATTATATTTGTTTGTGTTAATGGTTACGGGGGTTAGTATTATTTTTAAATATTTAATCATATTTACAAACAATAGCTTGTGTCCCAGTAGGTCAGGGTATGCGGACGGACAGACGTTCACTTTCCACGATCCTAACAAACTTCTTTCATACAAATAGAATAAACAAGCAAAACAAATAAAAGCCATACTGAAATATCAATGTCCGCAGTCTTTGAATTTATTTTTGTATATTTTTAACGAGCAATTTTTTATCACAATATTTATCTATATATTTTGCAAGTTTAGATGAAATTTACTGCACGTGGGTTTTTAAAGGCGAAAAACCAATTTAATTAGGTCTCATCTTTGAGAAAACGTGTTTCACGCCAAGCGGAACTCTGTTAGTATTATTTATTATGTATACCATGCCGTATTACGAAATGGCCACCGTAAGAATCAACTCCTTAATTACTCCATGCGTGATGTTATTATATAGCGACCTTAAGACTCACTCCATCGGAAAATTACATACGTTGAGAGAGTTTCAGGCCTGTAATTTAATAAAAATAAAAAAATCCTTTGTCCTTATTAAATTGTCATTGAAAGTGCCACAAAGGTTGATTATGATCAACCTTTGTGTTAATTAATTTGAATTAATTAAAAACTATAAAGCTGACGATCGCTCAAACAGCAATAGAGAGGGCTATGCTTGGAGTTTCCTCCGAGATCGAATCAGAAGTGGAGAGATCCGTAGATGAACCAAAGTCATCAAAATAGCACAAATGATTGCAAAGCTGAAGTGGCAGTGGGCAGGGCACATAGCTCGACGGACGGCCGTTGGGGCAGTACTGCCCTCGAATGGTGGCCGTACCGGTAGTCGCAGTGTTCGTAGGCCTCCCCAAGATGGACCGATGATATGTTCAAGATCACCGGAATAGTGTGGAAATTAATAATAATAATAGGGATGCCTTTGTCCAGCAGTGAGCGTCTTCCGTGTGATTCGATGATAATGATGAAAGCTATAAGCGTCACTGACAAACACTTCAATCTATTACTATGTTTAGATATCGCTACTGAATTATCGTTATTCCAAATAACAAAAAAAAAATATCTAATTTATTACTATCTGAGATCAATATAGTGTTGCATGATATAAATGTACTGAAAGCGCATTGATTGAGGAATATTTTTTTGTGTAACTTTACACCAACTAGAAGGATGTAGAAAATAGTGTTAATACAAAAATTATCCCACTCTTTCTCTGACAGTAATCTGAATGTGCACAGTCTTGAACATATTTAATAATAACCAAGAGAAAATCTTGATCTTACTATCTTATGAATAGTAATATTCAAATTCAAATTTAAATATTTTTATTCAAAATAGGATGTGAAATCACTGATTGAAAGTCAAAAAAACTACCACACATTCCAAAGTGAATGCCTCAGGCCTGAGAAGAATGGGCGCAACAAACTCAGCGGGCTTTTTTTTTTCAAGTAACATTGTACAATTAAACTTATTATTTAATAGCCTGAGGGTGGTCGCTCCATTCCCAATCTGTGGTATCATTAAGAAAGTCATTTATGTTAAGTAACCTTTACCACACAAACGTTTTTTAACAATTCTTTTGAATAACGTAACACCTTTGTTTTGAACATTTTCTGGGATCTTGTTGTAAAAGCATATACATCGCCCCACAAAAGACTTACTAACTCGACTTAGCCGAGTAGTAGGCATCATCAGTATCAGTTTATGTCTGTTTCTGGTATTAACATTATGGTTATGACAGTTTCTGGCAAATTCACTTATGTGCCTATGAACATAAAAATAAATTATAATATAAATAAAATATATTGATATTATTATATTATAAATTATATTGATATTATTTGTCGAACTTATTTCCTAAAATAATATTGTGGTAAGCCCTATAAAATGTTGCATTACCCATGAATAGCGTCACATATGTTATAATAATATGACTTGTAATATTAAGATTTTAAATTTGATTTAGTTCAAAATGTTTCAAAAATATTATATTAAATTTTTTTTCATTCCTTTGTTTTAAAATTGATGTTTAATAGTGTTTATTTTAAATATGTAACTATTAATTACGTGTAATATGAAGTATAGGAGAAAATTAATTTATCTACATATTTACAGGTCCAATCAACTGGTTCCTATGCTTAGAAATATGGAAGATCCCTGCTAAAGTTTCCTACGGGATGTATTTGGTACATTATTCAATGATGATTGCTTACTATGCATCCGCGTTTGATCCTGTCTATTTCACAGTGGGTTCAGCAGTAAGTATAAAACATGTAATTATATTAGTGCTATCTATATCTCTATCTATCTAATGTAAAATCTTGAATGAACGCAAGTGCTAATTGTATCAGCCTAGAAGAACAGCCGCCGAGGTCCCAAAAGTTTAGTTTTGCAAATTGCAATAAGGTTCAGAAAATTTCTATTGGCAGTAAATGTTCTCGCACCTTAAGAATGAAGAAATTTTATGATTTTATTCATTCATTTTATTGTTTTACCTGCTTTTAAATACAAATATATTATATTAAAAAAATTTAGGATAATGCACCTACACTCTCACCTTATAGACACTAGGTATTATTAAAACTAATGTACGACCTTTAATTCATAAATGTAATGAATTATGAATTCGTTGACTGATATGAGATGTGAGGAGTGATCACCTACAAATAAGTGATAGCATGACTGTTGATGACTGATATAAAATGGCTGGAGTTATCTTTGCACCAAGTGATTGAATACCGATTGATGATTGAAAAAAACTTACAATATGTTTTGTAATCAACTATCTGCTTATTCTTATAAAAGTATTAATGTGTAAATTCATTTTGCTTTTATAATATTATTTATTTGTTTCAGTTATTTAGATTTGTCGGCTTCCTCAGCCTAACAATCATTCTTGCTATCCTCGTAACGGCACTCATAGATTATCCTATTGCGATGCTTTTCAAGCCTCTATTGGATATAAGTAAGTATAATTAAATTAGTGAATATTTATAAGTGATCGAGTCTTTCATTGCTTACAATACTAATATTTATTCTTACGTCCGGGGATAATATAATACGTAGTATAATGAGAGAGGAATGGAGCCATATAATAGCATTTATATATTTTATTTCTCTACAAAATTCTCAATATACTTCAGATTTCTATGTATTGGTTGTAAAATAAATTTACTGTTTTAGAGCCACCTCATCAAAAACCTTTAATAAAGGAATCGCAGGAAAACACCGATGGACAAAATAATACTCCACCTCTAGCGAGTAATGGTGGCAATGTGAATCAAGCCTTTGAGCCTGATGAAAAAGAAAATGATGAAAAAAGCGTTGACAAGAGTAAACAATGATGACACCAATTAAATTGGTTATTGGACTGAAACATTTAATTTTACTAAAATTGTGATAGTGGATAAATTCGTGAATGTTATAATATATTATAAGAATATGGAAATATGCCTGTTCATTCAAGTAGATCGGAGAATTAAAATTGAGACGGAGTGATACAAAGCAATGTTTCAGACTGCGCTTGCCCATTGAAGCGAAGCAATTTGAATCGGATGTGCATCTTCCTCACATCTGTTGACTTGCTTACTTTAAATGATTGAATTGGATTTACGGAGGAGCATTCCTTTCCGGACTTACTAAGGCGGAGTGGAGTTCAGTTTCATTTTTATGCAACCCTACTGGTAAACCCATGCACAGCGCAACTCCAATCCTCTGTCCGCTCTCTTCTCCGCTTCAATGGTCGGATATCTAATAGTGAAGTAATTGTTTTTCCTACTTCCCCAGTTTCGTACAATTTGATAGTTTTGCTTCCACTTTATTTTTACCAAACGCTCATCGTTATATGGATAAGCGTATACGCTTCAATAGGAATGATGAAGAGAAATATTGTGGAAATAAAATTCACCACCGTTAACATAGCAATAAGTACTAAGTCAAACTAAATTATTTATTATTGAAATAAGAGTGCATTAGCATTTAATTTTATAATTTATCTGTTAGTCTAGTCGACAAGTTGAAAATGGTACAAAATAGAGATACTGCTCTTAAAATTATGTGCGATAACTCATTGGATTCGAAATGACGCCTAGATGTACCAAAAGCGTGTATTAGCACATAAAAAATTGCAAAAGTTATAAACAATTATAGAATAAAAAATAAATGGCATTTCGTTTTTTGCTAATATTTCATAAACTATTAATATTTCAAAAATTTCAAAAAGAAAGATTCTGAAAGAGGAGGAAACTTCCAATAAAAAACTCCGAACTTTTGGAACTCTATCTCCATTATTTATAATTTTAATTTAACGCTGAAAATAGGTGTGCGCGCGACATTTTATTTTGTACGCGTGGCGTCAAAAGCGAGTACGGCACATTAATTAATTTATATAAGGTATTGAAAATTTTTTTATAAATTTGAAAAAAATATTGTGTGTTCTGATCACTATAAATAATTTATTACTGTTGGAAATTTTGTTAACTTGTTGAAAAATTAACATTAAGTAAAACACGCTTTTGGCACATTTCATTGTCGTCATATATTATATTATACAATGATTATTATTTTAGATTATTAATATTAATTTCGTTATCTGTGTTAAAATCTATCTATTATATATCTGTTTAGTAGGAAAACAATATATATTATAAAGAATCATAGTATTTTTACCTACTTAATGATAATTAATAATTTGATATTATGAATCTCGTTAAGAGAATTAATAGACATCACAGACAAATTTTGTGCTTCTAGCTGTTTTAGCTATACTGATGAATATTTTATTACCGTATTACGCCCTTCATGTAACTTTTATATTATAATTTCAAAATGTGTATTAAACTTGTTTTAAAAAATCAAAGCAGAACTGCAAGTACTTATCAGAAGGCATTCGAATAAAAAAGAGGATGTCCTTAAAATATGCCGAAAAAGTATTGCACCCAAACTTTACTTTGAACAAAGTTCTCTTTTTTGATGAGAGTATAATCATTCTGAATTGTAACGAAGGAAGAAACAACGTGTAAATAAAGAGCCAGCTATGTTGGTGTTTCATGGATATTTTGGAGAGCAAAATATATTAAAACCTACTTATATTTGCTTACATTACACTCATTACATTGAAAAAGGGTATGGAACTTCATGTAGTACCTTAGTCACATTAGTTCATGTTTATGCATGACAATACCACAAGCATTTTAAATAAATAAGTGAGCGTTGGTATTATTGACTAGCAAGAAGACGCCGACTGCGATCTTCAAGATATATACTATTTGTATTGAAAAAATCTTAATAGTTTAATAGATTACTTAAGTTTTATTTTATTTTTTATATAAAGTCTGTTATTTATTAAGTCCTGTGTAAATAAATAAATATTATTCGAAATAATAAATAGAAGTGATGTTATTCTATTTTATCAACCTGCTCAGTGCTAAGAGTATAATATTTTAATTTAGTTTAATTATAACGGAAAACACCAATTATAGTAATTACATACAATTCATTATTAATTCAGATATACATCTCGCTCACAGTACTTCAGACATTCTGATATTATTTCCGTCCATCCATCCGCGATCAAGTCACACTCCACAACAAGGGTTTGCGTTCAGAATAGCATTGAGCGCGATGAGGATGCGGAGTATAAGTGCATGCACTACGTGGAGTATCTCGTGTAGTATTCCGAATCGCTGTTTGACCTCATTCCACATAGGAACGACACGCCGTAAACTCGGATATCATCTTCACCATGTGGATGTGTGGCTTTAATTTACAATGCGGTTTTAACGGAACTTTCGGCCACGCACAACCAAATTATCCTTCTAACGAGGTATATCCAGGCCGAAACGATAAGTAATCCAAATTGAAAAAATAGCGGCAAAACCTTCCTTAAAATAAGCCAACGCTACTGTGATTCCTCTGGTGTAGAAAGAATTTCGGCGGCGATGATCACTTTAAATTTGATGATTCTCGTTTTCTCTTCTTTCATAAAAAAGTAACGATAGGTACACTATGTACGCAGTATTGTAGTGAAAGCCCAAATTCTTTAAGTAAGCCAATATACATATTTTGAGGAATTTATTTAAACTAAATTATCAAAACTTTCGTGAGACATTGTTAACTTATTTATTAATACGGATTTACTCACGATTTATCGATGTAGGTTCGTAATTCTTATAACTCTTACGAGTAGTAGAAATTAGGTATACCTACCTAATTTAATAATAATCTGATACGGTATTTAGAAAACTTACATATACCGATCAGTACTTAAAAGCGCTTCCCATCACCATCCGTCGTACTTGTCGTCTGTACCACGCACTTCCATTAATCCCGCCCTTCGTTTGTGCGATTCGCAATTTATTGAGTCAGAATTGACACACGTGCGGCAAGTGTTAGAGGGTAATGGCTACAAATGGTGACAGAGTTATCGACTGGTAAACACGACAATCAAACGGCGGCCTAAGCATGTGGAGCGGGTCCCGGCATATCTACCTATTTTTTGTTATGGAAAAGAAGGACAAACGAGCATACGGTCTCCCCTGGTGTTAAATGATCACCGCCGCCTACATTTTCTTGCAACACCAGAGGAATCACAGGAGCGTTGCTGGCCTTTAGGGAAGTTGTACGCGCTTTTTTGAAAGGTTCCCATGTCGTATCGTCCCAGAGACAACGCACAAGGAAGCTCATTCCACAGATTTGTACTACGTGGAAGAAAGCTCCTTGAAAACCGCACTGTGGAGGACCGCCACACATCCAAATGGTGGGGATGATATCCTAACTTGTGGCGTGTCGTGCGAAGGTGTGATTCAGCGGCAGGAAGCAGGTGAAAAAGCTCTTCATTCACAGAGCATTGGGGCCCGACAATAGCTCTGCGTTGCACGCGGTCAAATGGATCGAGCTGATACTGGGGTGCGCCAGACCAGAGTTGAGAGCAATACATAGACCTGCACTTTATACAGCTCTAGAATGTAGGCTGCCTTGAAGTAGTGCCGTGCTCTATCTATGACGCCCAGTTACTTCGAAGACAATAATTAATCTTTGCTGTCCAGATGGCCGCGGAATTGGTAACCACTTGACTCAATATTTCTATACTAGGCAAGGCTGTAAGTGCAAGGCGGGAAGTGTAGTCGAAGAGCGGTGAAACGACAAAGGGGGTTGTTTTAGTAGTAAATACGCAAACTTGAGTCTTATGGGAGTTTACTTGAACAAGGTTCAATTTACCCAATTCCGCGACCTTCTCAAGAGAGGACTCGATAGAAGACACAAGTTTCTCTCGGCACTGGTCGACGATTTCCCTAGAGAGACCTGCATGGCCCGTGTATACGGCATCACCCGTGCTGTCGTCTGCATAACGATATGCAGAAGAAATAGTGTGGGAGATACCACAAGCCCATAAGCTCTCGGAAAGCCCAAATGATGGAAGTTTTGAGAGAAGCGCCTTGTGCCATACACAACCAAAGGCCTTCGGTAATCCAGGCTTAATGCCAGATCTACCCCCTTGCTTTCGATAGCCGCCGCCCATCTATGTGTAAGGTTCGAAAATATTTGAAAATCTTCTCCACAGACTAATTTATTTACAGGTAGCTAAACTTCTTAATAATACTCAGCATGTTTTTAGATGCAGAAGGTCAGTAAATTCAAACTTGTTAACATTAACAGAATTTATATCAACACAAATAGATATGCGATTACAAGTAGATGTCCTTTACTTTGATTTCCGTAAGGCCTTCGACAGGGTTAATAATGACATCCTACTTGCTAAACTTTGTGCTATAGGCTTCTGTCCAAGCTTCTTACTCTTTTGTCTGACTATCTCCGTGATTGGCAGAAGTTAATTAGACATGGAATTTATGAATCGAACCCTTATTATACCCGCTCTGGAGTGAATCAAGGCTCAATTCTAGGACCTTTATTATTTAAATATGACTTACCCGAGATTCCCAAATATGCGCAGTGTCTCCTATACGCGGATGACCTAAATTTATATGCGAGCATCCAAAATGAGGCACAATGGGAACCTATTCAGGCTGACGTAAATGCTGGTTATAACTGGGGTGTGCATAATGAAATGGAATTTAATCTCACTAAATGCTATATTGTTACTTTTTGCCGATTGCCGAACCAATCATTTTTCAGTACCGCATTAATGGTAATCTCATAAGTAGACGGAATTCAATGAAAGATCTGGGTGTGACATTTGACCAAAAGCGTACCTTCCACGACCATATAATAACAGTCACTCAAGAGTCCTTTATGAGACTAGGGTTCGTTTTAAGGAATGCGCGCGATTTCCACAGCGTCAATATTATACAACTACCCTACGAAGTAACCTATTCCCTTATGCTAGATAGAGTACTTATACCCGACGGCGTATCTCGTCGGTTGCCTTGGATACAACACTCTGGAAAACAGACGGGCTCTCGACCAGGCAATGCTAGATGCCCCTGATATTCATAATGAGCTGATTCAATTGTATACACCTGACAGTTACATTCGTAGTAGAAATCACCGTCTGCTGTCGGTATCCGCGTGTCGCACGGTAGCACGCACTCCGGCGTCCGTGCCGCGAGTCTTGAAATTGTTTAATCACCTCATAGAAGCCCGCCCTGATTGTGATCTATTTACTAATAGACTTGAGGTGTTGGTGCAGTTGCTGCTCCAACTTTGTAAGTCCTCGCATAATAGCGTCTAACAATAGTTTAATGTACTTGATTAATGTAATTGGTGTTGTAACCGTTTTAATCAAAATAAAAAATAAATGAATAAAAAGGTATACCAGAAGATCACCTGCCGATCAACCATGGTGAATGCCGTACTGTCGGTCGTTGATCAACTGGTAACCTAGGTAAGGTCTAGGTCTCCCTGTGCTGCCCCGGGGCGTAAAAAGAATAGGGTAGTCCCAGGTCCAAGGGTGTCGTAAGAGTAGACTACGGGCTTTTGAAAGTGGGAGAGCCACAATGCTGTCTTATGACGTCAGCAAAATCGGGCCAGACTCGTCCGGGTTACTTACCACACTTGCACAGAATACCGGCGTGAAGTAGCGGCCTAGAGCCGCTATGTTTGGCATAGGTTAGTGTCGAGGAACGGAGGCAATCTCCCTCCCCGTCCTTCCCCCTCCCCCAACAAAATATGAGAGCGGTATTTAAAGAGAAATTACCCCAGGAGGGTACCGGCTCTTGTAGAGCCGGAGAATCCCTCCCCGAGCATTCGCGCTCGGGCTGCCCCTCGTATTCTGGGGAGGGCACAGTACTGCATATGTCACAGGACAAACAGGGCAGCAACACCACGGCACCCCGCTCCACGCTTAATGTTGACTTTTGTAACATCCGGGGAATTCACTCCAACTTAAACGCCGTCCACCACCACCTTGAGACGGCGCAGCCGGCCTTGTGTTTCCTTACGGAGCCGCAGATATCTCGAACTAGCGATACGTCATATTTAACATACCCCGGGTACAAAATTGAGCATAATTTCATGCCTCATGCCGGGGTATGTGTGTACGTTAGGGAGGATATCTGCTGTCGCCGTCTCGGCAATTTTGAGGGTAGGGGCCTGTCTACTCTCTGGCTCCGCGTAGATTTAGAGGACCGCGTCCGCATCTATGCGTGTGTCTACAGGTCCCATAGTGGTAACGCAGAAACGGATCACCTCATGGGCTGCGTTCAAGCGGCATTTGATTACGTGCTTGCTCAGATCCCCTCCGCTGAAATCGTAGTCTTGGGTGATTTCAACGGGCACAATGCCGAATGGCTTGGATCACGTACCACAGACTACGCAGGGCGATCTGTGCATAATTTTGCATTAGCGTATGGTCTGTCCCAATTGGTGAGTCGCCGACGCGGCTCCCGGATGTGGATAGCCACATGCCGTCCTTACTAGATCTTCTGCTGACTACACATCCCGATGGTTACCAGGTCTCTGTCGACGCCCCACTCGGAACGTCCGACCATTGCCTGGTCAGGAGTGTAGTGCCTATCCGACGCCAACGTCGCAGACCACCAGCGAACCGCCGCGTTTGGCACTACAAGTCAGCAGATTGGGATAGGATGCCTTTTTTGCATCCTACCCTTGGGGCAGGGTTTTTTCCCTTCGGAAGATCCTAGTGCCTGCGCCGTTGCAGTAGCCGATGTGATACTGCAGGGCATGGATATTTTTATACCAAGCTCTGTAGTACCGATCGGTGGCAGATCACAGCCCTGGTTCGATGCGTCAGTTAAAGCAGCATCTGACTGCAAAAAACAGGCATATCGAACTTGGGTTGCGGCGCTGGGCTCAAAGGATCCGAACTGCAAAGTTCTGAAGAGGAAATATAACCGTGCCTCCAGATTTTTTAAGCGGCAAATTGCCCGTGCGAAATCGAAGCACGTCGTTAAAATTGGCGAGCAGCTTTCCAGTTACCCGACCGGAACACGCAAGTTCTGGTCGTTGTCGAAAGCTGCTCTTGGTAACTTCAACCAGCCGTCCATGCCACCGTTGCACATGAGGAATGACACCCTGGCCCATACGGCAAAAGAGAAAGCCGATCTCCTGTGCACTCTTTTTGCTTCCAACTCGACTCTTGGCGACAACGGAAAAACACCGCCGACCATCCCGCGGTGTCAGAGCTCCATGCCTGAAGTACAGTTCTGACAGAAAACTGTTAGGCGAGCTCTGTTTTCGTTGGACGTCAGGAAGTCGAGCGGGCCGGATGGCATTTCTCCAATCGTGCTTAGAACGTGTGCCCCTGAGTTGACGCTGATGCTAACGCGTTTATTCCGGCACTCTTATTCAAAAGGCGTAGTCCCTGATTCATGGAAGTCAGCCCTTGTCCAACCGATCCCAAAAAAAGGAGACAGTTCAGATCCGGCAAACTACAGGCCTATTGCTATTACCTCCCTACTCTCCAAAATAATGGAGAGCATAATTAATCGCCAGCTCTTGGTATACCTTGAGGGTCACCAGTTGATCAACGATCGGCAGTACGGCTTTCGCCATGGTCGGTCGACTGGCGATCTTCTGGTATACCTAACACATAGATGGGCGGCGGCTATTGAAAGCAAGGGGGAAGGCCTGGCAGTTAGTCTGGATATAGCGAAGGCCTTTGATCGTGTATGGCACAAGGCGCTCCTCTCCAAACTTCCATCATTTGGGCTTCCCGAGAGCTTGTGCAAGTGGACCTCCAGCTTCCTCACTGGGCGCAGCATACAGTTTGTTGTCGACGGTTATTGCTCGAATCCCAAGCCCGTGAACGCTGGAGTGCCCCAAGGCTGTGTGCTATCTCCCACGCTGTTTCTTCTGCATATCAATGATATGTTGGACACCGCCAACATGCATTGCTATGCAGACGACAGCACTGGTGATGCCGTATACGCGGGCCATGCAGGTCTCTCTCGGGAAAACGTCGACCAGTGCCGGGAGAAACTTGTGTCTTCTATCGAGTCCTCTCTCGAGAAGTTCGCGGAATGGGGTAAGTTGAACCTTGTCCAATTTAACCCCCAGAAGACTCAAGTTTGCGCGTTTACCACTAAATATACCCCATTTGTCGCATCACCGCTCTTCGAGAATACTTCCCTTAAAGCCTCGCCTAGTATCGGAATACTGGGTCTCGAAATCTCGAGCAATTGCCAATTCCGTGGCCATCTGGAGGGCAAAGCTATACTGGCTTCAAAGAAACTGGGCGTCATAAATAGAGCACGGCAATACTTCAAGCCGGCCCACATTCTAGCGCTCTACAAAGCGCAGGTCCGGCCTCACATGGAGTATTGCTGTCATCTCTGGTCTGGCGTACCCCAGTATCAGCTCGATCCATTTGACCGCGTGCAACGCAGAGCAGCTCGAATTGTCGGGGATCCAGTACTCTGTGAACGGCTGGTTCACTTTGCGTTGCATAGAGGCGTCGCTTTATTGTGTGTCTTCTACCGCATTTATCACGGGGAGTGTTCCGAAGAGCTGTTCAACCTGATTCCTGTCGCCGAATTTCACCTTCGCACGACACGCCACAAGTTACGATATCATCCCCACCATCTGGATGTGTGGCGGTCCTGCACAGTGCGGTTTTCAAGGAGCTTTCTTCCTCGTACCACGAAGCTGTGGAATGAGCTTCCTTGTGCGGTGTTTCCGGGGCGATACGACATGGGTACCTTCAAGAAAAGCGCGTACACCTTCCTTAAAGGCCGGCAACGCTCTTGTGATTCCTCTGGTGTTGCAGGAGAGTGTGGGCGGCGGTGATCACTTAACACCAGGTGACCCGTACGCTCGTTTGTCCTCCTATTCCATAAAAAAAAAGAAAAAAAAAAGGTCTAGGTCTAGGTAAACCAAGAGCTGGCGGTTGATTATGCTCATCGTGATTTTGGTGAGCAGGGAGGTAATAGCTATAGGCCTGTAGTTTGCTGGATCCCAAATGTCTCCTTTTTTTCGGATCGGATGGACCAGGCCTGACTTCCATGAGTCAGGGACTATGCTTTTTGTATATGAGTACCGGAATAAACGCGTTAGCACCGGCGTCAACTCAGGGGCACACGTTCTAAGCACGATTGGAGAAATGCCATCCGGCCCGCTCGACGTCCTGACTTCCGACGAAAATATAGCTCGCCTAACAGTTTTCTGTCTGAACTGTACTTCAGGCATCTCTGACATCGCATACATACAGACATACATGAGGGGGGGTAACGGATCAAATTGGACACCCGTTACGCTGTAGATATAGCATCAGGACAATTTTGCACCCTTCAGACTAAACAAGAAAAACTTTTCCCACTTCAGTTCAGGTGCGGGCTTCAAGCTTATAGTTCTTAAATAAATAATGAACTACAACGAAAATTTAGAATTTTGTATAACCACTACTAATAAATGGAGAGCCGAGTTTTTTTTTCTTCGCTTATGCTGCAAAAACTACTGAACCGATCGGAATAATACTTATACCATAAGATGCAGCGTGTTTCGGAAAAGGTTTTAGTATATGATTACATATCCGGAACCTATATTTGGTTCAATTAGAAATACCAAGTATTTTCTTTGATTAACGCGAGTGTTACACATTTAAATTCAAGATCAAAATTGTAAAAAAAGAAATGTCACTGTCGAAAGGACAATTCAGACATTATCAGCATTTATCTTGGTAGTTTGATTATAAAATTTTGATTCATAATGCATAAACCATAAATTTATTTAAAAATGTCTTTATTTGATGAATGATGAATTGTTAACAAACACAAAATAAATAGGTAATTTCAATATTAATATTCACTCTCTGATTCGGAGTCTGAAAAGCTTGATGACGACGAATCGGTGACATTTTCCGCAGCCAACTGTCCACAGCAAAAGTTCGATAATTTGATTTTTCGCTTTTTACGATTTTCTAGTACCTGAGCTTTTATCATATTTTTTTCATAATTTATATTTTTTGGATTTGAGCCATTATATAATTTGAGCTTTCCGTCAGGCAGTTGTGGGGTTCGAATCTAACCTTCGGGAGTAATAATTAGGGACATTAAAACTAATACCGAATTGGTTTTAGCTTTTTGGCAGGAAACCCTTTATCCACTTTTCATAATGAGCGAAACTGAGAGTGAATGAATGAGAGTTTTCAGTGTTATTTTTGGAATCGATCATTAATATTGCTCTATATACAAAATCGTCCTCGCTGCCTATATGGGATATTATTAGACGCATTCCTTTTCCAATTAGAATATCATTTTAAGCCTGTGGTAAGGCCCTCTAAGAAGTCTTGTTAAGAGTTTTTATTGTTTGTTTGATGTTGCGTGACCTGTAAAAGTATTTGCTATTATTAACTGTAATCATAAAATCTCCATACTGTTTAACAGCAAAATATTTACTTTCCACTTTTTTGCAAATATAAGATTCACAATATACCGGTATACAAACATGTATATTGTATATATACGTACGTCTTATTAATACACACCTTCATTGTCCCTTGTTTGTTTCTTCATTGTCCAATATATTTGACAAGGGAGGACAACTCTTGCAATATCATACAAAATAGGCAACATTCACCAAATATAAATGTTACTGCTATAGATAATCATAATATAAAGCTCATAAATATTGTTCACCAGAATATACAAGGTATCTCAAGTAAGGAATTAGAAATTGAACTGTTTTTGAGCTGCTGTAATATAGATATATTATGTATTACAGAACATTGGCGTAAGAGTCATCAGCTCCAGTTTAGTTTTAGAGAACATAAAGTAGTCAGTTCGTTTTGTAGAAGTAGGGCAATACATGGAGGTTCCCTAATTATTATTAATAATAGATTAAAATGTAAAAATAGAAGAGATATTGTTAATCTCTCTATAGAACAACTAATTGAGATAGCTTGTATAGAACTAGAGCAATTTATTATTGTAAGTGTATACCGCCCCCCCACTGCATCATATGAACAATTCCAACATAGAATGGAGGAGGTACTATCAAAATTTAGCAAAACTAGCAAGTCAATTATAGTGTGTGGAGATTTTAATATAAACTTGCTTGAACCTTCGGCCAATTGTACTAGCCTTAAAAATTTATTTCAAAGTTTTAATTTGTTCAATGTATTTTGGGAAACTACTAGAATCACTTCTACAACAGCAACCTGTTTAGATAATATTTTTACAGATGTTACTATTACTAGTAAACTTATAATTAATAATCTTCAGTCCGACCATAGTGGGCAACTTATAAAAGTAAATACAAGATTGGACAATGTCAGACCAAAAAAGGTGACGATTATACCAGTTACGGGTAGCCGTCTTGAGAGGTTTAGAAATAATTTGGTAAATACGATACCATTTTGACACTGTGGTGAAACTGCTAATTTTCACTATAACTTAGTCTTCAATTCCTTCTGTGAGGAATTTGACAGGATTTTTACTCCAGTAACGGTGACAGTAAACAACAAACATAGTTTTAATGATTGGGCAACAATGGGTATCCACAAAAGTCGTAAACGCTTATATGACCTTTATTATGAGAAACATTACAATAATAGTGAAGAATTTAAAATATATGTAAAAAAATACTCCAAGCTTTTTAAAATAGTTTGTCATGAAGCGAAAACACGTTTCATTGCAGATAAAATTAAAAACAGTAATAATAAAGTAAAAGCGACTTGGAGTGTAATTAACAATGAAACTGGTAGATCGAATTGCCGTAACACCTCTATCTGTTTAAATATTAATAATCGCGTTATAAATTCGGAAATAGAAATTGCAAATGAATTTGATAAATACTTCTCCGAAATCCCGATTGTCACGACCAAATACCTTAACGCTTCGCCAAAAGCAGCATATGATATGCTTAAATTACACGTACCAGTATCTTCTACTGACTTGAAATTTAAGTATGTTACAGGTAGCGATATAATAAAAATCTTCAAATTAATTAACCTAAAAAATACAAAAGACCTATGGGGCCATTCGACTAATATTGTTAAATACATACTTGACATTATAGCACCTGAATTAGCAATAATATTTAATGAATGCATAGATGAGGGTGTGTTCCCTGACCTCATGAAATACAGCAAAGTTATACCTTTGTTTAAATCGGGCAGTTCTTTTGACCCTGCTAATTTCAGACCTATTTCAGTGCTGCCTGTTTTTAGTAAAATTTTTGAAAAACTTTTGCTTCAACAGCTACAAATGCATTTTTGTAAATTAATGAACAAAAATCAGTTTGGTTTCACTAGGGGTTTATCAACAATTAATGCGGGTACTAGACTCATTGAGCACATCTTTGACGCCTGGGAAGAGTCACAGGATGCATTGGGCATTTTTTGTGATTTGTCAAAAGCATTTGACTGCGTCCACCATGAAACTTTACTCCTAAAACTAAAGCATTATGGAGTGAAAAATAGAGCCCTAAATCTGTTAAAATCATATTTAAGCGAAAGAGTTCTGATAGTCGATGTAAATGGCAAACAGTCTTCGGGTAAACCTGTGCGAATAGGTGTTCCACAGGGTTCTATTCTCGGTCCTTTCTTGTTTCTTATATATATTAACGATCTACCGTTTGTGGTAGATGATAGCCATGAGATTGTATTGTTTGCTGATGATACTTCACTTATTTTTAAAGTGAAGCGACGTGCGGATATTGATGACGAGGTAAGCAATGCACTCTCAAAGATAGTGCGTTGGTTTGAGACGAATAATCTGCACTTAAACAGTAAAAAAACAAAGTGTTTACGGTTCATTACACCAAACACAGCGGAGGTACAAACCAACGTACTTATAAATGACCAGAGATTGGAACTTGTGGACACTACGGTCTTCCTGGGTATCACGTTAGATAAAAAGCTTCAGTGGGGTCCACATATTACCCATCTAGCAGATAGACTCAGCTCTGCGGCATATGCAGTTAGAAAGATTAGAGAGTACACGAATGTTGCGACCGCTAGATTAGTGTACTTTAGTTATTTTCACAGCATCATGACGTACGGTATATTACTATGGGGTCATGCTGCTGACATTGATATAGTGTTTGCTCTGCAAAAGAGAGCTGTTCGTGCTATATATCAGCTTGGTTATAGACAGTCTCTCAAAGAAAAATTTAAAGAAATAAATATTATGACTGTTTATTGTCAGTACATTTATGAAAATTTAATATATGTTCACAAAAATCGTCACCTTTTTGCTCTTAATAGTGATTTTCATTATTATAACACTAGAAATAAGGGATTGCTTGTAACTAATTCTAGTAGGCTTCATAAGATACATAATAGCTTTAAGGGTAAATGTATACACTTCTACAATAAAGTCCCAGCCACTGTTCAGGCATTGTCTATAAATAAATTTAAATGTTTTATAAAAAAATGGCTCTGTCGTAAATCCTATTACTCCACTGCTGAATATCTAAATGATCGGACAGCCTGGGACTAGATTGTGATTATTTTATAGCAACTGTACAATATTGTATATTTTTATTGAAAAGAGCGCAAAAAAAAAGAATGCTGGGAGAGTTTCTTGCGCCGCTTCTTCTCTCTCAGAGCGCCATTTGTTTCCGAAGCGGTAGTAGTATCTAGTAGTATAAGAAATGACATCAAAAAGAATTCTAAAGGAATCAATTTTGAGAAAATAAATGCCTTTTTATGCCTTTTTTTGTCCTGGTAATTAAAATATATATCCCTTCCTTCTTAACGATATTTCTTTATGGTTAGCAAGTATTTTCTTTTTATACGCTTTTTATTAGCTTCACCTGTATGTTTGTATGTTTGTAACCGACTTCTTTGGGCGCGACGTTGACCCCACTTTATACGGCTAGATTTCGTTCAAACTTTGTAGATTTATTATTAATTTGATAAAGAAAATAATAGTTTAAAAAAACTTAAAAACACGCTTTTTATAGAAAACCGAACTAAAAAATAGAAAATAAATAATAGTTTAAAAAAACTAGAAAACACGCTTTTTATAGAAAACCGAACTACAAAATAGAACATAAATTTTAATAAATTTAAATTAAGAATAGTGTTTAAAATTTCAATAAATATAAATTAATAATAGTGTGAATAAAAAAAATATTTTATTTGTAAAAAGCGTGGGGTGCTTTTTAAGATATTATTATCAAAATGATAATCACTCTACTCATATCTGTCAGTAAAATATTTATAACTATTGACACCACGCACCCCACGCTTTTTTTAAAATATTTTCTTTTATTCACACTATTATTAATTTATATTTATTGAAATTTTAAACACTATTCTTAATTTAAATTTATTAAAATTTATTTTCTAATTTTATTTCGGTTTTCTATAAAAAGCGTGTTTTTAAACTATTATTTATTTTTCCATAATATTATATTATCTTGCCCATCTTTTAAGCTACTGTGGCGCTTGTGGGTAGCATATTTAAAATGTATATGTTTTAGGATTGTCATCGTGTGCATTGAAAAATCGGCAGATCAGGATCAGAGCTTACAGATTGAACAATCTTAAATAATTTATAATTTAACAAGCAAAAGTCGGTTTTTTTAAACGTTGTTTTTTATTAATTATACTTGCGTGTACATGTTTTTAATTTGTATTTTTCGTATTAGTAGTAGGGTATAATATAAATATGTTTGGGCTACACACAAAATAATTATCTTTTTAAAGACATCTGCAATTGCTGTAAATAAAATAGGGTGAAAAATAGGACTACTAGGAGATTGTTTTGAGCTCGATGTACTTGGTTCATAGTTGTTTTTATAGATTTACCCCAGACCTCTATCAGGTAATCAATAGGAGGAGGAAAATACAAAACAAAATATTATCATAGTAAGAATAAGTCCTTTTATTACAAAACTTAATTCAAACAATAATTCTAAAACTAAATTAACAAGATATCCCTAATTTCGGTGTGGCTCTTGGCATAGGTCTCCTAAAAATCCTCCTCTAAAGATTTCCATTGTTTCCTGTTTCGTTTGACTCTCCTCCAGTTCACATCCGCTGTTAACTTAATTTCATCCTTTCATCTAGTAAACTGCTTTCCTTGATTTCACTTGCCAACCCTTGAATACCATTCTGTCGCTGCTTGGCTCCATTTTCTTTTTCTATCTCGAATCAAGTGCCCTGCCCACTTCCATTTTTGTTGGTCTATTATTTCCATTATGTCGGTGAGTTTTGTTTCTGTATGGATAATAATGTTGCTTTTTCTATCTCTTATTTTCTAACTTGACGTTTGGCTAGTAAGATAACATACAGATCGTAGAATGAGGCTAGGTATGATTGATTATATTGAAGGTATCGAGTACTACATACATGTAGTGTACAAAAAATGAAAGTATTTTCTACACTTATTCCAACAATGAATAATGAAGTTTAAGATATGAGTACGGTAGTGAATTTGTTTGTGGTGGTGTTTATTTGAAGTACGAAGCACTCCTACTCATATCATGGCGAGCCTTTGTACAACATAATGAAGAAGCAAAAACTCATCGGAAAAACATCAATTATGAAAGTGGTTAAGTAGGAAAAATGATAACATCTCTATTAGATTTCCGTTCATTGAAGAGGATAAGAGAATGGAGAGAGAATCAGAACGGAGCTTACCAATAGCATTAAAATGCATATAAACTGAATTTATCTCCGCTCCATTTTAAGATTTGTGAAGAGGAGTATAAATTTATACGTAGAGCTACGATTCCCAGATCGACTTCAATGGACAGACATTCTTAGAATTATGTTTCCATGTTTTATAATAAAGTAAATCCACGAATTTATCCACTATTACGAATTCAGTAAAATAAGTCTAAAGTCAATTTTATTTGTACAATCACTATTTACTCTTGTCAACATTTTTTTCACTATTTTCATTTTCATCAGGCTCAAAGACTTCATTCACTTTGCCACCCCTACTCGCTAGAGGTGGAATATTATTTTGTTCATCGGAGATTTCTCGTGAATCCTTTATTAGAGGTTTTTGCTGAGGTGGCTCTAAAAAATTTAAGTTATTTTAAAATCAATACATTGGAATCTGAAGTATATTGAGAATTTTCTAGAGAAATAAATATTTATGCTATTATAATATAGCTTATATACTCTCTCTCAGTATATGACTTGTTTTTAATTATACTGATTTGGTGCTTAAACATAAATAAATATTATTATTATAAGCAATGAAAGATTCGATCATTTATCAGCAGCTCGAATTGTCGGGGACCCAGTGCTCTGTGAACGGCTGGATCACTTGGCGTTGCGTAGAGATGTCGCTTCATTGTGTGTCTTCTACCGCATTTATCACGGGGAGTGTTCCGAAGAGCTGTTCAACCTGATTTCTGCCGCTGAATTCCACCTTCGCACGACACGCGACAAATTAGGATATCATCCCCACCATCTGGATGTGTGGCGGTCCTCCACAGTGCGGTTTTCAATTAGCTTTCTTCCACGTACTACAAAGCTGTGGAATGAGCTTCCTTGTGCGGTGTTTCCGGGACGATACGACATGGGTACCTTCAAAAAAAGCGCGTACACCTTCCTTAAAGGCCAGCAACGCTCTTGTGATTCCTCTGCTATTGCAAGAGAATGTGGGCGGCGGTGATCACTTAACACCAGGTGACCCGTACGCTCGTTTGTCCTCCTATTCCATAAAAAAAAAATTTACTCTTACTCTCACAATTTAACTTTACTTACTTATATCCAGAAGGGGTTTCAAAAGCATCGCAATAGGAAATTCTATAAGTGCCGTTACAAGTATAGCAAGAATGATTGTTAGGCTGAGGAAGCCGATGAATTGAAATAACTGAAACAAAAAATAATATTGTATAAACTAGACTAATTTACACATTAATGCTTATGTTAGAATAAGGTAACTATGCAGTACAAACATGTAAGTACTAAAGAAGATAATCGTTAAATATCAACATTATATTATTATTGGGTATTTCAAACTCGTGTCATTGTAAAGACACACAATTGCAAATTGATTACTGAAATCTTTGCAGGTACGTTTAATTAAACCCAGCATTTTCCAAGACTTTCAGAAGATGTTATCATATGGTGAATATAATAAAATAAAACTTAGTTTTTTGTCTATAAGTTTAACAAGATCGTGAATTCATGATGCATGTTCCAAAGGAACATTATTCATGACGTAAGATGATGGATGCAGTCTCAGTTCTATTTCTAGTGATTTTGATATGGACATATATTTCGTATTATATATACTTTTATTTACATTACACCACTTGCAAATATTATAGTTTGAAGAAGGCCTGTGTCATCTTAAGATTTAATTAATTTATAAATTTTTAAATTGTCTGCGAACATTGAATATTTATTAAATATTATTTGATCCAAAATATCATTAATAAAAGTGTTAAAACGTATTTGAACGAGATGTGAGCCCTGAGGAACGCCTGATGTAGAGAAAAAACGTAAACAAAGTGTAACCACTTGCAGCATTCCTCTACCGTTTTTAAATATGAATGTAAAAAAAATACCATAAATCCCATATAATTTTAACTTTGATAGAAGTATGTCGAGGTTCACTTAATCGAAAGCACTATAAAATCCGTGTAAATGCAATCAGCTTTGTTGTCTACACCCAAAAAAAGATCCGTCACATAACCTAGAAGGTTACTGAGACCGATCCTCCTGGGTAAACTCGTTGAGTTTTTTTTTGATCCATATAATTTTATAATAGTTATCGAATATTCATCAAAGCTGCTAAGATTGCTGTGGTTTTGTAAATGAGCTTCGGACCCAGTGATATTCTTCCACCCCTATACTTAATCATCTCCAAATATCATTAAAAAAAGGTTACATAGTTCGCACAATTTATGGCTGTAACTTTATCAAAGGATATTTAATTTTAAAACACATGTATAACATAAGACAGCCAATCAGATACTAGTGCGTCTATTGTCTATAGGTATCAATCCCTATTTCCTACAGGAAACGATAGTTTTCCATACCAAAAAGTTGCAACAAAAATAATTGACAATTGCGGTGCAATGTAGTGCTCGTAAGACATAATTCGATGTTAATACATTATTAATAAAGGGTCATAGAATAGTTTGAATAACACCTAGTTTCACTAAAGGGGTGGTGTTGTAGCTAATACTCGAAATCTTTAATAATTATAAGTAATATTTAAAAGTAGTACTGCTGTACATACTTTCTGGAATTTTTTAATATCAATAAGGGATGAGACGAGTAAGACGTTCAGTTGGTAGCAATTCATACGCCCTGCCCATTACAATGCAATGCCGCTCAGGTTTCTTGAAAAACTCAAAAATTCTAAGCGGCAATAATTGGGCTTGTCACCTTGAGACATAAGATTTTAAGTCTCTCTAAATTACTAGTAATTTCACCGGCTACGGCGCGTTTCATACAGAAACACAATAATACTAACTCCCACTGGCATTGGTAATCTGATAGTATTCAAAAATTGCTGCCATTCTTGCATTATACGAGAATACTGATTGCCAATGGGTTTTTTTTTCAATTTTAAAATAAAGCTTCAGGGACCACGGCTGTTCTTCTGTGCTGTGATATTTTCCACTTGCGTTCATTTAAGTTGGCCACCAGCTAGCATATGTTTAGATAAGCCAGATAGTAATTGAAATATATGTTCTATACTTACTGTTGAAGGCACTGTGAAATAGATATTTTGAAACGCAGATGAATAGTAAGCGAACATCATTGAAAAATGTACCAAATACATCCCATAGGAAACTCTAGCAGGGATCTTCCATATTTCTAAGCATAGGAACCAGTTGATTGGACCTGTAAACATATATTCAAAATTAATTTTCCACTTTGTTTCATATAGCATAACTTTCATGTACATGAAAAAAATAATTAAATATTTAATTCGTAGGCTTATACATTGTATTCGGTACAGATATTAGTTTGTCATAAGGCCTTAAAGTGCTTAGGATGAGTTAGGTGAGCATAGCTATATACAGGCTATAATTGGACATAGTTCCTGAAAAACATTCCAAGCCACAAACATCACATTTTTAAGGAATTGGTGTTGGGCTACTAAGTCTTAATGTCAAGACATTGGTCACGTGATTCAAGAATCACGTGACCAATTTTGTGTTCTTAAATCTTAACTCAATTTCAACATAATTTTGGATTGGAACGTTTTTCTGAAATTACGTCCAATTATTGTATGATTTGACCCTAAGCTTTCCTACTTTTTCAAAATGTTTGGACATATATGAGGAATCCATTGCTCCGAGCATCTCCCAAACTTCTGACTTGAGCGTTTAGCGCTCTTATAAAATTTGCTTGTATATTATATTTATATGAAAGAAGTGTACTACGACCATGATAAGTGAACGTCTGGCTGTCCGCTTACCCTACCTTTCTCAGATACAAGATGATGTTTGTAAAGACGATAGAATATTTAAAAAAGAAAATCACTAACCCCCGTAACCATTAACACAAACGAATATAATCCATCCCACACTTGCTGCCCATATTGCGCGAGTAAATGCGTTGATCAAATTTGATGTAGTCTGGCTACCCCAATCAGGTTGGCCATTAAGATAGTTGAGGTAAAGCATCAGATAGGTCATTCCGATACAGACCAAAGTAAAGAATGCAGCTATAACCTAAAAAACAGAAACAAAATGCTTTATTTTGACTAACACAAAACAATGGAATATAAATATTATATTTATTTGTCAAAGGAAGTGGCGATAACATAACACATTGCAAAACACTCGGTACTACGTCATAAATGACGAGGTTTTGACATGGGGAATAGAACTAAATTGAAACTCCCAGCTCATCTTTTAAATTATATACATACCCCCTTATTCATAATAGTCTGCTAACTTAAAGCATTGCTCATTCTCACTCTGTCTTCTTCTATTGACCTAAGTCAGAATGAGAAAAAACACTTCTAAGCGGATGTTTGAAGTTAGCGGACCATTATGAATAAGGGGGTAACAAAATTGGCTTAACCTGCTTTATATATTCCTAACCCTGACCCTAATCAGTCCAGAGTCATTCATTAGTATCTTCTATCTGTCATTTGTCAAAGAAACTTTATAAGCTTTTCAAATTTGTGGTCACTGGGTCCTAGTATACGTTTTTCATTTTCAACCCCTTCAAATCCTCGAGTTAATTTGAAATTGAAATTTTGCATATCGGTCAAAGATTGGTGTCAATTTAATCATTTATATAGTCTGTCTCGTTTTTCTTATCAGGTATAACATATAATCGTAATTTTTTTTAAATTAATTATTTTTGTTACAAAGTCACACTATTCGTAGTTTATGCTTATCAAAAAAATAATTTCAACTTTTATGTTTGGTTCTTTAAAGCCGTGTTATGTAGATTTTTTTCTAACTTTTTTAGTCTAAGTGAAATTAGGTCTTCGCCTTCGCTGTTGTAGAAGTGTTTTATGTTTTATTGTTTCTGTTACATTTTTATTTTCATCTAAAGGTTTTATGCTTTTCTCCTGCGTTCTTTCAATACCTATGTTTGAAGTTGTAGCTGTTGTTTTGTAATTTTTGTATTACTTAATTTCTTCTTCTGCGTTAATTTTGAGTTTTTGTATTGAATTTGGTTTTATTTGTTAATAACTTATGATCAGACTGGTAGTTTAGATTCTATGTCTCAATTGAATGCCTTTTGGTAACTACGTTTCTTCAGCTCCCGGTATTCGAACCTTAGAGTTAAATCACGCACCCATATTATTTTTTTATGTGCTTTTTTTTATAGCATTATCAATTCCTGAATCTCAGTTTCGGTCGCTGCTTCCGTGTACTATACCTGCTTAAATGGCTTAAATCGCATGGTATATAATGTTATTGTTAATGTTGCGACTCATCTATTACAATCCCGTGAAGATTATAATTTTTATGGGACTTGTTTACAAGGAATCCTTCTCCATGTTTGCCTGGTGTATGAGCTTTATAAAGCTCATACACCAGGCAGAATATGAAAACTGAATTATGTGCTATAGCACATAATTCAGTTTTCATATTCTTCTATTTTATTTCTTAGTTTTCTTTTCTGATAAAGCAATTCTGTTATATTTTAAATCACTAATTATTGCTTCCTCTAGTTTTAATAAACGTTCATATGTTGATAGAGTCCAGTAGATGTACGTTGCTATCATTACTTTTTGATTTTTTGTGTTATTATTTTTGCTCTTGGAGGTTTAGGGTCATCACAGTTTTGGTCTTTTTATTAACGTAGGATACCCAGCTTTAGAATTCCTTTCGAAACACTGTTTCTTCTGCTTCAAGACATTCATCACGCAAGATTAAATAATATTATATTAAATTATTTCAACTTTTAATTTTTCTTTAAGACTCAGATTTAAATATACACCACTTACCGTACCTAATACCGCATAGGGTAAAGAGACGTCCTTTTTCTTCTCACTCTCTGGGGACGCACAGACCTAAAGTTTATATATAAAAGAAATTAAAACATAACTTACTCGTGATATTTTGACCTTCTTATTCCTGTACATGCGTAGAATATATCCAATAATCATACCAACGAAGAATGGTGGCGAACGGGTTAATATATTCACATAGTAATGAGCGTAGTTGTCATTAGTATCCACGAGAAAAATGTAAAGCGTAGCAACTAGCAGTGATATGGTAAGTCCTATGATGAGAGCTGACCAAGAAGAACGCTTGCTACCACGTAACAGCCAGAATAGTACCAACGGAGATATTAAATGAAGCTGAGCATCTATTGCCAGGTACCACGTTACTATAATGCACTGAAATAATAATTATTAAATAAGAAACATTTGAAATAGTTTAGTTTATGATTTAAATTGAATCACAAGTTTCAATTTCATGATAGGAGGCACACGGTTGCCGCCAGCGAATAATAGCGACGGTAATTGTTGCAACGGCACCTATTCAACCACCATCAACTACCGCATGATAATTCGTATACTGTAAGATAGCTATAAAAGGCACTCTTGTACAAGACAGTATTACCACCTGCCTCTAAGGTTCGACGTAATGGATGTTCACAGATAAAGAAAAAGATTTGTCAATGGCAAAGTGCTGTTAATCGAACATACGCACGATATCGAAACAGGTGATTTGTTTTTGCATATTATTATTAAAAACAATTAAAAAACACCTTTAGAATCTCGACTAATTGCCATCTCATGCTCACAGCCACTTACTTCAAATAATTATCTTTTTCTAGCCATTTCTCACCACATAATAATATATTATGTTTACTATTTTATTTTATTATATCGTTGCAAATTTATCACAAGTTTAATGTATAGTTATCTCAAGTTGTCATGTTATAACAACTAAGGAAATCATGGTCACAGTTATGTGGTGGAACACTTAAACACATTTCTTACTAGTTACTGAAATAAAAACTTAAAGGAATGTAATTCGTTTCCTTATGCAAGTGGTACAAATTGCTTAAATTTTTTATACTTGATAAAATTTTTATTTTTCTGATATTTTACTTACAGGTTGATGAGGATTGACAAAGTTTTGGATGTGGAGAAGTGTGGTCCACCAAAACGCTCTGCACGTGTGCACGTTTCCAGCAGCTATGTACCAGAATCCACCATCCGATATTCTATTGTATAAAGAAGCTTCAAAGAGTATAACTATTGCCAATATTGGAAACATCCTAAGTAACCTTCCCAAGTAAAATTTGTGTAAATTCATCAAGAGAGACTCTGGAAATAATGTGTTCATAAATAAATTTAATTATTAATCGTTCCCTACTTACTGAAATTCAATTAAATTTACTATCAAAATCCAAATCACGGTAACATTTTCAGTACAAAACGTTACCGTGATTTGGGTTAGTTTGAAATAACAAAGAATTCTAAAGACCCAACGCTTGAAGTAAAATTGAATTAGAACAGCAACGTAGTTTTTGGCGCTGATCAACACCTAGCTATGTAAGTATTTGTCACCTGATGTATAGTTGGTCAGTTTATGGTAAAAGATTAAAAATAACGATAAAAGTGTGTAGATGTGTTAACTCTGCTAGGGAAATAGTACGGGTCACCTGTTGTTAAGTGATCACCGCCGCCCACATTCTCTTGCAACACCAGAGGAATCACAGGAGCATTTCCGGCCTTTAAGGAAGGTGTTCGCGCTTTTTTTGAAGGTACCCATGTCGTATCGTCCCGGAAACACCGCACAAGGAAGCTCATTCCACAGCTTTGTAGTACGTGGAAGAAAGCTCCTTGAAAACCGTACTGTGGAGGACCGCCACACATCCAGATGGTGGGGATGATATCCTAAATTGGGGCGTGTCGTGCGAAGGTGGAATGCGGCGGCAGGAATCAGGTTAAACAGCTCTTTGGAACACTCCCCGTGATAAATTCGGTAGAAGACACACAATGAAGCGACTTCTCTACGCAATACCAAGTGATCCAGCCGTTCACAGAGCACTGGGTCCTCTACAATTCGAGCTGCTCTACGTTGCACACGGTCAAATGGATCGAGCTGATACTGGGGTGCGCCAGACCAGAGATGACAGCAATACTCCATGTGTGACCGGACCTGCGCTTTGTAGAGGGCTAGTATGTGGGCCGTCTAGCAGTATTGCCGTGCTCTATTAATGACGCCCAGTTTCTTTGAAGCCAATTTGGCTTTGCCCTCCAGATGACCACAAAATTGGCAAACGATCGAGATTTGAGAGACTTGTGGGAGGCTCCTTTGCACAGGATGCCGGCTAGATTATGGGTACCACAACGGCGCCTATTTCTGCCGTGAAGCAGTAATATGTAAGCATTACTGTGTTTCGATCTGAAGGGCGCCGTAGGTAGTAAAATTACTGGGCAAATGAGACTTAATATCTTGTCTCAAGGTGACAGGCGCAGTTGTAGTGCCGCTCAGAATTTTTGGGGGTTTCAAGAATCCTAAGCGGCACTGCATTAAAATGGGCAGGGCGTATCAATTACCATCAGCTGAACGTCCTGCTCGTCTTGTACCTTATTTTCATAAAAAAAAAACGAGTATTCCGATACTAGGCGAGACGTTAAGGGAAGTGTTGTTGAAGAACGGTGATACGACAAATGGGGTTTTTTAGTGATAAACGCGCAAACTTGAGTCTTCTGGGGGTTAAATTGGACAAGGTTCAATGTACCCCATTCCGTGACCTTCTCAAAAGAGGACTCGATACAAGTTTCTCTCGGCACTGGTCGACAATTTCCCGAGAGAGACCTGCATGGCCCATGTATATGGCACCACCAGTGCTGTCGTCTGCAGAAGAAACAGCGTGGGAGATAGCACACAGCCTTGGGGCACTCCAGCATTCATGGGCTTTGGGTTCGAGCAATATCCGTCGACAACGACCTGTATGCTGCGCCCAGTGAGGAAGCTGGAGAACAAGCACTCGGGAAGCCCAAATGATGGAAGTTTTGAGAGGAGCGCCTTGTGCCATACACGATCAAAGGCCTTCGCAATATCCAGGCTAACTGCCAGGCCTTCCCCCTTGCTTTCAATAGCTGCAGCCCATCTATGTGTTAGGTATACCAGAAGATCACCTGCCGACCGACCATGGCGAGAGCCGTTTTGTCGGTCGTTGATCAACTGGTGACCCTCTAGGTATACCAAGAGCTGACGGCTTATTATGCTCTCCATGATTTTGGAGAGCAGGGAGGTAATAGCAATAGGCCTGTAGTTTGTCGGATCTCAACTGCCGGAATAAACGCAAAATATTATGCCTTTTTTTGCAAAATATATAGCCTGATATTGCAAAAGTCCACGTTGAGTGTGGAGCGGGGTGCCGTGGTGTTACTGCCTCGTTTGTACTTGGTCATGCGCGGTTGTGTGCCCTCCCCAGAATACGAAGGGCAGCCCGAGCTTGAGTGCTCGGGGAGGTTCGCTGACTGTGGTAGAGCCGGTACCCTCCTGGGGTAAAATATGGGGGGGGGGGAATGGCCACCGGTCGTCGACACCAACCTATGCGAAACATAGCGGCACTAGGCCGCTACTTCACGCCGGTATTATGTGTGGTAATTAACTCGGACGAGTCTGGCCTGATTGTGCTGACGTCAAAAGACGGCACCGTGACTCTCCCACTTCTACAAAGCCCTTAGTCGCCTCTTATGATACCCATAGGCCTGGGACTACCCTATTATTTTTACGCCCCGGGGAAAGTACAGGGCAAGGCTGTTGTTAGCTTTCAGAAAATGTCACCAGCAAATGGCGGATGGGGACAGAATTTTTGTACCCATAGCAATGTGTGGTACGGTTTTATTAATTTAGATAATTTGTATAAAGCTTATTTTTTGAAATATAAGCAAAATTCAGAACAGAAAAATGAATAACAAATAGAAGTAAAAGCACAAAACGAAATAATAGAGGAATATATTCCATTTAAAAGAAAAGTGGAAAAAATAGAAAAAGATACGAGGGCAACGCTAGGTGAAGATCGTGATCAAATAGAAATCAAAAATAGAATAGTAAAAAAGCAGAATTAAGCTTGAAGAAAACATAATCTACAGGAGAAATTCTCGAAAATTTAAAACCTTGCCAATGTAGATTACCTTTAAGTAGCTGAGGAAACAACAAATTTGTTCAATACTGCAGTTGACTCCACTTGCTAAACAAGCTCAGGCTGTGCAAACATGAGAGCGAACGCGACATATTGACGAGAAACAGAGATGTCACAAATACAGACAAAACCGTTCATCATCTTCTAGCAGGATGTGAAAAAATTCGCGGGACGTATTTTGTAGAGACACAGTAACTTAATTCGATATGCGTTTGGCTAAGAAAAACATCATTGAATCGTTTTGGTGGAGGGAAGCACCCAAGCAACTGATTTTAAAGAAAATAGTGTAACTATATTAATATGGGACTGACGTTACAAGTACTCACAATAGACCAGATCTTATTTAAATAGATAAATAAAACAAACATACTTACCTTATTGATATTTTGGTACCATCTAACTATAACATTGGAGCTACGGAAATAGAAAAAATTAAAATATATCTTCCGCTAAACACCACTGTCAAGCCTATTCCGATTGTTGTAGGAGCCACAGGTCACTGCAGTGACTAAGAGCCTTAAGCGTTATCGTACCAAATAAAATGCAAACATTTATATCCATACACTAAAAACCAAGCAGCATTACACACTATAACTAGTAAAGTACTTGGGGATACCGTTTTCGTAACACTATCGTCGCAAGCACATTCACACATCGCAATCAAAGACACAACCATTATCCGATCAGCAATCATTTATTTAATCATTAAGTCTTTCATCCACCTCTGAGGTTCTCAAAAATTATCAGACCCATCACAATCTTAGTTACAACATTAGCTTCATATTTTAAATTGGGGGATGGATAGGTTTCCTTTCCCTTAAGGTCTCGGGACGAGATTATTAGGTAAGCCAAGACGGTCGTGAAAAAGTCAAATAATATAAAGTAAGAATTTACTTAAAAGATTTACACAAAACAACAATTGTTTTGTGTAAATGAACATTATATTATGAATATAATTAGTATGTTGGAAAAACTTCTGTAATTCTTATCTTTTATTAAAATTACGTTATTATTAGTAAACGAAAAATGGTTCTCAAAAATTTTGAAGTTGATCTTCCTTATTTTATATCTATCACCCAACACTCTTGTTTGGAGATTACTAATTGTTTTGAGATTAATATAAGGGCTGCAGTTGCGCCTTGTTTTCCCGGTTTGCTTTTTTTTAATTTTCTTCGTACTAACGCATACGCATTCCATACAAAAACACAAGCAATGAATACGTGAATACGATTTAGTGAGTTTGTATATCTATTAATTAAAACTTATTATAAAAATAATTAGATATTTTTATAGGAAAATAATGTAACTTACTTGGTGTAAATTTGACGTAACTGATGTAAACTACCAGCAAACCGCTGAGCATGAAAAAAGTGTCAACAGTGAGATCAGCCCCAGTCACCCAAATATTTTGAACTTTTTGAACCCACTAAAAAAACATGTATCAATATATTCTCAAAACCCATCAAATACTAAACACAATAAAGATTTCCTAAAAAAATACATTAAGATGCCAATGAGAATGTTAATATTAATAAATAATATAATAATGATAATAGCGTATATTTGTGAAATTCAATAGTGATTTATTCAAGAATGTCACTAACCCTGAAAGAAACCGCCGGGATCCAAATAGACAAATTTTCGACGAAATCCCACTGACCTTGCAGTATGGCAAAAGCTTAGAATTATTAAATATAAAACTGAATGAATTTCTGAGTGCGAGTAATGTGATAACATAAAATGTGAAACTTTTTGTTAATAATTAATTAGACAATATTTATTATTATAATGTGAATCTGAAATTCTGTATTATTTTTTATTATTATGATAATTAATAATTTTATGTTTCTGACATGTAGACATATTTCATCTCATCTTGTTGTGTTATTTGCCTTATACATAATACAGTAAATAACTGTATTAAATTAATTTGCATGCCTTGTTAAGCCTGGCGAAACATGTGAAACTGTAAGATTATACGATCGTAACATACCATGTTTATACGCAAATACAGAATTTGATTGATTGATTGACTAAAATCATTTATTTCAGGCATTCGTTAATACAATATTTGACAAACAATCTTATAATACTTTGTTAGTTACAATAAAACAGAGCGAAGTCTTGTATTAAATTGATTTAAAATATACTGGAATAAGCGATATACACATTGTGCAAAGTTTAAGTGGCACATTTAAATACTTCATTCTTATAAAGAATGCATGCTGCTTTTAATTACTTAAATCAGTGGTTATATATACGGTGTGATGTAATGCCAAGGTGAAATATAACAGCTTAAGTAGATCCCTTATTATAGATTGCGCTTATCATTAAGGTAGAATTTGTGAATATTCGCAGATTTAGAAACTAAAATAAACTCGATTGTTGGAGTGCCATGAAAAATATAGTGGTGTTTACCAATAACTACACTACGGAGATCACTAGTCGGTTGATGGTTGACAAAAAAATATCTAAATCCATAGCCTATCGACTAACACAATATTAATAGCTCCTTCTATTAAGCACCGTAAATATAATTGTGAATCAGCAAAATTTATAACCATGCTAAACAATACAAAATAATATTTCACAAAATAAATTAAACAACGTCAACTACAAACTAATAACAAAAAATCAGGTTCAATTCTATATTTCTAAGAGAACAAATAGGTTTCTTCTTTATTATTTTGATGTATTTTACTAGTACTATTGGAATATTTCTTCATGTCAAACGTTATCATTATTGTCACTTAGCTTAACTTACCTCAGCCATATCAAAAAAGTTAGCTACAACAGATGGTATGACTGCAAAAGTATGTCCGAGAATGACCCAAATAATTGCAATTGCTCTTATTCCGTCCAAACATTCAAGGGTCCCTGGTTTACTAGAACTACGTAATAAGTATGCCATGTTTGTGTAAGCGGAAAATAGACGTAGTAGATGCATTTGATCCGAACCTAAAATACATTTTTTCTTAGATAATAAATAGTTTATAGTAACAAAAGAAGTTTTAATGTAATTACTGATTAATAAACACGAACTTCTTAGAAATAGCTACTCTGTTACGATTAAAGATAACTTTTATAATTCAATAAAAACACTAACTGTATAGCGATTTTAAGATAATTTTATTTCTTAATATCGCTATCTTTATTTCAATTATAATGTAACTATGTTCGATGGTGAAATGAATCACAATAACCGTAGTTACACATAATAGGATGCAGTATGTGAACGCATGCTTTATGATTCTTCTTTGTGCTATGAGTTAAAATTAAAAACACTGAGAAAGTAATGGATGGAACTCATTTCCTAGTTTATAATTTAAATAAGAATTACAAATCATATATCAGTCCTGTCATGATATAGAGGGATTGTGTTTTGCAATTAAGGAACCAAAAGATAAATTAACTACGACAAATATTACGAACACCATTCGTGTGAAAATATTTTTTTATATAAATGAATATTGGAGCTAGATAAATGAGTTACAAGTTTTAGCTACAGTATTTGTTGCTGATATAAAAGAAAACACCGATCAACTTTATTATATATAATTCACCTTAAAAGGTAATGCATTTAATAATAAGACTTTTGTTAGTTAGCATTATTATAAATATAATATTCTAATAACCACTGGTGAAATTAAATAAATAAATATAACTTACTTCTTTTGAGGTAAAATAGATGATAAAGGTCATATGATGTGCTTACTAGTATCAGGAAACCAATGATTGAAAAGAGCACTCTGAAAAAAATTATTATAAAAATAAATATTTCGTTGACAACGTAGAATTTAATTAAACTTTCTGAGTAGTTGAAGTAAACTTCGATTAAAAAATTATGATTCTACTTAAATAAACAATTTACAGCTTAGCTTTTAGTTCGCTAAAACAGTAGTGTCGGGAGAAACTTCTGCAAATTCCGATTCGTTGACGAAATATCCTTATCAATTTATGACCTGTTAATTTTTTATTTAAAAATATATTATATCAAATTGTATAATAATATGGAAAAGAAAAATCGCGAAATAACGATCGCCATAAAGTGACTGGATGATATGGATGAGTTAAAATGTGACAGTAGGTTGGGTTTACTGGATTTAAATATGAGCCACACATTTATACATTACCATTTGAATGTACAATAATTGTAGTACTTACATAGCCACATAGTCCCCAGCAACCCAATGCTTATCATTGGGCAGTCTGCACATATCATCCTCATAAACAAAACCATATGATGTTACATTTATGATACTGTTAATTGCTTCATGTGTTGTGCAGACCTTTGGTATACAAATAGCTAATTTCAGCTCCAAATTTCGAAAGATAGTAGTAGTATCATTACCAAGCCTGGAAAGAGTTGTAATAATAACATTAAGACTTTATAAGTTACATAGGTACTTTAATTGTTTTATTTTATTTTATTGGGGTTGACAACAGCCTAATACAAAATAATCATCTATAATTAAATACAAAAACATAGCAAATTATAGTCTACCACGGTTAACCTAATGGAAGGAACAGCAGTGTTTACAATATTATTATTATTATTATTATTATTATTATTATTATATTGTGTGTATAAGTTATTGAGGTCTGGTGTAATAATTCCCAATCAACCTCAGAGTGCATCTTAATGAAGACTTTTTTGTCTTCAGCATACAATAAATAGTCTGATTTAACGATGCTAGCTCCTATATCGTAAATATAGACGTTACCAAGCAAACTACCCCGCGGCACTCCTGATGGAATAGATGTATAGTCTGACCTAAATCCTCCCAAAGCAAGAGCTTGACGACGGTTTGAGAGGTAAGATTATATCCATCTTAAGAGTTCGCCGTGTATACCTAATATATGCAACTTATAAGAATGTCGTGGTCCACACAGTCGAAAGCTTTTTCGAAGTCTGTGTAGACCACGTCTACCTGCCCACCCATTCCCATATTCATCAATGAAAATTCACTTAAATAAGCTAAATTAGTAATTGCAGAACGTTGCTTCAAGAAACCACGTTGGGCGTAAGAAATGCCGTTAGCTATTGTAGAATAAATGCTGGTGAAAACGACTTTTTCAAAAACCTTCGCTAAAGTGTTCAATTTAGAAATGGGACGATAGTTTTCAATATTTCTTTTTCGGCCTTCCTTATGAATTAGTACAATTAACGTTTTTTTCCAAATCAATGGGAAATTAGTGCATTCTTTCAAAGAGTGGCGAAATAGAATTGTGATAGGTATTGCAAGATGCAAGATGCATGATGAAATAAATATGGGAGATATTCCACACAACCAGCGCCTTTACGATTTTAAGATTGAAGCTAGGTGACCTACCGTTAGCAATTACTTCATTAGAAACGTGTAGATTATATTGGTTTTGGTCAGTACGAGAAATAGGTGCAGAAGGGCTGGAGAAGGCACTCTCAATAAATTTATTGCATATGCTCACACCATCATTATATGTTTCTGGAGCTGAAAGTGAAGTTGTTTGGATAAGATGATCCACCCCGTTTTGACTTCACATAACGCCAAAAGAGTTTTGGTGAAGACCGAATTAGTTTTTCAGTGTTACTAGTAAAGCTTCTATAACATTATTTTAAAACTTAATTATGTCTATTTCTCAAAAAAAACTATCTCTCCTATGAATACGATTTTTTTTTAATGATTTTTATAATATTAATTGTTATTTCGGGTTTATGTGTATGTTACATGAGAGGGTAAATATATTTTTCTAAGACTAAATTGTTATATAAATTTCCATGAAAAGAAAAGCTTAATAAAAATATTAATTAGGTGCTATGATCATAAATGTTTGGGTACCTACCCAATTACGTCCTGTTATAAATATATAATAGATAATAATCTACCTACACCTAAATTGAAATATACGTTATTAGTTCAGTTATAGGCATTCGACAAGCAATGATTATAAGCTATAAAGTTAATAACTAGGGTAATATTTTTAAAGTATACTACTTTCAGCCGAAACAATAAGAACTTTGCAAATTATCAAATTTAATTACATTTTGCGAACGAATAGATTAGGGCTAATAAATTTCATATACATTGACAACATTTCTGAATCCGCCACGCAGTAATCTTTAATTTGATTAATTAATTAATGTTGATAAATCTTAAAGTAATTACTGTGTGACGTAATTCAACGACAGCTGCTAATATGAATTCCTTCCATTTCATTTCATGCTAAAAAAATATAAAAATCTTAAATTTTTTTTTAATACAATTAATACAATAGGATATATGCACGATTTTAAACCGACTTCAAAAGGTAGGAGGTTCATCGATTATGCTGATATTAATGATACGATTAACTCGATTCTTTAGATTGATGCGGAATACTTGCTATTTGGCCCCATAAAAATTTCACATAATTTGACCCAGTACTTTTCATTTTATAAACATTTTTTATGTATACTTTGTTTACGTTGATGACATAATTCTATATATTATTATTATTATTAAGTAATAACCCGTTCAAATTGAAAGCTAACAAACGTTCTTCAAGATTTTTAGTGTCTCACAAGAACGTGAATTTTCGAACATATTTGTTTCGGAGTCTATTCCTTTTTTCCGTTCCTGTTTCATGGGACCTATATTGTATAAGGCGCGAGGAACCTTTAGTGGGCCTACCCATACTTACTATAAAAAAATTCTATTCAATATAAGACAGTAAAAAGCATCGTAATCTTATAGTTTACCTGATGTAATCTAGAAATATCCTACTGTACAATATGTTATGTTTTTAAAGTGATAACCCTCACTTCTAGGATTAATACACAAATAAAATTTGAAAAACAAAATTTTATGAACGATGTGGGACTCGAACCCACGACCTCCGGCGTTGCGTGCCGGTGCTATAACCAACTGAGCCAATCGTTCGAGTAACGTATCGTTATAAAATCTTGTTTGCTTTGTTCAACTCTCAGGTTGTGGCATCCTACTGTAGTTTACAGAACAACCTATTACAGACACTAAAAAGTAAAAAATAAAAAACTACTACGCTTAACAGACCGACTTCTAAAACTGAAAAGGAATAAATAACTTAATAAAGATTTAATGTAATACACCTCTTATGCAAACCTAATACCTTTAATATTAATAAAATACTACCTATTGATAGGTTTGAAGTCCAAAGAAAATGTCCTTATTAAATACATAAAACCTACTATTTGTAAGTCGTATGGCTACCACGAGGTAAAAAATGTGAAAGAATGTACACACCTAGAAGTTGAGTCCAATATATTAGTTCCTATAGACAATGCATTTCTTAATTGAGAGTATTTCAATTCATTTTGTTCCAATAGCTCCAAGTACCCGTCAATTTTTAATGTATTCGTGTCAAATATAGGCCATTCAAGGGATGGTATATCAAATTCTTGATTTAAAGGTACATTGATTAAACAATATTTTCCTTCAAATGTCATATCTAAAGCATTTTGCCTTATGGATAAACACTGATGATAGTTTCCCATGTCTCTCAAATTTCCATTTAATATTCCTTTCGGAGTTCTCGCTCCTGCGTCCACAACTAAAACAGTTTTCAAATTTCAATTACGTTTCTTTGACTAAAGTTTTTTGCTGGTCCTTGTTTGACATTACTCTAACATATGAAATATTGTAAAGAAATTGTTGCACATTCTGTTATTATAACATTATTATATTATTATAACAAAAAATTAGGTAGCCAAAAATGATTTTTATGCATCGCCTTCCACTGGTTATAAAATTATGTTATTGTTTATTTGAAGGTTTGTTTACGACTAATGGTTCTTCTTATGTGAAACCTTGAAAGCTCTGCGTTAATTAATTAATATCTTTATTATTATTTAAGGATTTCAATCAACAAGAAAATACTAGAAATCCAAATGTTAACAGTTGGTAAAAATATTTCGCTTTATCAAGAGTTAATGTCTGTAATTAACTCATTTTAATTGTTAATCAAACCAGACAGATCAGTTTTGTATTTTAGCTTATGTGCAGCGTAACAAAACAGATATATTTTGTATTTAGATTTCAGCATACATTATATTGTTTTCGTGAAATTAATATTATGTAGATAATTACTACTAACTTAAGCACTTACATTGTGTAAGAATTCCAGCATCCTGAAACACCATATGATAAAGTTGTCGCTGACACATTTCTTCATCGAGAACCCTTTCATGTAGATCTCTATCAAATGGATACAAATTTGGAAAATCATCCAAATACAACCTTGCACACGATTGTGAAATAAATTGAAAAATAATAAATAAAATAAAAAACTCCATCGCTACCGCAAATCGAGCTACTACTAATTAATTTTCGGGAATCGACTCATTGAAAGAGATAGCTCATCGTCGTAATTACAAAATGCCGTATATATTCAACTATCTTATCGGCTTTCGAATAATCGTACGAGTGACGAATCGGAGGAAAGAAGCTTAATAGATGGTATCGAAATTAAACCTTAGATATAAGACTACCACTTTCTCACTGTATTAATATAATAAATATTTAAATAGATTAGCAAAAAGATGTGAAAATATAATATATTTACAAATGATTTACTGTGTGTACCTCTACACACATATTATTCACACCATATTAACCTGAGTGGCACTGCATTGTAATGGGCAGGACGTAACAATTACCATCAGCTGAACGTCCTGTGCGTCTCTCCCCTTATTTCACATAAAAAAAAAACATTATCTCTAAAACAATAATATAAGCAATACAGAGTATAATAAAGAAAATCACAGTCACAGTCATCATTTAATACCCGAAACTCTAACATTGTATGTCAGTGCATGACAGCTGTGAAGTGAAATCAAAATAAAGAAAAAATACATTTATATATATTCAAGCCTCAGTCATTGATAAAGTTGTCGCTGACACATTTTTTTCATTTAATTGGTGTTTGATGTCACATGCATAATCAGGGTTCCAGACCATAGAACCGAAGTCCAGCAACGAATGGCTTTCCGCAAGTAAATTGAAATCCAAATAATTTTGTGTTATTTTATGATCTAAGTTTGTGATCTAATATAATACCTAGATCATGAATTTGGCCACACTAGACATATTATAACTCATGAGATTGTATTGAAATTAAATTGGGTTTCTTTGTCGTGTGAAGCTGATTATTAAAAACTTATCTTTGTTCAAATATAGTAGATTAAGAGAGCAGTACCCACTACAGCTGTGATATCACGCTGAAGAGATATACTATCCGATTCATTATTAATAATTTTGTAAAATTTTGCGTGTTCTGCATAAAGAAGAATATTGCAGTCACTAATGTAACTAATAATGTCGTTAATGTATAGGTAAATAATATTGGCCCTAAGTGAGATATTCAAAAGGTACCGATGAAAAGTCTGATATGTAATCTTGGTAAGACTGCCTGAGAAGGATAATTAATGTAGGATTTGACCTTGCGGGATAGGTCAACACGCACTCTGGCAGCAACAAATTCTCCAAAAAATTTTGCTTAATTATATCGAATGCCTTGGAAAAGTGAAATACATGACGTTTACTTGTAATTTATTGTCCATGGCATCAAGTACAAGGTCGGTGAAAGTAATCAAGTTTGTGTCTATAGAGCTACCGCACAAGAAACCATGTTGGTAGAGCGTAATATAATCTCGAAGAGCAAGGGCTACTTTGTAACAATTTTTTGCAGGATTACCAAAAAAAAAATTTTGAGAGAAGTCGATATCGAGATTATCATCTCTTTTGTCATTGGTTACAGGTAACTAACATTTTGCGATTATTTCCATATAAGATATATTAAAATCCAATAGGATAAGTATAGCTATCCATTTACAGGTAAAGTTATGGTTAGAAATTTATTTCCATACATCCATTAATTTGTATCAAAAGTTATGGACGATGCGGGACTCGAACCTGCGCCTATCGGGTTCCGGCCGTTTGTTTACTATAATAATTAAAATATAATACGGTAACTTTATAGAAGTTGTCTAATGTAAACAATGACCTTGGTAATTGTTTACATTACTTGCGTTGACTTACAGTCTAGACAGTATGTGGGCAGCCGATAAGAACAAGACGGCTGGTAGGAACATTACGATGAAGTTATATCACTCGATTTTTACTAGTTATCACCTTAAACTCTTCTATTTGAATGACGATTGTAGATAAGATATTGTAATATTGAAGTATGAAACAGGACGGTAACTCTAATATACCTTCCTCACAATATTTTTCTCACAGACATCAACTTTAACTATACGAGTATTCCACGGGTCATGGATATGAAAGACTCCGCAAATAAACTTCACATTTTCATTAAGTCCAGTTTTCTGACTTAACACAAGTTATCACTTTTGATATTAGGATCCATTGCGAGTCTGCATAGTAATTGCCTGGCGACTTGAAAAATGCAGTTCCCACCGCTACCACCAAAATGTTATAAGAGGTATCGCGAAAGTAATTTTTAAAGACTGTTTTATTTCACATTTCACTTTATTGAAGAAATACGAAAATAGTATTTATCAAACAATTATAAATGCACTAAATATTCGTTTAAGGTAAACAAACATAATACAAATATTTATTACTACAAAATTCAAAATATACAATATCAGTGTTGGGGTCTCATTTTAAGCAAAGAGTTGCCTGTAGTAGGAGGCCCCGCTCTTCCATAGCAAAAACATAATAATATGATGTAATAATAAACAAGTTGACCTTATTTATTTATTTATTTATTTATTAAAGCCTATCACAATATTAAAAGTATTACTAATTTATTTACAATATTTTTTATATATCATCCCACTGCTGGGCAAAGGATTCCCCCTTCTTTTTCCATTGGTCCTTATTGTATGTTGTACGCGACCACATCACTCCTTCGTAATTTACTAGGTCGTCTCTCCATCTAGTACCAGGTCTACCTCTTCTTCTTTTGGCGTCTAATGGGTAACAGTTTGTTGCAATACTGCTCCATCTTTCGTTACTGGCCCTTGATATATGGCCTGCCCAATTCCATTTTGCAGTTTTTGCGATTCGTATTATGTCTTTAAGTTTAATTTTTTTCCGCATTTCATTCTTTGTTATTTTGTCTTTTAGTCTAATACATAATAAGTTTCTTTCCATATTTCTTTGCGTCACTTTTAGTCTTTTCGCTTGGTGTTTATTGAGCGCCCAGGTTTGGCAGCCATATGTTCGCGAGGGAGCGATACAGCTGTTAAATGTTTTTGATTTTAAGCTGAAAGGCACGTCTTTGTTTTTTTAGTATATGTTTCAGTGCCCAAAATTTATTCTTATATATAATTATAGAGGTATGTGTATTTATTTACTTCTTCTAAAGTATAAATCATCTATCTTTAAATTCATATGTCCTTCCACGTTTTTTATTACTTTGGTTTTTTCCATGTTCATTATGAGTCCAACTTTCTTGTTTTCTTCTTTTAGATCTTCTAACATTGTCTGTAAGTCTTTAGGTGTTTTTGAGAAAATAACTATGTCATCAGCAAATTTTAGATTGGTAATGTTTTGACCACTTATATTAATTCCTACGTTTTCCCATGTATCTTTGTGTCGAAAAAATATTTGCTGTAGAACTGAGTTGAATAGTTTAGGGGACATTGGATCACCCTGTTTGACACCTCTTTGGATTCTGAATATATCACCTTTAGTTTCCAGCTTAATCAGTGCCGTGCTGTTCTGATAAATATTTTGTATAATCCTTATGTATTTATTTGGCACTCCATCCGCCTTCAACGCATTCCATACTGCACCGTGCTCTACAGAGTCAGAGGCCTTATTAAAGTCTATGAATGCTATGTAGATAGTTTGTTGGTACTCCTTAGCTTTTTCTATTATTTGTTGGATACATTGAAGATGATCACTTGTCGAGTATGAGCTTCGGAATCCAGCTTGTTCTGGTGGCTGTTGTATGTCTAGATAGGTGTTTATTCGTTTTGTTAAAATCTTTGAGAAGGTTTTGTATAGGTTGGTAATCATACTTATGGGCCTGTAGTTATTGATGTTATTGTAACTACCCTTTTTATGTATTAGAGAGATTTCTGTTGTTGTCCACTGGGTTGTTATCTTCGCTTCTTCGATAATTTTATTGAAGAGTTCTGTTACGACATCCAATATAACATGTTTTCCCACCTTTAAGCTTCTTGAGCTAATATTATTCGGTCCTGGTACTTTGTTTATGTCTAGTGAACTCAGCGCACCTTCTACTTCTTTTCTCCTGATACTTGGTATTTCATCGCCATTTTCATTGTCATGGTAGTCCTTCATAATATCATCCTGGCCTTTCATAATTGTACTCGTGTATAGATTTTTGTAGAAGCTTGTTGCAACATTGAGTATTTCTTTTCTATTTTTTTCTGTTGTTGTTTTTGACGTTTTTTTAAAGCCCAGCTATCCATTTCTTTCCAGGTAACAATCTTTGTTTTATTGTTTTAATTGATCCTGATATATTTAATGTTTCTATTATAATATTAGTTTTTGTTTGTCTCTTTTCGTTCCCAATAAGTGTTTTGACCATTTTGTTAGTTTCTTTTAGTTGTGTTTTTTCTTCTTCTGTCCTGTTGCTTTTCAAGTTTAGTTTGCTCTTTTTTCTATAAGTTCTTTTTACTTTATAAGAAAACTCATTTTGATTTGACTTGTTATCAGGAAGATTATTTTTGTCTGCTTTCTTTATGCTTTCCCCAATTTCATCATAGTACATTTGTATATTATCTATTGTTTTTATTTGTGATATATACTTTTCTAATCTTTTGTTATACTCCTCCTGATTTGCAATACTGTATGCTTTTGTATATCCAAAAATCTTTTTGAGTCTGGTGATATTCAAGTCCATTTCCTGTTATTTCATTTTTTGAAAAAGGTATTCATTACTTTGAGGTTGTTTGATCTAAAATAATCTAACAGCATTTGTCCTCTCTAATTTCTGTTACCCAATCCATGTTTAACTATATGTTTTCTTTCTTCTTCCATTTGTTGTTTACCTATTTTACTGTTGAAGTCTCCTTGTATTATAAATGTTCTGCTATCTGCTTGTTCCAGTATTGTACTTAATTTGTTGTAAATATTAATTATTTCGGCGTCTTCATAGTCACTCGTAGGCATATAAATTTTAAGTATATTAATTGTTTGTTGGTTGGAGAACTGCAATTTCACCAGAGCGATTCTGTCAGAGTATGATCTGAATTCTACTATATTTTGTTTCCATTTCTTATTTATCAGGAACCCAACTCCATTTTTTCCTGTATCTTCTCCATAGTAATATAGTATATGTTGTTTCAACTCTAAAATTTCTTCATCTTTTCTTTTAACCTCGCTCAGTCCTAGAATATCGCAATTTACTACACTCAGAGCTTCTGTAAGTTCTACTAGTCTTGTTTGGCTTTTAAGAGTTCTGACGTTAAGTGTTCCAATATATAGTTGTTTACCTTTATAGTTGTCTCGAACTCTTGAGGTTGTTTTATTATATTTGATTACCGAAGGGGGGATTTGGTCCATAGTCAACCCCACGGGGACCAGCCGTCTTGGGATTGCGTTATTTTTACAGTTTTCCTTATTTTTACTAAAATTTAATATATTTTTCAGATCTCGGTTGCCCGATTTTAGTTGCTATTGATTATTTGGTCTGTCCATGGTTAAAGAGTAATATAAAATCAAATGCGTTCTTCCTGTTGACTTATGGTGTTGGTTTTTCGCTATTTTTGATATTAGGAGACTTGTAATGGTCATTTTCATTGGGTGACGGCATGGACCTTTTCCTTTTACCAAAACTTTCTTTATCTTTTACTATTAATTTATCAAATTTAATAATTGCATAGTTGCCTTGACCTTAACATAAATATAATTAATTAACTAAGGGAAAGAAAACTGCTAACAATAATAACATAATAAAAATAAATTTATTTGTAATCTAAACTTAATGTGCTGTGTGTGTGTGGGTGTGTCTATGTATGTATGTGAACGTGTGTGTGATTGTATGTATTGGTGTGAGTGTGTGTGTGTGGGTGTGGGTGTGTGTGTTAGTTTGAAAGAAAGCTTAAAGATTTAGTACCTAACTAAGTAGGTTTTCTGTGTCTTCATAATTATATGACCTTATACACTCAATAATTATTTTCTTGCATTCATAGTATGATTTTTCATATATATTGTTGAGTTTATTTATTTTATTATACAGTAAGGCCGCACCTTTTTTATACTGTATACTTACAAACGTTGTTTTGGTGTGAGGTACATGAGCAACAGTGTGTTTAATTCTCTTATTTAGTAATGTACGATTGTAAGGAATAGTTTTATGTATTTTTAATACCGTATGTACTATATATAACTTTCTAACTGTCAATAAGTGACTGTCAGAATAGAAGCTATACGTGGGATGCCGCCAATTCTTAAAATACATAATTTTAATTAAAGCACTTTGCGCCCTTTCAAGTTCTAAAAATTTGGATTTTGCTGCGTAACAACCGGAATATTTACAACAACATAATTCTCATGTGTTGTACAGCTGTGGTAATGTAAGTAATTTTTCAACACTTATCATCTTGCAGCAAAGCAAACCATATAGATTTAACTTAGCTATATTACACACGGTATCTGTATTTAATTTACATAGGTTAACTCTTTTTAATATTGACGGTAGTATTAAATTATTTTTGAATTATTTAGCAGATCACTTGTTCGTTAACATCAAAAGCTGTACACAGCGTACCATAATTTTTAACCGACTTCAAGAAAGGAGGAGGTACTCAAATCGTCGGTATGTTTTTTTTGTGTGGTCCCATTGTAATTTGGTCCAGATCTGTCAATGGCATCCATGAGTAAACCAAAAAAATCTTAAATTTGCTATACATACGTATAGCAAAGTGGATGATAAATTTACGAATAACTCAACATCGCACCAACCGATTTCGATTCTTTTTTTATTGGAAAGGTTATACTTCAAAGATAATTTGGTGAGAGTTTGGTTAGGTTCTGATTACGGAATCCATGACAAAGTAACGGAACTCTTCAATTCTTAGGAGCAAATTAACGATACTCGGCCGAATATTTTTTATGCTATCCGGATATTTAAGTCATCTACCATAACATAGTTAAGTAATTGTCGTAGTCGAATATGATGATCAATGGGGTTAAGGAGTAACGACTTACAGTAAGGGTGCGATCTGTGGCAGAATTTCTAACTGTCTGTTATCAAATTGCAAAGCACTTACGTTAATTGCTGCATTGAAAAATGTAGTATATTTACACATATTTAGACAAACTGTTAGTTAGTGTATTTCATATTCACTAAAACTCATAAAATAAAATAAAGATTAACAAAAAAACAACTGACTTCAAAAACACTATTCCAAAACCATAGATACAATGTGCACTAAAAAGTATTAAAATAATTGCGTATTTTTATACAATATAATTAAGGTAGGTTTGTTACTACATACATAGTTATAGGTGAGCTGTGCTTGAGTCGTGAGGAAGCGAGAGCAGGTCGCGGTGAAAGTACACCGATTCCAAAAATAACAATAATCGTAACTAGAATTAGATAATATAATTAGATTGTATAAAAATACGAAATTATTTTAATACTTTTTAGTGCATATTACATCTATGGTTTTGGAATAGTGTTTTTGAAGTCGGTTGTTTTTTTGTCAAATTTTTTTATATATATCACGAACCTGATCTTCAAATTCATTTAAGGAATTAAATAACGGAAATAAGAGGGTGTGGAATGCTGCGCATGTTTTTAACTTCAATCCGAATTAAAAACAAATGAAGTTTTTAATGGTCACGAAGGTCGTAAGACGATATCACACGCCTTGGTTAACAGTAGCAATGAAACTACATATTTAATTAAAAAAAAATAAAATAACAAAAAATAATTCTTCATTTAAATTCGTTGTAGTTTGAATTTAAACAGTAATTATAAGTCAATCAAATTATGGTGGCTCGAATCCTTCATCGCATGTCTATACAACTATAATATTGAGTTTTGCCTAATCTATCAATTTGGTCTGCTATAAGGGGTAAAGAATTAAATTATCTCTAACGGAATTTGAATTAAACTTTCAGAAATCATAGCAAAGTCGGTCCGTGCCATCTTTTTTCTTTACTGGTAATATAGGGCTGCTTTACGGGGAAGAGCTATCTCGGATTTTCTCACGTTGTACAGGGAACAAACAATATGGGCGGCGTTGCACGATATCGTCGGGATATCTTAATCTAATTTATAAATAATCTGATAGACCCGATTTCCAGATGTAAAATTATCTGGAACTCATTGAAATTACTATTAGGCATAAAAGGCATTTATTTTCTCAAAATTGGTTCCTTTAGAATTCTTTTAGATGTCATTTCTTATACTACTAGATACTACTACCGCTTCGGAAACAAATGGCGCTCTGAGAGAGAAGAAGCGGCGCAAGAAACTCTCCCAGCATTCTTTTTTTTGCGCTCTTTTCAATAAAAATATACAATACTGTACAGTCATTTCTATCGCTATAAAATAATCACAATCTAGTCCCAGGCTGTCGGATCATTTAGATATTCAGCAGTGGAGTAATAGGATTTACGACAGAGACATTTTTTTTATAAAACATTTAAATTTATTTATAGATAATGCCTGAACAGTGGCTGGGACTTTATTGTAGAAGTGTATACATTTACCCTTAAAGCTAGTGTTATAATAATGAAAATCACTATTAAGAGCAAAAAGGTGACGATTTTTGTGAACATATTATATATTAAATTTTCATAAATGTACTGACAATGAACAGTCATAATATTTATTTCTTTAAATTTTTCTTTGAGAGACTGTCTATAACCAAGCTGATATATAGCACTAACAGCTCTCTTTTGCAGTGCAAACACTATATCAATGTCAGCAGCAGAACCCCATAGTAATATACCGTACGTCATGATGCTGTGAAAGTACACTAATCTAGCGGTCGCAACATTCGTGTACTCTCTAATCTTTCTAACTGCATATGCCGCAGAGCTGAGTCTATCTGCTAGATTGGTAATATGTGGACCCCACTGAAGCTTTTTATGTAACGTTATACCCAAGAAGACCGTAGTGTCCACAAGTTCCAATCTCTGGTCATTAATTATAAGTAGGTTGGTTTGTACCTCCGCTGTGTTTGGTGTAATGAACCGTAAACACTTTGGTTTTTTACTGTTTAAGTGCAGATTATTCGTCTCAAACCAACGCACTATCTATGAGAGTACATTGATTACCTCGTCATCAATATTCACACGTCGCTTCACTTCAAAAATAAGTCAAGTATCATCAGCAAACAATACAATCTCATGGCTATCATCTACCACAAACGGTAGATCTTTAATATATATAAGAAACAAGAAAGGACCGATAATAGAACCCTGTGGAACACCTATTCCCACAGGTTTACCCGAAGACCATTTACATCGACTATTTGAAATCTTTCGCTTAAATATGATTTTAACAGATTTAGGGCTCTATTTTTCACTCCATAATGCTTTAGTTTTAGGAGTAAAGTTTCATGGTGGACGCAGTCAAATGCGTTTGACAAATCACAAAAAATGCCCAATGCATCCTGTGACTCTTCCCAGGCGTCAAAGATGTGCTCAATGAGTCTAGTACCCGCATTAATTGTTGATAAGCCCCTAGTGACCTTATCAATTCATATTGATAAGGTCGGTCCAATCAAAAGCGGATCTAATTCAAAAGCGGATGTCAAATTCATACATTCATTGATTAAAAAAACGCGCGATTAAATATACTGGCTAAGGGTAAAAATCTATTAAGAAGCAAACTTATTTTCATTATCACCTACTACATCAAGTAGAACTCTAAGCGAACATTATCAATTTCAACCATTGCCGTAATGCCTCGTTTTGAAATCTTTTCTCGAATTCGTTGTAGGTAAAACAAGAAGCCTGAATTATCAGTTACCAACCAGGCATTGTATCAACACTTTAAAAATTTCATTCAATTTGAACCAGTAGCTTAATAATTACAACTAGTCAAATTTTCTTAATTTTGTCACTGACTGACTGACCGATCATTAAAACTCTTACCCCCTTATTCATAATGGTCCGCTTACTTAAAACAGCCGCTAAGGAGTGTTTTTCTCATTCTGACTCAGGTCAGTAGAATAAGACAAAGTGAGAATTAGCAATACTTTAAGTTAGCAGACTATTATGAATAAGGGGGTTAGTCACTTCTAGCAAATATAGAAGCTTCAATAGAATATTTTTTTAAACATAGTTTTTTTTAAAATTGAAATCGTCACTATAAGATGTTGCTAGGTTAGCTAAGTACGTAATAACTTAATACAGTTTGCACTGTCTAAATTGACCGCCTTGGTTATAACATAAAAGTAGTAAAAGAAAAAAAAGAGTAAGCCTAATTTATTTCTAGGCGCATCGTGTGTCGTTCACATCGGCTCCCGTGTAAAATAACAATTAAAAATAGTAATTCCACTAAAATCGACAATATGTTATTAAGTTAATTAAGCAAGGCTAATACGTGCTGTGTATGACTTTTGCAAGTTCCTGTGTTAATGGAGGAATCAAGTTTGAATCAAAAAATATAAAAAATATATATAATGTGTTTTTAAACAGTTGTGATTTCAAACAATTATGACAACAGAGTGCTAGATACAATATAAATAAATATACACAAGTGAAACAGAATAATAATGCTTCTATACTGATACTTCTTAAGAGTGATTAAGAAGTATCAGTATAGAAGTGAGTGAGTAATCATAATCGTAGATTCAGTGCACGTGTAGAGTTAAAACTCTACACGTGCACTAAAATTAATCAACGTGCAATGAACAAATTCATCGTTGTGACTTGTCGTGTGTTCCCGAATAAATACCTACTTGGTGGCCGCTCTTCATTTACTACTGCTGTCACTGGAAAACCTAGTTACTGTAATTTAGATTTATGGTATCACTGCTCGCAAAGCGTTGTGTTACGGTGACTGTGTTGTGGTTCGAATCCAAGAAATTGAAGTGCATTTTTTATTTTATTTTATAATTTGTTTATATTTGAAAATTTGTAAATAATATTTTTGTTAGTATTTATTATAACTGATATAAACTTGTAATGGCCCCTTCAAACATTTGTGCTAGCTGTCATAATGAGTTGCCAAAAATGGATTATTTGTGCTGCCATATCAGTGAGCTAAAATACGACCTAGGTTGTGCAAATGTCCCAAGCAAGCGCTTTATTGAGATGGTCGCAAGACAAAAAGCGTCATTCAGGTGTCCTGAATGCTCTGGGAGGCAGCCTCAAGATGGCAATGCAAACACGTTATTGCAAGCTCCCGCAAATTCCGATGGAAGCGCCCATGATATGAGCTCTCAAGAAACAAGCCCTGAAACTGAACCTTCATGCTCTGATAATATAACACAGCGAATAAAGCCCCCACATAGACCCCCCTTCACAGCTGCCAGAATTAGAACCATTTGTTACTGAAGAAAAATTGCGAGATATTTTACAACAGGAGTTATCTTAAGTCCTCACCGTGACAATTAAACGATTGGTTTCGTCGGAACTTAACAATCTCACTGAAAAGGTAGCCGAGTTCCAAGACACAATCAGCTTCCCGAATCGACAATTTGAAGACATAAAATCATCGCCAGAACAAAATAATATTGACATAGTCGACAAAATCAACTAAAAAAAGATAATGAGTGGTTAAAATCTACCGTCACTGATCTAACGAACCGGCTAAGCTCCGTCGAACGTCATGTACAAGACAACAATATACTTATTAATGGGATCCTAGAGAATAGATCAGAGAAATTTTTTGTAACTGTAATTCAGATTGCCAAGACTGTGGACTGTCCTCTCACTCAGGATGATTTACAACACGTGACAAGACTGGCTAAATTAACAAATGACAGTAATAGACCTCGATCCGTCATAGTTAAGTTGTGCAACCCGCGCAAACGTGATGTCGTTCTGGCTGCCTGCTGTGAGCAAATTTAACAAGAAGAATCCACAAGATAAGTTAAACTCTCGTCATCTTTGTATCTGAACATTTAACTCCATTAACCAATACTCTTTACGCGGCTACCCGTTTGAAAGCAAAACAGGTGCAGTATAAGTTTGTATGGATTGGCAATGGGCGCGTTTTTACGAGAATAAACGAAAACTGCTAAGCCTTGCTTATTAAGTACAACGAAACCTTAAATCTCTTAACTTTATTAAGTATATTAAATTGTAAACTTAGTATGTGATTGTAGCTTAATAATTTATTGTTTGTCTCTTTTGTTTCTTTTTTACGATGCTTAACATTTATTATCAAAATGTTCAAGGTTTGAGAACTAAGACGACAAACTTTCAACTTCTAATTATAAGGTCATCGGTCTTACCGAAACTTGGTTCAGATCCGGTATTTCAAACAATGAATTATTTGACAACAGATATACCGTCTATCGTAGGGATCGTTCGAGTTCAACCAATACTAAATCAGATGGTGGAGGAGTCATGTTAGCAGTCAATAAGGACATTTCTTCTTCATGACTCAAGTCATGGGAATCGGATATCGAGGATTTATGGGTCACATTACATGTTAATATTAATCAAACAATAAAAAAACTTTCTATATGTGTGGTTGACACAATTTTTGGACAAAATAGACTTTTTTTTATATGGAATAGGAGGACAAACAAGCGTACGGGTCACCTGGTGTTAAGTGATCACCGCCGCCCACATTCTCTTGCAACACCAGAGGAATCACAAGAGCGTTGCCAGACTTTGAGGAACATGTACGCGCTATTTTTGAAGGTACCCATGTCGTATCGTCCCGGAAATACCGCACAAGGAAGCTCATTCCACAGCTTCGTAGTACGAGGAAGAAAGCTCCTTGAAAACCGTACAGTGGAGGACCGCCACACATCCATATGGTGGGGATGATATCCTAACTTGTGGCGTGTCGTGCGAAGGTGGAATTCGGCGGCAGGAATCAGGTTAAACAGCTCTTCGGAACACTCCCCGTGATAAATGCGGTAGAAGACACACAATGAAGCGACGTCTCTGCGCAACGCCAAGTGATCCAGCCGTTCACAGAGCGCTAGGTCCCCGACAATTGGAGCTGCTCTGCGTTGCACGCGGTCAAATGGATCGAGCTGATACTGGGGTGCGCCAGACCATAAACGACAGCAATACTCCATGTGAGGCCGGATCTTAGTTTTCAACTTAAGCGATGACGTCATTATTATTGGTGATTTCAACCTAGGGTTTATTAAATGGAAGTCACATGCTAACGAAGTTTTTATATCTCCCTCTAACTATAACAAATACTCTTGGCTTTGATTTTATGTCTATTAATAACCTAAAGCAATTTAATTGTATTAGTAATAGTATGACCGCTTTTAAGAGTAGCTGTATTGAGTAACATGTCTTAAATTAATGTATCAGCCCCACCATATATAATAGGATGACCGCTTTTAAGAGTAGCTGTATTGAGTAACATGTCTAATATTAATGTATCAGCCCCACCTGACATGTTAAGTAGGTTATATACGAATCATCCTAGCTTATTGTTGAATATTAAAAGTTCTGGAATATCATTTTTGCGAGCGAGACGTAATAGAAAACTAAATTTTTACAAAGGTGACTATGATTCTATTATCAATGATCTGATAAAATTATTGATTGAAATCGAAGGCTATTTGTCCATGATAACGTAAATAATATGGTATCTGAGTTGTATAAAATAATTAACAATACTATTAATAAATTTATTCCTTAAATATCCAACACGAGATCTAAATATCCGGTTTGGTTCAGCTCTTCCTTAATAAAATTGCTTGCTGAAAAAGAAAAATTACGTAAGGTGTTCCGAATATATAAGAATCCTAGAGATGAATTAGAGTATCACGTGATTAGAAAGCGTTGTCATAACTTTATGATTGCTATACTAAATACAAGCGAAATATTGAAGCAGATATTCCAAATAATCCAAAATGTTTTTGAAAATAAAAAAGGCGGCAATTCAACACTTCCCTCTTGTATGAAAATGGATAATGTTACAGCACAGACAGCAGCGAATATTGCTGATCTATTTTCATATCAATTTTCTTCTATATACACTTGTGATCAGAGTCACGTTCGCAGTTCTAGTCGATATTGGTAATGTTCATTCTCTGATGTCCCTGACCTTCAGTGAAGCTGAAATATCTCAGAAAATAAAAGGAATTGACATTAATAAAAGAGCTGGGCTAGACTCGATTCCTCCTCTCTCTGTTAAACGATATAGGTTTGCAATATCATTACCCTTAACTATTATCTTCAATAGATCACTTAAAAAAAGAAGGTGTATTTCCTGAAGAATGGAAAAGTTCTCGTATTGTACCTGTATATAAAAAGACAGATGTTGCCGACGTAAAAAATTACCGTCCTATATGCATTTTGTCTTGTTTTTCCAAGTTTTTTGAATCCGTCCTCCATCACGTTATCTCCAAAAATATTGACAGTTTGATCGCCGATGAGCAACATGGTTTCAGAAAGGCCCATTCAATTCAAACGAATCTCATCTCTTTTGTCACCGAAGCATGTCAAGAATTGGACAATGGGAGCCAGATTGATGCGATATATATAGACTTCAGTAATACCTTCGATAAAATCAGTCACCCTTTATTGATTCAGAAGCGAATTAAAAATAATTCTCAATGGTATAAAAGATTGGTGCCTATTAAATGGCATGATCCTAAATGCAAGCAAATGTTTTCATATTAGGTACACCAGAAAAAAAAACCGCTTGTTACGTTGTATGAGCTCGATGGCGCACCATTAAAAGAAGTGCAGGAGATTCGTGACTTGGGAGTAACTATTGATAGCAAACTAACGTTTGTTCATTTTATTTTCATTAAAGCATTTACAAGACACCTTGCATACATTAGTACTGGATTCTCTCATAGAAACCCGTACCATCAGCGCCTCAGGAAATTTTATATGATTTCATTGCTCGATCGGAGATCTCTTGCCGGAGTAATATTTTTGTACAAACTCAAAACACTAAACGGTCAAATACAATGTAGTAACCTCTTACAGAATATTAACCTTGCTGTCCCATATTCATTCCAAAGGTTCAAAATCAAGAGAATCTTCCAAGTTCCTTCTGTAAAAACCAACCTGGGAGTTCAGGCACCTCTCGCTCGAATTCTTCGCAGCTGCCAGAATCGTGAGTACAATAAGTTAAACGATACCAATTCAGAACTTGATATATTCGGTAGTGGGCTGGTCTGGTTCAAAGAAAGGTTAAACGGTTAAAAAGTTGTTAAACACTTAGCTGGTACTCAATCTGCATTTGTTAAATAAGTAGTTTTTCATTTTTTTTTCGTCTCCATTATTTTAATTAATAAGTTAAATTTATAATTGGTACTTCCATTTTTATTGTTTTTACTGTAGCGATAGTATTAGTTTTATTTTTCAGAAGTAATTAGGGAGTATGTTTTGTAATTTTTATGTTCACCATAATTGTCCTATACTTTAGAACTACTAATTGTAACATAAGACTAAGAAAATTGTATTGTATACAATGATGATGTGGTGTGCTTTAATATATAAATAAATAAATAACATGGATCTCATAATCTTTAACGGTAGAATAACTACGAGACTTGAGTTTAATTTTTACATGTTTTTGATGGTATAAGTGTTTGACCCCCAATACCGAAAAACTTTACAAGAAGCTCACTATTTTCTCTCGAACAGTCAGTATCAAAAAGACAGTTACAATTTACCAATAATTAAAAGTGCCACGTTTTATAGATGAACAATAGATAATTTGTTTGGGGCGTTACGTTAGTCATTTTGGCGGCGGTAACAATTTTTATCTTAGTGGCCCTTCCAATATCAGTATTCACACTCAATAAACTTTACTAAAACTGTCACAGGAATGGGATTTATTATTTCATTAACTGTGACAAGACAATTTTTGCAGTCTCATGAAAAAGGACCCAGATAACATAAACATATGATTTGATCCTTTGTGAAGTGATTTCGGGGTTATTCTCTTGTTGCGAACTCAGAACAAATAAAAAAAGAATAAATACCTGTTCCCAGTGCCTCACTACCATCTACTACCTGGGCATGGGCGGCTTATAGTCGAACCCTCCAGAAGAAAGCCCAAGCCTCTGACCGGAACTCGTTGCCAAACGTGTCAGATCTTCCTTCAATTGTTCCCACGTGACCAGGTGTCGGCCAACGTCTTTGCTCGTCCTCTCAATTGCCTCTCCACGTCCTCGCAAGATCGCTTTCATTCGAACTTCATGTAGCTAAATATTCAGTTTCATAATGGTTTCGTCCAATAGCACACCAGTCCCTAATGGAATGCGACTTCTCATCAGGGTTGACCGGCGGTAGGTAAAAGTCATGGTGCCTCTGTAAGGGTGCAGTCTCTGGACATAACGTCGCTCTCGCAGCGCTTATCGCTTTTCGTTATGGAGATCAGGAGACCCATCACTTGATCCATGGTAAAGGTCATCGCATCTGGAGGCCCTAAGTCATGTGGCTGTGATCCCACCGCTGCTGTCGGCGTTACGCCAGGGTTTTCTCGATCTGGGTCCATCACGTTGAAGTAACACACTAAGAATTTCTCAGCTTATACACTCACAATTGCTAGTTTAGAACTTAACATGAACTGAACAGTCTTTACATATAACAACCGCATTTATAGCTACCTTCCAATGGATAAAAGTAGATACAACTTCTTTTAAAACAATTAAATAAAATTAAGTAGTATTAAATAATTCCTAAATAGTTTATATTATATGGTTTGTTCATCAAATTTGAATAAACATTAGTTAGTACTAATCATGTAAGAAGATGGCGCTGCAAGCAAGTTTGGAAATTCAATTAAGAAAGACTAATTGCATAATATAATACAGTTTGATACAGAATAATGATATTAATTCTAATACAAATTAATTTAAACATTACCTCATTGACACCTCCCCATACTGTCACACAATATTTTAATAGGCTTTGAGCTAGAGCATAGTAAACTGTAGTTAGTGTTTCAAGATCAGCTCCATTTCTAAGCCTACGAAAAATGGGAATTAGTTTCCTCAGGCGTAGAGTAAGGTTTTGGATATGTTCTTTCCAATTGAGAAAACGATCTACAGTGAGCCCCAGGTATTTAATGCTCGTAACTGAATGTAGAGATTGGCAATTACAAATATTAGAACTATCAGTGCATGTATGCCATTTTATACTATAATTTTGTTTTGGTAGAGTGTTTTGACGATGACTAAATGTAATAAATTTTGTCTTTTCTACATTTAACGTGAGATTACAATCATTAAACCAGCACATGACTTCTCTCAAAGCATTTTCAGAATGTGTACTGGTCTCGTTCCAATTTTTTCCATGTAAAAGCAATATTGTGTCATCAGCATATGAAATGATATCACAAGCGGTAATTGTTTGACTGCACAATCCGTTTATATATATTAGGAAGAGTGTTGGCCCTAGTACACTCCCTTGCGGAACTCCATGGTAAATTTTTGTCTCTTGACTTAATAAGTTGCATTGTGTACGTGCAGAAAGATAACTTTGAAACATCTCTAGCACTATTCCACGAACACCAACTCCTTCTAATCTTGATAATAGAATTGGAACAGAGACAGTATTAAAGGCTTTAGCAAGGTCTAAAAATATACCAAGCACTTTTTGCTTATTGTCAAGGTGTCTGGCAATCGACTCAGTCAGAAGGAGACAAGCATCTTCTGTACATTCACTCTTAACAAAGCTAAATTGATTTTCAGAAAGTATCTTATTCTTATGCAACAATTTTGTGAGTATATTATTAATAATTTTTACTAAAATCTTATATAAAGATGGTAGTAACGATATCGGCCTGTAGTTTACGAAACTGCTTCGGTCACTATTTTTATATACTGGACACACTAGTGCTTTTTTAAATGCTTTCGGAAAGGTACCACTTTGTAGACATATAATAAAAATATGAGTCAGTGGGGGTATCTTTGCATATTTTAATGACTAGTGTCGGAATGTTATCAATGCCAGCAGCTGAATCATTCTTCAAGTCCAGTATTTGACTCTTTACTTCTTTGAAGTCAGTATTAAACAGTGCCATTGATTCATTTGGTGCAAAATTAGAAGTTGAGGCGGTACTGGAGGTGGAACCGTTCGGAGTGGGTATATTTTGGCATAATTTCGAACCTACATTAGCAAAGAATTCATTAACTGTATCAATAGCTAGCTTGTTATCTTGCATAGTTTGAAGAAGTTCATACGGAGGTGGTTGCTTTTGTTTAATCATTGATATCTCATTAATCGTTCTCCACATAGCTTTTGTATTCGACTTGTTTTTAAGTAATTCTGATTTCTCGTGAGCTGTTTTCAGTTTGTTTAGAAGATTATTACAAAAGTTACGATACCCTCGATAAATGATTTGGTTTAATGGGCTATTTGGTTCTCTTTTAGTTTTAGCGTGTAATTTATCGCGATGTCTAATGGAACGTACCAAACCAAGCGTTAACCATGGTTTTCTGACTCTCTTACGTTGGGGTCTATCTATTTAACTGTGTGTGATAAGATATTCTCAGTAATTAGATTTGTAATCAAATCGGTTGCTATGTTGGCATCTTTAATGTTATAAATCTCAGAGAAATCAACATTGTCATATGACTTTTTAATGGCGTAAAGTTAATTTTTGAGATCGTTTTTTTTTTACAGAATGACGCTTGATTTTATAATTGAGACAAAACACTATCGGTGCATGATCTGTTATATGTGTAGTATGAGTTGGTGTTAGGCCATGAAATGATTTCATATCCAGATATTGAATACTTTTTGGATTATGCGAACTACCAGATATATTTATATTAATATCACCAATCAGTATAATAGACTTAACTTTTTTAGTAATGTAAAATAAGCATCTAAGCTATTACAAAAGCCATCAAGATTACCAGTTGATGGCGAGCGGTACATACAAAATATTGCAACATCTTCGTCTTGTCTAAGGATAAGACAATTTGCACCATGTATCACCGGCCTAATAATTGTGTGCTGTATGTCAACTTCTACGTACAATATTACACCATCATTCTCATTTAGGTAATCTGATGAATATGAAACAAACCCAGATATTTGCAGTATTAGTGTCGTTTTACTTAGCCAACATTCACTTAACACCAATACGTCACATTGTAGATCCATTCTGTATAATAGAAGAAGAAGAGCGTCATAATTACATGTAATACTGATGTAATCTTGAGAGATGGTGGTGAGCTATCCAGTGAGTGTTTAAGTTCTTCAGGTGAACAAGTCAATGATGTGGGATCTGTGATGTTATCAATCTGATTTAAAATATTGAAAACCATTTTTAATAATAATATGAAACAAGAATATAGCCACAAAATTAAATAATAATAGAATACTGAGAAAATTTATACAACCAAGAGCAAATTCTAAACTACAATATATTAAAGTGTCTATTTTATGTTTAAGAATATAACTAAAATGCATAAAAGCAAATAATATGATAAGTAGGGTTATATGATTTCGATTATTAAATACCAATTGATTGATTATTGTCATTCTTTAAGGATTGCACAGTAGAAGGTGGAATTTGTTGGGCCAGCTATGAACCAATGTTAACAAAATAATCGTTTATGAAATTCACCGATTCTGAAGCAGTATTTTTATGTTGATTAATTCTAAGTTTGAATTAGTAGTTTTAATAGAATACGTAATGAATTTAATATTTTTCCACGGTGTTCTGGTTACTATACAGATTAATTTATGTTTGATTCAAAAATTAAACTAGACTTAAGAACAATTACTTTATTGGACAAAGTCTAAATGGTTGAAATGGTAAATGGTTATGAGCACACGCGAACCGATTTATGCTCGAACGTGAACTGGGGGAAAATGTGGAAACACGGCACGCGCCAGCGCAACTGCTGACAGGGCGCAACGTGATTTGCGATGTTCCACTCGTACATGCTCCCCCTAGAGAAGGAATTAGTCTAGCGTACAGTCTCTATTTCATTTCACTATTCTCACCACTAAAACTATACCTAAACACAATAGGAGATGTAGATTTGTTAACACTATACACTGGTTTTTTATCACTACACTTTGCTTTTGCACTTACACATTGTTCACTAACACTATAATGGACCGCCTCGCTGCTGAGGCTTCGCACCGCGGGTCGCGGGAACACCTCGGCGGGGGCGGGGTCAGCGGGGCGCGGGGGTGAAGAGCACACAATTTTATAAATTTATCTAACAATATCTAAAAACTGTCCAACAGTTATTTCGTTATTCAATAGTTCCATCTGTGCTTCCTGGATGAATTTATCGTTAGCGATTTCTTCTGTTCTGCGTGTCCTCTTGGCTTGTCGTCGCTTTTGTTCAGCATCTCTTTTCAGTGCATTTAACAATTGTATGATGTCTGCGCGTTTACGGCCGATCATTTTGATTTAACTTGAGTTCTAGCTTTCACTGCATTTGTTGGTGCGATGTCTTTCACTAAACACTGACCACATATCTCTAACGTCGTCGTTTTTGAGCCAGTATTTTATTTATGGTATTCATAATATTATAATAACAGGTTTTTGTAACCATAACAAATACAAGACCAAGAAAAACACAATATTAAAGTTACAACTATGTTTCTTATATCATTTGGAAAACCAACCTTTTCTAATATTATTTTATCTGTAAGCTATACAATGTTGTCATGCCCTTGCAAGGCGTAATATAATATAGTATACAAATTATATATGAATGTAAAAAATATAATAAAAAAAATAAAGTGATTTCTTATTGCGAAAATTAAAAAATAATTAACATAGAACTTCAATTATGATGAATGATAAGTTTATAAATTGATATAATTACTTATTATGATGTTTATCGTACAAGATTAACAAAATGATTACCACATTCATGAATCACTATTTTGCGTAACTTAAATAATAAATTTTCCATTTCCCTATTACACATTATATTTTGTACTTACGTTAATACTCGAAACAAACATTATTATTTGTTGTGCGAATTCATGTCATGCTAAGATGGAATATGGCGACAGGAATCTAAAACAGCTGCTATTCGGAACACTCCTCGTGATAGATGCGGTAGAACTCATAATGAAGCGACATCTCTACGCAACGTCAGGTGATTGAGCCGTTCACAGAGCACAAGTCGAATTGTTGGGGACCCACCCAATTCAAGCTGCACTGCGTTGCACGCGATCCAATGAATCAAGCACATACTGGTGTTCGCCAGACCAGAGATGACAGAAATACTCCATATGTGCCGGGCCTGCGCTTGTTAGAGCGCTAGAAAGGGCGGTTTGAAGTATTTCCGTGCTCTATTTTTAATCCCATATTACCGTGGAATTGGCAATCGCATTTATAGAATCTTGAGACACGGTTATATTTTATCTTGAGAACTATGCAGTTCAGATCCTTTATGTCCAGCGCCACAACCCAGATTTGTTACACCTTTTTTTGCAGTCAGATGCTGCTTTAACTGATGCATCCAACCAGGGCTAAATTCTGCTACCGATCGATACCGCAGAGCTTGGTATAAAAATATCCATGCCCTGTAATATCATATCGGCTACTGCACTGTACTCTTGACCAGGCAATGGATGGACGTTCCGAGAGGGGCGTCAACAGAGACCTGGTAACTATCGGGATGTGTAGTCAGCAGAAGATCTAATAAGGACCGGATGTGGTTCCACATCTAGGAGCCGGACAGACCATATGCCAAAGCAAAATTATGCACAGATCGCCCTGCTTAGTCTGTAGTACATGACCCAGCCCATTCGGCTTTGTGCCCGTTGAAATCACCCAAGACTACGATTTCAGCGGAGGGGATCTGTGCAAGCATGTCTTCAATTGCCGTTTTAACGCTCTCCATCAGATGATTAATTTCTGCATGCAAATGATTGGGTATTTGATGGTAGGAAGAAGATGCAATTTGCCTTCTTTGTTTTTGGGGTAGGATCCTGTTCTGTAGAGTCTTGGCTATAAAATGAAAATGAGAAAAAAGATGGCACGTCTTGATTTGTTAAGATTTATGGAATTTAAGTTGGCAAATGATGTGGAGTAGGATATTGTGCTAAGCCTCTTTGTATATCATTTAAAGAAGGACTTTGTTCTAAGTGTTCTTGATTTTTAAATGAAAATGGAATAGGAAATAATAGATCAAGATCTGTCAAAAGTTCGTAGATGTCAATAGAACGTAAGAGGCCATTAGGTTAAATAGTATACGCTTGGATGGGATTAGAAGAGAAATGAGATAGAGCGTCAGCACTAGTATGTCGTAGTCGAATTCTTGGAGCTTAAGTTGACAACGCACTTAACGTGAGCCGGTGTATCTACAATTGAAAAGCCATTGGAGTGAGTGGAAGAGCTTATGGTCTGTGAAAATCGTGAAGTGGTAATTATATGGCCTTAATACTTTTGTTCCGAATACTACTGCCAAACATTCTTTTTCTGAAATGCTATCGCTACTTTCAGCTTTATTGAGGTTTCTTGATGAGTAAGAAATCGGATGATCCTTTCCAATAAGTCTGAGATAGAATAGCAGATAGAGTATAATTAGAAGCGTCACATGTCAAAATTAAAGGCCTGGAAATGTCTGGGTAAGCTAGAACCGATGGTGTGACAATTTGTTCTTGCGGGTCTTAAATGCTAGTTGTTTCGCGTAAGTCTAGTCGAATACGGTGTCTTCCTTTAATATCTTTCGATGATTCAACAATTTGACAGTATTAGAGAATTCGGGGATAGTCCGAGACTAGACCTAGAAATCATTTAATGTCTTAATGTCTTTCGAGTACTTAGAAGTTGAGAATTCTTGTACTGCTTCGACTTTAGAAGGATTAATTAGATTTTACTCCATTTTCAGTGATAATGTGACCTAAATAACAAACTTCTCTTTTTAAATTCAAAGTTATTAGTTTGGAGTTATAAGTTAAGTTATCGTAGTTTTCAATTCCACAAAACTCCAAAAAACAGGCATGAATTTCTCATAGAGCGTTACTATGGGATCGCTCAAGAGTCTTTTCTTTCTTTGCTCGAAGAACATATTATTTCTTGGTGCTTTACCTGATATATAAAACCAGTTAAATATAGAAACAAAATAGGAGTTCTATAGATAGGACTTAACGCAGTTGTAAAAATGTAATATTTGAATGGTTAAAAGTTTAGAACTACGATGGTACAGAAAAACTTATAAATGTATTAAACTAAGAATCAATAATTTAAATTATTATACAAACGTTATCAATTTTCTTTTCTTACTTAGCACACACACACATGCGAATTCCTTTTATTTTTATTCTGTATTAATGATGGGGAAGTGACACGACCCCACGCCACAGGGAATCCTAGTGTGAGGCCAGAATAATTGTACAATTAAAGTCCCTTCTTTGTACCAATGTAACAATAGAACTCGATCTCAACCTCCGTCGACCATACAAGTGGAAGTTTATTGTAGCTGACGTCACGAAACCAATATGAGGTGCCGATTTTCTCAACCACCATCAACTTCTCGTAGATTTAAAAAATCGAAGATTAATTGATGCTGTCACAAATCTTAAAATCAACGCGCCAGTAATGTCAACGACCTTACCCACAGTACGAAGAATCGATATACAGGCCCCGTACCACGCGATACTCGCCGAATTCCCAGTACCACGAGATTAACTTCGATGCAATTATCGCTACTACGTTTTCCCATTGATAGACGATTTGCTCATAGCCTCAGCAAACGAGACTGAGCATCGCGATCACCTAAGAACAGTTCTTAGAAGATTGGAAGAAAACGGTATCACTATCAACCCCGCGAAGTGTAACTTAGGCCAAACGGAAGTCAAATTTCTTGGATACATCGTATCAAAAAACGGTATACAGCCACCCGAAGAGAAGATTAAAGCCAGTACTGAATATTCAAAACCGAAAACTGTAGAAGATTTAAGACGATTTCTAGGCATGTTAAATTTCTATCGTGGCCACATACCGAATGCTGCATCAATACAAGCTCCGCTAAACGCTTACCTACACCATGTCAAGAAACGTGATAAAACAATAATTGAATGGACCGACGAAACATCGCAATCATTCGAAGAGTGCAAGAATAGTATATCTAAAGCTACCTTACTCGCTCACCCATCACATGATGCTCCTATCGCAATATTCTGCGATGCGTCTGACAATTCAGTAGGTGCCGTCCTACAACAATACATCGAAAATAATTGGCAACCACTCGGTTACTTCTCAAAGAAATTCTCAGAGGCGGCGAAGAAATACTCAGCGTATGACAGAGAACTCTCAGCCGTCTATAAGTCAGTGAAACATTTCCGTAAGATGTTTGAAGAACGTAAACTTTTTTTTTTTTTTTTTTTTTTTTTTTTTTTTTTTTTTTTTTTTTTTTTTTTTTTTTATGGAATAGGAGGACAAACGAGCGTACGGGTCACCTGGTGTTAAGTGATCACCGCCGCCCACACTCTCCTGCAACACCAGAGGAATCACAAGAGCGTTGCCGGCCTTTAAGGAAGGTGTACGCGCTTTTCTTGACGGTACCCATGTCGTATCGTCCCGGAAACACCGCACACGGAAGCTCATTCCACAGCTTCGTGGTACGAGGAAGAAAGCTCCTTGAAAACCGCACTGTGGAGGACCGCCACACATCCAGATGGTGGGGATGAAATCCTAACTTGTGGCGTGTCGTGCGAAGGTGGAATTCGGCGGCAGGAATCAGGTTGAACAGCTCTTCGGAACACTCCCCGTGATAGATGCGGTAGAAAACACACAATGAAGCGACGTCTCTACGCAACGCCAAATGATCCAGCCGTTCACAGAGTACTGGATACCCGACAATTCGAGCTGCTCTGCGTTGCACGCGGTCAAATGGATCAAGCTGATACTGGGGTGCGCCAGACCAGAGATGACAGCAATACTCCATGTGAGGCCGGACCTGCGCTTTGTAGAGCGCTAGAATGTGGGCCGGCTTGAAGTATTGCCGTGCTCTATTTATGACGCCCAGTTTCTTTGAAGCCAGTTTGGCTTTGCCCTCCAGATGGCCACGGAATTGGCAATTGCTCGAGATTTCGAGACCCAGTATTCCGATACTAGGCGAGGCTTTAAGGGAAGTGTTCTCGAAGAGCGGTGATACGGCAAATGGGGTTTTTTTAGTGGTAAACGCGCAAACTTGAGTCTTCTGGGGGTTAAATTGGACAAGGTTCAACTTACCCCATTCCGCGACCTTCTCGAGAGAGGACTCGATAGAAGACACAAGTTTCTCCCGGCACTGGTCGACGTTTTCCCGAGAGAGACCTGCATGGCGCGTGTATACGGCATCACCAGTGCTGTCGTCTGCATAGCAATGCATGTTGGCGGTGTCCAACATATCATTGATATGCAGAAGAAACAGCGTGGGAGATAGCACACAGCCTTGGGGCACTCCAGCGTTCACGGGCTTGGGATTCGAGCAATAACCGTCGATAACGACCTGTATGCTGCGCCCAGTGAGGAAGCTGGAGGTCCACTTGCATAAGCTCTCGGGAAGCCCAAATGATGGAAGTTTTGCGAGGAGCGCCTTGTGCCATACACAATCAAAGGCCTTCGCTATATCCAGACCAACTGCCAGGCCTTCCCCCTTGCTTTCAATAGCCGCCGCCCATCTATGTGTTAGGTATACCAGAAGATCGCCAGTCGACCGACCATTGCGAAAGCCGTACTGCCGGTCGTTGATCAACTGGTAACCCTCAAGGTATACCAAGAGCTGGCGGTTAATTATGCTCTCCATGATTTTGGAGAGTAGGGAGGTAATCGCAATAGGCCTGTAGTTTGCCGGATCCGAACTGTCTCCTTTTTTTGGGATCGGATGGACAAGGGCTGACTTCCATGAATCAGGGACTACGCCTTTTGAATAAGAGTGCCGGAATAAACGCGTTAGCACCGGCGTCAACTCAGGGGCACACGTTCTAAGCACGATTGGAGAAATGCCATCCGGCCCGCTCGATTTCCTGACGTCCAACGAAAACAGAGCTCGCCTAACAGTTTTCTGTCGGAACTGTACTTCAGGCATGGAGCTCTGACACCGCGGGATGGTCGGCGGTGTTTTTCCGTTGTCGTCAAGAGTCGAGTTGGAGGCAAAAAGAGTGCACAGGAGATCGGCTTTCTCTTTTGCCGTATGGGCCAGGGTGTCATTCCTCATGTGCAACGGCGGCATGGACGGCTGGTTGAAGTTACCAAGAGCAGCTTTCGACAACGACCAGAACTTGCGTGTTCCGGTCGGGTAACTGGAAAGCTGCTCGCCAATTTTGACGACGTGCTTCGATTTCGCACGGGCGATTTGCCGCTTAAAAAATCTGGAGGCACGGTTATATTTCCTCTTCAGAACTTTGCAGTTCGGATCCTTTGAGCCCAGCGCCGCAACCCAAGTTCGATACGCCTGTTTTTTGCAGTCAAATGCTGCTTTAACTGACGCATCGAACCAGGGCTGTGATCTGCCACCGATCGGTACTACAGAGCTTGGTATAAAAATATCCATGCCCTGCAGCATCACATCGGCTACTGCAACGGCGCAGGCACTAGGATCATCCGAAGGGAAACAAACCCTGCCCCAAGGGTAGGATGCAAAAAAGGAACGCATCCTATCCCAATCTGCTGACTTGTAGTGCCAAACGCGGCGGGTCGCTGGTGGTCTGCGACGTTGGCGTCGGATAGGCACTACACTCCTGACCAGGCAATGGTCGGACGTTCCGAGAGGGGCGTCGACAGAGACCTGGTAACCATCGGGATGTGTAGTCAGCAGAAGATCTAATAAGGACGGCATGTGGCTATCCACATCCGGGAGCCGCGTCGGCGACTCAACCAATTGGGACAGACCATACGCCAATGCAAAATTATGCACAGATCGCCCTGCGTAATCAGTGGTACGTGATCCAAGCCATTCGGCATTGTGCCCGTTGAAATCACCCAAGACTACGATTTCAGCGGAGGGGATCTGAGCAAGCACGTCATCAAATGCCGCTTGAACGCAGCCCATGAGGTGATCCGTTTCTGCGTTACCACTATGGGACCTGTAGACACACGCATAGATGCGGACGCGGTCCTCTAAATCTACGCGGAGCCAGAGAGTAGACAGGCCCCTACCCTCAAAATTGCCGAGACGGCGACAGCAGATATCCTCCCTAACGTACACACATACCCCGGCATGAGGCATGAAATTATGCTCAATTTTGTACCCGGGGTACGTTAAATATGACGTATCGCTAGGTCGAGATATCTGCGTCTCCGTAAGGAAACACAAGGCCGGCTGCGACGTCTCAAGGTGGTGGTGGACGGCGTTTAAGTTGGAGTGAATTCCCCGGATGTTACAAAAGTCAACATTAAGCGTGGAGCGGGGTGCCGTGGTGTTGCTGCCCTGTTTGTCCTGTGACATACACGGTACTGTGCCCTCCCCAGAATACGAAGGGCAGCCCGAGCGCGAATGCTCGGGGAGGGATTCTCTGGCTCTACAAGAGCCGGTACCCTCCTGGGGTAATTTCTCTTTAAATACCGCTCTCATATTTTGTTGGGCGGGGGGGGGGGGGAAAGACGGGGGGGAATGGCTTCCGGTCCTCGACACTAACCTATGCGAAACATAGCGGCACTAGGCCGCTACTTCACGCCGGTATTCTGTGCGAGTGTGGTAAGTAACCCGGACGAGTCTGGCCCGATTGTGCTGACGTCATGAGACAGCAGCGTGACTCTCCCACTTTCAACAAATAATTATATTCACAGACCACAAACCCGTCACATTCGCTATGAATAAAACACATACTGCAAACGAAACGCAACGCCGAACGCGCCAATTATTATTCATCAGTGAATTCACAACCGATATTCGACACATCAGTGGAAAAAATAATATAATTGCCGACGCATTAAGCCGTATAGAAACAATAACAGTATCACCTACGATCGACTACAGCGAGATAGCAAACGCACAAGAGCGAGACAGCAGCATAACACAACTCATTCAAGAACCATTGCCCTGTACTTTTCCCGGAGCGTAAAAAGAATAGGAGAGTCCCAGGCCCATGGGTGTCGTAAGAGGCGACTAAGGGCTTTTTAGAAGTGGGAGAGTCACGCTGCCGTCTTTTGACGTCAGCACAATCGGGCCAGACTCGTCCGGGTTAATTACCACACTCGCACAGAATACCGGCGTGAAGTAGCGGCCTAGTGCCGCTATGTTTCGCATAGGTTAGTGTCGAGGACCGGTGGTGTCAATTTCCCCCCCCCCCCCCCTACCCCACCCGAATATGAAAGCGGAACTAAAAAATATTTTACCCCAGGAGGGTACTGGCTCTACCAGAGTTGGAGAATCCCTCCCCGAGCATTCTAGCTCGGGCTGCCCTTCGTATTCCGGGGAGGGCACAGAACCGCGCATGACCAAGGACAAACGAGGCAGTATCACCACGGCACCCCGCTCCACACTCAACGTGGACTTTTGCAATATCAGGGGAGTCTTGAGACGGCGCAGCCGGCCTGGGTCTCGAAATCTCGAGCGATTGCCAATTTCGTGGTCATCTGGAAGGCAAAGCCAAATTGGCTTCAAAGAAACTGGGCGTCATTAATAGAGCACGGCAATACTTCAAGCCGGCCCACATACTAGCGCTCTACAAAGCGCAGGTCCGGCCACACATGGAGTATTGCTGTCATCTCTGGTCTGGCGCACCCCAGTATCAGCTCGATCCATTTGACCGCGTGCAACGCAGAGCAGCTCGAATTGTCGGGGACCCAGTGCTCTGTGAACGGCTGGATCACTTGGCGTTGCGTAGAGACGTCGCTTCATTGTGTATCTTCTACCGCATTTATCACGGGGAGTGTTGCGAAGAGCTGTTTAACCTGATTCCTGCCGCCGAATTCCACCTTCGCACGACACGCCACAAGTTAGGATATCATCCTCACCATCTGGATGTGTGGTGGTCCTCCACAGTGCGGTTTTCAAGGAGCTTTCTTCCACGTACTACAAAGCTGTGGAATGAGTGTGTGTGTTCCTTGTGCGGTGTTTCAGGGACGATACGACATGGGTACCTTCAAAAAAAGCGCGTACACCTTCCTTAAAGGCCGGCAACGCTCCTGCGATTCCTCTGGTGATGCAAGAGATTGTGGGCGGCGGTGATCACTTAACAACAGGTGACCCGTACGCTCGTTTGTCCTCCTATTCCATAAAAAAAACCAAACTTAACCTTCAAGAAAATAAATGCACCTAACACGAACCTAGAATTATATTGCGAAACATCAACAAGTCATGTACGTCCTTACATACCTACAGAATTCCGCAAACAAATTTTTGATAGTGTGCATAATATTACTCACCCAGGAATACGAACATAACGTAAATTAATATCTCAAAAATTATTTTGGCCTTCAATGAATATCGACATCGGGAAGTGGAGTAAAACTTGTATAAATTGTCAGAAAAGTAAAATACAACGCCACACAGTCAGCAAAATTCAATGTTTGGACAATTCAAGGAAACGCTGGCTTAACGCCGACATGCACAATACAATATCACGTTATTATAATATTATTATATAAAAAAATAGTGATCGTGAAATCGATGTTAAATTTATGTAACATCATAAATGTTTAGAGACTGAGCGTTTGGAGATTAAATAAAGCAACTGCTTGACAGTGAGGAATATGTGGAAGATGATCTTTATTTCAGTTACATGATATATATACAAAATCCTTAAAACTAGTTAACCAATTACAATTGTTACTTAAAAAATATTACCAAGTTTAGAAAATACACACCAATACTACAGGCTACAAGCTTACATTTTGACCAATAGTAAAACGTTTCATTCAATAAGAATTGAGAATAATATTATGTGTTCTATCTCGCTCTAAACCTAATGCTATCGCAGTAAACTGGCCAGCCAGCGCGCGCTTGAGTAAACTCGCGTCGAACCTCGATCATCCGCTGTCAATGAGCATTTAGCACCCACTCTGTCGCCCATTGATTAAAATTGAATGAATAGTGATCGACGCCCCGACGCTTCAGTCGAGTACGCTCGGCCTTGCTGTGCGGTTGTGTTCGTAGGGTCTGGTAACTTGGTATTTTGGGTATTGGTGGTATGTTTGTCAGGTATGGTATCGGTAAGGTTATTGGTAATTTGTACAGGTAAAGGTAATGCATATAACGTATTGTTTTCTTCGGTTTCATTTAATAAATATGCAGGTTTTTAAACGGTCGATCGATATGTTTGTTTGACGACCCGGTAACTGAATGGTAAAAACTTTACCGCTTCGTTTGATAACACGGTACGGTCCTTCATATGCTGTTTGTAATGGTGGTTTTACTGAATCTATTCTAATAAACACAAGAATGCATGTATGGAAGTCTTGATGAACAAATATGTGTTTGTTATTACGATGTGAAGTAGGTGAGTGTGGTTTATTAGCTGCGATATGGGTGCGTAATTTATCAACGTAGGTATGATCCAATGAGGTAGATGATGTTTGTGTGTTTATGTCGAAGAAATCACTTGGTAGACGAAGTTTATAACCGTATGTTAGTTCAGCGGCGTGAACGCCTGTGTCCGATCGAAGGACTGCGCGTAAGCCTAATAATACGGTTGGTAGTTCATTGATTTGATTGAACAGGTGTTTGTTAACCTTGAACGAAGGGCTGTCTTCAAGCAACGATGAAAGTCAGTTATCTAACTCCCTTGTCAAATGACCACGAAATTGGCAATCGCTCGAGATTTCGAGACCCAGTATTCCGATACTAGGCGAGGCTTTGAGGGAAGTGTTGTCGAAGAGCGGTGATGCGACAAATGGGGATTTTTTAATGGTAAATGCGCAAACTTGAGTCTTCTGGGGGTTCAATTGGATAAGGTTCAATTTTCCCCATTCCGCGACCTTCTCAAGAGAGGACTCGATAGAAGACACAAGTTTCTCCCGGCACTGGTCGACGTTTTCCCGAGAGAGACCTGCATGGCCCGTGTATACGGCATCACCAGTGCTGTCGTCTGCATAGCAATGAATGTTGGAGGTGCCCAACATATCATTGATATGCAGAAGAAACAGCGTCGGAGACAGCACACAGCCTTGGGGCACTCCAGCATTCACGGGCTTCGGGTTCGAGCAATATCCGTCGACAACAACCTGTATGCTGCGCCCAGTGAGGAAGCTGGAGGTCCACTTGCATAAGCTCTCAGGAAGCCCAAATGATGGAAGTTTGGAGAGGAGCGCCTTGTGCCATACACGATCTTTCCTTCCTTCGCTATATCCAGGCTAACTGCCAGGCCTTCCCCTTGCTTTCAATAGCCGCAGCCCATCTATGTGTTAGGTATACTAGAAGATCACCTGCCGCCCGACCATGGCGAAACCCGTTTTGTCGGTCGTTGATCAACTGGTGACCCTCTAGGTATACCAAGAGCTGACGGCAAATTATGCTCTCCATGATCTTGGAGAGCAGGGAGGTAATAGCAATAGGTCTGTAGTTTGCCGGATCCGAACTGTCTCCTTTTTTTGGATCGGATGGACAAGGGCTGACTTCCATGAGTCAAAGACTACGCCTTTAGAATAAGAGTGCCGGAATAAACGCGTTAGCACCGGCGTCAACTCAGGGGCACACGTTCTAAGCACGATTGGAGAAATGCCATCCGGCCCGCTCGACTTCCTGACATCCAACGAAAACAGAGCTCGCCTAACAGTTTACAGTCTGAACTGTACTTCAGGCATAGAGCTCTGACACCGCGGGATGGCCGGCGGTGTTTTTCCGTTGTCGTCAAGAGTCGAGTTGGAGGCGAAAAGAGTGCACAAGAAATCAGCTTTCTCTTTTGCCGTATGGGCCAGGGTGTCATTCCTCATGTGCAACGGCGGCATGGACGGCTGGCTGAAGTTACCAAGAGCAGCTTTCGACGACGACCAGAACTTGCGTGTTCCGGTCGGGTAACTGGAAAGCTGCTCGCCGATTTAGACGACGTGTTTTGACTTTGCTTTAAAAATCTAGAGGCACGGTTGTATTTCCTCTTAAGAACTGTGCAATTGGGATCCTTTGCGCCCAGCGCAGCAACCCATGTTCGATACGCCTGTTTTTGCAGGCAGATGCTGCTTTAACTGACGCATCGAACCAGGGCTGTGATCTGCCACCGATGGGTACTACAGAGTTTGGTATAAAAATATCCATACCCTGTAGTATCACATCGGCTTCTGCAACGGCGCAGGCACTAGGATCATCTGAAGGGAAACAAACCCTGCCCCAAGGGTAGGATGCAAAAAAGGAACGCATCCTATCCCAATCTGCTGACTTGTAGTGCCAAACGCGGCGGGTCGCTGGTGGTCTGCAACGTTGGCGTCGGATAGGCACTACACTCCTGACCAGGCAATGGTCGGACGTTCCGAGAGGGGCGTCGACAAAGACCTGGTAACCATCGGGAAGTGAAGTCAGCAGAAGATCCAATAAGGACGGCATGTGGCTATCCACATCCGGGAGCCGCGTTGGCGACTCAACCAATTGGGACAGACCATACGCCAATGCAAAATTATGCACAGATCGCCCTGCGTAGTCTGTGGTACGTGATCCAAGCCATTCGGCATTGTGCCCGTTGAAATCACCCAAGACTACGATTCAGCGGAGGGGATCTGTGCAAGCACGTCGTCAATTGCCGCTTGAACGCAGCCCATGAGATGATCGGTTTCTGCGTTACCACTATGGGACCTGTAGACACACGCATAGATGCGGACGCGGTCCTCTAAATCTAAGTGGAGCCAGAGAGTGGACAGGTTCCTCAAAATTGCCGAGACGGCGACAGCAGGCAAAAAATTGTGCTCAATTTTGTACCTGGGGTACGTTAAATATGACGTATCGCTAGGTCGAGATATCTGCGTCTTAGTAAGGAAACACAAGGCCGGCTGCGCCGTCTCAAGAATCCCCTGATATTGCAAAAGTCCACGTTGAGTGTGGAGCGGGGTGCCGTGGTGATACTGCCTCGTTTGTCCTTGGTCATGCGCGGTTCTGTGCCCTCCCCGGAATACGAAGGGCAGCCCGGGCTAGAGTGCTCGGGGAGGGATTCTCCAAGTCTGGTAGAGCCAGTACCCTCCTGGGGTAAAATCTTTTTTAGTTCCGCTTTCATATTCGGGTGGTGTAGGGGGGGGGGGGGGGATTGCCACCGGTCCTCGACACTAACCTACGCGAAACATAGCGGCACTAGGCCGCTACTTTACGCCGGTATTCTGTGCGAGTGTGGTAATTAACCCGGACGAGTCTGGCCCGATTGTGCTGACGTCAAAAGACGGCAGCGTGACTCTCCCACTTCTAAAAAGCCCTTAGTCGCCTCTTACGACACCCATGGGCCTGGGACTCTCCTATTCTTTTTACGCCCCGGGAAAAGTACAGGGCAATGGTTGTTGAATGAGTTGTGTTATGCTGCTGTCTCGCTCTTGTGCGTTTGCTATCTCGCTGTAGTCGATCGTAGTTGATACTGTTATTGTTTCTATACGGCTTAATGCGTCGGCAATTATATTATTTTTTCCACTGATGTGTCGAATATCGGTTGTGAATTCACCGATGAATAATAATTGGCGCGTTCGGCGTTGCGTTTCGTTTGCAGTATGTGTTTTATTCATAGCGAATGTGACGGGTTTGTGGTCTGTGAATATAATTAGTTTACGTCCTTCAAACATCTTACGGAAATGTTTCACTGACTTATAGACGGCTGAGAGTTCTCTGTCATACGCTGAGTATTTCTTCTCCGCGTCTGAGAATTTCTTTGAGAAGTAACCGAGTGGTTGCCAATTATTTTCGATGTATTGTTGTAGGACGGCACCTACTGCATTGTCAGACGCATCGCAGAATATTGCGATAGGAGCATCATGTGATGGGTGAGCGAGTAAGGTAGCTTTAGATATACTATTCTTGCACTCTTCGAATGATTGCGATGTTTCGTCGGTCCATTCAATTATTGTTTTATCACGTTTCTTGACATGGTGTAGGTAAGCGTTTAGCGGAGCTTGTATTGATGCAGCATTCGGTATGTGGCCACGATAGAAATTTAACATGCCTAGAAATCGTCTTAAATCTTCTACAGTTTTCGGTTTTGAATATTCAGTACTGGCTTTAATCTTCTCTTCGGGTGGCTGTATACCGTTTTTTGATACGATGTATCCAAGAAATTTGACTTCCGTTTGGCCTAAGTTACACTTCGCGGGGTTGATAGTGATACCGTTTTCTTCCAATCTTCTAAGAACTGTTCTTAGGTGATCGCGATGCTCAGTCTCGTTTGCTGAGGCTATGAGCAAATCGTCTATCAATGGGAAAACGTAGTCTAATCCACGGAGCACTTCGTGAATAATTCGCTGAAATGTTTGGCCCGCATTCTTCAGACTAGGACACATGCGAGGAAATTCGAATAAACCCATTGGTGTGATGATAGCTGTTTTCTCTATGTCCTGTTCCCTGGTCTTCAATTGTTGTTAAGCGCGGTTGAGATCGATTGTGGAGAATATTGTTTTGCCAGACAGATGATGAGTGAAGTCCTTGACTCTCGGCACTGGATAACGATCGGGTTTGGTTATGCTGTTCAATCGTCTATAATCACCGCATACCCGTATATCGCCAGTCTTCTTAGGTACTATATGGAGTGGTGAAGACCATGGACTTTTACTCGGTCTGCAGAGTCCTTGTTGCATCATGTTTTCAAATTCTTTCTTCACTATTTCATAACGATGAGGTGGAATGGGACGAGCACGGCAATGTAATGGAGGTCCTTGTGTTTCAATATAATGTTCCGCGTTAATTTTAGGCGATAATTGCATCGAAGTTAATCTCGTGGTACTGGGAATTCGGCGAGTATCGCGTGGTACGGGGCCTGTATATCGATACTTCGTACTGTGGGTAAGGTCGTTGACATTACTTGCGCGTTGATTTTAAGATTTGTGACAGCATCAATTAATCTTCGATTTTTTAAATCTACGAGAAGTTGATGGTGGTTGAGAAAATCGGCACCTCATATTGGTTTCGTGACGTCAGCTACAATAAACTTCCACTTGTATGGTCGACGAAGGTTGAGATCGAGTTCTATTTATTACCAACTATATATTACCAACCAGGCATGAATTATCAGTTACCAATCGGTGACTGACCGATAATTAAAACTTGAACCAGTAGATAACTAGTAAAAGTTTCTTAATTTTGTCACTTACTGACTGAACTATCAATAAAACTCTTAGGCACTCCTAGCAGATATAGAAGCTTCAAATTTAGAATAAGTAATCTATTTTTAATTTTTATGGTCACTTTAAGATGATGCTAGGATAACTTATTACGTAATACGAGTAACTAAAGACAGTTTGGACTGAATAAATAGACCGCCTTGGTACTACATGGATCTCACAACCTTTTACGTTAGAATAACTGAGTTGCGAGACTTGGTTTCGTTTTTTATAAGTTATGTTTTTGAAGGCATACTGTTTGTTTTCGGGCAACGAAGCTAGTTATTTTCGGTCGAACAGTCAGTATTAAAGAGACGGTTATAATTCACCAATAATTACATTAAAAGTGCCCCGTTTTATAGATGAACAATAGGTAATTTGTTTGGGGCGTTACGTTAGTCATTTTGACGGCGGTAACAATTTTTAACTTAGTGGCCCTTCCGATGTCAGTATTCACACAATAAACTTTACTAAAACTGTCACGGGAAATGGAACTATAATTTGATTTGTTACAATCAAATAAACATAAATTAATTATCAAACAGATATTTTTAAAGGGATTTTTGCAGTCTTTCTTATTGCAATTAAAACATATGAATTGATCCTTCGTGAAGTAAATTAGGGGTATTTCTCAACAACTCCGAACAAATAAAAACAATAAATACCTGTTTCCAGTGCATCCACTACCTCGGCATCGGCAGCTTCTAGTCGAACCCTCCTGAAGGGCGCCCAAGTCTCTGACCGGAATTCGTTGCCAAACGTGTCAGCTCTTTCTTCAATCGTTCCCACGTGACCAGGTGTCGGCCTACGTTTTTGCTCATCCTCTCAATTGCCTCTCAACGTCGTCACAAGATCCCTTCATTCGAACTTCATGGAGCTAAATATAATTAGCACACCAGTGCATTAGACTTTTCGTTATGGAGATTAGACCCACCACTTGATCCATGGCAAAGACCATCCCATCTGGAGGCCCTAAGTCATGGGGCTGTGATCCCACCGCTGCTGTCGGCGTTAAACCAGGGTTTCCTTGAATTGTCCATCATGAAGAAATACAACACTAAGAATTTCTCAGTTTATTGAAGCACCTAACCGCTTACTACTAACCGTTAGCAGTTAACCGCTTTTATAGCTTCTGTACAATAAGATGAAACAGAGTAGATACAACTTCTTTTAAAACACAAAGAAAATTAGGTATTGTAAAATAATTCCTAAATACAGCTCAATAAATGTTTTAGTGAATTTACCTATATAACTTCAAATGATTTATATAATAGTTTGTTCATATAATTTGAACAATCATTACGAAGTAAGAAAATGGCGCTGCAAGCAAATTTCGAAATACAATTAAGAAAGACTTATTGCATAAAATAATGAAGTTTGATACAGAATAACGATATTAATTCTTATACAAATTAATTTGAACATTTACATTTTCAATTAAATATTTTAACAATAAATGAAACATCAAACATCTTGAAACAATTCAAACAGTCAAAACAGTGTCTATCCTTAATAAATAACAGTTTTATGTTTACAAATAGCTATTTGTATTTAAATCTTATATATTTCAGATATATCTATAATAATATGTCGGAGAATTAGAATATAAAAGTAATTTGGCCGGTATGAATATATATATTTGTATATTCTACTCTGTGTATTGGGCAGAACTGATGGCGAACGTCATCTTTCAAAGTGTGTTTGAAGTTGTCACTGTGTACGTCACAGTCGGTGACGTGATTGAAGTTAGTTATTATTGTCCATCAGTAGACTGTAGAGCGCTCATTTAGAAGTCGCAGTCGTCTTCAAGCTAGCGCCCGCGCCGGTTGTGCGCACTGATCGACTTAAAACAACATGGAGGATACCAACACCGTGACGCCTGATTTTAAATCCAAATAAATCTCCGAGAAATATATTCATTTTAACGATAAACTAAAACATAAATATCAATAGTTGCAAACAATTGCCGGTAGGTGACGATTTGGGCCCAAATGTACTTTCATATTTCTTAAGTCACCAGTAGATGTAACTCATCCATGATCCAATGTAAAACTCTAATAATTATTGTAATAATATGTATTTGGATGATTTGTAGCTTCAAAAACAACTTTAATCCCAATCCATATAATTTTCAAACTTATGAACTCAAAGTAGAAAATACTCACTCCAATCGGTGTTTCATTCAAAACATATATATTTTCCTACATATTGTAAGTAGGTCTAATATTTAGTAATTAGTAGGAAATAACGCTATAAATTCGCTTACTTACCACTGTTTTTGCGGTGTTCTTCGTGTTGTTACTTGTAGGTATTGTTAAGAATAGCGATCGAACAAAATTTTCACCATCACAGATATCTCAAGTAATATTAATTTGAATCGGCCTTCATATTGAAGGAAACACTTTTTATTTTTGTTCGAATGAAAACTGTGTAACATAACTAGCACACTCTAATTTCTCTATTATAATTGAATAACCTAATAGGTACCTATTTTTAACACACGACACACAGCAACTTCATTTATTTTATTTCATTGTACAAACAGTAAACACAAAATCAAAACATAGGGCAATTAAAGTAAAAAACAAAATGGCCTTGCACTTTGCAGCAGAGCGAAACAGGTTATAATCCACTGCACATGGGAGCGAGTGAGACAGATATGGGATCGTTGGTTATTGTTTACCTCGGGCGTCGCGATATAATTAATTAAGATGTAGGCGATGGGCCAATAATAGGCCAGTAGGCATGCCTACGAAACGCTGGTAAATTGGGAAGTCATGTTTTAGGAACATTTGATATGTAGACAGCGCACCTTCTTCTGTATTCGTATAACTTTCGACGAACACTTTTGCTAAATAATTTCTATGTAAGGGAGCCGCTTCTAATAGGCGTTTGTAAAACTGCCTACTTTAGGTTTAGCGTAAGGTAATACCTGGTAAAACTTACAGGTGGGTGTTTAGTGGAAGTTTGGTTAAAGATTAATAGAACCAAATTAAACTAAATTAACTATAACGTTAGTGCTATATAATTTTAATTTAGGTTTTATTGGGGTAGGCTATGCCTATTTGCCTATATTGAATGCACGCGCCTGCCTCCAACATAAATTGCTATGCAGACGACAGCACTGGTGTTGCAGTATACACGGGCTATGAAGGTTTTTTTTTTTTTTTTTTGAGAGGAGGAAATACTGTTACGTATTTACGCCCCGGAACGGGGCGTAATATGTCGGACTCGAGTGTCCGCGTAAGCGGACGCCCCATACCGACTAAAACCTCCTCTGTGCTGTTAGCAGCCCTGGCTTTCACAGCGAAGTAGGACGTGGGCCGTGGAGGCCGCAAAGACTACGCAACAACAGTCGCGGGGCGTCTCCTAAGGAGGCTCGAACCTCAGACCGGCTGTGTGCTTGTGGGAAGGAGAGAGAATGAAAATGAAAATGAAGATGAAAAGATGAAAAGATGAGAAGAACAAACTCGCCGGCGAGTGTGGTGATGTTTAGTGTAATGTATGTAAGTGTGTATGTATGTGTTTATGATTGTATGTATGTGTGTTTGTGTTTGTGTCTGTTTGTGGAGTGTGTTTGTGATTGTGTAAGTGGTGTATGTCAGTCCGTCAGTCAGTCCGTGTGTGAGCGAGTGTAGTGATTCGATTACAGGACGAGGACTAACGTCTCGTCGGGTATCAAAACAATGTGTGGTGTATCTAGGGTGCGGGCCGCTGGCCATCGTCAGAGTGACGAGTGCCAGTGGTTTGCGGTGGTTGACCGCGCCTACGCCTGCGAAGGCGGTGAGTGCGTGTCTGTGTCGGTGTTTGTGTGGGTGTCGCGTTCGCGAGGGTGATGTCGTCATCCGGGTCTACCGTTACGTGTCTGGGACGTCTTATTGGGTTGAGACTATGGTGAAGGGGGGTGTACCCGCATGCCTTCCTAACCAAGATGTAGGTATGGTTAGGCGCCTTGTCAAAGAAGCGTCGCGAGATCTCTTTAAAGTGTTGAGCTATCGTCGGAAGCTCTAGGTCGCGGTGAAGGTCAACGTTTCGGATGAACCACGGGGCTCCGGTTGCCATGCGCCTGAATTTATTTTGAACTACTTGCAAACGACGTAAGTAGCTCGGTCGGGTGTGCGCGAAAACGACGCTTGCGTATGACAGTATGGGCCGTACGATGGTTTTGTACAGCGTCACTTTGTGTTTGAGCGGAAGTTTGCTTCGCCCACACACAAGTGGATAAAGGCGACTGAGGACAAATCGGGCTCGATTGCATACCGTATCAATATGTTTCTTGAAGTTCATATTGCTGTTGAACGTGACTCCTAAGTATTTGAAACCCTTACCCACGGTATGGGTGTTTCATACAATTTAATAACGTCGGTCGGTCGTTTTTTAGCGCGGATGCTATTCGCGTTACCGAAGAGTACCGCTGCACTCTTGGTGGGGTTCACTTCAATCCGCCATTTTCTGAACCAGTTGCCTAGTTCATCGACGGCGGCTTGAAGCACTTTAATGTTCCTGCTCAAGGTTGAGCGGTTCAATAGAGCGGAGCCAAAGTAGAACTAGGCAACTGGTTCAGAAAATGGCGGATTGAAGTGAACCCCACCAAGAGTGCAGCGGTACTCTTCGGAAACTTGGGAATGTCGCTCGTGAAGAGCGAGAAAAGAGTGGGAGAGAGGACTGAACCCTGTGGCACGCGAGATCTGATGGGTCTGGGTGAGGATAGGGTGCCCTCTACTCGATATCGGAAGGGCGATCAGTAAGGTAGGCTCGTATGATGCGCACGAGCCTGTCTGACACTCCCAGTTGATACAGCTTGAATACTAAGCCGTTGTGCCATACCTTGTCGAATGCCTTCGCGACATCGAAAAACACGGCTGCCGTGGTAGCGTGAAGTTGACGCCGTACGAGAATGTACTCGGTGAGTCGGTGAGCCTGCTGGGGACACGAGTGAGCGGTTCTGAATCCGAACTGTATGTCGGGTATCAGGTTGAGCTCCGCGATGTAATGATTAAGACGCGCGAGAATTAATCTTTCGTAAAGTTTCCCGATCGAGTTAATTAAGCTAATAGGCCTATAGCTACTCGGATTAGCTTTAGGTTTATTGGGTTTTGGGATACCGATAACAATGGAATCTTTCCATTGTTCGGGGAACGCGCTATTAGACAATAGAATATTAAAAATTGTATAAGTAATAAGAGTCGTGGGTAGGATTTTAAGAACCCTATTGTTTATAGTGTCGGGCCCCGGGGCCTTCTTGGAGTGAAGCTCCTTAATGATTAGCTTCACCTCTTCGTAAGAGGTGGGTTTTATTACATCGCCTGAAGGGCTCAGAGCGGAGCGACGTTCAACTTCACGATCAACTTCGTCAACGTGTGTCGGGTCGGCTGCTGCATTTGGAGAGCACTGACTCTCGAGACTGGCTATGAAGGTCTCTCTCTCTCGGGAAATCGTCTACCAGTGCCGGGAGAAACTTGTATATTCTATCGAGTCCTCTCTTGACAAGGTCGCGGAATGGGTTAAATTGTTCCTTGTCCAATTAAGCCCCCAGAAGACTCAAGTTTTCGCGTTTACCACAAAAAAACCCCATTTGTCGTATCACCGCTCTTCGACAACACTTCCCTTAAAGCCTCTCCTAGATCAGAATACTGGTTCTCGATATCGTGAGTGATTACCAATTCCGTGGTCATCTGGAGGTCAAAGTCAAATTGGCTTCGAAAATGCTGGGCTTCATAAATAGAGCACGGCAATACTTCAAGCCAGCCCACATTTTAGCGATCTACTTAGTGCAGGTCCGGCCACAAATCGAGTATTGCTGTAATCTCTGGTCTGGCGCACCTCAGTATCAGCTAGATACATTTGACTTTGGCTCGAATTGTCGGTGACCTAGTGCTCTGTGAACGGCTGCATCACTTGGCCTTTCGTAGAGACTTCGCTTCATTGTGCGTCTTATACCGCATTTATCACGGGGAATGTTCCGACGAGCTGTTTCACAAGATTTCTGCCGCCGAATTCCACCTTCGCACGATAGGCCATAAATTATGCTTTCATCCCCACCATCTGGATGTGTTTCTCAAAGAGCTTTCTTCCACATACTACAAAGCTGTGGAATGAGCTTCCTTGTGCGGTGTTTCCGGGATGATACGACATGGGTAACTTCAAAAAAAGCGCATACACCTGCCTTAAAGGCCAGCAATGCTCCTGTGATTCCTCTGGTGTTACAAGAGAATGTGTGCGCCGGTGATCACTTAACACCAGGTGGCCCACTCGTTTTTCCTACTTTTTCCATAAAAAAATGTATAATAATTAAAACCAATTAATATTCATAGGGCAATACAATATAATATAATTATTCCATTTCTAGAAATCATATTGTCTCCTTAAGCATTCTTTTCCCTAATTGTTTATTCTATTTCAGCGCTTCGGTCGACTCAGGTCTTTAAATTCAAGTTGCTTTCGCTTTGACAATCGTATAAACTTTTCGCCTTATTACAAAATCTTAAATAGACCTGGTTTTAACTCAGCTTCAAAAGTCTTGGTTTAAGTTTAATACAGTAGTTAAAGCTTGTCCTACATATCATAAATAAACCGTGGACTGCTTCTTCCGCGATTTGAACCATGGCAAAGATTATGGCGCCACGCGCTTTGTGGCAGCTTAGCCACTGACGAGTTATGTAATAAATACACATACAATACACAATGATATTATTCAATTGTAACGTTCCGTATGGCACTAAAACAAAACCTTTTTTTTATTTAATTAAAACGGAACGTATTTCGCATGCAATATACGAAACCATATTGATAAACAAAACTCGCAAGTTAAACAAAAATTTCTTGGAAATAAATATATTGTTTGGAAGTGGAAGTGTTATTATTAAGTTGCCAATTGTTCCAAAAAAAAAATTCTTCATATCGAGCCGAACTTCGTAATGCACAGACTACTTACATTTTCGGAGACATTGCGCTTCCTCTAGGGTCGTGAGATTATTGCTGTTTTATTAAGTTTACATTTTTTTCGATTTATACATGAATATTAACTATTCTGACTTAATTTATCAATTAAGTCAGAATAGTTAATATTCATTTTAAATTAATAAATAACAAGTAATTATAACTGATTTTAACCTTGAAATTTCTAACAAATGACGTAACGTGAACGACTACAATTAAAAGACTCCAAAAATAATAATAATTGTAACTACATTAGTAATAATCGATTGACTTTTTGGTAGTCGGTAGTTTTTCAATTCGTGACTAAATAGCTGAAGGCTTGTTTTAATGACAAGGTAGTCATTTATTTATTTATTTAAAAAATATTTATTTTTATTTTATCCTGAGACTTCAATAAATTGACACATAAGTTTATACTTTTTATACTTATAACAAAAGGAATATTTTTCTACACTTATTTCAATAATAAATAATTAAATTTAACAAAAGTGTACGGCGGTGAATTCGCTTCTACAATGACTGTACGTAATGTAGTGTACGTAATATACTGTACGTAATGTACGGCATAATGTAGGAACAAAAACTTATTGGAAAAGTTATCAATATCATATGAAAGTGGTAAAGTAGGAAAGATGATAACATCACTATTAGATTCCCAACCATTGAAAAAGAGAAGAGAATAGAGAGAGGAATGGACTGGAGCTTGCCAATAGTATTATATACATAAAAACTAAGCGATCTCCCGCTCTGCGTTAAGATTTGTGGAGAGGAGTATACATTCATACATTTAAAACACCGAGCAAGCCAACAATGCAGCCAACAGCGGCAAATCTTGCCCACCAGATAGCTCGTGACATATTCTTGGCCTAGCTCCGGCCCGCTTCTATGGGCAAGCACAGTCTGAAACACGGCTGTTTATCACTGGATAGGCATTCATAGCATTATGTTTCCATGTGTTTTAATAATATAATAAATCCACGAATTTCCCACTATTACGAATTCAGTTAAATTAGTCCTTAATATTGGTATGATCACTATTTACTCTTCTCATTGTTTTTTTCACCATTTTCATTTTCATTAGGCTCAAAGGCTTGACTCACATTACAACCTCTACTCGCTACAGATGGAGTATTAGTTTGTCCATCGGAAATTTCTCGTGAATCCTTTGTTAAGGGTTTTTCTTGCGGTGGCTCTGAAAAGGTAGTTATAAATTATTTTGAGAATTTACAAACGAAAAATAAATATTTAAGCTATATAATATAATAGCTCACTCATTTAATTTTACTTACTTATATCCATAAGGGATTTTAAGAGCATCGCAATAGGATTATCTATAAGTGCCGTTACGAGGATAGCAAGAATGATTGTTAGGCTGAGGAAGGCGACAAATCTAAATAACTGAAACAAATAAATAATATTATGAATACTAGATTAATTACACATAAAAAAAAGAAAAACAATGCCGTCTAGGGACGCCCGAAAGAAGCGAAGCTAGCGGAGAAGCTCTTAATATATATATAGGTAGATACAAGATAGTATAGATATCGCATAACGAATTACACAGAGCGACAAGTCTGGCAGTATGTAACACTTGCAGTCTGCGGAGTGCCGACTGCCGATAAGAACAACATTATCCGATAGTGAGAACAAGCTATTAAAAACGATATACAAGAGCACGGTACAAATCTAGACTTTTTAACAAAACTATTGATTTTTCCGAAACGACCAGATGCTTTCGTTTTTCTTTTTTTTTAAACAATACTTTCGTTTTTTTGTTAGACACCAACCAACCACTTATGGGCAACTACTTGAAGTGAGGTAACTTAACCCACATGATTAGTCATCACTTGGTTGTTGGTTGGTCATCACCCCACCCATTTTAAATCAATGATAAACGATTAAGCTATCTTTAATGGTTGGTAATTATCACGCCCGTTTTATATCATTCAACAACGGCATCAATCAGCTATCACTTGGTGGTGGGTGATCATCCCTCACGGCTCATATCAGTCAAGGAATAAAATAAAGGTTCGTGAATAAGTTTATATAACACCTAGTTTCACTAAAGTGATAGTGTATGTGTAATATCCGTATTTTTTTAAAACATAATTTATTTGTATTTAAAAGCTTGCGAAACATACTTTCTGTTAATCGGATTTATCCTAAAACTGTTACCATTCTCAAGTCACGAGAACATTGGACTGAGTTATATGCCACGCGTTCACTCAAGTTAGCCTTCAACCAGTAAACGTTTTAATAAGCTAGGTAGGTATTATATAAATTACATGTTTTATACTTACTACTGAAGTCACTGTGAAATAGACAGGTTCAACCGCGGATGAATAGAAAGCGAACATCATTGAATAATGTACCAAATACATCCCATAGGAAACTTTAGCAGGGATCTTCCATATTTGTAAGCAAAGGAACCAATTTATTGGACCTGTAAGTATGCGTTGAAAATTAATTTTCTCCTTTATTTCATATTACACGTAATTAATAGTAAAAAAAATTATATAACTACAATTAAAAATCTATTGTAAACGGAAAAGAATAATATAAACTTTAATTTAAATACTTTATATTACAAGTCATAATTCATATATATATATATATATAATATTACGAATTAATTTCAACAAATATTAACAATATATTATCTATACAAATTATTTAAGTTTTCTTTAGTATTAATTCCGTCAATATTTGCCTTTAAAACAATTCGACACGTGTTTCGCCTCTACACGAGGCATCCTCAGGACGTGTTGTCTCGCGAAAATCTGGCACGAGATTTATTTTTGTGAAACTGAAGGTATTCTTGTTGGGAGCGCTTTTATAGTAAATTTGCTTGTAATATATTATATTTGCATGAAAGAAGTGTGTTACAGCCGTGGTAAATGATCCTCTGTCTGTCCGCTTACCTTGGCCTTCTGGGACACAAGCTGCTGTATGTAAAAAGTACTGAATATTTAAAAAGAAAATCACTAACCCCCATAACCTTTAACACATACAAATATTATCCATCCCACACTTGCTGCCCATATCGTCCGAGAGAATGCGTTGATAAAATTTGTTGCAGTCTGGTTATCCCAATCAAATTGGCTAATAAGGAAGTTGAGGTAAAGCATCAGATGAGTCATTCCGATAGAGATCAGAGTTAGGAATGCAGCTAATAACTAAAACAAAGAAAAAAAATTCTAAGGACTAATTGAAAACAATAGAATATAGAAATATATATTTATCATAGTGAGTTACAATTGCAACAACACTTGGTAAACGTCATGAAGCTTCGTAATGTTCGTAAAGAGACTTAGGACATAGGAAGAAAAACAGATATGAAATTTCCAGCCTATCATTTAAATCATATACTAACAACCTACATACATACAAACATACATTTAATCACGCCTCTTTCCCGTAGGGGTAGGCAGAGACCATTTCTTTCCACACAATACAAGACGCAAGTAGTACTTGGTATTCAGCATAGAGAAAACATTTAACGAATAACTGATTCATTCTCAACCCACTTTCATTCTATTTTGAATCTGTCAAGCAATTGTTCATGAACAAATTAATCAGCCACGGTGATGCTACACATCCCTGTCTAACCCCGTTTTGGATATGAAACCATTCAGTGTATGCCCCGTTTATCCTTACACAAGCACTAGAATCCCTATAAAGAGATTGCAATGCTCGTATGAGGATATTGCTGACACCGTTCGCGGACAATGCTGACCTTAATTCATTCCTCACGACTCTATCATAGGCCATTTCTAAATCCACGAACGCGCAACAGACCTTCTTGTTTTTAGCCAAACACTTTTCGGCTATGCACCGCAAGGAAAAGACCTGATCCGTACATCCCATTCCCTTTCTAAATCCCGCTTGTGCATCCCGTACTTTTTTGTCTGTTTCATTCGCAACTCTTTCCATCAACACTTTCGCATACAATTTACCGACGATGCTGAGAAGGCTTATCATCTTCATCCAAACTTAACTCACTTTCATCAACATTTATATTAGTTTCAATGGAAGGTGCCGGATGTAGTACGTGCACTTCCTCTCTTTCAAACAAACTTTCAAAATACTCCTTCCATCTCTTTAACACACATTCTTCTCCTCTTATAATGCTTCCATCTTGACTCCTGATTGTACTCAGCTCCGACGTAGAAGCTTTTCCTCTGGCTGTTTTGGTGGATTTCCAGAAGAACTTGATGATTAACTGGAAATCTTCAGTGAGCCTCCTATCAAAATAATTATTTTTTTCTTCTTTCTTTCTAGATACAACGTCCTTCGCTGCTGATTTCAATCTTTTATACTTCGTTCTTGCTTCCTTTATCTCGTCATCCGTTGCATTTTCAACTTTTTGGTTAGCTTTTGTTGCTAACAAATCCAACCACGCTTTCTTCTTTTCTTGCACAGCCACTTGTACTAACAACCTACTTCATATAATTCAATATAATAAGCGTTATCATTGACCAGGGAGTTTTTATAAATCGGGTATATGCATGTAACTTTTAATTAGTTCAAATGATATTTTTTTATTCGAGTTTACACCTTAAGAATCAATATTCATATAAGACGCCCGGTATGAGAAAAATATGGAGAGTAAAACCTACTCATCAAATGGGATGGTAACGTTTTTCTCATTTAATTAAAAACAGACATTGTCTGCTTACAAACAAGGCAACAATTAGCATTGTATTTTCCTGTCAGCCACCTAGCGATACTTTGGAAAATTATTTAATTTTGAAATACGAAGTGTTGTGGCTAATGAAAGTTACTTTCCTAAACTTTATTAGATGGCGTTGAACCACAGACACCCCATCTAAGTTCAAATTAAAAACAAATAATGCTAGATTAAACATCACTTAGTGTCACTTTCATAAACTATTTCGTATTTCCAAATCGAACACTGAATCCATCGAGTAATAGGACAACATAAGGGTTTTCGATAGATGGCTCTGATCACAGATTTTAATAATTAGGTACCTGACCATAAGTAAAATCACGATAAACTATGAAGTTATTTTAGTTTTTGAATATCTATTAATTTCTATAATTTTTTTAATTAATACGCTTTCATGTTAAGGAATTAGGTTGGAGCCTGCGCTTATGTCGAGTCTCAGTTTCTGTATTGATTTTGTTATCTCCTTTTCATATTTAGGTTTTATGCTTTTTTTGCATTCTTTCAAGCTTAATAATGTAAGGGGTTATAACTGTTCTGTCTTTATCTTTGCACAGATTGTTGTAAAATTCATTTATTCATCATTCTGGTATTCAATCGTGTATCTTGATTTTCCAGTCCATCCATGTTATATTTGTTAATTATAGGCTTTTTTGTAGTTTCAAGTTGTGAGAGATGTTTTCTTTTATAGCATTTCTATATTTTGTGTAGTCAAGTTCTATATATGTTTGGACTAGTTTGTATAAAGCGGAGAATATATTTTTCATGCTTCTAGATTTGTTTTTTGGTCTCTGCAATGCATTCCTATTTTTTAATAGCTTTACTGTATTTGCCGATAATGTTGTGTGTTTAAGGCTAATAATTATAGCGTTATTGTGTCATAATAATATGATTGTACTGAGATGTTTTTCAAGGAAGCGAAGTTGGTGGTGAGTTGTGATATTAAGCTATCTTTGTATTACTTAATTTCTTCTTACGTCTTAAGTTGGCTGATTTGAGTTTTTACAAAAAAGTGAGTGGAAAAGACAATGTCAATACATAAAATAAATGAAATTAATACTTACTCGTGACATTTGGACCTTCTTATTCCTGTAAATGCGAAGAATATATCCAACAATCATACCAACGAAGAATGGGGGCGAACGGGTTAATACATTAAAATAGTATAGAGTGTAGTAGTTATTAGCAGTATCAGTGAGAAATATGTAAAGAGTAGCAACTAGTAGTGATACGGTAAGTCCTATGATGAGAGCTGACCAAGAAGAACGCTTGCTATCACGTAACAGCCAGAATAGTACCAACGGAGATATTAAATGAAGCTGAACATCTATTGCCAGGTACCACGTTACTGCAAGACACTAAAACATTAATAATTAAAATTAAACATTTGAAAATTTTTAAATGATTTCGTCGATGTTTTTATTGAATTATCAGAAATAAGTGCAGAATGACATTATTATGATAGTGCAGATTTAAAAAGAAAGTGGAAAGCTGAAGAACATATCACTATACTATTATAATGGATGGTAGGATGGTCCTGTCATCGGAAACTCTGCTTCATGTTTTTAGGGTCCCGAAGCTTAACCCTTATAGATTCGTCTTGTCTGTCTGTCTGGCTGTGACACACGGACGGACAGAACCGTCCGCATGTCACAGCCACTTTACTACCACTATATTGTTGAAACTTAGTAAGTAGATGTAGGTATTATATAAACCGCATTAAAATTTTCACACAAAAATAGAAAAAATAAAACAATAAATTTTGGGGGTAAATAATAAAAAATGTTTTTCATCAAACAAATACGTGTCGGATAGGTATTCAAAAACGATATTGTGATATTGAGGTTTATAATAACATTTTTTTCTTAGCTGAACAGTTTGCGCGAGAGACACTTCCAAAGTTGTACGATGTATCAATATTATTATAAGATTATATTATCATTTACCTTTAGGCGTTTTCGATGAAATAATCTTTTCACAATTGGTTTGGGAAACTATAACTATTATAAAAAAATGTTATAAGTGAAGAAATGCGCTCGACCAATATCGCGGAAACCGATAATGAATTTATGTGTTTCTGTGGCTATATTCATTAAAGGTATAAGCTTTTCTGTGCTTGAATAATCCACGTCCGCAAATACTTCGGAATAATCCATTTCGCTTTTGTTTTACAATAGTTTTTTATCTGCCTCCCACTTATGACTTATGTTTGACCTATTATGTTTGTACTTACAGCTTCTTGCGGATTGACAAAGTTTTGGATGTAAAGAAGTGTGGTCCACCAAAATGCTCTACACTTGTGCACGTTTTCAGCAGCTAGGTACCAGAATCCACCATCCGATATTCTATTGAATAAAGACACTTCAAAGAGTATAACTGCTGCCAGTAAAGGAAACATCCTAAGTAACCTTCCCAAGTAAAACTTGTGTAAATTCATCAAGAGAGACTCTGAAAATAATACGTTTTCATGAAGTTATTTTTATTATTGATTATTATTTACTTAAATTTATTATCAAAGTACTGCTAAAGTTACCGTGATTTGGATTGTTTTGAAGCACTAATTATTTCTAAAGACGAAACGCATAAAGTAAAATTTAAACAGACCAGTAATGTAATTTTTGGCGCTGATTAACATCTAAATATGTAAGTATATGCCTCGTGATTTGTTGTTTGTAAGTAAATGGTAAAAGAAAAAAAAATCGACGATTAAAGTGTGTAGATTAACTTAAAACTTTCAAGTTAGCAATTTATGACTAACAACTTTGAATTATAAATAAATTAGAAAAATGTTGGTGGGTTGTAGAAGTTCCAAACCAAAAGATAACGCAGCAAAGCAGCTACAATTTTTGGGGTATCCAGAACTCTGTGAATAGCTTGAGTGCTTGGCATTGCGAGGCGACATCACTCAATTGCAATCAGCTGTTTAACCTGACCCCTACCGCTAAATTCTACCCTCTCAACAACCACTCTCATCCTTTTCTGGTTGTGTGACAGTCCTCCAAAGTACTGTTTTAAAGGCAGTTCTACGTACAATCAGGCTATGAAATGTGCTTTCTTGCGCGTTGCTTCCAAGTTAATATGACATAAGTACCATCAATAAAAGGGAGTATGCTGTCCGAAAATGCCAGCAAAACTTATATTCCATAAATATAATTTAGTACAAGTTTGCTTGAAAGAGCAATTCCCAAATGGAAAGTTATAATGACGGCATAGGGCTCTTTTAATCGTGTGTTTAAAGGACATTTTCTGTTATCTTCTTTGTTATTCTGCTTAGAGTCTAATCCAAATTTACTTTTCTAGAGTAATATCAAAAGAAAGGATATTATCTGAAGGGCAGCATATGGTTTAATACTATTTATATTATATTAGTTTTATAAGCATATAATTTAACTTACTTGGTGTGAACTTGACGTAACTGATGTAAACTATCAACAAACCGCTGAGCATGAAAAAAGTGTCCACAGTAAGAAAAGCCCCAGTCACCGAAATACTAACAACTTTTTGATACCACTAAAACAAAACAACACGCATCTAATAATACAAGAGCCATCGAATATCAAACACGATAAAATATTTCAAAAAAATACATTAAAACACTAATGGGAGTGACAATATTAATGTTATTATAACACAGCGCATTCTTGTAACAAATTGATTCACAATATAATGCATTGTGCAAAGTTTTAGTGGTAGTTTTAAATACCTCATTATTATAATACGTACTTATGTTTATATAAATGGTGTAATGTAATGCCTCTAGGGAAAAAAATATATTTGCGGAAATCCATAACGAACCAAATGTTTTGAGTGTATTGGTTTGAGTGGCACGAGACATTGCGTGTTTCGTAATATCTCGTGCCAGAGTTTGGCGAGTCAACATCTCCTTAGGATTCCTGGTGTAGAGGTTCGACAGGTGTCGAATTGTTTAAAGACAAATATTGGCGGAATTAACACTAAAGAAAACTTAAAACATTTGGAGCCTAGGGGAAATATAACAGCTTTTTTAGACTACTTTACTAGAGATGGTGCTTATGGTAGGTAGATTTTGTGTAGGTAAATTTTTGATTTATTTGCAGTTCTATAAGCTGAAATAAACTCAATTGTTGGAGTGTCATTAGGAATATAGTGGTGTTAACCAATTACTGAACTATGAAGATCACTAGTCGGTTGATAATCGACATATAAAACTAGAAATGTATGGCTTATCGACTAACACAGAATTAATAACTCCCTGTCTTAAGCCCCGTAAATTATAATTGTGCAATAGCAAAATTATAACCATGCCAACTAAGACAAAGTAAAATTAAAAAAATAATTTAGTAAACTACGTCAGTAAATTAAAAATAAACACATGATTGTTATAAAATCATCAAAAATTTTCAATATATTATCAATGGGCAAGTAATAACCAAACCTTAAATGAGAAATCTCACAAAGAACTACGAACTAATAATAAAAAATACGATCAAAAACTACATTATTATGTGTGACTCTAAGAAATCAACAATGACAATTTCTTTTAATTACTTTGATGTATTTTAATAGAAGAATACTAAAAGAATATTAAGAGCTTTCAGGTTTAAATATACCCAAGCTTTGTCATTGTAGTCACTCAGTTTAACATACCTCAGCAATATCAAGAATGTTAGCTGTAACATAAAGTAAGATAAAGAAAGTATGTCCGAGAACGACCCAAATCATTGCAATTGCTCTTATTCCGTCCAAACATTCAAGAGTCCCTGGTTTATCAGAACTACGTAATAAATCTGCCAAGTTGGAGTAAGCAGAAAAAAGACGAAGTGGATGCATTCGTTTTGAACCTGAAATACATTTTTTCTTAGATTACGAATTGTTCATGAACAACAAAAGAAGTTTAAATTAAATAATTACTGAATAAACACGAACATTATTCACTTAGCTACTTAGATAAGATTAAAGATAAAATTTATAATTCAATAAAACGTCTACCAGTATTAGTGATTTTAAGATAATTTTATTCAATTGATTTATAATTTGCATCTTAAATATCGCTATCTTTCTTACGATAGTAATATGTATGACTGATGCTTATCTCCGGTGAATAAGATACTCTAACGGCCGTTCCCAACATACTATTTACAGATAGAGAAAAATTACCACCGTCTACAGTCAGTAATTAGCTGTCAATAATCTGAAGCTGTCCCAATATACCCGATAAGTCATTCTTACCGCCTTATTTTGGGACGCGTGAATTGCAATTTCCATACAAACTTCTATCGCCGGTAAGCTATACGTCGTCCCATTGACAGACAGCGTGTACGGATAAGGTGAGTTACCATCGATAGGTTTATTGAGAAATAAAAGTCAACGATAGTACCGATTTTTATCTCAAGTAAGAGATAGACTGAATATTGGGAACGGGAGTGATCTGAAAACTTATTTGATTTTAATTATTATTATTTTTGACGTTGAAATTAATCACAATAATCGTTCACATAATATGATGCAGTTTGTAATTGCATGTCTTAGCATCGCTTAAGGAATCTTCTTTTGGCCATGAGTTAAAATTAAAATCACCGAGGAAGACACATTTCCAAATTTATAATTTAAATAAAAACTACAATTCCCATACCTTCTTGGCAAGACATATAGGGATTGTGTTTTGCAATCAAGGAACCGAAAGATAAATTAATCACGAAAGATTTTATGAGCACCATTCGTATATAATTATTTGATTTAGGAAACATCCACTGTATATTAATATGAATGAATTTTGAAGCTAGATTAATGCATTATAAGTTCTAGCAATAGTAATTGTTGCTGTTGATATATAAAAGAAAACACCTTTGTTGCTGATATAAAAGAAAACACCTATCAACTTACTTCTTTTGAGGTAAAATAGATGATAAAGGTCATATGATGTGCTTACTACTATCATGAAACCAATGATTGAGAAGAGCACTCTGAAAAAAAATATATTTCGTTGACCACTTAGAATTTTACTAAAACTTTACAAGTATTTGAAATAAAATTCGATTAAAAAATTATAATACTACTTAAATAAACAATTTAAGAGCTTAGATTTTAGTTGGCTTAAACCGTTTTGTCGGCAGAAGTATTCTTCTTTATTAACTGTTTTTTATTTAAAATTACCAATCCATATATCAAATTGAATAATAATATGGATAAGAAAGATCACGAAATAAGGACAGCCATAAAGTGACTGACTGCAGTGGATGAGTTAAAATGTGACAATAGGTTTACTGAATATAATTATGTACAATAATTGTAATACTTACATAGCCACATAGTCCCCAGCAACCCAATGCCTATCATTCGGCAGTCTGCACATATCATCCTCATAAACAAAACCATATGATGTTACATTTATGATACTGTTAATTGCTTCATGTGTTGTGCAGACCTTTGGTATACAAATAGCAAATTTCAGCCCCAAATTTCGAATGATAGTAGTATTATCATTGCCAAGCCTGGAAAGAGTTGTAATAATAATATTGAGACTTAATACGTAACATTCTTTTATGTTATTTTGGCTTAATGTTAATAACATGAGATAGAAATAAATAATAAACTTTTTTAAGATTAAATTGTTTCATATATGAAACTAATGAAAATATTGATTAGGCTTTATGATCATTAATGTTTAGTACCTACCTACTTTCTTACATCCTATTATATATCTACCTACTACTAAATTGAAATATACGTTATTAGTTAGTTTATTGGAATTCACTTTAAAATGAAGATAATAAACAGGGTAAAAATTTTAAAGCACAGTACTTTCAGCTGAAAGTACAAACTATCAAATTTAATATTAATATTTTTAGAGGAGCGAATAGCTTAGGGCTAATAAATTCCAATTCTATATTTACAACATTTCGTAATCATTTTCACTGTTGATAAATCTGGAAAGTAATTAATGTCTGACGTGATTCAATGATAGTTAATCTGAGAAAAGATAATAAAACAAATTCGAAGCCGATGTTCGACACATAATTACAACCACTTGATCATGCTCTCGTTTCATGCTGAAAAATTAAGTAGTTATAGAATACAATAAAAACAATTATTAAAATATATTATTTTAAGTAATTTGAAAATTTAATTATAGACTTCTGTTTTATACTTCTTCGATTAAGATAAGCCGTGGAAATCGAAAAAGAAAATAGATTTAAAAATGATTAAGATTAGTACTTTGTATAATATTATATTGCACTGAAAGTATTGTATTAAATCTAATCATATTATTATTAATTAAATAGGATATATTATTATGATTACTTATAATACATAAAAAAGTAGGTTAATGTGATCTATTACAAAAATATAAATAAGCTATCCCAGCAGTCCGTTCGTTTCACGATGTATCAATCAATTTAGTATAATATAAAAACTCAACAAGAACAAAATTATCTTATAAATTCATAAAACTTATAATTTGTAAGTCGTATGTCTACCACGAGGTAAAAGAGTGTGTGCGAGTAATCTTTAGGAGCGATTGAACAATTAACAGATACATAAATACATTATAATTATAAACATTAATTAAAGCCGTGTTACGAAGCACTCAAGTATTGCTGAAGAGCTAGGAGTATAGCCAAAGAGGATGTAAATACTACGTAATAAGAGGACTGCCTAAATAAATGAAATTAAGTTTAGTATGAAACGTGCAGTCACTTGTTATAAGTTTGAAATGGTAGTAACAGTATGGCGATTGGCGACGAAGTTAAACCGGCTAAGTTTGAAAGCGAACAGTTGCTTAAAACGTAGTGGATTTCGGCTATCTCCGTTTTTCACAAGATTATAGCCGTCATCTGTCAATCTATCAATGACTGCACGTTTCATACATACGAGCGAATCGCTATTTTCTTAGCGAGTTTCGCTCGGCTGGCATTTTTAGAATTTTGTTTTTTTTTTTTCTTGGAAAAGCTAACGATATAACCTCATCTTTTGAGCAAAGTTGGCATTTCATTCTCTAAATAAAATAAAAATAAATCTTTATAATTATATTATTTCAACAAATGTGAATTTATTTATTTGACAAACAATGATATAGAGTTAAAGTGATATTATTCATTAGAAAATTAACACTTGCACTTTTTACAGGTCAAGTCATTATCAGGTTCTTGATTGTCTCTTTTATTCTTATTTATTGATGAAAGATTAAAGTGTTCCTTGGCACCATTTCATTTCATTTTAATATAAGTACTATAATTTTAATCGCACTACTGGATTTTGAAAGGTTAATGCAACTTGCACGTTTTAAAATTTTCATCTTTTAAATAAAATAATTGAAAATAGGAAATTGAAAGTTACATTATTAATTACCACATACAATTAATATGACGTTGTTATTAAATACTAACTAATATGGCTGTGTGGGTTCGAACCCATTGCCTGTCCTAATAATGGGCAAAGAAACCAAAAAGCGGATGGTACAAAATCATGACGCCATCTTGCCGTAACGGACTTCCGGTGTGTTGCATTGTCATCCAGTAGTCGTAGTCGCGCCTTAAGAAGTCTTACTTCGAAAAATGTGCAAGTATGTACACACCTAGAAGTTGAGTCCAATATATAGGGTCTAATAGACAGTGTATTTCTTAATTGAGAGTATTTCAATTCATTTTGTTCCAATAACTCCAAGTAGCCGTCAACTTTTATTGTATTGACGTTAAATATAGGCCACTCAAGGGATGGTATATCAAATTCTTGATTGAAAGGTACATTGATTAAACAATATTTTCCTTCAAATGTCATATCTAAAGCATCCTGCCTTATGGATACACATTGATGATAGTTTCCCATGTCTCTCAAATTTCCTTTTAATAATCCTTTCGGCGTTCGCGCTCCTGCGTCCACAACTAAAACAGTTTTCAAATTTCAACAGCGTTTCATTGACTTAACTTCTGCTGGTCCTTCTATATCACATACGAAACAATCAAACAAATCATGAAACGACTACACCTTTACAATGTTACTCTTAAATATAGAATAATGTAAAAAACTTGAAAAATTATTTATTGTATATATTACATAAAAAAATTACGTTGTCAAGAATGATTTTTACGCTTCTCCTTCCACTCGTTACAACATTATGTTAATGTTTATTTGAAGGTTTGTTTGCGCCAAATGCTTCTTGTTAATAAATTAATCCCTGCTATATATAAAGTTATTACCTGTAATTAGCTCAATATATTTTATCCATGAAATCTATTCAGTATTTTGTGTTATGTGCAGCGAAACAATAGAGATATGCAAATTTCAGCATGCCTATACTTAGGACCACTATTGTTTCCGTCAAATTAATATTATTTATGTAGATGTTACTTACATTGTGTGAGAATTCCAGTATCCTCAAAAATCATATGATAAAGTTGTCGCTGACACATTTCTTTATCTAGAACCCGTTCATGTAGATCTCTATCAAATGGATATAAATTTGGAAAATCATCTAAATATAACCTTGCACATGATTGTGAAACAAACTGAAAAATAATAAATAAAATAAAAAACTCCATCGCTACCGCAAATCGAGGTAGCACTAATTAAGTTTTAGGGAATCAACTCGTTGGAAGAGATTGCATGCCGTCGTAATTACAAAATACCGTACATACTCAACTATCTTATCGGCTTTCAAGTAATCGATGTATGTGAGGATCTACTATCCTTTTAGATGGAATTGAAATAAAACTTAAGATAAGCCTACCACTTTCGTACTGTGTTAATAAAATACATATTTAAATAAATTAGAAAAGGTAATAAATATTGTAGGTGATGCACTTTTTTAATCGTTTACACCCAGGTAAAAGGCAATCTAATAGTTTTAAAATTTTTATATTATATGATCTAAATGAGCTGTAAATGAAAGTTTGTGATATAATATATAATACCTAGATCATGAATTTAGCTCACTATAGACAAATTATGACTCGTGAAATGGTACTGCAATTTAATTTGGTTTCTTTGTCAATTGAAGCTGATTATAAACCCTTATCTGTGTTCAAGTACAGTTGATTAAGGGAGCAATATCCAATACGGCTGTGATATCACGCTGATGAGATATAGTCTCAGATTTATGTATTTAATAAATTTGTAAAATTTTGCGTCGTGTACATAAAGGAGCACATTGCATTTACTAATGAAATTAGCAATGTCTTTAATGTACAGGGTAAATAATAGTGGTCCTAAGTGGGATTTTTGTGGGAACCCAAATGGTCCCCACGAAAAATTTGATATGTAACCTCTGGTTGAGACTGCCTAAGAATCCAGCGGAATAGGTCGACGTGCACTCCGGCAGCACAGAGCTTCTACAAAAGCAAATACTGATTTATTTTATTGAATGCTTTGGAAAAGTCAGAATACAATATGACGTCTACTTGTGTTGTAGTGTCCATGGCATCAAGTATAAAATCGGTGAAAGTATAATTTTGAGATAGCTCGATATTGAGTAATATCATCTCTTTTATAATTTTTCGGTAACAGGGAATTATCATATTTGCGATTTTTCCATACAAAATATATTATAATTCATTTTTATGATACATTTTCCATTTCGAGTGATATTTACGATTTTGGTCAATTTCACCAGAGTTCGAGTGACAGAAGGAGCATAAAATTAGAAGACGATATTTTTTTATTTTAAAGTCTTATTTTAACTATGAAATACCCCCGCCTATTGGGGTCCAACCGAGCGACACCTCAACCCAAAATTCACCTCACAACGTGAGAGTTGAACTAGACATACCACGATTTACGGTCAATGCGTCACTTGGACGGCTCAGTTGGTAAGAGCGCTCGGATGGAACTCGAGAGGCGCGGGTTCAAGTCCTGCATCGTCCATAAATTTTGGTACAAATTAAATTTGTATAGTAGACGATAGATTTCTAAGTGGGACGTTTTGCTAAATTAAATCTTTTAAATTAGTGTTAAAATTTACTAGCGATTCAAAGTCATTTATTTTGCTTAGTTCTAAATTAATAGAATCATAATCCACCATGTGGAATAGCGGCTTACAGGATTCATTATAGTTTAACTGCTTCAAGTATATGTAAGGCCGCGAGTGAGGATGCAGCTAGCTGCGAAGTGGCGGCGCGCAGAATGGCTAGAGAAGAGGCCGTATCACAAGACTGTTGCACAATCAGGGGCATACTCAGCCATAGCTCGTCGGCAGCCGCATCAGGCACGCACAGCGTTACGCTAGTCTCCGCCGAACACAGCTCGCTGCGCATGACTATCGCCACTCCTAGCCTTACTGTCTCGGTATTTACGGTAAACTACATAACTATGATTAAAAAAATCACCATCATAAACAGACTAATTGGCATACGTTTCAGTCAAGCAAATAACATCACATTCATTGCATAAAATTGTACTCGAAAATAATTCATTTGATTTTGTGCGTAGTCCCCTAACATTTTGATACACAATAGGTGAGTTTAGATGGCTATTTTAAGTAAAAAAATGTGGTAACGCCAGTTGTCCAAATAACACACAACCTTTCCCTTAACTCCTTACACCTTTATCCTAGCAACTTAGCCGGTACAAGTTAAGAATAAACTGCGAGCCGCGACATCTATGGTCGTATGACGTAGCACACATTCCGTCAAGTAACCGCATGCGAAGGTTGAGCTCCCGCAACATTTAAGTATAAATCCAGGAAATCCTCGTATTCCTGTTGATTTGCCGCCGTGAGATCATAGTGATTTCTTAGTTAAGTGTCCCGCGATTAAAAAATATTGTGGTTCGCCAGCAAACTCAGGCCAATATAGAAGAACCCAGGATCTTGCAGAAGAGGTGAGTACCGGCTATTCCCGTTACTCCAATGATTCCTGTTCTGTTCACCGGAGTACCCTCTTTTATTAAAACAGTCCACTTTAAATTCCCTGGCGCAAACACAATGAATGTGTTCGTATTGTTTTCGATTTGTAAAGTTGATCTTTATACCATGGTATAAAGATATACCATGGTATAGATAAGCTATATTTCCACATTTATTATGTTCATGCCAACAACACATAAACAATACAAATAAACAATAATTGGAGGATAATATTTAAATTCCTTTGTAACCAAATTAACAAATTTGTAAAATCATATAATATAATTAATAAAAACCAGTTTGATTTTCAGAAAAAGAAAAGCACTACCCACTTATTGCGAACATTTACAGATGATGGAAATAAATCGCTTCATGATAAACTTCGCGTTTTAGCTCTATTTATTCATTTTAGCAGGGCTTTTTATATACTAAATTATAAAGTACTATTTGACAAATTTGCAAGAAATGGCTTACAGGGCCGTTTCTAGATTTAATAAAGAGTTACCATCAGAAGCGTGCATTGGTTTTCTAGCAAGGTAGGCAGAGTGGATCTAATTAGTTGTAGTTGCGCTTTATTCCGAGAGTACGACATAAGCTGTATGAAACGCTGCTTGCTTCGTATATACAATCTGAAGACTGCTTTCCGTAGGTAGTAAATTAACTTTAATACTAGTGCTATATTTCTTTAAGTTCATAATGAGGTAGGCACTGCCTAATTGCCTATATGATATGCACGCCCCTGGAGATAAAGATAGATGCACGACTGTCAAAGTAGCCAACAGCTTTGAATCAACATGATCCCAACAAATAAAGGAACAGATCACGGATCGATTATAGGACCTATGGAGTATTTACTGTATGTGAATGATATGTGTGACATTATAACTTAAGGCTCCGTTTACGATTTTGCTGATGACACATGTCTAATGATAGCTCATAAAGACCTAGAAGCTGCACAAATAACTATACAAAATAACTTAACTTTATTGTGCAAATGGGCTCATGATATCAGCCTCGTAGTAAATGCTCAATAAACTCAAATTATACATATTCATTCTTCACATATCTCATCCCCTACTTCGCCAACTATCATTGCTCATACCCATCAATGCTGCATACTGTAATAAGTCTTAACTGTCGTTGTCCAAAAATAGATCTTGTAAGTCAGCATATGTATCTCGGCCTTATAATTGACAACATATTCAACTGGAATCCTCATAATATTGAATAGTATGCTTAAAACTACGAATTATACTCTGTAAACTATTTATATGAAAACCAAAGCTGCCACTCACTACTATGAGATTAATTTACACAGCTCTAGCAGATTCAATTATTAACTATGGCAGAATTTATAAAACTCATATTAATGAAATTTATAAAATTCAGTTGAAATCGTTAAAATTATTGGCTCATAAAAATATTCTTATTAAATAAAGTATGTCGTTTAAGCATTGCAAATTATAAATTTTTATTGTTAGAAACACAAGAAAATTTTCAAGACGTGACGTCACCTCTTCCCACTTGCAGCTGACCGACCGCTAAATAATGGGTAGCAGAACAGTTGGTGACCATTACTTCGTTTGTCGTCGGACTGAACATCTCAACAAGCTCTGCCCATTTTCGTATTGATTTATTGTAGCGAGTAATTATTTTAATATTGTTGTCATTTTAAATATATTGTCGTTGACACATTTTCGCTGCAACCGTTGACTAGTTAGGACGTTACTCTGCCCGATTTCTGATTATAAGTTCGAATATTAGTCATTGTGTTGTTTGAAATTTATTCATAGAAACTTAAACAAAATTGTCTATTTCATTTAAAAATTAATTATTTCAATGTAAGCTTGTTTATTAATTTTTAGAAGTTGGTATTAAAATTTGTCACTTGTTAAGAAAACCCCTTTTTGATCTTATTTCCTAGAATATGATAAAGTTAAATATCTAATTCTTAGAGAAGTTAATGAACCATCATTTTACATAGAGTGTGAAAGGCCAAGCAACTTAAGAAACTTAATAAAATCCAAGAGATTTAGCATTCCAAAATCCACTGACATCTATGGCACAAGAGCTAAGTAATGTAATACCTAATATTTTAAACGATTTACCAGATAATATACAAAATGTATATAAAATTAATTGAAAATATACAGGCGCACTAAAAAAACGTTTTTATAACAACAATCATATTTATGTGAAGACCAATATAAGTATTAATATACCACTAATTAATTATTGTAATTATAGTAACATAACGCTGAAAACGCGAGCGACAACTTACCCAGATAAAGGGTTTTCGTGGTATTTAGATATAGAAATTTTATTGTATGCTTTGTTGTGAACAATAAATGAGAAGAGAATAAATGACCATTCATTTAGGCGAATTTGCTAAAAGGCGGATATTATTTATTTGAATTTTAACTGAACTATTTATATTAGATCCCTAACAACCAGCCCTGTACGTCATTTTCAGACGCTGGGATAAACATCGCTATGTTGATTGAAATGAAAAATATGTCCATGGAAAATCGACAGCTCAGAGGAGAGGTAAACGCTATAAGAGGACGCACGCGTTACCGTGGCCGAACACAAAATCACCAAGCGGAAGCGTGCACAGATCCACAATGAGGTCGCCAGGGAGAGGAAAACCTAGCCGTACACCAAGCAGCCCTGATTGGTTGTACTGGCCGCATTACAAATTCAGATACAGATTTCGTGGTTTTTGCAGACTGTTTGCACCTAATGAGACAGAAATAAGGAACTTTGTGGTATTAAATAAAGTGTTACAGTCAAATTTTTGACTTAAAAGGCCATGTCGTTGGTCATTTAAAATTGCAAACGTTAAGCAAGCTATCATAGGCGCAGATTTTATTAAATCACCAAACTTCTGATAGATTTATTAAGAAAATAATAGATTGTTATCCGAAAATGGACGTAGAAATGTTAGAAAATTGAATAAAATATTATACACCAAACATAAACCGCTAACATTCGCATTGTCAATAGTTGCAAAAATGATAACCCAAAGAGAACCCGATGCTCGATGTATATTAGAGAGTTTATCAGCGAAATACGTCATGATTCAGGCCAACAGAACGCCAAAAGTTGCTGACTCCATGTCTAGACAAGACTCGATAAGCTGTTCGATGAACATGGACTTAAAGGAAGTGGCGCAAGTGATTAGATTAGATAGGAGGGCGATTCTCTTCATACACAGGTGTGTAGTAGGTACTAGAAAACAGCAATGGCAAGTTATCGATGAAACAATTGTTTATTCCAGCTACGAATAAAACAATTTATTGTGAATTATCGACTAACCCTCTTATACATAATGGTCCGCTAACTTAAAACAGCCGCTAAGGAGTATTTTTTCTTTTTCTGACTTAGGTCAATAGAAGAAGACAGAGTGAGAATTAGCAATGCTTTAAGTTAGCAGACTATTATGAATAAAGGGGTGAGTACATAAGACAATTCGAAAGATTGTGTAATTCATTGTACTCTTATTCGCAAGCTCAATTATTATGGTATAAAAAACAAATCACTTGAGCTTATTACTTCATACTATTATCTAATAGAAACCAGAAAGTAGTAATTAATAATGAACACTCATCGGGAGCTGTAATGCGGATGGGCGTGCCTCAGGGTTCAATCCTAGGTTCATTTTTATTCCTCGTCTACAAAAATGATTTGCCATTTGTAGCATCAAAAGAATGTAAGAAGAATTGATCTTCTTGGAGACGACACTTCATATGTTTATAATATTGATAGACATTCACAGAATTTAGTTAAAATAAACCTGTCCTTGGAAAACATGGAAACATATCATTTCATAGCGCACTCCTATATGATAGAAATGCATCCAACATACTATTATTTTTTGTTATATTTAATTATATTTTTTGCAAGAAAAAACCAAGGAGGTGTCACTTTGGCAAGATCAGTATAACTCTCCTCTACACACAGCTGTTTATTGGAAAGAAAGCGTTCTTAGATGGTAGTAGTAGTAGTAGTAGTAGTATTAGTAGTAGTAGTATAGTAGATTATCACCATACAGAGACTTGCCCTTTTATAAAGATCTTCTACGAGATGACAAAACATTTTTTGTGTTAAAAATAGTAAACAATTTGTTATGTTTTAAAGTGATAACCCTCACTTCTGAGATTAATTACACAAATAAAACTAAAAACAAAATTTTATGAACGATGCGGGACTCAAACCTGGGACCTTTCGCGTTCCGTGAGAGCGCTCTTTCCAGCCAACCGTTCGTGTGACGCATCGTGGATAAAATCTTGTATGCTTTGTTCAACTTTCAGGTGGAGGCTTCATCTACAGGGTCTATTTTAAAGTTGTTAACCTACTCGACCCCAGTATTTGCAAATTAGAAAATTGAATTGTGATGTCGGACTTGCAATACTTAACAATATGTTATGTTTTAAATTGATAACCCTCACTTCTGGGTTTAATTACACAAATAAAACTGAAACAAAATTTTATGAACGATGCGGGATTTGAACCCGCTTCTTCTAGCGTTCCATGCGAGCGCTCTTTCCAATTGAGCCAACCGTTCGAGTGACATATCGTTGATAAAATCTTGTATGCTTTGTTCACCTTTCAGGTTGTTGCTTAATTCATCAACAATAGTATTTTGTTAAGTATTTACGTTCAATGGATTTTCTTGAAATTTAACACATAATATTAATAGCAATATAAAAAAGAAATACTAATAACAATCATAAAAAGGTTAAATATTATCATTCATACTTTAATATGTATTCATTTTATTGCCTCATATATCTAATATATAAAAAACAAACTCGTGTTAGTCACACCGTTTATAACTCAAGAACGGCTAGACCAATTTTCTGTTGTTAGATTTTTTGGATTTCTCTTAGGCCGGAATAGGATAGTAAGTAATAAAATATCAAAAATCAAGAAAAAATATTATTATAAAAAAACTTATTTTCTGATACATTTTGTATGGATTGACATTTTGATGACATCTCGAGAATAGGAAGAATTTAATGAACTTTTTGTTAGTTTCGCGCTACATGAGTAATAAAATACAACTGACAGTGCACGTCATGTTATTCAAGTTGTCTGGTTGGTGTGTTTGTTTCGAGTTTCTATTAGCTTATTGTGCCTATATTATCATTAACTATGTCACGACCAAGACGATCAAATTATTCCCGACAAAGACTTAATGCAACTAGGATTCGAAACCTTGCGAATGAAAGAACTGAAGAAGAACAAGAAATTGCAGGTGAAAAGAACCGCGTTAGTATGGATCGACTTCGTGCTATGAATCACAAGGGCAATGCGAGGCAGCCAGTAAAACGGATAAGCTGGCAATACGAAATCGTCCAGTAAAACCACAGAGATCAACAACAGATATGTTTCGACGCACAAGAAGAAATTTATGAAGTACTGATTTGAATCGAGGAGCATTTCGAAACGATTGCAGTACTTATTACTGTTTGAGAGTGGGAAACTACCGAATCACGACATTTTCTAGCAAACACTCAAAAATACAATGTTTGTTTCCAAATGACCCCATTTGGGGCAGACATTATCTAAGAACGAGGACATTGAAGGTATTTATTTATTTATATACTTACACACAATACAGTAGAAGAATAACATACTTACTATACCTATTCCTGTGTATTATGTATGCTAATTTTAAAAGAAGTGTTTATAAATCAGTAATACGGACTTTGCTTTTGATATTGTAGATATAAGGACAAATTCACTATCGGATTGGATCATTTCAACCTCTCGAAGATGCACAGCATAAATTTTTAAAATTATACTTCATGGGCAACATGGAGGAATAGCTTGATCGATGTCAAGAGATCAATGCAGCAATGATAATAGCAATTCTTCAAGATCTGCAGCAACTACTTCATGAACATTTTGCATTACGAGTTAGCCTGCAAATCTTTCCTTTCCGATCCGCCTCTCATTCGCCCTGGCCATTCAAATCTTAAGCCCAATCCTTGAAAGTTTGTGGTCTTAATCGAGAATCCATTTCAATCATGTTCAATTAATTATAAGTGGCATGTTCACGCGATGGTAAACCATGTGCGTTATTTGCTTTTGCGCATGATAGTAAAACGGTAAATGTCGTCTATCACAAGGTGCTTCACTGAAGAGTGCAACCCAAGCACCAAAATACACAGCCAATAAAGAATCATTAACGAACTTGATTTTTTTATTTCCTTATAATGTTTATTATGCTATTAAAATTAATTAAATCCAAAATCTGCTCATTTCTTGCCTCTAAGGCGGAACAATGTTCGCCGGGTCAGCTAGTATTATTATATTGAACATGTATGTAAGAACAAAACGCATAATAACACCCATTTAAGGTAAGAATTACGTTTATTAACGTTTATTTAAATAAATTACAGCAACATCCTGTACTCAAATAAATACTTGTGAATTATTCTTCTAAATTTCCTAGGATTTCCACTTGTGTTCATTTATGGTGCTGGTATTTCCTTAGTCTTCTTTTTACGTTTCATCAAATCTTGATAGATATCATCCAGACTTCTAGACTTTGTTTCTGGCACATACAGTAGAGTATACGCCGATATAATAACACAAAATAAGCCAAAGAAATAGAATGCTACGTGGATACCGACAGCATTTGCCAGTGGTTTGAAGAATAGTAACTGAATAAAGTCAGCTACGGACGTTGTTGACAGGGTCGTCGCCATCACTGTTGCTCGATACTGAAAAGAAAAAAAAATATCACTCTAATCCTCATTTTTTTTAAAAATAATTACAGTAATCGAAGAAACTTTCAAGCCCATTAATAAGCAGTTCCTGAAAAACTCGGCAGCGCAATTTCGTTCGTGAGACAAAAGTATTATTAGGGACGTTGACACACTAATTACTGCGCCCTTCAATTAAAAAATTATGGTTGTGCGACAAATTATTATTAATTATATACATTGAAAATAGTTAAATTTATTATTTGAATCTAATTGTTCTAATATTACGTTATTTAATTAGTTTACAATAACCATTTATAGACACAGAAAATTATTTACTTAATAATGTATGAAAATTACCTTGAAAGAAAATATTTCTCCTGCAATCACGAGTGAAATTGGTGCCAGACCCGCTGAGTCACAGAATATACAGAGGCACATTGTCACCATGGGCACCCAGCTAGGAACCAATACGCCATAATCTCTTGCTAAGAACCATGACGCTAGAACACACATACTAAGGCCAGAGATGAGAGCCGATCCGAAGAAAAGGAACTGAAAAGCATTTAAGTTTTTTATATAAGATCGGGTAAATGGGCAAAGTCTTACGTGATGGAGGTTAGGCAACCGCCCATTGACATTCACCAAGGGTGTAGAGATATGTTGATAGCCCTTACCGTGGGAGCATGCTCTGAGCTTGAAGAACCCTAAGTCGTATCGGTTGCAGCGGGTACAGCAGCCTGTAATTGATTCCACAAAGTGGCTAAACGAGACAAAAACATCCCGTATAACGCGTAGTTGTAGAATGCTATACATCAACATGACACGGTTGGAATTTCGGTTTTTGACGTAATGTACGGTGGGGATTTCTGCTGCTGGTATAAACTCCTCTGAACATTCCTCGTGATATATGAAGTATAAGATAATGTTGAGTTGTGGGTTATCTACCCACAGCTCTCTGCATTGTTGTTTGACTTAATAACATAATCCAAGAACAAGGTCAAATATTGGGTAAACCCTCCATAAAAAAATGTAAAATAAGATTCTGCACACTTCACTATCATGACAGTGGCTCATAAAGTCTGAAGTTGCCGCACCCTTTTTCCCTTAACTTTTGTATTCCAACATCAAATTGTCTTTGTTTTAATTTATCGGACTTTGATTTTATTATAACTTCAAAGTAAAATAGCAATTTAGAATAACAAAATAAGGCGTGAAATCGAATGAGCTAATAACACAGTTAAAGTGTGGCATTATAACAAATGGACACTAGTTACCTTTCTACCAGCTTTCTCAATACAACTTGAAGCTATTATGGATCCGGCAACTTGTACAGCTCCCAGAAACATAGCCTGCTGATTCGGGGATAGAATAAGATTACTATCCCTTGAGGCTATAGTAAATATATCTCCGGCATAGTTGAGGATTGGTATTGCACCACAGACTTCCCTGGCTAAAGTGACCGCCATTGCAATACCGTATGCCCGGCGCATTACTTTGTCCTTGACTAGAAATAAATATTATGTGTTTAAAAGAAATAGATGTCCAGCTTTTATACATTATATACTGCTATGCTAGTTTTATTATAATATATTATATTATGTATTGCGTAGCTCTTATATTCAAATTCACTCTCAGGCATATATTAGGTATGTATACAAAATAATTAAATTAAATTAATTAATTATTAATTACTCATATTCTTATGATAATGTTATCTAGTACAAATTTTATATTAAAGTTTACAAGCACCCTTTATCATATTTTAATAATATTAACATTGTTTAAAAATACAATCTATGACGTCTATTTGAATAATTCACATATTTTACATTATCTTTATAGTTGCACATTATATAATAGTTTCACATTTGACTAGATATATTTACTAATAAATGGAAAGCCGGGTTTTTAATTCTTATTAGCCTATTATTATATTATTTCAAGCTTATTAGATTATTTCAATCGGTGTAGTATAATACTTAAACCTGATGGTATAAGTATTATTGCGTCTGATGATGCAACGTGTTTCGGAGAAGGACCACTGATTCATTTATCATGGTAACCGAATTTAATAACTATTTTTGCAATTTAACAATCAAACCTAAATCCAAAAGTTCCCCAGCTGATGCTGCTAGGGCTGTAGACTCAGTGCCTAACTCTTTCATTGTTATGTCATTCAGTGAGCTAGAAATTGCAGAAGTAGTAAAGTCATTAAATAATACCAATGCTTGTGGGCTACATGAAATTTGTACAAAGTCCGGGATTGCAATCCTAAGTGTTTTGACTTATCTTGTCAATTTGTCCTTCGAAACAGGTACTTACCCGGATGTGTTGAAAGATTCACGCACAATACCACTATTTAAAAAGGGAGGAAATGTATCAAGTGTTTGCCTTTTTATTATAATTTCATGAACCCGGTTAGATTTTACAATAAAATATGCCCTGTTGACAATAATAAATTAGTTATAATTTTACTAGTATAATACGATTAATAAACATCACCATATCCATTGGGTCCATAAAAATTTTCACCTTTCAAGTAAACTTTTTGCATGCTAATTTAAATTAGCCGAATAGAAGACATTTCAATAAATTTAAGAACTATAATGTAGTGTATAGTGTATTCGACGAAATAAATAAATTTCATTTCATTTCAAGGATTTAGTGTATAATATATGCTGATTTTCCTTCTCCCGAACATATATTTTTTGATTTATATTCGCGATACAAAAATCATTGAATGACATTTCATTGCATATAATAATTCAAACAACCGCGGGATCCTTATAAATAACTTACTTATTAATCTATATGACAAACAACATTTCCCCGTTCAGCATGTGTTTTAATGTGTGAAAATTAGATAAAAGCCTTTTAATAACTGTGTTCTGAAGTTAAAAGTATTATAATATAAAACAGAAACTCACATATATCCTTCAACAGAAATTCACTGCACTTTGAATCATTTTCTTGTTCTTTTTGTATCTTTTGAACCTCAGCAGTTATTAGTGAGTCGCCCTCTTTCCTGTGTTTCAGCCAAGCAATCACTCTTTTTACTTCCTGGTAAAATAGAATTTGTGAGCGAGCAAAGTATTGAAAATCTTTAGACGATAAATTAAAAGATTTAATTACTTCTGTGATAGTTGCAAATCCATCTATATTAACACGCTCAGAGCCAAAAAGTGATCCTACTAATGCATTTGATAATATAAATAAAAAAGATAATAAGAATAAGCGACTAGAAAAAGTTATAATTATTTGTGAAATCTTGTAAATATCTTACTATTTTATAAAAAAAAATAATTTTTAATAGTTACCTAGCTGTACATTTTCTAAAGTTGTAAAATAAAAGAATAAAATATCCCGTCCCGGCGCAATATATCTTGCTATAACCAGTAGGAGGCCTCCTTTACATAGGATGCCGGCTAGATTTTGGGCACCACAACGGCATCACTTTATTTTGGTTTTAATTACATACTAACCTCTAGTTTTTTACGTTTAACCAAGTAAGACGGTGATTCTGGCATCATCATAAATATTATAATGTGCAGGGTCGGTATTGAAAGACATATCCAAAGTATGGTATGATATCCCAGCATATCTCCAATAATATACATAAACAAATTTCCAGTTGTTTGGAACAAAATAATCTGAAAATTTAAATATAATTTTAACCATAATATTCTTTTAATAAAAGGCTCGATTACAAAAACCTACATAATTGAAATGTTAATAACAGAGATATAGTAGTTCAAAACTTAAATGCTAATTTTATTTTTTTATCATTTTATTTAAAAGTATACATAATCAGAATTAAAAAGCTAAAAAGACGTAGGATATAGACATTAATAATAAAGTGTTAACGTGTGTAATTACGATGCCGTTCAGACTGTGTTTTCTAATAAATCCTGAGTGGCACTGCATTATTGAAGGTAGGTCCTTTTACATATCACAGATGTCTCCCTATCTGAACACTATATCTCATAAAAAAAGAGATACCATATAGATTTCCATTAAGCTCTGAAGTGTTTGGAAGTGGCTTCAATGCCTGTTTTACAGATGAACATGAACAATCGTACATAATATATACAGTAGTACTGCGTAGTTAAAATCGTCCTAGCCGATCATGCCGTCATGATATGGTATGGTATGGTAAAGGGGCTCCTGTTACCGCAATTAGACCACTTAGTTGGGTCCATTTTTACAATTCAGGATTACATGAGTGACCGTGTCGACCTCGGCCAAGCAGCCTCTTCACTTCGTGCTGTCTGTTACGATGATTGTGAACAAGTGCTTGTTTAGTAACGTGTGATCAGATGGGTGCCCACCATGATTTGGATATCGTGTCTGTTTAGGCTGATAAAACGACGTGTCGGTTTGGGCCATAGTGCAGAAGTCACTTGCTTCAACTGTCTACAGTTTGAGACATTTATCCATCAGTTGTTGTGTGGGTTGTTGGTGAGAGAGTGTATCCATTAACGCATTTGGCTGAAGGGAAGCGGCAGGAGTGGCAAAGGGCCAGCCACTTGGGCCAGTCATCTCCGCCTTGCAATTTCATCCGCTGCGTCAATCCCCAACGAACCATTGTAGAGTGACACTCGTATATTATACACATATTAGCGCTGAGTTGTAGGTGGATAGCGTATGCAGCTTCCTTGATGGCTACTCAATGACATTGGGTTGTGTGTGAGTAAGGGTATGGGTGTGTGTATGTTCAGTTCCTGTGAGAAGATGGCAGCTCCGGCTGCAATCTTGGAGCCGTCTCTGTAAATTCTTAGTTCATTTACTCCTGTTTGGTCTGTTTCCTCTTCAAACAGTTGAATGTGGTAATTCTTTTGAAATACATATGTTTAAGGTAGTCTATTGCAAAGTGCTTCACTGCTTTTTTACTCAGTTGTAGAGATTTGCTGTAAGGCAGTCTTCATCTTTCCATACAACCATCAGCTTCAAGCGTAGAAGCGTCATTGTCGTTTTGAATGTGTATTTCAAGCTGTGTTAACCCATGGATGGTCTCTATGGTGGATGTTGGCGTAGTGCGTATTCATCCTGTTATGGCTGTGCAAGCTAGCCTCTGGAAACGCTGCGGGAGCATTCGTACGGTCGCAAGCTCTGTCCTAGGCCACCAAGCTATCGCTCCCTTGGAGATAATTTGTCTTATTACTGCTATGTAAGGCCATCTACTTATCTTGGGAGCAAGACCCCAGGATTTCTATGAGCCTTCTGCACTGCCAAAAGATAATACATGCTTTTTCTAGCTTATGTCCAATGTGCTTATGATGACTTAAGGCGACGAGTCATACTCGCTACAGCTCATTACAAGAATAGATAACGACAAGTTACATAACAGGTTGTGCAGTATTGACTGGAACAAACCTCGCAGTTATAATGATTCAAACGACATTTATAATCACATAATATACAAACATTAGTACCAGTAAATATTGTATAATAATAATAATAATTGTAATAGGGATTGTTATATTATAACCACTATAAAACAAAACTAATCAATATAATTAGCTTGTAAAAATTCGACAAATGATCTATGAATCTATTGTATTATATTATGTAATTATCAGGAAAAATTGTTAAATGTATAATAATTATGCGTTTTAAGCAAGATCCAAATAGTTTATCAAATAATTTTGCCACGTAATTTGACAGTATGAACAATCACTGTGACTTGCAAATGTTATGTTGTCATATGAAAATCCACCAATCACTTCAATTAGATTAGAACAGGCACGTGAAGAACACGTTCAACATAATATATTTATGCATAAAAATGATTAAAAATAAGTTATGGTTACGACAGTATTAGAACTATAAATGTGTTCATATCTAGTGCCGTTCATAACACAACTTATAAATCAATGCTTGACTACATCGATCTATCCGGACATATTAAAAATTGGCGTAATTCGGCGAAGAAGGTAATTCGGTAGGAAGGGTAAGCGAGACGATTATAATAATTACCGGATCCACACCATACTGTCCTATGTTGATACCATACTGTTATATGTAAATGATATTATTAACATAAAAAATGAGGACATTCTGTACCAATTTGCAGATGACACTTGCTTAAAAGTAGCTCAAAAAACCGTTAAGCAAGCCCAGGATATTTTGGAACATAATTTGTATCTTATCATAACTGCTGAAGACAGCAAGCGTCGCAAATATGTTGGGTTCAATGAGACACACATCTTTGTGCCATTTGGTGTCGAGACACTTGGCCCAGAGGCGCGGAGAATACTATCTTTGCGCCTCAATAAGGCTACTGGAAGCCCAATCGCAGGCAGCTATCTCGGTCAACGGATCAGCCTAGCTATCCAGCGCGGAAATGCTGTCAGTAATCTTGGTACGCTTCCACGTAATGATAGTTTTAATTTTATGTAGTCATAGTATTGTAAATATAGTAATAAGATTTGTTTTATTTTAATTAAAAGTTATTTTTATCAACTCTGTTAATGGCCACTCGATGTAAGTCTGACAACCCACAAAAAAACCAAGTACATACTCATTCATTCAATCACACCAGCTATCGTGGTCCACAACCACTCTTTCTTACACTACCCCTGCAGTTCAATTTGTTCATGTTTGTAATGGAACATGTGAAAACTCATATTATACTCGTATACATAGGCGGAATAAGCGATGACAGATTTATCTAGGGGCCCTCATATAGTGCATGTTTGCTCAAAACTAAGGTCAATCTTGAGCAAACTAAGTATAGTCAAATTCAAATTACCATACGAAACATCTTCTGTACATGGCCCTAGCTGACTCTGTCATCGGTTATGATAGATTGTACAAATCAAACTTAAAATATATTTATAACATGATATAATTAATTACTAAATAAAATGTATCAAAACCTATAGTAAATAAAAATAAGGAAAATTATAATCATCTCTTTGGACATTGTTATGTTATGAATGAATATGATAAAGCTATATTTTCTATTTTGACCGAAATTAATAGTCCCACCCCGTTAAGGGTTACGGAAACTAGATATATTATATATTATAAATACTTCTTACCAAAAACTAATAATAAATATGGGAGACACAAGAAATCTGCAAAAAAAAAAGAGAGCTGCAAGAAATGTAAATAAATACCAGGAAATCAAAACAATCTTTATAAGATACTTCCTGAAAAAAAAAATAAGTTTCATGAAATGAATGACTCTCTGTACCCAGATAAACCCGTGAAGGTTTCCGTGGTACTTATTAGATAAAAATGTTTTGGATTTGTTCTGTATTGGCCAATAAACTATTAAAAACATCCTAGGCTGAATTATTAGAGACAGACAACGAGCATATCTGAAGTCTCTTGTATAATAATGTCAAACAGACACTAACATGTTGATATTGCATTTAAGTCGTTGATTTTCTGTTTATACTTACCAATGATCCCAATGCTCCTCGGATATTATCATCGCTAATTTCTTTTGTGTACATAGAACACGTGACGAAGCTCCCTGCCATCGAAAAACCAACAAACGCTCGAGCTAGGAGTAGTGCCCAAAATTGTGTAGAAACCAAGAGTAATACCCAGCTAACCTAGAAGTTATTAAAGTATTTTTTTTTTATTTCAGCCATATTAGTCGTCTCGCACGTGCTATGCACTTTGTATGATATCTTATAGTATGAAGGGCAGGAATGTACTGTATATTTATTGAGTCTTCTTTCTGAGCCTAGCTATCGAACGCGGAAATGCTGCCAGTATTCTTGGTAAAATTCCACGTAATGATAGTTTTAATTTAATGTAATCATAGAATAGTAAAATAATTATGTAGTTATAAGATTTGTTTTGTTTGGATAAATCGTTAAGTAAGTATTACATAAAATTGTATAATTTTTACATAATATGATAAAAAAAAAAAATCAACAGAGTGAACCAACAGGTTTTTAAAGAATATTGTGTTAATACTCGGTGTAACGGCTAGTTTAATTATTGATTCAAAATTCAACAAAAATATAAAGGAACGTAAGTAGATTCATTGGTAAAATAATGAATTTTATAGTTTATTAAAATATCTAATGAAAATTCATTTTTATCTGTATTATCTTAACAATATCTTATTGTGAAACGAGCCGGAAAGTTCATGATGTATCAGAAAAGTAATACATCAAAGATTACAAAATGAATGTAATATACTTACAGCATTGGCTAACGATGTTAGTAGTAAAGACTTTTTTCTTCCTATTTTGTCACTTAGTATTGCCAGGATAAAGTCACAAGGGATGCATACTAAATAAGCCACCGATGCCAGCCAGGAAACCTGCCATTATGATAATTAAATTAAGTTATATCAAACGACCGTGGTTGATTTCTACCTCATACACGTACCTCTCTTGGGATCGAGATCGGTTTCCTAGGGGTCGAAATAAACGAAAACTGATTTTACAGAAGCGCTAAAAATTATCATATTTGTACCTTAAAACATCTCAACAAGTCGTTATCCACTTGTTTTAAACGTGCACAAGATCATACAAGATAAATAACTCGACATGTAAAAAAAGGATAAATGGTGAGGATGGGATTTTTATAGTAATTTGACTGCGGGGTTATGATGTATCAGTTTATTTTGGAGGTCTCATGACCAATATATTATAGGAATCCCTGGTCTATACTGTACTAATAGATAAAAAGGAGAATTTTAAAAACTTTTTTGTAAAAAGGTGATGTTTTTAGCCCATAACATTAAGAATATAAATTATCACAGTAATATAATAAAGATCTGTAACGATTTGAGTTGAGAATTATTAAGAGCTAATAAATCTTCAAAATACAGTGCAAAAATTTGTGCTCTATGACTAAACTTTACGAAGTTATGACCACATTGCTAGCGAAATTCACTGAGTAGCCGCCGCGGTAGCTGTTACGTCACACTGACGGTTGGCGCCCGTTGGTAACCGTCGATAAGATTTGCAGTGTTTTGTTTGGTTAATTGTGACATTGAAACAAATTATGCGTAGGCTCCCAAAATAATTCTAGCGGTGACTCCGCCCACCCGCTCCTCTAGCGGAGCGCCCCTCGTCCGCGTCGAGGGAACGACGGATATATAAAATTCATAATATTATAATCTTTTATCTATCACTCGGTGCGGGGAGCGGCGGACTATAATCAAGATACTAAGCGCGCGGGTTCGACACCCGCTGGGAACATTATAACATAATATTATATTCCATGTCTCGCTTTATTTTTACTTGACTATAACATGATGTGTTTGTAATTATTATTAGTACCCGACTCACGACATATATTTTATTAATTTGATGTCGATATTTCGATCCTATTTCATGAATCGAGGTCGCGGAGAAACTCTTGGCAGATTGACACTTGACACTAATAGTTAGTACATCAATCTGTCCACATGGCGCATAATTGGTTTTTATACTTTGATTCCCTAATTCACGACACACACTACAGACGACGCCCATTAAATTCCGGGTCTTTTGTTGCATTTGTACTACAGAGTGAGACCACGGGATTCAATGTTTGCGCTAGTCTAAAACGTGGGATGTATTGACGTTCAGCAGAAATCACCCGTGGGTTACGCAGCTCGATCCAGTGGCTGGATCGGCTTTAAACAAGAAATCGACTATTGCGGATTTTTTAGGACCGTTGTGTTGAGTAATAGCTTTTTTCGTTTGTCCGATATAGCAACTTCCGCAGCTGCTGTCAATTTTATAGACCCCGTGGCACTGGTGTGAAATACTGTCTTTGGGGGACGTAGAAAGACGACCACTTTTTTTATGGGGTTGAAAAATTGTTTTCAAATCAAACTCCCTCTTCACTGTTACTACTACTTATTTTATCAGTGAACCCATTCACTTAGATATGCCACTTGCCATTTCACCGTTGTGGTGCGCCTATGTGATACACTTGTTAAAGCCCTTTTGTACACGTTTTGACGAAGTTAGTTCTCTATTAACGTGCTCTAGTTAGTACAGATCAAATGTACGTTTTGTTAACGATCTAACCACTGACGCTAGATGTACGGGATGGTGATGCGAGGCGCCGTTAAGGTAGTTGTCAGTGTGAGTGGGTTTTCTATAAACACTAAGGCTGATTGTGCCGTTAGGGCGAGTTTCAATGCCGATCTCCCTTTGTATTGTAATTGGGAAGTTAACCTTATATATTTTTGTACGGTATTGAGGTGTATGAAATACATTTCTACCTGATTCCGTCCTCCTTTAATTATGGCATAATATCTTCTACAAATTTTAAGATCGGTAAGAAATAACCTTATCATCGATGTACTCCATCCATATCTTAACCATCGGTGCGACGGGACGGCTACACCTTCAATTTGAAGAAAATATTTGCCATCACATAGTAAGTAGTCAGAACGGAGACAGTGCTCTAAAAAGCGTAGCGATGTTATTGTCGCAGTCAAAATAACGATCCTAAAAAATTCGCAATAGCCGAATACTTTCTTAAAGCCGGTACCAACCCCTGGACTGATTTGCACAACCCACGAGTAATTTCTGCCTAACGTCACTAGATCCCACGGCTCTTTATATAAGCTATCGAAATTTAAAAAAAATCTAACAATTTTGACAGTGAGGATGGTTTTTGACTAGCGCAAACATGGAATCCCGTGGTCTCACTCTGCAGTACAAATGCAACAAAAAGACCCAAAGGTATATACGTCGTCAGTAGCGTGTGTCGTTGAATTAGAGAATCAAAGACCAAACCGAAGTAGGCGCCACGTGGACTAAAAGTGTCAAGAGTCATTGTGTCAAGAGTTACTCGTCGCATCTGCAACTCCGTTGTGACCACGATTCATTGCAATTGAATGGAAATAGCGGCATGAAATTACTCAAATTGGACACGTAATATCCGTCATAATAATTACATTGTTAAAGTTCCGCGATGATAAAAGTTTAAAAACATATATTACGTACCGCTACGGGTGGAATTTGTAAATAAATTACGCCATCTGGAACGTACTCTGAAATATTGTGAAGTAACGTACGCTTCTATATTATTCTTAACCAAGTGCAGGAATTTAAATATTATACCCAAATGAGTGAGAGTAAAACCGCGTGCCGATATACATGGATCCGAACCAATTCTACGCACCGCGAGCGAGATACTTTTACGTAAAGAAATACGTTATAAGCGTTTGTGAGCGATGTGCAGTGTTTGATAAGGATTTATTAGATCTTATTGAAATATATTGTACTTCCCTATTAATGCGGTTAACGTCTTGGAAAATATTTTTATTTCCGCAATTGAATAATCTATATTGCAAATTATTGTATTTTTATAAGTCTACTTGCAATTACGAGCGAAGACGCGCCTACGTGTCATGGCTCATGGTGCCCGCTTATGATACTTCAGACATCAATAATATAAATTTTAAGATTTATTTTCATCAAACCTATCGTTAGTTTCAGATAACTAACTGTTTATGAGATTAAGATAAACTAGAATACGTTTGTTAATGCTAAAGCAGTTGAAAATATTTCAAAGTTCTTTGGTCACTGCTACATTTCAATATTAATTGATAACTGTTATATTTCAGCGTCCAGTGGTGACTATTTTAATTCAACGTTCATTTGAATTCCTTAAATAATATATTCATTGGTAAAAAACTTCTATAAGCTATCTGTAGCTATTCAAAAATTTACCTCAATATCGGTCAGTGGTGTACCTCGCGGGGAGTTTTCTGACTGCAAGAGCAGAGTCATTGGAGACATCCATCCCATGCTTGCCCCATACGCAAAAACAGGAACATTTACTGTGAGAGAGTAATAATTTGGTATTAGTCCTAAAAAAAATAATTTGTTAACATAATTAAATTGCTATTACATAGTATGGATGGATACTAACGTTTCAACTCTTAAATAGCATATACTACTATATTATACCAAACTAATATTAGAGTGTACTAAGGAAGGAAAAATAGTATAACTTACGAAATCACTGGGTATCTATTATATTAAAGAATATGAGTGTTCGTGTTTACTTTTATGTCAAACATTAACAAAACATGAGTCATGGGTGCCCATGATATCCACTTCATCATCATCATTTCAGCCGGAAGACGTCCACTGCTGGACAAACAAAACAAGTAGATCTACTCGTCAACAAATTCAAGAGTACAATTCCCAACCGTTACGGGAGTTTGGGCATTAGACATGATCTTCGTCTTGTCCTAGCTAATTTTGAGACCTACTCCGTGGGATGCTGTATTGAGGCCATCGAGCATATAGCTTAAGTCTTCCATGGTCTCTGCCATAATTACGATATCGTCTGCGAATCGAAGGAGTGTGATGTATTCACCGCTGATATTGATGCCCACCCCGTTCCAATTCAGAAGCTTAAAGACATCTTCCAATGCAGCGGTGAACAGCTTCAGCGATATAACATCACCTTGTTTGACTTCCCGCTGCAGTCGGATAGGCTTCTAGAACTGATCCTGGAGACGGATTGACATGGTGGCGTTTCCATACAAACACTTCAACGCTTTGATATATCGATAATCAATGTGGCAGCTCTGGAGAGACTGAAGCACCGCCCAGATCTCAGATCAAAGGCTTTCTCATAGTCCACGAACGCCAAGCATAATGGCTGGTTATAGTTCTCTGTCTTCTGTATAACCTGACGCAGCGTATATATGTGATCTATCGTTCTAAAGCCTATTTGGAATCCAGCTTGTTCGGACGATTTCTCATAACCCTAGAAAACAGCTTGTATATGGCTCAGAAGTGATAGGAGACGAAAAGACCCTGCTGTCACCGGTCTTGGCTCTTCCCAATAGACAAATCTCGTGCGAATACTTTGGAGCCTTTGTTATGCTCTGTGGCCGCTTTTTCATAATATATGTTATGGCAGCGTATATCGCGACTTGGAGATCTGTCTATTTAGCTGCCTATACTGGGATGCATCGTCCGGGGACTGAAGGGCCATTTAGCGTCTTACATCCATCAATTTGAGGATAGAGTCTGAGATGTGAAGAACTTAGACCCTGCTATTTGAGCAGCTGCTACTGCAGTTATTCTTAATTATGTTGACATTTTCATAGTTTTTTTGGTATTTTATGTAATCTAAGTAACTATTTAATACATACCTACGCTAATATTATATGATTTATATACAACCTTCCTGTGAAAAACTTAATAAATACGATTGTAAAGACAGACACATTTAGATTAATAATTAATATTACCAATTTAAAAATAATTATTTTATTACAAGCACCGTTTAGGGAATTAAAACGTTTGTTCATTAAAAATGTGTTAGTTTTATTAGAAAGAGACTCTTCAAATTAGGTACAATACATAAAAATGTTGTAAGTCAAATATTATCAACAAAGTACTATTAGTATAAGTAAAATATAATTTTCTTCATCATTGTAATAGAATCATCTGTATATCTCACTTTTATAAATCCAATAATTAATGTTATATTATTATAAGTTATTACTTACTCAGTATCGCGCATATTATCTGATTTACACAACTGCCTTCAGAAGATCGTTTTGTTGCCATCTTATTAATTTAACACTTGTCTACTTATTCAAAATGAATATTTCGTAAAGAATAGTAATTAAAATATATTTTATACAACTCGGAATGCGTCTTTCGATGAAGCTTGTAACTCAAACTACACAAGCCCAAAAATGAGTTTAATTGTCTTAACGAATCACATTTAAAGGCGCTTGCACATTATGATGTGATGATGTATGCATCATATTTATCTAATAGTATGTTTAACTGAGCAAATATTTAATAAATATAAATAAGAAAATCTTACGAAGTAGTTATATTTATATTTCAAGATAAGAAGTAATTTTTAATAGACATAATGGATTATTTGTTTTATACGCCGATGATAAAATCATAAACTTAGTATAATAGCGTAATAGACAAACATTTTGCTTTTAGGCAATCCCTTTGACAAATATTGATAAGCGGGGTCATATGACGTGCACCTATAAAATATTTTATAATCTAACACATATTATTTTTCACAAATGATTATTATCTTACGAAAATAGAGTGTATACTGCGTATATAAAATATAATATTTAGTAGTTTAGTGCATAATATGTTCTACGAAAATAAACATCACGAAAGTAGTACAATTGAAGAATCAGTATTTACTCGTACCTGTGAAGTGTTTCTTTCGTTACATTGTTGCAATATGTAATACAGAACAACACAATCTAAAACAGAACATGATAGCATTATATTTTAACCGACTTCAAAAAGGAGGAGGTTCTCAAATAGATTAATTAGTATTTATTTTATGTATGTACACCGAGTACGCTGAGATTAATGAACCGATTTTCATGAATCTTCTTTCAAAGCAACAGGCATCCATTTTGAATAACATAATATAATAATAAAACCGTCTTCTACGTCTTTCGTTTTTCAAATCAAAGTTTCCATCAGGAAATTGTTTAAACCAAAATCGCACAGTGCGTTCATTAGCCTCCCCTCTCCAAACATCATCATCAGCCAGAAAACGTCCACTGCTAGACAAAGGCCTCCCCGAAAAATTTCCACGACGGTTGGTCCTGGGCTGCCCTCATCCACCGTATTCCGGCGATCTTGACCAGATCGTCGGTCTATCTTGTGGGGGGCATGTCAACAGTGAGTCTTCCGGTACGTGGTCGCCATTCGAGGACTTTACTGCCCCAATGGCCATCTGTCCGTCGAACTATGTGCGTGTGGTGTCGCACCAGAATAGCACCACCCCATCTCCTCCCGTGGGTGTCGTAAGAGGCGACTAAGAGATACAAACAACGGAGGATGCAGCATAATACATATGAAGCAGCATACTTCGTTAAGAGCCCACCACTTACTGCGATCGCCAACCCGCCTGCCAAGCGTGGCGATTACGGCAGAAAACACCCCTCAAAAAAATATGATAGACACAATAAGGCCCCGGCCCCCAGTCCCCGGCGGCCCCGCTCGTTGTGGCCACGGTAGCAGCCACATAAGCGACGGGGCAGGGGGTGCCAAGAATCCCTGGGTGCGGTCACGTTACCCCTCTCCAAACGCGACATTGATATTGCGAACTGTTTCTGCCGCGATAGTTCTTCGTCGGAACTCGTGTTCAAAACTCACTAAAATTTTCGACGTATCTATGTCTAAGCAGAATAAAAAAATAACTGAAAGTCGATAATCGAATGCACATATTTCAAAAAAGAACTACATACATAGGTACCATGTGAAAAAAGTTTCACTCAAAAATCTCAAACCATGATGGTTCTACGTAGGTCGTACTAAAAGCTTTGCGTAACTTAAAAAAACAACGTGTTATAACCAAAATATTATGTTTACTGCTTTTAAAAAAAAAACTCTCCTTACATTTTAAAGATTTTTTCATGCGATCGAACCATTTTCTAAAACAGGACCACAGATGAAGGCATGTTTTCTACGTGCTGATTGAACGCTATCACTGCCTCTTCGGAATTGGTAAAAGTGAAACCTCTCATCAAATCTTTGACTTTGGTGAAAATACAGAAATCACAGGGTGCTAAGTCGGGGCTATGTGCAGGATGGGTGACGAGTTGTACTTTTTCGGAAGATATAAATGACGTGTTTTGTTTGCCGTATGTGAAGAAGCGAAGTCATGATGTAGGAAAACACGGCTTTTTGGTCATCTTTCGTGAACTTTTTTTAATACCCTGGGTAGACAAATGGTAGAATAACACTCGGCACTAACACTTTTTTTGATCTTCAAGTGAAATTGTGCAGATGGGACCCGTAGCTAAGAAAAAAAATGCGATTATTTTTTTACCAACATTTCTCGCCAGCCAAAAACCCACTCTGAAAATTGCTGTTTTTTCCGGTTCAAAACAATCCACGTTTGGTCTCCTGTGACAGTGTCACAGACAGCATTATAATGTCCGTGGTCGTACTTCTTTAGTATAAGTGAGTACCATTCCAAGCGAGTCCGCTTCTGCTCCGCTGTCAGTTCATGAGATCCAACGACAGCAAAATTTCCGAACTTTCAATTCTTCGTGTAAAACTTTCTAAATTTGGCTCATACTAATCCCCAATATCTCCAATATGTCCTCGAATTATCTTATAGGTAATCCGTTAAAACACAAAACAGTAGCGATTAAAACACTGAAATTAAAAAGCGGTCCAATTTGACAGGAGACTAATGGATACTTCATTGTTTCAAAACGGTTTCATAGTCTTCATCTCTTTCTCACACCTAGGTTTTTATGTAAGGATGGTTTCTCATTTTCACACAGGGTTCGTCTATCACATTATGTTTATCGGTATAACTAACAGCAACCATGCTGATTATTGACGCTGAGGTATTGAAATTTGCAGATTAATATCCCGTTCATTAGAATGGTTTAATAAACATTTCTATTCTTCTCTTTCCAGCGGTAAGTAGGCTTTTGTACAGGAAACTGGCTAGATTATGGGTAACGGCGCCTACTTCTGCCGTGAAGCAGTTATGTGTAAACATTACTGTGTTTCGGTCTGAAGGGCGCCGTAGCTAGTGAAATTACTGGGCAAATGAGACTTAACATCTTATGGCTCAAGGTGACGCAATTGTAGTGCCGCTCAGAATTTTTGGGTTTTTCAAGAATCTTGGGTGGCACTGCATTGTAATGGGTAGGGCGTATCAATTACCATCAGTTGAACGTCCTGCTCATCTCATCCCTTGTTTTCATAAAAAAAATTGTGATGTGTAAAATCTTAATAAATTGTATTCAAGTTTCAACAATTTTCGTTGCAATTTATTCATTCATTCTTTAAAATCGGTTTAGCCGATTTGAAATTGGAGTCAACAGGGAAAATACATACATACCTACACATACCAATTTACATTAGACAACATTCATTGGAGCAAGATCACCGTTTTCCACAGCGCATACAATTGCGTATCTCCAATGTTTAAACGACGGAATACCAACATGGAACAAGAATCATTAGTAAGCATGTGCATAATATATTATACAGGACCCTTTGTGTAAGTACTACCTTATATTATGAACTTGAAATGGCTATCAATTATTTGTTGAAAATAATATTTTGTTTAATTTTAAATCCGAAAGCTCAGGTTCGCGCGTATACTGAGAAGATATCGTCATGATCGTTGACAATAATAGGTCTAGAAAATGTCAAAGGGCACCTGAGAGACAAGCCACATTTGGTTTCGAATTAACATAGTTTTGTCAATAGAGCGCAACAAATACATTACACCAGCTTTTAAGTTAAGTTATACTTAAGAATTAATACAATGTTTTGTAAAACAACGTGCAATGGCCATTGGTCGAACGATACGTCATTCGATCCCCATCACAGAGCCTATTTAAAGCAGCGCACGCGCACAACTCGGTTCATACATGTACCGACCGCACCAACGCCAGTGGTCTCTCGCGAAGTCCAATTAATTTTAAAATCCTGTAAACCGCGAAAAGCCTTCGGGCATGACGACATTCAAAGCATACTTCTAAAACATCTCCCTTCAAAAGTAATAGACACGTTAGTTATATATATAACATATATATAACATATTTAACGCGTGCCTCCGTCTCACCTATTTTCCCTCGTCCTGGAAAATAGCAGTAATCACCGCGATACACAAACCGGGAATAGACCCCACCTCCCCCGCGAACTACAGAACAATTAGTTTACTTTGCACAAGAAGTAAAATATTTGAAATTTTAATTAATAATACAATAAACTCACTCATAGAGTCAAACCTACCTGAGGAACAATTAGGTTTCCGAAAGTCACACGCAACTTCACACCAACTGGCGCGAGTAGTCGAACACATATCACACCAATTTAACTTGAGACATCAGACTGGTATGGTACTACTCGACCTTGAGAAAGCCTTCGACACCATCTGGTATGATGCCTTAGTTCATAAATTATTCGAAGCACAAGTCCCTTTGAATATTGTAGAATAATAAAATCATTCCTTACGAATAGATTTCTTAGAGTTAGAGTCAAAAATAGTTTATCCCCCCACATCCAGTAGTAGCAGGTATTCCACAGGGCTCCATCATCTCACCGAGGGCATTCTTACTCTATATGAGAGACATCCCAAAACCTCCGAACACGGTCCTCGCCCTGTATGCTGATGACACAGCTTATCTGTGCAGCAGTAAGAACATCAACTCCATAGTCTCCCACCATAACACAGTCCTCCATTCTTTAACAAGTGGAAGCTTAAAATCAATGACACACAGACCGACGCGGTACTTTTCTCATACAAAACATCCCGTAAACTCAATCTCTCTCTAAAACCACATATTAATAACCACCCGGTCGAATGGCTGTCACAGGCTAAATACCTAAGTCTTATCCTCGACCGGAAACTTTCCTTCATGCCTCACATTAATTATGCCCGTTCTAAGGCACTTACTGCCTTGATCCTGTTGAGACCCATTTTCTATAGGAATTCCACTCTCTCAACTAGTAAAAAGCGTCTACTATACCAGTCCTACATACGCCCGGTCATGACATACGCAAGTCCGGTATGGATCAAAACAACTATCGTAAACTACAAACTGTGCAAAATAGAGCCCTTAAAACCATTTACCGGACTCACCCGCGCGGGACCGTATCGCGCTCAAATCTTAAACGACTTCATATCAAGAAAAATATCCCAACACTAGAACAACACATACAAGAGGTATCTGATAGATTCTATAGAGGTCTACGCCGACTGAAGGACGGAATAAACCCCGCCCTCCGGTCGACTTGTAGTCGTAAGTCACTCGCAGAGTAAGCTCTCCTCTCCTCCCTCAGCATAAAACGTTACTCACAGAACACTAGCGTACACACACACACACACACACACACACACACACACGCACACAGAGTTCTAGCTAGGTCTGAATAAATGTAAAACCAATATATTGTAAATTGGTTTAGTTGTAAGTATTAAATATCTGCGAAAACTGGCCTCCTATTTCCTCTCCCTCCTTTCCTTTTCCGAGATCCCCTCTCACCCCTCTTATATTTATATATTATATATCTATGTATTTCTTTACCTTAGTTTTAAGTTAGTTTTAAGCTCTAGTCATTAGTCTTAAGTTAGGTTAAGTGATAGCAAATAGCCAGGTTTTACCCAGTTTTCTGGATTTTCCCCCACAAAACTTATGTATTATTTTTTTAAGCATAATAAAATTTTATTCCTCAACACGTAGATAGGGTTGTAGATTTCTGATACCTACATATATAAGGCTTAATTGTAAATTGCTTTAATAAGTAGATTATAAGTAATTTTGTATATATATTTTACTGTCAAATATAGAAATTTGGAATTTGATTTTTTTTTTTAATTTTTCAACTCGGTTCATTCGTTCATCTACCATTGGCCGGTGTACACGTTACATAATTGAATTTGTTTATTAAAATAGTACTGAATTATCTGACTGAAATTAGAATTGGAATAAATCAAGTGATCGAGAGAAAACTTTGTGTTTGCTTTCTTATTAAAAAAACAACAATGCTGGGGCCTGACGCTACATCAGAAGTGGGAAAAAGCATTCAAGTCCACTTAATTTGTTATTTTCAGATTTAATGGATCCAATGATGTCACTGGCTCTGGGTGCTACGAAGTGGCAACTGCATTTGCTGCGTAGCCTGGCGTGATGCATAGCGTGTACGGAGGAGGATGGAACATCGTGAGGCGCATTTTCCGTAGCGGCATCAGCTCTTGATGATGTAGTGTGGTGTCAGCTCATGGTGCTGCAGGGTGGCACCTGTACGTGCTTATTTACGTGGTATGCTGATAGACGCGCATACTTTGGTATGTTCTGAGGGTTCGCCACGGCAACGTGTATGAAGGAAGACTATGTTATTTTGTTGAAGGGCGCGGTTGCGTCCATAGCTCTCATGATCTCAGCGAGGTTGGCATTAATCTTGGCTGATTGCAATGATGTCAGTCATTGAGCGTGGGTAACGTAGCCGAAATTAGGAATTTTAGCCTCATGATGCGGTTGCGTTGGAGTTATATTGTGGTTGCAATTGGCTGTATGGTGCACTAATTTATAATCCGTCTGGCACCTAAAACTGGTGAACAGTTGACCGTATCGGCGGAAAACGAATAACCTACTCACCGAGATCCTGTTACACAACAAACCTAGCCCTTTCCATCAACCATACCAGAAGGGCTGTCACTGCAGCCACACTAAGACTCAGTGTTAGGATTATTATTATAGGAGTAAAGGGAAGTACGAAAATTTGGGACGTTTTTGTCGAAGAAGAGGGAGAGTGATTCAGACCGATTAAGAGAGAGAGAAAGGGCAAAAGTAGCATGAAGCACATAGCAATGGAGTGAGAGTATGGAGAGAGCGAGTGAGAGAGAAAGGGAGATCAAGAAAAAATAGACTCTTTTGGTTGACGCTACATGCGTAGATAAATATTTGAACTTTAGATGGCAATTCTGTCGCTAATTACTACTATACATCTAATACTTACAGTCAACGGAGATTTTTTAATTATGTACATTATCATTAGTATGTATACAGCGTGTAAACAGTGAGTTAAATTTATAAATAAACATTATCCTATAATAAGCAGTTGTTCAAAGTAAGTAATATATTTGCTTAATGTTAATTTACAATTTTTTATGATAATTCGTTTAAAGGTGAGGAAAATTTAATATTTACAAATAGCATGTGGCATTTTTTTTGCACCCGGGCAAAGGAAAAGGGCTACCCTCCAGAATAAAGACGGAGGGGAGGTGGTGATTGCTCATGCATAGCAACGCAGTCTAAGTCTGCGTTGGTTATGTGGGACTCCCGTAAAACCGAAGTGCCTACCCACTAAGCACCATCTGAGGTTGGCTTTGGGCAAGTACCCTCTAAGCCTTCATCGAAGGCGACCTTCCCTTGGGGAGAGAGAGGCGCAAGTGGAACTCCCTATGGAGTATCCGCTGGGATTTTTTTTTCATTTAAATATACAATAAATATTAAATGAATTCTCTTTTCTCAATGTTATTTAAATAAAAATAATCAAGAATTTGTTAAATTGGCAAAAAACATTAGATTTAGAGAACAGCTTAGTATTTTGAAAACAGATTAGTAGAAACATAAAGCAGATTTAAATATTAGTTTACCAAAGACGTTTAACTTCTAACATAATATTATGCTGTTAATTTGTATATTTTTTTTTCTAAAGTTGACGTTAAAATGTTTATTCTAATGATAGAAACATGAAAATAGTATTGATGTAATATAAAATGTACTACAGATAACCTAAAACTTTTATGGACCTACCATACCTAACCTAGATTAAGTTGTCTGTAGCACCAAAAGCTGTGCTTTATTGGCGTTTTATGTTCTTATGTTACTGATTGTGGCTGTGTTAAATGACAGTTTAAAGTAGAGAAGTAGAAAAACAATATAATATTGTATTATTATCTGGAAGTCCACCAGTCCAAGGACGGGTAGTATGGCATTTCCCGTGGTCGTTCAGCTGGCGATCTTCTGATGTTCCTCATAGTCGGGCTGCAGGTAATAAAATCAAGGAAGAAGAACTGGCAGTTAACAGAGCGAAAGTTTATGCAAGTAGACCATCGGCCTGTTGACTGGATGGATACAAATTGTTGTCGACAAATAAAGCTTTAACCCAAATCTATGTACTACATAAGTAACTAACCATAGTTGCCTATGCCATGGTTTAAACACCTTGAAGAAAAAGCAACAAAATATTAAACATATTAAAAAATCTAGATCTAAGTAAAGGTCCAGGACCGTATAGCATCCCGATTGTTAAAAGAGATCAGATCAGAGTAGATTCAATTTATACAGATTTTAGCAAAGCTTTTGATAAAGGTAATAATAATAATATATTATTGATGAAGTAACGGAGTTATGGAGTTCATGGAATTCTTTCAAGATGGGTAGAATCATATCTGCTTAATAGACGTCAATTGGTGAGACTCCAAGGGATGTATATCCCTTCAGAGTCAATTATAATCAGTTCCAGTGTACCTCATGGCTCCAACCTGGGTTCCTTTTTTTTTGCAATATTAATTAATGACTTGTTGAAAAATTGTCGTCACCGTGTCAAAAGCCATAGCTATGATCTAAAAGCATTCAATCAAATTAATGATATCAGTGATTTTGTGTATCTTCAGAAGGATTTACTTTCTTTATAGGATTGGTGTAAGCAAAACCATATGCATTTTAACATTTAAAAATGCTTTGTTACCTCATTATCAACCTAAATATTAAACAAATGGGCCGAAAATCATCATCCTTTATTTTAGACATTTGTTCAAATAACACCTCGTATTATACAATACGATTGTATAATCATAATGTGTGGCTCATATAATGAAATAGCCAAATTAGACATTGATGTTTTCGATTCCAGAATTTCCTTATTTTTCAATAAACTAAGTAAAATACTTAAGTAGATTAGGATTAGGATTATTTTTTAGTTGATATTATTTTATCATATTCAAGCTGTGCGACCCTATAGGATTGCTACTGATAAGATTTAAATTTAATTTAATTAAGACTTTAGGTTAGAAAATATTTTTATCTGTTTGGATTGCCTAAATAAATAAATAAACAAATTCTAAGGTTATCTGGCCCCAGTTATGCAGCAAGCATACCCGACATAGCAAGCAAGCCCACATTCAAGCGCATGTGCAGCCACATTTGGATTTTCGTCTCTGGTCTGGTGCACGCAAATATCAGCTCTGACCATATTGACCATGTAATCAACTGAATTGCTCGATCGCCTGGCGTTGTACAGAAGCCCTTCATTTTATCTTCAACCGCATTTATCACGGGGAGTGTTCCATAGAGATATTGCTCACCTAATGCCATAGATTAATAATTAATTAATATAAATTAGGGTTTATTAACTGGAAGTCTAACTAAGGCTAACGAAGTTTTTATGACTCCGTCTAACTATAACAATACCCTTGGCTTTGCCTTAGTTGATTTTATGTCTATGAATAACCTTAAGCAATTTAATTGTATTAGTAATAGCGATGACCGCTTTTTAGATTTAGTATTGAGTAACATGTCTAATATTAATGTATCAGCCCCTCCTGATGTGTTAAGTAGGACATATACGAACCATCCTAGCTTATTGTGAAATATTGAAAGTTCTGGAATATCATTTTTGCGAGCGAGAGATAATACAAAACTAAATTTTTATAAAGGTGGCTATGTTTCTATTATCAATGATCTGAAAACTATTGATTGGAATCGAAGGCTATGCGTCCATGATAACGTAAATAGTATGGTATCTGAGTTCTATAAAATAATTAACAAAATCATTAACAAATTTGTTCCTAAAACTACCAGCACGAGATCTAAATATCCGGTATGGTTTAGCTCTTCCGTAATAAAATTGCTTGCTGAAAAAGAAAAATTACGTAAGAGGTTCCGAATATATAAGAATCCTAGAGATGAATTAGAGTATCACATGATTAGAAAGCGTTGTCATAAACTTTACGATGATTGCTATACTAAATACAAGCGAAATATTGAAGCAAACATCCCAAATAATCCAAAATGTTTTTGGAGTTTTGTTAAAAATAAAAAAGACGGCAATTCAACACTTCCCTCTTGTATGAAAATGGATAATGTTACAGCACAAACAGCAGCGGATATTGCAAATCTATTCTCATATCAATTTTCTTCTATATATAATAAAAATATAATAATAATAATAATAATAAATTTTTTATTTGCGAAAAACTGCCACCAAATTTTTTACAAGTACAATAGATATGACAATTAACATTGTATAAAGAAAAGAAAAATAACAATACAAATGTTTAAAAAACAATAAAGAAAGAGATATTAATGCTTTAAAACTAACTATGTAGAATGATAACAAACCAGGCAGCAGCGCGATTCGCAAAAAGGAAAGTTCTCAGCAAACGTTAGGACGTATTTTCCTAACACTGATATTATGAACTTCCTATATTTTTTTTTCCGTGAAAGCTATTTTGGCAGTAATGAGTGAAACAAATAATTATAATATTTAAATATTTATCGTATCCTCTATCTAATAAACAAAGCTCAGAATTTAATAAATTTATAAATCTGAAAAGAAAATATTTATATCAAGTAGTGATGCGTATACACGCATTTACGTACATCCCCACTAGCTAGACAAGTATATAATAAAAATATATATAAAAAAATGCATGAGTAATTTAATATTATATAGATAAAATATATCCATTATGATACCCATCCTCACTACAGTCGATGTATTTAATTTAGTTTTTGCTCTTGCAATAATAGCTTTTTGTAGTTATTCTTAAAAGATTCCTTTGAGTGCAAATTTCGAAGTGGTGGTGGCAGGTTATTCCAACACTTAGTGGCTGCGTAGCGAAAGCTACCACGAAATGCGGTTGTGTGGAAGATGGGTATATTTAAAGAATCGTGCGAAGCGCGGGTCTTATGTGGAATGTTAGCATCACTTCTCCATTTTAACTTTTTAAATAGATAAATAGGGATTTCGTTCTTTATTATACCGAATAGTAAGGTAGCAAAGTGCAATTTCATACGACTCCCCATTTTTAATAATGACTCTCTATTTAAATAAGGGGTAACGTGGTCTCGCCGCGGAATGGAGAAACAATATCTTGCACAAGCGTTTTGAACACGTTGTATGAGACGTTTAGTACGCTCCAATAAGCGTGGACCTATGGCTGCATCCATATAATTAAATTTGGAAAGAATCAAAGATTCACAGAGGAGTACACGTAGGTCTTTTTTTATTGAGTTTCTGATTCGGTATAGTACTTTCAGTCTATAAAAGCAACTACGAACAATCTGAAGTATATATTTTTCGAAACGTAAGTTTTCGTCTACGAGCAAGCCAAGATTTCGGACCTCGGTTACCCTCTCTATTTGTTCATTATTAATTTTAATGTTGGGTTTACCAGTTACTACTTTTTTAACTTGATGCCGAGTACCTATAACCATATATTTCGTTTTTTTCGAATTTAATAGCAATCCATTGGATTTCGACCAGTCAAAGATCCGATTAAGGTCTGAGGTAATTGTATTGAAGGCTTCCTTATCATACGGCTTGAAAGACAGGTAAATTTGTATGTCATCAGCAAACATATGAAATTTACAATATTTGATATGTTGAACCACGTCCGCTGTGTACAGAGTAAATAATAAGGGACCTAGGATAGACCCCTGAGGTACCCCTTTTTTAATTGGGAGAGGCCGCGAAGTGGTCACATTTCCGTCATGATTAGTAATTTCAACGAATTGATGTCTGTCACGTAAGTAGCTCGAAAACCACTGCAAAGTTCTTTCTTCTACGCCGTAGAATCGAAATTTAGCTAAGAGAAGATCAAAATTAATGGAATCGAATGCTTTGGAAAAATCTAATAGAACCATAACAGTAGCTTCCCCTTTATCTTGTGAAGAAAGTATATCGTCTATTACATTTATTAGGGCTGTAGTTGTGCTGTGTTGTTTCCTAAAACCTGACTGTAATGAAGGTAGAATATTGTTTTTTTCTAAATAGGTCAGAAGTTGACTATGTACAATCTTCTCCAAAATTTTGGAAGCACAAGGCAAAATACTAATGGGTCGTAATTCGTTAATTTCGAGCGGGTCGTTTTTTTTGGGGATAGGCCTTACTAGTGCATTACGCCAAATATCCGGAAATATATCTGAAGCAATTGATTTATTAATTAGTTTGGTAAGTGGACTTAGTGTATAAGAATGAATATATATACACATGTGGTCAGCGTCGCGTTCGCAGTTCTAGTCTAGTCGATATTGGTGATGTTCATTCTCTGATGTCCCCGAGCTTCAGTGAAGCTGAAATATCTCAGAAAATAAAAGGACTCGACATTAATAAAGGAGCTGGGCCAAACTCGATTCCTCCTCTCTTTGTTAAACGATGTAGGTTTGCAATATCATTACCCTTAACTATTATCTTCAATAGATTACTTAAAGAAAGTGTATTTCCGGAAGAATGGAAAAAGTCTCGTGTTGTACCTGTATATAAAAAGGGAGATGTTACCGACGTCAAAAATTACCGCACTATATGCATTTTGTCTTGTTTTTCCAAGCTTTTTGAATCCGTCCTCCATCCTGCTATCTCCAAAAATATTGACAGTTTGATCTCCGATGAGCAACATGGTTTCAGAAAGGGCCGTTCAATTCAAACGAACCTCATCTCTTTTGTCACCGAAGTATGTCAAGAATTGGACAATGGGCGCCAGATTGATGCAATATATACAGACTTTAGTAATGCCTTTGATAAAGTCAGTCACCCTTTATTGATTCAAAAGCTAAGTAATTATGGAATTGGAGGAAACTTACTGAATTGGTTCGAGTCATATCTTCATAATAGACTTCAGTCAGTTGTTGGAGGCACTGAATCTACTTCATAAATTGCGCGATCTGGTGTTCCCCAGCGATCCCACCTATGACCGTTGCTCTTTTTGATATTTGTGAATGACGTTAGGAATCATATAAAATATTGTAAAGCATCTCTTCGCCAATGATTTAAAAATGTATAAAGTTATCAACGCGCTGCTTTTGTTCAAAGTGATCTCAATGGTATAAAATATTGGTGCCTATTAAATGGTATGATCCTAAATGTAAGCAAATGCTTTCATATTAAATACACTAGAAAAAAGAAAGAAAGAAGTGCAGGAAATTCGTGACTTGGGGGTAACTATTGATAGCAAACTAACGTTTATTGCACAAGTTAATAAAGTAGTTACCACATCCGGACAAATGTTGGGATTTCTAAAACGAAACTCGAATTGTTTCGGCTCCAAAACGAAAACAATTCTATATAACGCTCTAGTGCGCAGTCCAATCGAATATGGTAGCATTCTATGGAATCCCCTATATACGATCCATTCGCAACGCATCGAGAGTATCCAAAGAGCATTCACACGACACCTTGCATACATTAGTACTGGATTCTCTCATAGACACCCGTACCATCAGCGCCTCAGGAAATTTAATATGATTTCATTGCTCGATCGGAGATCTCTTGCCGGAGTAATATTTTTGTACGTTAGTGCAAACGTTTCTTAAACGGTCAAATACAATGTAGTAACCTCTCACAGAATATTATCCTTGCTGTCGCATATTTATTCCCAATGTTCAAAATCAAGAGAACTTCCAAGTTCCTTCTTTAAAAACCAACCTGGGAGTTCATGCACCTCTCGCTCGAATTCTTCGCGAGTACAATAAGTTAAACGATACCAATTCAGAACTTGATATATTCGGTGGTGGGCTGGGTAGGTTCAAAGAAAGTATTGTTAAACACTTAGCTGGTACTCAATTTGCATTTGTCAAATAAGTAGTTTTTCTTTTTTTTTCGTCTTCATTATTTTAGTAAGTCAAAGTTATAATTTGTGCTTTCATTTTTTATTTTGTTTTTACTATAGCTTATATAGTATTAGTTCTATTTGTGAGAAGTAATTAGGGAGTTTTTTTTGTAATTTTTATGTTCATCATTATTGTCGTATATGATGTGGTATGCTTTAATAAATAAATAAATAAATAAAACTTTGATATCTGTTTATGTGGCGTTATTTTACGGTTCGGTTTTCACGGAATTTTCTGCCACGATCAGCCAAACTACCTCGTCTTGCCATAAATACTGAAACAAATAAAAAAACATTCTATTGCAAATAATATTTATTTATTTTACAGTATGTTAGTTTAATATATAAATATAAAATAATTTCAAAAAATAAAAAGCTTATTCGTAATGGTCTCCATTGGCTACAATACAGTCCTTTAAACATTGAGGCCAGTTATCAATAGAAGCACGCACTCTTTCCATGGGAAAATTCTTGACTACCAATCGTACGGATTGTTTTAGGAACTCCAAATTTTCATGGCGCTTAGAGCACGCGGTACTCTTTAAAACTGAACATAAATCATCGATCTACTCGATCGACTAAGATCTAGACTAGACGACGTACAGTCTTCAGCTCTGATGAAGTCCAAAACGTTCGTTACTAACCAAGACTTCGTAGACCGAACTTTATGACCCGGCACCAGGTTTTGCTGGGAAGACTTCAATACCTTTCAAGAATGGTATCTTGATACATTTGTGCCGATGTTTTGATACATTTTTCACAAAAATATGGCTCAGACACTCCTTCATAGCTACTACCCCATCAAACCATCACTGAAGTCGAATAGTGCCCACGTTGCGCTCTATCGACTAATTCGGAAGCTTCCTAAGAGCGTTGTATATGGACATTTTGTTGGTTAAAATGTTGCTCAACATGGTTCTAGGCGCTATCTTCATCTCTCGGGATAAAATCTTTTGCTTTCGGACCGGATTTCTTCGAATTCTTTCCCTTACTGCTTTGACCACCTTTTTCGTACGAATACTACGTGGACGGCCAGATCTTTCTCAGTCACAAACTCAGCTCTCATTAATAGGTACATATAAAAAGCCCGGTACACAAATATTTTACTAATACCAAGCGTATGGAGAGTTTTAAAAATTGCATTTGGCTCCATACCTACTTTGTGTAATGCAATCACAGCGATTTGATTCTCTTTATCACCCCACTCCATTTTAATATCGCAAAATATTGTACAATGCAGTGGCGCAAAAAGGAGAAAACTCAATAAATATACATATAAAAATTACAGATTCCAAATTCAAATGTAATATTTTGTTTATTTTTAAGTGTTACCGTATTTATGGCTAGACTAAGTATAGTATAAGCTTCCTTGCGCGATTATTTCAGGACGATATGACAAAATATTGTGTAAATAAATATTGTGCACATACACTTTCCTAAAAGGGCGCCAACGCTAATGTCATTCCTCTGGTGTTGCAAGAGAACGTGACCGTGAGTGGTGATTATGCAACGTGGTTGAAAAAATCATAACAATTTATGTACGCCGATATATTTTGAGGAGTTTCCTCAACTATTCATAGATTCCAACATCATATCTGATTTTTTTATTACATTGGGACTAAACTCTTACAAACAGAAAAACGAAAAAAGAAAGCAATTTTTTTCTAATAGATCTATAAAACGGAAGAAATGTGAGAACTTCTGTGCCCGAAAATGGTCAGTCCCCTTTTATTACGAGACTGAAATATATTTCTTATTTATTAGCGTTATCCTTTACCCTTAATTTATTATATTTTTCATACTTTTAAATTAAACGGTTAAAGTTGGTGCGGGCTTCTAATTTATAATTCTGCAATAAACAACGAACCACAAGAATGATATAAAAAGGTTATATAATTAAAGATAATTTTGAATCGTTAGCAAATATTCTTCTTAGCTGCCATCACAAATTATTTTATCACTAATGAAATGATTCACTTTATGTATATTATAGCGTATATAGCCTCGGTACTATTCCATATATAAAAAAATTCAATTGGGTAAATATATATATTTATTACTCAGCAGTGAGGCTTCTATATACAATTTCATATATAATGAGTCATTTCATTTACATTATCATTATAGATGTACACAAGGCCTAATATATTTTGCTACTTATAGTATATTTGATTGATAATAAGCTGTCCTAGAAGTAATTGTACCAAATTAATTGGGTGTCGCTCTTTTAACGAGACGCAATGAACGAATTGCGAAACATGGATCTTAGTAATAAATACATTTCTCATCAAAAAATGAAACATATCTTAAATTATGGTATTATAAACCAGTGACGATAATTTTTAAAACTAAAAAATAATAACAGTAGTATGAAACCCATCAGAAACGGAAATTAATATGTCAAATATAATTAACGGGTATCTGATGATGTAATAAGACATACAATATTTTGCGAAAGTTGTTATTAAATATTAACTAATTTGGTTGTTAGTATAGTATATAATATATTTAAAGAACACACAATTAAAGTGTACATTTTAATAAATTGCTCAAAACTGTACATTATCGGATTCGAGATTTTCGTTTCTTTAAATTTTATGATAAGATATACAATATAATGTATATAATTTCTTTCACCGTCAAAAATAAGAGATATTAAAGAAAAAAAAACCCACCGACTGTTTTGTTAGACGTGAGAATTTTCAATTGAAAATTAGGGTCCTTTACGATATATTGTTAGTCGTAAAAAAGTGCAAAAATAAATATTTCAACTCAAAAAAAATATAGTGTATTTGGGATATAAAAAGGTAACTTTTCAATAAATTAAGTGGATATTTTTTTGTAAAATATAAAAATAAAATATCAAAAAAATTGGTAACTATAACTAGAAAATTTTACATAAATTTTGAGGTTTTGTGAAAAGAAAAAAAGGTTATGTTAAAACAAAAGTTGTAGATCTTTTTACTTTGTTATTTAAGTTTTTCCATAGGACATGTAGTTTCGCCGGGTAAACCGTTTTTTACCCTTAACCCGTATCTACACAAAGCAATGTTACATTTATTGATGAAATAAGTTGTAGCTGACAAGCTACAGCCTTACTTAACATTCTTACAAGCATTTCGAGCTTGCCACTTCTCTACAGACGCCGAATGCAGCTGCGAAATGCTCAATATGACCACCGCAGTTTGTTTCGTACCACTATTTGCAACTCATCAACAATAACTCTTAAACTATTAGACCGAGAGCAGTGATTTATATATCAATTCGTTAAGCAACTACAATATTATTATGCAATTAGAAAAAAAAGATGGGTTAAAAATGTTATTTCCGCACAATATTAAATTATTGCGGCCAGATGTGTAAAATATTAACTTTCTCCTTCGGCAATCACAAAAAAACAGTTATTTGCCAGCTTTTTTTTATAATATTAGTTACTTCACACCTTTGCCTTTAAAATAAGACACTATTGAAACCCTACAGAACGTAGAACTTAAACTGCCGTTGTATAAATTAAGGTGAATTTTGCTACGATAACAATAAAAATAGCTGCGGACTGGTAGGGTTTTGGATATGACTTTTGGAAATATTTTCGTCGATGAAATAGTTTACAGTTACTACTCCTTAAGTTTTAATACTACATGCCTGGACACACAGATCATACGGAAACAGCCTCAACGACATGCTAATGTCCGGGCCCGACCTTCTTCAGTCCCTACCTGGTGTCATTATGCGGTTTAGGAAACACCCATTTGCAGTATCATCTGTTGACATGAAAGATATGTTATGCATATTAAAATAAGAAAGGAAGATAGATGCGCTGAGATTCAAGAATTATCTTTTCAAGAATCATTATAGTTTAGTTTGAAGAAGAATGAGTCAATTTCTTTAGCGTTGAAGCGTAGCTTTTATATCAAGATTTACATTTCCATCGATTTACAAATCATTTCAATTACAATATAATGATGCAACAAACATATTACTCAAACTTCAAATAGTCAATGCCTTACACGAATAAGTCAAAAAAGTAAATGTAAATTAATACAAAAGTTATTGAGTACAGTAGCTGCATCATCCACACACACCATAAATAAATAAAGATATTCTGTGAGCATTTTATAAGCGTTATAAACAATAATAAAAATATATATATAATAACTATTAAGAATCTGAAACCGAGTCTCCGGCAACAGGATCATCCTGCCACCACAAGCAGCGCCCGTTCACGATCATGACGCATGAGCTAGCAATCGCCTCCCTCAACCATATTTTAGGGAAGGGAACGACCCTTCCCATGTCGCCGCCACAAGTAGTGACATTTAAGCAAGCATGACGAAACCTGTTACGAGAACTCAAACAAGCAACAATGAAAGAATCCTAATCCGCAATCTACTTACAATTTGACAATTCTGCTTAAACTTGTAATTAATATTATATTTTTACTAACAGTAATCAAACGCTCAATCCTTTAGGGTAATCAAATCAAAATCACTTTATTCATGAAGGTTAAGGAAATGACTATTTATATCCACCGCATTTGAGGGTTGAGCTTTAATAAGTTTAATAAGAAAAAGTGGCAAGAACCTCCTTGTGACAATCACTCACTCACAAATCATTTCAGTTTAAATATATGTAAACTGATGCAGCAATAATACTCAAACTACAAATACTCAAAAAAAAAAATATAAATTAATACTTAAAAATAAGAGTTATTGACTACAGTTATGGCCTAGTCGGCCGTATACGTCTACTGTATCAACAATAATAGTAGGCCATGGTACAGTAGATGCATCAATTCACACACACCGTAAATAAATAAAGGCATTTAGCGATCATTTTATTAGCAATGATAAAAAATATAATTTTAAATTTAAAACCATGAAGCAGAGTTTCCTGCTCAGGATTATCCAGCCACCGCACGTAGCGTCCGTTCACGAGCATAACGCATGGGCCAGCCATCGCCTCCCTCGACCATATTTTAGGGAAAAGTACGACCCGTCCCACATCGCCGCCACAAGCAGTGACATTTAAGAGAGCATGATGAAAACTGTCACAAGAACTCAACCAAATAACAAAAAACAGGAATGTTCATCTACAATATATTCAACAACACTCACTAAACACCTCTACTTACGATTTGACATTTTGCTTATAGTATAATTATTCATAATTATAATTACTATTATATGTAATTAAGGGTAATTAAAGCTCAAATCTTTGAGAGCAATTCATACCCAAGCTTTCTTACATTTAAATAATCCTTTAAATTGTAATACGATTTTTTCATAAGTTTATGTTTAATATAGGCTTTGAACTTGTTGAGGGACATTTCCATTATTTCTCAGGAAGCTTATAATAAAATCTAACGCAATTAACGATAAATGACTTGTCGAGTTTACTAAGCCTAGAAGTGGGCATTAACACTTTATTTTTGTTTCTAGTATTAATATTATGTTTTTCATTCTATTCAAGTATTAATATTATATTTTGATTCAACACTTTTTTCAACTCCTAATAAAATAAAATATAAATAGCATCACTTTCGAGTAGTAGACTTTTTGTGTTTGTGTGAGGGGTAATAATTATTGAATTGTCATAAGCGTATAAACACACTTGTTTTCTGTAATATGAAGGTAGTTTCTTTCCAACTTGATTCATATTGCACTATATTTGATCTTAAGTCACTATTTTCAATCTGCGCATACTGTTGTCTATTTTTAATATAACTTTCCAGCCATTTTGAAGTGACCTCTTAAAGCATTATATAAATAACATTTATTTAGAAGAATTTCACAGTGAAAAGCTTGGGTCATATCGAAAAATACTGCTGTTACACAAATTTTTGAAGTAAAAACTTCTTTAGTAGCATTGTGATTTGAAAGTCGATGAAACGAAGAAGCGACAATAAAAAGACAGACACATACATTCATTTAACGTGGGAGAAAATGAGATAGGAAGCATTATACAGTGTTTTGGTATTATGTATGACGCGAGTGTATCTTATTCTATTCTGACGTCACGTGCACGACGTATTAATATTATATAGACACCAGGAGAATAATATAAATATGGGAGTGGTGATAGTAATGTCATTCATAGCGGTTAAAATCATGTGTCATCCTAGCAACATGTACCAGGACTTTATAATATGCAGCTTAGTTGCATGCACACTGCATATTTTAAAATTATTATACAAGTGCTGACCCGTTGTTATTGTTGTTCGTTGGTGTTCGTCGTTCTCTTTGTGTTCGGCTTCATACCCCCTTCACTCGCTATACCAAGGCAAAGTAGGAGTTTGCTTGGGCCTCAGCATTGTACCTGTGATAATAGGTGTTTGTGCGTGAATGCGTAGTACAAAGCTTAAGAAAAGGCATCACAATAAACGGGCTTTTTGAAAGTGGGAGAGTCACGCTGCCGTCTTATGATGTCAGCACAATCGGGCCAGACTCGTCCGGGTTACTTACCACACTCGCACAGAATACCGGCGTGAAGTAGCGGCCTAGTGCCGCTATGTTTCGCATAGGTTAGTGTAGAGGACCGGAGGCCATTCCCCCCTTCCTTCCCCCCCCCAACAAAATATGAGATTGAAAGAGAGACTACCCCAGGAGGGTACCGGATCTTGGAGAGCCGGAGAATCCCTCCCCGAGCATTCGGGCTCGGGCTGCCCCTCGTATTCTGGGGAGGGCACAGTACCGCGTATGTTACAGGACAAACAGGGCAGCAACACCACGGCACCCCGCTCCACGCTTAACGTGAACTTTTGTAACATCCGGGGAATTCATTCCAACTTAAACGCCGTCCTCCACCACCTTGAGACGGCCCAGCCGGCCTTGTGTTTCCTTACGGAGACGCACATATCTCGACCTAGCTATACGTCATATTTAACGTACCCCGGGTACAAAATTGAGCATAATTTCATGCCTCATGCCGGGGTATGTGTGTACGTTAGGGAGGATATCTGCTGTCGCCGTCTCGGCAATTTTGAGGGTAGGGACCTGTCTACTCTCTGGCTCCGCGTAGATTTAGAGGACCGCGTCCGCATCTATGTGTGTGTCTACAGGTCCCATAGTGGTAACGCAGAAACGGATCACCTCATGGGCTGCGTTCAAGCGGCATTTGATGACGTACTTGCCCTCCGCTGAAATCGTTGTCTTGGGTGATTTCAACGGGCACAATGCCGAATGGCTTGGATCACGTACTACAGACTACGCAAGGAGATCTGTGCATAATTTTGCATTGGCGTATGGTCTGTTGGTTGTTCCAATTGGTTGAGTCGCCAACGCGGCTCCCGGATGTGAATAGCCACATGCCGTCCTTATTAGATCTTCTGCTGACTACACATCCCAATGGTTACCAGGTCTCTGTCGACGCCCGTCTCGGAACGTCCGACCATTGCCTGGTCAGGAGTGTAGTGCCTATCCCACGCCAACGTCGCAGACCACCAGCAAACCCGCCGCGTTTGGCACTACAAGTCAGCAGATTGGGATAGGATGCGTTCCTTTTTTCAACATACCCTTGGGGCAGGGTTTGTTTCCCTTCGGATGATCCTAGTGCCTGCGCCGTTGCAGTAGCCGATGTGATACTGCAGGGCATGGATATTTATATACCAAGCTCTGTAGCACCGATCGGTGGCAGATCACAGCCCTGGTTCGATGGGTCAGTTAAAGCAGCATCTGACTGCAAAAAACAGACGTATCGAACTTGGGTTGCGGCGCTGGGCTCAAAGGATCCGAACTGCAAAGTTCTGAAGAGGAAATATAACCGTGCCTCCAGATTTATCAAGCGGCAAATCGCCCGTGTGAAATCGAAGCACGTCGTCAAAATTGGCGAGCAGCTTTTCAGCTACCCGACCGGAACACGCAAGTTCTGGTCGTTGTCGAAAGCTGCTCTTGGTAACTTCAACCAGCCGTCCATGCCAGCGTTGCACATGAGAAATGACACCCTGGCCCATACGGCAAAAGAGAAAGCCGATCTCCTGTGCACTCTTTTTGCCTCCAGCTCGACTCTTGACGACAACGGAAAAACACCGCCGACCATTCCGCGGTGTCAGAGCTCCATGCCTGAAGTACAGTTCCGACGGAAGACTGTTAGGCGAGCTCTGTTTTCGTTGGACGTCAGAAAGTCGAGCGGGCCGGATGGCATTTCTCCAATCGTGCTTAGAACGTGTGTCCCTGAGTTGACGCCGGTGCTAACGCGTTTATTCCGGCATTCTTATTCAAAAGGCGTAGTCCCTGATTCATGGAAGTCAGGCCTTGTCCATCCGATCCCAAAAAAAGGAGACAGTTCGGATCCGGCAAACTACAGGCCTATTGCTATTACCTCCCTACTCTCCAAAATAATGGAGAGCATAATTAATCGCCAGCTCTTGGTATACCTTGAGGGTCACCAGTTGATCAACGACCGGCAGTACGGCTTTCGCCATGGTCGGTCGACTGGCGATCTTCTGGTATACCTAACACATAGATGGGCGGCGGCAATTGAAAGCAAGGGGGAAGACCTGGCAGTTGGTCTGGATATAGCGAAGGCCTTTGATCGTGTATGGCACAAGGCGCTCCTCGCAAAACTTCCATCATTTGGGCTTCCCGAGAGCTTATGCAAGTGGACCTCCAGCTTCCTCACTGTGCGCAGCATACAGGTCATTGTCGACGGTTATTGCTCGAATCCCAAGCCCGTGAACGCTGCAGTGCCCCAAGGCTGTGTGCTATCTCCCACGCTGTTTCCTCTGCATATCAATGATATGTTGGACACCGCCAGCATGCATTGCTATGCAGACGACAGCACTGGTGATGCCGTATACGCTGGCCATGCAGGTCTCTCTCGGGAAAACGTCGACCAGTGCCGGGTGAAACTTGTGTCATCTATCGAGTCCTCTCTCGAGAAGGTCGCGGAATGGGGTAAGTTGAACCTTGTCCAATTTAACCCCCAGAAGACTCAAGTTTGCGCGTTTACCACTAAAAAACCCCATTTGCCGTATCACCGCTCTTCGAGAACACTTCCTTTAAAGCCTCGCCTAGTATCGGAATACTGGGTCTCGAAATCTCGAGCAATTGCCAATTCCGTGGCCATCTGGAGGGCAAAGCCATACTGGCTTCAAAGAAACTGGGCGTCATAAATAGAGCACGGCAATACTTCAAGCCGGCCCACATTCTAGCGCTCTACAAAGCGCAGGTCCGGCCTCACATGGAGTATTGCTGTCATCTCTGGTCTGGCGCACCCCAGTATCAGCTCGATCCATTTGACCGCGTGCAACGCAGAGCAGCTCGAATTGTCGGGGATCCAGTACTCTGTGAACGGCTGGATCACTTGGCGTTGCGTAGAGGCGTCGCTTCATTGTGTGTCTTCTACCGCATTTATCACGGGGAGTGTTCCGAAGAGCTGTTCAACCTAATTCCTGCCGCCGAATTTCACCTTCGCACGACACGCCACAAGTTACGATTTCATCCCCACCATCTGGATGTGTGGCGGTCCTGCACAGTGCGGTTTTCAAGGAGCTTTCTTCCTCGTACCACGAAGCTGTGGAATGAGCTTCCTTGTGCGGTGTTTCCGGGACGATACGACATGGGTACCTTCAAGAAAACCACCTTCAAACAAACCAAAGACACATTCCTTAAAGGCCGGCAACGCTCCTGTGATTCCTCTGGTGTTGCAAGAGAGTGTGGGCGGCGGTGATCACTTAACACCAGGTGACCCGTACACTCGTCTGTCCTCCTATTACATAAAAAAAAACCGTGGTGTTTTGTATACGCGTACGTATCATACGTACGTAATACGTGTAGAGTTTTCTCATCATCTTAATAATACAATTCTTCATCATATTTTAAAGTTTCACGTCTACCACGTGTTGGTTGCACACATGTTTTTTTTTTGTTACTCAAATCTTAAAATTTTGGGGAATTGTCCTTGTTCCATAGATAAAATGATTAAATATGTTTGTACTGCAACTAACGCACTTTGCATGTTTTATAACTTGGGTTGACATGTTTTCATGACCTACAGGCTTTACATATTTTTGTCATTATGTATAATCTTGTCAAAGCTTTGTTTGTTATCTTTACGTCAACTTTATCTGTAATGAGATTCCAGGCTACCTTAGACCTTTATTTCTTCAATTCTCTATATATTATTGTTCGCTAATGTTTGTATTGGCATTTAAAGGAAGAAAGATGAAATGTTTATTGACGTCATTATAAATTCTGATTATAGTTCTTAAATGTTATACTATTCTAATTATGATCTAATGACACCAATGGGTCCTCAACTCAGCATAGTTGTGGTTTCGAAAGAATCCACAACGCTGGTCTTCCGTGGCATTGTATTTTGGTAGTGTATGCATTTTTAAGAAGTTTACTATGTTATGTGACTGAAAAGTATTTATATTAACAATGTCCAATTATCTTAACTGTTATTTTAATAAAATACAATAAACTAAACTTACGACTTTATGCTTGTAATGCACAGGTCGTATCTTGAAATTGCGACATGAGGTTACGGAATTTGCCCTATGAAGATTATAGAATAGAGTCGTAAGTAAAAGAAACGATGTTCTTCGACGTACACTTTAAATTTTCGCAATTGCTGGAAGTCGGATCATACATGAAATAAAAGAGCTTCAAACAAAACTAATTAATCTTTTAACTAATTAAACTAGGAACAATGTTAATAAGCCTTTTAGATTCGAAATTTAGGAAGATAGGCTAAACGAGAACTTAAGGAATAATAACGTAAATATCAATACTTAAATAGCTTCAAAGTTACAAAAATAATAAAATCAATCTTTCGTTATTATAGATAGTCAGTCTTGATAATTATGAGAGAATTTAAGGTTACTGAATAAGAGATTAAGGACTAGTCAAACATAATTTTAAAAGAATCAATCTTGAGAAAATAAATGCCTTTTATGCCTTTTAGTAATATGTTTTGAGATCACCAAAAAAAAATGGACAAATAACAATTGAATTAATTGTCTGATGAACTATTGCAGTTTATCTTGATCGTCACCTAAATCAGGGAAATAAGAAAATATTATTAATATTCGTATGGAATAAGATGACTTCTTTGTCTTTTATTAGGCAGAGGATTTTCATAACACTGATTCAAATTAACCAGGAGGTCTACTCGCAAAATCGACAACGATACATTCGGAACGATACGATAATACTCCGAATATATCGCAACCCTACTCTTACAAATGTTCGAATTCCTTATCGTTTATCGTTACCATAGACTAATATTTTGATTTTTTTATGATGTAAGTGTGAATGAAATATGTTCAAACCTAAACATTATCTGTGCTACGCCGCTGTTTATTGTCAAAAGTCAAAACATAGTTTAGGCGCTAAGGACCATGCCAGACTCTGCACCACCAATTTGGTATCATTTACACATAATGTCAATGTTAAAAAAATATGTAATGAATATAATATGACCATTTAAAATTGAATAAATAATACAATACTTGCAGATAATAAAATGTAAAAAAAAGTAACTCAACCCTTCTCGTCGACTTCCTATTTCTCAGGCGGCAATTTGCATTATTTCTACGCATAAACGATCAACAAAATGACTTAAATGACTTAGTAGTAAAAAAATCCTGTTGAATAGTAAATCACGTATAATTATTTCAATAATATTTATTAAGTGTGTATATTGTATGGCAATTATATCTATACAACTTGAAACGATATTAACATCGACAGCCTAGAAGGTGTCGTTGACATTATCGTAAAAGTGACGTTTGATTAATTGTGAAATTCGAATATTCGTCTCCGACATTTTCAACTAAGAGTAGGGTTAGGACCGATAATATCGAATAATGTTTCGTTCGTTCAATCATCGTTTCGACATTGATTACGATGTAACTAAGAGTAGGATTCGACACGACTAATGCCACGATTTATCGAATATCGATTTTAGGAGTAGGCCCTCTGGTCATGGTTTTTGTTTCGACGATAATACCCTATGCCAATAACAATCAACGAATTTGTTCATAATAAAAATCATTACGATAAAATAAAATATTTGAGTAAGAGGTCGAAGATGATATCAGCATTATCTTGTTCGATATCTTCTCTCTTTTTTATATTATTTACACAATTCTTTACTGGTGTTGGTAACTTTATTTCCTTCAAAACGTGGTATTGAGCACAAATATCCTTTTTAGGCTTATTGAATGCAACATTTTCTTACGAGTTTACAATATCTGTATATTGTCTGATTGTAGTAGCTTGCTTAGTTATTTTTTTCTGTTACACCAATTTTAGATTAAATTAAATTGACATTGCTATTTAAAGCTGGGTACACAAGTTAACTCGAACTTTTTATATAAACAAAAATATAGGCAAAACAAAAAACAAAAATATATTAATAAGTAGCCTCACTTGGCATGTGTTTCTCGTAAGCAAACTGTCGTATGATGTCGTTCACGACCTGTGATTTGTTCGCACGCGGTCCGACCACATAGCGCATAACATTGTTACTTTTGATAATTCCTTTGCGCGGGACTGTTTCCATGTTACGACTGTCGGCGTTTGCATAAAATCGAAAAAAAAAATAACTTATTTTGTTTTATTTTTCAGGAATGCCTTTAATCATTTAATTTTGTTCAAAAAACGCGATACGACGTTATGCGTCGAGGATATCGATATTGTTTATATTTATTTTTATAATTTTGTAATGAAACATTGTATAAAAAACAAATGAAATGTGTTGTATTAAATATTAAATGCATCGTCGCTTTTCTTTTGACTATACCTCAGACTACGGTAAGAATGAGTTATATTAATTAAATTTTTCTGTATTTTTTGGGAGAAATCTCTCCTAGCAATATGTGATTAAGGTTTGAGTGAATTTGTGTTGATTGACATTCACACTGGAGAGTGTCTAGAAAGCCACTTTCAAAATTTTCCTTAAAAAATATTGAGGCTCCACCTTCAACAGCCGATCCTAATATTTTCAAAGATTTCTTGTTCAGTCCGCACGCCAAATTCTGAGGGCAAATCACGCAGCTCTAAGTTCGACCTGGACTTTTACAACATCAGGAACACACTTTATTATAACTAACGAAGCAACAAATGTATCTTGACTGAGCCACAGAACATATTGCAGGTGGCGAGCCAATCAATAAATTGCATCAGTATATTGTTGAAACTTGAATACAATTTGAATATCATGAATGATATTATTCTGCACATTGAAATACCTCAGCGTAAATAAGTCATGGCTGCTGTTAGTTTCCATCCATTATTATTAGTCTATTAAAAATAACTTCTTATCATGAAATATAAATATAACTATTTCTTAACATTTTCTTATTTATTCAATATTTACTTAGTTAAACATATTAAATAAATATCTTATCTGATGTGTAAGCCCCTTTAAATGTGATTCGTTAAGACAATAATTGAACAAATTATTATGTAGGCTTGTGTAGTTTCAGTTGAAACCTCCATGGAAACACGTATTCCGAGTTGTATTAAATATAATATTTTGTTTACATTTATTTACGAAATATATTTATTTTTTAATAAGTTGGGAAGTTTAAATTAATTAGATGGCAATAAAAAGATTATTTTCTGAAGGCAGTTGTGTAAATCAGATAATATGCGCGTTACTGAGTAAGTAATAACTTTTATTTATATAACACTATTTACTGTATATTTCAACCATTTTCGATATAGCAGTGAGTGATATAGATTATTCTAACACAATGATGACTGAAATTTTATATAACAAATATTTATGACCTTGTCGAGCATATCTGACTTAATTATTTTGTGTGTATATTACATCTAAATTGAAGCGTCTTTTTCAAATAAAGATAACACATTTTTACTAAACATACGTTTTAATTTGTTGTACATTACTTGTAAAAAATATTTTTTTAAGTTGGTAATATTATTTATTGTTAGTCTATGTGTCTGTCTATCTTGTAGACGGAATTTATTTAGATTTCACATTTGTTAAGTAATTTAGCTTAGGTTAAATAGTTCAAAAAAATTATAAAAATGTAGAAAAAAGTTACATAGTATGAAAAACTATCCAGTAGAAATCATCGGCATCGATGATTCACGTTTTTAATTTTATTTGACTTTAAAGGAGACACGAGCACTATTTCCTTTAAATTTTTAGATACCTACCCAGTGATTTCGTAAATTATAACAATATTTCTTACACGCTAATATTAGTATGGTAGTTATACCTACTCTAGTATAGTAATAGCAATATACTTATGTTAACAAATTAACAATTTTCATACAGGCAAATTGTTACTCTCTCACAGTAAATGTTCCTGTTTTTGCGTACGGGGCAAGTATGGGATGGATTTCCCCTATGACTCTGCTCTTGCAGTCGGATAGCTCTCCCAGCGGTGTACCACTTACAGACATAGAGGTAAATCTTTGAATGGCATCAGATAGCTTATAGCAGTTGTTTTACTGTGAATATCATATTTTAGGAATACCAATGAACGTTGAAATATAACAGCTACCAATGTACTTTGGAATATAATACTTTCCAATAAATTTTGAAGTATAACAGTTATAAATAACCAATGAACGTTGAAATATAGCTATTATCAACGTATTCAAAAATTGTCTGACAGCACGAATTCGTTAGACGAATAGTAATCAAATATTTTGATATTTTCTAAGACGTGCACCGACGTAATAGTAGAGAAACCCAAAATCTGTCATCACATCAGTCTGCCGTGACGAAGATCAAAATAGTATATGAAAATATAATAAAGCTAAAAGTTCCATTATCATTCATCATCATCATTTCAGCCGGAAGACGTCCACTGCTGGTCAAACGCCTCCCCCAAATATCGCCATGACGATCGGTCCTGCGCTTTTCACATCTAACCTACACCGGTGATCTTGACCAAATTGTTGATCTTTCTTGTGGAGGGCCTACCAACACTATGTATTCCGGTGCGTGGTCGCCATTCGAGGACTTTTCTGCCCTTACGGCTATCGAGCTATGTGCCCTGCCCACCACCACTTCACTTTCACAACCGTTTGGGCTATCTCGGTGACTTTGGTTCTCCTACGTATCTCCACATTTGTCATTCAATCTCGTAAGGAAACTCCGAGCATAGCCCTCTCCATTGCTCCATTGTTCCGCATGTCATCACTGATAAAACACACTGGTCAAAAACCTTGGTCTTCAGACACTGTAGTATTTTGGACAAGATGATTTTACGGAGCTTCCCGAACGTTGCCCATCCGAATTGAATTCGACGAGTGGCATATTTCCTGAAGATGGACCTGCCCAACTGGATTATTTGTCCAAGGTAGACGTACTCGTCAACAATTTCGAGAGTACAGTTCCCAACTATTACGGGAGTAGGTACGACATGGGCATTAGACATGATCTTCGTCCTGTTCATGTTCATTTTGTGGCATACTCATTGGGAAGATGTATTGAGGCCATTGAGGATAAGGCTTAAGTCTTCCATGTTATCTGCCATGATTACGGTATCGTCTGCGAATCGAAGCTGAGTGATGTATTCGCCGTTGATATGGATGCCCAGCCCGTTCCAGTCCAGAAGCTTAAAGACATCTTCCAATGCAGCGGTGAACAGCTTCAGCGATATGACATCGCCTTTTCTGACTCCCCGCTGCAGTCGGACAGGCTTCGAAAACTGATTCTGAAGACGGACTGACATGTTGGCGTTTCTATACAAACACTTCAATATTTAGCAAACGAAATATCGATAAACAATGTGGCACCTCTGAAGAGACTGAGGTCAGGATCGACGAGGACCCAGATCACGATCGAATCAAAGACTTTCTCATAGTCCGCGAATGCCAGGCATAGTGGCTGGTTATACTCTGCTGTATAACTTGCCGCAGCGTATGTATGTGGTCTATGGTGTTAAAGCCTTTTTGGACTCCGGCTTGTTCGGGAGGATGGAAGTCATCGAATCTGGGCTCGAGACGATTTCTGTAGTGACTAATTATAATTATTTTCGCACGAGACGATTTCTGATAAAAACAGCTAAAATACATGACCCAGAAGTATATGGGTCTAAAGTTCTAAAAGAACAGCACCATGATACTTCTGTTCCTCGCTTGCGAAGTCTTGCCCTCGAGGATGACGGAATTGAATAGCTTCTAGAGAATCTTAAGCACAGGCCATTTTAGAAGCTTGGCTGTAATTCCATCATCACCTGGTGCCTCGTTGTTTTAAGATGTTTTAGGGCCATACTTATCTCGTACAGGCTGACGTCTGGGATATCTTCGAGATAATGTTGGGCTAATTTGGCTCTTGGGTCGTCAACCTTGTTAGTTACAGGTGCCCAGTCGTATTTCACTGTCCGTAGAATTTCACGACTTCCGACAAAAGTTCGGTTTTAGACGAAAATAAAGCAAATATTTTGAAGCCTTTTTTATGCTCTAGGACCGTCTTCAATAATCTGTGTTATGGCGGCGTATATCGAGAGTCGATGACTTGGAGATTATCTGATGACTGTCTATTTAGCTGCCTATACTGGAAAGCATCCTCCGGTGTGTGAGGGGCTATTGGGCATCTTACATCCACCAATCTGAGAGTAGAGTTTGAGATTTTTCCGGTTCTTTTTGAACGACTGGCCTTAAAGAACTTAGACCCTGCCGTTTGCCTGCCAGGAACCTGTTATTATATTCGTCCACGTCAACGCAGTCACCGACGCATTCGAAGCAAATTTTACAATTCGTATTGAAAGTCTTGAGGGTTTTGGATCTGGATGGGTGCAGGTGGAAGCGTAGACTTCACCAGTCAGTACCAGCTCCAGTTTTGGATTGATATTCAATGTGCCTCTTACAATGCGGTGACACTCCCAGTTTTCTCTGAGTCGAGGAAGGAGATATCATTAATATAATATGTCTATTGGTCGACATAATGAAGTGAATCTCATTTTGGGTCGCCCCATCGGGCTGTATCAATTCCATTTGCGTTGCTCTAGCTTCATGAAGAAGGAGTTCAACATATAGTGATCGTCCTTCTCCATGAAGTCCGATTCAATTTTCGAGTTCTGATTTTCCAAATTGCCCCACTCTCAACTCATCGCCGTTTCGTTTGTCCAGTTTTTCATTATAATCTCCCATGACAACTTTGAAGTGGGTCTTAGAAGTGCGAATGGCTGTTGTAATGTGTCATATATGGAATCTAACTTCTCGCCTGAGTGTGTCAAAGTTGGAGCGTATGCCTGAATGACCTTCAGTGAATACCGTTCAGTAATTCTGGGTATAAGGGACGCTATCCTAGTCGAAACGCTCTCAACCTCAGTAACGTTGTTGACGAGAGACTTGTGAACGAGGAACCCGACAGCACCCTGGGATAGTTGATCGCCCTCCCGGAAGTAGAGCAGGTGTCCGGAATATAGGATTATCGAGTCCTCGCCCGGTCTTCGGACCTCAGCTAGCCCCACGACCTCCCAACATAGTCTGCTCAAAGCCTCCTCTAACTTCTAGTCGGTCCGTAGTGCCTTGATATTATATGTTGCCAGGGCCAATGGTCTTCGTTGGTGGTGACGTTGCCGAGCCCGAGTCGACTCTTACGACACCCACGGGAGGAGAGGGGGTGGTACTGTTCTGATGCGACACCACATACAGAAAAGTTCCTTAGGGCGATGAAATAGTTTTAAGCCAGTAGGTATTCCTTAGTTTTTTTTTTTTATGCACAATTATGAAGACAAATTATTATGTATTGAGACTTCTTCAGTGTGTAGGAACCTGGGCAGAGGGTGGAGTTGTATCTTCTGTTTTTAGAACAGATAACTATTTTTTATGAATGTGGGTCCTTGGGTACGTTGAATCTTTCGTTTTTAGAGCAGTTTTTGTAGATATCGACACTAACCAACATAAATTTATTCATAGTTAAAAAGGTGAATTAGATACAATTCATACACATAATTTGTTTCAACGTCACAAAAACAAAACACTCCATGTCTTATGGTTACCAACGCGGCTGACTGGCGCCAACTGTCAGTGTGACGTAACAGCTACCGCGGCGGCTACTCAGTGAACTTCGCTAGCAATGTGGTCATAACTTCGTAATTTTTTTTACATTAAACCCAAATTTTTGCACTGTATTTTAAAGATTTATTAGATCTATAATTCTCAACTCAAAACGTTTCAGAACCTCATTATATTACTAAGATACTAGTACTTTAAAAATCCTTTCCTCATTAATTTTCCTATTTTAATTTTTATTACTGTCCGAGTTTTTTATGTTGTACGAACTGTTGATAAGGACTTGGATATTTCCTACTACGCCTTGGTGCGATTTTTAGACCTCATCGATGCCAAAAATCAGTTTTCGTGTACTTCAACCAATGGGAAACCGAAGGAGTATGAGGTTGAAATCGACTTTACAAATTTTTGGTCATTTTATTTAACGAAATTTAATCATTTTCACGGCAGGTTTCCTGGCTGGCCGGTGTGGCGTATTTTGTAGGCGTCCCTTGCGACTATATAATAGCAATGCTATGTGATAAAATAGGAAGAAAAAAATCTTTACTGTTAACATCGCTAGCTAATGCTGTAAGTATATTATTTATATTAAGTATATTATTATTATTATTAAGTATATTATATATATATGTATATATATTCATTTTGTAATCGTTGATGTTTTACTTTTACTAGCTAAAAAAATGTTTTAAATGAGTCAAAATATATTCAATCAATAAGAAGAGATTAAAGTTACATAATAATATCATAAATTTTGTAGCTTGTTAACATTTCACAAAAAAATATTATTTAAATAGTATCTAAGTGTTATATTAAAAAACAAAATCACTTTGTTCTCAATAAACCTACGTTCTTTAATGTCTTTATTCAATTTTTTCAAGGTTTACTCTATTGAATTTATTTTGATCATAATATATGATATTAATATAATTTTAAGTAATACTTTACTTATCAGTTTATTCACATAAAACAAATCTTATACCTACACTAGCAGCAAAACCCGGTTTTGCCCGGTAAATGTTTATTGGTTTAAAAAATATATAATAATATAGGTATGGATATATTTTTAACATGGATGTTATAGATTTCTATTTTTGATATTGGGAAACTTATTCGGCCATTAAACATACTCTGTGTTAGTAATTAACGCAAAGTTAAGTTATTCCAAATTTAAACCCTTTTTTTTACCACTTCTTAGACAGACGCTATCTAATAAGTGCAATGTAAACTTACTCCATGTTTAAGATTACTTCTCACTCTCGAGTAATTCTGTAGTGACAAATTTTAATAATTGTCACTCATTTTAGAATTTTCTAGATCAATCTAGAAATATCTTGAACTTTTAGATCAATTCAAAAATTTCTAGTACTTTCTCTAACGTTCTAAATCGTTTATTTAACGTGCTAAATAGTTCTCACTCATTTGAGAATTTTTTTAGATCAGTCCAGAAATTTCTAGTATATTTTCGATCATTCTTAATCAATCAAAATAATTGTCAGTATTCACTCATTTTAGAAGTCGTTTCTATAATAACAGTCTTACACTTTTTGAAGATATCTAGATCAATCCAGAATTTTGTAGAACTTGTAGATTTTGAATAAATTATTAACTAGAATTTTTTCGACGATTCCAGAATTTTTTACATCTTTATCGAGCATTCTAAATCAATTATCATAGTTTGCACTTACTGCATCTTAGAAATTTCTTGATCAATCCAGAAATTTTTTGAACTTTCTCAAACATTCAAAATCGATTTTAATGGTCTTACGGAAACTTTTATAAAAAGGGGAGTAGAATCTTATCTCATGCTGCAAAATTATAATGTGGTTTCGTCGTTTTGTAGATTGAATGAAAGACGAGGAGGTAGTTGTATTTTATTGGAGAAATCTCTAGATTAAAGGTTCTCGATCAGTGTACTGAATACTCAACAGAAAAAATATTTGAATGTTGTGCTGTTGAGGTAAGAGCGATAAATTGCTACATTATTTGTATATACAGGACAACAAACTCAAATATTACTTTATTTAAAAAAAAATAGAACTACTTCTCTATAAATTAACCAAAAATAATAATAAAAATATTATATTAGCCGGAGAGTGACATTGATAATGCTATTGTAGTTTTTGTACTTCATCCTGACTTGCACTAAATAACTTATAAAGTTTTACAGTGAATAATTATGCAATGCAGTCCTCTAGTATCGTGTAGACATTCAAAAAGCACCGTCTGTTAACGCTTACTGGTCTATATATATTAGGAATTTATATGTTCATTAAAAACCATGGTGAACTTTTTAAACTAGCAAAGGACTATATTAGGATTAAGAGATCCAACTCGCTTTCTGATGCCATACTGTATAACAGCGCTTCATCAAAATAACGCAAATGTTATGTGTATTATGGTCTTTAACCACCTTCCAAAGAATATTGGAGAGATGCCTAAAACAATAACGCATAAAAAATTATATTATGGCTAATAGAAAAATGCTTTTATAGTTTAAATGAATTCTTAAGAAAAAAATAAAAGTATTTAAATGTTATTTTTTGAGAGGTACCTACAAACTAATGTTTATTTTATATTATATTATAAAATTAAAGCTATGTAATGTGTATTAATTGACGTATAAATATAAAAACTCCAATATTGACCATCTAATATTTGTATGCCGATATATTGGCGAATTGTGTTGTGCAATTCATACAAATACATCATTCCATTTCATTTCACTCATTTTAGAATTTACTAGATCATTTAGAAATTTTGAGATCTTTTCAGAAGTCCTCATGAGTTAGAAAAGGAATCCAAAACTAGAGTAAAACGTGGATAGGATTGGAACTTAGCCTCAACGATTTCGAAATTACGTGAATTGTACTAAAGGTCCCATACAAAGTACATAGTACGTGCGAGACGTTGGTGGCTGAAATAAAAATAATGTCTTTAATAACGTTTAGGCTAGCTGGGTATTACTTTTGGTTTCTACACAATTTTGGGCACTACTCCTGGCCCGAGCGTTTGTTGGGTTTTCGATGGCAGGTTGCTTCGTAACGTGTTCTATGTACACCAAAGAAATTAGCGATGATAATATCCGAGGCTCGCTGGGATCATTGGTAAGTATAAACAGAAAATCTAAGACTTTAATGCAATTTCAACATGAAAACTATACACTTAACTTAGCTTTGCTCTGTTTGACATTATTAAAAAAAGTGATCTTCAAATATGCTCATTCTAAACAGCGAATAAAGCGACTTTCAAACACTTCAGAACTTATGAAAAATGTATATGGTATCTACATTTTCTTGAGAAAAAGGGATGACACGGATTCATGAAAAAGAGCAATTACAGTGCACACTGCATCACATTACACTTGTCACATTAAGAAATAAGATGTTAAGTCCGATTAGCCCAGTAATCTGATTAACTACGGCACCTTTCAAACATAAATACTATACCGCTTGCACATTACTGCTAAGCCAGTGTAGTAATAACCTACCCGGCACTCTGTGCAAATAAACCTTCCACTTTGTTAATACTTTATTACATTGGGCACCCTTAAAGTTTTGCAGTTCTAGCTAATCGGAACTATTTTAATTTCGAATGTTATATTTTTTGAAACGTTGCTACCTTCTTAGTAATAAAAAAAATGTCGGAAAATCAATAGGGTATATGCATGTATCTTATATTTAGTTCAAATATTTTTTTTAATCTTTACCATTAATGATTTTATCATAACTAATTTTTTCCCATAAAATTTTTGCTGAATAATTAATATTAAATAAACAAAAGTGCAATAAATACGCGCGAAATATATAACATCGAAACGCAACGCTATTGGTCGAAACGCAGTGTGACGTCAAACTCCATAATTCTATAAGCACTGGTACGGTTCCTAGATATTGTTTTAGTTTGTTAACGTTGTTAATATTTAATTATAACATATTGATTTTTATTATTCATTGATCTGTTTAATAAGTATTTACAATGACTGAAAGTGGATTTGTTAAAACGCAAACAGATAATCTTACAGAAATAGACGCGTTTATGATGCGTTTTTTGTGTTTCAAATCCAGATTTTGTTTCTGATGAATTTAAAAAAGTGAAGGCTTCAAGGTGTGATGTGCCTAATAGTGCCCGATGTGATAATTAATTTAGTTTTTAAGTTTTTTCAATTCATATTTTCTCATATTAATTTGTAAAACTATACATAATCTATAAATGCAGAAAATAGAATTTAATTGGAATTACCATAACCAATGTTTATTAAAGTAAATTTTAAATTTTTATAGTAAAAAGTTCCTTGAAAACCGTTAGGAAGAGCGCGAAACGTTCTAGCCGTTCACAGAGCACTGGATCCACGACGATTCGGGTAGTTCTGCGTTGCACGCAGTCAAATGGTTACTGTTTACACCACTTTGACAACTATCCAATAGATGAGTCTCTTGGAACTAGAAAAATACTTTATCTATTGCACTTTTCAAGTATTTTCGGCACCAGAAATAACTTTTAAAACCTTATCCGAAACATGCATCTAATCGTACAAGTATTATTCCGATCGGTTCAATAGATTGTTGATATAGACTCTGACGTCACAGAAACCCGCACAAAATGGCCCGTTTGAATAGCCGAAATATACTGCCCGAAAAGAATATTTATTTTTAATTGAATAAGAATGTTTTTATCAATAATTTGATGTGTTTGATAACTTTAAGGATGTAAATAATCAAATTTAAATCTTTTTAAAAATCATGCATATACCCTACTGTCAATTGTTTTTTATCACACATCAAAGTTCTACGTTGCGTACAAAATGGAATTAAGTCGAAAAGATTTAAGAGCGATGATTTTTTATTTTAAAAATTCTCTCTCTCCGCAAGACTGTGCCGCTCGTCTTCAAAATGCTTTTGGAAGCACCTTGCTTGAGCAGCGTAGGCGATGGTTTGCTGAATTTTCGTACGTCGGGTTTCTTTATGGGCGATGTACGAATTTCATGAAGGGCGGCCTTCAACTGCTGTCAAAGAAAATAATGTGGTTACTGTTAAGCGATTAATTGAAGAAAACCCGCGGATTACCTATGAGACAATTCGAGGACTATTGGCGATTTGTATGAGCCAAATTCAGAAAAAAAATTGAAAGTTCGGAAACTTTGTTGTCGTTGGATCTCTCATGAACTGACAGCGGAGCAGAAGCGGGCTCGCGTAGAATGGTGCTCACAGATGCTAATGAAGTACGACCACGGACATTCTAATGCTGTTAATGATATTGTCACAGGACACGCAACGTGGATTTATTGTTTTGAACTCGAACAAAAACAGCAATCTTGTGAATGAGTGTTTGAAAATGAGAACATCCCAACAAAAGTGAGGCAGGCGAGAAACGTTATTAAAAAAATGATCGTATTTTTCCTTCAGCGGCGGGGCCTATCTGCAAAATTCCACTTGAAGATCAAAAGAGTGTTAATGCCGAGTGGTATTCTACCATTTGTTTACCCAGGATGTTAAAAAAAGTTCGGGAAAGACTAAAAAGCAGCGTTCTCCTACATCATGACAACGCTTCTTCACACACGGCCAAGAAAACTTAGTCATTTTTAGCTTCCGAAAAACCGTTTCCGTACCACTCGTCACCCATCCTGCACATAGCCCCAACTTAGATATCTTGTGATCTGTTTTTTCCCCAAAATCAACAATTTGATGAGAGGTTTCACTTTTACCGATTCCGAAGAGCCAGTGATAGCGTTCAATCAGCAAGTAGAAAATATGCCTTCTAATCTGTGGTTCTCCTGTTAAAAAAAATGGTTAGATCGCATGAAAAACCTTTAAAATGTAAAGGAAAGTATTTTGAAAAGCAATAAACATAATATTTTGGTTATAACATGTTGGTTTTTAAAGTTACGCAAAACTTTTAGGGTGACCTACGTATTAATGTCTTACCCGACGTCTTATGAACATATTAATTTTAATTATGTATACTCATAAATAAAATAATATTTACAATTAAGATTTTGAACAACTATATCTCTCTTATTAACATTTCAATTATGTACGTTTTTAAATTCGATCCATTTTGTCATAAAATATTATGATTATAATTATATTAAAATTTTACAGCTTATTTTATTCCAAACAACTGGAAATTTGTTTATGTATATTATTGGAGATATGCTGGGATATCATACCATACTTTGGATATGTCTTTCAATACCGACCCTGCACATTATAATATTTATGATGATGCCAGAATCACCGTCTTACTTGGTTAAACGTAAAAAACTAGAGGTTAGTATGTAATAAAGAATAAGCAAATGAAAAAGAGATATTTACTTTCTAGTGTTTATTTATTTATTTATTCGTAAATTTACATTGTTACATGTGACTTAGTGACAAAACAATTAATGGCTCACCTCGAAAGGCGGAACAATAAACAGAAGAGGAGCAGACATTTAAAAATGTTTTTCCTTAAAGTATTCATTAATAGACTGCTCACTTTTTTCAAACGTAGTTTTTTAAAGAGCTTATGAATTTACTAATATTTCTGGTAACTTATTTTAAATTTTATAAGTGAAGTACCTGTAGTGTGTAATGTTAATTTAGAATAAGTTTGTAGCGAGGTATATTGCACCGGGGCTAGCATAAGCATCCTCATGTTGGGATATTGAGGCTCAACCAATCGCATTAGATCGAAATATCAAATGCATTAGTTGATCACTTTTTGGCTCTGAGGATGATAATATTTATGGATGTACAACTATCACAGAAGTAATTAAAACTTTTAATTTATAGTCTAAAGGTTTTCAATACTTGGCTCACTCACAAATTCTATTTTGCCAGGAAGTAAAAAGAGTGATTGCTTGGCTGAAACACAGGAAAGAGAGCGACTCATTAGTATCAGCTGAGGTTCAAATGTTACAAAAAGAACAAGAAAATGATTCGAAGTGCAGTGAGTTTCTGTTGAAAGATATATGTGAGTTTCTGGTTTATATTATAATACTTTTAACTTCAGTTCTGAACACAGCTATTAAAAGACATACAACCAGTTATTATATCTAAGTGATTTTCAAAATCATTGATTATCTTAAACAAAATACACATACATACAACAACATGTTACGAAATTTAAAAGATGCCAGTGAGTGTCAATATGCCACGCAAACAAGCATCTAATAGTAGCCGTTATAAAAAAGCTATTGTTCTTAGGTAGTGCAGTATCTAGTTGGAGCAGAGCGGAAACCAATCCTGAAGACGGATGACGACTGACGAATGACGATAACGTAACATAATTTTGAGATCGGATATTGAAAACCTTCGTAAAATCTAGTAAAATAAGGACATGTTAAAAATATTTTGGAAAAATCTGCTCCCCTCTTAAACACCGTGATCATACACCAGCGATACAAAAGGTATCATATCAAAGGAACGCATCCTATTCCAATCTGCTGACTTGTTGTGCCAAACGCAGCGGTTCACTGGTAGTCTACGACGGGGGCGTCGGATAGGCACTACACTACACTCCTGACCAAGCAATGGTCGGACGTTTCGAGATGAGCGTCGACAGAGATCTGGTAAATATTGGGATGTGTAGACAGCAGAAGATCTAATAATAATCATAAATAATAAATCTAATATGCATATAGGTATTTCTAAGCCAAAGAATATAAGTTCCAGATAAGAAATCAAAATGGCATCTTTTGTTATGAGTATAATTTCGATCAGATCAGTAGTTTTCGCAATTTAACCGAAAAAAAAATCAGCTCCCAATTTTTTGGTATAGATAAGAAAAACAGCAGAAGTAGTATCGCGTTATGATCAAATGAAAACCTAAGCGTACCCAAATCCACACATTTAAACGTCATTATATTTCATAATACACATACCAAATTTGGACTTGGCTAGGCCAATTAGCGCCAAAATAAAATAACGAATTCAAATAAGTCTTAAAACATTTGTTTCTGTTACGGCAAATTGATACTTTCGCATAAAGTCCATAAGACTTGTATTACTATAGTGCCAAAGATATCACCAAGTCTAGCTCCTCACTGAGAAATAAACCTTATATGAATATATCAAAGTTCGTACGTCGCATGTAATGTATCACATGTGTGTTTAAGAGGAGCATTCCCTTTGTATAGTTTAATATAAAATTTGTGAAAAGTAACATTATCATAAGAATAGAAGTATTTATTTTGTTACTATGCATATATCTGACAAGGCCTTGTTAGTCCTTAGACCCAATGTACAAGTAAAGTAGTAATAAAATAAAATAGGTTATTTGCTACTTATCCATCAAATAATTATCATTTGCATCTCACAATGTATAAAATGTAGTGGTAACTAGCTCTTTATTTGTTTATTTTTTTTCAAATTGCGTTCCACAAAAGTGCACAACAATTATGTGATCATTGATTTTATTTTGAAAGTAGTGGTACCTAGAGGTGCTATTTAGAGATATACAAATAAAAAAAATGCACAATATATAATAAAAATTTACATTAAAGCCATTAAGCTTATGTTACGTTATTTCGTATACCATAATGTCTTTTTAATACTCTCAATTCGTCGAAGGGAACTATAGAATGCGAGGTTGCGAAACCAATTTGCCTATAAGTCATCTCGTAAATAATCATAGCGGTAAAGTGATTGTGAAACACAATGTGTGTTACTCGGAACTTTAATGAATTCATTAATATTATCTAGCCTATAACAATTTGCTACTTTACTTGATCATTATGAAACAATCCTTAAGTGTCAATTTGCATATGAGGACCGTGAGCAGACTTAATGCGTGGGTTGTTTTAAAAATATTTAAAAATTACACGTAACAAAATATGATTTAATAATCCTATTACTATATAATGAAAAAGAGCTGGATAGTCTATTTTCCTTATTTTTACCAAGTATTTTTTTTTTCTAGTCAAGGATAAAGTAATGCGCCGGGCATACGGTATTGCAATGACGGTTACTTTAGCCAGGGAAGTCTGTGGTGCAATACCAATCCTCAACTATGCCGGAGAGATATTTACTATAGCCTCAAGGGATAGTAGTCTTATTCTGTCGCCGAATCAGCAGGCTATGTTGCTTGGAGGTGTACAGGTTGCCGGATCCATTATAGCTTCAAGTTTTATTGAGAAAGCTGGTAGAAAGGTATTTTTTGTCCATTTGTTACAATAGCACACTTTAAGAGCGTAAAAAACTTAGAAATACTCGGTTGATCGGGAGCAGCGACGGGAATGACTGTGAGTAACTGTGAGTCATTCCTTAAATAATTTATACACTTATTTTCAGTAACGCACGCATACTAAGACGTAGCTTGTCATGCAGACTTAAGTAATAAACCTGGTCTATTTTCATGCGTTCCCTAGCAGTAAGAAGATCTATCTAGAACTATAAAATTATAGTGATGGTGCGAGCTTAGATATTTATCTAAGCTCGCACCATCATTTCTCTTCTTGTATCACAGTTACTGATAATGAAAATCACTAATCACGCTGATGTTTGGAATTGAAATGAAGTGATTGAAATTGAAATTTAAATTGAAATTCATTGTGTGTCTTCTACCGCATTTATCACGGGGAATGTTCCGAAAAGCTGTTTTACCTAATTCCTGCCGCCGAATTCTACCTTCGCACGACACACCACAAGTTAGGATATCATCCTCACCATCTGGATGTGTGGCGGTCCTCCACAGTGCGGTTTACAAGGAGCTTTCTTCCACGTACTACAAAGCTGTGGAATGAACTTCCTTGTGCGGTGTTTCCGGGACGATACGAAATGGGAACCTTCAAAAAAAGCGCGTACACCTTCCTTAAAGGCTGGCAACGCTCCTGTGATTCCTCTGGTGTTGCAAGAGAGTGTGGGCGGCGGTGATCACTTAACAACAGGTGACCCGTACGCTCGTTTGTCCTCCTATTCCATAAAAAAAAAAGTGAAATCCCGAACCAATACAACTTCGGGATCTTCAAGTCTAGAGCGCACTATTATCTCAAAGGCTGGCAGTGCATCTCATACTATTAATACTCTGGTTCTGTTTATTTACTTGCCATCAGTTCAAGCCACCTACCCGTTACCCCTACTTACATAAAATAAACTCTTAAACCTAATTACTTCCATCGAAAAAAAAATTTTCAGGAAAGTAGATACAGCACACACTTAACTTTGGAAGTGTGTTATGTTATTCTTTTTTCGGAATAGGAGGACAAGCGAGGATACATATGGGGAAACTGATGATATGTGATAGCTACGCCCATACCATTTTGAAACACCACAGGCATCACAAAAATTTTGCCGAAAAAATAAATGTCAATTCAATAATTCAAAAATTAATAACACATTGGTATGTGGCGAGCTAGTGACATTATGCAGAAGAACCTAACCAGAAAATGAGGTTATCATTTGGTGTCATGTTGACGTCTGGCATTCTACACACACGCGTTTTGCGAGATTTTTTTTTTGTCTCGCTTGGCCACTTTGTGGAATCAATTACCGGCTGCTGTTTCCCCGAACCAATACGACTTAGGAACCTTCAAGCTCAGAGCATAGTCCCAGCTTAAGGGCTGGCAACATATCTTTTCATCCCTGGTGGATGTCCATGGGCGGTTGCCTTAGCTCCATCACGTAAGACTCTTACCCATTTACCTGTCCTAATATAAAAACACTTTAATGCTTTTTAGATCCTTTTCTTCGCGACGGCTCTCATCTCTGGCCTTAGTATGTGTGTTCTAGCGTCATGGTTCTTAGCAAGAGATTATGGCGTATTGGTCCCCAGCTGGATGCCCATGGTGACAATGTGCCTCTGTATATTCTGTGACTCAGCGGGTCTGGCACCAATTTCACTCGTGATTGCAGGAGAAATATTTTCATTCAAGGTACTTTTCACACATGGTTATTGTAAACTAATTAAATATCGTAATATTTAGAATTATTCAAATAATAAACAATAATAAACTTGTCGTACAATGTTAATTCTTAAATAAGGAAGGAAATTATGTGTCAAGAATGAAATTGCGTAGCCGGGTTTCTCAGGAACTCTGGAGTTGAACTGCATTTGAATTGGTTTGATACTCTCTTTAATTCTTGACGTTATATAAAAAATATAAATAAATAAAGAACTAGAATTAAGTGATATTTTCTTTCAGTATCGAGCAACAGTGATGGCGACGACCATGGCCACATCGTCTTTGGTTGACTTTATTCAGTTACTGTTCTTCAAACCTCTGGCAAATGCTGTCGGTATCCACGTAGCATTCTATTTCTTTGGAATATTTTGTGTTATTATATCGGCGTATACTCTACTGTTTGTGCCAGAAACAAAGTCTAGAAGTCTGGATGATATCTATCAAGATTTGATGAAACGTAAAAAGAAGACTAAGGAAATACCAGCACCATAAATGAACACAAATGGAACTTTGGAATTGCGGAAGAATAATTCACAATTTTTATTCAAGTACAGAATGTTGCTCTAATTTATTTAAATAAATTGAATTCTTTCGCAAAATTGTTGTTATCGAGCGTTATGTTCGCATATACATGGTCAGTATATTATTATATAGTTACTAGGCACTAAAAATAAATAGTTAGATAATAAAGTATGCTATGCAATGATAATGTTTAACTTTTCTATTATTATTATTACAATATGTTACTGAGTTTTATTTTTTATATTGCTATAAATATTACTTTTCATTTTCAAAAATATCCATTTGGACATAAATACGAGACAAAATATTATTATTGATACAAACAAAACAATAAATGCTAAGACATCTAACAGAAGATATTGATACAAGGGCATATCTCTGGATGGTGAATGTAAGGGTGATTTATGTCCCCATCTAATAACTCTTTCTGTCCAATAAACAGCTGTGTGTAAAGGAGAGTTTTCCCGATCATGCCAAACTTGTGACACCTCCTTGGCTTTTTCTTGCATCCTAAAATATAAAATAAAATAATATATTAGATTCTATCATAGAAGGGTGATTTATGAAAAAAAATCATCCACTTTAATAAGGGTACCACACCCTTACTAAATTAATGTAAGAAACAAAAATAGAAAAAAGTCTGGTAGACCTAGTCTGCCAGACTTTTGCCTGTCTAGTAGGCGACACCTAGCGTTACTCTTAAAAAGTATTTAATCATTAAAGTTTTATTCTAATATACAGAAACACGATAAAAGCTAAAAGCTAGAACCTTCATTTAAGAATTTACACGAGATGTTGTTAAAATAACCTACATTCTAAACCCTGGCTATGATTCTTTAGAGTAGGTTTTACTTATCAACAATAATTTTGGAGTAAATATGTACTGATAAAAATATGCCAGATGTTCAAAATATATTTGAGTATCTAGCTAGAACAAAATATAATCACGTGCTCATTACTATATATATTGGAATCGATCAAAAATGATTTTTTCTACATTTTCACAATCACTAAGAAACAAAGCATCATGTATCAAATAATTTCCTTTTTCTTTTGAAATTATGGATTCCTATTTGGATTCCTGACATAATACTAGCACTTACTGACACAAGAAAACGCTTTTTTTATTATAATGCAATTTAATTTTTATATTTGGAATTCCATGATTGTTGGTTCATTGAGCTTTCACTAATAAAGATCCGATAATAATATATAAGATAATAAATTATTACACTAGTGAAATTGAGACAACTGAGTCCATTAATATTTGTTCATTAAGTAGGTTGAAAAGTGTGAGTTTGGATTATAACTTACCCTTGGCTAAGTACATTCTCTATAGCTTTTTCTAAATCTTCTTCATCAAAGTCAGGTAAGGACAAAACTTCAGCAACACCTGCTTCTTTTGCTGCAACTGCATTTAATCTTTGATCTGCTAAAATCGGTATAACCACCATTGGCTTGCCAGCAAAAATAGATTCTATCATACCCAAATTTCCACCGTGACATATTACCGCCTTTACCTTGTCATGTCCTGCAAATCAAAACAAATAAGATAAGGCATTTTTAAAACTTCAAGGAAGGTGAAATTCATAGGGTCATTATGGATTTTATAAGTAAATATTAATGGTTTTTCTTTTAATTTAATGTACCATAATTTACTAGCGAGTTTTTTATGATTGATTCATTGATTGCATAAAAATATAAGGTATTTTTTTATTTAACCACTCTCTAAATGGTGTTTTTTCATATAAAAACAAACTAGGAATATTTGGTCTCAGTAAATATAATTTTTTTTCAGTATTTATAGTGGTTACGTTTAATACTTTATAGTATACTGTACATAATATTGTGGATACAAACGTAAAACATCTTTTTGTGGTATCCATTTGACTCTTAGGATATTATTTCCAATTAATGTTCCCTCTTCTGCACTTTCCGCGTACTTCCAAATAATTCTTTGTTTCAGTTTGGAAAAAACATTAATAAGAATATTTTGTTTCCTCCCAGACAGTGATGTGGATTTCGTTTGTGCCCCTAGGCTGAACACAATAACTCCATGATCAGATTCATCTATGAATCTTTCGATATGCTGAAATAAGGGACAGAGATTATTTATATTTGCTTTTTTCAATTCAATAAATGAAGTAATAAATTAGTATGGGGTTGCTTAGAAGTATTTTTTTGATATTCGTACTCTCATCAACCATTCTCAGATATTTTAATATCTTTGAAAATAAGTATCAACTCATCCAGAAACGATTTGAAAGAAATTTTTAGAAACAATGAACAAAAGTTTGATTTATACTTTCAAGTAGGTAATGACATAAAAAAACTAACTGGTATTTTACTACGTCTTGTAATAATAAGAAGACAAGCCCCAATTCAAAATATCAGCATCATTATTATGTGAATAAAGTTAGCTTAACCGAAACTGTCCTTTTTCCTTAACATAATTGTGTAAACTCGACTAGAACCAAACCTGTCTTTTACATTTTGTTGATACACTAACCATTTTAAAGAAATAATATAATAATCTTACCTGTGGGAGTTTGTTTTTAGTAGAATTTACATGTATTCCTCCTATTTCAATTAAACCAGGAACAACTGGCCTAACTCCATTGAGAACATGATGGGAATTCAGAAGAATTAAATTATAGTTTTTGTGATTTTTCAATTTCTGACCATAGTATTTTTCAATCATATTTTTCTCCTTTACCATTAATCTCTGCCGCATGGTCGTCATTAAAAAGTGTGTAATTGTATTCTCCAAGCGTTGTATAAACGCCATTTTATTTGAAAATGAAGATGTAATAACAGGTATAAATGAAGGATTATTCTCCGCTCCCATAATCTTGTTTGTCCAGGGTAATATGGTACTCGAACACATTCCAATAACAGGAGCTGTTACATTATGAACTTCCAATAACTTCAACACACAATCACCAATGAAATGCCCCGTTATCACTACATCGTATTCGTTATTAATAAGATCCGTAAATGGTGTATATCTCACAAGTTTTTTGCAGATATCAAATTCCACTCCTGCCATATATTCAAACTGATTCACTTGGTCGAGCACGCTACTCACAAATGGTACTCTCATAATTCCAACTGGTTGTTCATATCTTCCTATATGAAAAACTTCTACACGTAAATTTGCAAGACTTTGTAGACTAACTTCATGATAATTAGCAGGTTTTGTCTTTAACGGGAAGAACGTAGCAACGGTAACGTTATGTCCCCTCTCCGCGAGAGCTATCATATGAGGATCATATGATAATTGATGACTAAGAATTGAATTTGTAAAAAGTCCAAGAATACGTGCTGAATATCCAACTTGTAAAAAATAAAATAAAAGTAGAAAATATAATTTATGAAACATGATGATCTTTTATAAATCGGAGTGTAGATAAAGTGAAATTGCTGCAGAGTGAATATATATACAAACACTGAATCAATTTCCTTCTTCCAGATTGCAGCATGAGAATTAAAAAGCATTGCATTATTCTTGTCCGATTGCGTCCATTATTATTACGTGTCATTAGTAAGGTTAAATATAATAACGGACAATAACTTCCCACCCAGGCAATAACTACAAATTGATGAGGATAAGGAGGTAATTAGAGTACACTCATATAATTAAAAAGGATGTTGACATTAAAAGAGATTTTCATCCTCGTATTTGTTGAAATCTTTCTAGAAATCACATCAAGAGGAACGTTTTTAGGAAGCCACTTGAATATTCATATTCATAGCATAGCCCGGATGATTGCAAAACTGAAATGGCGGTGGGCAGGGCACATAGTTCTACGGACAGGCTATGTTAGTAGGCCGCCCATGATGTGGATCAATGATCTGATCAACATGGCTGGGATAGGTTGCGAACGATCGTCGTCGAGATCTTTGGGGGACGCCTCTGTCCAGCAGTGACATTTGTGAAGAGAAAACAAAATTCATTCTTAAAGTGGTTTAACCTTTGACATGCGACAGCGACGTATTTACATAGAAAAAATATGCAAAAGTAGTGCAATAAATTAGGAGAAATAAACTACAATAATTAACAGTGCGCAATCCTAATTTTCACCGACAGATAGTATTTATCTGCCGAACGGGCACAAATCCTCCAATTACCAGCGTCGCTTCCGGATGCCTGTAGAAATTTAAAAAGTCTGCTAGACTTCTGGAATGATCTGGGCTGGTTGGTGTAAGGAAGAGAAATGAAAACGTACAATGGCCCAATCAAGAGGCTAAGTGTGTAAACAGCCCAACTAAACTAACTAACTAATAATTACGAAGGCTATTGCAGGAGTTCCTCTTCTTTCTCTTCCACCCTCAAACCTACCTGAAGAAATGAAAAAAGATAGTCAAATTGATTTTCATTATTTCATTCAACATGATTACAATTCTAATATATACACCTATAAGATAATGTATATAATGTGGACTTATATTACTTAAAGTTAGCGTTTTACAAATTAATTGAAATTAAGGTAACAGTAAAAATTTAACTTACTACTTATTGTAACTATTAGTAGTTTGACGTGTGTTAGTAGGTATTTGATTTTTGGGCTTGAATGATCCTTGAATATAGTAAAATATTAGTATTCTAAAAAGCATATTGTTATGTTTATCAGGTGTGATATTTAGAGTATAAAGTCCCAAATTGGATTTTATAAGTGGTCTGCCAAAAATATAGTTTTACGCGGAAATCTCGAAGGCAAGGTCAAAGTAATTACTTCAAAGTAAATCATTAATATCTATATATCAAGAACTTTGGATTAAAATATTATAATATCAATCATTTTGCAGCTCGTGTTTAAAGATTTCATACTTTGATTGTAATCAATAAATTAATGTCTTGCTGTAAATATTATTATAGTTATTTTTAGGAGTTAGATTTAGACTTAGTTACGTTACGTTTTTAGACTTTATTAATGCTAAAATAATTAATTAAAAATCATGAAAAAATAATTTAAATCAAAATCACTGACCTACTGCGAAAGTGGGATCAATTATTATCTCTATTATTTTATAATAAGATCAGTAGGTACAGCTGCAGTTAACGGAACAATGAGTTATACCTACTCGTTGTAAAAATCCCTACATCTTACTATTATTAGCTTAAAAAATATGTACTGCAGAAGTGATAAAAAACAGATAAAAACGTTTAGTTTAAATAAATCCGTTGTTAATATGAAGGTCTTATTAGGTATGTAATAAACTCAGAATACAGAAGTACTTAATAAATTGAGTTTTACAAAAAAACACCAAGAACATCTGAAGAAAATGTTTATATAGCTCCATCTATCGTTGTATGATAAAACAAATTACAATGATGAAACGTACTTATTTTATGCAGACGACGGGTCGAGTCTACATGATATCATCGAATACGTATAGATGTCACTTTAAGCAGGACGTTAAAATGATTATTTTCTAACTTCTTCCGATTAATATATAATGATTTTAAAATCATATAAGAAATTGGTATGTATTGCTTACGATTTTTGATAATAATCTGAGAATCTTATGGAAAAATATGGTAGTCTAATGTCGTATTTACAGCTGCAGAGGGTTAAAAAGAAAGGGTTAAAATATGACATAATAATATATCCACTTTACCTATTCTGTGCATATATCCATCTCTCTCAAATAATTAGTAGTTACTAGTACTATACTCACGAAAAAAGCATAAAAAAGCAATGTTTTATTTATATATAGGGTCAGATGCATTCCACAAAATTAGGGCAGTCTTAGCAAAACAACAATTTATATAAGAAGACGAAATTTATTTTATCATCAATTTAATATTAATTAGTAATATGAATCGTTATAACGTCTAAAAACCTTGCTAGTGAATCTCGTATCGCAGTACGTAGTAATAATCGTTTCGTGTTGAATCACATTACTTTTTCCCCAAATATTTAGATTAAAAATAAATTCCGTGAGAAGTTAACCCTAAGCCTTAAAGAGAAACCACATTTCAATAATGGACCGAATGGATAAAAAATGCCCAGTCATATTTTACTCGATTTTATTCAAACCATCTTCTGAATATCATATTCTAAATATATTTTCCATACGATATTATGTGTGAATTATCTTTAAGTCCAAAGTCAAATACATTTTATTCAAAAAGGCCTAAGCTAAACGCCTGTTGAACCGTCATTATAAATATTTATTTTAAATTAGTTAACTCTTTTAAATCAAATAGATTAATTTACATTTTCCGTAACAAATTAGTTAGTAAGGTACTGCATGCAATGTAATAAGTTAAAAAGTGTTTAAAATATAAAATATTTCATAAGAAGGAATAAAAAATAAACTCTTTAAATATAAATTATACCTTTAGATGCATCGACCTTTAGAGCTTAAATTAATTGTCTGTGTTAGAATGCTTCGCAGATATGGTGGTCGTGATTACTGTCATAATTAGTAATAGCATCATACAAATACCATGATAAAATTATAAGTATTTTTAAAGTCATATCTTATAATGAAAGAAATGCAAATGTAGGACTTATAAATGGAATTTTAAAAGCAGACCATATAAATATAATAAAGTGGGAGCACTTTTGTTATGCATTTCCTGTAAGAAAGGCCGGAAACCGGAACTTCATTAGTGAACAAAATGAATGCTCGTTTCATGTTCAGCTGTTCATGTAATGGAAAAATGCATTACCCTTTGTAAATTGTTCAACTTGGGTCATGTTTTGTACAAAAGAACTTGTGTGGTATTATTAAAAAATATTGAACTATTTCTTATACCAAGATCTGAATCTCTCGATCTCATCTCTTGCGGATTTTCTTCGAGCTTTCTAACTTCGTTGTCTTTACTTTCAGGAGTGGAAAAACATACTATGATAACTGTATTGCTGCAACTATATATATGAAGTATTTTGCGTATGATATTATATGCACGTTTGATGCTTTATGGATGACGAAAAATCATTGAAGTTTATTACAAATTATAATGATGCTGGCTGCATATATGATGATATATCATAATATTGTCCTGGCTATATATAAATATTTAGCATAATTATCTTAATATACTTTTATTAAAAAATTATATAAAATATAATTTTTTTAAAACTAATATCAGAAGATTTTTTTTTTTATGTTCAAAATAATGTACTGGTAATATTTTTTATCATTAATAAATAATACTAATAATACTTAAAAAAAATGATGTGGTGTCGTGGGACACCAGGTAGGAACGAAGTTCCTTCGGCTAATGTAGAATCGACACAAATTGCAAAAAAAATCGTTCTAATATTGCTATAATCGTTATCATATATTAATATAATAATATTGATAATATATACACTACTCGCTTGTGTATGCGACTGTCGCGCCTGCGCACGTCTCATTTAACGGTTTTATTCCACGCACTTTTTTCCACGGATTTTTTCTTACGGTTTTATTATCACATTTTTTTCAGATCGGTCGCGCAGCAAAATCCCTATCCCCTCCAAGCCTGCCGTAAGGAACTTCGTTCCAAAAATAATATCCTGAAAAATTATTTAATGATTGATTTAATGATTAATTAATGACTGACAAGTCAAAAAAATTAAATTTGATTTCTTACTCTCTTTGTTATTTAAGGATATATCCCAGCCACCGTGGGCTGCCGAAGTAATTTTATTGTTCAGCAGACATACAGGATTTTTTGTGCAAATTTTCAATCATAAAATATGTTTAATTTGAGGTCTTCATCTTCATATTATATGGACTATTTTGTATTTTCTGGACAATAAACAATAATTAAAATTATATTAAACAATGCTCTTGAAATCAGATGCACAGCCTGCATTATTAAACTCGATCCTCATTTGCCAAATTGGTTCTGTAACACCAATTTATGTAACAGTCAAACGACAGCGATCGCCCCGAATAGCCATTAAACCCCACTTAAACGTTCAAATATATTTGCTTTTGTTCGCCGAACTGTGAAATACCACGGCCTTTGTTCTCGAATAGATTTTCGTCAAAGGATTTTTTAGTTTGAAGTACAACGATGTTAACAAAAGAAATTGAAAGTTTTATAACGCCTTATTTGGTCAATATTAGCTTAACCTTTTCGTTTTTCAACACAGTGGAATATAGTTTAATCGTTACTTTCACCACCTTCTTCAAAACATCAGTTTTTCGAAAAGAATTGCATATGCATCAACTTCACAATTAACTTTATTCGAATTATTTAGAGCTAAAAATGTTTGATGCATATTTTCTGAATTTTCAAAAATGTACTTTGTTTTTTATTCATCGGCTTTTATTATACAGTTTTTTTGATTCTATTAAATGTCAACCATCAACGAGTAAACCCAGGCTCCAATGATGATGGTCTTTGACGCTTTGGTATTTTTTTTTGTTATTTGGTTATATTTGATAACAATTGTAAACTCCAATAAATATGAGGTCAAAACATAGATAGTCTAGAACAACCCAGGCTATTTTCCTAACGCAGTGGAGCCTTTGCTAAAACCAACCTGCCAACTATTCTAGAACCAATGCGCAGACATTCCAGTACTTCATTCATTTCATCTTATGTTAAAAGGTCGTCTGAGGCAGGTTGTAGCAGTGGTTGCTGCTGAAAATCTAAAGCTCAGAGGATCATATACATCCATTGTAGATGACGGTTTCTTGGAGTGGGTCCACACGAACAATTCCAAGTTTGCCAATTCATAGAGGAAAGTTGCGAATCTACTGTCCGCCATTACTGAAGACTGGCCTAATTTATAATAACTTATTATATTTTTATAATATATATTAATTCAGTTAATAGTAATTATAATTTTATGTCTCTTTTGTGTTAATAATAAATGTTGTATCTAAGAAAAACAATACAGGTATAAGCAAACTCTTCTATATTAAAATCCTGTATATCTTCTACATCATTTATCACGTGGAGTGTTTTAAAGACCTGTTTGACCTGAACCCTCAAATTACACATTCAAATCAAATTTCATCATCATTATCATGTTCACCATCTGGATGCTAAGCGTTCCTTCACAATACCATATTCAAGTAACTTTCTACAATAGTTACAAACCAGAAAGGTATCCATTTATATTCAATCATGAACATCAACAAGCTGAGCTTGAGTTAAATATATTTTCATTTATGACCTTAAATATGACTTTAGATAATGTCGACCCCAGCATCTCAGATAATCCTGCAAACTACATAGATGTTATGCAAATGAAAGTACAGAAGTTAATAGGAGGATAATCTAAGGTTCAAAGTTCGTTAAAGGGAAGGGCTTGATTCGATGTAAAGTCCTTGTTTATAAAGGTCCTAGGTTTATGAAGTGCCACAGTTAATGTGGATTAGAATTTGTTTTGAGAAAATGACGATTTTTCAATGGGAGGCTTCTTTGCACAAGATGCCGGCTAGATTATGCCTATCTACAACGGCGCTTATTTTTGCCGTGAAGCAGTAATGTGTTAACATTGTGGTTTGGTCTGATAGGCTACGTAGCTAGTGAAATTACTGGGCAAATGAGGATTAACATCTTATGACTCAAGGTGACAAGCGCAATTGTAGTGCGGCTCAGAACGTTTGGGTTTTTTAAGAATCCTGAGCGGCACTGCATTTTAATGGGCAGGGCGTATCAATTACCATCAGCTGAACGTCCTGCTCGTCTCGCCCCTTACTTTCACTAAAAAAAGATGAATCACCTTATGCGGCAGAAATACTTATGGTTTAATAAAGTATATATATAGTATAATCCGCGCACGTTGAAATGGGCACTCGCTGTCATGTAGCTAAGTGCGTGACGTACGCAGACATTTCAAAAGCCACCAATAAAAAGTACCGTTTGTAAATTAGCCTTATTAGCCTTATTCCTAAAGTTAGCTAACTTTAGGAAAACAATACATGATATTTATTAATTTTTTAATTCGAAAATATCATAGTGTTCATTAGTAAATTAATTCGTAGTAAATGAATTCAATAAGTCAAATTAAGAAAATCCTTTTAAGGTTGTTAATAGAGTGAAGGGAATGACAGGTTTCGTATGTTTTTCTCTCCATTGCAACATAATCCAATATAAAGTACCACAGGAAGGGATAGATACTTTTTTTTATAAAGTAGTATCTTTTAGCCTAGCATGAAGAATCAAGTGGATTTGCAATGCGATGTCAGCCTATAACTGGGACAAATTAGATTGAAATAGAGGTTGGCTGGCTACTGGATAATTGATATATTTAATTTGTAACTCGGGCTATGAATACAACAGCTACATGAACGTCGCTATGGTATAGTGGTTTCCTGATGGCATGAATCTACAGCCTTGGGCAAGAGGTAGATTGCTTTTATGTCCAGGCTACTTCAGTTGGTGCTGGAGCGATATCTTCTGCCGGAAAAAGCAACATCACAGATATTATGTCGGAGTGAGCTTGATATCTTTGTGTCTTTTTGTGTCGAGACATTGGCCAGTGGCGCCCAGAGGAGCACAATATAGCTACTAGAAACCTAAGCGCTGGCAGCTATTCCGGCCAACGGATTAGATTAGCCTAGCTATCCAACGCGGGGAATTCTGCTGGGGAAATGTGTGATATATAATAATATTGAGTATTGTTAAATGCAGTAACAAGCTTTGTTATATTGTAAATAAAAATCATATACCAGCATTATAGAATGAAATATATCTATCTTAATATATCTTAAATTTTTTTAACAAAAAACATCCGAGTTCAAAAACACTGTTTCAAAACAATAGATATGATATGCACTAAATATTACAAAAATAATTGCGTATTTTATACAATCTAATTAATTAAACTGATTCTAGTTACGTATATTGTCATTGTCCTACCGCCGCGACCCGCTCTCGCCTCTCGCCTCCTCACAACTCAAGCCCATCTCACCTCTAACTATGTATATAGATACAAACCTATCTTGGATGACACCAACTCCAAAAATTATAATAATTGTAACTAGAATTAGATTAATTAATTGGATCGTATAAAATACGCAATTATTTTTGTAATTTTTACTGCATATTATATCTATTGTTTGAAATAGTGTTTTTGAAGTCAGTTATTTTTTTTAATTTTTGGTTTTTAGTGAATTTGAAGTACACTAACTAACAATTTGTCTAAATATGTGTAGATATACTACATTTTTCATAGAAGAGATTCAATAAGATTAAAATGACTAAAATATCCGGATACCATAAAAAAGATTCGGCCGAGTATCGTTAATTTGCTCCTAAGAATTGAAGAGTTCCGTTACTTTGACATGGATTCCGTTATCAGAACCTAACCAAACTATCTTTGAAGTATATCCTTTCCAATAAGAATCATCTAAAATCGGTTGGCGCGATATTTATTAGTTAATCGTAAATTTATCATCCACTTTGCTATACGTATGTATAGCACATTTAAGACTTTTTTAGTTTTTCATGGATGCCAATGTTAGATCTAGACCATTCAAATTCAAATTCAAATTCAAATATTTTTATTCCAAATAGGTTTTAAAATCACTTATTGAACGTCAAAATCTACCACCCATTCAAAAGAGACTGCCTCAGACCTGAGAAGAATGGGCGCAAGAAACTCAGCGGGCTTTTTTTTTAATATAAAATATGGATTACAATGTAATATCGTACAATAAACATTTATAATTAAAGAGCCTGAGGGTGTTCGCTTTATTCCCAGTCCGTGGTGTCATTAAAAAAATCGTCTATGCTATAATAACCTTTCCCACACAAACGTTTTTTAACAATTCTTTTAAATTTCGTAACACATTTGTTTTGTACATTTTCTGGGATCATATTGTAGAAGCATATACATCGCCCAACAAAAGACTTACTAACTCGACCCAACCGACTAGTAGGCACAACAAGTTTATGTTTGTTCCTCGTGTTAACATTATGAATGTCACAGTTTCTAGAAAATTCCTCAATGTGCTTATGAACATACAAAACATTATCAAAAATGTATTGAGAAGCAACAGTCAAAATGTTTATTTCTTTAAATTTTTCTCTTAATGATTCTTTAGGACCTAGGTTATAAATCGCGCGAGTAGCCCTCTTCTGCAGCACAAATATAGTATTAATATCGGCCGCACTGCCCCATAACAATATACCACAGGACATAATACTATGAAAATAACTAAAGTATACTAATCTCGCCATATCTATGTCAGTTAACCGTCTAATTTTCTTAACCGCATATGCTCCAGAACTAAGCCTATTCGCCAATCCTTCAATATGGGGGCCCCACTGCAATTTGGAATCAAGAGTAATGCCATTATTATATAATTGAAGCACGAGCTTTCAAATAAAAAAAGAATTATCAAAATAATAAACCCAGTCGAGAGTTTTGAGGTAACAAACATAAAAAAATACGACAAATTGAGAACCTCCTCCTTTTTTGAAGTCGTTTAATAAAACTAATCTAAAAAGGGGTTAAACGTTTATATTTGTAGGCAAAGAGCAACAAAGGCCACGGGCTAAAATAATGGTGTTGTATTATATTATATCTAGTTTTTAAAAAAAATAATAAATTTAGCATTTAATGTAGTTGTAGTTGTACCAAAGGTAGTCCAATAAAGATAGCACTGGATGAAGAAAGATGCTTTGATTTAACTCGTTAGTACAATTTTAATTTTTAGTCCTTTAACCGAAATCTACTACTTACCGAAGGATGTTTATACATTAATGTATAATTCGGTAAGTAGTAGATTTCGTAATAGATGGAATTGGTAGCTTATGAATTCCAATGAAGTTTTGAATAATTATTCATGAATACATTAAGCGTAATTAACGCGGTATATTTGTTTGTCCTGTTTTCAAATGATATCTATATTATGTTCTACTGTCTAATAATATTGTGTAACTGAATATGTATACGTCATGTAAACATATCTGGTAAACTTTCAAACAACAGTATTTCCATAGACCTATTCAAAAGTAGACACTTACCTTTCACTTGTTTGAAGGGGATAACAGTATTTTTGTGAGGGCGAGGCCGAGGGTTCAGCTTTATTTAGCAAGTTTCTTGAATGTGTAAATAATAGTTTAGGAGTGAGTGACTTGGAATATTATCATGTTTATGCATTTTGTTTTGAATATTCCTTATATATATATACGTTAATAATAGATATTCATAATAAAAAAATGTTCTGTTTTTAAGATTTTATTTACTTACATAAATATCTATAAGTTTATAATTATAAGCACTTACGGGATTAGTTGTTATTTGGTTTTATGTATAGAACATCATTGGGTTTTATAGTAGATTTATTGATGTCATCAAGATATATTTTATTTTGTTTTAAACGTCAAAGTTATGACTTACCTTTTTTTTATGGAATAGGAGGACAAACGAGCGTACGGGTCACCTGGTGTAAAGTGATCACCGCGATCGCCCACATTCTCTTGCAACACCAGAGGAATCACAAGAGCGTTGCCGGCCTTTAAGGAAGGTGTACGCGCTTTAAAAAGGTACCCATGTCGTACGTCCCGTAAACACCGCACAAGGAAGCTCATTCCACAGCTTTGTAGTACGAGGGAGAAAGCTCCTTGAAAACCGCACTGTGGAGGACCGCCACTAGATGGTGGGGATGATATCCTAACTTGTGGCGTGTCGAGAATCGAAGGTGGAATTCGGCGGCAGGAATGAGGTTGAACAGCTCTTCGGAACACTCTCCGTGATAAATGCGGTAGAAGACACACAATGAAGCGTCGTCTCTACGCAACGCCAAGTGATCCAGCCGTTCACAGAGCACTGAGTCCCCGACAATTCGAGCTGCTCTACGTTGCACGCGGTCAAATGGATCGAGCAGATACTGCGCTAGACCAGAGATGACAGCAATACTCCATGTGTGGCCGGACCTACGCTTTGTAGAGCGCTAGAATGTGGGCCGGCTAGTATTTCCGTGCTCTATTGATGACGCCCAGCTTCGTCGAAGCCAATTTGGCTTTGCCCTCCAGATGGCCACGGAATTGGCAATCGCTCGAGATTTCGAGACCCAGTATTCCGATACTAGGCACGGCTTTATGAGAAGTGCTCTTGAAGAGCGGTGATACGACAAATGGGGTTTTTTTAGTGGTAAACGCGCAAACTTGAGTCTTTTGGGGGTTAAATTGGACAAGGTTCAATTTACCCCATTCCGAGATCTGCTCAAGAGAGGACTCGATAGAAGACACAACAGTTTCTCCCGGCACTGGTCGACGATTTCCCGAGAGAGACCTGCATGGTCCGTGTATACGGCATCACCAATGTTGTCATTCGCATAGCAATGCATGTTGGAGGTGTCCAACATATCATTGATATGCAGAAGAAACAGCGTAGGAGATAGCACACAGCCTTGGGGCACTCCAGCATTCACGGGCTTCGGGTTCGAGCAATATCCGTCGACAACGACCTGTATGCTACGCCCAGTGAGGAAGCTGGAGATCCAGTTGCACAAGATCTCGGGAAGCCCAAATGATAGAAGTTTTGAGAAGAGCGCCTTGTGCCATACACGATCAAAGGCCTTAGCTATATCCAGGCCAACTGCCAGACCTTCCCCCTTGCTTTCAATAGCCGCCGCCCATCTATGTGTTAGGTATACCAGAAGATCACCTGCCGACCGTCCATGACGAAAGCCGTACTGTCGGTCGTTGATCAACTGGTGACCCTCTAGGTATACTAAAAGCTGGCGGCTAATTATGCCCTCCATAATTTTTTACCTATTATTTGTTCAAACCTATTGTATGTATAAGAAAAATTTTGCCGATTACTTACCGATGTTATGATATTATGATTTAATGTTATGTAATAATTATTTTCCTTAAAATGATAAGTATCAGTTACTAACAGATTTAATTTTTATTTTTATTTATTTGTATATATATATAATTTAATTTTCTTTGCCAATGTTTATGGTAGCAGTAGACTTGGGGGATTATAAATATGTAAATATATAAATATTAAATGCTCGAAGTCAGTGTCTCGGTGTCTAGAGAATACCAGCGTTGAGAAGTAAAATTCCCAACATAATCCTGACTAGACACCATTTTGGTTCTGTAATGTCCATAATATTGTTAAAAGTTAAGTTTTCTGTATTTTTGAACCAAATAAATTTTAATTATTAAAATAAGCCCGTAATGTAAAGCAATAAGTGATATTTTAAGACGTAAAATTTTTTTTGAAGTAAAACTTCTTTAGGCGCGACTTGGGGTAACTCAGAATTTTTTTCTGACGGAAGTAACGCTCAGTACCAAAATCAAATGAAAGAATTTTTTAAGCCATTATAATTAAATGGTTTTAATAATAATTTCAAATTGCTCAGTAATATTATTTAAAAATCTCCAAGTATTTTTATAGCTTATTTATTACTTCTATTGCAATAAATAATATTACTTATATAAGTTTTCTGACATTCGTTAATTTATTTTCGGTCTTTGTTTTTCGTTTCCATTATTAGGATAGGCAAAGGGTTCGAGCCCATACAGCCATGACGCGCTAATTATAATATAACTTTCAATTTCTTATTTTCAATTATTTTATTTAATGAGTGAAAATTTTAAAGTTTGCGAATGGTATTAATGAAATATAAACAGAATATATAATGAAAATAATAATCAGTAAAATAAAAATTCGGAATGCCAGGAACATTTTAACTTTTCCATCATTGAATAAGAATAAAAGAGAAAATCAAGAACCTGATAATGACTTGACCTGTAAAAAGTGTAAGTGTTTATTTTCTGATGAATAATAATATCAAAACATAACATTATACCATTCTTTGTAAAATATATAAAATCTAACTTGGTAAAAAAATATTAATTATATTAATAAAGGCATTTTTTTAATTTAGGTAGAGAAAATGCCAACTTTGCTCAAAAGATGAAGTTATATCGTCACCTTTTCCGAGAAAAAAATAGCAAAACATCTAACAATACTACTAGCTCTTCGTGAGTGCTTAGTTGGTAACATGGCTTCATTTAATGTATATGTAATTTAATATATTTATGTATCTGTTAATTATTCCTAAAGTTAATCATTATTAAGTTTTACTTCAATCGCGCGTAAAGGTTACACACACATACTTTTATTTATTCAAAACGATGTGTTGTCAATAACACCTTTGGATTGGAACAGGAGGGCATACATGTGAACGAGTTACTTGATATAAAGAGATCATACACATTGTCGGTCTTTTAGGAATGTGTACGTGCATTTTAAAGTCTCCCATGTCCTTGAAACACTGCGTATGGTAGTGTTTGATTGTACGTGAAAGAAACTTTTCTGAAAATCTCACTTTATAGGAACGCCACACATCCAGATGATATTTTATGCAACATCTCTACGTAGCGTCAAGTGATCTAGCCATTCACAGAGCACTGGATATCAGATAAATCGAGTAGCTCTGTGTTGCACGTACCTATAAACCATTAGAAAATTGCTAACGGACATGGTATTCATATTTTTAATCCACTTAGATAATTAATATAAAAATAAATTGATTAAGCCTAAGGTTAGATTCTTATTAGTTAGAAAAAAAAAGCAATATATAGTTGTCATTTGAAAACGTAATAATTACATGTGAATTAATTGACCTAGCTATTTGACTATGTCGTCGAAAATAGGACATCTTGTGAAAGGGTCTTTTAACTGAAAATAGTGTCGTAAGATTAAAGGTGTAAAGGTTTACAAGTGCTGGGATGTAGAATATAGGTAGTATCCAATTTTATATTCGCTGTGTAACGAAGTTGCGGGAATTCGTTCACGAATATTAGGGTGCAATTATATGAAAGCATATTTTAATTTGAGCCTTGTAAACAAATATGATAATTTTTTTCTCGATTCACCAATTTGAATCAAATACAGCCTAACCGAAGGCATTCGTGAATGTTTCGTGAAAATCTGTCCAGGGATAGCGTGAAAAAAAAACAGTTTGTGATTTATAGTGATTATCTTAATCTAAAAGTACGTGTAGCAAGTAGGTGTAGCAGTTATTGTTATCAAAAGGAACTGACTTAGCGTCATGCTGCATTGGAATAATACCAACACAGTGCTGATTTTCAGCAGCCCCCTGGTGACCCATTGAGTAACTACTATTGTAAAAAAATAATATATTTAGTTTTATTAAAGGTAACATAATATTTTTTTAAAGATGATAATTTGAAATTAGGTTCTACTTGTTCAGAATATTACATAAATATTAAAATAATAGCAATTTTAGAAATATTGGCAGAAACAAACTAAAACTTCGATCCCATTATGTATTATTAATAAGATATATCTAATAATGTAAGATTTATGCACACAATTTTTGAGCAGATACTTAATAATTCAAATAGACATAAGAATGATGATGACTCTTCCTAAGATTTTACTCCCTAAAATTTGTGTTCATACATTTGTTGTTTCAGACTATGCTTTACTTAGCGCACTGGATTTTGTCTATTGCAAATTTTATGTCACTGTATTATCATAACGTGGCTTGTTTGTGTTTATTAGCATGGAGGATAATTATTTAAAATCATTTAAAACCAATCGCGGAGGATTATCAATAGATGTACATGCTTCATATTCAAAAAGTATATGTGCAAGTCGAGATTATGCACCATTTAAGATAAGGTAGTCCAGTGTTTTTAAGCTATTTCTTGGTATGACAAAACACTTTCTTGCAATTTTACTGTTAGCAATAATAAATTTATCAAGTTATTGTTAAACAAATAAATACATAACATTGTTTCGTTTTTGGTTCCTTTAGGTTTAAGCAGGTTCAGTCGACCTAACTCTATTCTTATACTAAAATTATGGAGGTTCTGCGTGTTGTAAATTAAAAACGTTATTGCTATATTAATGTAGATTTACTATTTTATTTACGCTTTAATTAATAAAACAAAAAATAGCTCAGTGTGTGTATGTGTGCGACACGTGCTTGCTTTTTCTTCAAGTATAATAATTGCTAATATGCCAACATACTTGAACTTGAGACAAGTAATATTCTGTCAAAGAAACAAAAAAGTAAAAACAACAGAACTCGATAGTTTTTGCTTTGAAATAAATTTGTAAGCATTCATAAATTGGATAAAATTCACGACTATAATATAATCTTAACTGATTAAAAATGGCATTAAAAAAGGAGAATAGAGAGAGATAATAAATACAACCAAAAATTTCTTATTTCTTCCACTTATATAATAATAAACGGACCATTTAAAGTCGCCCGAAAAATATTTCAATAAAGTATACACAATACACGGCTGTATAAACACTGTACAATCATAGCATTGTGTCCAAAATAAAAATAGAAGCACATACTACAAATTATTGTCATCTGTGATCGAGTATTATCAATAATTAAATATGTTATTATCGCCAAAATATATAATAATGAATTTCGAAAAGATGTCACAGCTAAGTGCTAAGTATAATTTTTGAAACACTGTGTTAGTGGGTTCTTATTTTGACTTGGTCAAAATTTTAAAAACGACAAATATGATAATCTTATATATAAAATTCTCGTGTCACAATGTTCGTTCCCGTACTCCTCCGAAACGGCTTGACCGATTCTCATGAAATTTTGTGAGCATATTGAGTAGGTCTGAGAATGTGCCAACATCTATTTTTCATACCCATAAATGTTCAGAGTGGTCCACACGAATGTTTTTTTTTTATTTTTTTGACATTTTTTTACAATTTGTTTGATTATGAGTCAGCATTAAAAAATACATACAACTTCAAATTTTCACCCATCTACGATCAACAGTTACTTTTGTATCGCGATTTTAATATCGGCAATACAACGTTTGCTGGGTCAGCTAGTACTATTATAGATAGAACTATATTAGACGATTAAGCAAAATACACAAATAAAGTGGTTTTTGGAAAGCCTCCGCCGCTAATATTAAATTAATTTAATTTAAATGTTATATATTAAAACATGTATAGTTATTATATTATAAAATTACCAATATATTAAAAGTTAGGCAAAATTAAAGTTTATAATATTGATTATATTAAAAAAATAAACAGAACTCAAGCGGTTGCCAATTTCGCAGTCATCTGGGCGTCATAAATAGAGCACGGCAATATTTCAAGCCGGCCCACATTCTAGTGCTGTACAAAGCGCATGTTCGGCCACATTTGGAGTATCTCTGGTCTGGTGTGCCCCAGCTTAAACCATTTGACCACGTGAAATGTTTTCATACGATGACATTATACTACCGAGGTTAGCGCTGGCGTTTTGCAATAATTGCAGCCTCACAAATTACGCTTTTAATATCGAACAGTAATGTTATTTAATTTCTTTTAATCTATGTACGTTGAAAATACAAAACAGGTTTACTTTGTATGCAAATCACATGGATTCCATTATCAATACAGGTGCTATTAAATTGGTCTTATAGCGAAGTACTCACTTAATTTCATAAATTATTAAGAGATAATATGCACATGAATGAACAATTTTTTTTAATTTTTAAAATTAATTATTCAAGGACCAAGTATAGTAACAAATACAGTAATTGAAACAATTGATCTGGTTGGGGATATATTTTTTGGAAACCGCATTCTACATAAACACAAAACAGTGGGTTTACAACGTAAAATCTCTCAGATTATTAAAACAACTAAAAATATATAATACGAGTAGTAAAGTAATATAGTCTGCTATTCAGTTATCATAAGATATAAATTATAACATTTTTAAAACATTACTGGAATTTAGTTTTTATATTGCTATTAATAAGCCTTTTCATTTTCAAAATAATCCAATTTGACATAAATACAAGACAAAATATAATTGTTGACACAAACAAAACGATAAATACTAAGACATCTAACAGAAGATATTGATACAAGGGCATGTCTCTGGATGGTGAATGTAAGGGTGATTTATGTCCCCATCTAATAACTCTTTCTGTCCAATAAACAGCTGTGTGTAAAGGAGTGTTTTCCCGATCATGCCAAATTTGTGACACCTCCTTGGCCTTTTCTTGCATCCTAAAATATAAAATAAGTTATGTTAGATATGTTTTTTGTTATATAATTGAAGTGCATTGTGATATAAATCACGCACTATAAGAGTACTACACTCTCACTATCTTGATGTAAGAATTAAAGAAAGAAAAACATCTGCGAGAGCTTTGATTGAGAGCGACAATGCATGTAAAATTTTTAATAAAAAAAATACTCTAGTGGTACTCTCATTCCGAGAGGAGTCCTAGGGGATCTCCTGCCATTCACATCGACCCGCTGAATTCTATTATTTAAATATGAGATCAGAAGATCGAGCGGTATACCACAGTTTAAATTACTTTCACAGGTTAAGCGTAAAAATAATAAGAATAACATTAAGGTATTAAATACTCTGGGTATTCCGACATACATAGTCTTTAAATAAATAGTTTTCGAAACAGTCATTCCATACCAAAACTGTTTACGTTTTGGTTTTGACAAAAAACGGGCACCTATACAACTATGCGAATCTTAAACAAAAAAGCTTTCATGCATCAAAATATGCACTCAATTAATTAGAAACAATTGTTTACGTATTAAAAAGTACAGGCTAGTAAAATAAAATATTCCATATTTAAATATTTAAAAATATTCAATTCGATTCGAATGTATGCTCGCAGTTTATATTTAGATATTGTGCTATAAATAAACTACAAAGGGTTTATTGTTATTTTAATGCTGTTGATGCAAAATTCATTGAATTGGTTTTTCGTGGCAAATTTTATACCGTAATGAACAAGACCATTATCGCTGATGACTCTCCTTCAAAAAGGCTGTACTCAATGTTATGTGACGGAATGGTTTGGTGTCAGTCGTTCCACTGTTCAGAAGACCTGGACTAGGTTTCAAGAAACCGGTACTTTGAAAAGAAGGCCGAGATCATATTATATTTTGAGCCAAGGTTTACGAAATCGGAAGTCTACGTAAAAAGACATCAAAAACAGTCTTGAAAATGCTAGAAATCTGAGTCTTAGCGTATGGACTGTCAGAAGAAGATTTCTTTCTAGAAGTTGATGTATACGCTCGAAGACCAGCTAGACTTATCCTAAATTACTCCGTGGACAACGTATTGGTGGGTACCGTAGATTAAGATTTTCCCACAATTTTGCGATGTGGACAGATGCAGTATGTGGCAAAGGTTTATTTACTGATGAAGCCAGAATCTCAGGTTAGGAACGACGTCGTAAAGTGCTAAGAAGACCAGGAGAGCATTATGCAGGTATGTCTTGAAGAAATTACGCCGTGCGGAGCGAGCTCATGTTTTGGGTTTGCATAATTTCTGAATATCGTACAGAGTTAGTTAGCTACATCACTGAACTCCATAATTCCTCATGTACAACCAGCGTGACTATTACAGTAAGTGCTGCTGTGTTTATGGACGACAATGCTCGACCCTACCGAGCGGGCGACGTTAGACGCTTTTTTAAGAGAAGTTGGAACCACGGTTAATCTAAAGATTGGCCAGCAGGAAGTGAAAACCCTTGTCCAAAGCATGCTACGAAGAATAATTAAGTCTATTATTTCAGCCAGTGGAGGCCACACTCGATATTATTTTTTTATTGTATTGTTTGTTACTTTTAGTAAATAAAGGAGAAAGTCAATTATTGAAAACAACTTAGTTTTTTGTCAATTTCAAAAATTTCCTAAAAATCAAAATAAAATAAATTAAGATCGATTTAACTACCAAACAAAAGTACATTTTCATCAGTAAATAATATTTATTTTATTTTGTTGCACTGTGTTCTTACTAAACTGTCATTACTATTCGAGTACGAATAAATAAAAAATTGCCCGTTTTTTTTGCAAACGGGTTTATTTTGTTGCCTCGCAAAATTTATTATTTAAACATTCCATGCTAGATATGTCGTATGCCATCGGTGCGGTGGTCCGATGCCGCGACGCCTATCACTGGAAATAACCAATTTAAGTTTCTTTTTAATTACCCCAAAATAATTTCATACATCATAGTTTCTTAACACAATACCAAATAACATAAAGTATAATATTTTATGATAATATATCCAAGTTAACATCACACTGCGCCCATCACCCGAAGACTACACAGTAAAAAGAGTCGATTAGATGTTCTTATCATCGATTTGTTTATATGAAAGTCGTAATTAGCTAGGTACTGTACTAAAGCATCGTTCACTACCTACACGGTAGCTGGTACTCACATTAATACCAAAACTGTAGGTTCAAAACGAAAAACGAGAACACCGTGTCGTTACCAAAAAAACAATGGTTATGTTAAATTTACCTACTAATTTAATAATTCGGATGTCCTCGCTCTACGGTATAAAGTTTTCCTTATCGGCAGTCGGCACTTCGCAGACGTCAAGTGTTCCCGTAATGCCAGACGCGTAGCTCTGTGTATTCTTTACGAGATACCTATACCCACTATCTGTGGATATATAAAAATTTCGAGTTCCTCCGCTTTATACTGAAAAGCTTCGAATCTTTCGGGCGTCACTGTTATATTTTTAACCGACTTCAAAAACAGGAGGAGGTTCTCAATTCGTCGGTATGTTTTTTTTTATGTTTGTTACCTCAAAACATTCGACTGGGGGAACCGATTTTGATAATTCTTGTTTTATATGAAAGCTGGTGAATCCCGCATGGTCTTATTGTATGTTGGTTCAGGTCTGACAGTGGCATCCATGAGAAAACCATAAAAGTCTTAAACAAGTTTATACATACGTATAGCAAAGTGGATGATAAATTTACGAATAACTCAATATCGCACCATCTGATTTTGATAATTCTTTTTTTATTGGAAAGGATATACTTCAAAAATAGTTTGCTCAGAGTTTAGTTAGGTTCTGATTACGGAATCCATGGCAAAGTAACGATATTTAAGTCATCTAACATAAAATAGTTATGGCCAAGTAATTGTCGTAGTCGAATATGATGCTCAATGGGAGTTCCCGTAACGACTTACAGTAAGGGTGCGATCAGTGGCAGAATTTCTTACTGTCTGTAATCAAATTGCAAAGCGCTTACGTTCATTGCTGCATTGAAAAATTTTGTATATCTGCACATATATAGACAAATTGTTAGTTAGTGTACTTCAAATTCACTAAAAATGAAAATTAACAAAACACAACCGACTTCAAAAATAATATTCCAAAAGAATAGATAATATGCACTAAAAAGTAATTTATTAATACTATTTTTACACTAAAAAGTAATAATTGCGTATTTTTATAGAATATAATTAATAAATCTAATTCTAGTTACGATTATTGTAATTTTTGGAGTTTGTCATCCAAGATACGTTTGTAGTAGTACATACATAGTTATAGGTGAGATGTGCTTGAGTTGTGAGGAGAGCGAGAGGCGAGAGCGGGTCGCGGCGGAAGGACACCGATTCCAAAAATTACAATAGTTGTTACTAGAATTAGATTAATTAACTAGATAATATAAAAATAATCAAATTATTATTATACTTTTTAGTGCATATTATATCTATTGTTTCGGAATAGTGTTTTTGAAGTCGGTTGTTTTTGTGTTAAAAATTTTTTCAAAAACATGTTATTTTTTTATTATGAATCCATTCTTTAAGTTTGGAAATACTTAACTGTAGGTGTATAAAGCTTTCACGTATAATAGTCCAATAAATTATTACGTCAGTGAAACTTAAAATAGGTCAATAGTAATATTTGTTTTTAATATTGGTTGAAAAGTGTGAATTTGGATTATAACATACCCCTGGCTAAGTACATTCTCTATAGCTTTTTCTAAATCTTCTTCATCAAAGTCAGGTAAGGACAAAACTTCAGCAACACCTGCCTCTTTTGCTGCAACTGCATTCAGTCTTTGATCTGCAAAAATCGGTATAACGACCATTGGCTTGCCAGCAAAAATAGATTCTATCATACCCAAATTTCCACCGTGACATATAAACGCGTTTACTTTGTCGTGACCTGCAAATAAAAATGGCTTTTGTAAATCTTAAAGCAAGGTGAATCATAGGGTAATCATGGATTTTATAAGTATAGATCCTATTCATTGATTGCATAGAGTACATTATCATTGGAAAAGGGAACATACGAGCGAACGGGTCATCTGGTGTTAAGTGATCAGTGCTGCCTACGTTCTCTTACAACACGAGGCGAATCACAGGGGCGTTGCCGGCTCTAAGAATGATGTACACGCTTTTTTTGAAGGTACCTATGTCATATTGCTCCGGAAACACCGCAAAAGGAAACTCAATCCACAGCTTTGTAGTACATGGAAGAAAGTTCTTTGATAATCGCACTGTGGAGGACCGCCACACATCCAGTGTGGATGAAATCCTTATTTTTTGTGTTTCGTGCAAAGGTGATATTCGGGGGCAGGAATCAGGTGAAATAGCTCTTCGGAATAATCTGCGTTATAAATGCGGTAAAAGAAGCAGAATGAAGTGATGTCTCTACGCAACGCCAAGTCATCCAGCCGTTCACAGAGCATTAGGTCCCTGACAATTCCTATTTTCAAAATTCATTAGTAATTTTAGTTTTGTTTATTTGTAAAGTATTGTTTCTATACACTAAATTAAAATTTTTTTCAGAATTTTGAGTGTTTATATTTAAAACTCTTTGTACTGTATACTTAATATTATGGATACTTGCGTAACACATCTTTTTGTGGTATCCATTTGACTCTGAGGATATTATTTCCAATTATTGTTCCTTCTTCTGCACTTTCTGCATACTTCCAGATGATTCTTTGTTTCAGTTTGGAAAAAACATTAATAAGAATATTTTGTTTCTTCTTAGACAGTGATGTCGATTTTGTTTGTGCTCCTAGACTGAACACAATAACGCCATTAACTGATTCATTTATAAATTTTTCGATATGCTAAAATAACAGACAAAGATTATTCTTATTTGCTTTTTTCAATTCAAGGAGCGTGTATCAATGAAACCATAAATTGTATTTTTTTTAATTATACTCGTACGAACTCGTTCCAAACATTCCAAATTATTACCATATCTTTCTTTAAAAATAGGAATCAAATAAACGAAAATTTTAGAAAAAAAAATATTTGTTAAAATTTAAGTTAAATCGTTCAAGAACCAACATGAAAAGAAACGGCTATTTTACAACCTATAATAATAAGAAGACAAGCTGTTTTATGTTACAGCATTATTCCTTCTGTGCATAACGTTTGACGACTAGAAAAAGAACTTTTCTTTTACTTTTCATAAGATATACGTAAACATAATAAAGTAATAATATAATAAACTTACTTTTGGGAGTGTGTTGACAGTAGAATCAACATGTATTCCTCCTATTTCAATTAAACCAGGAACGAGAGGCCTAATCCCATTAAGAACATGATGGGAATTCAGAAGTATTAGATTAAAGTTATTCCGTTCTTTTGTTTTTCTACTGTAGTATTTTTCAATCATAGTTTTCTCCTGCTCTATCAATCTCTGCTGCATTGTGGTCATTAAAATGTATACAATTGTATTCTCCAAGCGTTGTATAAACGTCATTTTACTCGTAAATGAAGAAACCTTAACGGGAACAAATGAAGGATTACTCTCCGCACCCATTATCTCATTTGTCCAGGGTAATATGGTACTTGCACAAATTCCAATAACAGGAGCTGTTACATTATGAACCTCCAATAATTTCAGCACACAATTACCAATGAAATGCCCCGTTATCACAACATCGTATTCGTTTTTAATAAGAGCCGTAAATGGTGTATATCTCAAAAGCTTTTCGCAGATATCAAGTACAATTCCTGCCATATTTTCAAATTGATTCACTTGGTCGAGCACGCTACTCACAAATGGTACTCTCATTATTCCAACTGGCTGTTCATATCTTCTGATATCAAAAACTTCTACACGTAAATTTGAAAGATTTTGTAGATTAACTTCATGATAATTAGTAAGCTTATTCTGTAACGGGAAAAATGTAGCAACGGTAACATTATGTCCCCTCTTCGCGAGTGCTATCATAAGAGGGTCATATGATAATTGATGACTAAGAATTGAATTTGTAAAAAGTCCAAGAATGCGTGCTGAATATACAGCTTGCAAAAAATAAAATAATAGAAGCAAATTTAATTTACGAAACATGATGATTTTATGAACAAGAATGAAAATAAAGTAAACTCTGCAGCAGTATACCTTTATAATACATAAAAAAACTAAATCACTTTTCTTTTTCCAGATTGGAGCATGAGTATATAATATACTTGTATGATTGCGTCAATAAAGTTAGAATTCTGAACAGAGTATCGCGGCGATGAGCGGATGGTATAACAGAATATTAAAATGTGTTCAAGACAACAACTGAACCAAAACTAAACGAACTAATGAGTCATAAGACTGCTAATACGTTAATGAGTACTAAGACGTTATAAATTTAAAATTATAATTTAACTAATTTAAAATTTTAAATAAGTAGGATAATTCTGGTGTTTTAATAAATAATTACATGTAATGTAGTTTCCTTCATATGATATTTAAGGTATAATAGTAGGCAGCTAAGAAGAGAATATTGCTTCACATCTGATGTATATATGATCTATAATATAACATTAATTTAAAAATCACAATTTTATTGCTTTCGTATTATAAATCAGTATAACCCTCACTACTTTAGGATGTATCTCATAGGCGGAGACCCTGTGAGGTATCGACATTCTAGAATGTTCTATGGGAATTTTAATGGGTCGGGCAAGACATTCTGGACTCACTAGAAGGAAATTTCTTCAATAAACATCAAGAAGAAAGGAAGAAGGAAGATCTCTTAAGGAAGAAATACTGGGTGGAAATTAGTGAGCACCCAAATTGAATAACCACGTATTTTCCCCGCAGGTACCGCCGTCGTAGGGTTTAGTTAACCCTACGTATTCATTAAAAGTCATACCGGTTTCGAGCTCCTAACTTTGGTGCTCTATAATGGGAAGACGATCTGAAATCCACAAAAAAAACACTTAACTTTTACCGTTCCCCAGATATATGAACCTACCAACACCACGGGTACATATGGACCAACGACGAAATCCACACAACGACCTTATTAAATTTCTTGTTACTATTTTCTTTTATTTTCCTATACGGAAGTTCTATTTTCCTTTTAAGTTATAATAGACTAAATGTCCGTTAAATTCTGTAAAAATTAGAACAAAGAAAATCGGATGTTGGCACACAAAAGGTAACACAAAATGAGTGGGTGTGGTCTTCTATATCGGCCGCTGGCGTGATAGTGAAATGCGCAGAATTTTTTTTCCAAGGTTTATCCAATATTTGGTAAGTTGCTTTTTTGTAATGCATCTAGACTATATGCCCAAATGGTTGTTAAACTGATGTGGCAGTAGGCCAGGCACATAGTTCGATGGACAGTGGGGCAGAAAAGTTCTCGGATGGAGACCACATACCGGAAGACACAGTGTTAGTAAGCCACAAAATGGGCCGACGATCTATTCAAGATCGCTGGAATACGTTGAATAAGGGCAGCGTAGGAACGATCGTCGTTGAGATCTTAAGGGAAGGCCTTTGTCTAGTAGACAGTAGACGTCTTCCGTCTCATGATAATGAACCAATTTTTGTTAGTAACTACAACACTAGCATTTGAAGAATTGTACAGCGTTCTTTCCCAAATCAAAACGTGTTTTAGGCGAAGATCTAGATAATTTGACACCTTCTTTTATCGGTGACAATTATAACAGAGTATGTTAAGAGATTTTTGGACCCACTGGCGATCAGAATAGGTATCCCGACTCCAACAGCGTCCAAACCTGCCCTGGTTGGAATCTAAATCTGAGATAGACCTTGGACAGCTGGTGCTGATTAAAAATTTCTGACTGTCGCCTGGAGATTGGCAGTTGGGATGTTTTGAGAGAATTATAGGAAAAGACGGGCTCATCCGAGCTTACAATGTCTCTACAGGTACTGGAATAAAGCAGCGTGAAATCTCCAAATTGTGTCACTTGATTATAACAAGGTTAAATGACTGTCCTTGTCTATTCATTTTTAATATGAAGTTTATGTAGCTTCCGATGCATGGCGCTGAACATATTTAAATGGTATAAACGCGTTAAGGTTGGTTTTTTCCACTAACAGAATATAAAGACGATAGTAGCGAGTCCTTTCATATATTTTTTTTATTTTCAGGCCTTTTGACGTATGAATTTTTTTATTTGTGAAAGAGAAAAGATAATATACAGGTAAAATGTGAAGAGAAGAAATAGAGGTAAAAAAATTTGATTGATGTTTGACTAGCTCGTGTAGACGAGCTCGGATGAGCTCCAAAACAAATTGAGGCAATCTAAATAATAAGTTAAGAGAAATGTTAATTGTAATACCTTGCAGGAGGACTGGTGCATGTGTTACATTGATACGTAAGCTTGCAATCCTCCGGATACTGAGGGCTTACGTTTTCGAATTCATATGTACATTTATGTTACGCTTTATAAGGTCAAAGCAACGGTCTTGTGATTCCCCTAGTGTTACGAGAGAGAATGATCTCTGGCTATCACATACCATCAGGTGACCCGCATGCTCACGTTTTCCTCTTCGATAAAAAAAACATGGTAGTTATAGAAGCAAGGAAATTTTTTAATTTATTTTATTAGTACCTGGTACAACAATAAAGGCTTTTTAATTTTATTTATAGTTAGATGATTAGAAGTTATAGAAGCAACGTAGATTTCACACTGCATACATACAATATCGATCCTACAAAAGCGATAACCTTTTCACAGTCTTACCTCAACTCATGCCCGTAAATCAAACTTCCGAAGCACTTTTGGGAGTTGTACGGAATTATACGTAAGCCTCAAACCTGAACTTGGAGTGGGTGAATATGTAATCATATTAAGATAAACCTTTCCCGCTTAACATAATACACAAGCTATGAAGCACTTCCTCTTTCAAGTTTAATTTCGCGGTAAATAGGTTTGAAACATAATTTATATATTATCTCGTCTGTGACGAAACCCTTTGTTTCTGCTTACCGAATAAAATGCTATGGTTTCAAGGTACACTGCTATATTTGTATTTTTATTAAATCGAATCGAATTATTTTTATTATTCAATAAATTTTAAGTTTTGATGTTTGTCTAACTTACGTGTTTCGAACCGAAGAAAAAGTCGCAATAAAGTTGTTAAAGCGCGGTTTTTTTGTAGAAAAATTTCATTCAATCACATTTAATTGGTCAACTAATTAATTTCACAGAGAGTTCTATGGATTTATACGACATGTTTAATTGACTAGGGATCCTTTATCAAAAATGTAAAGTTTTACCTCGAGGCTATCCGTAACAAATTCATCCGTAAAAAAAAACAAAAGTAAGCTGTTTTGTATATTTTATGAAAACAATATGTCTCAAGAGCTTAATAAAAGTCATTGTAGTATGAATTTGTCAGAAACACACACAAGGGAATACAAAGTTTAAATATAAAGTTTTCGAATCATCCTTCTGGGAAATAAATTATTTGATCGAAATCGCTATTATCAATGATAATATGATGTTTTGAGACAGTGATTATATGAAATTATAAAATACACATTATTGACATACAGATGACTGTTAATATAATTTTATTAATTACCATAAATACCACTAAAGTTATAATTATTAATTATATGGTAACTTTAGTCTTTATCCTCCAGTCCTATGATTTTTTTTTATATTTAAGCTAAACATTGTCCTGTGACCAGACATTTTCAGAGACATTAGTTTGAATGAAACAAGTAATTGAATCATATTATTCCCAATCGTCTATTAAAAGGTTGTCCTAAATGTCTGATCGGAGTTGTATATACGTATACTAAATTGTACAAATAACATTTAAACATTCATTCAAAATTAACAAACTTACTTTAAAGCAGTAATGTTCAAAGTTTATAATGTATACGCTCATAAGAAGTTCGTTGACCATAGTCAATGAACTCCAACATCAACATCAAAATGTTAAATTGATTGTGCATTGTTTTGATTGAGTTGTGATAATGCTCGGTTCACATTCATTCCCGTTTAGCATTCCAGTCCAGCGCTACTGGAAAAGTTAACCTGCACTGGAATGTATCATTCCAGTTGGCTGGATTAACGGTCTATTTTTCATTCCAGCTCGCCCATTCCAGTGCCACAGGAATAGTGTTAACGTCCAATCTAGTGCTTGGTTATACGTTGAATAGTGAACAGGCATTCTGTTTTTTTTATTTCTATAGGTAATTGTTTACAGTGAAGTTAACTGAAAACCGAACTCTTCATTTTGTTTATTTGTACAGAGAACTATTGTATTTTTTATTGTTTTGTTTCAAATGTGAAATGTTAAGTATGAGTAAATTGTAATAAAGAAAATTTATTACCTTGCTTACTTATGCCCATTTTATTTCTTTACAAACTCGGATATAATTTGTGATATAGATGATTTTGGCAACAGATGACTGAGGCTTCTTTAAACATTTCCAGTAGCGGAAAAGTCAAAAAGAAATCTCTTAATGATGTGTCGCTACGTAGAGTAGGTGTTGTTTAAAATTTAAATAACAATTCCTCAAAATTTTCTGCCCTCATTCTCATTATTATATTCTATATTCAAAGGCAGCATCTGATCAGCTATTGCAAAAGCCTCTTTTTTCATTTCTTTCGTTTATAGAATATCTCACTCAAGTCTTTTCTTTTTAGTTCTTTTTCTACAACTTCAGTTACTTTATCTAACAGTAATAATAGAACAGTTAAAAAACAATTTTTAAACGTCTTTCATGAAAGCATTATCACTATTGTACTATCAATCTTACACAACCTTACACGAATGACTGGAATAATGTGGACAATAGTCCAGGAGTGGCCTGGATCAACTCGTTGGATTACTGGACTGGAGTAATGTGAACTGAGCATAAAGAACATAATTTAAAGACGAGTATAAAATCGTGCACGTAGACAGCGACATATAAAGTGGTGTACCTACATTTATAATTTCGTTCACAGAACCGAGTAATGTTCTCATTGTTTGAACACCTGTTCGATGACTCATTCCCGCCTGTCTTATGACTGTATTTGTCGAGCTGTGTTTAAGGCATTTATTAAGGTCAAATTTCTATACGATTTCTTATTTTCTTTCTATTTAATTTTTTCTTCTAAGTTTTTCTAGTATTTTTCGTTTTTGTCTTAAACTACTTTGTCACATACTTGTTGTACTGTTAATAGTATTCCTTTTAATTGGCGTATCTATTCTGTATTATTTTTAATATACTCTTTTCATTTTGTTAGCTGTAAGGAATCATAAATAAAAAAAAAATGACTTTGTATAACGAAAATGCACTCTAGTTATAACCGTTTTTCTTTAAATTAATATAAATAGCAGTTCTAAAAAATATGGTGTATGTTATAATACGTCGGATAGTTCTTATACTTTTTATTTTTTCATTTTGTACCTAAATAATAAAAAAATGACCTCGGAATATGTAGCTTGTAATAGGTATTTCGAATTCACATAGAACCTCCATGGATTGAGATTTTACAGTAAACTTTTTTTCATATGGTACCTATGTAGTTCTTCTCTTAAGAAATGTGCAACATTCGATTATCGACTTTGAGTTGCTTTTTTTTTCAATTTAGACGAGAAAGATGGATACATCGAGATTGGAGTGATTTTTAATACGAGTTCCGACGCAGAACTAACGCGACAGAAACAGACAATACACACAATAATGAATAAAAATGAATTGAAACACATGATGGAAGCCGATCCGAGCCAAATTATCCCGGAGTTAGTGGCATGGCTTAACGTTACCTTACCAAAAATATTGACTCATTTGCGTCAAATAAATGAAATAAAAAAATATTAAAAGTGTTGCGGCATCCAAGAGAAAAGCTTACCAATATAAAGGTAATTGTTACTGTTTGGTGGTCTCATCATGGTATTATTCACTATAGCTTTCTCTGATCTGGTCAAGCAATAACCGCAGATGTCTACTGTGCCGAACTTCGAACAATGATAGCAAAACTAGCAGTGAAACAGCGCCGACTCATGAATCTGTCTTAATAATTATAGCTCCATGATAACGCGAGACCTCATACAGCACGAGAAACCGATTTAATTCTACAGGAACTGCAATTAGCCACCATTCGTCATCCTCCGTATCCTCGCCAGACCTTGCTCGAACGAAGTATTTCAGCATAATTTTTGTTTCCAAAAATGCCATTCCAAAGAAAGAAACTTATATCGGATGCTTGTCAAATTATAATAATGACAAAAAAACTCTTATTAAAAAAACAATTATTATTAACCAGTAACTTTTTTCACCTAAAACTACAACTCGTACTCTCGGGTCACTTGAAAACAACCAGTGGACGAGAATTAAAATTGGTTTCGAAGCAGGGCGTCATAAAAAGGGCAAATAGGCTGTAATACTTCAATCTGGCCCACATTCTAGCGCTCTAGAAAGCGCAGGTCCGGTAACAAATGAATTGCTGTCATCTCTGGCCTGGAGCACCCCAGTATTAGCTTGAACCATTTGACCGCCTGCAAAGCAGACAGCTCGAATTGTCGGAGACCCAGAGCTATGTGAACGGCTGGATCACTTGGCGTTGCGTCGACACATTCATCATGTGTCTTATGCCGCATCATAGGGAATTTTTTGATCGGCTCTTTGTCCTATCTCATTTTCTGCCGCAAAATTACATATACCTTACCTTCGCACGACTCATCACAAATTTGGATATCACCCCCACCGTCTGGATATGTAGCGTGCCGTACCTCCACAGATTGGTTTTCAAGGATTTTTTTTTCACATACAACCAAGCTGTGGAATGAGCTTCCTTGTGCGGTGTTTCCAGTACGATACAACATAGGTACCTTTAAAATAAGCGCGTAATTAGAAGTGTTTGAAGAGAATGTGGGCGGCGGTGATCAAGTAACTCTTTTTCATAAAAAACCTAGTTTTATATTTTTGAAATCTACGTAAAGATCTCTATATTTTTTTATTTATAAGATAACACCAATATTACTACTACTCTTATACATAGTAGTTAAATAATTCTATAAAAGTTAAAATAATATAAAAGATTTTTTCCATCATAGATAAAACCAATCAAGTGCGAGTTTGATTTTCAAACAAAGTCTCCCATACAAGATATAACTTTCCTAAAAAAACTGACAGCGTGTGAGCTACATATATTCACGACGATCGGCAAGGTAGGTAAGGTGCTAAAGCGTTACGAACAAAACTCATATTAGATAGGATTTGAATAAAAATATATGCCTTCCATACAAATTTCTCGCCCTAGAACGAAAATAAATTACCGAAATTATATTATAGCAAAATATTCAAAGTAAATATTTTCCTACGATTCGTATAAAACCACATCAAAGATAAAATCAGTTTTCCCAGTTACCGCAAACTTGCTCTTCTCGTAAAACATCAAAATATCTCAAAGTTGCAAACTTGCCCCCATTTAAATTTATATTATTATGACGTACAGAATACTGAAATTCTCGTAACGTTTTCAGTGTTTGACAGCAATAATTATTAACCATTGAGAATGACCAGCATTATTTGGAGCTTGTGCCACTTACAAAATATATTCTTGTATCTCGATAAATGTTGGCATAAAATAAAGCATGATAATACTCTTTTCAGTCACAAAACTATTTTTGTGATTGGAATCCCAGATTCAGTTCTTTTTTCTTTTAAATAATTTTGGGTTAGGTTAGGTTAAGGTAAGGCTTATAAGACGGTAGTTTGCATTAATTTGACTGCCAATGGTACCTACCTACATAGTTATTCTGGACCATTAACAAATAATGATTTTATGAATGGTGTTAAAGCCACGTATACTTTTAAATGGGTAACTAATCGCATGATAAAGTGTAGGTCGTTTCAAGTATATCTAGAAGTACCTACACTGTGGTATTTAGTACGCAAAAATGACATACTAATTGAAGCCATGAAACACATGAGACGAGCTATGTCGATTCGATTTTAGTTGGCAAACGAAATATTATATTCCAAAGAAAAATATATTAAGGCTCTCTAAAAGGGGGCTCTTATATATATCTGTAACTATGTAATACGTAAAACTATCTTTAAATATGTGTATAGTTGTTAAACATGGTGGTGCAAGGGCGGTCACATGGTCAGAATCTTCGTGGTTGTCCATTACTTGTGGGCGTTGAACACGACAGCAAGTAAAACACAGTCTTATAAACGTTATAACTGTTATGGTAGGAACACTTAATTAAGTATTATGATAATGTAATAAGAATGTGGTCTTAAATCTTGTATGCCTTACCAACGATACGTCACCCAAACGGATGGCTTAGTTGGAAGAGCACTCGCACGGAACGCGAGAGGTCTCAGGTTCGATGCCCGCATCGTTCATAAATTTTGGTTTCAATCGATTGGTATATTTATGCAGCACCTTATAAACTAATTTGTTTTATATATGACATCTATTGTAAAACACTCTATTATTGAAAAGAGTGGCGGTTGAGTTTCTTGTATGTTCTTCTCACGAGCTCTACATTTTCCGAACATTTGGTAGATCCAGTAATAGTGACGATTCAAATCGCTTTATTTAAGCCGAATCGAATGTTTATTCGACTTTGACTTTGAATGTTCCGTATGACATCGATTAACGAAACGTTTTCAATAACGTATCTGTTACGGATATATTGCTATCACCGTTTAATAGTTTAACAAGATCTTATCTATCAATTATTATGTCACATATAGTTATATTATTAGTTATAGTCCAATGCTATCTGCCCATAGGTAATTGAAATGTAAGTAAGGGTAAAAGGATAGATTTGTCTACCTCTAGTAATTTAAACTAGAATAGATAGGTTATTGAAAACTGTCGTACAACCGAGCGTATTCCTCAAGCAATTTCACTTGGCATTCAACAAGGAAGCGGTATGGTGGAGTTTCTCCCAGTTAACAACTAACTGTATTCCACTCTCCACTGGATTGCTGATAATATTAGCACTATTATTACTAGTTCGGATAAATACATTATGCAGCAGAAAAAATTAGTACTAGGAAATTTAAATCATATAACTTGTAGTTTAGAAAAATTATAAGCAGTTTAGCAACAGTAATATTCTTTTATTATTAGCAAAAAAATAGTTATGCAACACAAATTAGTACTACTTGTAAATCATTAGCTTGTAACTTGTATTATTTACTAGTATTAAAAGGCCTTAGGCCCATTATTTTCAAAACTGGTAAAAGTACTCCTATCTTAAAAAAATGTTTTGGAAAGTAATATTATAAATTTTTATATATTATTATGTCGGAAAACATATTTATTTATTATAATATTTAGTGAGATTTTTTAAGGAATAATTTTTAAACTGCTTTAACAATCGATTCTAAAAATTAATCAGCTCTTAACATCAAAAAACCACGTCGATCGCCATCAAGCTGGTTAATATCGGTTAATTCGTTCATGAGTTATCGTTGACGAAAGAAAACCGAAAAAAGTTTCGGTTTCAATAAAAACTCCTTTATGAGGCTCAAAAAAACTGCGTCGAATGCCGCCAACCGCGAGAAAATCGGTTCATTTATTCAAAAGTTAAAAATAATGTTTTATTAAACTTTTACCAGAGTTTAACTACTAGTAAATAAAAGTACAGCTAAATATTTATGCCTAAAGAGCACAAAATAGCACATTTTATATGCAATCGTCGTTGCAAAAATAAAATAAATGAGGTATAAATACTGTGGTAGTTGCTTGGAGAGTTTAATTTATAATTCATTGAAACTAAAACCAAAGTTCATAAATTTATGAATAAACTGAACTTATAATAATTATCCATCAAAAAATTCATGTAAAATGAGACAGATTTTTTCCTTCCTCTTTCCTATCTTACTTTTTCCCGTGTTATGCATAAAATGAAATAAAAACTAATAATTTGTTAAAAGCATCTCAGCGTTTGACTTCAAATTTGTTTCAATTTATTCTGCAACGTGCAGAGTAACTTTAAACAAGATAAAGCCTATTCCTACATCAAAGTTGTGCACAGTCGACACATCGTGCCTTTAACATGGAAATTTAGTTATTTTGTTTAACATGACCTGGAGTGTTTGATACTTTTTTTAATTATATGTTTATTTGGTACAGCATTACATTTATTATTGCGTAGTATGGAAACAAAACCATGACAAAACGAAGTTTTTGCTGCATACAGCAATATTTCTACGAAACTTGATAAATACCAATTACTGAGGCTATGAATAATAAATGGTATTTTTTTATGAAAATAAGGGACGAGACGAGCATGAAGTTCTGCTGATGGTAATTGTTACGCCCTACCCATTACAATGCAGTACCGCTCAGGATTCTTAATAAAACCCAAAAATTCAGAGCGGCACTACAATTGCCCTCGTCACCTTGAGACTTAAGATGTTAAGTCTCATTTGCCCAGTAATTTCACTAGCTGCGGCACCCTTCAGACCGAAACAAAGTAATGTTTGCACATTACTACTTCATGCCAGAAGGCGGATAGTAATAATCTTTGCCCAGTTTCTACAATATACAATCATCCTACTAATACATTCGTAGGTACTTCATTGTTTCACTATATTATTCTGTCATACTAGCTAACCGCATCCGTACTTTATAATATTACTGATAATCATAAAATTCAAAATAATTTGATAGATGAGTGACGTTCAGAACGTATTTTGGTAGATAAAAAAAATTCATAAATAGACATAGGTTTTAAAGCTAAGTTTAAAAGGTACAATGTACTGTATTTTTCTTCAAATTTATTTTAAGGTCTGTTTAAGCCTTCAACTTAATCTTCATCATTCATTAAAGGGGACTTCATCATCATCATCTTCAGCCGAAAGACGTCCACTGCGGAACAAAGATTTCCACGATGATCGGTCCTGCGCTGCCCTCATCCAACGTATTCCGGCAATCTTGACCAGATCATCGGTCCATCTTGTGGGGGTCCTACCAACACTGTGTCTTCCGGTACGTGGTTGCCATTCGAGGACTTAAGTGCCCTAACGGCCATCTGCCGGGAAACTTAACTAACTTAAACACTCAGTGGTCCTGAGTTCACCCGATTGACCCTTTCACCTCAGAGCGTGATGGATCAACCTAACCTGCTCACTACGAAAAATCCAGTGCGCCAAAAGAAGTTTTGTCTTAAAAAATAGGTGTGAGCGTATTAAAGTGTTTCCCAATAGTTTCATTATTAAAATTACCTCTTAGTTACAAGAAGTGAAGTTTACTGGAGCAGTGTTTTATTTTGTCGGTGCGAAATCGGGTTAATTATAAATTCTTAAAATACATAATATACTATGCAAAAAAGACTAATAATATTTTTATGTTTTGCGTGATTACTTGTACTTAAGTTTTGAACTATGCTGAACTACGCTAGCGCTCTACAAAGCGCAGGTCCGGCCACACATGGAGTATTGCTGTCATCTCTGGTCTGGTGCACCCAAGTATCAGCTTGACCCATTTAATTGTGTAAATTTAACGCCACAAGTGAAGATATCATCTCCCCATCTGGATGTGTGGTGGTCCTCCACAGTACGGTTTTCAAAGAGCTTTGCCCGTACTACAAAGCTGTAGAATGAGCTTCCTTGTGCGGTGTATCCGGGACGATACGACATGGGTACCTTCAAAAAATGCGCGTACACATTCCTTAAAGGCCGGCAACGCTCCTGTGATTCCTCTGGTGTTGCAAGAGAATGTGGGCGGCGGTGATTACTGAACAACAGGTGACCCGTACGCTCGTTTGTCTTCCTTTTTCATAAAAAAACACGAACCATTTATTAAATTTTATATATCATTATTTATACACAAACCTTATTTGCGTTTGTTTCGTTACAAGCAGACTGATGATATTCAAAAGTTCAAAAGCTAGCTGCAAACGCTTTGTACAGTTTCAAACGTCCACTTTGAAATGCGTTAGCAACTTGTATTGTTTCTTCAAGATTCCCATTTGGAAGCAAAACTAGCTCTATTTTTGTTTCTCTTTAGCGAGAATGTGGACTAAGACTCTTGGATAAATAAACTAAGGGGTTAACGTTACTTTTGAAGGAGGAAACTTGAGCTCTACAAAAATGCGAAGGGTTATAAAGTTGAGTTTTCTTAAAAGATTTTTGTATCATTTGTGTTTACGTACTCATGATGTTTAGTTTTATTTAAAGTTGTTCTTTTTATCTCAATGGCTCTACAATAAACTTGAAGAACTCTAAGATAACTTTGTGAATAATATTTTCCTTTTAAATAAGGAAACCTTTTTACTACTGACTAATGTTTTTGTTAATAATTTTATTAGATGCATTAAACAATTCATATTTCTATAATTGCTACATTAAATGTAAATGATTGCTTGGGTTAATATTAGGTGATTTTATTGAAAACCTTTGAAAGTAAAACGATTGTTTTGTTAATAAAGTTCCAAAGTATGTTGATAGATTACTAAATAATTTATATGCAATTAATTATAATGTTAGAGACAGGTAAATTTTCCTCGATTTCATTAAAAGACGAAAAAAGTAAATAATGAAAAAGCCCGTGTTGATTAACGAGTCCCCATACGTTATTCGGACAAAAGGGCTCTTAGGAGCGGGATTTCTAGAAAAATGTCCCGAATTATCTTTATGGCGTGGACACTGATTTACTTCGAAAAGTATAAATGTGGGATATTTACTTTTGAGAAGTATCTTTGAGTAAGTATAAGTATGAAAATGATAAAATAATATTAACAACAGCTGCATTTGAAGCGACGAGAGTGATAGATGTAGTTATTTCAAACACATAATTTATTTAACATATAAAGCCTAAGGCGAACAGAAAGAGACAATTTTATTTGTCAGCAAACACTAAAAGTAAAAACCCCCCTAATATTTCGTAGGACAGGTCTTGATGAGAAAAACTTAAATTTCTTGACATTATATTTCGGTAGGTGGTCAGGATCAAAAGCTTTCCAAATTTAAACGATTCCCATAGAGTTACATTGAAAATGTGGTTTGTTCATTAGAACGTGCACGCAACGGCCATTTTGAACAAATTGGTTTGTTGTCATTGTAAGTCAGCATTATTTCTAAGCTTTAACTATTATTAATATGCTTATACAATCATACATACCCGAGCAGAAGGCACGCGAGGAACGAGCGGGTTGTCAATATTTTTTAAATCACTTTATATTCTTAGATTAAGATTAATTTAATTGCTCTCCGCTGCGCTCCAACTAGATACCGCAGGCATAGTCGTAAAGTGCGGCAAATAATACTACGCCCAAGTGGGCGTACTCGAGCCAGTCTCGAACAATGTGTGACGTAGACGCGCCACATGTTCTGTAAAACTTAGCTTATAATTGAAACTAAAATGCCGGGTTACATAGTAAAACTTTGTAAAAATAATAAAGAAATCAGTAAGACACTGGGATCAGATATCATCAGTAATCATTTCGTATTTTAATTTTAATTTCAATGTAAAATAACACGAAGCGTATGTTACAAAATTTGAAAGATGCCATTGAGTGTCAAGATGCCACGCAACAAGCATCGCCGTAATAAAAAAGCTATTGTTATTAGGTATCTATCGATATCTAGTTGCAGTGCAGCGAAAACCAATCCTATATTACGTTTGTAGAAAAATAATATTGTCATAGAATAGATATTATATACAAGCAATAAAAAAATAATTATACCACATAATTAAGTTAAATAATGTGTAATTAAATATCATTTAATGATTGTAATACGATTAGAGAGTTTGATATTTTCTTTATTTTAAAACTGAAATTATATATTGAAATTGATTTAATTTTCGTCCATTTGTTGTGGTTCAGTAGACATAAAAGTTACAAGTAGTATCTGAAGTATGATACAAATGGTCTAGTTGACCAGCTAACGTCAGGGTGTTCATTTGTTGGACATTCATTTGCTGGACGGTGCGCGGGTGCATCGTGTAATTTAATTTTTTAAATTTTTTAATCTCTGATAATTTCTAACTAACGCACCAAAATAGGTAAGTAATACTTCAAATATTGGCTGATTTTCTTGCGTTGTTTCTCCTCTATGTTATCCTTGTTTTTTATTTTTTCTGAAAATTAAAAGTAAAATTTGAGCAATTAGTAAAATTCAGTGATTTTTGCTGTGTGCACGGGTTGAAGATCACGTGAATGTCACGACCACGTAATGTAAGCTGCTGCTCTCCACTATTTCATTTTAAATTTTATTGTTTCTCTAATACGAACAAAGAGAAAATATTTTTTAATGTTGGTGAAACACAATATTTGTAATCCTAATATATATGTACCTGTACCTGGACTTCATAAGCCATGCTTCTGTTCTCATTCTTAGAGTAATGATTTTCTTTCGATTTGATGATCATTCTTACAGCATTTATACAAAAAACATATTTTTTGTATAAAAGTATAAAAACATATTGTCATCAGTACTAATCTCTTCTCACATATTATTCGATAAAAAGTAGCATCAAAAGCTATGTTAATTAATGAAGACAATGAGCCAGTTATTGCAAGGGAATCGATGACTTGACACTGAAAACTCCGGTTGGGTGAACACCTGAGGGGGTTTCCTCTGTTTAATAATATAAGTGCTTAGAATTGATAAAATTTCGCATCGTTTACGTATTATAGAGTTACATTATCTTAATAATTTATCGAATTTTCTTTTCGTTTATCGACACTAAATCAATTAATCTACGAAATAGGTATCTCAAATCCCTTACGTAGTAACTAATGTTTGCCAATAAATAGCTTACACGCATAACACGTCTGTAAATATATGGACTAATATCAATTTGTGTTCAGATCACAAGTATTCCCGTGGTGTACGGCTGTGCATAATTAGATCTGTCTAAAGGGTTGGCGAGAATATAAACGACATTGCATTGATACTAAAATAAAATATTAACTTGATTAGACCAACGAACCGAACTAAAAATAAACATGATCATTAAGCAGCCATTATTTTGGGCTTATACCATGCTTGACCCTTAGGAACGGTAGATCAAATCTATTATCACTGAGTAGTGATAGATACACATATTAAATATTAATATTACAAATGCAAAAGTGAGTTTGGTTACCTTACCTTCTTAAATTATCATCAATAAACTGTGTGCACGAGTTGTCAAAGATGCTGAAAAAAGGTCGCATTTAGATTGTAACTAGATTAATTCGTAAAATGATTAAAAATTGTATAGCAGAGAAAATCAAATGCTCTTAAGTGCTCGAAATATACTTGAAAAAATATAAAGGTTGTATACCTTTGTTTTATCTTTACGTTCATATAGAGTTTGAAGTAATGGTTTCGTTTGTTATTGGTAGAATAGTAATTCCACAATACAGTAATAGGACAGTATTTTTATTTCATACTTGAGCGACCGAATCGACGCCTACACACATTAACTACATACGATTTACACGGCCGCCAAGCAATCTAGGGAAAGAAAAGCTATTGAGTACCACGCCGTACGCCGCCGAGATTGGCCGCTGTCCGAGTTAAAATAGCTATGCCAAGCCATAATCTTTTATAAACAAAATATATTCTATTTATTCAACTGTGTAGTTTGAACGTTCTTAATATATATCCTTAGCTGTAATATAAAAATTCTGTTTGAACAGTTTGGTTAATAAAGGGTGCCATCATCACCACCACTATTTGTACTGGTAACTAATGAGTAAAAAGATTTTTTACATTTGCGAACTAGTGGTAATTACTGGCTGATATTCGTGGTACTTATAGTTCTGATTCTATTGATTTTTTTTAAATATAATCCATCTATTGCTAAGACTTTCGTTGGTAGATATATACATTTTAATTTTAGGTTTAAACCTTGTAACTAAATTATAATTATATACCACATAAAATATCAATTCCAATATAATACTAACAAGTAAGTACGCAAAATTTTTGAAAGACTATCTTCGAACGCTTCATACATATTTTGTCTAAATTAATTATGTAAAAATATTTTTAGTTAAATGTTAGTAAAACACAGTAAAAGTAAGGTACTCTTGTTACCAAAAGACGTCGCTTTAGGGATTTTTTCCGATCAGAATATTTTATATAAACCATCTTTTGGCTGTAGTGATAAAATGAATACAGGTGATAAATTAATAATAATAACAATTAATTAATAATTTACAGGTAATAATAAGCACCTTCCTTAAAGGCCGGCAACGCTCCTGTGACTCCTCTGGTGTTGCAAGAGAATGTGGGCGGCGGTGATCACTTAACAACAGGTGACCCGTACGCTCGTTTGTCCTCCTATTCCATAAAAAAATATGCACCAAAAAAGACTCAGCTCATCAGAAAAGTATGGTGTTTGAGAAATAGGGAGAATAATAATGGCATTTTTCGAAAGTAGGCCCTTAAAGAACATGTTTTTATGTCATGCTTGAATTCTGATGCAAATACAACGATTTGCATTACAAAGTATTTGACAATGTAGTACATTAATTATTCTTCGCTTCTTTTCATCTTTACCCATCTCTAAGTATCATGATGACCGTCTCAAGTGGAAATACTTATGAAGGGAATCTCTGACTGCTACAGGATAAGCAGTTTGAGACGACCAACTAGATATGAAATTATAATTTCATCTCTAATTCATTCTCTCATCTTTAAATTTACAATGGCTATCTATAAATTATTAATGAGTTCACAGATTTGCTAGTATTGTAAACACGTTTATAAACAACTAATTAGATTGCATTTTGAAGAAAGAAAAAATAATTCGCTTACAGCTAAATTATTTTGCTGATCAAATCCTAAGCATGGGAGGCAAGTAAATAAAGAAGAGTCTACTGAAATCTTCAACATAATGTGTGGGCCTTGACAGAACGTAGTATTTTAAATATATTTAGCAAATAAATTTAGGACACAAAGACTGGATGTAATAAATTTTAAACTAAATTGAACTTTAAGACAGACCTTTGATACAATTGTCTCAGAAATTGAAAAATATAATGAAGTGACTCTTATTACATTTTTCTATTCATAAAATATTTTATGTTCTTTATAGAGTGAATGATGTGATGAAGAAACTCATTAAGAGTTTTTGTTAAAAGTTAAATGAAAACAAAATGCACAGCTTTTTGTTACAGCGATACGTTGAACATAACAGTACTGCGATTGATGAAGAGGAAGTGAAATCGTTCGACATTTAACGATTGCTTGTTTGGGAAACTAGAAACTTGAAACAACTACTCAACTAATACTACATATTTGACAGGCAATTTGAATTTGATTTTGTCTATGCAGAAACTCAAACCGTTGTCAATCATCAAAACTCGCGGCTTCAATTGCTAGTCGCGTGTTGAATGTTGCAATCAAAGTTGTTCTGACTGCGGTCACGCCTTCGTAAGTCAACTCCGTAATAAATTACGGAGGTAATACAATAAATTAGTCTCAAAATTGGAGGTGCTACAAATATAATTAAAATATATCATTATTATGTATCTATGTTCCTCTAAAGAAATTAAAATCATTTTTTTTGTTAAGATCATAAGATTATACTTTACTGTTTCAAAGTTATAATATTTTACTATATACTACTTCCGAAAAGTTGAGTAATAAGTGAAGATTCTTTTAATTAGCATTAATTAGCTATTAAGCTTTAATTTTTTTTTAATGGAATAGGAGGACAAACGAGCGTACGGGTGACCTGGTGTTAAGTGATCACCGCCGCCCACACTCTCCTGCAACACCAGAGGAATCACAAGAGCGTTGCCGGCCTTTAAGGAAGGTGTACGCGCTTTTCTTGAAGGTACCCATGTCGTATCGTCCCGGAAACACCGCACAAGGAAGCTCATTCCACAGCTTCGTGGTACGAGGAAGAAAGCTCCTTGAAAACCGCGCTGTGGAGGACCGCCACACATCCAGATGGTGATGATATCGTAACTTGTGGCGTGTCGTGCGAAGGTGAAATTCGGCGGGAGGAATCAGGTTGAACAGCTCTTCGGAACACTCCCCGTGATAAATGCGGTAGAAGACACACAATGAAGCGACGTCTCTACGCAACGCCAAGTGATCCAGCCGTTCACAGAGTACTGGATCCCCGACAATTCGAGCTGCTCTGCGTTGCACGCGGTCAAATGGATCGAGCTGATACTGGGGTGCGCCAGACCAGAAATGACAGCAATACTCCATGTGAGGCCAGGCCTACGCTTTGTAGAGCGCTAGAATGTGGGCCGGCTTGAAGTATTGCCGTGCTCTATTTATGACGCCCAGTTTCTTTGAAGCCAGTTTGGCTTTGTCCTCCAGATGGCCACGGAATTGGCAATTGCTCGAGATTTCGAGACCCAGTCTTCCGATACTAGGCGAGGCTTTAAGGGAAGCGTTCTCAAAGAGCGGTGATACGGCAAATGGGGTTTCTGGGGGTTAAATTGGACAAGGTTCAACTTACCCCATTCCGCGACCTTCTCGAGAGAGGACTCGATAGAAGATACAAGTTTCTCCCGGCACTGGTCGACGTTTTCCCGAGAGAGACCTGCATGGCCCGTGTATACGGCATCACCAGTGCTGTCGTCTGCATAGCAATGCATGTTGGCGGTGTCCAACATATCATTGATATGCAGAAGAAACAGCGTGGGAGATAGCACACAGCCTTGGGGCACTCCAGCGTTCACGGGCTTGGGATTCGAGCAATAACCGTCGATAACGACCTGTATGCTGCGCCCAGTGAGGAAGCTGGAGAGCGCCTTGTGCCAGACACGATCAAAGGCATTCGCTATATCCAGACCAACTGCCAGGCCTTGCCCCTTGCTTTCAATAGCCGCCGCCCATCTATGTGTTAGGTAGTAGGTAGTTAGGAACGCCAGAAGATCGCCAGTCGACCGACCATGGCGAATGCCGTACTGGCGGTCGTTGATCAACTGGTGACCCTCAAGGTATACCAAGAGCTGGCGGTTAATTATGCTCTCCATGATTTTGGAGAGTAGGGAGGTAATAGCAATAGGCCTGTAGTTTGCCGGATCCGAACTGTCTCCTTTTTTTGGGATCGGATGGACAAGGGCTGACTTCCATGAATCAGGGACTACGCCTTTTGAATAAGAATGCCGGAATAAACGCGTTAGCACCGGCGTCAACTCAGGGGCACACGTTCTAAGCACGATTGGAGAAATGCCATCCGGCCCGCTCCACTTCCTGATGTCCAACGAAAACAGAGCTCGCCTAACAGTTTTCTGTCGAAACTGTACTTCAGGCATGGAGCTCTGACACCGCGGGATTGGCGGCGGTGTTTTTCCGTTGTCGTCAAGAGTCGAGTTGGCGGCAAAAAGAGTGCACAGGAGATCGGCTTTCTCTATTGCCGTATGGGCCAGGGTGTCATTCCTCATGTGCAACGGCGGCATGGACGGCTGGCTGAAGTTACCAAGAGCAGCTTTCGACAACGACCAGAACTTGCGTGTTCCGGTCGGGTAACTGGAAAGCTACTCGCCAATTTTGACGACGTGCTTCGATTTCGCACGGGCGATTTGGTGCTTAAAAAATCTGGAGGCACGGTTATATTTCCTCTTCAGAACTTTGCAGTACGGATCCTTTGAGCCCAGCGCCGCAACCCAAGTTCGATACGCCTGTTTTTTGCAGTCAGATGCTGCTTTAACTGACGCATCGAACCAGGGCTGTGATCTGCCACCGATCGGTACTACAGAGCTTGGTATAAAAATATCCATGCCCTGCAGTATCACATCGGCTACTGCAACGGCGCAGGCACTAGGATCATCCGAAGGGATACAAACCCTGCCCCAAGGGTAGGATGCAAAAAAGGAACGCATCCTATCCCAATCTGCTGACTTGTAGTGCCAAACGCGGCGGTTCGCTGGTGGTCTGCGACGGTGGCGTCGGATAGGCACTACACACCTAACCAGGCAATGGTCGAACGTTCCCAGAGGGCCGTCGACAGAAACCTGGTAACCATCGGGATGTGTAGTCAGCAGAAGATCTAATAAGGACGGCATGTGGATAGCCACATCCGGGAGCCGCGTCGGCGACTCAACCAATTGGGACAGACCATACGCCAATGCAAAATTATGCACAGATCGCCCTGCGTAGTCTGAGGTACGTGATCCAAGCCATTCGGCATTGTGCCCGTTGAAATCACCCAAGACTACGATTTCAGCGGAGGGGATCTGAGCAAGCACGTCATCAAATGCCGCTTAAACGCAGCCCATGAGGTGATCCGTTTCTGCGTTACCACTATGGGACCTGTAAGCACCCGCATAGATCCGGACGTGGTCCTCTAAATCTACGCGGAGCCAGAGAGTAGACCTATCCTCAAAATTACCGAGACGGCGACAGCAGATATTCTCCCTAACGTACACCCAAACCCCGGCATGAGGCAAATAATTATGCTTAATTTTGTGGGGTATGTTAAATACGACGTGCCGCTAGGTCGAGATATCTGCGTCTCCGTAAGGAAACACAAGGCCGGCTGCGCCGTCTCAAGGTGGCGGTGGACGGCGTTTAAATTGGAGTGAATTCCCCTGATGTTACACAAGTCCACATTAAGTGTGGAGTGGGGTGCCGTGGTGTTGCTGCCCTGTTTGTCCTGTGACATACGCGGTAATGTGCCCTCCCCAGAATACGAGGGGCAGCCCGAGCGCGAATGCTCGGGGAGGGATTCTCCGGCTCTACAAGAGCCGGTACCCTCCTGGGGTAATTTCTCTTTAAATACCGCACTCATATTTTGTTGGGGGTTTGGGGGGGGGGGAAGGACGGGGGGGAATGGCCTCCGGTCCTCGACACTAACCTATGCGAAACATAGCGGCACTAGGCCGCTACTTCACGCCGGTATTCTGTGCGAGTGTGGTAAGTAACCCGGACGAGTCTGGCCCGATTGTGCTGACGTCATAAGACAACAGCGTGACTCTCCCACTTTCAAAAAGCCCGTAGTCGCCTCTTACGACACGCTTGGACCTGGGACTACCCTATTCTTTTTACGCCCCGGGGCAGCACAGGGCAAATATATTATACGAAGAACTGTTCCCTATTAAGTAAAAATAAACAGAAGGTTTGAATTATTACAGTAAATAAAAAGTAAATAGATACAAAAACAAAATGTAATAAGTATTATTAAATAACACAGACACTATAATAATACATAGCCTTAAGAAGAAATGTAAATATAAGTAGATAAATAGAACAAAATTTAGTACAAGTAATCTTATTTTGAAATTATTATTAAAGAACAAAATTTACAAAAAATCTTATAATTTACTTAATAACAGCAATTTATAATTAAGCCTTGTTTGCAGGACTGAGAATACTTATACTTCTTACCCTATTGGGTGTGGAGTAGAGTGTTGGAGCAAAGAACGTGGATATTTGTGAATATGAAAACCTAGTATTTAATTTAAGCGAGATAGATAGTTTTTAAGCTGGGAGCATGGACCGGCTTTGACAAACTTACGCAAACATACCGATTTGTCCACTTATTGTTAATTTCATTATTAATCAGTCTGCATAAAGTCTGTCATATTATTATCTAGTAAATTTTTCCTTATTGCACATAATTTCCTTGAGTGACCTTAACAGTTTCTCTGCGTTTTCTTTCCTTTCCTTATACCTTATTTTTTCTTTTGTCACCAAGTCTTATCGAACTGGGTTCTGAATTAATGTCATTTTTAAATAAATAATTTATTAAATTAATTAGACTAGAAACAAAGAGATAAAATGGAACATAGATAAAGTAGATAAAGTTGACTTACAATTTCCTTCATATTATTCTTGTATATAATATATTATAATTGTATATAATGTATTATTATCATGACAAGTTCAAATATTTACAGCAATGTTAAATTAATAAAACAAAAAAGTTAATTTTAAAAATAAAATTAACTGTTTTTGTAATAATAATGTCTCTATTAAAAATCGCTCAAATTTTACTTTTTACATTTATAATAATAATATTTAAGTGTATTAAAATGAAGACCTACAGAAGTACACCTGATGTTAGGTAATACGCCTTGCCTATTACAATGCAGTGAAGATCAGAATTCTTGAAAAACCTCTGAGTGGTATCACCTCAGCGGGTATATTATATTATCTGTTTAGTACACGAATACAAAGTTCATGTACTAATTTAGGAACATCAACATGGTTATTAAAATTTTATAGAGAAGCGTGTATATTATTGTGATTATGAGAAGAAAACAATAAAATAATAGTATCTTCAAATTATTTTCTGCAGTTCTTTATCGTTTTTAAAATATACTAAGGTCTTCTCTAAAGGTGAAATCCAAGTGACTTCAAATATAACTATTGTATGAGATTAAGAGTAGAATTCTTCTTCTAAGTAACATCAATCTATATTCTAATCTATTTGTCAGAGCAGAGCTTGGTCAATATATGTTTCCTCTTAAATAGTTTACCAATCTGTACTAATATTATAAAGCTGCAGTGTTTGTTTGTTTATTTGTTTGTTTGTTTGAACGCGCTAATCTCTGGTACTACTGGTCCGATTTTAATGATTCTTTCAGTGTTGGGTAGTCCATTTATCAAGGAAGGCTATAGGCTATGTTTTTTTTTCAAAATTAGGGATCCGTAATAAAATTTCTATTTTGTAACACAAGGTGTAAAATCGAAAACCTATTTTTGCGTGCGCTGCAAAAACTATTGACAATAGAACAAAATGATGTACAGGCTATAATATAGGCAATATATTATTACTTAAAAAATTATCGCCTGAATTATACTTTATATGGCAAAACAACGTTTGCCAGGTCAGCTAGTTCGTAACATAAAACTTACCTGTATATGATATGATATGTCTTACATATCAATTTACACGAAGTATATCAAGCAAAAGCTTTCAGCTTCATAAGAATCTCTCTCTGGGGTCAGTCCCTCATTTCTGAGGGTTGTGATAGATTATGGCGCATCTATTTCAACGACGATTCTTTAATTTAGTCGGTCCAACTTGGCTGAGAACGATTCCGCGATCGTTTGCCTTCGATATTTCCAATCGCATTTTGTGGCCAATGCGAAATAAGGCGTTGTCTTAATAAGGTGATCAATAACACGTGTTAAATAAATGATTATGACTTAGAAACTCTAGCTGTTAATTACTTGTTGCAGCATTTGTAATTGAATATTAAAAGTGAAAAGTTATAATGATATAAGTAAATCAGTATAAGTTAAAGTAAAAAACAATAAGTTTTAAAAATTTCATTCATTGCAAGTACTATGAATTAATCAAATAACCAAAAAAACCCTCGGATAATAAACAGCATGTTAATATAGAGCATCCATAAATAACACTTAAGACTGTGGATAAATAAATTAATATCAATTTGTGTTCAGATCACGAGTATCCCAGTGGAATATGGCCGCAGATAATCAGACCTGTCGGAAGGTTTGGCGCGGCGGTTATAGGCGTTCTTCATAGTAAACAATAAAATAAAATATTATAACCCGTAACGCAGGAATCACACATTATGATTAAATATATTTTTTATGAAGAGTAAATCGCGAAATGTATTATTATCTCTGAATTCATTAATAATTTCGTAAAATTTGCGTTATATCAATACTAGATACCTACTTCAATACAATAATAGATAGGAAGAACATATTTTGATATTTGGTTAGAGTATTCAAGATTTCTAAGAAATCCTAATAAAGGTAAAATCCTAAAGGTAAAATATATTATAAATAAGTGATATACATAAAACCTTGATGATAAGCTAAGATAGAGATAGTAAGAGCTAACCTAAGATATTGACATTGATTGAGACACCGTATACATGCAGGTCTATCTCGCGAGACCATCGACCAGTACCGGTAGAATCTTGTGTCTAATATCGAACACTTTTGTACAGCTCATAGAATGGAGTAAAATGAATCCTCAGATTAACCACAGAAGATTGAAGTTTGTGCATTTAGCACTAATCAAACCCCATTTATCGTATCTCTAACTTGTTTTGAAACATTGTCCTAAAACAACACTTTTTCTAACAGTCGTAGGATGTGTATACAATTGTATAACAAACTGACTGAGGACTTGAAAATGCTTTCAAAGAAAATGTTTATACCAAGACACTTTAAATGGCTGCTTGAAAATATTTTTATAGTATTAATGAACACCTAAATAATAAGTGATAAGTTTTTGTGTGCTTTTTCGTATAAGCTGGATATAGGACAAATTGTAATATTTATGATCGGGACATACCCTATTCCAAAGTAAAATAAATAATGAAATTATTCTTTATTTAATTTCAAACACAACCTAACAGGGCAACTGATACTCATATCATGAGCGTTAATTAAAATCTTCTGTGCTGTTAGCCTTTGAGGAGTGGAAACTTTGAGAGTCATCTAAAGGTATCGTTACAAATAAAACCATATTACATTATTAAATGAGTGTATATCCTGTTATTAATACTGTATGTCGATGAAGGGTTCATTTAGGAATCTGGACAATAACCAAGATCACGCTTACCATAAAAATATAAATAAATCTAAAAGTATACATACATATAAGTATACCAGCATATAATAAGCTCAATCGATAGAAGAAACTAGACTCAAAATAGTATATAAATATTGCAAGTTGTAAAATGCACATAATATTATTTAAAATATTTATCTACCCTCGTGAACAGATCCTTATCGCGTGAAGCATCTCACTTCATTTGGGTTGCGTTCTGTTTTCACATAAATACATTTACGACTGATACTACTTACTAAAGGCTTATTTATTTACTATATCACCTGAAAAGGGACATATTACACGAACGACCACATTACGGAAGTTTACTTATTTTATTACATTACATTTGATAACATGGACATTCGACGAATGTAAATTCCGATGATTACACCTTAATAACTACTGACAATAAGGTGGTTTAAGGATCATACAAGTAATGTAATGTGATGTTGGTGATATATGCGTGTTATCAATAATATATAGATTCGGAAATTCTATTTTTCAAAAACAAATTTCATTTATATAATGTTTAAAGTTAACAATGAAGCACATCTTAAGAATTCGTCCTTTGGTATGTAAATACTAAACAAAAGCTGAATAAACGAGTGTGCTTTAGACCACACGACTGAAGCCCACCTTCCACTGACTTACCAGGGAGAGGCTCCTTTGCACCGGATGCCGGCTAGATTATGGGTACCACAACGGCGCCTATTTCTGCTGTGAAACAGTAATGTGTATACATTACTGTGTTTCGGTCTGAAGGGCGCCGTAGCTAGTGAAATTACTGGGCAAATGAGACTTGACGTCTTTTGCCTCAAGATGACGAGCGCAGTTGTAGTGCCGCTCAAAATCTTTGGGTTTTTCAATAATCTTGAGCAGCGCTGCATTGCAATGGGCAGGACGTATCAATTACCATCAGCTGAACGTCCTGCTCGTCTCGTCACTTATTTTAATTTAAAAAAATGAAGTAAAACAGAATATTAATGTTTAAAATTGTTTAAGAACGAAGTGAAATTACGAAATAATTAGAAAATCACCGTATACTTCATGCACTGCTCTCTACTACACTTAAAGTGTGATACAGACAATAGAACTAAAAAAAATTTGTCCAGTAATATACGAAACGAAATTCTCTGTCTCTATTTCTATCTTCACTTATATCTCCCTCACAACTTCCGTTCGTGTCGCCCTATCACACTTCTTGTAACGTTCTCGTCACGCATTCACCAGCTAACCCTCCAAGTGTGCGTAAAAAGGTTTTACTTAAAACGGGATGAGACTAGCAAGACATACACCTGATTATAATGATACATACTGTCCATTAAATGCAGTACCACTCAATATTTTTGATTGAATTACTGCCTGCAATTACTTTGAGACATAAGTTGTGAAAACTCATTGGCTCACTTATTTTACTAGGTAGGTCTCTTTTATTATAATAAAGGAAAATTAATTGATCTTTTTGAAATTTATAAGTCTTTTAATGCACAGAAGCACACAGATATGATAAGAGTTTTTTTTTTCTTATTGTCAAAAATATAGTATGAGCAAAGTGGTTAGTTAACGATAGTTACTAATTTCTACCGGTCCGTTCAACAAAGCATTTAACTAAAACAAAAGATCGTCTGTCTCGTTCATCAAAAATTATTAGCTTTAAGGCCCACACTACACTGTATCATACCATGACCGTGCTAGGAGCGTATCAGGCAAAAACCCAAACTTATGTCAAATATGAATCAATAAGTATTCCGACTAATATTATAAATGTATTTGTAAGTTTGTTTGTTATTCTTTGTACGCCGGAGCTACTGAACCGATTTTGATGTAATTTGATGAAAGCGATAAACTGGAGCTTGGGAAAGGACATAGGCATAGACATAAATTTAATCCCGGAAAAATCCATGGTTCCCACGGGAAATTCACGTTGATGAGCTATTATACGAATAGTAGGTTAAGTTTACCATAACAATCTTCCTCGAAATAAGATTCATATAATATATTGGGAACGGGTGCGAAAACGGGAACTGAAACTGGAATAGGACATGAGATAATATTCAATTCCAAACTTGCTTATTATTTTTAAAAACTCTTTATCTACGCGCACGTAGTCGCGAGCATCAGCTAGTGATAAAATATATTTGGTTGTACAAAAATGTTACGAAAAAATATTATCACAATGATAAAACTTATCCTCGTAAATACAAAGAAACAATAGAGCAAATAAAATGATTTGGATTATTTACACGTGTAAGAAAGAACTTTCGTACTATTTTACAAGTAAAAGTTTGATCAAATAGACAGTACTTTATGTGATATTCCCTACGATAAGAAACCTTTTTCAATAACTATATGAAACTAACAAGTTAACTAATGACCCTTTCTTATATCCTTTGAAATATTTGATAGGCATTCGATGAATTTCTATCCGTTTCAAGAACTTGAGTTATTTAAAGAAAAGTCCTTCAAATACTATTACTAAAAAAATGCTAAATCAATTTAATTTGACATTCGAGACTCGTGCCAGAATTTGGGGCGTCAACACCTCCTGAGGATGCCTCGTGTAGAGGCGAAACAAGTGTCGAATTACATTGAATTGGTTGAAGACGAATCTTAGCGGATTTGACACTCATGAGGCGCACAACATTTGAATAAAATAATAAATTATTTTTAATGCAAACTATATCTATTGTTTTGGAATAGTGTTCTTAACTCGGTTGTTTTTTGTTAAGATTTATGAGCTAACGACACGTTTTGTAATGTACAAGTATAATAAATATTTGAAACTATTTGTCTTCAAATGTTATATAAATAGCAATAATTTATTTTTAAGATCCTTCACTGCCCTCATTTTACAATAATTTGGAACAAATTAATTTCAATAATGTTAAAGAAGCCCGCTAAGTTTCTTGCGCCCGTTCTTCTTAGACCCGAGGCATAGTTTATCGAGTGGCTGGTAGTTTTTGACTTTCGATAAGTGATACCATATCCTATTTTGAATAAAAATATATGAATTTGAATTTGTTACCTAATCAGGAAACAATTCTATTTAAAATTCAATTTATCAAAAGTTTTCCGGAAACCAAGTTAAGTACGACTTCCCAGTGAAGTCACCCTGCTCAAATAAGAACAACAACAGTTTCATTTAATTATAACGCCGGGCTTGTTAGCATTCTGAATAAACTTGAACAATTACATTTACTACCAGGTTGGTGATTTTTTTACTACTCGTAGTACCAAACTTACACTAATCGTGACAAAATACATATTAAAAACTGAAGGAGGGTAGGCTGAGAATTAATTCGCAGCACAGGAGGTATTTTGAATAAAATTGATAACAAAAATACAAATCTATATTATTATGTATAAAAATGAACCCCTTTTTTTCCTGGTCACTCGGTATATTGAGAACGGCTTTACCGATTTCATTCACCGTTTTTTAAATGTTTTCTAAGAAGTTACTAGGAACCTAGGAACTTAGGAAAATTGCGTTGCAACGTATAAAATACTTATTTATGCAACTGTTGTGTAATAAGGGGTATTAAAACACGAATGTGGATTTATCTCACGAGGCGAAGCCGAGTGTGATAATAGTATAACATGAGTGTTTTAATACCTAATTATCAACAGTTGCATACAAGACTTTATCTACACCCAAAATATGAATCCTCTAAAAGATTCTGAAACAGTTAGCTTACTGCTAACATTAAAACAGCCAGTCCGGGTAGTAACCTAATATCATCCATTACTGATTATATACAAATAAACTAAGTATTAATTAAAGAATTATTTATAGTAGTAATTTACATTTTGTATAGTGCAATAATTATAATTCACTTGAATATTATGTTCTTTTGGAAATTAATCGCTCATTTTTTGTAAACAAAACAGTAAAAATATCGAAGAAAAATGGCGGGGATTCGAATAACCTACTTTTTTTTACGGCGTTACACGACGTTCTGGTGGTGTGGAACGCACGTAAACCAAAATGTTCTTTTTTTGAAATTCATACAGTTGCCACGCATCAAGAATGTGGCTGTCTGTTGAAACTCTTTGAGCACGAAGGGAATGAAAAAAAAATAGGAGTGTTGTTATGAAATTCAGTACAACATTACAATACTCGTTTGGATGATGTAATGGTTATTAGAACATTGGGTGTTTTAATGTTGGCAATAAGCTAACGTTTCGCACGCTCGTAACGCTGTTTCAGGATCTTTAATAGAGGATTTAAAGCATGGGTGTAGATAAATTATAAAACCTAACGATTACCTTTATAATATTTATTTATTTTTACCTTAACTTGTTTGGTAATAAGTGTCAGAACACACACCACCGTATTTTGACAAGAACGTCTATCGGGTCAGCTAATGCTATCTAAATTCGAGCTTTATAAAGGGTGGGGAATTATTTGAATTTTATGAGCACTATCACTAAGATATAAGAGGTCAATAGTAGAAGAGTACTTGTTGTAATTTATACACATTCTAGTCTGTAGCACTCTTTGACCCCAGTTGGTGCGTGATGATGGCAACAAAAAGACATGCATCAAGCGAGGAGCATCGTGGTACCCGAAACCAGACTAATAGGTGTAAAGTATACATAAAATATAAAGATACAATCAAGAGACAATGATGAAATAGTAGTAGAAGACTTCTTTTGACCACTTCTGCTCGCGACTTCGTAAGCCTTGGCAACGCAAAATTCGTATCGCTCAGAAACTCTATAATTCTATGATAATTGTCAAAGTCAAACAAACTTTATTCAATTAGGCTTAAACTAAGTGTTTTTCGTCATTTAAAATGCTTAAGTAATTTGAATTACTGAATCTACTACATTATATTCGGAAAAAGTAGAGCTCGTGAGAAGGACATACATGAAACTCAACGGCCACTCTTTTAAATCAAATAGACAATTTTACAATGACTGTAATATACGTATCAAGTTAGTTTGTATGGTTACATTTTATGACTTGTGTTCAAATATTATCAAATATTACACAAAAAGTAATTGATAATTAACTGTATAAATATAACTTATTGTATATTGTATGCATCAACCTTTAGATCTTGAATTCATTGTTTGTGTAATGATGCTTCGTGAACATGATGGTCTGATGTTGTGAAACTACTGTATATTTTAATTTATAAATTAGGATGGCAGAAATAAATGTATTAATTGTAATAAGATTAACAGATCAGAATATGAAAATTTTCTCTCACTATCAATATAGAGAAGATCGATAAAGATTTCATATCACAATGTCTACGTCGAAAATGCGTTCCCTTATTAAAACTTCATTACATTGTGACAAGGGGCAAATTCCGATTACATAATTTATTTCCCAGAAGGATGAGTTGTAAAATTTGTATGCGAACTTGGTTATCTCTGGTGAGTTGGACAAAAACTTACTTCAAGTTATATTAAGCTCTTAAGATTTTTTGGTGTTACCAAGTTATATCATCTTTTTTCCCATACAAAATTCTGTGGCTTTTGTGTTTACAATTTTCATAACGTTCATTTATATTTATTTCGGTTATACGGATGGTTGTCTATTGGTATGTCTAAGAGTTATATGATAAAATTAAAACGCGACATTTATTTAAAACAAACACACTTTAATAGATTAAAATTCGTGTAGTTGATTATATCTTAACACCCAGAATCGAAGTCAGATCTGGTACATACGAGGATAAGTTTGGCCATACAAAGAAGTAACGTGGTATGCTTCATGGGCACCTTACCTGCAACCGAGATCTGAAGGATATAAAATACTATTAATAATTAAAATATTTTTAATAGATTACATAAGTTTCATTTTTTTATTTTTATATAAAGAGTGTTTTAATTTATAAAGACATGAAAATTATTGAATAAAATCCAATAAATAAATGAATGGAAATTTATAGATAAAAAGGAACCAGGAAGCCAATACCTACTTATATTTTTTTTCCGACAGATTAAAAAAGGGAGTTTTATGCAGCAGTCATATACTTATGGGATCTTGTTCAAAGTTTTGTATTTTATAAATAAAATTGTTAGACTGTTTCATTTCAAAACTACTACCCACATCCAAATCATCTTTATAAGATTAGCAGTTGTCATACCACACGTCGTCCACACCATTTGGTCATAGGGGCCGTCATACGCGTCATCTTACTAAATTCACTAATCTATACAGGAAATACGGCTTATCATTAGAATATTGGTTAGAATAATATAGAGCTGGATAATAAATTCTTATGAACTGCGTTCTAAGCTTTGTTGGTAGTATATTTAATAACTTGGTCATAAAAATCATATTTTTCATTCAAAAATTTGCCTTGAGTTCACATGAAACCACAACAAAGGTAAAATCAGACCATCCCTAGTCACCACAAAGTTCCTTCTCTCGTAAAACGACCAAATTATTCAAAGTTACAAACTTGTCGAATTTCTTCGCTTAAATTTTATGAGATTTACAAAATATTATATTCTTGTAGCATAGAAAATAACCAAACTTAACTTTTAACAAGAATATTATTTAAGATGATCATTCCATAAAAGAAAAACTTTTCAAAAAAAGGAAGAATTATTTGATTATGTTATGATTTACTTAACTTGTCATGATTATACTGCTTGAGAATGACTTCATTATGTTTTTTGTCTGTTATTATCATTTCGTTCTGCGTATTACAAAAGTATAGCTACTTGTATAGAACTGTACTATTAGAAGATTCTACAACTAGAAGTTTCAATCAGATAATAATTGCATCTGATTTATGGTCAAAAAAGAATAATATAAGTCGGAAGATGTTACTTCACGTGTTTGTAAAGTAGTAGGGGAACATCTTGGTGTGACTGGATTCTCTGTTGCTTCCATCAAGTCATCCCATCGCTTAGGACGTCCTTCCGAAAAGAAATCTCGTTCTATAGTGGTAAAGTTTGCGGATGTAGCATTGCGGGATAAGGTTTGGTTCTCCAAAACTGGATTTAAGGGCAGCGGTTTAACTGTGTCAGAGTTTTTAAGAAAGAGTCGTCACAACTTATTTATGGAGGCAAGGCAGAGATTCGGCACAAACAAGTGCTGGACAAGGGATGGATGCATCCATATTATAGCCCCAGATGGTTCACATCACCGAGCTGAGTGGAAAGCTGACCTACACAGCATACCACAGACATCTAAGCCTCTGACTCAGTGTACTGCCAGTCTCACCTCCAGGTCCAAAAGAACGGTCAAAAATAAGTAATAGGTATCATTAATCTGTAAGTATTTTAAGGTAATGTAACCTTTAAATAACTTGTACAATTCATAGGTTTAGTTAACTGTAAGCTTTTTGTAACTTCTAATTACCTATGTCACTACCACAAAGCCTAAGCTATCCTAGTATGAGTCTTTATGTTATGTATATGAATTAAACCTTTTTTTATTTAGTATTTATAACTTATTACAAAATTTCATAACCATCCTGTGTTGATAATTAAGATAATATATAAAGAATGCATATACCTAACTTGTAATGCACCACATTATAACATTTGTGTTATAGTTTAATACCTAGTTTGGTAACAAGCCTGCAGTATTCATTTACCTCCTGTTCTGTTTTTTAATACCAAAAAATAAAATCGAACATCATATTACAATTAAATGCTATTTATTAAACATTTTAAATAAACAATTTTCAATAAAATTTGATAATTTGATATTACTAAATGCAGCTTATAATTCAAACATTTTCAATTGTTACATAGTATAAATGTCATACTACATAATTATCAGATTTATATTGCCTATGCTATTTCTCTCCTGTGTATAATATATTTAATAAACTGTAGTTTTAGTGTAATAAATCAAATTCCGTTGTTGATACTAAAAAAATGAAAACTGTAGTTGTTACATAATAGGTACCTACCTATTAAATTACCATTGTTAATTGTGTAGACTGTAGTGTCTTGTGTGACTGGCAGATGTACGTGACAACTGTTATCTAATGACAGCTGTGACATTTGACATACCAGCCGCAGACTAAATAACTGCTTTGGATACAAGGCTTTTGGTCAATCACTGCGCTTGCATTTATAGATTATTAGAATTTGATTATAGAATTACATGATTAGTAAGCTAAGTTATTGAAGCTGTAAGATAGAGCCACTTATAATTTTATTTTTCTCACCCTTAATATGGTTCAAGATATTAAAAATATTGTGTTTTAATTTCTGCATCATGTTTTCACCGTAAATAAAATTTGTACAGCATAAAAATGGAGTACTCAGATGGAGGCGCGTAAGCTTTACTTCATTTTTATAATAGTTTACGTGAAAATTACAAGTCTACCTCAAAACAGCTTCATAGATATAGTTTATATTATTTTTATTCTTTTAATTTGTATATGTACTTCATTTTTATTTATTGTCATTTTTTGTCGTTAGTCACTTAGTTTTTAGTCCTCTAAGTTATCTATTTAATACCTACCTATGTTTTTTGAGAGTTTTGAGATAAATTAGTTTCTTTTTGCTAAAAGGAAAAAAGGTTACTTTTTCATTTTTGATTGTTTTTACGTTATCTTTTAATTTTTTTAATTATTGTTTGTTTTAAGAAGTGAATTAATTTCTCCTTGCAACTGGCGGGTGGGTTCGTTAATCGTTTAATTTAATTTAATTCTTTTTGTATATTATTTTTTAGTTTAGGAAACTTGTTGCAGGGATACTTTTGGATAATATTTTATGTTGGATTATTTTTTGTGTAATAGTATAAGTAGTAATATACAGTAAACAATTTTTACATATTATCAAGATTCAAAATGTCACATAACTCTAGCCTTGATGATTTTCAGTCTATAGTCTCTTCTGGTTCTAGTGGTGAAGAAAGTTTTCAAAGTGTATCTTATATTCCTATTGACGTTGCTCTCAGTCATCACTTCCCCGACACACAGAAAAACTTTGATATAGTTCACCTCAATGCACAAAGCATTCCTGCACATTATCTTGACCTACAGGCGTCGTTTGATTCTGGCAATGTTCATGCCGTACTTATTTCTGAGTCGTGGCTTAAGCCTAGCCTCCCTTCTTCCTCTTACCAGGCTACCACCTCCTTCGCAACGACCGTGTGGGTAGAGTTGGTGGCGGCGTTGTAATCTATCTTCGATCTCACCTTCCGTTTTCAATCATAAGTTCTTCTAGTGATTCCTTGTCACAGAATGAAGTTGAGTATCTTCTTATTGAAGTTATCCTTTCACATACAAAAATCCTTCTTGGAGTATTCTACAGTCCTTCACTTAATGTCGATTATCTTCCTTTGATCATATCCTCGAGAAATTTGTACCACTATATGATCACTTGATTTTGATGGGTGATTTTAATACCTGTCTTCTTAAAGATGACCATCGTTCAAAAAAGCTTTTGTCCGTTACTGATTCCTATAATCTCCATATCCTTCCTCTTACAGCCACCCACTTCTTTCCTCACTCCACTCCGTCTCTTCTTGACCTCATCATAGTCTCTAAGGGCGAGTATGTAAACTCGCATGGGCAATGCTCTGCGGATGCTTTTTCCTTCCATGATCTCATTTTCCTCTCCTATTAAGTACGCCCCCCTAAACGTAAACCCCAAATACTGATGCAGCGGAATTTTTCTGGGATGGATATGCAACGTCTTTCTATAGACGCACAAACTATTGATTGTGATGTCATTTTTTATTCTAATAGTATCAGTGATAATGTTGATATTTTTAATTCTTTGCTAATACAGCTGTATGATAAGCATGCGCCAGTTAAACCCGTGAAGATAAAGCATTTACCTGCTCCTTGGTTTACTGATGATATTAAAAAACTGCAAAATTCTAAAAATCGAGCTAAAATGCCGGCAACGCTCTTGTGATTCCTCTGGTATTGCAAGAGAATGTGGGCGGCGGTGATCACTTAACACCAGGTGACCCGTACGCTCGTTTGTATCCATTCCATAAAAAAAAAACTATTTATAAGCAGAATAACTCTGATCTTAATCGGAAAAAGTATATCAGATTAAGGAATCGTTGCAAAACAATGTGCAGGGACACGCAGCGACGCCATATCTACTCGTCTGTTGAGAACGGCGAAACCAGTAAAGTTTGGAAATTTCTAAGAACGCTAGGAGGTGGGAAGCAACAACAAACAGTTTCCAATAATCTAAATATTGAACAACTTAATCCACATTTCTCTCAAAATTCATCTTTTCTTGACAATAACACTAAAGCTCAAACGCTTAAATCCCTTTCCTTAATCCCAACCCCTGATTTTCTACGGTTCAACTTCTCTCTCTTCACTGATTCTGACGTTAAAAAAAAACATTTTGTCTGTTACATCTAAGGTCGTTGGTAGTGATTGCATTAATCGTAATATGATCCTTCCTATCATAGATATCCTAGTTCCTACAATCTCTCATATTCTTAATTTTTCTATAACGTCTGGCCAATTTCCTGTAGCCTGGAAAGACGCTAATGTTATTCCAATACCAAAAATTTCTAAACCACATAATCTTTCTGACTATCGCCCCATATCTATACTACCTTTTCTTTCCAAGGTTCTTGAACGCTTAGTCCATCAACAATTCTCTATATTTATCAATAAGCACAGTGTTCTTAACCCTCTCCAATGTGGTTTTCGTCTAGCACATAGTACAACTACTGCACTTATAAAAATTACCGATGATATCCGATCTGGGATGGATAAGGAACAGCTCACAATACTTACACTAGTCGACTTCACTAATGCCTTCTGCACTGTTGACTTTGATATTTTGCTGAGCATGTTGAGTTCCATTCACGTATCTCCAACAGTGATAGGGTGGTTTCGAAGCTATTTATGTGGGCGTCGGCAAAGGACTAAGATTGATGATAACACTTCAACCTGGTCTAAGCTTTCCGCTGGAGTTCCACAAGGCGGTGTACTGTCTCCTCTTTTTTTTGCAATTTTTATTAACTCTATAACTAAAAAATTAACTTCCTGGTATCAAATGTATGCAGACGATCTCCAGATATACTCACAATCTTCTCTCGAGGGTCTGCCTTTAGCTATTAAAAAACACTAACAAAGACTTAACTACAATCGTGGAATGGAGTACTGCCCATGGTCTAAAAGTGAATCCGTCGAAAACTCAATGTTTTATTGTTGGTAGCTCACAACTTACACATAAAATTGAGTGGGGTAATCTACCTCCCATTTGTGTAGGTGGAACTCTTATTCCTTTTAGCTGCTCTGTTAAGAGCTTGGGCGTATTCATTGATCGGAATTTGTCTTGGCACCATCAATTAAAAGAAGTTAGTAGGAAGCTCTATGCTGCCTCTCACCCATTAAAAAAAACTCCAAAGTTTTCTTCCTATTCCCACGAAAACTTTACTCGCTCAATCCCTTCTCCTGTCCATTCTCGACTCCGCTGACATTTCATATGTCGATTTAACCGAACTCCAGTTGGATAAGCTTGAACGATTGCAGAACATGTGTATTCGTTTTATATTTGGACTACGTAAGTATGACCACGTGTCCGAATTTCGCAAAAAGCTCAAATGGCTCCCTATCCGCTTGCGCAGAAATTCCCATATACTTATACATCTCTATCGTGTCCTATTTGATCCTAAAACTCCTATATATCTCAAGAAAAATATTCAGCATTAGGTTCTCACCAACTATATCTTCGGTCTGTCCATAATCTCTTGCTTTGTACACCTGTTCATAAAACTTCCTTTTTCAACAATTCATTTGCTGTGCAAGCTGTTAACCTATGGAATTCTCTTCCCTCTGAAATCAGAAAGGCTCAAACTCTCCAATCTTTCAAAACAATGCTCCATAATTATTATTTATTACTGTGACAAATTCAATACTAGTTCTTTTCTTGGAATTATTTACTGTATGTTTAAATTATATGCATATCGATAACACCACCTTCTGTTATATTTTCAACTATAACTGATTCATTACAGGTTGCCTGGTAGAAATCGCTCTTAAGCGATAAGGCCGCCTATTGCTTTTTGTAGTCTCGATTTTTGTTGTTTCATTATTTTGTGGTGTGCAATAAAGATATATTTCATTTTCTTTCAATTCAATATTGACACACTTTTACACAAATTATGTCACCCTAAACTAGGCAAACTCTGTAGTATTGCAAGACGACGATAATATACTTAATAAGTTGTAATAACTTAAACAAACATAATATATACATATTAACATACAAGACTCGGAAACAATCATTGATATTCAGCATTTAGGGCGGATTTCCTATTATGCGGATGGAAATCCGCTTATAATAATAAATAAATATATAATAAATGTGTACCTTATATTTTGTGTTTGTAAGCAATTACTGATGCATAAATATTATTTATTGTCCGTTTTAATCCCTCTCTTTCAGTTTAAGCACATTTATTATACTTTAATGCATTGCAACCTTTAACCTTGAATAAATATTATTCAATTCAGCACATATACCAAAAACGCCTGGCTTGCGGCTGTGCTGTCTCTTAAATAAAATCCATTAGTATTTTAATGTTTTACAATATTAATAGTTAATAAAGACTGGTAGCTTGATTGACTTTGTAAAAGATTATTTTATAAATAATCGGGTTAGGTTAATTTAAAAGGTTCAGGATTATTTTACATTGAACTAATATTGAATTACATACGATACATATATGATTAGTCATTTTAGCGTTATATTGCCTTTTAATTAAGCTTAAGAATGGATAAAGTTAAATCTAGCGAGAAAAATTCCTTCTTATAAAGGTAGGGTGCAGTATTTCCACCTTAACTCACTTAAGTCCCGTAGAACATTGCTCGACAGTATGTTCCTCTTTAAAATTACTACATAATATTATTGATTCTCCTCATCTTATATCGAATCTAAACCTCGCTGTTCCAAAAACTCAACCGAGAGCTTGTAAGAAATATTATCCATTTCTCTGTAATTATTCAGGATCTAAATTAGGCTATTTTTCTCCTTTGAATAGAATTACCAGGGAATATAACAGTCATCACGATGAAGTCGACATATTTTATCACAACTTAGACAAATTTAAAAAATATATTTAAACGGTTCTTTCAAGGGAGGGATGAGCGCTATCTATTTTGTTTTAATTTATATTAATATTGTATTCGTAGATATATAATATGTTATAGTTCTTATTTTATTTTGTGGCTTAATTTAATTGAATAGCATGTCATTTTCGCCCATAATTGAGGCATCACTTACCATATGAACGTTATTGATTTTGTATTATACTGTGCTTATATTAGTGTATACCTTGTTGGCGGAATTTAATAAATAAATATTTATTTAAAAAAAATTGCATCGTCATGCAGATATTTCTTTGATATAATATTTAGTTACAGCAACATTTTTTTCTACGGTATTTTTTTTTTTGAAAATAAGGGAGCTGATGGTAATTGATACACCCTATCCATTACAATACAGTGCCGCTCAGGATTCTTGAATAATCCCAAAAATTCTGAGCGGCACTACAACTGCGCTCGTCACCTTGAGACTTAAGATGTTAAGTCTCATTTGCCCAGTAATTTCACTAGCTACGGCGCCCTTCAGATCGAAACACAGTTATGCTTACACATTACTGCTTGACGGCAGAAATAGGCGCCGTTGTGGTACCCAAAATCTATTCGGCATCCTGTGCAAAGGAGCCTCCCACTGGTCTCAGTGGCATGTCTTGAAATAATATCTTTAAGTACTATATATGCATATTATATTATTTATTATATATAAATGTATACACCAGGCCATTATCTATCTTTCTTTGCACGTAATTTGATGTTATTGAAAAAGGTTCTTCATCGTAGGGGATATCACATAAACTGTAATCTACTTGAACTAACATAAACTTGTAAAATATTACGGAAGTTCCTTACGCGAGAAGAATTCAAAATAGTTTTGTTAGTTTATTGTTTTCATAAGAATATGTGTTCGTAAATTATATTGCGTTTTACGAGGGTAGCCAACAAAATAAAATAATTTGGCAAAAAGTTAAGTCTGTTCTGCGTAAAATATCATGCAATAATTATCTCAATAATATCAAAATATAAAAAATAATTATTCCGATTATAAAACCGACAAAAGTGACAATCAAACTCTTAAAATTAAAAATCCAATATATTTCAGAAGGAACAATATTATATTATACAACATAGAACATGCTTGCGAAATCGATTTTTGGATACTGAAATAACTACAAGTGCCTGGCAAACGTTGTTTTAGAAATATAAATTGCCCACTTATTGTATGAATTGTCATTTATAATGCAATGTAATTGACTAATTTATTTGTGTTGGGAACATAAAGGTATTTCTAAGTAGAATAAGTATAAGAAATTGGCATAATATATTAAAACATATATTATTATTGTTATTAATTAACCTTCTCCGAGGCACACTGCATCTAATGGTATAAGAATTATTCCGATAGGTTCAGTAGTTTTCACAATATAATAAAAAAAACGACTCTTCATTTATTAGTATAGATCTCATAAAAAGATAATAGCTCCATCTATTATCGTTTTTATGAGATTGTCAATTTAGCCATTTATTTGTATGCGAAATATAAGTAGGAGAATTGTATTGAAAATTAATTATTCAACGAGTTCTGTATGCGAACTCAGGAAACAATGATTACACACGCCTCTCTTATGATGGATGTTGTACTTGAACCTAGTTAAAGTTAGTATTTCTCCTGGGTAACACTCTGCCTTCCTTTTTCGGTATATCTCTTCTGAATGTAGTAAAAATACGTATAATTTGTTCCGTTCTACTTATCTGGTTAGTATTTTACCGTTGTCGACTAACTAACTTACTACATACTTATTATTATATTGGAGAAACAAAGTCTGAAAAAGGACTTTATTTTATATTAGAAACGTAGTGTATCAATAGCTTATAGTAACTCATAAGAAATTCTTAAAATATTTAATTAAATACATAAGGAAATAATAAAATGAATAAGAAAAGAAGTGTTTGCATGTTGTAAAATTATTTGTATACTATTTTGTAGTAGAACATTTTTGCTATTTTATAAAGATCAACTCATATTAGGGAATATCCCTACAAGTATATGAAATTAAATGAAATGTTCTTGATTATATTAAAGGAATACCATGAATTTATGTCAAAGTAAATTTTATGTTATATTTGTAGTATCGCAGTTTATTGGATAGGATACTAAATGTTTATTAAGATGTTATAATTAAGGAATCACGGGGCGGTTAGTTTAAAGTGAGTATATTTATTAGAAAAAATTGACAGAGTTAAAGGACAGAGGTCTGTCGTACATCGAAGTTAAGTAGGAACTGCCCGCTTGAGTCCCATACAATTATATCTTACTTACTACCTGGGTTCTCACCCCCGCATCAGTCATACTTCGTTCTTACACTTTCAGTACTTATAATGTACATTTTTGCCACGAGACAAAACTATACTTACGTTCCCACGCTTTCTAAAATATCTCAAGTAAACATCTGTTATTTGGGAATTTTTCTCAATCCCTTTATTTACAACCTTTTGAAAACAATACTTACTGCTAAGTACAAAGGTGCAATAAAACAATAAAATAGAAAACTTAAATCTAATAATGACCATTCCACATATTAAATTTGTTTTTACAAAGTATCATTTGACTGAAATAAATAAAATTGTAATTTTGAGTTCGTTCACATCATCCAAAACATTTACCAAGACATTTTTGTAAAGAAACGAGAGCGAAATCATGTTAAAATTTGCGTTTACGGTCTCTTCAAATTTCAGTTCATTTATATTATAGAACTTACCAAAAAACAAACAAACAAACTACGATATAAACAGCTCTTGTTGTACTGTTCCAATGCACTCAACATTTATAGAACCACAAAGTGTGCCAGTCCTGTAGAACAATTCAGAAACAGTTCCCGAAATTCAGCGTTCATAGTCTCAATGGGATTAACAAATGATCTTTCCTCACCAAACGCCCAACCAATGTAAATGTGCCTTCCATGCTCGGGTATCAGCGATCTGTGACGACGACGTTGCGTCCTGAGTACGATCATACATCAGATACACCACACGAACATTTCACACTACCCGCAAGCTTTGTTTAGCCTTTACGAAAAGATTTACTGCTTCCACTCTATCAGATTAAGTATAATTGTTAAAATAGTGAAAGCATTAACAGCTAGATTCTACAATGAGATAAGAAAGAATTTATAAATAAACAAAGATTTGAAGATTTTAAAAAATACTTTATATCGTGTTATAATATATTAAAAAGTCGAAATAATGTACATCTTTTATGTTTTTATTTGTTCTAAAATTTTGATTTATTTTCCAAATAAATAGATTTTCGACATCTGATCTTAGATTAAATATTAAGCTATAAAAATATTATTTTTGATTAAATATATAAATTAAAATTTGAAGCCTCTAATTCAAATAACAGTATGTACTTATAACAAAATATATTGAAATTAGAAAATAGAAGTACACATATTAATCTCAACTTTTTTATTTATTTCGACGAGGTGGAACAAAGATACCGCTTATTAAAATGTCGATATTGACGTCAAAATATAATATTTTGCGCTAACAAAGTATTAGTTAGTAAAGTTATTAGTAAAGAAGTCAAGTAACTTTCGAAACCATGATCGGGGTGATCCAAGTAATAATCCTGTCGTCTGAAATCGAAGGAGGCAAATATTATGTTATTCCATCAAATATATTTTCCACTTAATATAACACAAAAATTAAGAAATGGATACATTCAATTTGATACTTAAGACATTTATTTCAACTAATGTAGGTCATGAGTTAACTGCTTAGTTCGAGAATATACTCTCATAATTTAACTTTAATATTTTTAATTTTATATATCGTATTTAATTGAAAGCAGTTAATTGAAATAGTTACATATAAGCATGCTTGCTTACCTTCATAATATTATTTTTAACTTATATCTACACATAATAAGGATTTGTAATTGCAATTAAGCCACAATGTTCGTGAATAAACTTCAAAGGAATCCCAAATGTTAACTCAGCATTACTGTGGAACACAAGACTCATTTTGTATAGTTAGCGATGCATTAATCGAATATTTATTCCCACAGATAATATAATATTCAACTCAATTCTTGACGACAACAGAAAAACACCGCCGACCATCCCCCTGTGTCAGAGCTCTAGAGCCTGAAGTACAGTTCAGACAGAAAACTGTTCAGCGAGCTCTGTTTTCGTTGGACGCCAGGAAGTCGAGCGGGCCGGATGGTATATCTCCCATCGTGCTTAGAACGTGTGCCCCTGAGTTGATGCCGGTGCTAACGCGTTTATTCCGGCACTCTTACTCAAAAGGCGTACTCCCTGACTCATGAAATGGATCAACCCTTGTCCATCCGATCCAAAAATAAAAGACAGTTCGGATCAAGCAAACTACAGGCCTATAGCTATTACCTCCCTTCTCTCAAAAATCATGGAGAGTATAATTAACCGCCAGCTCTTGGTATACCTAACACATAGATGGGCGACTTCACTTACTTCTAATTCTGTGATATTGTTCTAGCCTTCATTCGTATTACAGTGATTAATTTAAAATTGCAGACAATATCCTCAGTAATATAACCTTCAGACGTAAAGACTTTAATCTGTTTATAATCCACCATATTATGTTTTTGTGCAGCGCGGCTTTTGTTTCTAATAAATGCTAAATGATAAAATGCTCAAATGGAGTTGAACCCAGGGCTGATGCCCACAAATTATGGTATATTGTACAGTTATCTATCACTTTTATCGAGTTATTGTCCCGTAATGTATATTTCATCGGTACTCATGCGCCATCCATCAACTTTTTGTTCCAGCTCTGACCTGTACTTATACTGTTAAAAGTTTGTTCCAGTTAAATAAGATGACCAATCATGGTGTCGTGCGCAGAGTGTTGTAATCGGACACGTATTGTCGACGCTTGCGCTAAAGTATCTCAGAGCCTTGATGTATCCATTATTCATTTATTATATTGAACGTATTAAAAATTAAGAACCTTAATGTATTACATAATTAGAGCATGGATCGAGTACCGAGTACTCCATTTAAATATTATTTCTGTATAGGTATAGTGTATAAAGTGACCAGTCATATTGTATAAATTAGTAAAATATGTGAAAAAAATTTTCAGTCCTAGATAGATCCATCCTGAATAACACTCCGTAACAATTATCTTGTAAACTGTTTATTTTACTAGATAACAAGTTATAATGCTAGAGAAAAATGGCAAGCGAAAAGATATTTTGATTAACGGTAACCCATAACTTATACGGACAAAAGGGCTCGATGAATCGGGATTCTAGAAATTTCTCGAATTATCTTTTTGTCGTGGACACTTGATTCGCTCCTGAATTTATGTTGGGGTAGTTTACCCGAGAGAGGAAATAAGTATATCAAACAAGATTGATAAAATGCTTTTAGACAAGGATATATTTGTATCGAAAGTAAAGTATAATATATAATGTTGTTTGTCTCCTTAGTTTTTAGGGAAGTGGTATCGTATCGTACTGAGGTTGACGTGATGGTTTTCAAATTTTCAATTTAATAAAATTATCCGAATATTACAGACATTATATTCAGGTATTTATTTCAATAGATTGTCATTATAAATCCTTACACAAACAATGAGTTGAACAAGCTCTTAAGGTTGATGCATCCAATATACGATAATTTATATATTTATACATTTAATTATTTATTAATTTTTGTGAAAAAATTGTTATTTAAACACGACTCATATATTGGATGCAGCACCTTACAAACTAATTTGTTATGTATATTACAGTAATTGTAAAATACTCTATTTGATGTAAAAGAGTGGTCGTTGATAATCTTATAATATATTCTTCTCATGAGCTCAACTTCTTACAAACTTAAGGTAAATTCAGTAATATAAAAGAGATATTTGAAGTGACGATTCAAAAGCGCTTAGCTTAAACTTAATTGAATAAAGTTTATTTGAATTTGACTTTGAAAATTGTCTCAATTAATTGGTGTGTATTTTTTGCACAATAATTTTGTAGGTTAAATAATGTCATATAGAATAGAATTTTACAAACATAACGAAAGTAATTTTATTTACTATTGTCGCGTAGCAACGCTTCGACGAGAGTTGTCAAACGTCATATCGTGCCGCAACGTACATGACGAGAGTTGTCAATCTTCAAGACATACTCGTAGCTTTGGCGTAAAAGTCTCCGAAGCTTCAACCAAGTTGGGAGGGACCATACAAAGTAATCACAAGGATAAATGATGTGACTCTCAGAATCCAGCGTACCCCTCGCAGTCCCCCGAAAATCGTACATGTCGATCGGGTGGCTAAGTACTACGGAAGCAACGATGATCGGGACGATCATGCCTTGGGAGGGGGCAGTGTCGCGTAGCAACGCTTCGACGTATATGACGAGAGTTGTCAAACGTCCTATCGTGCAGCAACGTACATGACGAGAGTTGTCAAACTTAAGTCAAACTTAATAAGCGGAGTATTATTTCCAATCCCTGACCCACTCTCGTGTCACTATAATATTATTTAATATCTTTTAATACGGCCGAAATTATTAAACATAGTAATATTAATATAGATAAATTAAAAGCTAATAATATCTCAAAACATTTCTATTTATCAAATTAATAACTTCTGAATCGTACCGAAAACACTTAACTTATATTTACGTATAAACCTGGGTGAATTAATTTTGAACAAATTACAGGCCATACGATTTACAGGATTTGATAAAATAAAATTTCAAGTATATTAAATAAGTTTTTACTGCATTGTTATGAATTATAGCCACCATAGCTTGCTTTGTGACATTACAAAGTACAGCATCATTATATTATGCAAGGATTACAATCCGAATAAAAATTTATTAATTTTCTTATTTATCACCGGCTGGATTATAATAATAATATATTTTAGAAAAATAATTATGTAATAATTGTAAGTAAAATGTCCTTAAAATATTATGTTAGAATATACTTATACTTAAACAGGCACATGAAGCCGCTTAAATGCCTTAATAATCGACGCATCGTAATGACTAACAATGGTTTGCCGAATGATGTTTGGGCTGGGCCCCGCAACCTCTTCAGCAATGACGCGGTTCTTTTCCGTTGGATGGCATGGAAGCCGTGTTCACCCGTGATTATGGACGGGCTATATTATGGGTACCACAACGGCACCTATTTCTGCCGTGAAGCAGTAATGTGTAAGCATTATTGCGTTTCGGTCTGAACGGCGCCGTACCTAGTGATCTCTAAAGGTGACGAGCGCAATTGTAGTGCCGTTGAGTATTTTTGGGTTTTTCAAGAATCCTGAGCGACACTGCATTATGGGCTGGGCTGGGCGTATCGATTACAACCAGCTGAACGCCCTGCTCATCATCAACAATATGGAATCCCAGTTCAATCCTCTCCAACCACATACCTATTAGGTTGGTGACGCTCTTGTGATTACCCTGGTGTTACAAAGAGTTATGGACTGCGCTGATCAGATACCTTCAGTTTTCCTCCTCTTCCATAAAAGCAAAACAGAACTTTTCTCATTTTTTTAAAGAAGCTAAATGTTTATTATGTAGGGTTGAATTTTAATAATTATATACCAACTCCTTTTTCATATTATCGTGTTGAAAACGCAAAGCATAGAAATAAACACAGCTAAGGTATAAAATATATTGAGACTTGAGTGCTTGAGTGACAAACTTTTGAGCGTATATTATTTGTACAAAATTTACATAATTTTCGTCATTCATAAATAATAAATAGTCACATATTAATAAATAAATATTGTTATTGTTAAAACATGCATTAGTTAAAACAGTTAATTAATTCAACTCTAATTAATACAACAAATCATGTCGCCCAAATTATCTTCTGTAAGACAAATTATGTTTAAGTTCTCGTGCCAGTAATTAACAAAGCAAGTCGGTAGGTTGGCTCCAAATAAAATATGGTAGGGCTCATAAAACTGCCTTTCTGTATTATTAACTTAAGCCGTAGCCCTTTCAAAATAGCTATTCATTAAGTATTTAATGAGCCTCTAACTTAATTCATAAAGGTCTTAATTATTTAGTTACGTTGTTTTCACGATTAAGCACTAATTTATTGATATTTTAAAATACCGTCTTATGATCTGAATGTGTGACATTACAGAGTGGTTTCAATTGATTTTCCACACGAGAAACCAAACTGTCCAATTCCTCGCACCTTTTAAGGTCCATATTGTATGGTATCATTTTAATTAACAAACTTACATGGTTGTATATTACCAGCAGCCTTCATGACCCTCAGGACCACAAGTGACCCGTATGGTCAATTGCCCTAAAAATGCGCTCGTTTACGCTTAAAATGCCCCCTACTAATAATAAATTTGAATCTTTTATTAAACGCAGACTTATGTCCAAAGCTTATTACAGTATTGAAGATTACGTAAATGATATTACAATATGGACTTGGAATGTATATATACTTATATATATATGTTAAAAGTTTTGTGTAATTAACATGTATCTGAATTGTATTCGTAGTGATTGACGTTGACGAGGAATCTTTTGATTTTATGTCAATAAAATATTTTTGACTTTGACTTTGAATGAGAGATTATAAATAATATAAAGTTTAATTCAGATAACTTAAATAAAACACTTTTAAAGGATTAAAACGCGTGTAATTGTAGCTCTGTTTTTACATTAGATTTTTGCGTAAAAGTTACATTTTAATTTTTATTTTAGTCAACCCGACGTTTCAAGACGTTTGAAGGACTGATTATCCCCCTGAAAACGAGATCTGGAGTAAGTTTTAAAAAGTGTTTTATTTAAATGTGTAACACTCGCGTTAATCAAAGAAGATACTTAATTCAGATAAGTTCTTATCATCCATAGTGCGTTAGAAAGGACAGAGATTTTATTTTATCAAAAATGAAGACACAATTTATATCTACAATAATTATATACAATACTAGCTGACCCGGAAAACGTTGTTTTGCAATATAAATTAAGAAACCCGCCCTCGCTCATGTTAGACGAATGCTTGACTGAATTATTTGTATTGCGAATATAAAGGTATTTCTTAGTCAAAAAAATATAGGTTCCAGATAAGTAATCAATAACATATGAAATACATAACCTCCTAAACACTTTGCGTCGTATGGTATAAGTATTATTCCGACCGGTTAGTTTTCGCAGTATAACCACAGGAAAAAAGCGGTCTATTTTTTATTGTAGATGAATACCTACCTATTAGAGCAAGTTCAATCTTTATGGACCATGAAGTCTGCAATAAAATGATTCAAGCGAAAGAAGCACATTTACAGTTTCGGTAAATACGAAGATAAAGAAAGGTAGGGAGAGCTTCATCACCAGATCAGTTCAATGACACGATGGTTCACGTGGACTATATTGTCACATTGAGTAGTACTGCCACGGAGACCTTGGTCCCTGTTTGATCGTCACCACGCCCCAATGACTCTTAGGTTTATAATATTATCTCTCTCTTGTGATTCCTTTGCTGTTACATAAGAGTATTGACTTGGTGATCCATCAGGCGTCCTGTATGTATCATGCTTGTCTTGTTCATCATATTTAATAAAAAACTGAACTGTTTATTATTGAACCCAGAAGCATCATCATCATCATCAGTCGGAAGACGTCCACTGCTGGACAAAGGCCTCCCCCAAAGATTTTCACGACGATCGGTCCTGCGCTGCCCTCATCCAACGTATTCCGGCGGTCTTGACCAGATCGTCGGTCCATCTTGTGGGAGGCCTACCAACACTGCGTCTTCCGGTACATGTTCACCATTCGAGGACTATACGGGCCCAACCATCTGTCCGTCGAACTTTGTGCCCTGCCCCTGCAACTTCAATTTCGCAATCATTTGGACTATGTCAGTAACACACACAACAGGCAACACACACTGGTTGAAAACCTACGTCTTCAGACACTATGGTATTTGGGTCGAGAAGATTTTACGGATTTTACGACCCGAACGTTGCCGAATGTAGAAGTGCTATCAGTATCAGTATATAAGTCAAAGTGCATATGCAGAACTGTTGAGAGACTTACTCGACTTCCCTCGGGAACGCACGCGTTCCGGTCACTCATAAAGGTTTTCCAAGGAAATTTCTACAAGCCTGGCGACGGGGACGATGACTAGCCGGCGCATAGCATGAAAAGGAAAGCTGATCTCCTGGACTCTTTTTGCATCAAATTCGATTCTGGATGACCAAGGTGCACCACCACGCATTATTCGCGGTGCGACTCATTCATGTCGGAGGTAAAATTTCGGCACTGTGCCGTGCTTAAGACGAATTCTGTTTGCAATTAAACAACTGCAGACATCCGGAATGCTATTCATGAACTGTAAAACAATTTGTTGGAATGCTCTTCCTTCCACAACTCACTGACAGTTTCATTGGAAATTTATATAATTCTGTAACTTCCCGGTACTATACAACTTCGAGTACAAACAATATAAAATGAATATCTGTTACGTTATTATTTAAGCGTTTGTAAAATATAAAACAGAAAGTTAGATGAAATTGTTGTTCAACGGTTGGTTGATGATGATTAAAATTTGTTTTAAATATTGAACTAATAATAGAATCATTTATCGAAAATGGAAAACAGAGTTTCTGTGACAAAATTATGGTATCAAAATCTTATTTTTAACCTACTTCAAAAAGGAGGAGATTATCATGAAACATAAAGTTACTTGTTAACAAGACGCTAGTTAGTTTTTGTAATTATAATACTACGTACATATATCACGACATTCTGTAGTGCAGTCACCTGAAAGGTAAGGCCAAATTGGCTTCGTAGAAACTGGAGATCATAAATGGAGCAATGTAATTCAAGCCGACCTATTAATTCTAGTGATCTGCAAACTGAAGATCCAGTCACATATAAACAACAACTACTGTTAGTACGAATACAAAGCGCATTTTATTATTATTAATATTTATTATTTGTTGAGTATAATATATAAACATGATTATTGTAATTGTATTTCAGAGAAAAAAAATCAAGAAACCAAATTGTTTAATAATAGGCAACTTTTAAGGAAAAAGAAATTGTAATAGAGCATGAATGGTTGAAATTTTAGAAAAAAATATTAATTAATTTTGCCTCAATCCTTAGTTAAATATAATTAATTACTCCTGCGCCCCAGCGAACCAGAGTGGGACTTGGCCTCCGACACGAGGGTCCTCCATTTATTTCGGTCCTGTGCGATATTCACACCAATTCATGATATTCATCTCGCACAGATCAGCGTTCACCCGGTCTTTCCAACTGTACTTAGGCCGACCTACTGGGCGTTGGTTTTCTACAAGTCTCGAGTATACCTTTCTCACTCCACGATCCTCTCCCATGCGTTCTACATGGCCCAGCCAGCGAAGACCTAAGAAGTTAAATATGGTTTATATACAACTTTTAAATTGCCAGTTAAGGATACTTTACTTATCTCTTGTATAAAGTGAAAACGATTCAAATACATAAATGGTTTATCAAAATTACGAAAAAAATGTTTACTACTGTTACTAAATGTTTATTAGGATGTTATAATTAAGGAATCACGGGGCGGTTAATTTAAAGTGAGTATATTTATTAGAAAAAATTGACAGAGTTAAAGGACAGAGGTCTGTCGTACATCGAAGCTAAGTAGGAACTTAGCTTCGATGAATGATGCTTTCTTAGGAAAGTAGGAACTTTCTCAACTACGTAGCGATCACCCCTTAGCAATTTGGTAATGCGATAGGGACCCAAAAACTTTCATTTAAGCTTTAAGCCTGGCCCAAACTGCGACCTCTGGATAGCTACTAAATCTCCTTCCTCATAAACATTTGCTGGTTTATTAAACCCTCGACGATTTTCCTCTTGGGTTTTTTGTATCTTCTCTCTTGCTTTTTCTCGGAGTTCTTTTCGGTCTTCTTCGAACTGCGTGGTCCACTCTTTCTCTAGCAGTTCTTTCAAATTCCAGTCGTCCTTGAGCCGCATGTTAACTCCAAATAACAACTGGCAGGGTGCTTGTCCAGTACTGCGGCTTGGAGTTGCGTTGAGATACTTGTGCACATTTTCCACGTGCTTATACCAGCTTTCCGGCGTTGGAGCGGCCATCTTGGTGAGAAGCGGAATAAGAGTTCGATTAACTCTTTCGACTTGTCCGTTTCCTCTTGGAATACCCGTTACTATTAGCAAAGGTTCAATCTTTTCACTTTCACAGTATTCCTGAAAATCTCTTGATGTGAAAGCCGTACCTCGATCCGAGATGATTCTTCGAGGATTCGCGAAAATACTAGACTGGCTACGCAGTCGATGAAGCACTTCAGCCGTTGATTTAGTTGGATACAGCCACACGAATTTACTGAAAGTATCAACAACCACAAATATGTGTTTGTATCTCTTAGCGGTATTAGTCATTGGCCCAACATGGTCAATGTCGAGTGGAGTATCACCTTTATAAATAGGATGCAATAATCCCTCTTGTTTACCTTGTTTCCTTTCGGCTAATATACAGTCGATACAATTTGTGACTACCTGCTCAATTTTTGGACGCATCTCTTTAAACCAAAAGTCCCTTTTCACATTGGCTTCTGTTCTGTAACGCCAAAATGTCCTCTCTCGTATGCTCTCTTGATTACCTGCGCTTCCATACTCTTCGGTACAATTACTAACGGTTCACCATTCACACTTTTGTACAATAATTTGTTTCTTAACAAATATCCGTTGGCTTCATTGTGCGATGCAGCATCTATAATTTGCTTAAGACATTTATCTTTGTCTTGTGCACTTCTTAATCGCGCAATCAACCCATCGTCATTCTCACAAACGTACAATACTTCAGGTAAGGAATTTCTACTCAGTGCGTCAACATGTGGCATATTTTTACCTGGTCAGCAAGCAAAATTACCCATCTCGCAACCCGTAAACATACTTTCTCTTTACTTACAGTAGCAGTAAAAGCTTGACAATCGGTTACAATCTTGAACGCTTTATTAATCAGATGCACTCTAAATTTCTCTAGCACTTTTACAAAAGCCAATACTTCTAATTCGTAACTACTATATCGAGATTCAGCATCCGTCGTTTTGCCACTCGCATAATATACAGGATGATATTTGCCGTCGTTACAATCTTTCTGCATTAATATCATACCATACCCTAAACGAGATGCATCTGTGTGTAGCTTGGTCTCTGCACCATGACGATACAATTTAAAACAGGCTCATACACTAATGCAGCTTTTAATTTCTCGAAAGCTTCTATTTCTCTCATACCAAATACAAATTTAACGTCTTTTTTCAGTAAATCAGTCAATGGTCGGGCAATGAATGAATATCCAGGTATAAATTTACAGAAATACCCTGTCAGTCCCAAGAAGCTTTCAACCGATTTTACTGTCGTAGGTCGGGGAAAATCTCGTACAGCTAATGTCTTTGCCTCTGACGGGCGAACAGTACCTCGGCATATCACATACCCTAGATAATCAACAGTCGTCTTAAAAAATTGACATTTCTCCCACTTTATGACTAACCCATACTTAGCCGCGACTTTAATCACTAAATTTACTCTTTCCAAATACTCTTCCGAAGTTTTAGCTTTAATCATAATGTCGTCCATATACACTACTACAATTCCTTCACGTATTAAATCTTTAAAAATACAATTAATATAACTTTGGAATACCGTTGGACCAATGCATAAACCAAACGGTAATCTAACAAACTCTACTGACCGTCAGGAGTTACGAAGGCTGTATACTTGATACTACCTGGTAATGGAGAAAGAGGTCTTAACATAACATTCCGATAATCTACACAAATTCTAAGTGTACCGTCCTTCTTTTTAATCAAAACAATCGGACTTGCATATTCCGAAGTAGAGGGACGAATAATACCCTCTTCCAACCATGAATTCATCAAGTCATTTACTTCTTTTCGCTCTGAAGGAGCCAATCGGCGCGGTCGTGATACTACTGGCTTATCTGATGTCAAGATTATTTTCGCCCGTATACCAATATCACGCATAGCTTCCGGTTTATAGTTTAAAACGATCTTTTTATTTTCTTCCCGATAATGCTCCTCCTTAATGTGTGATAGTTCAAGTTCTTTCGTCTCGTCTATGGTGTTTATTTTATAAATGTGAGGCTTTGTCTCGTCGTCTGTACTTTCATCAGCGTCTAATTTAAAAAGGGTAACTGTGCCCCGTCTAACTCTAAGTTCTACCTGGTCTAAAAAGTCAGTGCCTAGTAAAACCGAACGTCTAAGTATTGAGTCGGGTACAACATGAAAATCTACATTAAAATTATAATTTTCTGCCATCATGCTGGTAGTAAACATACCTAAGGTCTCAGTCATCTCAGCTCCCAAACCTTCAAAACACACCTGTTTGTCACACAAAGGTGATCCTAGATTTTTGTACTCTTTCATACTCAGTAACGTTAAATCGCTACCAGTGTCTACTAATGCTAAAAATCTTACTGTCTTTAATCTTGATTTCCTTCTGGTATTTTTTACACTTCCTTCGACTATGGTGGACACTCGGAGGCTATATGCCCAAATTCTCCGCACTTAAAACACTTTTTCCCTTTTCCTTTTTCGGGACACATCACACTCACGTGGTCTTCTCCTCCACAGTTGTAACACTTGGTACTCGTCTTCTTTCTTGAAGTTGAAACGGCACCTCCTGGACTTCCTTTTCTTCAATTTTTGGTTGAAGCTCTGTGGTCGTCCTATCGTCTCCAGCTTCCTCTCTGTTGGTCGTGCTTTTGATTTGGACATCTCCTGTTTCATTTTCTCGTACTGTTGAAATTTCTCTTTAAGCTGTTTAAAATCGTTAGCTCCATATAGCACAGCTTTATTTACGACATCGTCAGGAATACCCTCTATTATGTATTGTATCACATCTTGAACCTTTAACTTCGCTGGTGATGCAATCTGCAACATTTTATATGCGTATTCCTGCAAAGTTTCCTAACTCTTCTTTCTCTTACTCAGCTCTCGATGAATTTTCAAACAATCGACAGATTCCTCGAACTCTTCTTTCAAAGATTCTTTCAGCTTCTTCCATGTTTTCGCGCACTTTTCATAGCTCACGAACATTTTTGCTGATCCGTCTAATAACCTTTTGGCGTATGCAATCTTTTGGATCTCGTTCCACTTGCAAAGCTCCGCCATTTCCTCAAAATCATCCAACCACTGCTGGACGTTTGTGTGGTCATCCCCACTGAATTTCTCTAACGAACCTTCAACGTCTTTAAAGGTAAGTAATACTCGTGATTCTTCACGTCTTCGAATCACTGGAGTACGATTGGCACGCTCACTATTTGCGCCATTGTCGTCGTCTTCGTCGTGGTGTCCTCGGCCATCATTCACAGGATTTCGAATACGTACATCACGGTTTCTTCTGCCTGGGAGGCCCTCAACATTGACATCTCGAGCGTCTTCAAAGTCGTCTTCTTCTTCGTCGTCTACAATGTCTGCAATATTTTCTTCATCATCGTCGGCTACATGATCCCGTCACACCTTTTTCCGTTTTCGACCTGTCACACGGAGGTTCCGGCGCCTTAGCTCCTCTCTGAGCTGTGGGACTCTCAGTCGCGGAAGTTGGTCATCTTCCAAATCCGCCGCGGCAACACCTCTTACAACCTGGTCAATTACGTCTTCCATGGCTTACTAACTCGCGCACTTATACGAAACTTTCACACAACACCGACGCGTCTATTACACACCTTTAATTTTCCGATTTTCCGTAATCCCGGACGAGCCCCCAAATGTAGTATCGGAATTTTTTGGATAGGATACTAAATGTTTATTAAGATGTTATAATTAAGGAATCACGGGGCGGTTAATTTAAAGTGAGTATATTTATTATTTATTATTTAAATTTACAGAGTTAAAGGACAGAGGTCTGTCGTACATCGAAGTTAAGTAGGAACTGCCCGCTTGAGTCCTTAACAATTATATCTTACTTACTACCTGGGTTCTCACCCCCGCATCAGTCATACTTCGTTCTTACACTCTCAGTACTTAAAATATACATTTTTGCCACGAGACAAAACTATACTTACGTTCCCACGCTTTCTAAAATATCTTAACTAAACATCTGTTATTTGGGAATTTTTCTCAATCCCTTTATTTACAACCTTTTGAAAACAATACTTACTGCTAAGTACAAAGGTGCAATAAAACAATAAAATAGAAAACTTAAATCTAAAAATGACCATTCCACATTAATAAACTAATTGACCCGGCAAAACGTTATTTTGTCATAATATAAATTATTTAAAAAAATTGCATTGAAAATATTTTAGAAATATGAACAATAGATTAAGACCGATTCTAGGACCTACTGAAGCTACATAATATTAAATTTCATAAAAAACAATCAAGCAGTTCCATAAACATTGTGTTATCGCTGCCAATGTCATGGAGTCATACGATGTCCCATTGACAAGTTGAATTATATAACTACTGTTATTAGTTCCTTTATAAATAATTGATTGGTTGGCTAAATATTTAAGTTATGTAATTTTAAATAATTATCACTCTAGTTTGAAGCACATGTTATTGAGTAGACTTAATAAGCCATCAGATTTCCACAACAGTGCCAATTCGGGTAATTATCTGATTATACTGTTAATGATATAATATATTACATATTATAATATTTCAGTAATAATAATAATATTGACGCACTTTTCACACAAATTATTTTGCCCCAAGTTAAGCATATATAGCCTGTGTTATGGGTTGCAAGATAATGATATATGTAATACAATATACTTACTTAAACATACATAAATTCATGTAAACATTCATATAAACATACAAAAATACATTTAAACATCCATGACTCGGAAACAAACACCCATATTCATCATATAAATGCTTGCACTAATAAATAACTATGTTGTACATAATATTCAGACCTTTGGTTAAATTAACTCCAAAATGGTTAGTGTCGGATAGTTGGTACTGCTGTTGTTTGGTAGCACATGATTGGCTGTCGAGTATTTTTAAGCGAGAGCGCTAAATTTTAAGCAACACTTATTGGAAAATCACGCTGCCCAAATATCGTTCTATCAAAAAATGGAATTTAATTTAAATTACCACCCGTTTTTATAATGTTAATGTTATTAATGGATCATGCCACAAATGACACCATAATAAGCTGCGACTGCTATGTCTATACGTTTACTCCAGTTCTTTTAAATTTTATTAGTCAATAGGCAGCAATGTAAACACTATTTCAGTTCCAGCTGCGAATTTTGAATTTAGAACCCGATTTGGACAGTGACATAAGTGGAGTAGCAGTTAGGTATTTTTTTAAGCCCAGACGAAAAAGACGTTTGCTATAAGTTTTACGTTCGTCAGTCTGGCCCTATTTTCCGATCAAGATCTGTTCAATTGGAGGTTTCTTACGTTTTAAATCAAAAATCACACTCATATTATAAAAGGGAAAGTACGTATGATTATTTATTGGCTGTGTTTATATTTGTTACTTCATTACGTTCTAAAGTCTTTAACAAGTTCTTTAATAAGTTAAGGTTACCTTTACCGGTTACTGATATCTTTTCCCGGGTATCTTTTTGGTATATGTAGTGTGAGCAGACATCAACATATATTTGAATGACAGCTTTTGACAAATTTCAAATGTATTAGAATTATTAATTAGATTGTATAAAAATACGTAATTATTTTTATACTTTTTAATGGGTATATCTATTGTTTTGGAAAAGTGTTTTAAAAAGTCGGTTTTATTTTTTTTTTATTTTTAGTTTTTTCGTGAATCGTAATAATTTGTCTAAATTTGTGTAGATATACTCAATTTTTCAATTCAGCAGTAATGAACGTAAGCGCATTGTAATTTTATTACCGACAGATCGGACCCTTACTGTAAGTCGTTAAGGAGTTCCATTGATCATCATCATATTCGACTACGACAATTAATTGACCATAACGACGTTATTGGTGACTCAAATATCCGAAAAGCATAAAAAAGATTCGGCCTAGTGTCGTTAATTTACTCCTAAGAATTAAAGACTTCCGTTACTTTGTTATGAATCCCATAAGCAGAACCTAATCAAACTATCACCACTACCTTTAAAGTATATCCTTTCCAATAAAAAAAGTATTATCGAAATCGGCTGGCACGATATTGAGTTATTCGTAAATTTGTTGAGCACATACTTATAGCAAATTTAAGAATTTTATGGTTTTGTTTGTCTTGATTGCCATTGTCAGATCTGGACCACACGAAAATGGGGCACACGAAAAGCACCAGCTTTCAAATAAAAAGGAATTGTTAAAATCGGTTCATCCAGTCGAAAGTTCCGAGGTAACAAACATAAAAAAAACATACCGACGGATTGCGAACCTCCTCCTTTTTTGAAGTCGCTTAAAAAGAGTGACTCTATTGTTTTCATATCTGACTGTGTTCTTTCATCTATCCCATTCTGATAAGCGGGTCTTGTCTGGGGACTTGTAAATAATATTATATCATATTTAATGAAAAATATTCGTTTTATTAAATTACTTACGCTTTTTGCATATCAATCTTATTTAAATAAAATAACCTTACCGATGATAGGTCACACTATCTTTTTTTTTGAGTCGTTCATGTATTATTTTAACACTTTCGATACACAGTTGACACTTGACTAAGGAGAAAAGTGTGCTTACATTGTCTTTAAGCACACTTTTTCCGTTCCGTTATCAGACTGCGAATGATATGGCCATATGTATAGAACGTCATTGAGAAGGAAGGAATTTGACCTCTTCTATATATATAAAATATGTCAAATGTATGTCATATTTTGTTAAATAAAAATATCAGTTTTAGACTAGTTCATTGTCAGCGTTACTAACAGAACATCGATGGTTTGGACACGAATCTATCATTAAGCTATTTTAAGGAATGTGTGTTATTAATTGGTCTACCTTTTTTGTAATTATATATTATCTAGTCAAGACTTCACTAACACGTACTTCACAACTAACTTAATCCGCTTAAACACCGTGCATAATCAACGAAAAGTAAAAGCCAAAGCCAAATGGGCTTCGAACAATCTTAGCGTCATCAATAGAGCACGGCAATACTTCAAGCCAGCCTACATTCTTGCGCTCTACAAAGAGCAGGTCCGGCCATATATGAAGTATTGCTATAAAATCTGGTCTGGCGTACCCCAGTATCAGCTCGAATTATTGCGTGCAAAGCATAGCTGCTCGAATTGTTGCGGACCCAGTGCTATATTAACGACTGGATCACTTGGTGTTGCATAGATACGTCGCTTAATTGTGTGTTTTCTACCGCATTTATCACGGGGAGAGTCCTGCAGAACTGTTTGACTTGATTCCTGCCACCGAATTCCACCTTCGCACGACATGCCATTAATTACAATATGATCCACCCATCTGGATGTGTGGTGTTACTGCACAGTGTGGTTTTCAAGTAACTTTCTTTCACGTACTAAGAAGCTGTGGGATGTAGAACCTTCAAAAAATAGCGCGTAAATATACCTCTCTAATAGGCCGGCAACGCTTCTGTAATTGCTTTGGTGTTGCAAGAGATGTATGAACAATTAACGAGAGGTAACCCGTACGCTCGTTTCTTCTATAAAAAAAGAATACGTCGTTGGAAGTGCTCAGATTTTTTTAGTTAATACTAGACGCAATTAAGTTACGTACTAAGCACAAAATAACAGCCAAAAGCGGAAATATATTGGAAAGATATGTTTTCGTGTATGGAACTTTTATTCGATGTTACCCATATATTCCTTACTAATGACAAGATAGGTTTATGATTTATCTATCCGTATCTTATTAAGTAGAAACAATAATATTACACTCACAAGGATAGTATGTGTTGCTGCCTGACTTATAGTCGGTTTGATTTTGTTTATGATTTCTCGCATGAGGTAAATAAGTTTGCTAAAATAAAAAACATTTTGTTTAGGTAACAAATCTCTTTAATATTTCATTAAGTATCCACACTAGACTGCTTTCGACCTTTCTGTTATACAATTGAAGTAATGTTTTAAAAATGCTTGGTTTCTGGTACTTTAATACCTATAATTTTCAAGTACTTTAATAAATAGACAGGTTACTTAATTGATATCCATATTACTCCACACTTCTTCAGGTACCCATGCCCTTGTATGTTGCCCATAATAAGAATTTACATTTACCATAAAATGTATAATATACTATAGACAGCATTGCATCTTCAGCATATGTAAGGAAATGAAATAATATACTATAGACAGCATTGCATCTTCAGCATATGTAAGGAAATGAATGATTCCAACAAAACATATGTAAAATTTAAAAATATCATAGTATTATAAACAACCTCAAGAGCTTATTCTATTTTATTTACCAAAAATTCAGTCATTTTAATATCGTCTAATGGTTTATTTTAACATTATTCTAGACGTTTAATGCTGCACAAATTTTAATCGTTCGCACGTTTTTAAAGGCCATTTAAAGTTTCATTACTTTCAAGCACATCAGTAACTACCGCATTCCCCAAGGAACTTTAAAATAATTTCGCACAAAATGCAATGTGATACGTGAAAGCGTAACAAACTCTCATTCGAGTTTATAATATAAGCTAAGATATCACTCACTTTTTACTTAATAGCGGTACTATGTTACTGCCACTCTGTTTCCAAGCCAATTAAACGACATGGGTACCTTCAAAAAGAGCGCGTACACCTTCCTTAAAGGCCGTCAATGCTTCTTTATTGTCTCTAGTATTGCAAGAGAATGTCTCCATCTCGTACGCTCTTTCGTCCTCCTCTTCCACATAAAAACCGGATATTCCTTTAATTTGGTATGTAGTTTAATACATAAAAAAATAAATACCTACAGCGCGAGTTGAATGGAGAGCGCCGGAATGCGATAGTGTTGTGACCTATTTATAATTGATGACCAAAAATTGATAATCATGAGTGTGTCGATAAATTTAAACAATGCTTCATGTTGACCATTTAAACTTAAAACTAAATCTCAAATTTCGTTCTGCCTTTCTCCAACACAATTCTAAACCAATTTCTCTGAACCTGATTACTTACCTATTATTAAAATAAAAAATAACACGTGATCACAAATTTTGCATTAACGCGATAACATGATAAGCGAGGACTACGGCACAGCACTACACTACAGGCGCACTAGGCGAGGCGTTTGGACAGCAGGGGGAGATGCTCCCACTCTACCCCAGGCCCCGACTGCATTCAACTCGCGCGCTAACTAAACATGAAATTTAATAAATGAAATAGAATGAAATGATTTATTTGTATGAATTGTGGTAACATAGTTGTTAACAATTGATAGGTGTACAGCACAATTCGCCAATATATCGGCATACAAATATTTGATTGTCAATATTGGAATTTTTATATTTATACGTCATTAATACACATTACATAGCTTTAATTCAATAATATAATATAAAGTAAACATTAGTTTGTAGGTACCTCTCAAAAAATAGCATTTAAATACTATTATTTTTGGCTAAGGAATTCTTTTAAACTATAAAAGCATTTATCTATTAGCCATAATTTTAATCTTTTAGTAACATTTGCGTTATTTTGATGAAGCGCTGTTCTACAGTATGGCATCAGAAGGCGAGTTGGATCTCTTAATCCTAATATGGAATAGTCCTTTGTTGGTTTAAAAAGTTCAAAATGTTTTTAAATGAACATACAAATTTCTAATATAATATATAGACCAGTAAGCGTTAACAGACGGTGCTTTTTGAATAATGGTCTACACGATTCTAGAGGACTGACATTGCATAAAGCTCTTATACAATTTTTTTGTGCCAGAAAAACATTTGAAATATTAGTGGAGTTCCCCATAGTATTCACCCGTACCGTATAACATGCGCAATATAACCGTGGTATACAGTAAGTGCAGCATTAAAGGATACAGTTTGTCTGAGCCTTCTTAAAGCGAAAATGAACTTATTTATTTTGCCTGCCACTGTATCACATTGAGCTTTCCAGTTACAATTGCTATCAAGCTATAATATAAGGCCTAAAAATTTTATTGTGTTTGTTTCTTTAGTCATTTGGTCACTGTGTGTTATATTTAGAGCTCTATGTATTGTTTTATAATTAGAAAAGTGTATATATTTAGTTTTTGTCATATTAGCGAATAAATTATTCTCATTGAACCATGTCAATACAGTATCAAATTTTTTATTAATAGTCATATTATAATTTACCGCTTTATGCTCGTCAGGAATAATTATGGATATGTCATTTGCAAATAATACAAAGTTATAGTCAACCACATCGGGTAAATCACTCAAATAAATTTAAAATAGTAAGGCTCCCATAAGACTTCCTTGAGCAACTCCAAATTTACTAATTAAATAGGGTGACTTGTATGTAGTCAGCTCCAGTATATATCCCCTGGCACATTCCCTATTTGGGGTCGGCCCTCCTGATACAAGATCGTCACTGTTTGCGATCTTGGGTCATTACTGGCGTTAAGCCTAGCATCATCATGTCTTTCTTAACTGTTCTAGTCCAGGTAGTTGGTGGGCGGCCTCTGCCTCTCTTTGCCTCATCCATATCCATGACTCGTCTCGTCATTTGGTGTTCGTCCCTGCGCATTACATGCCCATACCAGCATAATCGGCCTTCACGCATTTTATGATGTATAGGTGTAATTTTAAAGGTGCCTCGGATATACTCATTACGAATTTTGTATGATCGTGTAACACCCCCAGACCAACGCAACATTTTCATTTCGGTGACATGCATTTTTTGTTCGTCACACTTTCTCATTCCCCAGCATTCGGAGCCATAAAGCAAAGCTGTTCTCACTGCTCGTTTGTACACGGTGCCCTTAGTTTTAATTGGCATTTTTGCGTCACATAGAACACCGGTAAGGGATCTCCACTTCAGCCATCCTGATTTTATTCTATTTTGAATATCACTTTCAATATTGGTTTTGTGTTAAAAATGGACCCGAGATATTTGAATTCGTCTACCTTATTCAAGGGGTTGCCCTCGATTGTGGGTGGTGGCTGGGTATATGTGTCGCTTTCAGAGAAATTGCAGTGCATATATTCAGTTTTCTCTCGGCTCACTCTTAGACCTTTTCCCTCCATTGCTGTCAGCCATGCTTCGAGGCTTCTTTGAAGTTCCGGCAGTGATTCCTCTACTAGGACTACATCATCCGCATATAAATGTGTCCACGGGGCCGGTTTTTGAAGATTTTTGGTGATATAGTCCATGACAATGTTAAATAGCAGGGGACTCAGTGCAGATCCTTGACGAACGCCGACTTTCACTTCGAAGCTGTTACTCATGCCAGCAGGTGAAACAACTCGGGTGGTTACGTTTTTATACATGTCTTGAATGATACTTATGTACTGTTCCGGTACTTTTTGGGCCCTGAGTGCTTGCCAAATGAGCCGACGAGGTATTCGGTCAAAAACTTTTCCAGATCTATAAAGACCATATGCAGATCCTTTTTAAGGGCTTTGTACTTGTCCATTAGTATCCTCAAGGTATGTATTGTATCAATAGTGCCCACTCCCGCAGTAAAGCCGCACTGATTTGGTGAAATCGTTGTGAGTTTATACAGTCTCTTGACCATACCTCTTTCCCAGATCTTAAGGGTATGTGACGTTAACTTGATCGCTCTGTAATTTCCACACTCTGCTATGTTTCCCTTATTCTTGTAGAATGGTATCATGTTGCTCAGTCTCCACATGTCTGGCATAGTTCCTTTAGATAAAATCAGGTTGAATAGTTTTGTTAGCCATTTTACACCATAGGCACCTGCTTTTTAGCTCTGCAGGTATTTCATCCGGGCCTGTTGCTTTGCCATTTTTCATTGCAATAATAGCGGCTGTAACTTCGGTAGGTGCAATGGCTTCTATAGGGCCAGAAATTGGAGAAAGAAGTGATATTTGACTATGTGGAAATTCTTCATTTAGTAGTTTTTGAAAGTATTCCTGCCACCTGTTATTTATGTCTTTGTCTGTAGTTAATAATTTTCCTGAAGTGTCATTGATGTATTTGTTTTGTTTAAAATCTTGTGATTGTTTCAAACGTTGTTTGGCTATTTTGAAAATTTCTTCATCGGTTACAGCATTTTGCAGTCAAGATATCAGCGCGTTCTCTGATGATGCTTTTGCAATGGCTACAGCTCGTTTTGCAGCTCTTTTTGCAATCATATACTGGGTTTTATGCAATTCCGCTTTTGATTCTTGCCACTTTTTAAAACTGGATTTCTTTTCAGCGAGTGCTTGCTTAAGTTCACTAGACCACCAACTAGCATTCTTGTCGGTTTTTACCTTACTGCCTTTCGATATCCCTAGTGTCTTCTTGGCAATTGATAAAATGCGGGCGTCTAAATCGTTCCATGCTGAGTTGGCGTCTTTTGTGTCACAGTAATCTATAGTGTCTGCGAGATACTCTTCTACTTGTTTCATGGCTATGGCCCCTTATGCCTTATTAAAATTATACCATTTGATTCTTGGGAGTGATTTAATTTTGCGGTTTTTATTCCAATTCGGTAATGTTAGACAGGCTACAAGAATACGATGCTGAGTGGTTAAAGGCTCCCCTGGGATAACTTTGCAGTCTCGAAAGAGACTACGCATAGCCGCATCACAAAGGAAAAAGTCAATCTGTGAGGAGTCCCTTCCGCTTTTGTAGGTGATTAGGTGTTCATCATTTTTCTGAAAAAAAGTATTGACTATGGACATATCAAAGTTTGATGCTAGTTCCAAGATGTCTTTTCCTTGATTGTTGAGAATACCATATCCGAAGTTTCCATGGGCATTGCAGTCCTTGGAGTACCTTGGAGGTATCTTGCCTACATGTCCATTTAGATCTCCTGCAATGATTTTCCTCTCCGTATTTGGTATAATTTGGACCTCTACCTCCTTACCTCTTGTAGTTCTTCCCAAAAAGATTCTTTTTCTTCCTTTCGGCAGCCTGTCTGCGGTTCATAAGTAGAGATAATGTTAAGGCAGGGCTGATAGTAGATCGCGAGTTTGACGTACATGATCCTATCATTTATTCGGTCTACCTTAATAACTCTTTGTTTTAGATTTTTGTCAAGTATAATGCCCACCCCATTTCTAGTCGACGAGCAATGGTAATACAGTTGGTAACCTTGACCAATATTCCTAGATTTTGAGCCTTTCCATTTTAGTTCTTGAATACAGCATATGTTTATATTGCGTCTATATAAGGTCTGTGCCAATTCTTGGCTACGCCCAGTCAGTGAACCAATGTTCCAAGTCGCTATGCGCATGTTGAAAGCGCTGTGTCCGAAGCCGTCGCTTAGGGGGAACGCCCTAGTATGTATAGCATTCTTCGTATGGGAACTCTGACCGTCACTTCGGGGGGACGCCCTAGTATTTATCTCTTTCCTTTTATGCTGTACTTTCATTTTTGTATCAGGAGATTGTGTTTTGGCTGTGTGTTTTACGGCCGGTTGCCACCTGACGCCAAGACTGTCACCTATACTCCAGGTGCGAGTGCCGCCGTTGACCCGCTAGGGGTTCATCGGTCGCCAACTCTTCTGCATGCCCCAGTCTAGACATCCAGCACTGCCCACGACCTCTACTCCGAATATGTCGGAAAAGCCCGGGGCAGGGGTTTGTTGACAGAGTGTCCTTCTCCGGCCTTGTGGTCCGCGGGAGGTATTTTATTTCCCTCCTACCCTATGAAGGTTTGGCCCTCCATCGAGTATTTCCCTATCCGCCACCTGTGGACGCGTCCTCTAGGGAATTAGGCTACCCCGAGAAGGGAATAAGCTACCCCGAGAGATTGCTATACATATACATTGCAGAGTAATTGTGCGAAAATTATTGATATCGGTTTTAGTACCTTTTTTGAGTAAAAGCTTAATTACAGATAACTTTAAGCTTTCTGAAACACCGTGTGAAAAGGATATATAATATTAATCAAGTGAGTCAATATATGAGAGATATTGTGCTTGCAGTGTTTGAGTATATGTGTAGATATGAAATGATAGCCTTTGTATTTTAAGAGAATTTATTATCTTTATTACTTCGTTTTTCGAACATGGAGAGAAAAATATACTATCATTGATTGAATTTATTTTGTATTTCTACTGATTATTCCAATTATGATTACAATTATTAGTCAAATCAATAAAATAATTTTTAAATGTTTTTGCAATGTCTAATTGATTTGTTATATCAAGGTCGTTATAATGAATTAGTTCAATACAATTTTTAGCTATCATATTATTGTGACTACGTGATATTATGTTAGGCTCAATCGACTTTTAAATGGCTTCTTGAAATAAGTACAAAACTCAGAGGCTTAAAAAATACATATAAATTAATATATATAATATAAGAACAGATTTAGTCCCTTCATCATTGTTACGTATCTCTTCCCGGGGTAATACGTCACAACAGCCGACCAATCACAGCGCGTCATTTCATGGGACGAGGGTATAAAAGAGCGGTTTCCGACTCATTTAATTCAGTCTCGTGCCAGAGTTTGGCGAGTCAACATCTCCTGAGGATGCCTCGTGTAGAGGCGAAACACGTGTCGAATTGTTTAATGACAAATATTGGCGGAATTAACACTAAAGAAAACTCAAAACATTTGGAAAACTATAGTTATTTAATAACATTGTCGCAATGAACAAAATTATGTCTAAAATGAATGTTAAAGAAGTATGAGTGTTTGATTTAAGAGCCTCCCTTCGTCATTACTGTGCAAAGGTACTCATATACATCATTTGTGATGAATATTTAATGTAGATTAGGGTAAACCTCACTGTTGAACCAAATTATTATGATGTAAATTCACAAATGAAAAGTCCAGCAGGATTTGTGCGCATCGTTAATTCTTTAAAAAAGAATTGTTACAGTGAAAACATAAAGTCTGTGTAAATTAAGTATATGTACATAATATTATGTCGGCAGACATTCTTTTTTGTTATTTGGTTCAGTTCTCGTGACAGGCTTCGTCATGCCTGTTTAAATGCTTGTGGTGGCGACGTGGGACGGGTCGTTCCCTTTCTTATGGTCGAGGAAGGCGATGGCTGACCCATGCGTCATGCTCGAGAAAGCGCGCTTCTTGTGGTGGCTGGATGATCCTGCTACCAGAATCTCAGCTTCATGATTTTAAAATTAAAGTTGTTGTATTTTTATAATGCTAATAAATGCTCGCAAAATATCTTTATTTATTTACGATGTGGATTAATATATTCAAGTTCTTAATACTGTATTCAATAATTCTTTTTTTTTTTTCACGTATTAACTCACATTTACTATTTTTGACTTACTTATGTATGGCGTTGAGTATTTGACGTTGGATTATTTTTGTTGCATCACTTTACACATATTGTAACTATAAGGATTTGTAAAAATATAAATCTGTAAGTGCTGATTTAAAAATAGCGGCAATGAGTTTCTTGCCATTTCTTTCACAATAAATCTTTCCAAAGTGCCGGTAAATCTAAAAAGAAAAGAAAACTTTTGACGTTTAAAAGTGTAATTTCCTTGACATACATGAATGCATACATACATGAAAGTGATGCATATTAATTGTCAATAACATAGAATATCGATAAATGAAGATGCTTGTTGATAAAATATCTTGTAAGATAATATAATAAGATTTTATATATTTTTATAGAGAATTTTTAATGGTTTATTTTAATGCTTTATATAAGTAGATTTAATTTGTATCTATTTCTATTTATTGTCGGAAATTATATATGCAAATCATATAATATCTTATGCTAATTGGAAAGCTCAAATAATTGACAATAAATAAAACTTACCTTTTCCAAATGTTGTCATAATCTCCTGAGGATGCCCCGTGTAGATGTGAAACACCTGTCGAATTGGTTAAAGACAAATATGAGCGGAATCAACATTCGAGAAAACATATAACATTTTGATAAACATTTGTATAATTAAGGATATCTGCATAATAACATCTGACTAATTTTTTTTTAAGAACCTTTGCTGTATTTGGTTTTTGAAAGTAAGAATGTTTTTTTCGTCCAGATTATCAATATATCACTTAGAAAGACTTTCTTATTGAATTAGGCGTTATTTTGGGGAAATCCAAAATTATTCAAGCCTTCTTGAGAGTAAATTCACACACATTTGAATACTTAGAAAGACATTTAAGTGTGTGTATCAGTCAAATTATTTTCCCTTAGCAGGTAAATAACACAAGTTTCAAGAACGGTATCGTTGGTATCAAAACCCTCTGACACATATATTACATTTTCTGTGAATTTATTATTTATTACCCATTTTTATGTTTTTAAGAGCAAAAGTTAAGTCTCAGATGCAGACTTTGAAACATCTTGTTTTAATGGAGTTTTTGTACTTCTTGATGATATATTATTATCCAGCAGACAAAGATTATTTTAACTAATCCTTGCAGAGGTCAATTAAATATATAATGTTGTTTTATTTATCTTAAATAAAACAACATTATATATTTAACTTTATCTTAAATATTTAATGTTGTTTTAATTTCAAAGACAAATGATCTTTTTAATTAAAATATATTTTTTCCTTGCAATTTAAAAATTACATTGAAATGATGTTCAATTCATTGTTATTAAAAACCCGTACTTTTAGGGATGATAACTTCTGCAAAACGTCATTATTATTTGGAGGTGACACTTCTCTATGTCAAAATAAAGAAAATTAGCTTGACGAAGTAAGAAATGCTCTATCTTACATTATTATATCCTAATAGACCAGAGCCAATAATTTAAAAAACTAAAAATATATATAAGAATGAAACCTAAAGAAAAACGAGAAAAATGATAAATGAAAGGTAAAATAACACCGGTCAAGAAAAATAAATTTTGCGCATGAGTTTTACTTAATAATACATCTGATTACATAAGCACATCTATATATATAAAAGAGAATGTATGTAAACTATTCGACCGATCTCAATTACATCTTTTGTAATAGATTCGTTGAAGCTCATAGAAGGTTTACATAAATAATTTATCGTCGTATATATCGTTATTTATTGTCGTTTTAGCAGCATTACCCCAAGAGACCAATGCAATAGAGGAGTAGAGATTGGCAAAGTGCGGTGTAATATATATATATAATAAGTGGGTGTAACTAGAAGTAATGTTTCCTTACTAGAAACATTCCATAGAAGTTTCGTAAAATGAATTGTTTTACGAATTCTTAACGAAATAGATTGTATTTGTTCAGAAAAATTTAGTCTTTGGTCTAGGTATACACCTAGATACCGAACAAAGTTAAGCCTATTCAGAGTAACACAATAACATGGAATTATGTCATCAGGGCAGGTGTGAATTTTTAAGAAGAGATTTGGTGGAGGGGATGATGGTTGGGATTTATGGAAGCATACATAGTTGGTTTTGGAAATGTTTAAGGATAATAAATTATGCTTTAGGCAGTTAGATATTCTTAGGATTTCGTTTTCAGCTTTGCAGAACACATTTTGCCATGTTGAGTCTTGTAAGATTAAAGCTATATCATCGGCATAGCCAATTATGTCAACGTCATCGCTAGCTCTAAATAAGTCTAGCATGTCATTTACATAAATTAGGAAGAGTAGAGGTCCAGGAACTTCCTTGGGGTACACCGAATTTTACAATAGATGTTGAGCTAGAGAAACCATCAATTTTTATACAATGTTGCCTATTCACAAGGTAGCTCGAGAACCAGTCTAAGGTGACACCCCTGATACTAAGCAGTTAGAGCTTACGAAGGAGTATAGGGTGGGACACAGTATCAAAGGCCTTGAAAAGGTCTAAGAAAACGCCTATACAGCTTTTCCCATTGCCAAGCGCGTTTGATACCCCTCCAAGAAGAAGAGACACTGCATCTTCCGTTGACCTTTTCCTACGGAAACCGAACTGATTAGGTGATAAAATATTTTTAAAGTCTAAAAATCTCCTAAGCCGACTATCGACAATTTTCTCTAAGATTTTTGAAGACGCAGACAGAAGTGATATGGGCCTGTAGTTGGAAGGGTTGATATTCGAGCCACCTTTGTGAATAGGCACAATCAACGCATTTTTCCAGCATTCAGAAAATACTCCAGTGGATAAACTAAAGTTAAATATGTGACATAAAGGTAAAAGAACTACAGGAGCAATTTTTTCAATAAGAACATTGCTAATTTTATCTAAACCTGGTGCACAATTGTGTTTTGACTGTTGGATGATTGAGTATATTTCTTGCTCATTGCACGGATGTAGGAAAAATGATTGGGATGAAATAGTATGTTGGGTTGTATTGGGAAGGTAAATATTAGATGCCAGCTCGAGCTTTGTTTTGTTTAAGTTAATTAGGGATTCATTAGCTAGATTACTTTCAATATTAGCAAAATTGTCATTACAAAGAGTTAGAGAATTTGCAGGAGATCCACAGATTTTTGTTAATTCGTTACTTGATGAACTCTTTTTATTAATATCACAAATCTCATTTATTGATTGCCAGAACTTACGAGGATTATTTTTGTTTATGACAAATTTGATGTCATTATATTCAGACTTGACTTTCTTAAGAAGGTTATTTAAGAAATTCCTATATCTATTATATATGACTTTTTTGATAAGACTAGTGGGATCATTTTTCGATATCATGTGTAACTTGTCTCTGTGCTCCATACATTTAATTAATCCGGGAGTGATCCATTCCTTCAATACGAATTTAGATCGTGGAATAGTTTTCATATTAGTGTGCTTATGTAGGGAGGCGGTGGATGAGAAATTCTCAGCGGCTGTTGAAGCATTACCACATCTTAAAACATTATTCCAGTCATGAGTGTTAAGATCTTCCTCAATCGCAGCATAATTGATAGCAGGTAAAACACGTGATCGTTTTGATTTGGTAGTTCTAAAGGAAAGGTTCGCTATAACTATGTCATGATCTGTAATTGAACTTGAGTAGACAAACCCAACGGCATCAGCTTTTGAGTTAACTAAGATATGGTCTAGACAAGTTTTACCGTGTGTCGGCATTGTAATGACTGGTTGTAAACCGAGCTCAGCAATAAGCCATAGGTACGAGTCATTTTTATAATTTTAGCCGAGGATATCTATATTTACATCACCAGCAAAAAACCAAGCCCATAGTAGGTTTTAGAGTGGTAAAATATTACTCTAAAGTGTATAAAAAATTTAAGATTACTGGATTAGAAGGAGTGCGATACAATGCAAGGATGTTCAGCATGCCTGGAAATTCAATAGAAAGACTGTCTGCATCGGAGATTTTTGGTTCTGAAACATAAGCTTCCACTCCTTCTCTTATATATGCTACTAAACCGCCTGCTCGATTAATAATATTAGCTGTATAATAACTGTTATACCCCGGTAAAGATCGAATGTGAGGGGAGGTACCTAGTTGACATTCAGTCAGGACAATGATGTCAAAAGTTATGTTGAGACGGCTTAGTGCAACAGTAAAGTCTTCAAAATTTTTTTGCAGGCTCCTTATGTTAAAATTAGTCATTTAAGTCCATTTACATTTAGAAGTGTTTTACATTTCTCAGGGTTATTAATAGCGTGACAGCAGCTACTAAAGCTATCCTCTATATCCCGTAATAAAGTTAAGTTGGCCATAAAGGCCGAATTTAAAAAATCATGGAATATTGGTCATGGAATGAACCAGTCACGCTATTAATAAATATAGAGAAATCTTTGTTTTTGCTTCTTGTTCGGGAGTGTGCGAGTGTGTGTGTGTGTGTAAGTGTAGTGGTAAAAAGAACCTTAATAGAAAAATACAAACTAAAAATAGAACCTAAATAGAATAATATTTAAACAAAACAAGTTTTGTTGTAGCTAAAAGTTTAAGCGAGTTAAGACATAGGGTATGTGGGTGGGCTGGCAAGTTTTTCTTCCAGTTCCATGGTAGAGTGCAGCTGGATTGCTGGAGATCCTTCGCGTTTGCGAATGTGTACGATGCCATTATGCGTCCAACAAAACTTGAATCCTGCATCCTGGGATCGTTTGCGTGCTTCGCGATATAACTGCCGATTTTCTCTAGTTAGGCGTACGTTTACGTATGCGCGCTGATCTTTTCCGCCGTCTACTAGGTTTTTTGCAGTCAAAGGTTTCCTAATTTTCCTTGCCTTCATAAATTCATCGCGTTTGCTTTTTCTTACGAACCAAATAACCAACGGCCTTGGGTGAGATCGTTGGGACGACACTTTAGGTCCCACTCTGGAGACCCAGTCGATGTCCGATTGATCGGCTGATAAACCTGATAAACCTTAGTATTTTCATTGATTTTAATTTTCCTATTTCTTGCTCATTAAAGCAAATTCAGAACTTATTTTATTCTTATTTCTATATAATATAAAAGCAACAAAAATAAAATATATATATAACCCATGCGCAAAGTACTGTAGACGATCTTAAATTGGTTGAATTTCGTGGGGTGCCACATTGACATCAATGAAAGCATATTCAGGGAAACCCTGCAGTAAACTATTATTATTAATTTAAATAATACTCTCCCAAATAGTGTACAATTTATATAAAAATGAAATAATTATTAATCAAATATTTTTCAAAACATTCCAAAAGCACGGTTGTTATGTCAAACTCGTGTCTTCAATCGCTTTGTTAACAATCTCTCATTTTTGAATAAACATCATAATGTTTATTTTGAGAGAGCCATAAATTGAATAGGCTTTAGGAAAATCTCGCTGTAAGCCAGACCCTACAAAATTCTATTGCATTCCACTTTTCCATATTTCTCTCTTTTATATATTTTTTTAGCTTGTTTTACTTAACATTATCATCACTTTTAAAACTTAACATTATTACAACTTTTTTCCTAATCTCAATACATCATTTAGTTTTTTTATCTATATCCAGGTTAATAAATGCTTAAGATTTCTATTATTATTATCAAAGTGTGCATACATATTACTGGTTACGGGGAATTTTAAGTTAATTTATATTACTTTCCAAGTGTGCAGACATATAAATGTTTAAAGAATAGTTAAAGTTAGTCATAATGTTAACACCCGGATAAAATTTAAACTTGTTATGACTACTACTCAGTTAAGTCAAGTTAGTACTTCTTTTCTTAAATGTACAAAACAAATGTGTTACGAATTTCAAAAGAAATTGCGTTTTGACTATTATTATCTCCTTTATGCTGAGCATCAAATACTGCGAAATAAGAAACTTAAGCCTATAAATTGTTAAAGTGTTGACCGTGATTTTCTTGCATACACGAAACCTTTGCGTAACTACCAAAATGTAATATGCGTACAAATATTAGTTTTACATAGTAGATTTAGATTTTGGTGTTTAATATCGGCTTGTTCACGTTACTGCTTTCTGTTTATTGCACCTGTCCCGATCTGTTTCTTGCAATTTACAACAATGAGCAATTCTTTTGTCTGCTTGCGCTTCGATTATAGTTGAGGGTGACCAACTGGCCACGTGCCTCAATACGTCACGCCACTACTATTGCAGTACATACGAACATTATAACAGAAACATAGATAATAATATTGTCTTGGAAGAGGAGCGATCACTACCAGGCTATTTCATGAAATAAATGGCTGGTATAATATATCTTTCAGCAAGCCACAACAAAGAATCGGGGCGCAAATATTTTCTCCAGTTAAATTCATTGCACATCCGCCACAAGATTTTCAATTCAATGGCTCAATGTTAAAATTAATGACAATCACACCAATCAACATGTAATGTCTCTTTGCTTAAAACACAGTAATTATAAATAAGTGCAAAGAAAAAGAATTTGTATTGAATTTTGAAGAATTGAAGAATTTGTATGAATTTGAGAGAACAACCTAAGAGTTGAACAAGACATACCAATTTTTACGAACCATACGTCACTCAAACGGTTGGCTCAGGTGAAAGAGTGCTCGGACGGAACCCGAAAGTATACGGGTTCAAGTCCCGCATCGTTCATAAATTTTGTTTAAAAATTTTCTTTAGAAAGAATTAATTAGGTACGGCCTACATAATAAACTATCCAACATTGAATAAAAGTATTTGAAATTGTATATATAGTCACAGACCCGAGCTGAGATTTATTATATTATTATATTACATAATTTATGAATTATATGTTATACGCTTTCAACAAGCTTAATTTAAACTTATCTAGTTAAAACATGGAATATTGATAGTTTTTAACACCCAAATTATGGACGTTCAATTTACTTAACAAATTGCACAATTACCACGAACCGACGACAGTAAATAATATTGTTCTTGAGTCTTTGAAGAAATGTCAACATTTTTTAAAGAAATAAACGTTTTCATCCCTTACAATTTTTTATATAATGCTTTTTGTATTTAAATATTTATTTTCACTTTTAAATTTTTATTTTTATTTATTATACTTAAATTCAAATATGCTTATCTCTATAAAAATCTCTCGGTGATAAAGTAACTTTCGTTAGCAGGTGTTATATTGTACCATGCTTAATTATAATGATCATGAAAATTTAACAAATTTTGTTATAAATTAGGCATAAAAGGCATTTATTTTCTCAAAATTGATTCCATTAGAAATCTTATTGATGTCATTTCTAATATACTAAATACTACTACCGCTTCGGAAACAGATAGCGTTCTGAGAGAGAAGAAGCGGCGCAAGAGACTCTCCCAGCATTCTTTTTTTGCGCTCTTTTCAATAAAAACATACAATATTGTATAGTCATTTCTATCGCTTTAAAATAATCACAATCTAGTCCCAGGCTATCCGATCATTTAGATATTCAGCTGTGGAGTAATAGGATTTACGACAGAGCCATTTTATTAAAAAAAAAAATTATAGATCATGCCTGAACAATGGTTGGGACTTTATTATAAAAGTTAATAGTAGTAGTATTGCAAAAACAACTGTTCAAATCCGGTTGATAAATCCAGAAACTAACGCATACAAAAAAACAAATAGTGTCAGTTTTAATAAAATTAGTAAATAATAATATAATTTTTGACAAAGTATTATATAAAAAAGGTGATTCAGATCTAATAAACTAAGTTCTAAGTTGAATATGAAACTTATTTTTACAAAACAAAACAATTAAGACAAAATATTTGCGATGGTATAACGGTTAATGCAAATAATTGTAAAAATTATATGTACGAATGTAAAAGTCGGAACAATTAAATATTTAATTATACATTTCGAGTATCAATTGCTACAATAACAATAAAAGCGCTAAATCTAGTTGAGAATTCCAGTGAGTAGGTATTATAAGTTTTAATGAGATTTTTCTGATGGTCGCACGGTTTCGGAACAGGAATTTAGATCGCAAATTGACTTTGACAAAGTTAGTCTCGCTCAGTCATGTACCTGCTTAATTCTCTCGCTTTTACAATGACATTTCGTTGACATTTAAATTGTTAATTTACAAGTCTATTCCGTTTGTTTACAAAGTTTTATTAACCTTAAAGTTGATCATTCGTCATCATCACCATTATCTTATAACTATCAATGTTACTATGACTGTTCAAATGAAGTACCATTCTCCCCATTGTCCGTTGTGTTTCGTTCCGTATTTGGGCTATGTGGAGGTCTTGGGGCTGTCCAAATTTAGTCCAGTTGATCCTTAAGGAGATCCAGCCTTCATTACAAATTAGTCTCCCACTGTCGTACCCCCCTTGATTTGAATACAAGTCCCTAACAACAGTTTCTTGATCACCCGGCCACTGGCAATTTGGATTCCTTGGCTTGGAAAGCTTGGAGTGCCTAGCAACTCTTTTACCACAAACCAATTATGTGCAACCATATTTGGCGCAAAATTAGTGATGCGTGGAGTACTGCTCTCACTTCCTCCAAGTGCCTCGAATCATCGACAATTTACTTACAATTTGCTTTCGGCTGGATTCAATTCTCTATATCGTCTACCGTAACTATTACAATGGGAGTGTTCGGAGGAGCTAAAGTTAAAGTTAGAAACAGCAGCCGGAATCGACCAGAAGATACATAACTATACATATTAACATACTTAATTACGCACAATTATAAAGAAATTTAAAATTTATCTCATTATTTATTAAAAAAAATAATTTACAAAATAATAAAAAAAAAAAATAGTTTTATAACATAAAAAAATGAAAACTGATTTTTTTCGCACTTCACTTCATCATCGCAGTGCTTTTCTCCTCTCAATCAGAAAGTGTTTCATCAAAGATCTAATTACAATCGTTGAATAGCTTGAAAGAATTTCGATAGTAATGAGTTTCTTTACAACTACTACGTAGACCTCGTGTAGATTTCGAAAGATTGCTTGTTAATTAATTCGCGATGAAAGTTCGCAATCCGCTGGCAATTCAATTTAATTCAATGATTAAATGAGTCTTGCTCAATATTGGATTAAATAATTTTCACGAATTCACATCAAAAACCCGACAAATGAACACAATTACAGACTTTAATAAAATATCTGAGAGAAATTAGTTAAAACTCCTCTTTGTGTATTTTGAAGTAAAATATATTTAAGTATTTGTTGCTGTTGCTTAGCCAAATATCTTATTTTGATGCATTCATGTAAATTTTAACTAAGCAGTTGATTAATTATTTTTTTTATTAAAAATCGCTTTTTATAGGATCACCGCGGCCCATTATCCTTGTAACGACAGAGGAATCACAAGAGCGTTGCCGATGTTATTAAACATCAAATAAACACATAATATTTATATGTTTTAGATATTATCTATCATCAAAAACAGATATATTTATACGTGGGTGGAATGTTATATTGTTATGGGGCAGGGCAGCCGATTTTAATACCATCGTTGTGCTGCAAAAGAGGGCCATTCATGCTATTTATAACCTAGGTCCTCAATAATTATTAAAAGAAAACATGAAAGTTTAAAAACTGTTGTATCGCAATATATTCTTGACAATGTTCATAAGCACAATAAAGAATTTGCTAGAAACTGCGACAATCATATTGTTAACACGAGGAATAAACGGTTAAGCCGAGTTAGTAAGTCTCTAATGGGGCGATTCTATATATAATATATGCTTCTACAACACGATCTAAGAAAAAGTACAAAAATATATTGTGTTACCAAATTCAAAAGAATTGTGTAAAAACGTTAACGTGTTAAAGGTTACTATAACATTAATTATTTTCATAATGATACCACAGACTGGGAATTTGTGAACGCACTCAGGCTATTTAATTATTAATTTTAGTGTACGATAGTACAACACAATATATATTGAAACAAAATTATGATGAAGAAAAAAAGCCTGCTGAGTTTCAGGTCTGAGGCATACCATTTCGAATGGGTGGTACTTTTAATTAAGTATTCTAAATATAATTTTAAGCATTATTTTCTTGTGAATAAACCAATGACTGTCTGATAGCGGAACGCCACAAGTGTGCTTAAAGACAATGTAAGCACACTTTTCTCCTTAGTTAAATGATAACTGTCAATGTAAAATCAAACCTGCACTGAATAAATGTTTTACATTGCCTACTTTTTGACCAAGAATATTTTAAACAACTGGAGTAAATGCGGCAATGAATAATAGTTATAGCAGTCGAAACTTTTTCTGTGGCATATTTTAGCTTTGTTTTTAAACGAGGTAATGTTTTGTGTACATGTAAAGGACATCATTGGAATAAACTTAAATAAACATTAACAACTCGGAAACAAATCTACATATTCATCATATTATAAATGTTTGTGCTTACCGGGATTCAAACTCGGGATGTCTAGCTCAGTAGGCATCGTCACTAACCACTGAGTGTATTGTCTTTATTTAATATATTATAATAACAATTTCTCGAAAAAGGTAAAACACGAATGCCAAAAGTAATGTCCTTAGTATTACAAATTATTCTCGTATATATATAAGCCTCGAATTACTAAAGCTCCGACCCTTATTTTTTCTTAAGTTACAAAAACTGCGGTCCGCATTCATCTTGTCGTATTTCATTTCCTAATATTTTCGTAAGTAAAGCCATACCCGGTACCCGTTTATAAATCACACTGATTTAGGCCTTAAAGACATTGAATATGCCATTAACTTGTGCTTATTAAATTTCTCAGCATTGTCCTTTTACATTTTTCTGCACAATAACTTCGGGAATACAATATAAAAGGACGTGAAAATTAATACTTAGTTTTTCTTTACTTTTTGCTTGGAATAAGAATTGCTCTTCTCTTACTAATTATATTTTTAAGGCCCATGTTATATTTGTTGGTATAGATGTTGCAAGCAACAAAACAAGTAACAAAAGCAGACGCTCAGTGAGTTTAATTAACAGAAATATTCAAATAATTCGTTATTTCAACGAAAACATTTTACGCATGTATGTTTATGGATGTACCTTTGCTAATGTAATTTCATTCTAGCGCTCTACAAAGCGCAGGTTCGTCCACAAATATAGTATTTCTGTCATGTCTGGCCCTGTCTTGACCGCGTGCAACGCAGAGCTGCTAGAATTGTAGGGGACCCAGTGCTCTGTGCACGCCAAGAAAACTTCGCGTTGCGTAAAGACTCGCTTCATTGTATGTCTTCTGCTACTGCATTTACCACGGGGAATTTCCACAGAACTGTTTGACCTTATTCCTGTCACCAAATACCACCTTCGCACCACACGCCATAAATGAGGTTATCATCCCCATCTGGACGTGTAACGTTCCCCCACAGTGCAGTTTTCAAGGAACTTTCTTCCACGTACTAGCAACCTGTGGAATGAGGTTCCTTGTGCGCTATTTCCAGGACGATACAACATGGGTTCCTTCAAAAAAAGCACGTACACCTTCCTTAGAGGCCGGCATCGTGTCTTGTGATTCCTTTGGTACTGCAGAAGAAATTATAAAGGCAATGTAAACATGTTAAATTAGTACTTCAGATTTGATAGATTGATTTGAATTAGTACTTTGAATTTTTTTAAAGTTTTCTAAAAAGAGTTCTAAATAATGCTAATAAATGATCTTTTAAAGAGCTTTTTAACACACCTTGCAATCGCGATACCTACTCGTTCTATCAGAAAGTTTCAAGTAAATATCAGTTATATTCTTACTTGTTTTTTTCCCTAAAATATTGCCTCTACTTCTAACCATCCTTTTAAAGGTACATCTTTTCAAATAGGTACACATGCACATACGATGATGAAGCTATACCTTTTAATTTATATGTCTGGAAAATACCCTTGGTTACCTGTAAGTTCTTTAGAATAATAGAATAAAAAATAAATTATATTCTTTAATTAATAACAAAAATGAAACTTAGTTTAAATTTCACTAAAGATAGGAATACCACTACTGTTAGAAATGAATAAGTAAAATAAAGTTATACCTTTATCCTTTCTAACAGTTGTACTAATGCAGCTTATGCCCCTCGACCTGCCTGTAGAGGTGAAGAAGCAGCCGTTTAAGAGGGAACCCGCCTGCTTCTTTCAGATTGGATTTCAGACAGACATAGTAGGCAACACCCGAAACTTCAATCGAAACTTCGTTTTTCGTTGAATTAGAGTAGACCTACAGACCTTGGCTCACCTGTAAAATCAGTGAGGTATCTGGATAACTCTAATGAGTGTCTGTGCTATTCAAATTATTTTATTTGATATTATTAAGCATAACATTTATATTCCCTGTTACGATTGTTGGGAGGTTTTGTCAAAATGTGATTGTAATTTGCACTGATTTTTTTACGCTTACTTTGTGTTTTTATAGATTCATTTTTAATGGTACATATAAAAATAATAAGAGTAACATAGTAGCAATACACTCATAATGTTTACTAGTAACTCTCCTGATTAAATTAGTCGTGAATCCTGCGATCCCGACAAACAATAAAGTTTCTTTCCTCTGGGACGCCGGACCTCTATTACGAAGTTATATAGTGTTGTGTAATTAAAGGAATACGAACTGACAATGATGTTATTTCCCGAAACCTTTTAGAATAACAAGACATTAGAATAACAACTGAATATTATTTGTAATACACAGATGTTATCTTATAAAAATTAGCATTGTTGAACTGTTTAATAATAACTAATAGTGATTTAGATTTCAATTAAATTCTCAGATAGTCTCAGATCTTCTTCTGTAGTCTTTTATCTCGTCTGGCCTTAGGTTCCCTTAAAAATAATCAAGCTTCTATTTTTATTTCATATTAGTAAAACTATATTATATAACATATCGTAGTCAAGAACGTTTAAAAAAAGAAGCAAGTACGTGGATGATTCAGTATTAATCTAAGCTCGGTTGTAAGTGGCATGCGGTGCGAGTGCGAGTGAGAGTGGGCGCTGGTTGAGCGCCAAACAGGCAGTTGGGGAAGAACTATAGAGCGAGGCGGTTGTGTCGCGTTGCATGTAACACCATGTTCTTATAACGTAATATATAGCAGTGAAGTAAAGTATAATCTCTGTGATGTGGAACTTATAAGTTGCTAATTATTATAGCATGTGTTTGTAAGACGATGTTTGACTTGCTGTCATGGTCAACACCCAAAAAAAAGGGACAACTACGAAGATTCTCACCATGTGACCGACCTTTCCCCGTTATATATATGGATAAATAAATTAGGCTACGCAATAATGAAAAATTTATTCAATACAAAATAGACAATTTAGCTTCGATATACGATGTTACTGTTTAATGGCCAATGCATCTTGATTAACTGTTAACAAACTTCCGTCAGAAAAATTGACTTTTGCTGACTCAAGGCTAAGAATCTCTCAAAACCCAGTGTGATACATACCGTGCTGATGGATGCGTGGCTGATGGGATGCTCAGTCATGAAAGATGTCTCTCTGAAAATAGGGCGAGTCGGAGTAGTATTTAACCTTTCGGGCGCTATGCGGGGCTCTGCCGTCCGTTACCTTCCTTCCACTGGGTTCTCGTGAGACTTACATGGAACAAAAACAAAAAAAAAACTTGATTTGATCACCTCATGTTAAGAAAATTCCCACGATGGAAGTGTAGACACGTTGAAGAGGACGCTATATCTCTCTCCAACCACGTGTTAACTCTGAAGAGTACTCTAAAAAAATTACAATATCGTGAAACTTTTTGCCTTGTTACTTACCTTATTAAAAAAATAAGGCTTAATGTTGCCAATCTGCCTGAGCTGTTACTGCTTCCAAAGCCTCAAAGGGCCACGACCTTCATCCCAAAAAACGAATCGAGTGTAGAGGAAGTGCTGTTCTTATTGCGGACACAAAATGACGGACTCAATATAGAGCTCTGGAAGGTGCTACACGTCAGGCTCAAGACAAGAGTTCGAGTGACGATCTTCAATGTCGACAACCCTTCTGTTGAAGTCTTGAAAGCTGTGTAGTCCAACAAACACTCTCGCTGATTTTTTATAATTCTTCATGCAATTTTTTGGTGAACATCAAGAGACGGCTCCTCAACCTATTTATGACTTTTTTATCAGAAGTCCTTAAATAACTGCAGTGAAGGGGTCATATTATCACTATCTACAAAATGGAAAAACGTCATCGAAAATCATATACTGTATTAAATTTAAAATAAAAATGTTTTAATAAAATAGGTATATGAAATGGGAAAAAAATTTAAGTCTTAAGTCAGTCTAGTAAATAATATTATAATATAATGGACAATAAAAGGCTAGCATAGAATTTACTATGATATGAACATGAAGTTGAAAAAAAGTAAATCGGTATTGTGAAAATAAATATATACCTATCACTAAATATTCATAAAATAAGATAAAATATAGAAGTATCTTCAGTTCAAAGCCCCTAATTCAATTCAAAGCCAAAAACCCTTTTGAGGGTGCCCGTAGGAGCATTACATCAATTTCACTAAAAACCTCGGCGCAGAAATTAATTCAATTGGCAATCTCTACATAGATTGCAATTTGTTCTGAGCCCCTTAGATTTGATTCACATTTATTGGAAGGTTTTATGGATCATTTAGGTAAATTGAGCGGAATGGGCAATAGTTCGGCAGCATTTCACCTAACAAAATTTGACACCGTTATTAGACTTTTGACTGTTGAATATTTCACTCACGATTACGAAATAAGGGAACTTTTCACCGGTTTAATTAATAATAGATGATGAACTGAGGGGGTAAAATCATGTTTGAGAAAAATTAACTTTATTCCTTATTTAGCAATAATTATTTACTAATCGTGGACTTATTTAAGCTATTTAAAAAAATTATAATTTAATTAAATAATCAATTGAGTGAAAAAAAATACTAAGAATGCAAAGTGAGAGAAACGTGAATGGTGCCCCCATTCACGAGCTCGTTTCTCTTTTCTTCATCAGGACTTGTACATTTTTTACATAATATGAGTCTTCTATTACGCATGTAACAAATTTTTAGCTATCAACATGATAATGTTTATATATATGAAACATCCTCACACACACACCACACTCACACAAACCTCGATAAGGCCTTGTGTAAAATATCAAGTGAGCTGCAAAATTATTATATTAATAGAGTTTGTTCATAAAATAATTATTGTACTGATCGTTCTAAGTATCTTGCAAGTCAAATTCGGATCGTTTTCAATATTTGGGCTCGCCCTCAGACTTTTGCCCAAATAGTATTTCAGTACGGCCATAATCGATAATATAATATGATCGATTCGACTTCATCATCATCATTTCAATCCATTGAAATACATAAGACAAACAAATTACAAAATACACTAGCTTAATATTTTAATGAATAAACTACTAGATTATAAATTTAATAATTATAAATATCTTTTGGTTTTTGGTTGCTTATTTTATTTCGACAGTATTAATGTAAAACAAATCAAGAGATTAAATTATCTCGTTAACAATTAGGCTTACCCAAATATCGTATCAATTTAAATCACAGAAAACGCCATTAATAAGCACGTCTTGGTTATTTTTAGATTACTCCAATCATTGTACTCCAATCCACTAATAATCATAATTTTAGACAACTTGTGGACGTAAAGTGGTACCAGATGGCTTCAAACAATGAAGTGTTGGTAACTCACAATGAATGCTCGTCTTTATACCAAAAGCATTATGTATTCCTGTTCGCCCCCTCTTTTAAAAAAGCAATGTTAGGATTTTTTCCACATGATTCCAAGCTAAACGGATATCATAGCAGCCTTTTTTTGACGTGAATCAGTAATGTGCAAGAATTGTTGTGTTTCGGTGAGAAGAGCGCCATATCTAGTGAAATAACTGGGCTAATGAGACTTATCAACATTTATCCACTGATGTACAATTAAGAACTAGAATAACACAAAAAATGTCTGAGCAATACTCTGCCTACACTTTTATTAGGTAGAGTTTTCGTTCAGATGTGTTTCGACTGCGCTTTAATAATGATAATAATTTTTTATTTGCGAAAAACTGCCACCAATTTTTTTACAATTACAATAGATATGAACAATTAACATTAAATAAAGAAAAGAAAAAATAACAATACACATGTTAAAAAACAATAAAGACAGAGATATTAATGCTTTAAAACATGTAAGGATTATTTAATAACTAGAAAACGAGGCAGCAGCGCGATTCGCAAAAAGGAAAGTTCTCAGCAAACGTTAGGACGTATTTTCCTAACACTGATATTATGAACTTCCTAATTTTTATTTTTCCATGCAAGCTATTTTGGCAGTAATGTGTGAAAAAATAATTATAATATTTAAATATTTATCGTATATCTATATCTAACAAACAAAGCTCAGAACTTAATAAATTTATAAATCTGAAAAGAAAATATATATCACGTAGTGATGCAGATACACGCATTAAAGTACATCCCCACTAGCTACACAAGTATTTAATAAAAATATATATAAAAAATGCATGAGTAATATAATATTATATAGATAAAATATATCCATTTTGATACCCATCCTCACTACAATCGATGTATTTAATTTAGTTTTTGCTCGTCCAATAATAGCTTTTTGTAGTTATTCTTAAAAGATTCCTTTGAGTGCAAATTTCGAAGTGGTGGTGGCAGGTTATTCCGCATATACAACGCAACGCAATGACAAAGTGTTAAGTGAAAAACTGTCCAAATAACAGCATATCCAAACTTAAAAAGGATCTAGCTATTGTAACTAGCTTGATGTTTTCAATCATTTTGCTAAATAATTACATTTCAATTGCTAAAACAAAATGTTCTTGCCTCGTGTTCGCGTCCGTCTCGCGTGACGAAGTGGTCCTATTTCTAATGAGCGTTTACAATAAATAGACTTTGAATATTACTGCAAAATAAGGTGTTAATTTGAATGAATATTTTAATGTTATCTGTATAAGTTAATGTATGTATAAAACGCCGCGCCGCTCGGATATATTTCGACGACCTTTTAATAGGCGATTGGGAGTCTAGTTGTTAACTGTACGTCAATTTGAGCAGAAGCTCAAAGTAACGAACGATTGTGATACCACTCAGGATTTTGGGTTTTTCTAGAGCCCATCGCTTACCATTCCATGAAAGTCTTGTTCGTTTTTCTCATTAAGTTAATGATGATAATAAAAACAAAGAACGCAACGTCTGAGACTAATTGAGAAAAATCATCAAAAATGCACTAAAGTTGAAAGGCAAAGTCCAATTAATCTAGAATAAGTAATGAAGACTTCAATGGCTGAGACGAACGTCTTTCTCATTACATTTAAATTTAATTTGAAGCAATGAAAGGGAATGACAATCGGACTCGAATCTTAATAATGGAATCGCGATAATATACAAGAAAGAGATAAAATTTACATAATCGCTTTAGATTTATACTTTTCATTTTAAGACAGTATTGGACCAAGAGTGATTATGCTTTGAGTGAATGTAAGGTCGTCTCTAGACAAGTGACATTTATTTAAGTTTAGGATAATAATGTTTGATTTTATATCACAACAATACTCACTTTATGTGAGGTGATCATTTTATCATTATTCCATTTCAGCTGGAAGACGTCCACTGCTGGACAAACGCCTACACCACAGATCACCATGATGATCGGTCCTGCGCTGCCCTCATTCAACGTATTCCTTGACCAGATCGTCGGTCCATCTTGTGGGGAGCCTACCATCACAAAGTCTTCTGGTACGTGATCGCCAGGACTTTACTGCCCACTGGCCATCTGTCCGTCGAGCTATGTGCACTGCCATTTCAGTCTCGCAAGCACTGAGCTATGTCGGTGACTTGGTTCTCGAATGAATCTCTCTCTTTCTGTCTTGATTCTCATTCGTAGGATAACTCAGAGCCGCTCTATTGCTCTCTGAGTGACCATGAGTGTAAGGAGACAATCAACCATATTATTTGTTTGATAAAATTACAAGCATAGGGCAAAGATGTACGCACTGTTTCCATGGGAGATATGGTTACTGCTTGCTCTAGAGGTTTCCAAAGGGACTTGATGTCGACATGTCGCTTAGAGCAGTCCAAGTCAGGTCAGTCTTCAACTCTAAAAATCTCTTGCAGCTTACGTTGATCATGACATGTGACCAGTTACAGACTTGTAAGAAATACCAATATACATATTTTATAAAAAGCGATTTGGAAATGAAAGTGAATTTTTTTAAATTACTTACACGCAAAAGGCGCCGTCACCCATAATCTAGACAGCATCCTGTGCAAAAGAGCCTCCTATTGGTATTTCTACATTAATTATATTAAGGGACTGGAAGACTACTTATATATTTTGAGGTAATATCTATTTCACCACAAAATAGGAAAAAATTTTTTAACAAAAAAACAACCGACTTCAGAATACTTTTCCAAAATAATAGATATAATATGCACTAAAAAGTATAAAAATAATTGCGTATATTATATACAATAATATACAATCTAATATAATTAATCTAATTCTAGTTACGATTATTGTTATTTTTTCGAATCGGTGTCTTTCCGCCGCGACCCGCTCTCGCCTCTTTCTTCCTCACGACTCAAGCACATCTATAACTATGTATGTAGTTAGAAACCTATCTTGGCTGACACATTTTTGAAGTCGGTCTTGTCTCTGATTGTCATTAATAAAACCATTAAATCACTCATTTGTTCCTAGTAGAACCTAGAATTAAACGGGTAGTAGGTAACCCCACTACCCGTTTTCTTTTCCATAATATCGATGGCTCCTACGTAAATAAATAATCGTATCCCACAAAACTGCCATTTTTATTTTCTTAATGAACTAAATGAGTACTATAAACTGTGTACATTTCAAAATCAAATAATAAAGAATAAGGCTTTTAAAAATGTTTTAGTTTTCAATCGTATGATGTTTTTCCATGTGGCGTAACTGAATGTATTTACTCTGGCTATACTTTATGCGGGAGGAGTGTGCGGATGAGGTGAAGCGCTGCGTATCGTATGTATCACTTACCGGTTAATACGTTGAACTTGAACATGCTCTAATCACATATTTTTATTTAATTTGATGTGATAATTATTGATTGGTTTTACATTGAGCATTCAGCATTGAGAAAGTCGAATATTATAAAATATTCCCGAGCATAAAAACTCTATGATATTGCTTGTGTATCGGTCTGAAATGCCTTGAATGTTTTTGACGTTGTACATAAAACTGAAGAGGATCACTGCATTTCTAACAATAACACTGGAAACAGACTATTGGATAAGTATTTTAACGTTTTTTATGATTTTTACTCGTAGATTACAAAAATACCGTTTTTAGTAATACTTATCAATCAAATCAAGCAAGACTATGGTTAGTATCACTTACGATTATGTACGTTGTTTTTATCTTCTAAAATTATATCGTATGTAACTCAAACAATTTTTTACTTCGTTCATTATAAAAAGTTATTTGATACTAATACTTACACTTTTTTACTTTGTTCGCATAAGAGTGTTTACTATCGTATTTATAACTTAACATAATTTACGTTGCTTTATCTCTTATCGTAACTAGCAATACGATAGTATACATGGGTCTCTTTAAAAATAATGGTGTCGTAAGTCAGATTTTCTTTTGTTTCAGACCTTCCATTTCCAACCTAAGCCGACCTTATTGAACTTACAGACCTTTTTGGACTTTTGGGTGAAAATTTTGCATGATGTACTCCACCATTATTGACGTGTCTAACTATTTATGATAATGGTTAATATGATTTTAGTCTTAATTTTGGTATGAATTTATTTTTTATTTTTAGTAAATATTGTGTGGTGATTGTTATACTTTGATTTAAGATGAAGAATCATTCGACATTATTACATCGTCTACGAATAGGTAGTACCTAGAAGGTACATCAGCAGATAATTATATACGGCTGTAAATAATAGCGTAACACCTTCTTCTTCTCCTAGCTGCTCTATTAATCATTACTGATTGCACTAACGAATTTTTGTCCGTACTTTATCGAAGCTATTGCTTTACAAGAACCGCTGTCCCCGCATTCCATTTTTTCCTCCTATTCAACACCTCAAGCAAATACAGCACTGTGTCAACGTCTTAAGTCAAAATCTTAAGAGGAGAGTTTATATCCATATTGAATTTCGTCGTAAATACACAATTCAATGTGAAATACCTTTTTCTGATTGTGAACACAATACCATAGTCAATAACTCACGTGTGTTAAAAGCAGTTTCTAGTGACACTTGGGATTAATGAGCAATTCGTGTATACCACAATAAGTAAAACCAACTTATCAAGTGGAACTTTAGAAAATGATGTATGATAATCGGAGTAAGAACGAAAACCACCCCCGCATAGTTATAGATGACGTTAAGAAAAGTGTTATCATTGATTAAATAACTCACTGTATAAGAAAAGACACATCAAAAATGTATTTAGATGGCGATTGAAACTTTCGAAAGTTATTCGTTATGTATAAGGAATGGTTCAATCCTTTGTTTGAAATTGAGTTTCTTTATCTCAAAAAATTACTAATGTGACATATGCCATAAACCCACGCTTATAATTACCACAAATAAATAACGTGAGGTCATAAAATTCATATTTCTAATAAATCATGCGACGGGCGCTAAAAACAGCAGACAAAAAAGACGCAATATCACCTGAAGGCAAAATTATAGCAGACACGTTTGATTTTCAAAAAGTTTCAATCTCGCCCTGTGGGTTAATTAGTGTCTTTTATTATAAACGAAAGTAAGGGACTACTAATTTTACCGTATTTGATCTTGTGGGTGAAGGAAAAAGAGGAGCAAACGAACTGGCTAGTTGTTTAATTGATTTTGTAGCAAATGGTATACAAGGTGGGGTAGTGGAGTTTCGGTTTTTCTCACACAACTTTAATGGCCAAAATTGGAACCGCATGATCGCTGCATAATATGTTTTTGGCAGAAAAGTATAATATAACGATCAAACATACCTTTCAAGAGAAAGACACAATCAGCAAGAAGGAGACAGCGTGCATTCATTAGAGGAGAATTTAAAAAAAAATGAATATATGAACTCCTTTTGAATGGTTTACATTTGTCCGGTGGGATAAAACAGATGAAAGACCCTACAAGGTAAAAATAAGGGAAATAATTTACAGTGTACTGTTCGGTGGACTAAGATAACGAGATTGAAAATACTTGCTAGAGAACTTAATTATATTCTGTATAAATATGATTTTAATGAACAATTGAAGGAGTATATGGTACTTGTGAGAAAAATTAATACCCGGCGCCAACAGCAAATCAACATTTCAGTAAAGCTACTTTACAATAATGTATTTCCGATAGCTCTAGCAAAAAACTGATCTGATTAGTGCTAGCGGTGTTATTCCGGCTTTCCAGTAAAAACTTCAACCTTTAGAAATACTTATGAAATGGCTTCAGACTAAGATATTTGTATGTTCTCTTAGGTTTATAGGAAATACCGATTGATCCTCATGAAACTTACTCTTAGTCTTCTTAGTCTTGATTATCCTAAGTACAAGAAATCCTTAAATTATGTTTTCGATTATTGTGTGATAGTAAATAAGCATACATGTGCTCTTCTATAGTTTTTACTACTTTTGCAGACACCTACAAACTAAATGTAACTCAATTTAAGAGAGATCTAGTAATCTCTCCTATAAAATATATATAAAATACTGTTAGCAAAAAACTTATTATAAATGCTTAATATAAAGACTATTATATAAAAATGTGATGCTAAATTGTAAGACTAGCACTCTTTTGGTAGAATATCTAGTATTTACATTAAGCTTTTATACCTTATTACCATATTATCATTGTGATTAAAGAAAACTAATAGTAATTACATAAAAATAAAAGAAATTTTTATTAGTTTGTTAAAGATGACATTTACACAAAAATTATTTGTTTTCTTTTTGACCTATAATTGGTTTTATTCTAGTTATATTCATAGAAAATAAAATGATCGAAAGTTATTTTTGGTCACTAACTATTATTGTATAAGAAACGTTCTCTTCAAAATAAATATTACAAAGTAAACTTGACTGTTTTTTATGAAAATAAAGGACGAGACGAGCAGTATGTTCAGCTGGTGATAATTGATATGCCCGACCCATTACTATGTAGTGCCGCTTGCAGGATTCTTGAAAAACCCAAATATTCTGAGCGGCTACTAATTACTACTACAATTGCGCCCATCACCATGAGACATAAGATGTTAATTCTCATTTGCCCGGTAATATCATTAGTTACGGCGCCCCACAGATCGAAACACAGTACTGTTTACAAATTACTGCTTCACGCCAGAAATAGGCGCCGTTGTGGTACCCATAACTAGCTGGCATCCTGTGCAAAGGATCCACCCACTGTTTTTTACAATCTTATTTAACTATTGAATTATGATACTTAATATCCAGCTAACAAATTTTAATATTATTATAATAATAAATACAATTTTAAAACCTAATCATCACAATATCAAAATAAAATACTATGTACGAAGTAAATTATAGCATGTGTATGTTACGTCTCAATTTATTTAAATAAGATCATTGTAAACTACCGTAAGTTTTATATACGATATTTCAGTAAAATTTCAACCAGGCGTAAAAAATCGTAAGTATGACATACTATTCCTTTACCATATGCATATCCGATGTAAACTGTCGTAACTGCAATATTTAAAAAACTACAAATAATTAGTATTTCATTCCCACTTCATATTGTGAATTTCTATGTTATCTATGCATATTGTAAATTTCAAAACAAAAGATATAAATTCAACGATACGATACAAGATAACATCTTTAAAGCTCTGTCCTGAAAAGTTTGCATATCAAACATACGACTTACGTAGGAGCCATCGAATTATATGTATACAATCCGGTATTTGTAATAAAACAAACAAATACATTTAATAAATTTTATTTTAATAATTGCAAGTTTGTACATTGGACTCCTTGTTATTTTACTAGACATATCTTATATTATTATTTACAATATTAGTAATTATTTCTCTTTTACCATGATAACTTGTAAGACCTATTAGACATGAAACATAGGGAATTATGATCGAACAATTATCGCAGGTTGAAGGGGAACTCCATCGATGCCAGAATTTTTTCAAGCTCTATACTCTACGTATACAAGATAGACTGTGACAGATGTAAATACAATGAAAAAAATTATGTTAACAGCGAACCACTATTTTGAGCAATGCACGCGCTGTAACACCAAGTGACGCACACTAAAATAAGAAACTTGGCCTGTTTTCATCGTAGAGAGGAGAACATCTGAAACGGAGATACTGCAAGATAAAAATGGATAGGGAATATATTGTTACTATAACCGATTTAATTGACAAGTCGTTAACAGTCAGGCACACTTGAAATTAGTTGCTTAATATATAGAATATTCATCTACCTGTATTTTAATTACATTTTTTCATATTAGAGTTTGACTTATGTAAAGGTATGACTGTGTATCTAACCAAATACGTACGAAGTATACACCTAGAACACCTCTGCCCATACAATAAGAATAATTATTTTTGTGAAATTAAATGAAACAATGCAAACAAGTTTAAAAATATACGAATTAAACTGGTCGGTAATTTATTAAAATAAACTGATTCAGTCTTTAATTCAAAGACCCGCGTTGGTTCTGTGTTGTTCGTCAGAATAATCTTTTCCATGATATTTTGATCTTCGGTGATTTAAGCTAGGTTAATATTAGGTGTTATTTTGAATAAAAGTATTTCGGTTTGAGTTTGAATACGTTGTATGTAAAGTACCTACTATAAATTTTATATAACACATATTTAAAAAAGTGAATAATAAGGTGCGCATAATGTTTAGCAAAGGCTGTATAGAATAAGTAAGTTAGACGATTTATAATTACAAAAAAAAACATATTTTTATAAAAATGGAGATTTTCGCAGACTATAGATAGACTATTTAGCCCAGTACTTCCAATCTATTATATGCTCCAACCAAATTTAAGCTCTTAGAAAACTCCACACAATGAACGTAGTTCAACAAAGACTGTTTTCAGAAAAGATAATCGCAGTACACAACAACAAAAAATTGGCAGTTGTTGAGACTGCCAATAGAAATTAAAATATTGAACTTTTTGTATTAAAATTTGAAATTTCATAATGTTTTAAACATTTAAATAATTAAAATATATCAATATTTTTTTAAAACTTATTTTCAATAATATTTTAATCAAACAAAAACACTATTTCAACAATGCCCAGTATACACATTGAACTTTTCACTAAATCCATTCAATTTCACTTATAAGATATACACAGCACTAATGTTGAGCGTTGTACAGATATAGTGCTATAAGCATTTCGTTGACGTGAACTCACGAGATTTCCTCCATCGAAAAAGTGTCTAACTAAATATAAATATTTTTTAATTATATATTAATCGCGTGAGCATGTCAGTGATGCGAACCCATAAAATTTTCCCCTACCAAAATATAAGAAGACAACCAGTTATTCCGCGAGTTGGACAATTTTTTACATGGTATATAAATTTTCTCATAGAGTTTATTGAGTCGAGGTCCCCGGAGTTCTACTGCAAAAGTTAAACGACCCTTCTGTGAGATGGCAGAAATGTAGGGATAACGAGGGTGAATACTTCGAAATAAAATACTTAGAACAAAACAGCAGTTTCAAACTTTTCCCCTAAATAGTATTATTATAATACTTAAATATTATACTACATATTCCTGAAGCAACTCGGATTTTTCGAGGAAATGTTGAGTGAAACCAAACAAAATTCCACTTTAGATATGGATGTGTCCCATACACCGTTTTTTTTTAAATGCGAAATTAAATCACCGATTTGAAATCTCGAGAGCGTCAGTTTTCATATTATATAGACAGTATAGCTTTTTTTTAATGAAAACAAGGGACGAGACGAGCAGGACGTTCAGGTGATGGTAATTGATACGTCCTGCTCATTACAATCCAGTGCCACTCAGGATTCTTGAAAAAACTCAAAAATTCTGAGACATACGATGTTAAGTCTTATTTGCCCAGTAATTTCACTAGCTACGGCGCCCTTCAGGCTGAAACACAGTAATGTTTACACATTAGCGCTTCACGGCAAAAATAGGCGCCGTTGTGCTACCCATAATCTAGCGGCATCCAGTGCAAAGGAGCTTTAGAAGTTTGAATTCGGAACCTTACTGAGTATTGATGGACATTGGCTTAATTTATCATATACAGCAATTTACGTACATTCAAGTACAAATTAATTCAACATTATTACTATCGATCAGACGTCGTACAACTTACTAGGTAAAATTGTATCGAACTAAGATTTAATTGGATACATTTTATTTTATAAAAAAATACTTTAATACACTGTCTGAATTAGATCTTATATTTCTTTTATCATATAAAATTAGCTTTTTATAACTTAATTTTTATTTTGCTAAATATAACTTGTACTTTTTTTATGAATCATCATTTTTAAGCAATTTTCCTGATAATACAATACTTATTTCGTGACAGCGTACTAATTGGATCTTGATTTATAGGTTCCAATTTATCACGCTTCGTTACTTACTAATTTAAGAGGTTTTGTAACGAACGCCTGCGATGAAATATAAATTTATTCATTTTCTTAAAATACTGTTTATTTTGTAATTCTTATCTGTTAATCGTAATTTATAGTAGTCTTAGCTAAACCGAAATTTATATTCTATTTATAAATTTCAATCTTTTAGTTATTATAATTGCTTGGCAAAATTTTAAATTTTATATTTATTTCCGTCATAATATCTAAATATATTAAAACGTATTATAATTTTAAGATACCTATTTTGATAAGACAAGAATTTTAATTATAAAAAATATTTGATTTACATCTTAGTTTTCATTTAATTATGAATAATAAAACTTTCTTATCTAAAGTGTAGCATGAACAGTATGTACAGTATTCTGTTGAGTAAGTACTGTCTATTTCTGTCACAATATCGGTGTTTTAAAACATTTTTTTCGGGTATGGAAAACGTAGATAGCACTACGCCTTTTGGAGATCCAAATCTTATTATGGATGTTATGGGAAATGGGAAGATGATGACGAGCACTATATATAAAGGACATAATTTTATTTTTTAACTTTACGAAACACTGCTTTAAAATAAACTAGCATTACTGTTTTATGCAAGAGGAGGCAAACGGACGGAGCGCGTGATCCGTACGATGGGTAGGTAGGTACCTCATGGTAAATAATTTATATCTCACTAGGAATGCTAAAGGAATCACAGGACCTTTGATAAAATAAAGTTGTACACAGCCTTGGGGAACTCCAGAGTGTACGTTGCGAACAAAAGCCGATCACAGTAAGGTTATACAGGCATATACTGCGCTCATTGGGGAAGACGGCGACCCACTTGCTAATAAGCTAATAATTAATGTTTAATTCATTAAATGCAGTCCCTTATTAATGTAATTTGCCTCATCTTATTCTTTCACGTACAACTAAGCTGTGGCATGAGCTTCCTTGTGTGGTGTTTCCTGGACGATACTCCCATGTCATATCTTTAAAAAAGCGCAAACACCTTCCTAAAATGCCAGCAACGCTCCTGTGCTTCCTCTGATATTGCAAGAGAATGTGAGCGACGGTGATCACGTAACCTTTCCCTCCTCTACAATAACAAAAAAAATACGTATGAAGTTGACGTTGAAGAATATAATGTTAAATTTTAACCGTTCTAATTCAATGCAAAACCCATGCCATACAAACAAAAATAGATAAAAGTTTGTACTTACATACAATAATATCATACGATGCGACATAACAAATTACTGACATGTATGTAGAGGCTAACGACAATGTATCAAATACTGGCGGAGTTAATTGACTGTATTATGGGGACGCATTGATGGATGGATCGGTCAGACGATAATAGATGTAGAAGAAATAATGGACGTGTTCTTCTGCACGATTGGAGTTATTGAATTATCCATAATATTATAATACATGTCTACGTTATCTATATAACGTAAAACTATCTGTAGATTACTAAATCTAAAATAATAAGTCGGCGAGTAAATATTATCGCTTTTGAATATGCTAGCCTGATCTATGAAAAGCATTCAAGCATATATAGCGCGCAAGTTGAATGCATTTGGGGCATGAGGTACAAGACGGGAGCACTGCCCCCCCCCCCCGTCCGCACGCCTCACCTGGCGCGCCTGTAGTGTAGTGCTATCCCGCCCTTGACAGTAATCGTAGTCATACCGTTTTGTCGCGTTAATACTAAAGTTGCGATCCAATAAGATTATTTAATTACAATTAAAGATTATTTTGATCCACAAAAAATTGTTTTTATTCACCGACAAGCGAAAAATGTATTAGACATGTAATAATAATAATAATAAATCTTTATTTGTTGCAAAAAAAAATACAATTTTGCTTAAAATTACCCTCGACCCCCAAACTAGGACAGCCCGTGACATGGGGGTCAGTCTCTTCCCAGTTGTGCATTGTAAAATGTCAAATAACAAACATCAACGTATTTTAAGGTCTAACAATGGAAGTTATGCAACAAATTATGAACACAGAAACTATTTTATATATAATTTAGGGCGTGTGTTGTGTGTTTGTGTGTGTATGTGTGTGTGTGAGTATGTGTTTAGCTTTTTATTTATCAAATGCTATAACTAGTTTAAGTAGTGGTTATCGAATAAGATTTTCAGTAGCTTCGTGTGTTGGAGAAAGGCAGAACAAAAATTTGAGATTAAATAATTAATTTACAATGATGAAAAAATCAATGAAAAATATTTTTTTAATCATTTTAACCTTGTGTAAAATGATTAACCTCAATCATTGTTTCAATTTATCAACACACTCAAGATTTAGGTCATCAACTATAACTAGGTCACGTCACTATCGCATTCCTGAACTCTACATTCAACTCGCGCGTAATCTGTTACAATAATTATTCTAAAAGATTTCCCTTGTTCAATATAATGGTATTAAAAAATACAATGCTGGCGTTCTTCTTTTTCTGCGTTTGCTGACTAATAAATCACACTAATACAATAATATTAATTTTTCAAACGAACGGGTCACCTGGTAGTAAATAATCCACCGCAGCCCATACTCTCTTATAACACCAGAAGAATCACAAGAGTTTTGCCGACCTTATAAAGAGTCAAAACACATAGCCAAGATAGAACTGGGGCTCTATCTTCACCCGCAATGCTCAGCTCCGTGGTGAGACTCAACAATTCTGCCTATTATGCTATTGACGTTTAAACTAACCAAAATAATGTGAATAAACTTAGCTGCCTAAGAAAACACGCACCAGTACCTTTTTTTAAAAGAAACTGTCGTAACCATAATGCTAACACCAGAAACAGACATAAACTTATAATGCCTACTACACGGCTAAGTCAAGTTAGTAAGTCTGTGGGGCGATCTATATGCTTTTACAACAAGATACCAGAGAATGTACAAAGCAAATGTATTACAAATTCAAATCAATTGTTAAAAACCGTACTTGTGGTAAAGGATTATAACATAAATAACTTTCCTAATGATACCACAGGTTGAGAACGGAGCGACCACCCGCAGGCTATTAAATAAAAACAAATTGTACTGATTTAGATTGTTTCATTTTTTTTTTATGAAATAAAACGCCCGCTGAGTTTCCTGCGCACGTTCATCTCAGATCGGCATACTTTCGAATGGTGGTTTTTGATTTTCAATGAGTGATATTATATCCTATTTTGAAAAAAATATTTAAATTTGAATTTGACTAATTTACGCTGATGAAACTACGATTAATTCATTATCAAAAATTCTTGATTCACGTGATTTCGGCCGCTCAAATACATATTAACAACAAAACATAGCGTGCAAGAGAGAAGTAATCGAATATATTGTAACTGTAACATATTGTAATCGACAAGTCGTCAACAGTCAGCCACGCTTGGAATTATTTTGTACTTTGAATATTGAACTAGCTGACCACTAGATAAACACACTGACAAAACAAAATTGTTCCCGCATTATTGAGCTGTCGGGTTATCATACCGATAAATTTAGAAAACACTCAAAGCTTGGTAGTCTAACTTGAAATTGGCTAAATTCTGGTGTGTTTTCAACAAAAGGTGCAGTGGGAAGAATATAATACAATATACTCTAGTATTATCTAAGACTATGTTTGCAATCTTCACTATATAGGTTAGGGCATTATTACACAGTGTAGTTACAAAACTTTCCGTAGTTTTGTTTTGACCTTCCTATATTCCAATACGTTACTACATGGGTACCTAAAAATGCACCTTCAACCAACTTTACGTTTTACAGGGTAAATTGTACATCTATTCTATAATTTTTTTTTTTACAATACAATATTTGTATGTATTAGATATAAAAAAGTCAACCTTACTCGAGTCCTGGCTCGACTGACAGTTCTAGGAAGTACGGTCAGCGAGAAAAACCCAACAAAAACGGTTGAAGTAGGCCAGTGAAATAAGATTTTAAATTTTCGGTCCAGCTTTTTTTTACTTACCGAGTGTTTTTTTGGTTACTTACTGAGCATATAATCACAAAACGCTGCCTGATAATAATCTACAGGTGCTCAGTGTGCTAAGTTGCTGACGATAGTAAAACGACGACGGCGGGGTGGGGAACGCGGAGAGGGAGAATGGTCGCTTTTCGACTCAGGTCCCGAGTTACGTTGACCGGTTTGTATGTATTAATTTCTTGTATCATTTTGCGCGTAAAACTACACTGTACAAATATATTATCAACTTATTTTTATAGTATTTTTTCTCTCGATGTAAATGCAATAAATAAACATTATAAATAGCTTTTCTCATAGTAGGATGCTTAGGGTTCCTCATGATTCAGGGCAAGTAATGTAAAGTAATTTTTATAGGTTTAACACTTACAAATTCCATTTAGTAAGTTTTTCTTAGAAGAGATTCATAAATTATTACTTGTAGTGAATTGGTTTTGGAATTTGTAAATGTATATAAACACAATACATTCCATTCGAATTATAAATCTATGCATAACTCACACTTAATTTCCTTATTTTGTTTTACAAAAAGCAAACCATGTGCCAGCTTTATTTTCACGTTAAAATCTGCAAATCATTTAATAGTAATATAGATGATATTAAAATAATACAAATAAATAAAACTGAAGTTTCTAGAACAGATCTAGCGCATCCTTGCTGCATAGCTGCCGGGTGCTCACCTGAAATGAAATTTCTGTTAATTAAAAGTTTTAACGATGTCATCTAGTCAACTTTCAGACCGAGATATACATTTATTAGAGCTTACTACTAATGATATTCTATACACATATAAGGACATATCATTCGCAATCTGATAGCGGAACGGCAAAAGAGTCCGAATCAAAGTTGAACTGAATAAATGTTTTAAATTACTGCTTATTGACCAAGAATATTTTAATCATTTGGAGTAAATGCGGCAATGTATAGCCATAACAGTCGAAGCTTATAATGGTGTAGTTTGTGGCGTATTACATATTTTGGTTTTTACATGCCGTGATTTGTCTATCTGTACAGAACGTCATTGCAAAGAGAGTTATGCTACCACGTTCTTTCATTGCTTGGTACGAAGAAAAAATTATAATTTAGAGGAATTGGTTTATATTACTGAATCTTAGCGATTTTCTTCGACTCATGAATCAAGGCAAATACAAACAACAGTTCTTAAATATCATATCGCCAAACAATGATCTGTGTGTACATCTCTGTTGATACCCGAAGTTTTCCAATACAAAAATTATAATTCAGACAATATTATGTCTTACTTGAGTAAAACATCTAAGTATTGAACAGATGGATATTTAAAACTTTTTCATGAATTGTGAATAATATACATTTTGTTTAAAAATAAAACCATCTGATCAAAATGGATTATGTTGTTCACAGTTGATGCATAGTGATTTGATGGTTTAAGTTGTATATTTATTTAAATATTTATATCATATTTTTAAATATACAATATTTATATGTTTTAATTTGTAGGTACTTGTGTATTTTAAATACACAAGTTAAGTCACCGACTGTTGTCACTGGAAGCTGCCGCCATGTTGATTCGATGAAATTCTTTTAAAACAAAATGAGTCTAGTCAAATTCAAATTCAAAAACACTTTATTCATGTAGGTCACGGAAATGTCACTTATGAATGTCAAAAAATAAAATAAAAATATTGTTTCTTATTGAATTTACCGCTACTTCGTAAAGGGTTGAGCTAATGAGAAGAAGTAGCAAGAAACTCATTGCCACTCTTTTAAGTCAAGATTTACATTTCAACTGTTTTACAAATCATTTCAATTACAATATAGGCAAAGTGACGCAACAAAAATACTCAAATTTCAAATACTGAAAGGCTTCCACGAGTAAGTCAAAAAAGAAAAAAAAAAGTAAATTAATAGTTATACCCACAAGAGTTATTGAGTATGATGAGTAGATGCATCGATCCACACATACCGTAAATAAATAGAGTCTAGAGAGAGAATCTAGAAAATGGAAAATACTTAGATAATTTATACGTCTAGATAGAGCCTTTTGCTGCTTGACAACTGATAAAAACAGGCCATGTTTATTACTTTAGTGTCCGTGACAAGCTACGTCTTACACTCGCAATTGTCAGTTATGCCACTTATTTGTGTGCGTACATTGCTGAAAATTTTTTTCAACGTTTTTACAGCTTTCACACACTATCTAGATGTATAGATGATCTAAGGGAAACTAGAAAACTGATATAAATAGAAATACATATTAAAATTACCAGATAATACATGAACCCTTATAGCTGCCTGGGGTGCGTTGTTCGGGCCACATGTATAAATTCCCGCATCAGATGCTTTCGCCCGCTGTATCAATAGACGACTCGTACTCTTCAACCCTTTCTCGGTAACTAATGATATTCCTCCTCTAGCTGAATCAAAATTTATTACCTGTCAACAAAATTGTATGATCATATTTAATAATCTACTTACTTATGATTTTTTGTGTGTTTTTGAAGTTGTATATCTAACAGTTCACAAATTTTAGGCCCTCGAAAATTGTCTTAAAGTAAGATTGAGACACTTTTCGTGTCGCGTAATTATTAAATAAATAAATATCCTAACTACTAAATATTTGATATTTTGTTACATCGGTAGCTGCATCTGTTTGTCTTAATTTAACAAAGTCCTCTTCCAACTTTTTGGATTCGGTTCTAGCTCTGGCTTTTTTAGACCATTTATGTCGTCTTTGTCTCTTTGTTTTTTTTTTTTAAATATGTTTTAAATACTTATTATAAGATGTGATCTGAGAAGATTAGATAGTAAAATACACAACTACCCCCGATATACGGACATTAATTCATCCAAAAGACATAAAATCCTCAAGCACCAATTTGTCGATAAATTATGAAAACAAGGATTGTCGACGCACTATTGGAATTAATTGCTTCCATGTACCACCGAACTCTGAAAATAAATTTCGTTTGTGTGTGTATTCCGTATTTCCAACGTAGCAAACACATTCGAAGCGTGGATCGTCCTATAGATTATTTTGTTACAAAAGAGCGTAAGTCAAATGCCCCTTCTTCGTTGATGACAATAGAAAAAATAATAGAAATCAAATAAAAATTTCAAGATGTAAGATCACTGATAATATGGTGATGTATAAATCGTCAGTATTTTATCATCAACTCGGGTTTCTCCATGAAGGAAGATGAAGAAGACAGATGACACTCTTTGGTATAAAATTATGAATATGCTGGCATTAAGTAATTCTACAATTAACCAGAAACTTGGCATTTATAGGATGTTTTACGAGAATTTAAAGAGACAACCAAGAAGGTTACCTGGTATTAAGTGTTACGGTTTGCCCATTTAAATATTGTGTCGCTTAGAATTTTTTATTTAACCCGAAATTCTGAGTGGCGTCGCAAATTACGTGCGTCACGTTAGTCAAGTGTCGCTTTACCGCTACTTTTAGGTTACCTGGAAGAGATCGCTGTAAAAGGATAGGATTAAATTAAAATAATAGTCTCGTGCCAGATTTTGGCGAGATAACACGTCCTGAGGATGCCTCGTGTAGAGGCGAAACACGTGTCGAATTGTTTTAAAAACAAATATTGGCGGAATTTGTCAACGCGCGCTCACACACGAAACATTGCGATCAACCAGTAAATTAAAAATAATTCAGTTAAAGTGATAACTACGAGTTTTAGTGATAAAAACACAAGTGCAATCATTCACCTACAATTATTCTGTGAAATATCTATATATAAACAGTCTCTGTAAGTGTTTTTAATCATTTATTTTACTTTATAATTCGTATAAAGTGACAACACAAACAAAACGTATAAGCGACGACAAATCTTGCGTGGCGTTTTTATTTTAACTTACCCTCAAAGTTTATATTTGATATACTTGAACAATATTTCACGAAAAAGTATTTCGTGGCTTTTCTACAAATAAACAATCACCATAAATATTTGAACATGGATTGCTTTAAATGTTTAAAAAATCTTAACGACAAGGATACTATTAAATGCTCTTTATGTAGTATGAGTACACATTATTACTGCGTGGAACTTACTGAAACGGACTTCAAAAAGATATTACCCATGAACAAAATTAAATGGAAGTGTCCTACATGCAAGGGTAAAAAGAATACTAGTGCTGTAGGAACATCCATCTCACCTAAAGGAGGTATAATATCGTCATCGGTTTTGAATGTTGACACCGAGACCCTCACCCGATACATAGACACTAAATTGGCGAGCTTCAGGCAGCAACTGCGTGAAGACATCAGCTCGGCTGTTTTGGAAGTTTCTAAAGCACTTCGAGATGATATTAACAAGCTCGAGCAGCGTATGGACTCTTGGGATGAACGGTTATCGCAACTGGAGAGGGATCACTCATTTCATTCAAATGAAGCATTAGGTAGTGATATGAAGCAAGAAAATAACGCGCTTCGCACAGACCTACATTTACTGACGACAAAGTTTGATGAGCTCGACCAGGCTTCTCGTAGCTGTAACGTCGAGATACAAAACATACCAGAGCGGAAAGGCGAAAATCTAATACAATTGTCGTTAGAAATTAGTAAGCTCCTAGGCGTCGAGTTAAATCATAGTGATATTAGGAACGTGCACCGCGTGGCTCCAGGCCTACCCACGACCCGCCCCAAGAACATTATATTGCAACTGACAACTCGACGGCAACGTGACGACCTAATCGGTGCAGCGCGATCGCGAAGGTCACTTACGACGGCTCAACTGTTTGGTACACCAACAAGTGCCGCCGCGGCCGTTTCCACCACCAATATCCGCTTCTTTATAAACGAACACCTAACTCTTAAAAACAAAATTCTTTTTAGTAAGACTCGCACATTAGCTAAGGAAAAGGGTTATAAATATGTATGGGTAAGAAATAGTAATATATTACTACGTAAGAAAGATGATTCAAGGATAATTCATGTGCGATGCGTTGATGATTTAGCCAAAATATCATGACTCCTACAAATTATTATCACATGTTTATTGGTAGACCTTTTATATCTCTTGTTTTTTATCGTCACTGCAAACTATTACGTTTTGTTCTTTATATTACCTAAAATTATATACGTGCTATGGAAAGACTCAGGTGATGACGATACACGGTTACTTAAGCTTAAATATGATTTAATGTATTGCTTATGTACATCAGCTGAAAGAAAAATGTACAAATTTTATTTATTAGAATTCACTTTATGTCCCGGGATACTAATTTATGTACGCTTTTACAACTATACTTCCTTTTTTACGGTGTTTAATTTATGTTTTAATTTTATTATTATAAGGTTGTTATTGCCACAATATTTTAAAATCATCTACACATCATGTACTGTATTAGAAACACTTGATTCATATATTATAATAATTATTCACCACATGGAGGAACACGCACACTATCTACTGAAAAGAATTGTTAACGTATTATTATTAATTAAAAATATTTATGAAAATGATATACTTCTTAAAAAATGAACTCAAATAACCTTACTATATTTTACCAAAACTGTGGAGGGCTTAAAACCAAACTTTCTGAATTAAGACTCAATATGCTATCTTGCGACTATGACATAATTATACTGGTAGAAACCTGGTTAACTGGCTCAATTCGAGATGAGGAAATTCATAATGATAATAATTATGTACTATTTCGACGTGATAGAAATCTGGCACTGTCTGGTAAAAAAGGGGGAGGGGGCGTATTAGTAATGGTAAGGAAATATCTAAAGGCTATCCGAATACCTGATATTGAAGCTGAGAACTTAGAAGAGATATATATATACTTTCCTTTACTCTCCGGACTGTTATTAAATGTGTTATATGTTCCACCGGCCGCTAGCAACAATTTATATAACCAATATTTTAATAAACTTCACGATGTATATTCTAGTGCACGTTACCAAAATTTTCTTATAATTGGAGACTTTAACTTACCTCATCTGAACTGGTCTTCCATTTGTCAAGACACTTTATTGTTCTCCACCGGGTGCGAGCCATCTAAACTACTAATATACACTATGTCCTTTATGAATTTAAGACAAACCAATAATATTCAAAATGAAAATGGAAGACTCCTTGATTTAGTATTATCTACTTTAACAAACCGTATCGAGCGTTCAGATGATCCTTTGCTCAATACGGTACCTCATCACCCACCTTTGGACATATCGTGTAGTATAAATACTTTAAATAATAATATTATGCCCTGTATTGCTAACATTAAAAGGAATTATTATAAAGCAGACTATTATCTAATTAACAGCGCAATAGAAGAAGTGGACTGGTTTTCTCTCCTATCTTCTCTTTCAGCCGAAGAAGCCGTGAATGTCTTTTACACACAAATTCAAATAATCATCAACTCTCATGTTCCTTTTGCCAAAATTAGTTCATCTAAATTCCCCACCTGGTTCTCTAAACCTTTAATAAAATGTTTAAAACGCAAACTCAAAATATGGGCCCGTTGGAAATCTTACAAAAACCTGCGTGATTATCAGGAATTTTCACTATTACGTAAACGAGTTAAATTGCTTCTTACTACATGTCATAATAAGTACATTAACAACGTTGAAAACTCCTTGAAGAATAATATTAAATTTTTCTGGAAATATGCATCTTCTTTAAAAGAGTCTAACTCAGGTTATCCTCGCTTAATGTGGTATGACGGTGTCGAATCTGATGATCCTAAATTCATAGCTGATATGTTCTCTAAATATTTTCACTCAGTCTTTGAACCCGGTTTCGATGGAGCATATAGTATTGACCAATTTGAAAATATAAGTTGCGACGCCGATCATACTCCGCTAATTGACAATGTACGTCTCCACAGACCCAATATTTTAGCAGCACTCCAAAATATCGACCCCAATAAAGGCGCCGGTCCTGATAACATTCATCCGGTTTTTCTAAAGCGTACTTGCAAAACGCTATCTATTCCTTTGGAAATTATTTTTAATAAATGTTTATCCTCTGGTTACTTTCCTAGTATCTGGAAGATAGCTTATATTACGCCTATATTTAAAGCAGGAGCAAAAAATCAAGTCGCAAATTATCGTCCGATCTCTATACTGTCATCTATTCCAAAAATTTTTGAGAAATTGGTACACCAAGTCGTATACACAAAGCTAAAACACACAATCATAGAACAGCAACACGGTTTCGTGGCTGGCAGATCTACTTTCTCAAATCTTCTTGTTTTTACTGATTATTTATTTAAAGGCCTTGACAATAAAAACCAAATTGAAACAGTCTACACAGATTTCCAAAAGGCATTTGACAAGGTGGACCACCTACTGTTACTAAAAAAATTATCATACAACGGTATAAAAGGTAACCTCTTGCGTTGGTTTGCTGCTTACCTAAGTGCCCGAGTACAATCGGTAGTTATTAATGGTTTCATCTCCCCTACAGTTAACGTAACGTCAGGCGTACCTCAAGGCTCTATACTTGGTCCATTGCTTTTCACACTTTTTATTAATGACATCTCTGATTGCTTTAAGTCTTGTAAGTTTTTATTATATGCAGATGATTTAAAATTGTATTCCCATATTGTTGACTTCAATGATGTCCTGCTTATGCAGGAAGACTTGAATAGGTTAGATGTCTATTGCAAAAGTAACAAACTATTTTTAAGTTACACTAAATGTAAGCATATCTCTTTTACGAAAAACAAAAATAAAATTGAAACGAGATTTACACTAGGCGATCAAGAACTTGAAACAGTTACCTGTATTCGTGATCTTGGGGTATACCTTGATGCCAAGTTGACACTTAATGACCACATTGATCACATAGCGAATAATGCATATCGTATGTTAGGCTTTATTACACGCGTCTCTAAGGCATTTAAAAATAAAGATACATATATGTGTCTTTTTCGAACACTTGTGCTGTCTCAGCTTGAATATGTCACCCCAATATGGAATCCGCTGTATAAGGTATATGACCATCAGGTCGAGATGATACAAAAGAAATTCTTGCGTATCCTAAACTTTCGCTTGGGTGGACGTCGAAACCACTACAAGAATCTCTTAAAACAATTTAATATTCTTTCATTAAGCCAGCGACGGAGTTTAATTGAATTAGTCACTCTGAGAAAAATATGTACGAGTGAAATCATATCCTCAGAATTGCTTCAGTTAATCGATTTTCATATCATATACGTGCTACACGCTCTAATAATTTATTTCATCTCTCAAAAACCAGGACAAATACTGGTATACGTACGCCACTGCACAGAATGTTTGCTCTCCATAACTCTAGATTTAATGATGTAGATATGTTTTCGTGTTCCTCTAAAACTTACAAACTCAGAATAAAACAAATCCTGGCACAAACAGAGTAAGTTAGAAATCACGTAATTTCATCTAAATTGTAACAATGTCTACCATGCATTATGTTAGATTTATTTATCAACTGGTTGTCTGCAACTAAGTGTAATGTAAGTGTAAATTTAAATATTAAGTGTACTTAGTGAAACTGTTTAAGGAGACATCCTTGTGTCCATATTTCTATTTTTACTTTATCTACTTTATGTTTAAGGATGTATCTGTATTTGTTTCCAAATAAATAAATAAATAAATAAATTAACACTAAAGAAAACTTAAATCATTTGTATAGAATAATATTTACAATTCTCTAATTGTTTAACAATTCGAATTATTAAGTAAAACGGTCACAAAATTTTAAAATACATTTTGAGTTGAACAGAGAGTGTGAAAGCCACAAGCCGAGCAGTCGCTAACGCCAAAAGCAACTTTCACGAATTTCCAACAACTTGATTTAATGTCTAACTCTCTGGTTTTTGACGTTATATATAATTCAAATTAGATACTCTAAGCCACGATCGTTTTAACTTGTATTTATCGAGGCAAATTCTATATTCATTCTGTTAATATTTAACCTTAACACTTAAAATTTAAATCTATCTACATATCGAATGTCGTTTTGGGTTGAATTGAAATCAGTCAAATGAAAAAGGTTCACTTACGAATGTCAAATGTTCTATATTTTATCATTTGGAAAAGGCTTAGCTTAAATAAGAAGATAAAGGCAAGATACTCATAGCCTCTAAAATAAATTTATACAACTTAATCATCTTACAAAGTATTTCAATAACAATCTTTGTGTAGCGATAAAACAAATTTAAACTCTAACGTCATGACGTACACGAAAAAAATTAGATAATAAAAAAAAACATAAATGTTATTGAGTTTAATATAATATGCATCAATCCATACTCACTGCAAACACATTAAGATATCGACATTATGAAAAATCTATATTATTATACTTAAGGCGAGGTTTTCCCAACACTAGGCAAAACTCACTCGAACGTATTTATCTATAGCGGTACATATACGTTCGACACGGGCATGGCTGAGACACTAGCCGAGCTATGCGGGTCAACGAAGGACCGCGTAATATTTTATAAAAACGGTTGCGCAAGAGTACGAAATGCTGTGATATTTTTATGCATTTTGAAGTGAAACTACCTTAGGCGCATGAGGGTAATTTTTTTTACAAATTAAACGAAAAAGAACGTCACGGATATTTGAGACGTTTTTGTTCAAGCGAGAGAGCGATTGACACCGATTGAGGGAGAGTATTTTTTACTCTCAGGCTTCCCTACTAGCCTTGTATCGTGCAGATTTTTTTTTTTAATTTCAAGATGGCCGCCGCGCAAAATTATGATCACAACATTATGGGTATCGTATCCGAGGTTCTCGAGGGTGCAGAGAACGATTTTGTGATCATTTTTTAAATCCAAGATGGCCGCCGCTCAAAATTATGATTACAACATTATGGGTATCGTATCCGAGGTTCTCGAGGGTGCGGAGAACGATTTTGTGATCATTTTTGAAATCCAAGATTGCCGCCGCTCAAAATTATGATTACAACATTATGGGTATCGTATCCGAGGTTCTCGAGGGTGCAGAGAACGATTTTTGATTATTTTTGAAATCCAAGATGGCCGCCGCACAATATTGTGATTTCAGCAATATGGATATCGTGTCCAAGGTTCTCGAGGGTGCAGAGAACGATTGTGTGATCATTTTTGAAATCCAAGATGGCCGCCGAACAAAATTATGATTTCAGCAATATGGATATCGTGTCCGAGGTTCTCGAGGTTGCAGAGAACGATTTTGTGATCATTTTTGAAACCCGTTTTTTGTATTTTTTTGTGATTAAACGAGTATGACAAAACCTGCTCCGAGAACACAACCAAATTACCGACAAGGATACCGGAAATTTACACATTTTATAATCAATACCTCTACTGACCACAATATCCTTAACTTGGATCCTTATATAAAAATTAATAATCATTTAGTCCACCTTTTAGCAGTTATTGCAAGTTAAACAACGATTAGCCTGAGGCCTAGATAAGTTACTGGTACAATTAAAAACCAAACCAAGTCATTGCATTTATTTATTTATTTGAGCAACTAATAAATTACACTCTTTACATGCTTAAACTTAAAATATCATAATACGAGTAATATGGATAAGAGTTAATTCACTTATAAGGTACCACAGCAATCATCATTTTTACTATGTTGATACGACAGTAATTTTAACAATTTAAAAACTAAAATCTATAAATATGTAATATATAATTTAAAATAAAAATGAAATATGAAATCAAAGTTTCTGAGTCACGGGTATAAAATAAGTATTTTCTTTTTAAATTGTTTATTCATTCCGCTTGAATAAATAAATCAATGCTCTGCGATTTGGCCAGTGAGTTATATGACCTACAGAGCCTAGAAATAGTTGCGTTTTGACCCAGATTAGTCCTAGATTGTGATACTACAAGCAACGAATTTTTTCTTACTAATTTTGGAGGAACATTTATTTTGAATTTTGATAATTAGTATGGAGAATCTATTTTACCGCTAAAAATATTGTGTAAAAACAAAAGATCTAACCCTATCCTTCTATTCGCCAGTGGGATCACACCGCAATGTTTTTTTTTGCAAAGAAGTCATCAATACGCTTAAAAAATATATAATACTGTGGACTCCAAACTACGCTGCAGTATTCTGAGATGGACCGTACAAAAGAGTTGAATAATGTTATTTTGGTTGGATAAGATTCAAATTCAAATATTTTTACTTAAAATAGGATGTGAAATCACTTATTGAAAGTCAAAAAAAAAACTACCACCCATTCCAAAGTGAATGCCTCAGGCCTGAGAAGAATGGGCGCAACAAACTCAGCGGGCTTTTTTTTTTCATCAAATATGTTTTACAATTAAAGTAACATTAACAAAGTAACATTGTACAATTAAACTTATTATTTAATAGCCTGAGGGCGGTCGCTCTATTCCCAATCTGTGGTATCATTAAGAAAGTCATTTATGTTATAGTAACCTTTACCACACAAACGTTTTTTAACAATTCTTTTGAATAACGTAATACTTTTGTTTTGAACATTTTCTGGGATCTTGTTGTAAAAGCATATACATCGCCCCACAAAAGACCTACTAACTCGACTTAGCCAAGTAGTAGGCATCATCAGTATATGTCTGTTCCTGGTGTTAACATTATGGTTATGACAGTTTCTAGCAAATTCACTTATGTGCCTATGAACATACATAACATTATCAAGAATATATTGAGAAGCAACAGTCAAGATGTTAATTTCTTTGAATTTTGCTTTCACTAATTCTCTAGGACCTAGGTTATAAATAGCGCGAATAGCCCTCTTCTGCAGCACAAATATTGTATTAATATCGGCAGCGTTGCCCCATAGCAATATACCATAGGACATAATACTATGGAAATAACTAAAGTATACTAGTCGCGCCGTATCTATGTCAGTTAATTGTCTAATTTTTTTAACCGCGTATGCTGCAGAACTAAGTCTGTTCGCCAATCCTTCAATATGGGGGCCCCATTGTAATTTGGAATCTAGAATTATGCCAAGAAATATAGCAGATTCCACCGGTTCTATCACCTCTCCGTTTAACAAAACAGTTGCATTTACATTTTTGACATTTGGTACGGTAAATTTAATGAACTTAGTTTTCTTGCTATTTAACAATAGGTTATTAGCGCTAAACCAGTACACGATGTCAGATAAAATATCGTTCACTTCGTCATACATAGCTTGGTTTCTTTTCACTTTGAAAATCAGTGAAGTGTCGTCCGCAAACAATACTATCTTATGTTTTTTCTCTATAAGATTAGGAACATCATTTATATAGATAAGGAAGAGGAACGGTCCCAGAATAGACCCTTGTGGTACCCCCATACTGAGAGGAGTCCCAGGAGATCTCCTGCCATTCACGTCGACCCTCTGAATTCTATTGTTTAGATATGAAGTCAGAAGATCGAGCGCAGTTCCTTTTATGCCATAGTGGTATAGCTTCCTGACCAGCGTTGAATGTTGAACACAATCAGAAACCTTAGATAAATCACAGAAGAAGATTCATAATTTAATTAATAAATTTACACAGGGTGCCATCATAATACAGTAATTGAACAGTACTTAAACTTCATATTAGAGTGCCAGAGTCGACGCATGCACACATACACACGATTTACACGGCCGGCATTTTCACATGGATCCTATGTAGTTCTTCTTTTAAAAATGTGAAAGAAAATTTTGAAATTAACATTCGATTATCGCCTATCAGTTGATTTTTTTATTCAGCTTAGACAAGAAAGAGGGATACTTCGAAAATTGGAGTGATTTTTGAATACGAGTTCCGGCGTGGAACTAACTCGGCAGAAACAGACGCATTGTTGAACAGGACCAGTAACTAAAAAGTTACTGGTCCTGATGATGATTAAAACGTTATAAGGTCGGCTAGAATTAGAGCCTATATGTCTCCTGTGTATGAGTTAAATTTATCGGAGGCATAAGCTAAAAAGCTTCAATATTTTACAACTGGTCAGACTGATGATGAATTGTAGGCTTTAGCGAGGCGCATATCATTACGTAATTTTTTGGGGAAAAATTATGTTGTACTCCCAAGTCGATACTGTTGCTGCTGATACTACTGACTATTGCAAGGAGAAAGATCATTAAGCGTTATGACCAATTTTCTTAGGAAACTGACTGGGCATTGTCCAAAGCGGGTTATTCGTGGACAGCAATAAATGTTTTTTTCGGTATAAATCCTGACAGCCACATAAATGATGAGTCCGTTGTGAAAAAATTACTACAAAAAATATTTTGGTACACTTTACGATAACATTTTAAAATTAAAAAGAAATCACAATATTTTTTACCTTGTTAACACAGTGAAAAATTATTTTATTTTATTTTATGGGTGCCTAAGAAATTACTTTACGAAAGGAAAAAGATGAAAGGTTAAGGCGAAACGTGGAACCTAAACTAGAAGAAATTCATACGCATGCTTGCTATCCGAATCGATAAGAGGTCATATTCCAAGAAATTTACTCTACGAGACACAAGGAATTCTCTCTATGAGAAAGAGTCGAAAGAAAGAATTTATGTCTTTAAATTACTTTATAATTTGAAAAATAACTATATTATATTTTGTGTTGGACTTATTCTTAGACCGTTCCTCTTCCTTATCTATATAAATGATCTTCCTACTCTTATAGAGAAAAAACATAAGGTAGTATTGTTTGCGGACGACACTTCACTGATTTTCAAAGTGAAAAGAAACCACGCTATGTATGACGAAGTGAACGATATTCTATCTGACAGGGTGTACTGGTTTAGCGCTAATAACCAATTGTTAAATAGCAAGAAAACTAAATTCATTAAATTTACCGTATCAAATGTCAAAAATGTAGATGCAAGTGTTTTGTTAAACGGAGAGGTGATAGTTCCGATGGAATCTGCTATGTTTCTTGGCATAACTCTAGATTCCAAATTAAAATGGGGCCCTCATATTGAAGGATTGGCGAACAGACTTAGTTCTACAGCATACGCGGATAAAAAGATTAGACAATTAACTGACATAGATACGGCGCGACTAGTATACTTTAGTTATTTCCATAGTATTATGTCCTATGGTATATTGCTACGGGGCAGCGCTGCCGATATTACTAAAATATTTGTGCTGCAGAAGAGGGCTATTCGCGCTATTTATAACCTGGTCCTAAAGAATCATTGAGAGCAAAATTCAAATAAATTAACATCTTGACTGTTGCTTCTCAATATATTCTTGATAATGTTATGTATGTTCATAGGCACATAAGTGAATTTGCTAGAAACTGTCATAACCATAATGTTAACACCAGGAACAGACATAAACTAATAATGCCTACTACTCGGCTGAGTCGAGTTAGTAAGTATTTTGTAGCGTTTTGTTTTGGGCGATGTATATGCTTTTACAACAAGATCCCAGAAAATGTTCAAAACAAAAGTATTACTACTTACTAGGTTACTATAACATAAATGACTTTCTTAATGATACCACAGATTGGGAATGGAGCGACCGCCCTCAGGCTGTTAAATAATAAGTTTAATAGTACAATATTACTTAGTAAACTTATTTTTTCGATGAAAAAAAAGCCGGCTGAGTTTGTTTCGCCCGTTCTTCTCAGGTCTGTGGCATTCATTTTGGAATGTGTGGTAGTTTTTGTCTTTCAATAAGTGATGTCACATCCTATTTTGAATAAAAATATTTGAATTTGAATTCGTGTGACAATAACCACCCCCTTTCACATATTTTATTTTGGTATGTACTTACAGTATATATCGAAATAAACATATACATTATCTCTTAACTGTCGCTGGTGGCAGCAGCTATAATTGACCAATTCACATTCAGTTTCGCCCAGCACCGTGGAAACCACAGTGGAAACGCGCCCTTATACTTGTGATTGCGTGTATAATTTATACCTGCTTGACTATCTGTAGGTACTAAGTAGGTAACTTATATTGATTTGTTCTGTATAAATTCATTTATTCATCAATCACACACTATGTACATACATCTCTCATTCACACCACATTCATATATGAGATAAAATTATCCATAAATATATTCTACTAAATCGACAAGCTTACCCAAAGTATGTACCGATGCACTATATTATGTGCATAACTCATACAAAATCATATAGATTCCTTCAGCCTTCCCCCGAAGTGTGCGATAGGGACAAATGCAGCTCAGACCTATTTTACCTACAAAACCTTTCACTAAATAAAGGTTTCATATTCCCCTGTTATCTCCTAGATGATTCCTTCCGATGTCCTAATTGAACCCACCAAAAAAGTTTTTGTTCAAATATTTTCAGGAATAACGAGTCATGTCTCTATGTTTCCTTTTTTATTTTAAAAACTTTCAAAATTGTTTCGTATTCGTCTGAATACGGCGATAAAAAAATGACATTCTTAATATTATGTCGTTAGTTGATTGAAAAAAAAAACGCAAGGACATTGCTTTAGCATATTTAGATTTTGTGTCAAGAAATCACTGCTCTAGAATCATTATTCAGGGAGAAGAAGGAAATACGTTTTTATAGAATAACGCTGCTAGCGTTTCCTCTTAAGACTATCCGAAAATTTCTTCTTCCGAATTTAACATGAACATAGCACCACACAAACACACACAAATATTTCCTCCACGTCAAACAAACGTTAAGACTTATAGTTTTGCTAAAAACCTTTACATTACCCTTACTTAAAAGGCCAGTAATGGTTTCGTGATGTCTCTTTTGTTACAATGGCGTAATAGTAGTATGTTTACCCCTGTCTCCTAAGCGTGTTTACTTCTTCTCTCAATCCCATAACAAGCTATTAAAAATATTAAAAAACTATTAATACGTATATAATAGACCTGCTCTCCGTGACTCCAGGTTATGGAAGTAGGTGGCTCAGGGGTGTGTCGAACTATGCAGGTTAAGTTGATCGTAGATTCTTTCTGTATGAACAGCTCTGATCCACTCAAAATTATTGTTTCTGGCTCTAAAAAAAGTTAAATATAAGCATTGTTATGTAATATCGAGAAAATTTAATGTTAAAAAACTACAAGTATTAAAAGAAAAACGAATGAATAAAAAGTAACACGTATTGATAGTTTAATGGTTATTTTTACTTCGCGTTCTCTTACGAGTAGAGTGCGAACAGTTTTCTCCTAAATGGCGTGTTCTACAGTGAATCACATAGCTTTCAACTGATAGTACCTATAAAGCAAATCACAATCAAATCAGAAGCACTTTATTCGTGTAGGTCAAGGGAATGACACTTTTAAAATCTCAAAACTTTTTGTTTATTTTTATATTTACCGGCACATCGAAAGGGTTGAGCTTTAACGAAAAGGAGTGGCAAGACACTCATTGCCACTATTGTTAATCAACATTAACAAATCATTTCAGTTACAATATATAAAAAGTGATGCAACAAAAATACTGAATGCCTAACCAAAAGTTTATGTATATTAATACGTAAAGAAGAGTTATTGAGTAAAGTAGATGCATCAATCCACACACAATAAATAAAAGTATTGTGTGAGCATTTTATTAGTGATTAAAAAAATATAATAACTCATATCTTAAAAACACAAAGCAGAGTTTCTGGTTACAAGATCATCCTACCATCACAAGTAGCGCCCGTTCCAGAGCATGACGAATGGACCAGTCATCGCCTCCCTCGACCATATTATAGGGAAAGGAACGACCCGACTCACATCAACGCCACAAGTAGTGACATTTAAGTGAACATGAGGGGCACTCTTCAGATATACTGACCTACTATATTAAGGTACACGGCGTGACCGACAGGCGGCGTGGTAGAGATCTGACACTCATATTGTCCTGAGTCTCGCCGCTGCGGACTTCTAATCCGTAGCGCCCACTCCTCAGAGCGGGGCTTGTGTTGCGCCTCGAAGCGCTGGTCTGACGTGTACGTGTACCGACCCACTGTCAGCAGGTGGATGTCCCGGTGACGTACCCATGACACCTGTGTAGAAAAATAAAAAATGAAAGTATCTTAAGTATTAATCAGACTTATAATAAATGAACAAGGTTCTTTATGCAAAGAAAGGATGAAACTTCTAAGTACATAAGAGTCTATCATCAACATCCGAGTCAAAAACAATCGTGGTATGGTCATACCGTTCCCGATGTGTGTATAAAAGTTATCAAAAAATCCTATATGAATGAACACATTAGCCAAAAAGGGCATGCAAATTACATTAGCTCCACGTCATTACATAAAAATAAAATTCTAACATACATTAAAGGATAACCCCGCAAAAGTGGAATTACTATTGTTTTTATTCATACCTTAAAAATCAATACACAAATAAAAAATATGTACCAACATTTAAAGATGTTGCGGGATTAGTACCGGAACTTCTGCAGATTTTGTCTCCAAACTTAACAGCTAAGTTAAGCGTTTCAATGACACGTGATCTATAAATCTTAGTAACTTTATCACTCTCCATTTGTAGCGACATCTTTACAAAGTCGAATTCCACCTTCGCACGACACGCCACAAAGTAGGATATTATCATTCGCACCATCTAGATGTGTGTGGTTCCTTCACAGTGCGGTTTTCAAGGAACATTATTCTACGTACCAAGCTGTGGAATGAGCTTCCTTGTATGGTGTTTCTAGGACTATACTTGGGTACCTTTCAAAGCGCTAGTACCTTTCTAAAGTGCCGGCACCGCTTCTGTGATTCCTCTGGTATTGCGAGAGGATATGAACGGTGGTGAAAACTTAACATCAGGTGACCCGTACGCTCGTTTGTCCTCTCTTCCATAAAAAGTAACAAGAACAATTACGAGACCACTCAGTACGAGAATCTTTTTTTTAATAAATAAATGGTATTCGATTTTTAAAACCAAGGAGTTTTCAATTTAAAAGATTTTAATATGACAGGAACAGTGGAAATATACCATTCCCGATACTTTTAGTGCAGCCTATGTATTTGGGTTCAATTGAAAATCATGAGCAATAGTGTATTTTAATGTATTAGTTGCCATCTGTGAACTTCAAAAAGAAAAAAACAATGCTGTTTATCATTTTATATAATCAAGTAAATCACATTAGTACGTTTATCGCTGCTGTTTAACTAGTAGTATTACGATTTAATTACATTCCACGCAACAATGAATGTGCATTCTAAATCCGAAACCGAAATGAATAAATCATTAACCACAGTTGTTTTGGTACCAGCTCCACTGATATTTGATATTTTTGGACTTGTGCTTGAATCAACTATATTGTAAAAACAAATTATATTGTAAACCAATTGTTATGTTTCAAAGTGATAACCCTCACTTCTGGGATTAATTACACAAATAAAACTGAAAACAACATTTTATGAACGATGCGGGACTTGAACCCGCGACCCCCGCGCTCTGTGCGAGCGCTGAGAGTTGCACAAAGCATACAAGATTTATCGGATTTTAAGAAGATTTTATAGGATACGTCACTCGAATGGTTTGCTCAGTTGGTAAGAGCGCTCGCACGGAACGCGAGAGGTCGGGGGTTCATATCCCGCATCGTTTATAAAAAAAAATCAGTTTTATTTGTGAAATTCAAATGTTTTGTTAAGTATCCAGTTATGTCCAATTTAATTACTGGTTTAAATCCTTGATTATTATAATTCGTTCAGGCTGTTAACATCTCTGGAGGCTCTATATGAATTGAAAAAAATATTAATTTTATTATTGACTGATATAAAGTTCATTGACCTCGGTCTTCGAATTCAGTCAATCAAAAGCTGAGGTGAGCGGGCTCGGTTTCTGAATGCTCATTGGTCAGATCGCAATAGTGTTAAGGAATTCATGGATAATAAATACTCATATTAAGTGTATTAAGTTAAATTTTTGCATGCTAGGAATAGTGCTAGCAAAACATATAAGCTCATTATTATTAATAATCTCATAATATTTTAACACCATTATATATGTTTTATGATATAAGATGTTTTTTGCAAATATATATATAATTATAATTATTATAACACATCGTACGTAGTCTTAACTGTCTACTGTGGATATTAGTTACTGTTATAAAGTGTAGCGCTACAATTGCAAAGTTAAATAAACACACGGGTAGAGCTATTTAAACTTAATCATAAAATAATACATTCAAAAATACATAATTCACCGAAATAAACAAATTTTCCATAACATCATTTTGCAACACCCTGAAAGTAATCAAGTAGCCGCGAGCTAACGTAGGCACAGACACTTACTACTTCCACGCCTCGCCGTAGCCGTCAGAACTCGTAGGTGAATTGCGCCCAACGTAAGGGTGATTAAAATTTTGATTTCCTAATGTATGATCTCATTGTTTTGAAAATTTAAAAAATTTCAATTTTTTTTTTAAATTTTGTGATTTTTTTATGATTATGGTTAAGTACTCTACATGCGTGTCCATTTTATGTGATCTATATACCTAAGCTTTAAGTCATCTATGTTGTCTGGACAAACGTAGAATAATAAACTTTACATGACAGAATTGTCAGTTGTCAGTCCGTACTGTGGCACTTTAAACAAAAACAACAAGGCGCGTAACCGAAAATCGTGATGAATTGCTTTAAAATTTCTCTCACACGTCGATAGTCTTTCTGGTTTTAAAATTAAACGTTATTATATATTTTATAATTGCTAATAAATTGTCGCAAAACGATTGTTTATTAACGTTATGTGTGCATTGTTCTTCTATACTCAATAATGTTTTTACGTATTAATTGACATTTATTTATTTTTTGACTACTCGTGTAAGGCGTTGAATATTTGACGTTTGAATATTTTTGTTGCAGCACTCTATATAATATATCGTAACTGAAATTATAAAAAATGTAAAAAGATGAAGCTGTAAATGTTGATTTAAAAGAGTGGCAATAAATTTCTTGCTACTTCTTCTCATGACCTCAACCCTTTACAAAGTAACGGTAAATTCAATAAGAAATAAGTGTCGTTTCCGTGACCTACATGAATAAAGTGATTTTTATTTGATTTAAAGAAGTACTTACTACTAGACATATTATAAGGGTTGCATTAAAAAAATGCACACTTTTAAATCTACTACCTAAGATATCATTAGTGAAAACTTATGTTTAAATGAATGGCAGTGAAATAAAAAATGTAAGTACATCTCTTAAATGCGTTGGCAAAAATAATTAATATGCCTTCTAAAGAAATGTGAAATAGTGGTTTTATTTTTCTGGTTTCATACTACATTTTTTATTTTATTTTTTTGGGTATTTTCTTTGGTGTTTGTGAATAAATTTAAATAAAATATTTATTAAATGGAATAAAGCCCGTGTGTATGTTAGTTTTTTAATGCATTTTCTGATAGCTAGTGACCATGATGCAGACTACAACACACGCGATATCTTAATCTTGATACATAAATACTATTAATTTTGATAAAATTTTAAAATTAAAAAAAAAATTACGATAAAATTTTTTGACTCTATAATAAAATGTCTTTATCCTATCAAAGTCATTATAACATTTAATTCAATGAAACAAATCTTATAACTATATTTACAATACTACGACTACATAAAATTAAAACTATCATTACGTGGAAGCGTACCAAGAATACTGGCAGCATTACCCCGTTGGATAGCAAGGCTGATCCGTTGACCGAAATAGCTGCCAGCGCTTGGGTTTCCAGTAGCCTTATTGAGGCGCGAAGATAGTATTTTGATCATTCTCCGCGCCTCTGGGCCCCACGGGCCAAGTGTCTCGACACCAAACGGCACAAAGATGTATGACTCACTGAGACCAACATATTTGCGACGCTTGCTGTCTTCGGCAGTCGAAGCAGCAGCCCCAGCACCAACTGACGTAACATGGACATGAGAAGGAGCCAGAGTGTCGACGCAAGTAGCGATATATATATATATATATATTATACCTATCAAATATACATAATAATTTTGTAACTGCAAACCCTTTATCTCGGGAGCACGTGGAGGTATCGAGTTGAAATAATTAAAAAATATACTCAAGACTGCAGTCTTTTGAGCTGTGAAAAAAAGACACGGCCGTTTATATCTCAAAAATGTATATTTCAATACTCTCAAATTTATAGGGTATTAAAAAATTATTAAAAGGAAAAGTATGAAAACTATACATTAGTCTTTATGCAAGGAACGGTGACCCAAATTTTGAATTGTGTGTCATGTGGGGCATTAAACATATTTTTAATTATTTCTATGAATTATTGATTTTCACTGTCTGACTCGTACTTGTACGGTCTTTAATAAAATTCTACAAACACAATTACTACTAACCTATGATTATAAAGTAACAAAGAACATAAACTTCTATGTTTTGTTGTGCCAGCAATCATTCAATTCTACTGTTATATTTTCCATTGAATCGACTTTTACAGTTAGTACTTAACATTTACTTTGCAATTGTAAAAATATTTATTGCGAGAATTGTTTGTTATCCCAAAGAAATAAAATAAAATATATGGACAGATGGAAAATCAGAATAGAAGAAATGGTTTTGTCTAAATATTTTCTATGAAATTAATAAGAAAAAAAATTACTGTTTAAATAGTACTATGCGTAATCACTTATATTTATTTCTACACTACATACCATCAATTTTCCTTATAGTATTGAATAATTTTATACTGTTAAGTTTGCGAGGCTTCTTACAGCAAACTTTGAACACTCGAGCTGTTATTTTTAAAATTGTGTAGTGGATTGAAGCCAGTAAACTACTACTTGGTAACTAAAAAGACAAAGTGTATCCAATTCACTTTGTGAAGTGGCAAACATTGTACAACTTAATAATGATAAATTAGATAAAGTGGATGTCATTGTTTTTCTACGAATAACGTTAGATGCTAAGATTCAGTCGGGTCCTTGTACAGATTAAAATTCGAGCGGGATAGGATACGCTCTGCAGAAAACACTGTAAAAATATTCATTTGTAAAAAGATGTCTGTTCTTTATGGGTCTTTTACCGCATTTATCACGCCACAAAGTAGGTTATCATTTTAACCAACTGGATGTGTGGTGTTCCTCCACGTACAAGAATGCTGTGGAATGAGCTTCCTTGGAAGGTTTTCTCAGGACTATGCAACATGGATGCCTTCACTCTGATATTGTAAGAGAATGTGGGAGGTGGTGATCACTTAACATCAGGTAACCCGTACGCTCGTTTATCCTCCTCTTCAATAAAACAGATATTAAAACTGCAAGATTCATATATTTTAGCTGATTTTACTACACTCGATTATATAGTATTGCTATGGGGTAATGCAGTTGATATTGATTCCTATTTTTGTGCTGCAGAAGAGAGCTTTTCGAGCTATATAAAATATGGGACCAAACAGTTACATAGAAATTGCTTTAAAGAATTCAAATTATTACTACCAACCATATAAATAATTTAATAAATTTAAGAAAATATGTAAAACACATAATTATAATACCAGAAATATTAAAAAAAACTATTACCGAACTAAATAACAAAATCGACAAATCGTGTACCGGCATTGGATTCTATAATAAGCTTCCTGAAAACGTATTGAGAATGTCACTCGACAGGTTCAAAACCTGTTTAAAACGAAAACTTATAGCAAATATTTTCAATATAAAATCTTATTTCATTAAAAAGTAATATTTAAATTATAAGAAAGCATGGACGTGATTGGCTCTAAAGAACGAAGAAATATTGACATAGGAAAAATATTAAATACAAAAATGTTTATGTAAAAACTTTCAATTTTTATTGTGACTTTTATTAGATATTTCGTGGCCAATACGAATAAATTGACATTATTTTGGTATTTTATTTGTATCATATTATGATTTTTTAACAAGGACTCGAAACTTGATTTTAGGAAAAAGAAGTGAAGGCTTAAGCCTTAGTATCCTACTAAGTTCGGTCCTAAATTTAAGACCGTCATAGCAATGTAATAAGAGTATATCGATGATAAAGAAGTTTGGCGTACGATTCCTTGCATATCGCGACCTACGACCCTGTAGTAAACATCCACTACTAAACGTACTTTTAATTACCTACGTAATTTACTGATTTGACGCTTTTGTGCACTTGTTTTTGAAAACATTTTATGACTACAGGTACCCCATAACGCGGTAAAGTGTTTCCGTGTTATAGGAAAACGCGTTTTACGACCTCGAAATTCGTAATAATAATAATTAATCACAATTCATGACAAGTATTTCCAATTATTTGCCTAGTTTTCCTATTTTCTTAAGGTTTTTAATAAACAAATTTAATAAAAAGGTTGTAATAGTACAATTGATACACCTACAAAGGTACGCGAAGCTAATTATGAACTGTACAAATCATTATAAATTTCACAGTACAGAAATATGTATGTGGAAAATCCCCGCGTTATATGAATCCCGGCCGGGATTGAAATCGCGTAATATGAAACTACATTATAAGGGTACGGCGGTAAGTTTTTTTCATTTCCAAATCGCTTTTATAAATATATATTGGTATTTCTAACAAGTCTGCAACGGGTCACATGTCATGATCAACGTAAGCTTGAAGATATTTTAAGAGTTGAAGACTGGCCCTCGTCTAGCCCCAATCTGAACCATTTGGTATCATTTTAGAAGACTTGGCCTGCTCTAACCGAAACATCGACATCAAGTTGCTTAGGAATCCTCAAGAGCAGTAAATGAATCTTCCATGGAAACAGTGCGTAAATCTATAGATTCGAATAGAATTTTTTTATAAATTAAATTTGTAACCAAAAGTTATGAACGAACTCGAACCCGCTACCTCCCGGTTTCCGTGTGAGTGCACATCCAACTGGGCCAGCCATTCGAGTGATGTATGGTTCGTAAATTACGTATGTCTTGGTCAACCTTCAGGCTGTGGCTCCATCAAAAGGATCTCTTTTACAGTTGATAGATAATCTAGAATTATTTTTATTTCATTGCTGAGACTTCAGTAAAGAAAGAAAATTAAAGCTCTATGAGATTACAATACGTCGAAAAATAAATTCATATTTACTTATGACAGAACTTATAGCCAGTATTAACTTTGAAGCACCAAAACTCATTTATGTTTAAAACATTTTTTGTTATGCCACAGCTATAATAGCTTTGTGTTATATTTCCTTAATTACTAATTCAAATCATAATTAACAGGTTGCGGGCTTGTGTACACTGTAATAAACTTAAATTTAATGTATCTTAGCCCTAATACAACCAGGCCCTCATAAATATTTTTACCTCTAATATTAAATTATACTGTTTTCGTCACTGACCTAAATTAATAAATTTAAACAGAAGATTAAATTAATGTGTGCTTAACATTTCATATAATGCAAACCTATTGCCTGATTGGTTGCTATTCTAAGTTGCATTTAAGTCGAAACGGTAAAATTTATAAATGTTTTATTTTTTTTAACAATACAATTTCTGGACAATACGCATCAATACTTTTAATTTATTTCTAATTATGAACTACATAAAATATTAGTACATACTAAATAGTATTCTGTTTTTACTGTAGACCGGATCGGAGTGGAATAAATAGACATTTATCAAATAATTAATCCCTACTAATACATATCTTTATATATATATAATTCTTCAGTATAATTTTAAAAATGTGAATGTAAGTTTATTTGTTACGCTTTCACGCCTAAATTACTGAACCGATTTTGATGAAATTTATTACCGAGATAGACTAGAGCTTGGGAAAGCTTACATTTTATCCCGCAAAAATGGTAGGTTCAGTTTGCCATAGCAATCTTCCTCGAAACCGGGATACCGAACAGGAATAGGATATGAGATAATCTTCAATTCCAAAGTTGTTTATTATTTTTTAAAACATTTTATCTACGCGAACGACGCGAGCATGAACTAATACAGAAATAAAACAGAACTTTTAATTTTAATACTTATGTAAATTAGTAGTTTTCGTATTTTCGTCTTACGAATTTGGCTTATTGCCATCAAAACTATGGAATAGCGAGAATAATTTGACTAAAGCATCTCTTTGTCATGATTTGGTAAGTAATAAGAATGACGATCTATTTTAAATTACTTACAGTAGATGATAATACGTATACACTTATATTTTATGCTGGTAAGTTGTTGAACTTTAACCACTCGAGCAAATTCTTTTGACAGAGAAATTTGAAGCAATTGTTGTAACACCAAACTTTTATTTTATTCGAAAAGATAAGCCACTGACGACATTGGTGAACATAAATAAAGTTATAAAGTCACCGCACGATATAATGTTAAGTACTTTATGTTTGTCAAACGCATTGCTCGGGGTTACTGACGGGACATCGATGCAAATGAGCCTTTTACACGCTTCAAATATCCATAAGGACTCACCTACATAAATTATGTGAGCGGGATTTTGTGAGGATAGCGATTAACTACCACTTAAAATTACCAAATTACACGTTTAATAATAACATAGCTTGATAGTGTAGTTTTGAAAAATATTCCTGAATAAAATTTAACAAATAGGAATTTAAATATATATTTTACTTACCATAGGGAGTGATATTAACATAACATGTTGTAACATGAAGCTACATTAGTTCGTAAAGGGGCTTTGGGGAGAAGAACTGATAAGAAACTAACAGCCCATCTTTTAAGTCATAACAACTAATTCTTGGTATTACTTTAGACAGCAACTTGTCCTTCAACTGAAAAAGTGAAAAAATTAGCAAAACAATTAAACAATATGTATTTGTCCTCAAACGCGTATCAAAAACAATAGGTGAAAAGACAGCGCTAAATGCATATCATGCATTCGTGGTTTCAGCTTTAAGATATGGATTGGTCATATGGGGCAACTCGGTGAGCATAGAGCATTTGTTTAATGGACAGAAGAAGTGTATCAGGGCGATTTGTGGAGCCGGCCCCATAGATTCTTGTCGACCTCTATTTAAAAAAATTAAAATTCAATAGCTGCCATGCCTATACATTTATGAGATAAGACTATTTGTTCAAAAACATATATATGATTTCTATACAAAAAAAAAGCCAGAAGGTTTTAAACACATGGTATCCATATAGACTCATAATTCCCTTCTGTAGAACTGCATCTATTATAAGTGAATTTGCTAGAAACTGTCATAACCATAATGTTAACACCAGGAACAGACATAAACTTATAATGCCTACTACTCGGCTAAGTCGAGTTAGTAAGTCTTTTGTGGGGCGATGTATGTGCTTTTAAAACAAGATCCCAGAAAATGTTCAAAACAAAAGTATTACGTTGATCAAAAGAATTGTTTAAATACGTTTGTTTGGTAAAGGTTACTGTAACATATATAATAAATTGCCTAATGAATTAAAAGATTTACCTTTCAAAGTTTTTAAAAGAAGACTGCATCAGTTGTTAATAACTAAGTGCATCAATAGTTTAAATGAATTTTTCAATACAAAATGAATTATTATTATGAATTAGTCTATTTGATAATAATATATTATTATGATTTTTTTTTTATATTGACACACTTTTTATACAATTTATCTTGCCCCAAGTTAAGCATCTATAGCCTGTGTTATGGGTTACAAGACAATGATATATTTAATACAATATACTTACTTAAACATACATAAATTCATATAAACATACATATAAACATACGTAAATACATTTAAACATCCATGACTCGGAAACAAACATCCATATTCATCATATAAGTGCTTGCACCTACCGGGATTCGAACCCGGGACCTCTAGCTTTGTAGGTAGGATCGCTAACCACTCGGCTATACAGGTCGTCAAAATATATATAAATTATATACTTTTATGACATTAGATTTGTTAACATTATGCATAGGTACTTAATTAATTATTAAATTATTTACGTCTTATATTATTATAATATCTTTAAATTTTAATTTTATAAATATTAATGATAGAATTGTGAAATCCGACATGTTTCGGTATAACAGTAGTGTGTTGGTATTTAGACAATTCTATAACATATTTTGCATGTCAATTGACGAAACATATTGGATTATCAATAATATTATGTTAACATCTTAAGTACAATGTTTCTTGCAAATAAAATTTCATTTCATTTCAAGCCTACTTAAAATAATATAATACAATTGTATGTGTCCTGCGCTACACCAGACAAGAATGAACTCTATTTATGCGCCAATCATATGTAATATATAATAATAATAAACTTTATTTCACAAAAACAGAGGTTCACAACACTTAAATATATGTCTTAAATTTAACTTATCTTAAATAAAATACAGTGTTGAATTGAAACTCTGATACCCATGATAAGATCTAACTTGTGTTATCAGTGTTTGCGTAAATCAATTTATGTTGGTTTAAGATAATAAGATTAAAATGAAGAAGCGCGCATATATCTCATCTAAACATCATTTTACAATAATTTATAATATTTGTAGAATATTCCTATGTTGTAAACAGTATGTACTCAATGAATATGTATCAAAAACTATTGTTTATTTTGTAACTTTTTTATCTATATTTATTTTTATTTTTCTTATTTATCTATAGCCTCCCACATTGTCTTGCAAGACCAGAGGAACCACAGGAGCATGGAAACACCGCACAAGGAAGCTCATTCCACAGTTTGGTTGTACGTGGAAGAAAGAAGAAAAAACATGGATTAGCTGATTGTTATATTATTTTAATGAAATTATGCTTTAGTTTGTCATACAACTAGAATCTACGCGCGACTTCGTGTGCCTGGATTTCAGATTTGGGTTTCCTATTCCAAATTCATTAAAAAGAATTATCAGAGCCCTGATACTTAAGGTCATCATTAGTAAATTATCACGAATGTGATTTTTGTCATCAAAAATAAAAAGTCATATATAAAGTGTTGTAAATACCCCTTAAAATCTGGCTCCTTAAACTTTTCGTTTTAGTGAAATCTAATAGAACTTTAAGATAGCAAGAGACATCCAAATTAAACAAGTTATCAAGGAACTAAGTTTTAAATTGAATTCAAACGCTTCTTTGGATAGTTCAAAATATGCAAATTGAAGGAAGCGGTTTGGCTTTATATAATTTAATAAATTTATAAATCGAATTCAAAATTTCATTTCAAATTTTCTTATGTAGAAATCATTGACGTTTTTTAAAAACATTTTAAAGGATCCAAAGTACAAAAAAAATATATTCGTATACATTTAGGTTTGATGGATAATTTGCAGAAAATTGTAATATTAACAGTTACTTAATATACCAGTTATATCATTTTAAAGATATAATAATACTTCAGTTAAAAAGCCCGTTTCTTAGTCAGAACAGACTTTTTAAACTCTAAGCAAGTTACTTAAAAAAAGTTTTAGAACTTACATATAATAATAAGAATTTTTCATATTAAAGTTAAATTGTTATTGCATAACAATTCTCATAGCCTTAATAGCCTTAATATCTTTAATGGATCCCTACAATGTTTTTAATTATATTTTATTTGTAAATCAATCTCTTAAACCACTGACCAGGTGGAAAGTTTCTCTATTAACACAAAATTCTAATGATTTCATATTGTATAAAGCTATTAAAATATTTCGGCGATCGAAGAGAATTTAAATATACGGCATTGTTTTTGTAGTTTTGTTGCAAATCTGCTATTTGGCGCCGAAAATAATTCCGATACAAAATAGTATAAACACATTTAATATACCCCATGAGTGAGCCCCATCTAATGCTGAAAAATGAAATGAATGAAAGCTTTGAGAATGAGTGACTTTTATGATGAAGACACCATCTTAGAAAGTATTTATTAGATATTTCATCCTTAAGGTGTTTAAATAAGGGTGATAAGACAAGTTTGAAGGACTACAAATAATTGTAATCGGGTTATGGGTAAGGAATGAAGAATAGTTGTAACAGGGTTGAGAGTAGAAAGGCTATTTTGAAATCTGTCGAATTTAATGTCTTCACTCTGAAAAGTAGAGTTTAAATAATATCCAAGGTTAAAAATAAGAAAATATCTATATATTGTTCAAGATTTTTATAAAATAAAACGCCAAAATATCGTGGTTGTTCATGAATATCGGGATTTGTAAAAATAGTTAAGGTGCAAATCAGAGTACTTCCTTGTGACCGCAGGCAAATAATATATAAATGGTTTGACCCAAGAAAGTTAACATTTGTCATTACGAAACCCTGAGTTTATATTATTATTATATTGAATTGATATTGCATTGTATATTATTCACACATTTTTTGCTATATGATTGTGTTCTCGTGAGATTCATCCTCGGACCCTACGTCTTATGCTCGGCGCTGCTTGTGTTGTCTAGCTGATCCCGTCATCGAGAGTTTATTTGAACTAAAATTTTTGTGAACTGAAGAATAGGCGACAAGAGTTAGTACGGTTAGTAATAAACACCCATAACACAACAATATTAACTACCTTGTTAGTAACTTATCTAAGTTTAAGGGAGAAATGTGTGAATGTAAGTGGGAATATGTGCCTAATAGAAGCGAAGAAAGTATGGAGGATAGAAATTACAATTTAATATTATTGCGGGAGATAAATTTGTAAAGAATCTTTATGAAAGGGGAATGGCAGGGGGATGGAAGGCCGTTAGTGTTCTTGTTGCATCAATTTGTATTATATCATTTGATTATATAAACATTGATAATGTTAAATGGTAAAATATGTAACTATGACAAGTGTATTTCGTGAACAAACGAATCAATTTATCTAAGAGAAAATTCAAATACAGACAGAAAATTCACATATAATATTAATTTGGTAAACAAAGAGAGAAACATTATTTATATAATCAACGTTGATGTCAACATACAACAATAAATAACAAACTGTTGGAAATAGCTTTATTTTAATTTCATTCCCTTTGATTGTTTCAAATAGCGGCGAAATACTGTCGAGTAAGTTAACGTTCCCATTTCCAGCTCCGTACTGTAAATCTTCTGTTGAATTTAAAAAGAAAAGACAACTTTAATCAGTAAAAAGAGACTTTTGTATCAGTAATATTCTTGAATAGTCAGACTGTATTTCAATAGAAGCTGCATAATATATTATGTAAGTGGAAATAAATTGGTTTTCTCAATCATGACTCACTTACTTAACTTAGTGTAGAACTCAAATTTAAACAACAATTTATGTAAAACTGTTCTCTCATATTATAGCATATTATTATGACGCTATAAGCTAAATTTGTAAAAAAATAACATTTTCTTCAGAGCTGATGATTCCACCACATCACCCTTGGAGGCGCGCCCATGTACACGATACCCATGGCACACGTCACTTTGACGATGGGCAGCGTCCAGCATATTGATATAATACAAGTCACACCTATTGTCAGATGCCCGACGAGATAGTCCTCGTCCTGTAATCATTTCACGCAATTCAACACACTCGCACGCAAACTAATACTCACACACACGAGTGCGAAGTCTTTTCCAAGCTAGAGTCCATTGGACTAAGAAATATATTTAATCGTTACAGATATTCCCTCCATCCATCCTAGCGAGTAGTCCGTACAAATTGGGCCCCCACGGCCCTCACCCGGCTTCGCTGTAAACGGTCTCGTGCTATCAGCATAGATGAGGTTTTTAGACGGTAAGGGGCATCCACGTAAGCTTGAAATATGAGCCCTGTTTCAGGGCGTACGGCATGTACAGCACGTGAATGTATTTTTCTCCTCTCGAAAAAAAACTGATGGTTCCCACATCAAGCTTTATTAATATAAAGAGGTGATCTGTGCTTACCACGTCCATATCATATTATCTTAACCAAAAAAGTGCAAGCACATAAAAACATGTTTTTTTAAGTCAGTTATTAAACAGAGTTTTGATGAATTAACAAATATTAGACTTTTAAGATCATGTTGTAAAAGATGTACACTATTTTTTAAAAGTTATTAACAAAACGATTCACTTTCCGCTTCGACAGTAGAAACTTTTTTTGAATCACTTTGACACATAAGCTATCCAGTTTAGGTTGAAGTGTTACGGTACGAATGAATTGGGATATCACGCATGCAATTTACTTTTGACTCCTATGTGTTTTACATAAAGTAGAATCTTATTGCATTTTCGAATGTTTTATAATTAATTATAATGTTACGAATATTTAACATACTTATTGAGATAATACATTATTCTAGAAAGAAGTAATAAAAATATTATATTCTGCTACATACAAAACTCAACGGATAAAGAACATCAACAGATGTCTGTATAGCTTGTTACAAAACGTACAGAATAAAAAAAAAATTATCATGCATTATTTACAAGCAAAGTATTACAGAAAAAAGTTAATTATATTTACAATGAAATGATTTGTTTCATATGAATACTAATCATAAGGATAAAAGGGCTAGAACCTAAGGCCGTAAATCAAATAATTTAAAAAGTTATAAACCAGTAAATAAGTATAATATAATAGGTAGGTTTGCCTTTTTAGTTGCCATGTTAAAGCGAAAAAGTTTTTGCTTTAGTTTATAACTATTTGCTTAATGCTTTAATTGAAACGAAAAATTTGCTCGGACTAGCGCATATTCTTTACACGTCCCGTGTTTGAAAAAAACAAGCAATGAAGTTTTGTACACAAGTTAGCTATTAAAAATGCTAAAATTTACTTTTAAAATAACTCCACAAACATCGACACATACGCATACACATCGCCATCGCAGGCGTAGGCACGGTCAACCAAGCACACACACTGTTTTGATACACGACGAGACGTTAGTCTTTGTCCAGTAAACGTCTCATTCCACTCACACTCGCACACGGACTGACTGACGGACTGACATACACCACATACATAACTATAAACTTGTATTCTTCTAATTTTTTCACCTTCATCATCAGTTTCTCTCCTTCCCACAAGCACAAAGCCGGTCCGAGGTTTGAGTCTCGAGTTGTTGCGTAGTCTTTGCGGCCTCCCTCGCTGTAAAAGCTTTCAGAGCTGACAACATAGAGGAGGTTTTTAGTCGGCAGGAGGTGTCTACTGATGTGGATACCCGAATCCGATATATGGACCCCTTTTTGGGGTCTTCAAAACGTTAATGTATTAAAAAAAATTACAACAACAAACTATCAGAAAAAAATGGCTGAATAAAATTTTTATTATCTCTAATTAGAACTTGGTGCCGTACTACAGTACTTACGGTTCTATTTTGAAGATTTTTAACTCGGCACAACAACCGCACGGGATGTCCAACTAAACCGGTAATGTTCCTCGGAGTGCTCGGGTCGAAGTAGGGAGCGTCAGGCGTGCCCTGCCATTCGTGGAGAAACTCTGCCTTAAACTGCCGTGAAGACATGTCTGTGCTTGAATCTGGAGCATCAGTGCCGGAGTCAGCTAAAAAGAAAATTTGATTAACTATTTAAACTTTACAATGACATTACTTACAACGATACTTAGGCGGCCGTGGCTTTAACAATTAGCTTCCTTGTGCGATTTCTGCCTACTCGACATGGGTACATTAAAAAAAGTGCGTACACCTTCCTTTATTCTCTTCTTCTTCTTCTCCGTAATTCTTTGTTGTCGGCCGACAACGCTCCTGCGGTTCCTCTGGTGTTGCAACAGAATGTGAGGGGAGGTGATCACTTAACATCAGGTGATCTGTACACTCGGTTGTCCTCCTCTTCCATGATAAAAGCAAAAAAAAGAGGCAGTTATAGAGTTGAAGTATCTTCAAAAAGACTTCTATGCAACGTTAAACGAAAATTTTTGAAACTTAGCGACGATAAATGAATTAAATAAAGCGACGAAAAATGTACACTACGAGTTTTGATCTATGCACTGGGCTTGTACGTTCATAATACATCGAATAATAGACGCAGAGTGGAATGCAAAATCCTGAAGCTGTATGTTTAATCACCTACAACATTCCCACGTAAGAATTTTAGTAACAGTACCATTGATACGGGTAAAATATAAATATTGAAAAGCCTTTCACAATTTTTTTTTTCAATTGTTATTTTAGTTGGTCTTGAAAATCTTTTTTTAGTTATCTATACTAATATTATAAAGCTGCAGTGTTTGTTTGTTTGTTTGAACGCGCTAATCTCTGGTACTACTGGTCCGATTTGAATGATTCTTTCAGTGTTGGGTAGTCCACTTATCGAGGAAGGCTTAGGAATTAGGGATCCGTAATTAAATTGCTATTTTGTAACACAAGGTGTAAAATCGAAAACCTATTTTTGCGTGCGCTGCAAAAACTATTGACAATAGAACAAAATGATGTACAGGCTATAATATAGGCAATATTTTATTACTTATAAAACTATCGCGTGAATTATACTTTATATGGCAAAACAACGTTTGCCGGGTCAGCTATAGAATATATATAAGGAAAAAAATGAGAGTAGAAAATAAGGAAATATGTGATTGTCTAGTGCCTTGGTCGAGTTGAGACGGGATGCAGGATAAAGAGACTCTTAATGTCAATATTTTAGACGATTGTATTCGTAAAGATTTTACCAAAATAAACTTGATGCTGTCACTCACTTCGCCTGGCGGGACATCATGTTATATTTGCGGAAGTTGTGGTATTGGCTGTTGATAGTCCAGACATCACCCCTATGGGGGCATATACTACTAAATACGCTTTTAACAATTGGTGTAACAAACAACCCCAAGTGTAAACACTGTTTGGTCGAAGACGAAACGGTTACTCATTTAACCCAGTCCAATAACTGGGCAATTATATAATGTCACCCAATTCAAGGAGTTTATTAGTGGGAACAGGAGACTCCCACACCATAACATTCCTAGCACCCCACGACTTTTTATTATTCTCCAAAATTAAAAGGCACTCAGAGGAGTTCACTTGGTGAAGTCTGGAGATATCGTAGGCGTGTTCTGAAAATTAAAGATCCAAAAAGATATAATTTGTAGTATTGTTGTCACCTCTGATCTGTCTGACCCTCGTACTTTAATATCTAAATAAACAAAGAGATATTTATCGATTTTAATACGTATAACTCAATTTTAAGAAACATTATCTAGTCCTTTTTTATTTTTAACGACTTCAAAAAAGTAGGTGGCTCTCAATTCGACGGTATTTTTTATGTATGTTTGTATGTAGTCTCAGAACTTTCGACTAAGTGAACCGATTTTGATGAATATTTTTTATTTGAAAGCTGGTGATTGCCGTGTGATTCCCATTCCTTTTATGCCTGTTTTTTCACTAAGTATGTGCGCAACGACTTTAAGGTAGTCAAATATTTTTATTTTCATTTTAAATATGAGACCTCTAAAAATAACTTAATTATTAGTTGTAGACGAATACGGATAATAAATTTTTTTTTTCTATTTATTGCATATTTTAATGTTTCGAAAATTTTTTTTCATCAATATGACCCCGGCCATTTGATTTTATTATAAACATAAATAATTATTTAAAATTTTGTAAAAATATTTACGAAAGAGACATTTTTGGAAATAACTAACAACTATGGAACATATACAATTTGGAAAATATGATCAGTACCTTTTCATATTATTAAAAATTAAGCGTTGGCTTTGTAGCATCGTTGAGACTAACGGATTAAGCTGACTATAATAAGGTTATGCAGATTGGTTCAAGTCAATTAGCAGCCACTGTTACTTTATATTTTCACGATCGTAGTAACACTTTTTAGTTCAAAATCCTTTCACTAAAAATAGCTTTTAGGTATAGAGAAACAAGTTTTGGGGAGGACTTGTTTTTGTATTTATCATAAGCTTACGTAGAGCCTCCTTTGTAGCATTGTTGCAGTAACTCAGTTTTAAATTGCATTTCATTGCATAGTTTGATTTTAATATTTGAATTAGTACTGTAAGTAACTTGTACTATTAAGCAACAATTATTCGTTATAGACAAGAGCCCTAAATTATTAGGGATAGTCAGTATTTTGCTATAATCTTAGATTACGGATAAACTAGATCAGAGAGTCCCAACGTAATGCAAAAGTACTTCACCCCCTAGGGGTTGGAATGGGGAGTCAAAATAAAAAAATGAAACAAACATTGAATGGGAAAGTATACCAAGAATACAGGCACCAAATTAAGATAGCTAAGCTGATCCGTTGACCGGAATTATAGAGGCCAGAGGGTGTGTTTCCAGTGACCTGATTTTATTGTATTAGGTATTATATTTTTTTATTAACGTCCCTCCTGAAAATTTAAAAAAATCGGGAATTAATTGGTTCTACCCCGTTTGTCAAAAATTGACTTTTCATCAGATCTTTTTGTTTTTTTAATTATTTTCTTAATGTGGTTTTTCGGAATAGTTCAAAATGGCTTTACAGCGTGAAAATTGGTTTATTCATTTAATAGTAATTGCAGTTTAAGAGTTTATAAAATAGGGTTTTATTAAACTTATATCCGATTTTTGAGCTCGAAGAGCTCAAAATCGGTTAAGTACAATTTGAAGCATTTAGGTATGGAATTAGCGGGAAATTGCAGACTTGACCTTTAGAGTCAACCGTTTTCCAAATTTTTTTAATAATTGTAACTACATGATCCTTGATACATGGAGAGATGAGGAAACATCATACATGGAGAGCTCAAATTGAGTGAGACACGATAATACTAACCTAACACGTCTTAGGAACACAGACATAAAATTCCGGCGGAAATTTTTAATTCGCATTTCCTAGTAGATATTTATATTATAACTGAACCACAATCAACGTACGGTAAATATTCTTTTTGTTAAAAGTTATAATTTATTTATAATTTTTTAGTAAATTGTCAATATAATCAAGAACGTATAATGTTCTTTTAATAATAATTTCTAACGAAGTGTTCGAATTTATTTAGACTCGTTTTTACTACCCGTCACGCACGTAAAAGTTTTACTTTTAATAAAATGAAATAAGCAAATGAGAAACGATTTAAATGTAACTTTATTATAGAATTGTGTGTCTTGAGTTTTTTAATACTTTAAATAATACCAAAAATCCGTACTCTCACAAAGTGTTAACGCATTGTTAACGATTTATCATGATTCAAGGATTTAAACTGACTTCATAAAGCCATGGGTGTATTTATGTTTGTTTCCTCAGATCTCCACCGTTTAGAATTTCTTAATTTGAAAAGGTTTATGTTTACATCTCTTTAATTAAAATCCGCTAGAAGCCCGCTGAGTTTGTTGCGTCCGTTCTTCTCAGGTCTGGCATTCTTTTTCGAATGGGTGTTAGTTTTTACTTTAAATAAGTGATTTGTAAAAAAACTTTTGAATTTGTATTGGAAACAGATCTAATAATATAATCAATGAGAGCTCCTAAGTGAGATTTAATCTATATATATAATATAAGAGATTTCCACGTATATAGTCACTCATCACGATATCTCTGGAACCATTAGAACTAAAGACTTGAAATTTGGTAGGAATATTCTTTTCACCGAGCAGAGGTCAGCTAAGACCAAAATTCCACAAGAGTTTTTTTATTATGAACAGAACAACGTCTGTCGGGTCAGCTAGTATAACATATAGCATAATTAAATATCAATAAAGCAAAGTTGTTACATTTACACTTCCTATTTCAACGCTTACATTAAGTTGAATAATACTTTAGGAAATTGTCATATACGCTGAGTTCCCAATATAAGGTAGTTCTATGAGTGTTGTACCTCTAAATAGTCCTTATGGAGATCATGATGTGGCACGTAGGTGTACTTTCAAAGATAAAATTGTATTTTTTCACGTGTGAGTAATAAAAATATGATATCACCGAGCGTAATATTTGTTCCAGAGCTGTGCTGGGATTTATACGGTTGATATGTAAATATTTCCTGAATATCTCATTGTTTAGGTATTCATGAAAACTATCTCACTTAATGCGCATTCGCTATTTTTCCAACGAATGCGGAGGATTCGCTGTAAGAATGCATATTTCTTTATAATTTGACTTTTAAATTCAACTGTTGTACACTTAAGTGCTTTATTATGATACAGTTTTCTGTGTTTTTCAACAATGCTTTTTATTTAGTTTGAAATTTATTATCTGAAGGTTTAGTTCTTTAATTTTAATGTATCACGATTGAATTATTTTAATTTCTTTCTTGGAGTATTCAAACCCTGATTTCTATAAACGTAGTGTTTATAGTTTATAAACTATACATAAACAAATATTTAAAATCTTACTAAAAATGGTTAAAGCTATTTAGTTACATAATAATATCTCTCTTTTGAATTGTATAATGTAGCTTCATATATAAAAGCTACTCTTCAACTATGAAGTCAAACCTTAAAAAAATAAATGAAATTGATGAGGGAATTCATGGAGATAAACATCGTTACTAATTACATAATCGTTTATTAGGAAACGATTAAATTAATATTTCTTACGTAGGCTAACCAATGTTCTTACGATGATTTAAGAGATGTCAACCTCCTTTATCTACACCCATGCTTTAAATCCTCTATTAAAGATTCTAAAACAGTTAGCTTATTGCCAACATTAAAACACCCAATGTCCTTATAACCATTACATCATCCAAACGAGTATTGTAATGAAACTCAATACAACATTATACTATCCGTTTTCATAATAACACTCCTTTGGATGATATTATGGTTACTAGGACTGGCTTTTTTAATGTTAGCAGTAAGCTAACTGTTTCAGAATCTTTTATAGAGGATTCATATTATGGGTGTATATAAAAAGTCTTGTATGCTACTGTTGATTGATAATTAGGTATTAAAACACTCATGTGATACTATTGTATAAACTCATATTCGTTTTTTAATACCCCTTATTACACAAGTTGCATAAATAACTATTACAACTGATCACGTTATCAAATCAAATCAAAATATTTTATTGCAAGTCACATTTTACAGTAGGGTGGTAGGTACATTAATGGGTAGACAATATGTGACGCCCTGCAAGGGCACAGCAATGTTATACATAAATATCAACGTCTTATATATTTTATACAGTATTATACTATATTGTAACTAATTCTCACACTTAGTGTAATTAAAAAAATCGGGTAAATCGTAGAAGCATTTTGAAACTAAAAAAAATTAAGATGTCTTTTAAATAGAGAAGGCTTCTCTTTATTTTTAATATCATTTGGGATGTGATTATAAATTTTTATTGCCATGTGGTGAGGGCTCGATGACACTAATGACATACTTGTTTGGGGAATTTTTAATTTATTTAAATTTCTATTATTTCGCTTGTTATTTGGGAGTGTTGTCTGAGTTTAAGTCCGAATGTTTTTTAACAAATTTACGTGCTTCTAGGATGTAAATTGAAGAAAGAGTTAAAATTTTGTGTTTAATAAAATATGGTCTACATGAATATTTTCTAAAATTTTGATACATTTTTTCTGTTGAGTAAATATATCTTTTATTTCACTACAGTTTCCCCATATTAATATTCCATACGATAATCTAGAATGTGCATATGCATAATAAGCAGCAAGGGCAGATTTGAAATCTGTTAGGCGTTTTAGTTATTATTTATGACGTTTACCATGTTGTTCCAATAAGTACATAGCATATTATTGTCACTACCTCTAATCTCGTAAATAAATATATTTCAACTCTATTAAATAATACATCACATCACTACTGCATCTGTTTGCCCTATTTTGATAATGTTTCTTGAAGATTTTTCTACCACAATTTTTTGTAAGATCTTTTACGTTTTTTAATACACATAATATAAATGATTGTCAAATCTTACTTGAACAGGCTTCATCATCATAATATCAGCCGGAAGACGCCCAATGCTGGACAAAGGCCTCCCCCAAAGATCTCCATGGTGATCGGTCCTGCGCCTTTCTCATCCAACCTATTCTGGCCATTCCAAACTATTGGTCTATCTTGTTTGAGGCCTACCAACACGTCTTCCGGTACGTGGTCGCCAATTCGAGGACATTAGGACTTTGCTGTCCCAACGGCCATCTGACCGTTGAGGTATGTGCCCTGCTCACTGTCACTTCAGTTTCGTTATTACATATTTGAGCTATATCGGTAATGTAGACAGGCTTCTTTGCACAGAATTCCGGATAATTGGGTAATTAGCCCTACCACGGAGTCTTTTTCTGTGAAGTTATGTGCAGGCTTTGTTGTGGTTCGGTGCTGTAGCTGGTAAAAATACTGGACTTGGCATTACTCTTATGAATGACTAATCATAAAATGAAAAAATATTTTTAAAGTTGCCGATAGATAGGCAAGACTTGTCTTACAATCCATACTATAGTTATTCTCTAGATACGAAGTACAACTCACATGAAATGGAATCAGTAATTAGACAAAGTATTATTAAAAGTATAACTTATCTCAAATCCTCGAGTTCTCATTTCTTGGCGGAACGAAATAAATTGTTCATTTGAATGATGATTCTCGTAAATCATACAACTCAAGCCATTGTGTGAGACCCGCGTATTTATTCCTTTACGCTCCAGCAGTTTTCAATGAACGACCTCTATTTAGGAAGGCTATGCAAAAATATTTGGCCGTCCTTTTGTCTCTCCCTAACGGACTTAGGACTAATATATTGTCAGTGGTCATCGCTTAGCCTTTTATTAATCCTATCTTAACTATGGTAACTTATATATCATTAACAATTTCTTGGAAAATACCTTTGTATTGATGTAACTGTGTGGGAAGTGCCTTATTTATTATAATCATAATATTATGTGGGCAAAAAAGTTGTCTGAAACTTTATTACTAACCTATTTGTATTTTATTGTGGGATTTTGAAGACTACAACACTATCAAAAATAGTTCAAATAGCTTTAAGTGTTTAATTTTTAATATATATTTGTAATTTGTTAGTTTAAATTATATAATTCAATTACTTTGTTGATCTAGTATAAAGCAGTACGTATTGCTCGGGGGAAATTTCAATTCCACAATTCGGGCGTAATGAGGAATCATCATCTCTTCTCTACAAACTGCCTTCAAGTTAGGAAGAACTTACTTTCTCCTATTTGTGAACAATGTACTATTTCATCTTTTTAAAACAATTGTACGTATCAAATGGTCTAAGTATATCTTCTCCCCAGTAACTGTAGCATGTTTAGACTACAGTTATGTAATCCAAATCTGAGCATGAAATTGGATTTTGTTCACAAATATTTGACTTTTAATTTTATAGCGCAAAACACCTATTAATATTCTAAATAAATAATATTAGACTAAGACAGTCAGTTTTTGAACACACAGTATCGTGTCACGCGTTTATAGACACACACGTAACAACAAGTAATTGATGCGCCCTGTCCATTACAATGCAGTGCCGCTCAGGATTCTTGAAAAACCCCAAAACTTCTGTGCGGCACTGGAAGTGCGCTCGTCACCTTGAAACATAAGATGTTGAGTCTCATTTGACCAGTAATTTCACTAGCTACGGCGCCCTTCAGACCGATACATGGTAATGCTTACACTTAATCTAGCCGGCATCCTGTGCAAAATCCTCCCACTGGTGAAAGCTGACCCTCGTGTTCTATTAAAAAAATATAACCCGACTTAATCTGTTTGCGTTAACGACTTATTGAAGTAACTCTACCAAAGAAGTGTCAGCACATTAATAATTTATTGTGAATAACGTTTTACCTATGAAGAAAAGGCATCCATGTAGAAGAGATAGCCACACTGTTGACCTTATTCCACTCGACGTCTGCACCATAATCATCCTCTCATGTGTCCTTATTCGCTCCTGAAATAAATCATACGTATAAATGGCTGAATATGAATCATTTTTATATCTTGAACGAGCGAGGTCGCTTTTGACTGGAAAGATTTGTTAGGTCACAAAGAGTGGTTCACTTTTGTCTTTGGTTGCTTTTATTCAAATATTTTTATTTTAACTGTCGCATTTGAAGGTAAGCGTTTATCAGTAGTTCGAGAATCTACCAAGCCATTGAATTGAGGATTCAATAACCGTTAGCAAAATTTTGTAGGACCTTGTGAAACTGGATGAAATATAAGGTTTCCTATTATCAGCACCGTCTCATAAAATCTAGTAATAATTCATATCTTTCATCTGGATGTAAGAAACTCAAGACAGACATAATTGGCTTTCTGTGGAGGAGGCCTTCACCTGTGGAAGAGTTCTTACAAAATGAACATTCGACATAAATAAACTTACCTAGAAATATATTTTTTAAAATTTAAGACTTCTAACATGAACAACAAAATTAGTTTCTTTGTTTTAAGATATTTTGTAACAAGTAAAAGGCTTTTTATTATTTTATTATTATAATGATTCAAATCAAGACATGTTACCGACAGATTTATTGTAACCACTTATTGCTGTTCGGATATATCTAATCAATTCAATCAAATCCAAGCACAATAAATACATCACATACTCAATAAATCAGCCAATTACATTACGACAGCCTACTTTGTCTTACCTCACGTAAATGACAGAATGCAATTAGTGGTTCGATACAAACATTGCAACTAACGACGGTTAGGGTTCTGTACATTAAACCGGACTCGACAGAAAGCGTTTGTAAGTCGAAGCGACTTGCCTTTACGGCTTTATGAGACGATATACACATTTTTGTTTGTTCTTAGTTTTAATCGTAAAAATAATAATCAATATCTTTGCAATGTCAGTAAGTATTTTTATCAACGTAAGATTTTTATTTTGGCGCTATTTTGTATAAATAAAGGAATATTATCTATAAAGTGAAAAATAATTTTTAATGATACTACAATTTTATGTATTTTTGTTAATACTTCTCTTTGTTCTATTACAAAGCTTTCGGCTATGTGAAAATTGATTCTTTATTTATAAATAATTTTGCATTGTTGCTCTGAAAAGTACACTTTAATAAATTTGAAGTATTTGATTTAAATGGTTCTAAAGATTATTAAAAAAAATAACAAATATCGATTGACTTAAAAAAAACTATTCCAAACAAATTCTACAACTTTATAATCAACTTGTTTTTAGAGATCTCCGAAAATAAAAAAAAAATATAAGCCTGCCTAAAAGCCAACCAATTTATAACGACCGTATAATGAAGTTACAAATGTCCTATTCAACTCAACAATTTCTGTGAAACCAAACATAAAACAATACAGTTGAATTGAGATCCCCTTCTTATTTGAAGTCGGTTAAAAAGCGTTTCTCCTTGACGTTTCAAGATATTTATTCTGGAAGCATACACAATAGTCATGAAATGGTGTCGATTTTCTCACGAACGCACCATTCGTCATATCGAAATAATGTTGCCCACAATATTGCTGTTATGTTAAAGTATTTTATTTTAGCGAACGATTTCAGTGTATGTTATTTTCTTTGATTTACGCGAGTGCCATACTTAAAATAAAATACTTTATGAATTAATTAAATGAATGTTATTGTAACTGTTCTTAATATTAGGTTTAAAAAATTTAAAAATAAATTTCTCTACTACTTTTACAGCTTGATAAATAAATATTTTACACCAGAATATCACTCGGAAAGCAGTTAATTTGCCATATTAATTAAGAATATCAATTGTATGAATTGTCACAAGACATGAAATGTCACTGAATGAATATTTTGTATTGCGCATATTATCATCATCATTATATTAGCCGGAAGTCGTCCACTGGACAAAGGCCGAATACCCGTACGGCGTTCGGTCCTTCGCTGCTCTAATCCAACGTATTCCGGCGATCTTAACCAGATATAAAAAATAGGTATTTCTAATTCAAAAAATATCGGTTTTGGATAAGTAATCACGTTAAATTATATACTAATACTATGTTCGAAACATGCTGCATACTATGGTATAAGTATTATTCCGATTGGTTCAGTAGTTTTTGCATTATAACCGAAGGAAAAAAGCCGTTTTTTCCATCCAATCTATTTATTAGTTGAGATATATAACTTATTGACTGATAAATACCAATAACTTAAAAATATTGTAAGGTAATTTTTTTAGTTACCTTTCCATTGGAAATTGATACCTTTCTTTGAGAATTTGGGCATTTGTGCTTGAGAGAAAGAGTCTTGACAGACAGACCTCGGCTTAAACCTATAAGGTTATAACACAGAGCAGATTAAAAAACCGGCTAAAAATATAGTTAAAAAATTCCTCCTTAATTTAATTGAGTGTTGTTTAACATATCAATTTAACCAACGGAAATTAAGAGGTAATCTAGAACAGCATAAAATTAAGAAGTTCTCCAAAATATGCTAATTAAAAATATGTGCAAATGAACTATAAAACTACTTTAAGTCTTAAAAATAATGCCCAACTTTCAGCCGTTAACGCTGCATGGAGATTTCGTTGTGAATAAGTATGAGGTTATTTAAGCCTGTTTTTCAGGTGAGACTAAAACTTTGAGGAAATTGTTAAAAATTCTTAAAATAAATTAAAAATATAATTTAAAATAATATTTATTCTTTGTGTCATTGCTGGGTAACCTCTTTGTGTATAATTTGTAAGTACATCACAGGTTTTATTCGCTGAAGTATGGTTTTAAATGAAACCTTAGGAAATTAAATTCTCAGTTTGTCACATAGATTGTGGTTGTAGAGTTATTGGTTAGGTTAAATGCTTAAATTCCATTTTCTCACTTTAAATGCAAATAAAGAATTAATAAAATTTATCGTTGTAGAAGCCTTGAAACAGCAGTGAACAAAAGATAACTAATCAACTGACACCCATCTGTTACATATAACCTCTGTTTTAATTCAAATTCAAATATTTTTTTTCAAAATAGGATTCAAAATCACATATTGAACGTCAAAAACTACCACCCATTCAAAAGAGACTGCCTCAGACCTGAGAAAAATGGGCACAAGAAACTCAGCGGGATTTTTTTTATATAAAAATATGGAATACAATGTGATATCGTTCAATAAACATTTATAATTAAAGAGCTTGAGAGTGTTCGCTTTATTCCCAGTCCGTGGTGTCATTAAGAAAATCGTTTATGCTATAGTAACCTTTCCCACACAAACGTTTATAAACAATTCTTTTAAATTTCGTAACACAATTGATTTGTACATTTTCTTTGATCATATTGTAGAAGCATATACATCGTCCAACAAAAGACTTACTAACTCGACCCAACCGAGTAGTAGGAATAACAAGTTTATGTTTGTTCCTCGTGTTAACATTATGAATGTCACAGTTTCTAGAAACATACAGATAAATAAAATCGTATTAATGTTTTGCTTTTTCTTTGCAGTTCTTTTCCCAGTGGACATTAAGCCATGAGCTGCACTAGGTAAACTCACTGTCTTATTAATAGCCGCAATGTTACTCCCACTTTATATATATTTCTCTCTTTCATTTAATTATGTAGTGCGAAAGGTAAGATAAAAACAAAAAGTCTTAAATTTTAAACTTCTCATTTTTAATAACACAGATTAGATATAAGATTCGATTTTTGTTTTTTATTAAGATACCCAAGTGGCAATTTGTGTTCTACGACTAAAATAAAATATATATCTTTAAATCGAATTGTAAAATGTTCGCTCTGGCATTAAACAGAAAAATGAGATAATAAAGTGACCTCAAGCGTCAGTGGAGTTGACGTGATTCAATTAACGATAGGCGATCTATCGATTTACATCTCGAAAAAAAGAATTATATAGAGCTGTTTTGCACCCAAAATTACTTTTTGGAACACATATTTCAAATTCAAATTAAAAAAACACTTTATTCATGTAAGTCACGGAAATGATACTTATGAATGTCAAAAAAAAAAAATTGTTTCTTATTGAATTTACTGTTGAGCTAATGAGAAGAAGTAGCAAGAAACTCATTGCCACTTTTTTAAGTCAAGATTTATATTTTAATTATTTTACAAATCATTTCAATTACAATATATGCAAAGTGACACAACAAAAATACTCAAATGTCAAAAACTGAAAGGCTAACACGAGTAAGTCAAAAAAAATAAATAAAGTAAATTTATACTTATAAACACAAGAGTTATTGAGTATAGTAGGTGCATCAATCTACACATACCGTAAATAAATAGAGGCATTATGTGAGCATTTCATAAAATAAAATATATAATAACTTTAACTTTAAAGGAAATAATAATAATAAAAAACACATCAAGCAGACCTCCTGGTAACAAGATCATCCAGCCACCACGAGTAGCACCCGTTCACGAGCATGACGCATGGACCAGCCATCGCCTCCCTCGACCATATTTTAGGGAAGGGAACGACCCGCCCCACGTCGCCGCCACAAGCAGAGGCATTTAAGTGAACATGACGATATTATAACCTCATATTATAACCTCAATGCGGATAATAACAAGTCTGACCGTAAACAAGACTACAATAAAGATTTGCAGTGACTGTCTTGCACAAAGTGGGTATAGAACCGTCAGTAATTTTACTAGACACTTCGATAGATATAAATCAGTCGTATGTTCGTATATTGTAGTATTGACTAATATACGTCTTATAATATGAAGGAGATTTACATAATTTATCGTAAGGATAACGTCTAGATAGACAGTGACAGCTGTGAACACGTCGAAAAATTGCGGCAAACAGTTAACCTGTATTTTAAGCAACTCACTCACAATCCTAAACACAATAAATGGCTACTTAAAGTAAATGTTCTTGGAGCAGAGAGTGATCCAGGTACAGTATTAAATAGTGTTCCAACTGGCTCCATATTTGGTCCGATAGGATATATTATTCATGTGAACAGTATGAGCAAAGTTATCAAAAATTGTAAAGCATATATGTATGCTGATGACACATGTTTATTGTATAGTAGTAGAGACCCAAATCTTATTCAAACCATAATGCAACAAGATTTTAATAATATTAATAAATGGGCACATGACAATGGAATTATTATTAATATGGAAAAGACAAAATGTATGCCTATATTCTCACCATATAGTCCAATATAAAGATATTAAAATAAAAATAATAGGACATAGTTACTCTTGCTTGCATAGTTCCTCACAAATATGTCAATGTAGTCAGTTGGAACAGGTAACGTCGTATAAATATCTAGGGCTCATAGTTGATAAAAATTTCTCATGGAATGCACATGATAACTCAGTATGTTCGAAACTCCGCACAGTATTTGATAAAATTAGCACTTAAAGTCATCGGTGAGTAAAAATATTTTGTACACCTGTATCACTCTTTGGTCGAGGCAACAATTAGTTACGGATTGAGTAGCTATGGACTAACTTTTACTACGAATCAAAATAAAATCAAAACTTTGCAAATAAGAACATTAAAGCTCTTAGTGAACAGAAATATAAAAAACAAACTTAACGGGAACTATGAACGCTTGTTTAAAATATGTAATATTATTCCAATTGATAAAAAGGTAAAATTATTAACGTTAATCGAACAATATCGAGATATAAATAAATTCGTAGTACAGAGAGTGCATACCTACTCAACTCGGCTATCTAACAAAAACAAGCTAGTGGTACCTAAAATATGTAATTTTTACGGTATGCGTAGCATGCAATGGGTAATACCTACATTAATAAATAAATTAACTACCCATATAGCGTCACAATTGTCGAATTGTAAAACAAAAAATCAGGTGAAAAACTTATTGCGAAAGTTCTACTTAGCACAAAGTCCATAATACATAAATAGACTTAAGAAATACTGGTAGGGACTTTTAAATTGTCACACACAAAAACATAATATTGATTTGATAATTTGCGAAACACGAGAATTACTGCCGACAAACTGCTGCGAAGTTTGGCAGAATAATATGTATACATCGCTTTGTAATGTTGTATCAGAAATAAATGATAAAAAAAAAAAAACACTAAACAAAGTAACATACTTATCGCGATTGTAAGACTTGTCACGCAAACCAAATTAATGCCTGCTGTCATGCGTTGCCTAGCAGCAAAATGTTCTATCTAGACTTATAAATTAGCTTAGGCCCGAGACCATTAAAAAGGGGTGCGGCGGCATGCTGTTAGAAATGCAAAGGCTCATAAAGCTATAATTCGCGTAAATCCTAAAAGTAAACAAAAAATAATTCGCGAGAATTAAATTCCGCTAGTTCTCTTCACGTATTATCACAAAAAATCGCACAGAATACCAGCGTGAAGTAGCCTCCTAGTGCCGCTATGTTTCGCATAGGTTAGTGTCCAGGACCAGAGGCCATTCCCCCTCCCCTTCCACCCGAATATGACAGCGGATCTAAAAAAGATTTTACCCCAGGAGGGTACCGGCTCTACCAGAGTCGGAGAATCCTTTCCCGAGCACTCTCACTCGGGCTGCCCATCGTATTCTGGGGAGGGCACAGAACCGCGCATGACCGAGGACAAACGAGGTAGTAACACCACGGCACCCCGCTCCACGCTCATGTGGACTTTTGCAATATCAGGGGAATTCACTCCAATTTTAACGCCGTCCACCACCTTGAGACGGCGTAGCCGGCCTTGTGTTTCCTTACGGAGACGCAGAAATCTCGGCCTAGCGATGCGTCATATATAACGTACCCCGGATACAAAATTGAGCACAATTTTTTGCCTCATGCCGGGGTATGTGTGTACGTTAGGGAGGATATATATATCGACGTCTCGGCAATTTTAGGGGTAGGGACCTGTCTACTCTCTGGCTCCGCGTAGATTTAGAGGACCGCGTCCGCATCTATACGTATGTCTACAGGTCCCATAGTGCTAACGCAGAAACCGATAATCTCACGGGCTGCGTTCAAGCGACAATTGACGACGTGCTTGCACAGACCCCCCTCGCTGAAATCGTAGTCTTGGGTGATTTCAACGGGCTCAACGCCGAATGGCTTGGATCACGTACTATAGACTTCACAGGGTGATCTGTGCATAGTTTCACATTGGCGTATGGACTGTCCCAATTGGTTGAGTCGCTGGATTTGGATAGCCACATAGCCGATGGTTACCAGGTCTTTGTCGACGCTCTCTCGGAACGTCCAACCATTGCCTGGTGAGGAGTGTAGTGCCTATCCGACGCCAACGTCGCAGACGACCAGCAACCCGCCGCGTTTGGCACTACAAGCCTACGTGCCTGCGCCGTTGCAGAAGCTGATGTGATACTACAGGCATGGATATTTTTATACCAAGCTCTGTAGTACCGATCGGTGGCAGATCACAGCCCTGGTTCGATGCATCAGCTTAAGCAGTATCTGACTGCAAAAAACAGGCGAATCGAACTTGTTCAAAGTTCTTAAGAGGAAATATAACCGTGCACGTCGTCAAAATCGACGAGCAGCTTTCCAGTTACCCGACCGGAATACGCAAGTTCTGGTCGTTGTTGCTAGCTGCTCTTGGCAACTTTAACCAGCCGTCCCTGCCGCCGTTGCACATGAGGAATGACAACCTGCCCCATACGGCAAAAGAGAAGGCCGATCTCCTGTGCGCTCTTTTTGCCTCCAACTTGACTCTTGACGACAACGGATAAACACCGCCCACCATCCCGCGGAGTCAGAGCTCTATGCCTGAAGTACAGTTCAGAGAGAAAACTGTTAGGCGAGTTCTTTTTCGTTGGACGTCAGGAAGTCGAGCGGGCTGGATGGCATTTCTCCAATCGTGCTTAGAACGTGTGCCCCTGAGTTGATGCCGGTGCTAACGCGTTTAATCCGGCACTCTTATTCAAATGGCATAGTCCCTGACTCATGGAAGTCAGCCCTTGTCCATCCGATCAAAAAAAAAGGAGACAATTCGGATCCGGAAAACTACAGGCCTATTGCTATAACCTCCCTGCCCTCCAAAATCATGGAGAGTACAATCAACCGCCAGCTCTTGGTATACCTAGAGGTTGACCAGTTGATCAACGACCGGCAGTACGGCTTTCGCCATGGTCGGTCGACTGGCGATCTTCTAGTATACCTAACACATAGATTGGCGGCTGCTATTGAAAGCAAGGGGGAAGGCCTGGCAGTTAGCCTGGATATGACGAGCGCCTTTTATCGTGTATGGCACAAGGCACTCCTCTCAAAACCTCCATCATTTGGGCTTCCCGAGAGCTTGTGCAGGTGGACTTTCAGCTTCCTCAGTGGGCAGTATACAGGTCGTTGTCAACGGATATTGCTCGAACCTTAAGCCCGTGAATGTTGAGTGCCCCAAGGCTGTGTGCTATCTCCCACTCTGTTTATTCTGCATATACCCCCAGAAGACTCAAGTTTGCGCGTTTACCACTAAAAATCCCCATTTGCCGTATCACCGCTCTTCGACAACACTTCCCTTAAAGCCTCGCCTAGTATAGAAATACTAGGTCTCGAAATCTCGAGCGATTTCCAATTTTGTGGCGATCTGGAGGGCAAAGCCAATTTGGCTTCAAAAAAACTGGGCGTCATTAATAGAGCACGGCAAAACTTCAAGCCGGCCCACATTCTAGCGCTCTACAGAGCGCAGGTCCGGCCACACATGGAGTATTGCTGTCATCTCTAGTCTGCCGCACCCCAGTATCAGCTCGATCCATTTGACCGCGTGCAACGCAGAGCAGCTCGAATTGTCGGCCACCCAGTGCTCTGTGAACGGCTGGATCACTTGGCGTTGTGTAGAGACGTATCTTCATTGTGTGTGATCTACCACATTTATCACGGGGAGTGTTCCGAAGAGCTGTGTAACCTGATTCCTGCCGCCGAATTCCACCTTCGCACGACACGCCACATGTTATTTAACATTTACCGTAAAAACGTCAAATAACATTTTTTCAAATAAATTTGGGATCGGATCGGATTTCAGGCACGTGTCATGCAGCCAAGCTTTGCAATAAGTGAACGATTATTTTACATCTACGTTAGACGCACGATGTGATAATAGGGTATGTAACACCAGTCAGTAAATTCAATTCCTTTGCACAGGGTACTGGCTAGGTTATGGGTAGCACAACGGCGTATTTTTCTGCCGTGAAGCAGTAATGTGTGAGAATTATTGTGTTTTGGTCTGAAGGGCGCGTAGATTGTTAAATTATTGGGCAAATGAGACTGAGCGAGAGCGCAGTTGTAGTGCTGCTCAGAATTTTTAGGTGTTTCGAGAATTCTGAGTGGCACTGCATTGTACTGGGCAGGGTGTAGCAATTATCATCAGCTGAACGTCCTGCTCATCTGATGAGATGAAGATCATGTAAGCGCGAGTGGCTTCACTAGATACTGCGCAACTATAGTTGTGGCACTTTACCATGAAGATCTTTGTCTAGATACTTCAGTTCTGTTTTCCATTCCCGTTGTTAACCATCTACTGTTTCCTAGGGCTTGCAGTTGGTTTTCCTTCTAAGGGTAAACCAACGTTGTTGAAGCAATCAACTTCAGGGCTACAGGTACAATTAAAGTACTTACGGTTACAAAAAATATATATAGCTACGTGGTGGATATTGAAATGGCACCTCCCAGATGAGAACCGGTGCAAACCAGTAAGCCAGGAATGATTTCAGACACCCCAGATCCATATTTTTGTTAATATTATCTATTGTTTTATCATCCATTATTCATTTGGATATATAATTGTAAATTCACAAAAACTGTTTTTTTTTATTTCTGGGAAATTCCAACCAAATCATGATTATGAAATGCATCTGTCAAATTGTGGTTGAGTTGGATATATTAACTGTATCATGGTTCTCACTTTTAAAATTTAAATTAACTCAGTTAGCTCGTATTAATAATTTCAGCCAACAGCTCAATCATAATACGATAAAAGAAATTGTTGTGAGTAAATAAATACTTTTTCTTCTTAAGTGTAATGAACAATCGTCCTTACGATACAAAGTGCTTTAAGTTAATAACATAACAGACTAAAGCTATTGACGCCCAGTAACTTAAGAATAAGTAATTAAAGTGCTTAAGTGAAGTGTTCAAGCATTTCAGTCTCTTTGTGCTTATTCTACTAAAAGTGAGAAGAGCCTCAAGTATTATTCAGATTTTTATTTGATACAAGCTGACCCGAGAGACGTTGTTCTGTATAAAATAAATAAAATAATGTTTTTTTATGAATTTGTCACATATCATAACATCAAGAATTATTTCGTAAAATATGCTCCCTGTTGTTATAATGAAATTGTTTTACAGCAGAACAGTCAAACCCAGCGTCAATAAATTCTCGCATAGAAAATATGTCCACACAAAACAAATGTTGGAAATAAGAAAAATTGCTTTAGATTGAAATTTTCTCCCACAATGACAACAGCCACTTCGTCAATGGTGGGTGAATTAAACCTCCTTGTGTGTTCAGCGGCAGGTGTGTATTTGAAAATTGTTAAAGATAATGGATGAAATTTAAAGTTAACATCAAATCCTGCTTTATAGACGATAGATGAAAATTACATAAATTGGCAAAAAACTTATTATGCAAATTGAAAAATTTTATCAAATGAATGTGCTCTCATCGGTCCTCGATATATCTACGAAGTTTGAACTAAATCTGGCCCTTTAAAGTGGGTCAAAATCACGCCCAAATGAGTGGGTTACAAACAAACATACATGTATACAGGTGAAGCTAATTAAAAGTGTGTAAAAAGAGCACATCACTTGAAATATTACTATCACAAAGGATAACCGTAAAGAAAGTTCTCGCGCACGTAGCGGTAATCGTCACTCACAAAGATAGACGGATTCTTCGTATAGGGTATCGATCAACATAGAAGATGGATCGACATATTGGTTGCCAATTGTTAAATATTATGGTTAGGTTCAGAAATTTAATTTGTGACTAAACATAATATTATGATTCAGAAAATTTATTTATAGAGTCTCGTGCCAGATTTTGGCGAGACAACACGTTCTGAGGATGCCTCGTGTACAGGTGAAACACGTGTCGAATTGTTTTAAAAACAAATATTGGCGGAATTAACACTAAAGAAAACTTAAATCATTTGTATATTATGATTCATCAATCTACATATAGTTCGTTGTCATATTTCGACAAAACTTAAGTTTTATTAATTTACATTAAAATAATATGATAGATAGTTAACAACTATAGTTAATCTACCAGTGAAAGATATAAAAATTGAAACCATTCTTTCAATTTGCTTTCTGAACGACGGGGGACACATCGAAGGAAAAACAAAATTGTTGTTTTTGTTCAATTTCGAGCATTCATTACCTTTTGAACCTCCTCTGGACTTCCACAAATAATTCATGATTCCTAAATTAGCCAAATAGGTTCAGCCGTTCTCGAGTTTTAGCGAGACAAACGAACAGCAATTCATATATATGTAGATAATGTAGGCGTTTGTGCTCAGGTGAATTATATAGAAGCTATCAGAGACTACTACTATGTAAAACAATATTGTGATGAAAAGTAAGACAATTAGCGGAAATGTATGATAAATAAAATAAACAGTTTTTGGCGTGAGTTAGCAAGAAATACATCATAATCAGGTTCTTCCTAGAAGACACTCTTTTTACCTTTTAGTATTTTTATAACAGTGTTTTGTTTTACACTTTTATGTTTCCTAATAAGCAATTGATTAGGGATAATTAAGTCCATACCTTTTTGTTACGACAGTAAAGTACTAGACGAGCAGGACTTTCTGCTGATGGTATCACCTTAAAACATAAGATGTTAAGTCTCATTTGTTCAGTAATTTCACAAGCGACGGTGCTCTTCAGACGGAAACACAATAATGCTTACATATTTCTGCTTCACGGCAGTAAGAGGTTTCGTTGTGGTAGCATCCTGCGCAAAGGAGCCTCTCACTGGTGAATGCCCTAAGTCGCCTCATACGACACCATTGGGTATCGTATCGTATCGACTTCCTTATTTTTTTTATGCCCCGGGGAATTATAAGGCTCAAGCTACACCTATACGTTACGTATCTGTATGAATTATTTCTTGTTAATTATTTATTGTACTAATTATAGCACGGGACAGCTCTATTAAAATGTAAAGAATTATGTAAGATTTAAACAGGCAAGGCATTAAGGCATTTTAAACAGCAGCCATGAAACTTGTCTTGCATTTATATCGCAAATGAAAAACTAAAGATTGTGGATAAGTTTATATATTTAGGTCACATGACCTAAATATATAAACTTATCAACAATCTATCGAATGACTTAAGAGATGATGATGAGAGCGGGAGCACCGTCAGTGAGGAATAATAATACGGTCGTCCGCAGACTGCCAGCTACTAGTCAGTGCTTGTGGACTTCTTAAAAGTAGTCGTATGTGTCAGACGATTATGACCAATCACTGCACTTTGGTTGTATATTATATGTATTGTAAACTTGTTCTCACTGAAATGGATACAGCAAAGTTCGTTTTAAAAAAAATACAATAAAAGTACGTTTTACGTAAAAATGGAAAATCAAATTGCCTCAAGCGCCATCGGATTTGGAGTGATTCAATCAGCGATACAGGAACTATCAATATACATCACGTCAAAGAATTGTATCGAGCAGCGTTTTAACTTTGAACAAGCCTTTGATGAATTTGAATATGCAGTAGTGAGTATTATAACGATTTTAGTTTTTGTATAGAAAGCTATTATTGAAGAGAAACTTTTGTAGTGTCATTGTGATTTGAAACTCGGTGAAACGAAAAAGCGAGACGATAGAGGCGCCGTTGCCAGCTATTACTTATAAAACTATTACTTTTGCCGCCACGGCAAATTATGATTTAAGCAATATGGATATCGGACCTGAGGTTCTCGAGGGTACAGAGAATTAATTCGAGATCATTTTTGAAATCCAAGATGGCCGCCGCTCAATTTTATGATTTCAACAATATGGATATCGTATCCGAGGTTCTCGAGGGTGCAGAGAACGAATATGGGAGAATAATGGGGGATGGGATTTTTTTAATTCAAGATGGCCGCCGCGAAAAAATATTTTTACGCATATATACACGGCTATACGTATACGTGATATATAATTATAAGCCCCATGACAAACAACTAAGAGCATCTTTATGTTGCCACATGGAACTAAAATCGTTGAAATCAGGAAGCTGTGTTCTAACTAACACGAACAGGAAACACTAGAAAACGTCAGTATTTCGATAAAAGTCGCCTTTAATCCCCGACGACTCGTTAATAACTCTTGAAAGCAATACTGTCTTCAACTGTGTTTATTCTATTTTATTTCTATGGAAAAATCATTCTGGATAATTCCATCCAGCTTATTGACGATCCTGACTTTATTCCTAAAGGAATCTCAATACGTACCTTATTCAGGACATTTAAATCGAGCGTGACCGATGGCATTCCCCCGACAGTGCTACGGACATGTGCTCCATAATTGGCTTGCATCCTTACCCGTCTTTTCCCACTCTCCAATTCATTAGGCGTAATACCAGTATTATGAATGGCAACTTTAGTAATCTAACAATGCTCTGCTCTGTCCAACTACCACTCCATTGCCAAAACTTCAATTTTATCCAAAGTTATGGTATCGATTATTAGCCGCTAGCACTTGGGATGCCTTAAGGAGCACCAACTGTTCAGCAATCGCTAGTACAGTTTCTGTCTCTCAGATGGTATTCTTTTTGTTTATATCACTCATAAATGGTCTCAAGCAGTTGACTCGAAGAGAGAGGCGTGGGCAGTATGTCTGGACCACTACATCTAGGTGTTGGATCAGTTGTGGCACAAACCGACATTCCATGGACTTCCTGAGACACTTTCTGGTAAGCCAGAACAATTTAAACAGCAACTAATAATAGCCCAACAGAAGACCAGAGTTTGTGTTCAAACCAGCAAACACGCTGACTTGAAACTTATTTGTGGAAACGTTGAAAGATATTCCAAAGTTTTTTTTTCTCTTTTATTTTAAATAAGAAGTCGTCAATATTTACGTGTACTATTCTTTCCGTTACAAACAAACATAATTTACTGTCTTCACTTTCAGGAACATTCAATACGTTTGTATTACGTGGCTAACTTTGAACTAAGTCTGTCGGACACCAGTCAATACAATTATATAAAGATGTACAATACAATTTATATCAATGAATGTTGTAGAATGAATATGTGTGCATGTACTTTATAAATTGTTTAAAATTACGTTTGGTTGCGACCACAACGTTAGGAAAAACAATTTAGTTGATTGCTAGTTCCATGCCGTTCCATTATTGAGCTCTCAAATTTATGGCTTTACATTTAACGTGAACGAAGTTATTTTGCATTTGCTTAAATGATGGTTTTTAGAATATTGGCTTAAATAAACTATAGATATAATTTATAAGTTTGTTATAGATATTTTTTTTTGTTTAGAATGTCCTGTTTTAAGAATTCTTTTTAACTATAGTTACATTTGATGAAAATTATAAAAATTTTAAATTTGTTGGGCGAGGAACATCATGTAAATTTAAAGGAAACTGCAAATAACGCGAACTAACGATTAATAACTAATGAACAGGTATAAATGAGAAAAGAAAAAAAAATAAAAGAAATAACTACATGTATACAAATAATGATAACTAGAAGAAACTGTGACTTATTTAGCGACAGCATAAAATAAAACAAATACAATAACAGATGAATTAAGGGAAGCGAGATGTAGGATGGAGAAGGAAGCAGAGATATTATATTCGTTAGTTCAATTTGATTTTATGTATTCGGTTTATTTGTGTGTGATCTATACACCAATTTGTCATACGAAGTAAACGATAAACTTGTTTTTTCCAATGAATAATGCATTGAATGTATAATCAAAAGGTTTCTTTCTATATATTACTCGTTGTTTATTAAGCACATAATAAACGAATTATGTGATTATTTTCCCGCACATAAATTTATATTATTGCTCGTGTGATGTGCCGTTGGAGATATATCACGTTATTGGTGATTTATTTCTTTATGCATTGGTTTTATTGAATTTTTTATCCTTTCTTTTGTTTTTTTATCATTGGAATAACCATTCATATAAATCTAACATTACATTCTCTTGCAGTATCAGAGGAATTACAGAAGCGTTGCTGGTGTTTAGAAAGGAACACCCACTTTTTCATTTATAAGACCCCTCTTATGTATGTTAGATTGTATGTGGACGTGACCCGACATCAGGTGACCCGTACGCTCAGTTGTCCTCCTCTTCCATAAAGGAGGAGTGGAGATGATATCCTTATTTGTAACGTGTGGTGCGCAGGTGGAATTCAGCGGCTCCTGCCGCTGAATTCGGTCAAACAGCTTTTTGCAATACTGCCCGTGATAAATCGGGTAGAAGACACGCAATCTTCAAGCGACGTCTCAACGCAACGCCAATTAATCTATCCGTTCACAGAGCACTGGATCCCATAAAATATAGTATATAGTATAAATATAGTATATATATTGAAGTTACCTATGTCGTATCGTTCTGGATACATTAGCCTTACATGAGAGGTAAGGCAGCCGTCCATGGACATCCGCAACAACAGGTGTTAAAATACGCGTCGGCCTTTAACGTGGGAGTATCCTTTTCTCTTGGAGGTCCCTAAGTCTTATCTGCTCGGGGACACAGCCGGTACCACATAGTGGCTGTGCGAGGCAAGAAATTTGTGGAATGCCAGACGTCAGCGTGATAGCTTATTTTGAAGTTACCTATGTCGTATCGTTCTGGAACCATTGCACAAGGAAGCTCATTCCATAGCTTGGTTGTATTTGCTCCTTGACAACTGCAATGTGGAGGAATGCCACACTTCAAATTATCATAAATTAAAATTTATAACATAGTAAAATTTTAGCTTTTGGTACAATCAGTCAAAATATATATTGAATATTTTTTAATTTTATAGACTCATATATTTAACCGACTTCAAAAACGGAGGAGGTTCTCAATTCGTCGATATGTTTTATTTTTATGTTTGTTTCTTCAAAACTTTCGACTGGGTGAACCGATTTTGATAATTCTTGAAAGCTTCCCGTGTGGTCCCATTGTAATTTGGTCCAGATCTGACAGTGGTATCCATGAGAAAACCATAAAAGTCTTAAATTTGGTATTCATACTTATAGCAAAGTGAACCGATTTCAATTATTCTTTTTTTATTGGAAATAATATACTTCAAAGATAGTTTGGTGAGAGTTTGGTTGGATTCTAATTATGATTAATGATAAAGTAACGGGTCTCTTCAATTCTTAGGAGCAAATTTACAATACTCGGCCAAATCTTTTTTATGCTATCCAGATATTTAGGTCATCCACCATAACAAAGTGATGGTCAAGTTATTATCGTCGTCGAATATGATGATCAATGGGAGTCCTTAAAGACTTACAGTAAGGGCGCGATCAGTGGCAGAATTTCCAACCGTCTGTAATCAAATTGCAAAGAGCTTACGTTCATTGCTGCATTGAAAAAATTTGTAGGTATATCTACACATTTTTACACAAATTTTTAGTTAGTGTACTTCAAATTCTATAAAAATCAAAAAAATAAAAAAAAAATAACAAAAAAGAACCGACTTCAAAAACACTATTCCAAAACAACAGCTATAATATGCACTTAAAAGTATAAAAATAATAACGTATTTTTATACAATCCAATAAATTAAACTAATTCTAGTTACGATTATTGTAATCACTCTCACGACTTAAGCACATCTCACCTATAACTATGACGTGTGTAGTTACTTTCTTGTGCTTGAGTTGTGAGAGTGATTACAATAATCGTAACTAGAATACTTTAATTTATTTGATTGTATAAAAATACGCAATTATTTTTATACTTTTTAGTGCATATTAATTTATATCTATTGTTTTGGAATAGTGTTTGTGAAGTCGTTTGTTTTTTTGTTAATTTTTTTTTACAGAAATGCTTCTTAAAACAAAAAAATATAGTCTTTATTACAATATTTCAGAAGGTAGTCGCAAATCAATTATTTTTATCGGTTAATTTAACTGAATTTCTTTTACTTGTATGTAATAGGTAATATAATTAATAACTTTAATGTAACCGAGCATTCAACTAACTGTTGAAATTATGGATAATAAAGTTATTTTACAACCTTCAATGTAACAACACAAAGCCATGATAGAAGCATGAGATATATGAGTATAAATCCATACCACAAGGGGATACTTTTTGCCTCGTCAATAATAACAGCCACTTCTGGTAGATAATATTTTCTTTGTGATAGAGGAAATTTCGGTAAAAACTTTTCCGGCTCTATAAAAACTAGTCGCTCTATCACTATGAAGACATGAGTTTCACTGCACGACCTGAGAATCATTTATTATAGAATTTATGTATTTTGAAGTCATTTCATTAATTAAAAATATTTGTGCAAACAATAAGAATATTAGTCTTAAGCAAACCTTCAATCACGAATTAATATTAATAATATGACTTATATGATAATGCCATGTATGAGTATCCAACTATTCTATGATTTTCGTCAGGTTGATTAAAATAATAATAAAAATGTAACTTTTACTTTTAAAAACACAGTAACAAATTACACGTGTTTCAATTATTAAAAGTGTACTGTTATTTAAATGTGTAACACTCGCGTTACAAATAAAATATTACGATTTTTCTAATAAATTCTAAGATCATACGAAGGAATGGCTTGGAATTCATGATAAAACTAATGCAGAGATGAAAAAACTCACATTTGATGCATACAATATAAATTAATTTATATAAATACAGTCTTAACTTAAACACAATTTATAATATATTATACTGGATGCAGCACCTTACAAACTAATTTGTTATGTATATATTTTTTTATGATAATAAGGGATGAGACGAGTAGGACGTACAGCTGATTGTAATTGATACGCCTTGCCCATTACACTGTAGTGTCAGTCAGGATTATAGAAAATCGCAAAAATTTCAATGGGCACTACAATTCCGATCGTCACCTTGATACATAATATGTTAAGTCGTTTACCCAGTAATTCCACTAGCTACGGAGCCATTCAGACCGAAACACAGTAATGCTGACACAGTATTGCTTTACGGCAGAAATAAGCGAGGTTGTGGTACCCATAATCTAGCCGGCATCATGTACAAAGTAGCCATTTTATAGCAAAAAAATTAGAGCCATTATAAAATACTCTCATGGATTTAAAAGAGTGGCTTGTTAAGTATCTTGTATATTATTCTCACGAGCTCTACTCTTTCCGAACATATTATTGTCGATTCAGAAATTTAAAAGAAAATTTTTAGTGACTATTCAAAAGGGCTTACTTTTAGCCTATTTGAATAATTTTCGCTTGAGTCAAAGTCTCCAATGTTGAAGAATGTAGTTCTTATATTTTTAGAATTTATGATTTTGTTGTGTTAATATAAGAAAGTAGTTTTAAGCTGTTTTCTTTTTCTTTGATATTTTAAAGTTAACTGCACTTTAAATTTAAATATTATTGTATATTGTAAATGTATGTAATAAAGTTTGGTTTGAACAAGAACTGTGATATTGTAAATATAATATGTTATAAATGAATTTAAATGAAAAAACAACATCTAAATATATGTAGGCACAGAGTATGCATAGATACTAACGTATAAAGCATCGTAAATCACAAAAACGCGAAAGTGATGAGGGTGGAAATAACGAAAAATAGCTTTCACTTAGTTCCTACACAGTGTCGAGTGTGATTGTATAATAATAAAAAAAAAAACATTCTTAACTTATCCAGGCTTTTGTTGCCATTGTAATTACTCAAAAATACAATTTATTCATCGGGAGACATTCGCGTTACTCTCTTTTCATTAAAATTAGAATGTATTGTAACTTACTTGACATGTGTAAGTTATACCCCAATGGCCGCTTATCAAATAAAACATACTTGTTAGAAATATACATAAAAGTTATTCGACAGCCGGTTTCGAGTAAGCATTCCCAAAATAATTCGAAATACAAGAAATCTTACTTCAACATTACATACGAATACGAAATTAAGTAATGGGTTTTTTGCGAGAAATATTGTTTTTAAAGTGAAGCTTTAATTACATCGTCTCAAGCTTTTTCATCTGTGTGTTACATGTCGCGTGACGGTCGGGCAGCGCCTATAGTTCGCAGCAGCTGACCGTGTAGTGTATAGACTATTACTCATTTGTGCCCTTTTTTATTATTATCATTCCAATTTTCCATGTATAAAAATAAAATTGATAAAGCGATTTTTATACCTTTAATGGAATATTATTCCAAACATTTTTAGTTAAATGTCTGTAATGTGAAAAAAAGTTTCACTTTTACCGTGGTTTAATAAAACCTCACAATCCTTTTTATTTTTATTTTTTGTGCCTACATAATATATTATTTAAGTCTCTTATTTTTTTTTATTTAAAATGAAGTCTTTTAAAAAAATAAGAGACCTAAATTTACAACTTTTTCTTATAATATTGTTATATTCAAAAACAATATAATGAAAGATGCGATGAGAAGAGATATTATATTGTTATAAGTTTATCTCATATAGATTAGGGAATTTTATTTCGTATTCAATAGCACAGTTGCAAAACCTAGCATTGGAGAGAATTCCTGAATTATTATATAATATCAATGTGGCATACTTTTTCATTTTCGGTATTCAATATCGAATACTGTTTGCACAACTCACGGTATCATTCACAAATCTAAACTGCTTAGAATGTCGCTCAGATAACGTCGATAATCTTTATGGTCCTTGTGTGAAAACAATCACTGTCATTGACAGGGTATCGTGTGAATACGTGTAATGATATTTTGTTTGCAAAAGCGTATTAAAGCGTAAAAAATGATAGCATTTTTTTAACTGAGCTACTGGTCCCATCTGCACAATTCCACTTGACGATCAAAAGAGTGTTAATGCCGAGTGGTATTCTACCATTTGTTCACCCAGGGTGTTAAAAAAAAGTTCGCGAAAGACGACCAAAAAGCCACACTCTCCTACATCATGATGATGATGATGATCATCATCAACGCTTCTTCACACACGGCCAAGAAAGCTAAGTCATTTTTAGCTTCCGAAAAAGTACAACTCGTCACCCATCCTGCACATAGCCCTGATCTAAACCCCTGTGATTTCTGTATTTTCCCCAAAATCAAAGATCTTATTCTCATAAGAGTAATTAAAATTAAAATAAGAGTAAGTAAAGGTTTCAATTTTTACCAATTCCGAAGAGGCAGTGATAGCGTTCAATCAGCGCGTAGAAGACATGCCTTCAGATCTGTGGTACTCCTGTTTTAAACTTTTTTTTTAAAAATGTTTAAAATGTAGAGGAGAATATTTTGAAAAGCAATAAACCTTATTGCCTTGGTATCAAATGTAAAGATGCTCTAATTTGCGCATTGGGATGCATTATTTCTTTTATGTTTTTCGCACTACTTCACTCTGCCCTATGTTGTATGATGCGTATCACTACATTAATAACGAGAAACACTTTTCAACTGAGTTCATCATCATGATCATCATCAACAGCTGGATGATGTGAAATGCTGGACAAAGGCCTCCCCGAAAGATTCAACTGAGTTAATTAGAGAGAAAAAAGCTATTAAAAACGGAAATTATGTGAGGCAATGAAAAAACTCAAAATGTGGTTGATTTGCACTCTACCAATGCCACTGTTGCAACTGACTTTCAGCTAAATGCGTTCATTGATAGGCTCTCCCATTAAATTCGAATTATTTTTTATTACTCAAAATACGATTCAAATCACTTATTGAACGTCAAAATCTACCCCATTCAAAATAGACTACAATGTAATATCGCACAATAAATATTTACAATTAAAGAGCCTGAGGGTGTCCGCTTCATTCCCAGTATGTGGTATTATCAAGAAAATCGTTTATGTTATAATAAGCTTTCCCACACAAACGTTTTATAGCAATTCTTTTAAATTTCATAACACATTAATTGTTTTGTACATTTTCTGGGATCATATTTTAAAAGCATATACATCGCTCTATAAAAGACTAACTAACTCGACTTAACCGAGTAGTAGGCATAACAAGTTTATGTTTGTTCGTCTTGTTAACATTATGAGTGTCACAATTTCTAACAAATTCCTCAATGCTATTATGAACATACATAACATTATCAAGATTATATTGAGAAGCAATAGTCAAAATGTTTATTTCTTAAAAATTTTCTCTTCATGATTTTGTAGGACCTAGGTTATAAATAATTCTCCCGACTACACAATATCCGATGGGAAATAAACCTTAAAAGCTGCTGACTGTTGACACAAGCGACAACGGCATATTGCCCAAACTGACACGTTGATTCATCAGCTTAAACTGACACTATATTCGTATCATACTGGGCACCCCGACGGGGCACATACCACCAGAAACACAACTTTTTACAATGGGCGTAACTGACAGCTATATGTGCAGAGGACGTCTGCTCGACGAAGAAACAGTCACTCATGTAATCCCGAAATGTACAGGAGTGGCCAACCTTGGTTTTTTTTATGGAATAGGAGGACAAACGAGTGTACGGGTCACCTGGTGTTAAGTGATCACCGCCGCCCACATTCTCTTGCAACACCAGAGGAATCACAAGAGCATTGCCGGCCTTTAAGGAAGGCACTTTTTTTCAAGGTACACATGTCGTATCGTCCCGGAAACACCGCACAAGGAAGCTCATTCCACAGTTTTGTAGTACGAGGAAGAAAGCTCCTTGAAAACCGCACTGTGGAGGACCGTGATAAATGCGGTAGAAGACACACAATGAAGCGACGTCTCTACGCAACGCCAAGAGATCCAGCCGTTCACAGAGCACTGGGTCCCCGACAATTCGAGCTGCTCTGCGTTGCACGCGGTCAAATGGATCGAGCTGATACTGGGGTGTGCCAGACCAGAGATGACAGCAATACTCCATGTGTGGCCAGACCTGCGCTTTGTAGACCGCTAGAATGTGGGCTGGCTTGAAGTATTGCCGTGCTCTATTAATGACCCCCAGCTCTTTGGAAGCCAATTTGGCTTTCCCCTTCAGATGGCCACGGAATTGGCAATCGCTCGAGATTTCGAGACCCAGTATTCCGATACTAGGCGAGGCTTTAAGGGAAGTGTTGTCGAAGAGCGGTGGTACGGCAAATGGGGTTTTTTTAGTGGTAAACGCGCAAACTTGAGTCTTCTGGGGGTTAAATTGGACAAGATTCAATTTTCCCCATTCCTCGACCTTCTCAAGAGAGGACTCGATAGAAGACACAAGTTTCTCCCGGCACTCGTCGACGATTTCCCGAGAGAGACCTGCATGGCCCGTGTATACGGCATCACCAGTGCTGTCGTCTGCATAGCAATGTATGTTGAAGGTGTCCAACATATCATTGATATGCAGAAGAAACAGCGTGGGAGATAACACACAGCCTTGGGGCACTCCAGCATTCACGGGTTTGGGATTCGATCAATAACCGTCGACAACAAACTGTATGCTGCGCCCAGTGAGGAAGCTGGAGGTCCACTTGCATAAGCTCTCAGGAAGCCCAAATGGTGGAAGTTTTGAGAGGAGCGCCTTGTGCCATACACGATCAAAGGCCTTCGCTATATCCAGGCCATTTGCCAGGCCTTCCCGCTTGCTTTCAAAAGCCACCACCCATCTATGTGTTAGGTATACCAGAAGATCACCAGTCAACCGACCATGTCGAAAGCCGTACTGCCGGTGGTTGATCAACTGGTGACCCTTAAGGTATACCAAGAGCTGGCGGTTAATTATGCTCTCCATGATTTTGGAGAGCAGGGAGGTATTAGCAATAGGCCTGTAGTTTGCTGGATCCGTACTGTCTCCTTTTTTTTGGATCGGATGGACAAGGGCTGACTTCCATGAGTCAGGGACTACGCCTTTTGAATAAGAGTGACGGAATAAACGCGTTAGCACCGGCGTCAACTCAGGGGCACATGTTCTAAGCACGATTGGAGAACGACAACGAAAACAGAGCTCGCCGAACAGTTTTCTGTCTGAACTGTACTTCAGGCATGGAGCTCTGACACCGCGGGATGGTCGGCGGTGTTTTTTCGTTGTCGTCAAGAGTCGAGTTGGAGGTAAAAAGAGTGCACAGAAGATTGGCTTTCTCTTTTGCCGTATGGGCCAGGGTGTCATTCCTCATGTGCAACGGCGGCATGGACGGCTGGTTGAAGTTACCAAGAGCAGCTTTCGACAACGACCAGAACCTTGCGTGTTTCGGTCGGGTAACTGGAAAGCTGCTCGCCAATTTTGACGACATGCTTCGATTTCGCACGGGCGATTTGTCGCTTAAAAAATCTGTAGGCACGGATATATTTCCTCTTCAGAATTTTGCAGTTCGGATCATTTGAGCCCAGCGCCGCAACCCAACTTCGATACGCCTGTTGTTTGCAGTCAGATGCTGATTTAACTGACGCATCGAACCAGGGCTGTGATCTACCTCCGATTGGTACTACAGAGCTTGGTATAAAAATATCCATTCCCTGCAGTATCACATATCCAAGGGTAGGATGCAAAAAAAGGAACGCATCCTTTCCCAATCTGCTGACTTGTAGTGCCAAACGCGGCGGGTCGCTGGTGGTCTGCGACGTTGGCGTCGGATAGGCACTACACTCCTGACCAAGCAATGGTCGGACGTTCCGAGAGGGGCGTCGACAGAGACCTGGTAACTATCGGGATGTGTAGTCAGCAGAAGATCTAATATAGACGGCATGTGGCTATCCACATCCAGGAGCTGCGTTGGCGACTCAACCAATTGGGACAGACCATACACCAATGCAAAATTATGCACAGATCGCCCTGCATAGTCTGTGGTACGTGATCAAAGCCATTCGGCATTGTGTCCGTTGAAATCACCTAAGACTACGATTTCACTATGGGACCTGTAAGTACACGCATAGATCCGGACGTGGTCCTCTAAATCTACGCGGAGCCAGAGAGTAGACAGGTCCCTATCCTCAAAATTACCGAGACGGCGACAGCAGATATTCTCCTAACGTACACACAAACCCCGGCATGAGGCAAATAATTATGCTTAATTTTGTGCCCGGCGTACGTTAAATACGACGTGTCGCTAGGTCGAGATATCTGCGTCTCCGTAAGGAAACACAAGGCCGGCTGCGCCGTCTCAAGGTGGCGATGGACGGCGTTTAAATTGGAGTGAATTCCCCTGATGTTACACAAGTCCACATTAAGTGTGGAGCGGGGTGCCGTGGTGTTGCTGCCTTGTTTGTCCTGTGAAATGCGCGATACTGTGCCCTCCCCAGAATACGAGGGGCAGCCCGAGCGCGAATGCTCGGGGAGGGATTCTCCGGCTCTGGTAGAGCCGGTACCCTCCTGGGGTAATATCTTATTAAGGACCACTCTCATATTTGTTGGGAGGGGGTAGAAAGGGAGTAGGGATGGCCTCCGGTCCTCGACACTAACCTTTGCGAAACATAGCGGCGCTAGGCCGCTACTTCACACCGGTATTCTGTGCGGGTGTGGTAAGTAACCCGGACGAGTCTGGCCCGATTGTGCTGACGTCATAAGCCGTCAGCGTGACTCTCCCACTTTCAAAAAGCCCGTAGTCGCCTTTTACGACAACCTTGGGCCTGGGACTACCCTATTATTTTTACGCCCCGGGGAAGCACAGGGCAGGTAGGTCGTCAATACAAGATTGGGGAATTCTAGACTTCTGGAAGGAGCTGGGCTAGCTGCAGTAATTGACCAACACTGCATACAAAATGACTCAACTTAGGAGCTTAGACTCCTCCTCCTTAGTCCTCCTTGTGGAATCAGGAGGCCTCAAACCAAACCCATCCTATATCCATTTCCCGAAAAAACGTTTTGATAGAAGGACTACATCAAACTTTTTAGATAATTATATTAATTAAAAAATTTACTTGTTACCTGTATTATGGCAGGTAAATCAATTACGGTTGCTCTAATGGTGTCCTATTGAACAGATTTGGAGAGCTGGTTCGCAGAAAATATAAGAACTGACTGTGTATTAATTACATACTTAACAATTATACGAAGTCAGTGTATTTGTTTTTTCTCTCTATAAGAAGATATTTTAAGGTTTCTTTTGTTGTACAGTTCCTAAATTAAAGTAAAAATAACTATCTATGATTTTCCTAGTAATAACAGAAGGCTCACTTTAAAACTGTTCCGAATACATCTCAATAAATTTGAACATAATATCATAATTTTATTCTCTGTTTAGGGAAGTCAGGAAAAAAGTAGCTTTATCAGAATGCTTGTATTATTTCTCCATTAAGCTATGTCACATTGCCAAGCCTTAGACAAATATTCCATTTAAATATTACACATTCTTTATTGCAGCCAAGAAGGCAAAATGCCAAAAACTGTTAATTTAAATATCAAAGCCCGGATCAGAAAATTATATACTGATGAATTACTTGTAGGAAAAAAACATAATTTAGATATATGATCACGTACGAATAAATTCTTATCAAACTTTGGTTATACAAAAAAATCTATAAAAGTTAAGTTAAAATAAAAAATAGTCAGACCAGAAAAAATCATATATCGAAATGAATAATTTGTGTTATGGGTTATATTGAACAGGGCAAACAAGCGTACTACCGGTAACCTAATAAGGGATCACTGTCGCACATTCTCCTGTAACACCAGAGGAATCATAGGAGCGTGGCACTTTTAGAAAAGTGTTCTCTGCTACCTAAGTCATATCGTTTTCAAAACACAAGGAAGCTCATTTCAGAGTCAATGTTCCATGAAAATCACTGCACTGCAAAATAGAGGATACATACATACATCCAGATGATGTCCAAGTTTATGGCGTATCGTGCGGAGTTGGAATTCCATAGTCAGTCACATCAAGTCAAACAGTCAAAATGTATACTATCACATTAATATATAAACGGATAGCTACTAATTCAGATAGGTCTCATAATAGTTATAAATTTGTACTCCAATTTATATTAAAAACAATAAAAAATCTAAACATAATAGTAACACTTTATAAATTCATGAAAAAATGCGTTGAACATTCAAAATTCACTGATGAAATGTTAATAAATTAGTATTTCAACACATACAACATTATTAAAAGCCACAACCCAAGTTGCTCAACCGAGTCACACCCAAAAGGTAATCATTTTATATGTTATTTAATTAGGCTAATGGAAAGAAACCTTAACAAGTCGACATTTAATTATCCAATATGGATTTGGGTATTTTCATATTAAATACAACTTCGGGTATTACAAATTATCACTGCTAAGGTTTATTAAATATTATATCTAAATAATTCTTTTGTTACATATTCAATCTTATTTCTCGTATTTCAGTGAAGCGTTATATTTTGTATCTTTATATTACATTTCTTTATTTCCTACATATACAGATTAAACAAATTTGTATTCTTCAGAATGGACAATGGTCATATTCTGATGTGTGATCACCACAGGTACAAGAGCTATAACAGAGCTTATTTGTTCTATGTATGGCAACACCGATCTTGAAACCTTTCTTCATTTATAATATTAATTAAGAAAATGTGAAATATACACATTGAGTATCTCAGCACAATATTAAATACAAATTGAAAAAAAATAAAATAGAAACTACAGTTGTTATGAAATTTATAGTCAGACTAGTTACATTTCTTAGAAAAAAAATACCAGTTATTAATTAGTATCAATTACCAACCAAATCAAATGATTTTAAAATAAATAGTAGTATCAAAATTTATCAAAGAAGATTAGTCTGTATCGGAGTTCTATTATGAATAAAATGCAATAACCATATTTGTATCTAAAGAAAGATCTAATAAAATAAAAATATAAGAATAAATTTGTAACCAAATTTATGATTGATACTCGACTCGAACCCGAGATTTCTCGGGTTCCATCTGAGCGCTCTTTCCATTTGAGCCAACCGTTCGAGTACGCATAGATCGTAAGTTTTGTATTACTTGTTCAACTTCAACATCTCTCATCTCTTCTCTCATAAACATTTATTTGCACTCGTTAATTCAAATACTTTTTTACTTAAATTAAACCACACCGTAGGGCGATCGTGCCTCTCCATCACTTGTTTCGCGCTCCCGCTTGACGGTCATCTCAAGCGGAACGTAACACTGTATCGTGCGTGCAGCCGGCGTTCATTGATTTGGCTGATAAGGTATGGCATTGGTTGATAAGGCTACATTTAATGCTTGACCGACGGTAAGCGCTAACGTCGGTCGAGCGTAGCTATAACTATGAAAACTTATGAACGCGTTCAGTCCAGCGCTGATGAATTGCTACGCAGGTAGAGCTACGTCGCGCTGACGAGAATCGTAGGTCTGACGTACGTCGGTCCGCTTACGCGATATGGCGGTAAATTAGATCGTTCAGTGCGACGCGACGCTGACCGAGTGACCGACCGTACGTGCGTCTGTAATACCGTAATCAAAAATCCTTAACAGAAATTCATGTTCTGGCATATTCGAATGTATTGTGTAAATTTATCCTTCAATTTGACTCTGTTTAATAATTGGATAAACATGACATCATCTCCGTCTTTTATTCCGTAATCCTTTGCGTAAGTAGTACGCACATATTAGAGAGGGTTAAAATGGATAGATTTTTCTTCGCATATTTCGTACACGCGGAAGTTTGCTGTCAGCTGAGCACTAAACGCAACATGGTTAGCACGTGTGGTACGTGCTACGCTCGACCGACGTCAGCGCTGACCGTCGGTTGAGCACTAAATGCAGCCTAAGAAGTTATCCCGTGAAAAACGTAAAATGTCAAATGTAAAACCTCACCAGCCCAGTAATTTCACTAGTTACGGCGCCTTCAAAACTGAAACACAATAATGCTTGCACATTATGTACTGTTTGACAGCAAATAGAAATGGCACCTGGTATATAGCCGTATCTTGTCCAAAATAGCCTCCTCCCGCCGGTTAAGTTGTAAAATAGTTCAGTTAGTAGATTCATATGTTAGATTTAGTTGCGATTAATGGAACCTTTCATGTGAATACATATGATTTACTAAAATGAAATTTATCAGCTTATATTTCCTAACTTTTGGCTTGTTTTACGTTGCTAATGCAATTCATTTGATTTAGTTACGTATCCAAAAGGCTCCCTGGCCTTTGACTTGTGATAAATAAAATTAATAAAGCAATAAAAAATATACTTAAATAACGTCTTTATTTATTGTGTAAGCTTTTTGTAACTAAACTATTAATTGTATTATGTTTGATATTACCACAGAGAAGGGATGGATACTTACGTATATGTGACTATTATTAATATTATTCTAGACTTATACAAAGTATAATTACTTTCTTTATGTCAAATACTGAATGAATGAATATCATACTATTGTGTGTATGTATTTAATAATTTATTAATAATAAAAGTCTCCCTTACTTTTTTTTTTCATTTTTCTAGTAAGCCCATATATATATACATAAATTATTCAATTAACTAAAGAAAGTATATTTATTAGTTGTCAAAATCAATGCTAGGGATAGGTATTTTTCGTCCATAGTGAATTGTTTAACTATACGTCATTATCTTGCATTTAAACGTGCTTACAATTGACATGATATACACACATAAACATATTATTATAAACAAATAATCCTTGCCTATTCATGATAATATTCTGTTACAGACAAAATATTGTTATTAACATGCAATGCGACGAAAATCCATTAACATTCTCAACTCATCCTGACTCAACTTTCGCTTCAGACTTCTAATGCTCACGATCATTCATCCCGTGTCACTACCGAGACAGATTGCCATGAATTTATAATAATTTCACCTACCTATACATCACTTAAAACTTTGTTATTTTCTCCAAACTTCAAGCAAGTTCATCACACACTCCTAAATAGTACGCGCCATGATAGAGCTGTTAGTTGGGAGTGCGAAGATCAATTAGTTGTTTTTGAAAACAATCGCGAAATGTGAACGCGTTGAGAGGATATATACGAGCGTTCGGATAAACCCGTGTTTCTAACTGCGGAATTATACGTACACAATCTACCCGAAGCTAATACGCATGCGTTGTTTATTCCTCAACCACAATTTTTTTCGCACCAACTAAATTGCAAAGCCGCTGCCGAAGGTAACACTTGGGATTTGCCTGTAATGTAATCACCGAAACAACATGAACGTAATAAGATTTTTCCCAACATTTACAAAACCTCATCGAATGTATTAGCATAAGACCGCAAGGAGAATTTAATTTTCACTGAGGAGGATTGCTGTATAATTTTATAGTTTATTCATTCAGTCAGCGGCTGTTATTGTTCATTAATTAGAGCAAATTTGTTTCAAGCTTTCCACTTGGACTAATTTTAATAGCTCAACTAATACTTGAGCGGTGAAATTTTGGGATTAATTTTAAGATAAAATATGCGAAGGCGTAAACTTTTATTTTTGTTGAGAAAATGAACAGTGATTATGCATTAAGAGAACAGATTATACCCTTCCTTAAACTTATTTATGTCTATAAAGTGTTAGTATATTTAGCTGGTTGTGTTCTTGTATTATGCGGGTAACAAAATAACTTTTTATATGATGCAATTGTAGGAGTAAGCATTGTTTGAAGTTTGAGTTCAATAAAACTTGGTATGATAGATAATAAGAGCCTCTTTTGCCACTATAATTTCACATTTCTAACTTTATCCTAGTCATGAGTGATTACTTTATTATTGTAACAACCTGGGATATCCGCTCAATAATTAATGTTACCATTCTAATTTTGTAAAAATATTACTCGTTACTTAACAGAAATACATACTATTAAGTCGCAGTAGAACTAATCCACTTTTTTCTTTCTGAAGGTTTTAGTGACAATGTTAGGGGTGTGGGTTTAATTACAGTCAGTGAGTAATTCTGTACATCAGAGACAGAGGCGCAATACCATGTGTGATAAATACTAACAGCAGGTCAACTCGGTCACTACATACACTACATACACAACGATTCATTTCTCTTTTTCTGTTATCTTTCTTTCTCTCTAAATCAAATATTTTTGTTCAAAATTGGATATGAAATCATTTATTGAAAGTAAAAAACTACTACACATTCGGTTTCGGCCTGAGGGCGGTCGCTTCATTTCCAATCTGTAGTATCAACAAGAATGTCATTTAAGTTATTTATGTATGTCAATTATGTTAACAATTATTCAGATCGGACGCTATATAATGGAAAACGAGGGTCTCTCCTGCCCGCACCGTCTGCGGTAGGACCGGGCGTCTCCCTTGCGGTACTCGTATTTAGGCATGTCATATACGTGAAATTGTTTGCATACTTTTTGTCAAATTAGTTGTGAATTTTTACTTTTGAATTGTGTAGCCTGATCCTGCCTCACAATCTATATATAAAAGAGAAATACCAAATTTCACTCACTGAGAGATTCACTCACTGACTAATCACAAAATCTCAGAAACTATAAAGACTACAAACTTGAAATTTGAATGGTAGGTTCTTTCTAGGACGTAGGTGTCAAGTAAGAAGTGGTTTTGAAAAATTACCCCCTAGGAAGGTGATACAGAGGTTGAAAGTTTGTTTGCAAGTCCCATGTGTATGAAGTTAGATACGTGAGAAGTTGCTTTATCATTTTACAAAATTATTTCAACAATATAATTTAAAGCGCTGTTACAACGATACTTAAACGTCATGCGTAACACAAGCTAAAGTAAATAATTACTTTAGTTCAAAAATATCAGTTATTGACTATTACAGTAAACTAGATGAATCAATCAACACACACTGCACATAAATAAATTATAATAACCAATATTGTACATAATTATATCCACTAGGCTCATTGACACTTGTCGTCCTATATAAGTAGGCATAGAGCACACGTCGGCATTTCTATAAGGACGGGGGGGAGGGGGAGGGTTGTACCCCCAAAGACGTGACGAGCCTCCTTGCCCAAAATATTTGTACTATTCATCGCCTTAAGGACTGTTTAATGCTTACGTTTCTTTCTTTTATTTTTCTTCTTACTACGCAAACATAACGTATAGAAAAACTGATATCAATGTTATTGTATGTATTATTTCCAGTAGGGTGGGAAGTGTGCTAGCTAATAATGTGTACTAATGGTGTATCCATCCGTATTAAGTATTATTAATCTTTATAAATTATATTGAATTTTAAATATTGCTTTATTGGCCGTCGCCGTGTTTTTTTTGTGGTCAAGAAGTACTATACATATGAAATGATTACACTGAAAGCTGTGTTGCAAAGAGTAGTCAATATCGTCCACAGTATTACCAAACCCGTTGATGATTCCACAAAGCGATTAAGCGAGGGAAAAAGTTACATGTAAATCGCTGGGTGTTGAATTTGACATCCAATTAAAAAAGTGTACACTAATACCCACAATTTGAGGTTTCCCTAAATAACTGTTACATAATTAATGCTATATAAATTGTTGTATTAATGTTATAACCATTTGCAAGCCCAGAGAAAAGTTCCGGGCCATGTGGAGACATTACCCGGGATTTTTCAAGTAAGTCCATATACTCTGGCCTTTAAAAGTAAGTATCACACTTTTAAAATTGGGATAAAGTTTTAGGTTCACAAGATATACTTTCGAAATAAAAAGGACTCCAAAGAAAATTTAATTTTGTACATAAAAACTTTATAGTCGGTAACCTTCTTTTAAGAATTGGCTGAAAAAAACTTCAAAAAACAAAACCATTCCATTTTCAAAGTGGACGTTTCCGAATTACAATTTTACCATTCACATTTTTCTTTCTGTTTTAAATTTTTTTCAAGATCGATGGGTCTTGTTTTAAAAATTTATGCTAAAAAGCACATAACATTTATTTATCATGCCTCTTTCAGTTGAAGAATGTGCTAGGATCATGGCTTTTCTGGATCTAGGCATCAGTATGCGTCGCACTGCAAGAATGGTGGGTGTGACGGTACGAAAGGACCAGAAGGTAAAGCGAAGGCTCGAAGCTGTAATCAGAGCTCGATGAGGCAATACCAGTTATTAAAAATTAAATAACATGTAATACATTTTAGTTGATTTTTTTTACACTAAACTAAAAATGTCTATTTTCATTGTTTTATCTTTTTTAAGTTAAAAATGTTACTAATGTATAATTTAAAGTTTCTAAGAATTAAAGCCTATAAAATTTGCAACAAAACGTTTTTAATCTAAATCTCTACCTTCCATAGTTAAGAAAAAAAAAATCTTGAAAAGTGTGATAGTTACTTTTGCAGGCCAGTGTATATAATATAACTGTAATACACCGTAAAATGCAAGCCCAGTACACAATAATAATTTCAAAATTTGACGGGGCTCCAAATTCAAATTTTACAGAAATAATATTATTATTATAAATTATCATTACACATATCTAATCTATCTATAATTTATAATTATAAATTAGACTAGCTGACCCAGCGAACGTTGTATTGCCAATTAAAGTAATAAAAAAATTCAATAATTTACATTTTTGGGGTATATAAAATAGGTGACGACTGATTCTCAGACCTACCTAATATATCGTTTATAAAATTTATCGTACTACGAAATTATTGTATTCGATTACCATCTAGGAAACCTATTGCGGATCTGTGGATGGAACAGAATAATAATAAAATCGTGATTAATAATAGGTGTTGATCGTAGAAGAGTGAAAATTTGGAGTTGTATGTATTTTTCAATGCTAAATCATAATAAAATAAAAAATAAAAAGGGGGTAGGTATAAAAAATAGATGTTGACCGATTCTCAGACTTATCCGATATGCACACAAAATTTCATTTAAATCGGTTCAGTCGTTTTGGAGAGGTTGGTTACAAACACCGCAACACGAGATTTTTATATATTAGATAATATACAACATCTTCTGCATCAGTTATAAAATACTCAAATATGGATGTATTCAATAATTCTCCTGGCTCACTTTAAAATAAAATACCAAAAAAGTTACACAAATTTTCTCTGAAGCTTCAATTTTTACTTAATTATAAAACTATTAATAATGTTAACTTTGTGTATGAAAATGATTCTGTTGAAGTATCTCATAAATATTTTTTTAATTATTAGAGGCATTTTCCTCTCTTATATAAAAAACCCTTTACGTAAGAAGTTCACGTGATGGGATATGGTGAGCCAACCCATGGACATCCGCAATACCAGGGGTAAGAAACGCGTTGCCAGTCTTTATCTTGGGAGTACGCTCTACTTGAAAGAACATAAGTCGTATCGATTCAGGAACACTGCAGCCAGTAATTGGGTCTACAAAGTAGCCAAGAGAAGCAAGAAATTTCTCGCAAAACACACGATTGTAGAATACCAGACGTCAACATGACATAATGACGTAATGTCTGGAGGAATTTGGCTGCTGTTATCAACTCTGATAATAAATAACATATCCAAATGACGAGCCTTGCTGAGATTGTTAAGAATGTACAAAACTTGAACAAACAAAAACTAATAGGACATCTGGATTCGAACCGGGGTCTTCTGCTTTCCGGATCACCCAATGTCCCATCTGAGCTATTATAGTCTTATATCTTGACGAAATTTACTTTTTTATTCTAATGTTATTGTAGCTGTTTCTCACTAAAACACGGATAAAACTACATTTTTAAAATTTGAAACCTAGCTAGATCCATTTCTCGCCCCCGAAATCCCCTGTATACTAAGTTTTATGAAATTCGTTGGAGCCGTTTCCGAGATTCAGATTATATATATATTCAAGACATGCTCGATTAAAGATATAAGATAAAGTAGCAAGTAAACTAAATCACAATTTCCAATAATCACATACCTATCCGATATTGCTTTTTGCTTACTATACATACGAGTAGATGGAACGACCCTATTAACTTATCGCTCTTGGCCTTGCAAAACAATTGGGAGAAATGATGTTTGTTATTTGATAATAATAATGATTGTAAGTGAACTGGTTTAAACTAACCAAATCTGAAAGCCAAATGGGCCAGTAGGATCTATCAGGAATATTCTAATGATCTTAGTACTAAGTTTGTGAAAGTTACAAACGTACTTCCTTGTTAAAACTTACCCTTCACGTTGAGTTTGACAGATTTATTGCGGGAGTTCATTTCTTGTAATACACAGCTATCGGCATATATCTGAGTATAGATTTACTATTGAGATGTTAATTTGGATTTGAGATATAGTATGATGGTAATTTATTTTTATGTCCAGCAAAACATCCTTATATTTATTATACATAATATACTAGTACAAATTGTAGATCGGTAATCGGTTTTCTTAGACCTACACATGTACGAAATAATCAGAATCAGTATTTACGAGTCAAATGTTTCTTTATTTGGAGTATTGCTGACAACAACACAATCTAACACAGAATGTTAAACGTTATGCTAAGCCCCTATGTCAGGTTGGTTTTATGTGGAAGAGTAGCAAATCTCCGGGAGTACTTTTTTGCCTTTCCCTTTTGCGCCTAAGGTCACAACGTGGTACTACCACTTAGTCAACACTATTCTAGCCCACCTTATAAATACAGATTCCATTTCTTCTAATTCAAATAATCTAGCTTCAATGTATTGTGAATACACCATGGTACATGAGAAACGACGGCCGTCATCGTGGCCTTATGGTGGACTTCGTCGTAAAAATTATTCAAAAATATGCACGGGCTAACTTAAGACTTCATCATCATGTGAATGCCGGGTCTATCCAGCTCCTCGACAACACGAACTTAGTGAAAAGACTCAAAACAACTAAACCTTTTGATTTAGTGTAGTGAAAATCTTGTGTAAAATAGTGAGTCAATAGTGAAACTAACCTGTACTAAGTGTAAAGAACACAAGATCATAGTGTCTTCCCCTGAATAGAGACAAGAAGAATAGGGTAAGAAGACTAGTATGTAATTAAAATGATAAAACTAGGGTTTTAATCATCAAAGACAATAAATTCTAATGATAATATTTCAATCGAAACAGTAAATTTTCTCGGTGCAGCTTCATTTGACATCGCGCAAAAGTAAACAGAGAAATGACAGTCCGCTTCATTGTCTATCTGGCCTTAATCCGTCTATTTTTTGTTGTTCGTTTGTATACAGTTAAAAATACACGCGATAAATCTCTGTAATTCTATAGAATTTTTATAAAATAAGAAGAAAAGCGATCACCACCGACTTGTATTGAGCACTGGCGGCTATTTAGGAAGGTGTACGCGCTTCAGCTCACCTTTAGTATCATCCAGGAAATACCACGCAGGAACGCTTTTATGCCATAGTTTGGTTGAGGTCAATTACCAGGTTTATGGAGTATCGTGTGATGGTGGCAGAAATTAAGTCAAATAACTCTACAGAACACTCCCCTAGATAAATGGGGATGAAGACACACAATGAAGCGACGTCTCTGCGCAATGCCAAGTGGTCGAGTCGTTAAGACAGCGCTGTATCGCCAACAAATTGAGCAGCTCTGCACATGGCTCAGGCTCAGACTGGGATATACCATAAAGGACGAAATCTATACTCCATATGTAGCTTGAAGTATTGCTATGTGCTTTTTATAATTCAAAGTTTTTACCAATTCAATTTGGCTTTGTCTTTAAGATGAGTGTGGGATTGGCAATAACTCGAAATTTTTAGGCACAAAGGCAATATTGCCGAAGAGCAGTGATACGACAAATAGTGTTTTGGTTCCCTTAATAAAGCCATTTCATTTTTTATTATATACTTACAATGCGTAATAAACATTTATGTATCTCAAAATCATATAGTATTCAAATTCAAAAACACTTTATTCATGTAGGTCACGGAAATGACACTTATGAATGTCAAAAAAAATAAAAATATTGTTTCTTATTGAATTTAGCGCTACTTCGTAAAGGGTTGAGCTAATGAGAAGAAGTAGCAAGAAACTCATTGCCACTCTTTTAAGTCAAGATTTACATTTTAATTGTTTTACAAATCATTTCAATTACAATATATGCAAAGTGACGCAACAAAAATACTCAAATGTCTAAAACTGAAAGGCTTACACGAGTAAGTCAAAAAAAGAATAAGAAGTAAATTAATACTTATAAACACAAGAGTTATTGACTATAGTAGATGCATCAATCCACACATACCGTAAATAAATAGAGGCATTATGTGAGCATTTCATATAATAACTTTAACTTAAAAGGAAATAATAATAATAATAAAAAACACACCAAGCAGACCTCCCGGTAACAAGATCATCTGGCCACCACGAGTAGCACCCGTTCACGAGCATGACGCATGGACCAGCCATCGCCTCCCTCGACCATATTTTAGGGAAGGGAACGACCCGTCCCACGTCGCCGATACAAGCAGAGGCATTTAAGCGAGCATGACGATACCTGTCACGAAAAATCTACCGAATAACAAAACAATTCAAGTTCATCTACATATTATGCAATACTTACTAAATGCCTCTAGTTACAATTTTGTTTCAAATTACATAACTCATGATAATTATTATTATTCTTACTAAAATTGATTAAAAAACAGAAACAATATTAATATTTAAATTATATAACTATAATGACATTTATCAAACTAAGACAGATATGTTACAGCCTAGCAGCTCAGTCCCAAGGGTTCTTTAGATCCAAATATTCAGATATTTTATAGTACCCTTTTGTATACAACTTTTTCTTTAGCACTGATTTATATTCATTTAAAGGTAAGTTCTGAATGTCAATAGGGACCTTATTATAAAAATGTATACATAGACCTCTGAATGAATTTGTGACTTTTTGAAGTCGACTTACATGAACAGCAAGCCTATCCCTATTTCTAGTATTTTCATTATGAGTGTCACTAATGTTTTTAAATGAATTTATATTTTTTTTTACATAAACAAGGCTTTCATATATGTATTGCGATGTCAAAGTCAAAACTTTTATTTCCTTAAATTTTTCCCTTAGTGACACTCTTGGTCCTAATTTATAGATGGCACGAATAGCTCGCTTCTGCAGTGTGAAAATGGTGTTAACATCGGCAGCATGTCCCCAAAGTAAAATACCGTATGTCATCAGACAATAAAAATAGCTGAAGTAGACCAACCTCGCGGTATTTTCATCCGTAAGTTGCCGAATTTTTTTAACTGCGTATGCTGCAGAACTAAGCTTTTTCGCCAAATTCATAATATGAGGACCCCACTGAAGTTTGGTATCTAAGGTAATCCCTAAAAATACGGTTGTATCTACAGGTTTCAATTCATCGTCTTTTACTACAATATTTGTGTCAACCTGTCTAACATTAGGCAGGGAAAAATTAATATATTCGTTTTTTTTTTCATTAAGAAGGAGATTATTCGTAGTAAGCCATTCCACTACTTTGGAGATAGCATTGTTCACATCATCAAAAGCAGTATGCTGTCTATGTAGTTAAAAAAGTATAGAAGTATCATCTGCAAACAGTACTATCTCATGTTTATTTTGTACAAAGTATGGTAAATCATTTATGTATACAAGGAATAGGAATGGCCCAAGAATCGAACTCTGTCGAACGCCCATGGTAATGGGAGATCCAGCTGACCTCTTACTGTTCACTTCAACCATCTGAACCCTGTTGCCTAAATAAGACTTCAGAAGGCTAAGCGCTTCTCCCTTGATACCATAATGATGTAGTTTTCTGATTAGGATTTAATGATGAACACAGTCAAATGCCTTTGATAAATCACAGAAAATACCAACGGCATCCTGACAAGTATCCCAGGCTTCAAAAATTTGCTGAATAAGCTTAACACCAGCATCTGTTGTTGAGCGACCCCTTGAAAAACCAAATTGTTATTGCTCATTAAATTGTTACCATAAATAGTAATAATTTAATGAGTAAATATAATTACTTTTTAAATTATTATAGTTTACAAGATTATCCTCGGCGAGAGTTTTATAGGAGCAAATTATTATATTATTATTTTCATAGACGCTTTAAAGTATTCCCGTGTGTTTTCAATCGATTGTACGTGACAATAACGCCCGATGTGGTTCCTCTTGACACCTGACGCGTATCGCGTCACTACGGAGATTACTCGCGCTGTAAATCAAATATATTGGACATCTACCCACGATTTATTTCGAGCAATTTTATTATTGATCTACGTCTAATAATAATAATTCATAGGAGGATTGTGAACAAAGCAGATACACGAAGAAGAAGAACGACATCTGGGTAAATAATCTGTTTCACTGGAATCATAATACCTTAAATAAATAAGCAAAAAGTAGTTACTGTCAATTTCGTACCTTTCAATGGTATTAATAAAAAAATATCCCAGTGTCGAAACAGCTAGTTGCGTATCTGTTCATTAAATAAAAAAGATGGCTAAAAACTTAAGTTTTTTTTTAACATAAAAAATTTATATTGAATATGGCCCCCTCTTGCTAAGATGACAGCTTGTATTCGTCCGGGCATACTATCGACGCAAATCTTAATTGTTTCTTGTACCTGATGCTTTGATGCCCTGATGTTTTGCGGAGCGGGCTGCACCGATCCTACTTTTCGTTTTAGAACATCCCAAATGTGCTCGATGGGATTAAGGTTGGGTCTTCGAATTGGCCAATACAAACTCTACCTCTTTTATATACACTTTCACATCGCCAGAACGGTGAGCGCGAGCGTTATCGTAACCGTTAATGCGCGTTGTACGTTAAGAATTAGAACTTCTGATATGTACTGGTGTGCATTCAAAGTGCCGTTTTCTATGAAGACTAACTCCGTACGGTCCAATACATTAATCGCAGCCCAAAACATAACTGAGCCTCCACCGCAAGGGGTTTTTTCTTCAAAACAAACTTCTGCAAAACGTTCCTTTGCAATACTCGTCGACGGCGGTCTTCACCAAATTATAGTAATATTCTGGCTTCATTCTGTACAATACTCTACCCCAGTCCTCTTGAGTCCACGTAGCAAAATTTCGGCGACTGCATATGATGTTGGCAGCGAGAAGCCTAGTCCTGACAGTCCATATGCTGCTCAACACACCTCTCACTTCCTCTAGAGTCTTTTTGAAGTCGACATAAGAAGATTTGCGGTTTCTCAAGCATTGAGTTGGCATCGAAAGAACCAGTCCCTTGATATCGTCGCCAAGTGCTTTGGACACTCGAATGACTCTCATTTTGCTTCTGGGATCCATAACATTGACTACACCCTTCCTCAAGTAGCACTATATTTTCGCTCGCTGTTATCGTTCTATCTACCAATACTTAAAAATATCAAGGAAATAAGACAATCCGACAGTAAATATATAAAAATGATTAAGAGTTAATTCGAACTCTCATTGATTCTCGCCACGATACGCAATTAACTGCAATTCTTGTTAAATTCAGACTTATATGTTTTAAATTTAAAGTTGGGGTAAACTTTTTTTTCACTATAACACTTTATAAATGTGCCAGTAATATTCTTAAATGATTAAAACCTCTTTTGGTATTGTATTAAAGTAAAGTAAATTGATAAAAATTAAAACTGCCCGTTTCTTTTTTGCAAATAAATTAATTTATGGGAAGGCTTAAATTACTTAACTGAAATATTATAATTCATTAGCTTTAATTTTGGAATGATAAATTTTTTTCTTTGACTACAATTTATTTTTACTTTTTATGATTTATTTGTAACAAAGTTCCAGGTCAGGCTAATAAAGCTTGACCTGAAACTTTGTTTGTAACATGATAAGTCAACTTTATAGTAAAGTTTTTAATATTAAACGGTCTTATATTCAACTTTAATAATTTTCTTAGCATATTCGACTACTACAACAACAGAATAAAATACACAAAATATATTACCATTAAGTTACCAAGTTATAAAACGTTTTTTGTTCAATTTACCTCAATATTGATTTGATATACTCCTCGTATGTTTAGTATAAATCTTAGATTGTCTAAATCCATATACTTTTTGTGATATATTCCTTAATTTAAAAGACTTTCAAGATTGGTAAGAATGTTTATCAAATAAATTTCGACAATACATTGAATAACCGCTCTCATAGTTTATTATATATATATGTATAATTTATCTCTGTAGTTTATGAATTTTATCAGGGTTAAGTTACCTACTTGTAAGGACTTGTAATACAAGAAGCTGTACTATTAGCTATAATTACAAACAATAACATTTATAAAATGGTCTTAATAATTATGAAGAACTAAATAACCCTTCAAGTTAACTTATTAAAACTCTACTTAAACAATTATGGTATAACATAGAAAAAGAGTTATTATTCCCTATTAGTATTTTCAATTTTTATTAGTTTCAATTTTTCCCAGACCAAACAGGTCCATCATTTTTGTACTCACTTACTGAATAATACACCTTTCTAATATAAAAGAGTAATTATAATCACAAACAAATTAATAATAATATTCATTGCCTTAATAAAATTATTGAGTAACTTGAAAAAGGATTCTATGCTCACAAAAAAAGTATTTAAAAATAGAAAACATAAATAGAATTGCAAATAAACATAGAATAACAAGAACAATTAGCAACCCAAAAGAAAATAGCAAGCAGCAGAATGATTAATCTCCTGTTATTTATTGCCGCTGCAACGTCGGTGGCAACAGCTCAGTAAATAGCACATTTACGTGTAAGTTGCACTAACTCAGATTGTGGCATCACGTTCAAGCCATTAGCACAGCTTGTGCGGAGCTTGATGCATCCGATATCTGGATATTACTAACGGACACTATAAAGCTATTTCATATTACGGCAGTTAGGTCATGGGTAGGTCTTATACAGCTATTCATATCATTTATTTTTTTGTTTTCTTGTGTGTTAATTTCATTAAGACTGTCTTTGACCAACGTAGAGCAGTTGGAATTGTGGGGGACCCAGTCTTCTGTGAACGGCTGGATCACTTGGCGTTGGGTAGAGATGTCGCTTAATTGTGTGTCTTCTACCGCATTTATCACGGGGAGTGTTCCGAAGAGCTGTTTAAACTGATTCCTGCCGCCGAATCCCACCTTCGCACGACACGCCACAAGTAAGAATATCATCCCCACCATCTGGATGTGTGGCGGTCCACAGTGCGGTTTTCAAGGAGCTTTCTTCCACGTACTACAAAGCTGTGGACTGAGCTTCCTTGTGTGGTGTTTCCGGGACGATACGACATGGGTACCTTCAAAAAAAGCGCGTACTCCTTCCTTAAAGGCCGGCAACGCCTGTGATTCCTGGTGTTGCAAGAGAGTGTGGGCGGCGGTGATCACTTAGCACCAGGTGACATTAAATAAAATAAAAAAATTACTCGTGTATGCCTCTACACGAGGTATCATTAGGAGATATTGACTCGCGGAGCTCTGGCACAAGACTCGGTTTAGTCTTAGTAAAAGACATACTCGTATCTTCAAACTCAAATAATTGAATTCATATCATGATGTTATATTGTTGTCTCAGAAACTTTGTGGAACTAATAAAAAGGTTACAAAGATTTAAATTTATGAAAAAATATAGATAAAAGACCTACATATATAAGTTGTCCAGTATAATAATATATCCTAATTAAATTTGAAAACAAAATTTATGAACGATACGGGACTTAAACCCGCGAACTTTTGTGTTTCGTGCGGCTCTCAGGTTGGGGCTTCATGAAGCTACAACAGTTGAACAAAACATATCAAGGTTTATGAAGGTGACGTCACTTGAACGATTGCTCAGTGTAAGAGCGCTCGCACTGAACCCGAGAGGTCGCGGGTTCGAGTCTTGCATCGTTCATAAATTTTCTTTTCAAATTTAATTTGTGTAATTAATCTCAGAAGTGAGGGTTATCAGTCAGTGAATGTTCTACGATTATGTAAAGTAAAATATTTTTAAGGTCTCGCTAGCCGGCCGTTCTTCCATACAAACGTAGAATGGTGATTACTACCCTGTATGACGGTGTATGCTTAAAATGAAAAGTAATAATTATTTATTTTGTGTTATTACTACCCTAGCATGGAAACAAAAAAGTAAAAAAACAATTTATTGAAAGTTATAGTCGTCGAAACTTCCAGATTTCAACAATACTTTCAACACATGATTGGCGTAAATAAACAACATACGAGTAATATGGAGTTTGAAAATGGAAAAACTGTTATCATATGGGGATGGAAAAGTTACTTAAAAATTTAATTTTTTTTTTGAATAGGTACATTCTGTAGATCTTTCAATATACCATATTGTCCTATTTATATTTGCCTGAGTGCACTGAGCTTCTTACTGCCCTTTACAGCATATATCACTTTCGTACATAGTGTTGGATGAGATAGCATACATTTTATATACTATATAAAAATAAGTCGGGTTTTCCTTCCTGACGCTATAACTCCAGAACGCACGAACCGATTTCCACGATTTGCATTCGTTGGAAAGGTCCGAGACCTTTCCAACGAATGCCTCCGTGAGGTTTATAGCAAAGAAAATTCAGGAAAAATTTCAACAGAAAAGCGGGAAACTCTTTTTACATACACCGCCATCTCTGATATTGGTTGGCATTGGCATGTACTACAAACCAATATTTTAAGTAGATGGCGCCGGTGCGTGACACATTGTTTGACAGCTACTCATTTTTCTCTGCTCAGTTAATTTCATGTGACAAACCAGTATTGTGTTCACTGTAAAATTGTGATTAAAAATAAGTTATTCGTTTCCTAACACTTCAATTGGAAACCATTAAATCAATCACGTGTATTGTGCAAATTTTTATTGAATTTCAACAGAAGGCATTTGTCTTTAAGGTGGTAAGTTGAACTGTGTAAATTATGTGGATCGTGCATTTGAGGTTAAATTCACTACTTTGTCCATAGTCCAAAATGCCTAGAGGACGACGTGCGAACGTCGGCCGCCGCACAAGACATGCAAGCCAGCAACAAGTGTATTCATAGAACTTAAGCGAAGAAAGACAAAATATAATAAGAGAAAATGCCCGATTGAGACAACGCGTGAGCACACGAAGATCATTGGCATCATACAATCGCTTGGCATTCCAATATGATCCCACTGCGAACTTCAGTGATGATAAAAATTTAGATATTGGACCAATGACGACTATATGCCGATATTGCAATACGTTAAAGTTCAAAAGAGAAACGGCTGGATTGTGCTGCGCAAGTGGCAAAGTCAAACTGGATCTATTACTTACACCACCACAGCCACTGAAACCATTGTTCGATGGAAGTGATCCCGATTCCAGCCATTTTCTTCAACACATCCTTGAATACAATAACTGCTTTCGCATGACTTCCTTTGGAGCTAATATCATTCGAGAAGGCGGCTTCATGTGACTTGCAAGGTAAAAGATACAACACACATAACCAATCACTCACACCAACACAATGAATTGCAACACATAACAACTACATATATACCACACACTACACCATCACACGATCAGAAGTTACACCGTATTCTTCAACAAATGATTGTTTGCAATTACATATACAAGGACAAATATATCATTAGCATGGTTCAATGGTGCCAACACCAGATGAACCGCATCAATTTCTGCAAATATATTTCATTTCGTCGATGGTGGATCAGCTGAATGTGCGGTGCAATATACAGGGAACACAACAGTTAAAGAGACGAATTATTGAACAGTTGCAAGCATTTTTTCACGCTAATAATTCTGTGGTTAATATGTTCAAAACAGCATTGGAACGAATGCCATCGGATACGCACAAATTTGTCATAAGAGCGGATTGTACCCCAACAGGTGAACATGTGGGAAGATTCAATGCACCCACCGTTAATGAAGTGCTGCAATTATTGTTCGAATATCGATTATGCATCGCTTGCGCATTCAAACGAATAATCCTGACATCCAAATAACCGATGAAATCTACAATGAAGGATTGATTCTGATTGAGGATCAATGCTTGACTATTGCAAACAAGCTACTGATTGAAGTAGGAATGATTGCGCCAAATCGATCGATTCACGATGAATTCAACCAAGAATTAAATCGAGAGCTGCAATACAATGTTGATACATTGCAGGAATTCGTTCGAAATAATGTGCCGTTGCTAAATGAACAGCAAAGACAAGTATACGAAACATTAATGCAAGCGGTGGACAATAATTACTGGTGGTTTATTCTTTCTGAACGCACCTGGAGGAACAGGGAAAACATTTGTCATTTCATTGATTTTGGCCACTATTCGATCATAGCTTTGGCATTAGCATCATCTGGAATTGCGGCACTCTTCTAGATGGCGGTCGTACTGCACATTCTGCGCTTAAGTTGCCACTCAATTTAAACACAATTGATACTCCAAAATGCAATATTTCCCGATCCAGTGCAATTGGAAAATTGTTGGTGCAATGCAAGCTCATTGTTTGGGATGAGTGCACAATGGCACATAAGAAATCACTTGAAGCACACACACACACTGAAGGATCTTCGACGAAATAACAACATCTTTGGCGGCTTGATGATATTGTTGGCAGGCGATTTCAGGCAGACGTTGCCAGTAATTCCCCGTGGAACGCCTGCAGATGAATTGAATGCTTGCCTGAAGGCATCACCTATATTCAACTTCAAAATGATCAAAGTGCTCATAATTTTCCAAACAATTGTTAGCTGTTGGAAATGGAAAAGTCCCAGTTGATGCGATATCTGGATTAATTACTCTTACCAACGACTTTTGCCAATTTGTAGACTATCAATTAGCTCTTATTGAAAATGTTTTTCCAAACATTAGTGAGAATTATCAGAATTATGCTTGGTTAGGTCAACGAGCAATTCTGGCCGCAAAGAATAATGATGTACACGGCGCTGGCCGTTGCTGGCGATTTGGTGACATTCAAATCCGTTGATTCCATAACAAATCCCGATGATGTAAATTATCCAACGGAGTTTTTGAACTCTCTGTTACCAGGATTTCCACCACATAACTTGCAACTCAAAGTTGGTATAGTTATTATGATATTGCGTAATTTGAATCCACCGCGACTTTGCAATGATACTCGACTTTCGGTATAAAGACTTATGCCGAATTTGATTGAGGCAACCATTATTAACGGAAAGTACGCAGGTGAAAATATATGTATTCCTCGAATTCATTACTGTTGTGAAATGAAATAAAATATTTCCTTTACAAATATAAAACAAAAAAAAATTTTCTTCTTCTTTTAATCACCAAAAGAAATGTTACATAAAACGAAGCCATCTGGTGGCGAAACGGAGTTCGCCGGGTTTGCTAGTCGAATATAAAAATTACGACATGGAGGATCTTATGAATATCAAATTAAATCTTAAATCAAAATCAAACCTTGAAAAAGTTTCGAAAATTAGTAGCAAATAGTTCATATTATAGTAGAGCATGCTTAGTACTGCTTTCTGCACTGGTGGATTTGTAAAACATACACAAAAAAGTTTCACATTCAGTCCATAATTAGTACTTTTTTGTATGTTACTGGTATGGAATTCCAATAAATTTGATGTTTTGTTGAATGAATTTCATCCGTTTTGGCATAAGAAATAATAATTCAACCTAATGAAGCGTCTTTACTTGCGAAATGATGGATCGTATCTATTGTTTCTCGTCGGAAATCTGAAATAATATTGTAGTACAACGTAAATAATTAATTGTTTGGTTGAAGTAAACATTATATCACTATTATTATTATCTATTTTACGGGAAATTTGTTTTGACGCAGGAAAATAATTGTGGTTAAAATAACATAATATTATAACAGAAGGAGTTCTGATAGTGTTATTTGTAATTCATGTCACATGTACACTCAATTGTTGAATAAAAATATTTTTACTCGTAAAATAAGCATTTTCATTTTAAGCAAGTAAAGCAGTATTATTTTGTAACAACAAAGAGGTTTTACGCCGCTGGTAATCTATTTACATTTTTGAAATAAATAAATGAGTCGGTAATTAAGACAAAAAGTAATTGTTAATAATTCACAAATTAAATAAAAGTAAGATCTTTATTTGTTGACTAGGGTTTTAGATGGATTAGGATTATAGATGATTTAAATACATTTAACTCTCCAAGTCGTGCCCGTTATTGAGCATACAAATATTTGACACATAGATATTATAATCAAATCAAATCAAAATAATTACCTTAAAACAAAATTGATTAAATCATTAATTAAAGTTAAATTAAATTAATTGCATCATGAAGTTAAAAATGAGAGCGACCATATCATTATTAAGAAAAATTATTATAAATGTCATAGTTAAATTAAAAATTATGTTCAAAATAGGCAGTAACTAAATACTTATTTGTCAATGTTACTTCAAGGCTTCAAAGTGATTTTCTTTAAAAAATTCACTGATCTTATAATAACATTTATGCATTAAATATATTTTAAATTTATGTTTAAATTTCCTTTTAGGCCAGTTTCTCACATGCTCTGGTAATATATTATAAATTTGTTATGCCATGTAGCTTATACTTGAGTGTTTTAAGGTAATGTTTGATTTCTCCAGACATAAGCGATTTTCAAAACGTAAATTTCCCGTTTGGCCTTCGGACCTCGTTGTGTATAGGAGGGGGTTGTTTTTTACGAAGACAGGTACTTCCAGAATATATAGCGCAGGTAACGTTAAAATACTATGTTTTTTAAAGTAGGGTACGCAACTTTCTGTCCTTTTTAATTTAAACATAGCTCTTATACAGCTTTTCTGTGAAAGAAACAAGTCAAATCAACAAAAAAAGTAGTGCATGGCCTCCGCTACTGTTGCCCCAAAATATAATACCAAAGCGAAGTATAGATTCAACTAACCCGTAATTTACAGACAGTAGGGCTTTTATATGGGTACTCTTGGATAAATGAAATAGTGCGTATGCCTGCGAGTTCACCCTTTTTACAATTGTGTCCGTCTGTTGATTCCAGGTTAGTTTATTATCAATTGTTATACCTAAGAATCTAGCTGTTTAATCTTCATTGATCTTCTTGTTTAATTTGCAGATTCCCAAATTTATAATTTCTTTAATAAAATTGCATTAATCTAGTTTTTTTTAGATTTACTAATGATTTATTTGCATTAAGCCACAATATTGTTTTGTCCAAGGCGTGATTTATGTCCGATTCAAAATTATCCTGATGCATTTAATCACTAAAATTATAATTTTGAACTAGTCTAGAACTAGTCCTTTATGTAATCAATCACCTTACATTTGGCGCGTGCAAATAAAAACTTGTGCGCCATTTACCATAATTTTCATATTTTGTTTGAACGATTTATGCAATACTTGTTTGTTTTTCCTTCCAAGTGTGTTACAAAATATTAAATGATGTCATATTTATCCGCCGTTCTTTACATGTTTCAGTTCATACATTTACAATTTATCACATTTTTTTAAGGAATCCCTCCTCCTCAAGATGGTTTCCACAAATAAGCCGATTTTTTTCTATCCTGTGTCTTCTGTATTCATCCTGACAGCTGTTTTGCTAATATCATTCAGCCATCTCGTTAGTGATCTTAGTTTGTTTCCCATTTGGCCTTCTGCACTATGTCACACAATTTAGGCTTAGATCTATAGAGCTTACTTAGACTTTGCTCAGGCCTTACTTACATAAAACTTACCTGAGTACCTGAGTGTAATAATCTTTTATGTCGTTCATTTTTATAGTAATTTTTTATTTATTTATTTAATAGGTACACACAACAGAATTACAACAAATACATAATAAACAAAAAAAACTATCAGCTAAATACAAGATAGGCTATAACTCCACGAGGGTGTGCACTCAGCATGTTTAGCATAAATTAATAACTATTAAAATACAACAATAATAGGGATTTTAAAACTAGCTTTAGGTAAGGTAGTATTATAAAAGAAAAAGACAGAGAAAATATATATTTGGACAAGTAGAAGTGAATAATTATAGTAATAATATTAAGATTTTTTGAATTTGACAGCTGAAATTATACTGAGCTAAGATAAGACAGCCCAATCCAAAAGCCCAATCCAGTTGACACATGTACCAGTACGGAAACTACCTACAATCGTTCGAAATGACACACTCACACAAACATACGCATCGACGAGGCCCCTAAGCAGTTTTCGCGGTCTTGCAGTAGCGAGTCACGTTGTAACTTGCTTCCGCGATCTTTTTAAAAATGCCAGCGTATCGCGTGGTATACGGCTGTTTGAACTCGGCTCCATCAAAACGCCAGTTTTCGTTATTTAAACTATAAAGTTGTATAGTATATAAGAATGATTTATTGTTATATTATTATTATAATTAGTATGTATTCGAATTATAAGTCCGTGAGATCTATTATAATAAATTCGTGAACCTAATTCACAATTTACTCTAAGATGGCTGCAATATTTATTATAATTTTTTATGAGTGTGGTTTAATGGTTTTCTAGGATGTTTTTTATATTTATTTATTTTGGACAAAAATACTTACCTACGTGTGTTTTGTCATGGTTTTCGCGAGTGTTATAACCAATACCAGCTAGTACCTACTACTAAAATGAAAATTTAAGATGGCGGCTGCAAAAAATTATCAAGTTTTTCGTCACGCGTGTCTTTTTCATGGATTTCGAGGGTGCTGAAATAGATAGTGGTGTCTGTAAGACAAGTGACTGTAGATGACAAGTGGAATTTTTTTTAAATAATTTCTATCCAAATCTTGCTATTGTTAAAGCTTGTTTGCTCGAGTGTACGGATTAATTTGTAGATCTTAGTATTTTACTATCGATAGGAAATGAAACATCTTAGTTTCTGGCAGGAGCAGAAAAGGGTGCCCACTACCAAATACCGATTACCGATAGACTTTTGAAAAACAATTACGGATTTGTAAAATGCAAAGTCATCCTTGATCACGGCAAGCTAACACTAAGGAAACGAATAAGTTTTTGAAGGCCGCAAATATAGAAATGAAGGACTGGATCCTGCATATTGATATTTTTTATTTTCTAAAATCAATGAGAAGGTATACATACGTTTTGCAAGCCGAGTGTCGGTGAATGCATGCGAAGAGGCCATTCATTTGCAGAAAGTCCGTCGCGATAGATCCACTGTTGTGCGCTAATGTAACGGGGAGCTTGCCACAATAAATCAGCGAAAACCACATTCTAACCGGTTTAGTTAGTTTAATATATTATAGCATATCTAAGTACCGACAACCAATAATTAATTTGTTTTTTGAAAATATTAGTGGGAATAAGGCAGGATTACGATTTTATATATTAATTCTTGCGTAATGGAATGTTCAAATAATAATAATTTATCAAAATCTAACAGTTTCAGCGATTAAACTGTAAATGAAAAGTTTCAATATTACGTTACAAGGCAATGCAATAATAAATAATTTGCGAAGGGTCGGTATGACAAAAATTTCCTTGGCATTAATAAAAAACGTCTCTCATATGTAACTTAAGTCATATCAGGTGAATATATTCGTTATTGCACAAAATATTCACGCATAACTCATTTATATATTTTGTGACTGTGACAGAAAGATTGCGTATTTGATTTGATTCTGTAAAGGAGAAAAATCATAAAATTCTTTGTAATAATATAATATGTCAACTGAACATTTAGTTTTACTGTATTTTAAATAATAATAAAATTTTAAAGTATTCATATCTGATATTGAACAACTGAAATTCAAAGTCTGTCAAATCTGTAAATCAGGGCAATCTGATAATACCTAATGGTGTTCATGGCTTAAAAAGCTAGAAATACCGCGTGCGAATCAAATGTAGATGGATATGAAGGTTTGTTTCCGCGTCATGGGTTATATTATGAATGTTTAATGTAATTTTATTAAACACTCTGTCTCCTACTCTACTTATACAGTTGGTACGACAGCAAATGTTCCAATGTGTCGATCTTGGTATATCTGGTATGTTTCTGCATTCTAATGTCGAGACACTTATACACGGAGAATCTACAAAAAGCTATCATTGCATCAATCCGGTATACTGGAAACCCAAGCGCTGGCAACTTTTTCAGCCAACGGATCAGCCTCGCTTAGAAAACAAGCAGAAATGCTAACAGTATTATATTCCTAATAGTGACGGGTTTTACTTGATATAATCACATTAACAATTTGTTATATTTTTAAAGTGATAACCCTCACTTATAGGATTAATACACAAATAAAATATGAAAACAAAATTTTATGAACGATGCGGGACTCGAACCCTAACCTAGAGAACGGGTTCGAGTCCCGCATCGTTATGAAAATTTTGTTTTCAAATTTTATTTGTGTATAGTCACATAAATATTGTAAATAATAAAAGAATTAATAGTAGCTCATATGACTATACATAATGAATGGCATTCAACACAAGTGTAGGCATATGAAATGAACCAAAGTAGAATTTTATAACAACATTACACGATTATTTTAACGCCTAATTGTGTACATACCCACATATCATAAGCCTCCATGATGCATTGGAGGAGTCGCATACTTTGACCACCATAAATTTTAACCAGTAATGGCGGTGATGAAAAATTTTCTGGCAGCTGTCATATTTTTTTTTGAATTCAGAGACAAACTAGAGTTGGCCCCAACTCGTTTGATACCTTTCTTACGTACAACATTTGTCACATCTATATGCAAACTGACATTTTATTTCGAACTAAACATCAACTGGACTGTTAATAGAATAGAAGTCAAAAATAAAATTTCTTTGTTTTGTAGAGATGTTCGAATTTTGAATGAAATAATATTAATGCAAATCGATGTTATTATTTAACAATAATAAAAATTTTACAGGTAAGATATTTGTTCTAACAAAACATATATTTGTATGGTGGTCATAAAGTACGGTGCTTGTACGCATCATGGAGGGCTTATGATATTTGAGTATATCAAATAATTAAATATATTTTCATTATTTACCAACTCTCATTTGCCCAGTAATTTCACCAGCTACAGCGCCCTTCAGACCGAAATACAGTAATGCTTACACTTTACTGCTTCACGGCATAAATAGGCGCCATTGTGGTACCCATAATCTAGCCGGCATCCGGTGCAAAGGAGTCTCCCACTGATAAATTTTAACCTTTGAATAACATTATCAAAATAATGATAAAATGATGTCTATTTCATAAAATCACATTTTGTAAAGAGAAAGAGGTTGCATAGTCTTATTGGAGGAATTATTTCATAGAAACAGAGGAAACAAACAAATTGCTTTTTTGTTAACAGATTAGGCAACTTCACTAAGCATCACATCCCGGAACCTAATGACTTGAACATGTTCATCACACCTTACTTAATAGCGTGGAAGTTATGAAATCTTCTTTCACACAGATTGTTTGCTTATAATTTTAAAAAGTATATATTTTATATATATAACGGCGCCCACGCCTATGCCACATGGAAGGAAAACCTTACATATGAAGACTTTATTTTAATTTTTGTTTATTATTTATTTATTTTTATTTATTTATGGAATAGGAGGACAAACGAGCGTACGGGTCACCTGTTGTTATGTGATCACCGCCGCCCACAATCTCTTGCAACACCAGAGGAATTACAGGAGCGTTGCCGGCCTTTAAGGAAGGTGTACGCGCTTTTTTTGAATGTCGTATCGTCCTGGAAACACCGCACAAAGAAAGCTCATTCCACAGCTTTGTAGTACGTGGAAGAAAGCTCCTTGAGAACCGCAATGTGGAGGACCGCCACACATCCAGACGGTGAGGATGATATCCTTACTTGTGGCGTGTCGTGCGAAGATGGAATTCGGCGGCAGGAATCAGGTTAAACAGCTCTTCGGAACACTCCCCGTGATAAATGCGGTAGAAGACACACAATAATTTAAAAAACAATTAAAACTGCATTCAAATATTTTTAAATAATTGTCTGATTGAACCGGGAATGATTTTTGAACTAAGTAATATAATATTTTTTTAAGCCACCCAGCCAGATAGCTTTTTAATTCTATGGCTCACAGATATTAAATTTTAAATTTAACACTAACTACGTGAGGTATAAAATTTACTAATCTAAACCTTATCTATGATGAAATTAATCTTCATTTGAAAAAAAAAATCTTAAAAACGTAACATATGATTCTCGAGATGCATTAAAATTTATAGAAGAAATCATGTCTCTCACTGTCAGTTTGTATATAACTTATTTACTAGAAGGCCGTGGCGAGCTTGACAAATAATATCTGAGACTCCTACGTGACTTTTATAAAGCAACTATCGTAACAGAAACCTTTTGAATTGTTTCCATAGACTAAATTATTTGCATAAGAGTATTAACAGTTTTCAGTATTTATTTAAAATTTTTAATTCGTTTAGAAATACGAAGTGGATAATTAGCATGTTTAATCCACACACTTATGAGGTAGTGCTGATAATAGCGTAATAGTTGTTATCAAATTAATAAAGCTGAACTGCTGGAATTGTCTAGGACCCAGTGCTCTGTGAACGGTGATCACATGGCGTTGCGTCGAGAAATCTCTTCTTTGTGTGTGCGGTAGAAGTACCGCATTTATCAGGGAGTGTTTGGAAGAGCTCTTTCACCTGATTCCTGCCGCCGAATTTCACTTTCGCAGGACACGCCACAAATTAGAATATCATCTCCACCATCTGGATGTATGGCGTTCCTCCACAGAGCAGTTTTCAATGAACTTTCTTCCACATACAAAAAAGCTGTGGAATGAGTTCCTTTGTGCACTGTTTCCGGGATACTTTCAAAAAAGCGCGGATACCTTCCCTAAGAGCCGGCAACACTCCTGGTCCTCTGGTCTTACCAGAGAGTACGAGCTGTGATCATATACCATCATGTGACACGTATGCTCATATCCTTCTCTACCATAAAAAATAGCACTCTGGCAACAGAATTGTCAAAAAAGTAAAAAAAATACGCTTAATGGGTTGTAATATACGACTGTATAATCATAATTCATATAACAAAGCTTGCTTATTCGTCACTCAGACTCCTTATTTAGCTATTAAATTATTCCAAACAATAAGTTTAATAGGAAATCATCCCCACAATCTGGATGTCCGGCGTTCCTCCACAGTGCCATTCTCCCGGACCTTTCTTCCACGTACAACCAAGCTGTGGAATGAGCATTCTTGTGCTGTGTTGTGCATGACGATATGACATCAGATGACCGTCAGCTCGTTTATGCTTTTCTTAAATTAAAAAAATAATCGATGGACGTAATATTTTAATAAACTAACTATAGATATTATTCATATTATGGGTTGCAAGAATTTTGTTCATGCTTGAACATTTCTTAAAAGTGTTGAAAGGAGAGTAATACAGAGCCAATTCATACTCAGTCCTTGTCTTGAATTAAAGTTTAGATTTAGTGACCTAAAAATAAGTAAGGATCTTTTTTTCTTTCTATTTTTAATTATTAAACAAAATTAAAAGGAAAAACTTGAATTAGATTAATTAATTAGATTGTATAAAAATATGCACAAATTTTAAAATTTTTTAGTGCATATTATATCTATTGTTTTGGAATAGTGTTTTTGATGTCGGTTGTTTTTTGTTAAAATATTTTTCATATAAAAGATTCACGCCTGTTCGCACTATTTTGAAGAAAAGGCTAAATAATATAATTATAACCAAACTCTATTGAAATTGGTAGTGCAAAGAAATTTTATCAGTGACTTAATTTGATCATTCACGTCTTTTTACCAAATTACTCATTTCATCGTAACCAAACTTTCAAGTTCACATCTGCTAATATAAAAGTTTAAAATTTTTATTATTGGACTATTTAGTTTTAGATTTACTAATATAGCATTGTGCTACAATTAATGATCATTTGCAATTTTAAATAATTGAAAACTATTTAACATAAAGCACTAAATGAGTGTTATGAACCACATTACTGACCGCTGTTACACCACAGAATGGTTTACATCGACACTACCCGTGTGCAGTACAACAGATGTTAATGGTAATTATATGACAAATGAATAGTTTAATAATATTTGGTAAAGTAAAGTTCAAGTAATATTTGGTAGCAGTGATTATTCCACACAAGCATTCTGTTTTCTCGTTAGGTTTGAAGCCTAGATTTTAAATAAGATCATAATCATTATTATCTATAACTATCTCTTTTACTTATTTTATATACAGTGCTGAAAACGTGCTGATTATTTGCATTTTAGGAAATTTAAATTTGTTCTTAAATTAAATTTGTGTAATGATTAATCCCAAAAGTTACGGCCATCACTTTAAAAAATAACACATTGTTAAGATTTAAAAGAGCGACATCGCAAGTAAATTTTCTAATAAGCAAATTATTACGGTTAAGAAGGTTATTAACCTGAAAGTTCTACAAGGACACATCAAAATTTATATACTTTGCGTCACTCGAAAGGATGGCTCAGTGGAAGAGCGCTCGCATAGAACACGAGAGGTTGCAAGTTCGAGTCCCGCACCATTCATAAATTTGTGTAAATATAATGAGCAGAAAAATTAAAATAGTCCGACACAAAATATTTCGTTCGTTAAGTTTCCGAGGAGAAGGAAATGGTAGAGAACATTTTGAACAGATTTAGTTATCCTGGCCACGCTGATTTAAGTTCCGCCCGCATGAGCGCGACAGAAAATTAATATTGATTTAGAATTAATATATTCTTAAAAAGCCTCAGCTAGCTAGATTCTTAACGGCTTGTACACAAATTTAATGATAAATATTTTTAGTAAGGATCTTATGTGATTTTTTTTTATGGAATAGACACATTCTCTTGCAACACCAGCGGAATCACAAGAGCATTGCCGGCCTTCAAGGAAAGTTTCCCCCCCCCCCCCCCCTTTTTTGAAGGTACGCATTTCGTATCGTCCCGGAAACACCTCACAAGGAAGCTCATTCCACAGCTCTGTAGTACGAGGAAGTAAGTTTCTTGAAAACCGCACTGTGAAGGACCGCCACACATCCAGATGGTGGGGATGGTATCCTAACTTGTGCCGTGTTGTGCGAAGGTGGAATTCTGTGGTAGGAATCAGGTTTAACAACTCCTCGGAACACTCCCCGTGATAAATTCGGTAGAAGACACACAATGAAGCGACGTCTCTACGCAACGCAAAGTGATCCAGCCACAGTTCACAGAGCACTAGGTCCCCGACAATTCAAGCTGCTCTGCGTTGCACGCGGTCAAATGGATCGAGCGATACTAAATGAGTTGTCACATCCTACATCCATTAATATTGTAACTCAAATAAAACTCTAGTCTTCACCTAGATTCTTCGAAAAGGTGGCTGAAAATTTTAAAGTTTCTTAGTAAAATATCTCTCTAATTTTGGGGCCTTAGTCGGGTCATCTTAAAATATATTTGCTTTTTTATATAATAATCAGCCATTCAATTGATATACATGATTATAATGTTAACGTAGGCTAATTGAGTAATATTATTGACTGTAAAATATACCCTGACATATATTACAGAGTTATTAAATTCACTATCAGCGTTTAAAGTTACGGCTATACGGCATCAATCTAGTCTACTCTAGACCATTTTTATCACGCTTCCATGTTTAATAACACAGCTGGCTCGGACGTAGGATGACCCAGCACCTATTGACTATAATCAATCGCAGTGAGGTCAATACTGCGATAATACATAATGCGAAATATCAATGTTGCTGCCATTATCTTAACTTCCTTGCTATTAAGTGAGGTGTAACGAAAGTACACACGTCATTAGGTTCCCCGGTTGCCGTTTCTGATAAAGCCGCCTTAATTGGAAAAGAAGAAGCAAATTCTTAGATTGATTCACATTCTCTAAATCTCTTTTATTACCTTTAAAAGTTCAAAATACACCCAATCAATAATTCCTTACTCTATTATTCTATAAAAATAAACCAAGACTGTTGTCTTTGTAGTCAACGCAAGTGTTTTTAAGAATACACTCAATTTTATTACTGACCGCTCAAGTACTAACCAGTAATATGCATGATAGATAAATGCTATTTATTTTCTCGTAGAGTTGCTAAAAATTGTTTTATACTTAAATTCTTATATACGCTTAACGCTGAAATAACTGTAAAAAACAATGTATCTGGAAGTAGCTAGTATTAAAATAAAGGCCCGGCCTAGTTTAATGCTAGTGACAACTAAAATAATATAAAATATTTTAATTTATTATTAGAATTATTAGAATAGGAAACACAGCAGCGTTGGCGATTTTTGAGGTGGGCTGTGCACTTCTTTAAAAGGTCCTGTCGTTGACCTGGAAGAAACTCACCATAGCCCTTTCACAGATATTCCAATGTATCAGTAATTATTTACTTGTGGGAAAATTAATTTTACGTATTAAAACTTTAAACAATTTTAGTCATGGTCTATGTATCCAGTGTAAGTAAAATTGTAACTTATTTCCATAATATTAAATATATAGGGAGATAAGTTGCATCAATTCATAGAGCGATTGTGTACTTCCAAGTTTTGGTAAAAGTCCATCTAGCTATATGCTCTAGGGTATCCGGGCTGCATTAAAATATGCCAGGTTTAGTAAAGATAGCAAGTAGGTATACATGTAGGTCAGAACTTTATTTAAAGCTTTAATATATGTACAAAATATTCTTATAATTGCCTAATCTTTTAGGAGGCAGCAGTGATTACGAGTATATAAACGAAAAAAAAAATTACATTTTGTAACAGTATTGTTAAATAAGAACGATCTAGATAATAAGTACGTCACATTTTCAGCAAATATGCAATAAGGTAAATGTCGCCTACACACGAGTTTATTATCCTTTGATAAACAGAAGCGGTATGTATAAATCCAGAAGGATCTGTCCGTCCCAGACCTTCATTTGTTATGAATATTATCAGTGCTGGACAGTGGTTCAGATTCAGACATCATTTATCAGCCCCTGTACTATTTGTGTAAGTCGCATGTATGTACGTTATCAAGTATTGCAAGGATAACATTTTGAAATCATAGATATTTTGTGTCCTCTTCTTACTAACCGACTTCAAAACTGGCAGGTATTATGTGTGATCAATATAAAGCGCGAATGCGAATTACATTACAACAAAAAGGGCCTAGAGTAATTTTCATGTTTGACTTTTCCTCGACTCTGGAATGTAGTAGAGAAATTTCAACTTTATTTACTATTACTATTTATAGCTGAAAAGACCTAAAGTATAAATTAACGTTATTAATGTAGGCTTTGGCAATTACAACAAAATTGTACTCACACTATTTAATCGGATAGTTCAGAAAATATGTGACTTATATTTTATATATAACTAGTGGACCCAACAGACGTTGTCCTGTACACATGTTTTAAATTTGAAAAATCGGTCCAGCCGTTAGAAGTAGTTCACTAACATACACATGAGCAGGAGAATTATATTATATGGGCGGAATTGAGAATCTAAACCAATCTCAAATTCACTGAAACAAACAAAAAAGTCATCAAAATCAGTCCAGCCGTTTAGGAGGTAGTTTAATTGTGAATCTAAGCCTTTTTCGAATCCACCTGAAGACACACACCAATCTCAAATTCACTGGAACACACAAAAATATCATCAAAATCGGTCCAGCCGTTTAGGAGGTAGTTCAATTGTGAATCTTATCCATTCTCGAATCCACCTGAATACAAATAGAAAGTTTCATTAGAATCGGTCCAGCCGTCTAGGAGGAGTTCAGTGACATACACACGCACACAAGAATTATATATATAAAGATTGAAGAAAGAATTTTTAAGTATGTATGAAATAGCAATAGCAAATGCCTTTACAAAAAAAAAAACAAATCAAATATAAACATGGACATATTGCCTACTTACAATCTAAAATATTTAGATGAAAGCATTTCTTCCATTTCACTTAAAAATACTTAAAATGTTAGATATTGTTAGATTTTGTTAGAACATAATATTGGCTCAATCTAGGTTGTTAGTACAATTGTTATTTTTAACGATATCGATATATTATAGATCACAGATTGGATAAATGCAACCTCCATATACATCCACAAATTCATGTTAAGAGCTTTCTGAATCCTTTGTTCTTCATTCAACAATAATTATTGTTTGTGTTTTAATTTTTGCAAAGTAATGGCAAGCAATACTTCCTGTAACCTGGAAGTAAGTAGTAACTACTGGCGCAATGATGTACCTATTTAATAGATACAATAATCCTGTTAATATGTAACATTATCAGAGTAATAGCTGTTCAGTAATGTCTTCTGGCTTACATAATCTTGTATATTGAGAAATATTACTGAATTCCAAGTTCTAGGTTCCATGCATTTTCATTCTTTATCCAATCATCCGTTTTAGTCGTTTCATGGTACATGATTTTATCTTCAATTTTCATCCCTTTGAATGTCGATATTGATTACAAAAGACGAGAGGTCACCGTCTAGACAGAAGACTTAGTAGTGATACTTTATATTGAAGATTTTATAAGTTAGTTTTAATAAATAAAAGTATATTAAATTATTTATTAATTCCTCAGGCATATATTGTCAGCAAATATTTAAAGCTCATTGTAATTTATTTACACAAAGATAATAATTTATAACTAAATGATAACATAGCAAGTACTTCAGATATATTATGGAAGAGGAGGACAAATGAGCGTACGGTTCACCTGATGTTAAATGATCACCGCCGCCCACATTCCCCTGCAACACCAGAGGAAACACAGGAGTGTTGACGGCCTTTAAGAAAAGTGTATGCATTTTTTTAAGGTACCCATAATATTTGATCCTGAAAACACCGCCCAAGGTAGCCCAGCCTTTAGTTTGTTTTACATGGAGGAAAGTTCCTTGCAATTGAGTTTCCCTGCGAGATCAAGATGAAGAGATCCGTTGCAGAACTAAAGTCACCGACATACCGCAGATGGTTGCGAAACTGAACTAACAGTGGGCTGGGCACATAGCTCGACGGACAGATGGAAGCTGGGGCAGAAAATTCCTCGAATGGCGACCACGTACCGGAAGACGCAGTGTTGGTAGGCCCCCTCACAAGATGAACCGATGATCTGGACAAGTTCACCGGCATGGTTCGTAAAGGGTTGAGCTAATGAGAAGAAGTAGCAAGAAACTCATTGCCATTCTTTTATGTCAAGATTTACATTTAAGTACATCGATTTACAAATCATTTCAAATTACAATATAAAATGTAAAATGATGAAACAGACACACTCAAACTTCAAATAGTCAATGTCTTACACGAGTAAGTCAAAAAAGTAAACGTGAATTAATACAAAAATTATTGAGTACAGTAGCTGCATCATCCACATACACCATAAATAAATAAAGGCATTCTGTGAGCATTTTATAAGCGATTATAAATAAATAAATATGTATATATCCATACATATATATACACACAATAACTTTTAAGAATCTGAAACCGAGTCTTCGGCAACAGGATCATCCTGCCACCGCAAGCAGCGCCCGTTCACGTGCATGACGTATGAGCCAGCCATCGCCTCCCTCAACCATATTTTAGGGAAGGGGACGACCCGTCCCATGTCGCCGCCACAAGCAGTGACATTTAAGCGAGCATGACGAAACCTGTTACGAGAACTCAGCAAACAACAATAAAAATAATTCTTATCTACATATCATGCAATACTCACCAAATACCTCTACTTACATTTTGACAATTCTGCTTAAACTTGTAATTAATATTATATTTTTACTAACAGTAATCAAAAGCTCAATCCTTTAGGGTAATCAAATCAAATTCATCTTATTCAGGCAGGTCAAGGAAATGACTTTTCTTTTTATATCCACCTCCTTTGACGGTTGAGCTTTAATAAGAAGAAGTGGCAAGAAACTCTTTGTGACAATCACTCACACACAAATCATTTCAGTTACAATATATGTAAAGTGATGCAGCAATAATACTCAAACTACAAATACTCAAAAAAAAAACTGTAAATTAATACGTAAAAACAAGAGCTATTGAGTACAGTCACGGCCGACTCCTACTGTATCAACAATAATACCAGGCTATGGTACAGTAGATGCATCAATCCACACACACCTTAAATAAATAAAGGTATTTAGCGACCATTTTATTAGCAATTATAAAAAAATATAATTTTTAATTTAAAACCATGAGGCAGAGTTTCCGGCTACAGGATCATCCTGCCACCACAAGCAGCGCCCGTTCACGAGCATGACGCATGGGCCAACCATCGCCTCCCTCGACCATATTTTAGGGAAGGGAACGACCCGTCCCACGTCGCCGCCACAAGCAGTAACATTTAAGCGAGCATGATGAAAACTGTCACAGGAACTCAACCAAACAACAAAAAACAAGAATGTTCATCTAAAATATATTCAACAACAATCACTGAACACCTCTACTTATCATTTGACCATTTTGCTTTTAGCATATATTATTCATTTTTCAAAAATTATTCATAATTATAAATACTATTATGTTTAATTAAGGGTAACTAAAGCTCAAATCTTTTAGAGCAATTCATACCCATGCTTTCTTATCGTCTAAATAATCCTTTAAATTGTAATACGATTTTTCCATAAGTTTATGTTTAATGTAGGCTTTGAACTTGTTGAGGGACATTTCCATTATGTTCTCAGGAAGCTTATTATAAAATCTAACGCAATTACCGATGAATGACTTTTCGAGTTTACTAAGCCTAGAAGTGGGCATTAACAGTTTATTTTTGTTTCTAGTATTAATATTATGTTTTTCATATACCTTTTGAAATTTATTGCCATTTTTATGAACATACACTAAATTTTCATATATATATTGGTTAGAAACAGTCATAATTTTAAAATCTTTAAATTTAGTCCTAAGCGACTCTCTTGGTCTCATACCATAAATTGCCCGAACAGCTGTTTTCTGCAGCACGAAAATAGAATCAATATCAGCAGCATTACCCCATAATAATATACCATATGACTTAATGCTGTGAAAGTAACTAAAATAAACCAATCTTGCAGTTTCAATGTCTGTTAAGGAACGAATCTTTTTTACTGCGTATGCAGCAGAACTTAGTCTACTTGATAAATTTTCTATATGGAGAGTTCTATATTTGGAGTTTGGCATCTAGCGTTATTCCGAGAAAAACAGCGGTATCAACTATATCTAATTTCTCGTTTTTAAGCTGTATATCGATTGACACTTGCTTCACATTAGGTAAAGTAAATTCAATGCATTTCGTTTTATTACCATTAAGTAACAAGTTATTAGCTTCAAACCAATGTACAACTTTAGTTAAAGCATTGTTAACAACATCAAAATTTGGTATGCAACGATTTATTTTAAACATGAGTGATGTATCAGCAGCAAAAAACACAATTTGATATTTATCCTTTACAATATAAGGGAGATCATTTATATAAATAAGGAATAGAAAAGGTCCTAAAATCGACCCCTGTGGAACCCCCATTTTAACTACTGATCCAGAGGACCGCTTTCCACTGATATCCACCTTTTGTAGTCTACAATTTAAATAGGATGTCATTAAGTCCAATGCATTATTTTTAATACCGTAATGGTGAAGTTTTCTAACCAATGTTTCATGTTCAACACAATCAAACGCTTTGGATAAGTCACAAAATTCGACAAGTGCATCACGGGACTCCTCCCAGGCTTCAAATATATTATGTATCAAGTCAATACCAGCGTCGGTAGTTGAACGACCCTGGGTGAAACCAAACTGTTTGGAGTGCAATAAATTATTATGGAAAAAATGACGAAGCAATTGATTTAAAATTAACTTCTCAAAGATTTTACTAAAAGTGGGTTGCACAGATATTGGTCTATAATTAATAGGGTCACTGGTACAACCTGATTTAAATAGTGGAACTACTTTACTATGTTTCATTAGGTCAGGAAATTCACCATATTCTATACAATTGTTAAATATTATAGCTAAATCTGGCGCAATTATATCAATCGAAGACTGAACAAGTTTAACTGATATGCCCCAAAGATCATTTGTCGCCTTATTTTCAATAAATTTAATAGCTTTTATAACATCAGAGCCAGAAACATGATCAAATTTAAATATTTTATCACATTCAAAAATGTTATCTTTCAATAGTGAAAGAGCGGAGTCTGGTGATGAGTTCAACGAATTTGTAGTGGTAACAGGTATATCTGTAAAGAATGTTTCGAAAATTGTTGCAACTACGCAATTCGACTTTACAGACCTGTTATCAAAGTTTATATTTAACTCGGATATTTTATGGGTCACCCTTCCGGCTTCTTCATTTATTATTTTCCAAGTCGTTTTTATCACGTTAGAACTATTGATTATTTTATCTCGTTTATACCTTGACTTGGCAATAGTACAATCTTTTTTAAAATTTTTAGAGAACTGTTGTTTTGGGGAGGCCTTTGTCCAGCAGTGGACGTCTTCCAGCTGAAATAATGATTATTGTTCTTTATATTTAGCTTTATTTCGTATTTTCATTCATGACTGTGTATTTTGAGTGTGGGTTACTCAAAGGTATTTAATTAAGTGCGTCGCCCATTCTAGATCTTTGTTGTGATTTTTTTATTTAAAAACTGTGAGTAATTAAACAATAATTATTCTATTTATTATGTATCGAAGATGCAGAAAATATTTCGAAGAGATAGAATACACAATTCTTAAATTAAAACAAGAGTATTATTTTTCCATTAAAATATTCCATTGAATGCAAGTTCAACAGAATTGAATGTTTTCTTCAGCAAAACAAATTCTAATTGCACGATAGCCCAGCCAACGAGAAGTCGCAAATCAAACGGCGTTCTTATAGAGCCCACTTTGACTTGAAATAACAATTTACTTCTTTCATTCTTTAGAAAGTTATAGCTAAGAATGATATTGTGGCAATGAATTACAAATTTATTCTATCAACTGTTATGTAATTGAAGGGTAGTCAAGCATGTGAATTATTTTGTAAAAAAAATGTATGAGTTTTTATCAGGGGATGTAATCGGATAGCTACAGGAAAGGGCTCGTTCATAGGTATTCAGTTTTTTAATAAAATGACAGACAGTATACCACGAATGAGCACATATAAGAAATATATTGAAACTTATTCATATTACGCTATATATAAGGCTAGCTATAGTGTAACAGAATATATAGAAGATAATAATGTATGATTTCCTTTATACATAACAAAGAGTATAAATAATATTAAGTTACTTTGATTTATGAAAAAGGAACATTCATGTTAATTTCTTAGTATTTTAGAAGTACTTAAAATACTAATGAAAAAACATATTAATTGTTTCTCCGATTCATAGTTGATATACACAGAAATCTCTAATCTTAATGAAACCAAAGAAAAGACAATCAACTTAAAAAATTTGCATCTTTGTTTGCAATTCAGGCAGCTTTATCAAATATCACAGTCCCGATACCTAATGATCTGTGTGCGTTCGTCACACCTCTCTTAATAATGGAACCTAGAACATATCTATCAATACAAATTGTTTGTGTTATATAATTATTAGCACACATATCAATATCTCCGCCTATAAAATATTTTTTTTAATCTTTTTTTAATGTTTTGTTATTCTTTAGAAAAAAAGAAGCATATCTCGCTATAGTTGTTTTTCTCTATCAAAGCCCCTTATCTCTCAGCATCAGGTTCTAAACATATTGTATAATGGCCCTAGAAGCTTTAAAAACAATCAACTTAACGTACGTTGCATTTTAGTCGTTTTTTTTTATTTAAGACGAGGTCAAATGAGCATACCTACGAGTTGCCTGATGGTGCGTAAACTCTTGCGCGAGTTTTTTGCTCCCGTTCTTCTCAGGTCTGAGTGTTAGAAATATGAACGCAGCCCATAAGACCAAAACTATCCCCTAAAATCAATATAAAGTATTTAATGTCTTCTGTCACTATTCACAATTATGTAATGTCAAATATTGTATTCTCTTATATATAATTAGAAACCATTTTAATTCATAGTAGAGCTCCGACTTGTTTTATTGTAATCTCTAATTACTTCTACAATATGGCTATCAATATCTTTTAAAAAATAAGTTTTCATTCTTGTTGCATGGTCTTTGGAATGGGTGGTAGTTTTAGGTTTTAGATTTAGGGTGTTGGTTTAGATTTTTAAACCTATTTTGATATATAAACTCACCCAGCGAACTTTCTACGAGAGAAATGTTCAACGGATTCTTTTCTTACGGTTAGGGCTATTTACAAGGTCTTGTTTTTCATTAATTATGTAATTTAAGTTATCTGTAAGGTGTTGGACTTCTTCCGTTATTGAATGTTTGTATATATATTATGACCTATATGTTTTCCTACTAATTTTCGAATGTTTTAGATGAACTCCTTAAATTTATTGAAGTAGACTTTATTTTGCGGAAATCCAAAATAATCCAAGTGTTTTAAGTTTTCTTGAGATGTAATTCGAAACATTTAATTGACACCGGTCACTCACTCGAAATCAATAATAATTTTAATATTTTACATACGTCGTGTGAAAAGGATTCCGCTTAAATGTGTTACAATAATTAGAAATAACAAAACACAAAAGTAACATATTTACATTGTTGAATGAAAAAACAAATTTGGTCTCTTCACCGTTGCTACTAGCCGACCAATCACAGCACGCCAACTCATGCGACAAAGGTATAGAAGAGCGGTTTCCGGTTAATTGAATTCAGTTTCGTGCCAGAATTTGGCGAGCCAACATCTCCTGAGGATGCCTCGTGTAGAGGCGAAACACGTGCCGAATTGTTTGAAAACAAATATTGGTGGAATTAACACTCAAGAAAACGCAAAATATTTGGAGAACTAGTAAAAGTCTACGATCGGATGGAAATTAATGATTACTTAGGACTTCGAAATATGATACAAATTTTGAAGAATTGACATAAAATAGTCAATTGTATTTTTAAACGCTTTTTAATTTTGTTGAGTTAAAATGTTTTAATGCCATTGTTTTATTGCCAGCCAATGCACATGCATTTAAGCCCGATAAAAAATTCAGCTTCGTTTGATTTCCCTCGGTTTCCATTGCAGTATATGTCTGAATGAAATAATGAGGACATAAAATTTGAACGTAAAGTAACTCATAATATTTTGAAAACATCTTTATAATGTAAATCCATTGTCCTGATGTTTATTTCCAGTGAACTCCTAAACTAATGAATGGACTTTAATGGAAATTACTTCATGAAGTGCAACTTAGTCCAACTTATAGATAGGATAGTTTTCATTTCAATTTGGGACCCATAAATATTTTTATTTACAGTATTTGTTTTGTATGGATATAGCATTTTCTACGCAAGGTTTGACATTTCTGCTGTGAAACAATTTCATTATAACAACAGGAAGCATATTCTACGAAATAATTCTTCATGTTATGAAATATTCAAATGCATAAAAAACAGCACTTTATTTATTATGTACAGAACAACATCTGTCGGGTTAGATAGTTCTTCTAAAATATTTTATTCCAATTTTCTTCGTTCTGAAATACCTTGCATATTATCACAATCTATGCTTTCAAGCGCTTAAGTAAGTTCCAAGTATGTTTCGGTCGACGATAAGTATCTCATTCGGTTTCTTTTGAGGTGGACTCTCCACCAAAGTGGTCTCATTGCTCAAGATAATTCTAATATAAGATGGCTTCGAGAATTATATTTAATTTACGCATTTAATCTTCAATTTAAATGTAGCATAATTTGCCATATCACCTGAAAGAATAAGCCTATTTTCACATTGAAATTATTTTTAACTATTAAAATGAAAATGTTTCCACTATACAGACCATATTATCTAAAAATTAAACATTACAGAAATTATTTTATGTAACAGAAGTTTATGATTGGTTTACAACTTAACGACCGCTGAGTAATATCGAGTCTTTAATCTGTCTTCAATCTCTAGGCGACAATTAATATTCAAAGGTAACTTAACAAAATTTTCTTAAATTAAACAATTTTGAGAATTATATGTCAATGATTTAAGCAAACATTAGATTTAAGGTCGTTTTATCACACTCTTTATTTATTTTAAATTAAAGTTCTGGATAGGTGGTTGACAAACAAATGACAAGATTTTGATGCTTTCGCTGAATTTCTGGATTTCTTATTGTTGGATTACATATTACCATCCGATTCCATCAACGTAACATAATATTATCTACAACCTGGATTATAACCGAAAAAACTCAATCAATAAAAAATCATCTTATATTCTCAACTGAGATCAAAGCTCAAATCTATTACTCATTTTAAAAATTGCACTTATATCCGAAAGTATAACTTCGGTTAACTTTAGTTAATCTGTAACGTGCTATTATTGACTTGAATAACAAATTATTAAGCGTCTAATAATAAATAACCAACAATACAGTATCAACGACCGCAAATTTACAATACAGAGGGTAGAATAAATAATATATTCGTACAAACAGCGCGGTCCAATTATGTGAGTATGAACTCGATAAATGATTTGTGTTCCGATTACCTTCGTACCGCAATTATGTGTAGATAAACAAAATTAGCATTTCTGAGTTCAGTTATCTCCCTAAAATATGGTCTTATTTGTTATAAACAATTTAAGGGCTTTTACTATGTAAATTACGCTAGAAAGCTTATGCAGCCCGCATCGTACATTGCAGTTGCAAAATAAGGAACGAGGTGAGCAGGACGTTCAGCTGATTGTAATTGATACGCCATGCTCATTACAATTCAGTGCCGCTCAGGATTCTTGAAAAACCACATAAATTCTGAGCGGTACTTCAATTGCGCCCGTCACCTTGAGACATAAGATGTTAACTCTGATGTGTCCAATAATTTCACTAGCTACGGCGCCCTTTAGATCGAAATACAATAATTCAAATTCAAATATTTTTATTCAAAATAGGATTCAAAATCACTTATTGAACGTCAAAAACTACCAGCCATTCAAAAGAGACTGCCTCAGACCTAAGAAGAATGGGCGCATGTTTACACATTACTGCTTCGCAGAAATAGGCGCCGTTCTGGTATGCATAATCTAGGCATCCTGTGCAAAGGAGCCATCCACTGGTAAAAAATTATTTCAGTAGAGATGTTTTGCTTGTAATGTTCTACATGACAAATGGGACACATAGTTACATGTACCCGTTTTATCTATAATAGTTGAACGATGCTGTAATGACATCTATTACTTACAACAAAACAGAGATCAAATACTTTCACACTAAAAATATGATTACAATTAAGTGAGACGGCTTAAGAATGCATACCCTTTATATATTTTTATATATGCTTGTTATTATCAGTAACCTTATTTTCAGATCTAGTATCCAGAATTATACGTATAACAATACCAGGGTCACATAATTTCAAATAATCAATCATTTTTATTCAGGATATTCTAAAATCACCGCAATGACACAACGAAATTTTATACGTTGAAGCTTTGTTTAAGTTAACGTTTTAATTACTCACCCGAAATATTTAAAATGTCCAATATGAGTAGCAATAAAACCTATAACTATGAAAGTAAAGGTAAAAAAAATAAAACTTATATTGAAAATACACTTTCTAAGGAAGCTTATTACAACTTAGAAGAATACATGGAAGACAAGAAATCCAGCGAAACTCTCTAAGAAAAAAGCGATTCACTTAATTGTATGAAACGTGTAGTCATTGATAGATTGACAAACGACTGCTTTAATCTTGTAAAAAACGGAGATACTCAAATCGACTACGTTCTGTTCGCAACGGGCAACTGTTCGCTTTCAAACTTAGCCGGATTATACATCGTGGCCAATCACTATACTGTAATTACTACTATTTCAAATTTATGTCAAATTACTGCATGTTTCATACTAAACTAAATTTCAATTTTTACTTAGGCAGTATACCTCTATTGACCTCTTATTACGTAGTTTTTACATCCTCTTTGAAGAAGTCTTGGAAGAATGCTGCACAGGATAATATTATGGACAAAACTAATTAGTTGTTAATTATTAATTCTGTTGATGAGTCCCTATACAGCTCATGCATTATTTACAAAAAAATATTAATGTGTGATATTCAAAAGTGCCTGTCATGGCCTAATTGAAATAAACATTTTTAATCTTTGAATCTATGGATCACTTAAAAAGAATATAATATTAGTTGGGTTTGCTACAAAAATATTTGCATACTATACATTCGATTTAAGTCCTTAAGCTGTGAACCTCTGCAAAATTTTTCTTCAATATCAAATATCTTTTCATTTAAAAATGAAGAAACATTTCCAAGACCACTCAATTTTACTAGAATAAAAAATAACAGATAGTAACGTCTAGGTTTTGTTAACATTTCGAGAAGAAGACAGGTTGTCTATTCTTCAACGAGGAGATTCACATTTCAATAGAAGATTTGAAAAAAGTTTCTGCTTTCTAGGGAAATAGATTTATTACCTGTACAATTTTAATAGAGAATTTAACAGTTGCGTCAATCGTGACTTAAGTTTATGGAATATTTATATTCGTATACATATTAATTTTTTTTCACAAATATGCCATTAATTCTACATTACATTTATAAATAGTACAATGAGATTTTTAAATTAAGAACAGTCTACTCGACCAGAACAGTATACTTCTTATTCTTTGTTTCATGAAATATATTATGTTACTTTATCTATTTCACTAGAAAATCTGATACAATAAAACTTAGCTTTGATAAAACAGCAGTTTTCGGCAAATTGATCAAAATGATCCAGATGTAAGCTACATTCAGCATGTCTAGCATAAATTTATTTTCCACATTACGAATGGCGTAGAAACAAGAACGTCACTGCACTTTGCATCTGAATGAACTGGATTGAATCACATTTATAATCAGGATATGTTTATGATGTAAGGGATATATTAGCCGAATTACATTATTAATTATCCTTTCGCGATCCGATCCTCTAAGCTATTGTACAGTCAAAAGTATTGAAATAAGCTATAAGACCATGCATGAATTATTCATATTGTGTTATGTATTATTTTACACACACGACACAAAGTTGCAAAAGCGTTATATTTTAGAACAAATTAGTATGATAAATGGTTTTATTAATTAGTGTTTATGGATTAAAAAGCAACTTAATGTGTTCTTTCTAAAACCAAAGTAAAATATACATGCTTTATAGTAATAAATAGATATTCTTTCCGAAAGACTAAGAAAAATACCTTGACCTTAATCGACTTTGAAGTGCGGGATGGCATATATATATAAAATACATATATAAACTTTTCTATATGTGGACAACATAGCTACTGAAATATATTTGATAGATATATATAGATAGTTTTTCAAGTAAAGAAAACATTATTTCAACATATTGCTAAAAAATAATTAATAATAAACAGACAAAGTAAACGACGTATCAAAGTCCTTATTAAAATTGAACGGGTGCTACTTCAAGTTGAATTTATATCAATAAATACTATATATCATATAATTAAACTTAATCTAATGTCTTAAAAATATAATAGTCTAGATGTATTATAAAAATAGCTACTTGCCAAATATTGAGTGAAACTTCGAAAAAAAAAAAAACAAAAATGCATCCGCTTCACTAACACGTCAGTGGCGGATAAAGAGGTCCTCGCACCCTTTTCTGTTAACTTTTGAATGCCAACATCCTATTGTATTTACTCTTATTTGTACAGAATTTAACTGACTTTTATTTTACTATAATTTTAAAAGAAAATAACACTTCCTAATAACAAAATAAGGCGAGAAATCGAATGAGTTCGTGTGGATCCTCGAATTGTTACATATTACAGTTCTACAATAAAGTCCCAGCCACTGTTCAGGCATTATCCATAAATAAATTTAAATGAATCCTATTACTCCACTGCTGAATATCTAAATGATCGGACAGCCTGGGACTAGATTGTGAGTATTTTATAGCGATAGAAATGACTGTACAATATTGTATATTTTTATTGAAAAGAGTGCAAAAAAAAGAATGCTGGGAGAGTTTCTTGCGCCGCTACTTCTCTCTCAGAGCGCCATTTGTTTCCGAAGCGGTAGTAGTATCTAGTAGTATAAGAAATGACATCAAAAAGAATTCTTCAATTTTGAGAAAATAAATGCCTTTTATGCCTTTTATTATAGATAGCTGAAGCCTTCCAAAAATGATGGAAAATTAAAAAAAAAACAAAAACAGTAGGATGATACCCATTGGAAAAGGTAGGGAATAAAATAAAATAAAATAAAAAAGGAAAAATAAATAACGTTTAAGGGTAAAAATTGAAATATATCGTTTTTCTGGCGAAACTATGAGTCCTATGGAAGAAAGTTAATTAGCAAAGTTGTAGGTAATAAAAAGGTCTGCAACTTCTACTTTTACACTCTTTTTTTTTGTTTTTGAAAATTTGGTGAAAAGTTACCTTTTCATATCCCAGATACACTGTATTTTTTAAATTATTTATTTTTCGCCTAATTTAGAATTAATATCTATAAAGAACAATATTCAATCGGAAATTCTCACAACAAAATATACTTTTTCAAAAATCGAATGTCAGTGTTTTGTTTGTTGAAATTTTTACTTTTTGATTGTGTAAAAATAAACATTACTTATATTATGGTAAATGTGCTCAAAAATTGCAAAGAGATGAAAAGTTTTTTTTACATGTACAAAAATTCTCCCTCTGAAAACAATTTAAATTTCTCGCATTATAATCAATTAATAATTGTTTTCTATAATATGTAACACTCCCGTTAATCAAAGAAAATACTTACTTCCATTTAATCAACATCAATATCTTGCAATATGCTGAGTAGATAAAATAAAGAAGCGGAAATTGTTTGTATTGAATTTATATTTTATTATAACAAAATAGATCAGAGAAAAGTATTTACATACACAAAGGAAAGTATTTCGGAGAGTATCCCATTTTGAAATTCAATGGAGAGTACAATAAAATTCGGCTTCAAATAATATTATAGTTATTCCATGAAATATGTATTTTATATCTTCAATATCATCTGAATATTTTGTTATCACACAATATCCATCTTTCTTAAAACATTTTCTTATTTGAGAGGTGCAACTAACTGGCTTCGTATCCTTGAAATTGGGATATTAAAATAATGTTCAAATTGGTTCTTCCAGTAGTTTATTATAAAGTGATTCAACATTTCTAATTAAATTTCAAACAATACCAAAAAACCAAGGAATGTTTCATTTGTGATTCCTATCTTGATCTCTCTCGGAATAGGTAGAATGCAAACCGTCTAATAAAGTTTTACCAAAATTTCATTCTAAGAAATTTACCTTTAAAAGTAAAGTACGAAGCGCTAATACATTGTGAGATAAGGTACGCCCTGGAACCTTTATTATGGTTCTATAAATATCATATAAAACAGGCGCTAAATTCAAGGCATGACGTGTAAAATGATGTACGTAATACATTGCGTATATTTTTCTAACATAATCGTGAACGTGAAAGTATTAAAATTTGTTAGTATTTTTTACCTTCAGTGCTAATAAGAATATGATTTTGTAAAATTTTTTTGATATTTAAATTTTTTAGAAAACTTATCTGTTAATATCCTAAATTCGGCATTGTTGTTACTTGATGATATGGTAGTTTGGAAATGGTTTATTCAAAAAATTTCTTCAACTTCAAGATAACAATAACTGTACTTTGAGTTGGCTTATACATTATTATAATATGAACATAATTCTATTGCATTATATTAACTTAATACTACCTCTTCATGATAGATTTCTACATCCTTTTTATTAAAGTCTCTTACGCGTAACCATTCATTCAATACTTTTTCTCAATTTATTCATGTCATATCATCGGGTCTGTGTATTTATTCCTTGTATATACTATAATATTATTGTGTATGTACACGGGTACAGGAAATTTAAGTTGTGACAGAATTTATGATTAATAAATATTGAGGAAAGAAAAAGGCTGGGTGAACTTATTACAGAGCGAAATATGAAACTGTTTATTATTTTATTTTTTGTGAAGGTATTACACTTATTCAACTAAAACTATCAATTATTATCACAGCAGTAATTAGATAATTGATCTAGATTTTCCTGAAATGTACAGTGGTTATCATAGCTTTCGATACTGTGATAAATCCTCACATCATCATCGTAGAGTATGCATATCATTGACAAAGATTATAAATAATAGCAGCCGAAAAATTGAGCCCTGAGGGATACTTGAGCTCACCAAGACAGATTCCGATTGCTATCCATTAATAACAACTTTTTGTGTTCGGTTACAAACTGTATAAGAGAACTTAAAATATATAATCATCGCAACAAGCTTAATAAATATGCAAATGCCCTAAAAGTACACCCTGTCAAAAGCTTTACGAAAGTTGGTGAAGATACTGTAACATGAAGATCTTATTCGCATATCAGAATTATAATACGGCCAACCATATAATAACTATAAGGTTGGCCATAAAGGTTAAGAATGTAATATGATTTAAGTGAATTTTTTTTTTTTGAGAGGAGGAAATACTGTTACGTATTTACGGCCCGGAAGGGGGCGTAATATGTCGGACTCGAGTGTCCGCGTTAGCGGACACCCCATACCGACTAAAACCTCCTCTGTGCTGTTAGCAGCCCTGGCTTTCACAGCGAAGTAGGACGTGGGCCGTGGAGGCCGCAAAGACTACGCAACAACAGTCGCGGGGCGTCTCCTAAGGAGACTCGAAGATTTAAGTGAATGAGAAACAACCAAAAGAGAGATTAAGTGTAGTAAGTACGGTCAGTATTCGGACTGTTTATTTCTTCCTATTTAATCCTTCAAAAAATGTACCTAGTGTAAGTTACTAAATTATATAACTATATTTCCATGTTGGGCATGCATAGATAGTCTTTGTTTATCAGATAGTTCACTTATTAAAAAAAAATCAAAGAAACCTAAGCCTAGATATAAAGTAAAATTTTTACTTATACATGTACCTACTTATAGTTTGCCACAAAATGTAAATTCTTTTATTTTTCTGTATTTAATATGGGTATTTTGGTAGCTGTTTTATGGTGGGCAACGTACTCCTTTTCACAATCCGCGTAATGACAAGATGGCTTATCTAAGATACAAAGGCAAATAAGATGTTTTTTTTATAAAAGTTGAGCCTGAATCAAAATCTATACATATCAATAGGACATTTCCTTAATTAATGATGCTTCATTTATTTCAGATTTTTTCGTTAATACCTCAATTTCTCTTGATATTTTAAGAAATAAATAATGAATAGACGGATTGAAGAGCATGCAAAAAAACAAATTTAAGTAATGCTAGCTCTAATTACTGCTCTAGTAAACTCTTCAAGCATGCTCAAAACTAGGTTAACGTTTTTGAAACATCCATTAGTGTCCTTAATTAGACCTTTCTAGTGTGTGACTGCTCCCTTGTTGTGGTAATGTGTAAGATTACACTTGATGAATGAATTTCACTCATTTTGGCATTATCCAGCCTAATGAAGCGTCGTGATGGATCGTATCTTTTGTTTTTCGTTGGAAAACTGAAATAACATTGTGATATGATGTGATAAGTAATTTTGGTAGTGGTCGTGTTCATTTTGCTGAAGAATATTATATTTTAACTCAATGATTTCCTTAGATATAATTGGTTATCCATATGTAGTAAGTTTTCTTAAGTGTAAATTCAGCTAACATTTGTCTTCTTGGAGAATTGGAGAGTCAATTTATAGTCGATTACTCGTGTAGTATCGAAACACGTATCGAATTGATTGAAGACAAATCTTAGCGGAATTTACATTTTAGAAAACTCACAACATTTGGAAGATTAAGGATTTCAGCAAAATAACGCCTTATTAAATATTTTTATTATGAAATTGGTTTAACCCATACCATACAGCTTCGTTATATATAAATATGTACAGTTATGTGTGCTAAGCACAAAATTGTGGTGTCCTTACTTTTTTTTTAATTGAAATCAAATAATGTTCACCATCCGTAACATAAGTATCCCTTGAAAGAAGAATACCTAAGTCAGTATCAATCAAATTCCGGGTGTTGGAAAGAGGTTTCGAGTTAAGAGTGCTTGTTACGAATTAGGATATATTATGAAGCCTCTGTAGGTAGGAGCAGGAAAATAATACATTATATTGTAACAAGTGTCACATACATATATATAAAACCACCACAACAACATCGATTGCAATTACTTGTCAAAGTAATAATATGATTTCCCACAAACTAAAACATTAATACGCACATTTTGGGAAAAAATATTTTAATAGATATTCCTCACTTCTGGGGTTTAATATACAAATTTAATATGTACCAAAATTAATGAACGATGCGAAAGTCCTCACCTATCGGGTTCCATCGAAGCCCTCTTACCAACTGAGCCAACCGTCCGAGTTACGCATTGTCCGCCTAAATATGGGTAAGTCTTGTTCAACTCTCAGGTTGTAGCTTCATCTACAGGGTCTATCTATCAGTTGATAAAAGGCATAAAAGGCATTTATTTTCTCAAAATTGATTCCTTTGGATTTTTTTTTTATATCATTTCTAATATACTAGATCATACTACTACCGCTACGGAAACAAATGGCGCTCTGAGAGAGAAGAAGTGAAAGATAACCTGCTCAACCCCCATATTTGCATATTTAGATGTTGACTTGAGATATCGCTCTTTCAAATCTATACACTTTTTGTTATGTTTAAATGATATCTCTCACTTCTGGGATTAAAAATAAAATAAAAATATTGTAATAAAAATTGAAGTGATAACAGCGCTCGGACGGAACCCCAGAGGTGCGGGTACCGAATCACACATATATTTTGGTAAAAATTAAATTTGTGTATACAAATAACAATACGGCAGTAGGTCAAGAGGACGCTCCCCTATGCGCTGGACAGACCAGATCAAAGCCCTAACCAATACTCCCCTCAACACATGTGCCGAGAAGAGAAGCAACAGCCAGGGATAACTGGCGTAGAATCGTTCGTCGTTCGACGTGACCACGACTGCTCTGTCAAGAGTAATCCGACGAAGAAGAATACAAATAAACCACAGAACAGAAAAAACTAGTAGAAGTGGCATCATGTCATTTCACTATGGAAACCAATGTCACCAAACTCACATATTTATCTATTAAATATGTTATACACACACTGAATTCCTGCTTTATGATAGGCCCTAATTCACAATCACGAAAAGACATAACTTCATTTATTTACATCTATATTCTTAAAGTGATAATGACAACCTCGGAACTTTTTCTTAAATTCCGAAAAATAGCTTTAAAAAACTTGAATTAATATGAACTGTGTAACCATAGATTTGACTTCTGTCAAAATACCTAGGATTGTACGAAAATAGTAAACATATCGATAATTAAGTGAAAACTAGAAATAATGTAATCAGGGTTAATAAAGTATATTAGTAATTCAGGGCTTTCGATCTATTTTTAACAATTGTATGACGTACTAGCTGACCCGGCAAACGTTATTTTGCCATATAAAGTATAATTCACGCGATAGTTTTATAAGTAATAAAATATTGCCTATATTATATTATTTGTTCTATTGTCAATCGTTTTTGCAGCGCACACAAAAATAGGTTTTCGATTTTACACCTTGTGTTCAAAATAGCAATTTTATTACGGATCCCTAATTTTGAAAAAAAAAACATATAGCCTATAGCCTTCCTCGATAAATGGACTACCCAACACTGAAAGAACCATTCAAATCGGACCAGTAGTACCAGAGATTAGCGCGTTCAAACTAACGATGATTTGTTGAAGTTTTTCTTCTAATCCACCTCTACTCAGCGTTGTCGGTGAAACCTCAATATAGGCCAAATATAAAATTTTTATTAAAAAAAATTGTTCGTCTATATTTAAAAATTAAGGCTTAAATAGTTTAACTGGAATCTTACACATATTTGTTAAACCATTATAAGCTATACCTAAAAGACAATTAAAACTATTAATTTGATGTTATCGTAGTCTCTCTTGTACACAATTACCACAACCATATTATAACTTTTTGCTTACTTACACCCTTATCGCATGATGCATGGCAAAGAGCAATACTCGAATACAATTTATAAAGAAATTATTTCGATAAAATTATATCGATATGTACATGCATTCACTTTATGAGTAAGATATGTTTACATCGATTAAATGTACAAAAAACGCACAAAACGTGCACATATTTTTTTTTAATTGCATTTAAATCGGAAAATTATGATTACTGATGATAGGAAATCCCTTCGTTGGACATATTTTTATTGCGGCTATCATTTCTACAGTCCAATATGGCACAATAAGGCATATTTGTATTTTTTTAAGAGGTAATTATGCTTCATTTGACATCAAATGACTGGTCCCACTTGAGCCTCGAGTAGGTACATTTGTACACAATAGTGGCGACAGGGTAACGCCCACATGCAACTTCCACAAGTTTTTGTCTGTTCCGTGAAATAAACGCATGGCGGCAGATTGTGCCCAATTATAAAGAACTCTCTACCTAGCATATTTACTACAGGACTTATACATTTAAAATTTAAAAAATACATAAAACACTACTGATTGTTTTATTGTTTGAGTCTTTCCAATTAAAACAAATAATATAAATTATTGCATCAGTATTGCCTTGCAGTTTAAAACATAACAACTAGTAGCTAAACAATTGAAAATATGTTTTGTAATAACAATTATATTATTGCTTATACGAACTTTCATAACTATTATGACAAATTAATTACATTACATTAAGTTACGTGCAAACAGAAATATACAGGTACAATTCTAAATTTACTAAGCTTAACTCGAAACAAACAGAAAGTCGTGAGACCGCAGTGCAGGTAAACAAAGTTTGTAACGTGCCAAGGGGATATATTTGGACAAAAGGTAAGCTCAAACTAAAAAGTATTCATTGATGTAGGTGAAAAAAATATTGTTATGAATGTCAAAATTATGAATTTTACTATTTAACACCACTTTGGAGATCTTCATTTCTAAAACCTCATAACTTTAAAAATATTTTATGCAATACGATCTATGCAAAGTTATGCCACAAAAATGTTTCAACTTACTTGGAAGTGAAAAAATAGTTTTTATTGAGTAGAAATAGTTAGTTTATCATATAAAAACCTTTATTCATTTAGTTAATTAGATTCATTAATTCACCCACACTGTAAATAAGGATAGTTTACAAATATTTCAAACGATTTAAAGAATATGTATTTTATTTTACAATAAAAGCAAGGTTCTCGTTGAAAGGATCATCCAGCCACCTCAAGTACAGCAACAGATAATATGACTCATAGAGCAGTCATCGCTTCCCACGATCATATTTTAAAAAAGTAACGAGATAAAATAAAATAAAATGAGGATAAGAGCTAACTCTGAACCTGCCATGGGAACTAAGCAAAATAATAAGAAAAATTATAATACTATATTTCGCAATGCACACGAAATACCTTTACATGCAATGAAATTTGAACATTTTGCTAGTATATTAAAACTTCAAAGCCCTTAAGAAATTCATATCGATATTTTCCGATCATTTAAATAAAACTTTTTTTGAGACAAGTTTTGAACTTATTGAGAGGTAGACTTCCTATATATTTTAGGAAGCTTACTATAAAGTGGAATACCATTAACTTAGCCTAGAATTGTGCATTTTGTTTCACACTGTTGAAGTAGCGAGCACAGCTATGTAAAAATATGAAAATTATATTGAAGTGAATCATTTTCGGCGTATGTCAAACAAAAACAATAACTTTGTAAGAAAGGAGAGTTAATATTGTTCTACGAGGCAGCAAAATCATAAATCATTCGCGAAATGTGGCTGTGAATTTCCTAGCTGTTAATAAAATACGTCTCTTACATGTGGGTTAAGTCGTGTCTGATGAATCTTAAATGTTTGCTTTCATTCATTATATTTGTTGCATGAATATTTTTGTTTGTTTGTTTTTAACAATCCAATTTAAGTTTCACATATCCAAAACAAAAGTAATTATAAACGTATTATGTTAACAAATTCATTAGTACTAGTTTCAATATTCAAACTTTACATGTCTGTGACATAATTACGTATTATTACGAGTAATACACCTAATTATCTATTTAAATATTAACCTAGTTATATACCTATGTTTTTATATTTAATTATGAAATGAATATATCAAAATTTTAATAAGTTTTTAAAGTAAGTTATTAAATATCTTATAATAATAATCTAAAAATCTTCGTAAAAAATAATTATAATTGCAAAATATGTGATAAAGACATTTCTTAGTTAATTTTGCAGAACCTACACTCCACATCTAAAATATTATTCCTACTAGCAATAGAAACATACTAATTGATATTTTAAATTATATTTTAGAGGTACCCCGTGTCCGCCCATTGTATGAATTGTGATATAAAATCACAATAACAAAAATAATATTATACATAAACCTTCTTCGAAACACGCTACATCGTAAGGTATAAATATTAGGGGTTAAAGTATGAAATTGCCGATTTGTAATGGAAAATTAAATTCGTTTTTTTATATTTAACATTTTGTTTAATCATAATAGCTACCATTATTATCTTTTCATTACTGCCATCTAATAGGAAGGTCATTTATGCTTTTGAATTAGAACTGTGGTGATCTAGATTGACCAAACAGTTACCATTACCTTTTCATTGGTAAGCTTAACTTTAGATCAGTGTTGTGGGGTTTGACCTGGGGTCAGCTATTGCATTTTTCGCTTACGGCTATCGTAAAGAATACACTTTTCATCGCATATCACAAATCGATCCAATATTCCTTCATTTCTGTGCCGATTCAACAAAGCAACACAAGTTTCTACAAGAATTTCTTTCTGCAGATCAATCAAATAATGGGGCACCCATTTTTCATATTTTTCTACTTTATTGATTTGACGCAAATACGACGTCAATATTGTTGGTAAGGTAACGTTAAACCATGCCGCTAATTCCTAGTTAGGATAGTTTAGCTTGAATCGGCTTCCACCATCTCTTTCATTTCATCGTTATATAATATTCATGTTTAATCAGGTGTGATTGGGCGGTCTTCCACATTGTTCGTTCTTCAAAGTTTTCATCACGAGAGCGTTTATACCAAAATCGCACGGTGTGTTCATTAACAGTCCCCTCTCCAAACACAACATTGATATTGCGAACTGCTTTTGCCGTGTTAGTTCCGCGAAGGAACTCATATTCAAAAATCACTTGAATTTTTGAAGTATCCATTTTTCTTCTCTAAGATGTATAAGAAAAATAACTGAAAGTCGATATTCGAATGTTGCATATTTTAAAAGAAGAACTACATAGGTACCATGTGAATAAACCTTCACTCAAAACTCTCAAACCATGAAGTTTCTATGTCAAGTTGAAGTACCTATTACAATAAAATGGCAATTTCATACTTTAACCCGTATTATTACTCCGATCGGTTCAGTAGTTTTGCAGAATAACCTTATTATTAGCTTACTAATAATGATATTTATGACGTGGAAAAGTGTATTGTATATACCTACTTTCAATAAATTGTTTTGATTGATTTGATTTTCTATTACTGCATGCCACGTTAAGGGTGCTATTCCATGAAATCGCCAAAATAGCGTACTATTAAAAGTACTGCTTTACCGCTTACTTTAGGCATATTATTTAAAAAAAAAATGTTGTATATATTTAATAGATACTGGGAAAAAACACCAAAATACTAAGCAATTTTACAATAAGACCCTTGATAATCATTCAATTTAGTTTCTAATACAACTGATTACCAATACAATTTACAACATTTTGTAATGAAAATTCTTAACCCTTTACGTAATAAGTATAAAATGCTTTTGAGTGTATGGCGATCTTGCGCGGGTAAAGGTTACCTAGATAGATTCCTCAGGCCCATTGACTCGGTCCCAAGCCTTAAAGGAATTTGTTCCAATAAGGAACTTATTCGACGCCCAATGCACGAATTCAATTTGAGTAATTAATACATAATTTTACTGTTGATGGCTGACATTTACGTTCACAAACAAAGCTTCACAATTCCAATTCCAATTTCTATTTAATTTTTGTATTTCTGGATAATTACTAAATTCTCTTTTCCGTGTAAGCACACTTAGTGATTGGATGCGGCATTTTATTTCAGTTTTCTCACAAATTTTCTTCTTAAGCATAATCCATGCCCTTGCCTAGCTTGGCTGACTACTTAGAAAGTTTTTATTATTGAATATTGTATCACATTTATATATGTTAATGATAGCAAACGTTTATCTAACATCTAACACTACTGCAGTTTTCGCAAGAAGAAGCAAAAAGCCAATCGCACCTTCATTTAATTATCAAATTTTTATATCTTCAGCAGCTTACAGTCAATTATTGTTTAAATATGCAAGTAGTTCGGCAGTCAAAAATATACATTAAACATATGACTTACAGTTCGATAAACAACTAATATCTCTTTTAATAATTATGAATATAGTAATTATCTATACACATTATAAATAAATATAAACTAATATACAGCGTGACGTTATAATGGTGACATTATATGAACACACGGGTAGAGCTATTTAACCGTAATCGTAAGGAATAATTCTAAAATTTCTAGTAAATAATTGAAACTGTTATATTTTCAAATAAACAAATTATATATTCAGGAACAACAAAATTTTAATCATCCTTACATGGTCGTATAACACGTCACGAAGTAGGTGTCACTGTCTAATGTATAGCGCGTGGCTAATAGATTACTTACAGGTTGTTCCGAAATGGTATTAATATGAAAAATTGATTGATATAGGTGAATAATGTATTTTTACGATTTATATGATTACGGTGTAGTAGTTCTACCCTTGTTTTTATTTAATGTCGTCATTGCAGCGCCACTTTGTGTATGACTATAATGATATAACATGTTAAGTAATTAGGTAACTGTTTGGGGTTATCCAGGAGTATGTAATCTTGAATTGCCTGGTAAAAAATCATTAGCTACAAGACCTGCACAACAATAACAAAGTAACTTTCTTGATCACAGAGGTTAAATAAAGAGTTATTTCAAAACACATTTCCTTTGAAAGACGAATTGACATTTTTCCATTTAAAAGATCCCACTGAATGCAAGCTTAGCAGAAATGAATGTTTTTCTTCAGCAAGACAAAATCTAATTGCACGATAGCTGAGCCGGCGAGAGTTCGTAAATCAAACGGCGTTCCTGGCGACTTTCACTAGAAAAATAATTCATTTCATTCAATGAAAAAATATTATAAAAGTATACTGAGAGCGGTATAGTTTTATTTTTAATATATCTAACTAGTCAGGATTGCTAACACATCCAGATCGTGGGTATGATATTATTATTTGTGGCGTGTTGTGCGAAAGCGGAATTCGGCGTTAGGAATCAGGCAAAACATCTCTTCGAAACACTCTCAGTGATAAATGTGGTAGAAAACACACAATGAAGCGATGTCGCTACGCAATTTCAAGCAATCCAGCCGTTCACCGGTTCCTCGACAATTTGAACTGCTCTGCGTTGCATGCGGTCAAATCGATCGAGCTGATACTGGGGTGCGCCAGACCAGAGATGACAGCAATACTCCAAATGTGGCCGGTCCTACGCTGTGTAGAGTGCTAGAATGTTTCAATTTGGCTTTGCCCTCCTGATGACAGCGGAATTGGCAATCACTCGATATATCGAGACCCAGTATTCCGATACTCGGCTAGGTTGTAAGGGAAGTGGTGTCGAAGAGCGGTGATACGAACAATGGGGGTTTTTGTGATAAACGCGCAAACTTGTGTCTTCTGGGGGAGTTAAGTTGGACAAGGTTAAATTAACCCCATTCCACGATCATCTCAAGAGAGGACTCGATAGAAAACACAAGTTTCTCCCGGCAGTGGTCGACGATTTCCCGAAAGAGTCACCGAGAGAAATCACCAGTACTGTTGTCTGCATAGCAATGTATGTTGGAGATGTCCAACGTATCATTTATATATTTGCAGACGAAACAGGTAGGAGATAGCACACAGCCTTGGGACACTCCAACGTTCACGGGCTTCGGGTTCGAGCAATAACCGTCGATAGACCAATATGCGCCCATTGTGGAAGCTGGAAGTCCACTTGCATAAGCTCTTGGGATGCCCAAATGATGGAAGTTTTGAGAGAAGCGCCTTGTGCCATACACGAACAAAGGCCTTAGCTATATATTTAAGGCTAAATGTCAGGCCTTTCCCCTTGCTATCGATAGCCGCCGCCCATCTATATGTTAGGTATACCAGAAGATCTGCCGACCGACCATGGCGAAAGCCGTACTGTCGGTCGTTGATCAACTGGTGACCTTCTAGGTATACCGGAGCCTGGCAGTTAATTATGCTCTCTGTGATTTTGGAGAGCAGGGAGGTAATAGTTATAGGCCTGTAGTTTGCCGGATCTGAACTGTCTCATTTTTTTGGATCGGATGGACAAGGTCTGACTTACATGAGTCAGGGACTACGTTAGCACACCGTCAACTCAGGGGCACACCTTCTAAGCACGATTGGAGAAATGCCATCTGGCCCGCTCGACCTCCTGACTTCAAACGAAAACAGAGCTCGCCGAACAGTTATCTGTCTGAACTGTACTTCAGGCATAGAGCTCTGATATCGTTGTATGGTCGGCGGTGTTTTTCCGTTGTCGTCAAGAGTCGGAGGTAAAAAGAACGTACAGAAAATTGGGTTTCTTTTTTGCCGTCGGCGGCAGGGACGGCTGGTTGAGGTGACCAAGAGCAGCTTTCGACAACGACTAGAACTTGCGTGTCCCAATCGGGTAACTGGAAATCTGCTTACTGATATCTACGATGTACTACGATTTCGCACGGGCGCTAAACGCTAAACGGGCGATAAACTTCCGGTCCTCGATACTAACCTATGCACAGAGCAAAAGATACCAACACACAATAAAAGTTTATTTAATATTTTTGAACATAATCAGAATGATATGCTTCATTACTCAGTCTTTAACGTAAACAGGATGAGAAACAAAGCGGCGTATAATTTTACCAAAAATGTATGCTTGAAATTTACGGTAAAGGTAACGTACGACGCGCTGATACCTTTGAAGATAATACGAACCGTGCATCCCTGATCATAGTTATTTCAATATCATTCAAAAATAAGCGCTAAAGTTGAGACATAAAGTCGAAAACCGTATGCGTAAATACTATGTTAAGCATATATTTTTATACATTATCATAAACGTGCAAGTTTGACAAATTTTGTGTGTGAAATTTTATAAAACATAGGGAACTCGTTTCAGTGTAATGAAAAGATAATGTTTATAATGGCATCTTTTCAATGGAATTTTGACACTTTACATATTAAACTCACATTCAATGTTCAAAGTCACAGAACACAAAAAATATAGAAACAGATAGATAAACTGTCGCTGTGTTCTGCGTTCTAAATAATTCTTTCTTGGCATTTGAGTACTTTTTCATCTGTTTAATAAAACCTATTTAAAGGGTAGTTATATTCCAGGTATAACGATCTCTCAACTCTCTCGTCAATATAATATATTATGCATGTACGCTTAATTAAATATTGGATTGAGGGTTTTTGTTTAAGAATGCTATTTACTCTATGTCGTCCTCTTACAGGTCTGTTTTTAATGTACTATAATAATAATATATACTAAGGATAATATTTTTACAGAACTGACTGACCCAACTGGATTTCTTGTACCCATAATAACAAAATCAACGAGAGGAGTAATTAATAAAACAATAACCATTTCTGACTAATAATATATTTATAAGATTATTATGATATGATTGTGTAATAACGTGAACGATATATTTATGGTCGGCAATCTTAATAGTATTTGAAGTGTAATCATCTTTTTTGTTTTTTTTTTTAATGAATTTTATAAATCTTCAAAAGAATATTATTTCAAAAACCCAATAAATTTACCCTAAATTGTAAAATAAAAGAAAGACTCACACTGATAGTGTGCCACACAAACTTTACCCGAAAAAACTAGGGACGTTCCATACGCCTTTAATAAATAAATTCTGATGTATCCACGAATCTATATTCTAAACCTGATGCCGTAGGGTGTACAAAACATTTTAGTATTATATATGAAGCGACATGTAAGCACTTATTGTGGAACAAAATGTATTTAAAGGTCCAAATAATCGTAAATGATAAAAATATTAAGACTATGATTACCCTCAACGGTGAAAAGATAAAAAAATTATAATTCCTTCCAACATTAATGCGATTTCATGTATAAGCATCGCGCAGTATTTTTGTGTTTTTAGTCTATAATATTTGCAGAAGGATTGTTGTAAAATCCATTCATTCTGTTATTTTCCGGTACAAAAAAACTGACTGCATAGTCATGATCTCATAACAATTCTAATTTTAAACTTTTTAAATTATGAATAAAAAAGTTCAACATTTTAATCTAATTTCTAGTTTATTGTGCGTTATTTTGTGGAAGTCCATAAATATCCAATTTTTATGAGTTTTCTTGACTGTGTGAGCCTCGTGGTAAGAATCTGCCGAGTCAAAATCTTTAATCTATAATTAATAAAAATATTTATCATCATTATCATTATCAGCCGGAAGACGTTCACTGCAGGAGAATGATCTCCCCTAAAGATCTCCACAATAGTCAATCCTGCGCTGCCCTCATCCAACGTATTCTGGCGATCTTGACCAGATCTTAGGTAAATTTTAGGGCCTACCGAAACTGCGTCTTCCGGTCCGTGGTTGCAATTCGAGGACTTTACAGCCCCAACTCTCATCTGTTCGTAAAACTATGTGCCCTGCACACTGCCATTTCAGTTTCACAATCATGTGGGCTACGTCAGTGACTTTGGTTTCTGATTCGATTCAGGAGGGAAACTCCGGGCACCCTCCATTACCATGTAAGCAAACATGAGCTTTCTGAGCAGGCCCATAGTTACCGACCACGTCTGCGTACCATAAGTCATCACTGTCAACACACACTAGTTGAAAACTTTCGTATTCAAACACAAAAATATTTATATCTCTAGTAAATAGAGAAATACAAAACTTACCTTTAGTAACACTGCAGTTTTCGGAAAATTGATCGCCTATTGTCCAGATATAAGCGAGCATAGAACGTGTCTAACATAATTCTATTTTCCGCATCAGGGGTGGCTTAGTAACGTGAACACCACCGCTTTTTGCAGAGAATATATTATATTATACTTACGAATGGACGGTATTTTTATGATTTTTATCTTTTATTTTAAAAAATATGCCAAGGGCCGAAAATCAAATAATTATTTTTTTTCCGTAGAAGATAAATAATATAATAATCCTTTATATAAATAATCCTTTCTCTATCTATTAGAAAAGTGCTCTCATCAATGCTTTGTTTATATGAACATTAAGTTTGGTAAACTGGTGCCGTATTCCACTGGAAACATTCAATAAAAGTTTTGCACTAAATTTATTAATTAACAAGTAAAATTATAAGCTAACGTGATATTTACGAAAATTGCATCTGAAGCTTTCTGCGAATTTGCTATCTCTTTTAGCTACTACTTTACTACTTTTTACTACGAGAGCATATCATAATTTTTATTGATGATTTATTTATCATCTCAGATTAAACATTAAATGATTAATATAGAGTTAAAAGTAATTGAAAAAATAATAGGATTGTTTCTTACCAAAGCTCCAAAATTAAAAAAAAAAAAATACAATCGCATTGGGCTGCTTGTATCTTCCCGAACAGCTCCTCTAATGAGGCGGATCGGAGATGACTTTATCATCGGTGATTTGAACCGCGCTTTGCTTCGTATGCGGTCAAATCAAGAACAGTACTCCATATTAAGGGGGGCTAATTTTTCGCCATATATTGGTAGTTGTAGGCGGTGGCGTGAACAATGTTCCAATAAATTATTAAATAAAAGTTACTTAAAGACTTTACACATTTGACCAGCCGGAATTATATACAATAACTAGGAATTGTATAAGACGTTACCTACGTAAAGTATCTAACGGAGGATGAAATTAAATTTATTTCAAGTACCGCTTGGTCGCTTCAGTCTCTTAGAAAGTGTATAATACCTAAATTATATTATAGAGTGCTGGTAATATTTATAAATTTTAATAATATATCAAAATGTTACATATGGAAAACATTGCAAATCTTTCTAAAGCAACTCACCTGAGTTTGCACCTGCAAACGTCCTAATTTTATAATCTAAGATTATTATTATCTTAGAAAAAATACCATATTATGTCAAAAATAAGATATATTAAAATAAAAATATTATTATTTCCCATCTTTATAGGACTGGAAATAAAACATAAATAAACAATAAAACACAAACAATACAATGTCTCACGAAAGTTTTAATAATTTAATAAAAACACGTAAATAGTACTGGCGGTGAATCAACTACATAAATATAAAATTCTAATTAGATTGTTTGTGCTTGAAACATAAAAGCAATTTAACTGTTTAAAAGGCTGAAGGTATAAAATAAAGATAAAAGAAAACCGATTAGCAAAGTTCATAATTAGTTGACTGTTGAAGCTCAGAGTCATCATGACAACGTAAATTGGCGAAGTTCTAAGTAGATTGACGCGCGTTACAAACTTACTTCTTACTAAACCCACATACAACTCAGTGGTTAGTGACCGTGCCCATTAAACAAGAGGTCCCGGGTTTGAATCCCAGTTAGTGCATACATTTATATGAAAAATATGCATTTTTGTTTCCGTGTTATCGATGTTTATAATAAATTTATTTCTGTATATTAAGGTTAGTATATTGTATTAAATATTGTATCGATGTCTTGTACCCATAATACAGGCTATTCCTAGTTTGGGGCAAGATAATTTGTGTAAAAGTGTGTCAATACTATATTATATTATTATTACGGCGATGGCACAAATGCCAGGCTCGTTGGCTCCTGTTGTATCCTGGAGACACCCGCGCCGGTTCGACCCCATCACTCGTCACTGTCACACGATATTCATCACAGACATTACACCAGTCTTACAATAAATTCAAATATTTTTGTACAAAATAGGATTATTAAATCCTTTATTTAATTAAATTTAATGAAATTAAATGATTAAATTTTATGGACTGTTTTTGTCGAACGTCACGATAAATAAATTCTAACTCACTTTTATTTTATAAATGAGTTTATATGATAATCACGTAAATTTAATCTATGCTTGTGAATGTAACGCGAAATCTTTATAATATAAAAACTATAGTTAAAAATTTATAGCTGGTGCTAATTTCACTTCAATTATGTAGTATTTCAACACGTTATTAAATGAAAATTGAATGTTATTAACGAAAATCATAAAATTGGGGTGAAACTAAGTGGTGATAAATTACCGCAAATCACGAAATAATAATGTTTATTTTCAGAATAAATCAACTGTAAATTTCTATGTTCTGAAAGCTTACTTATCATTTTTTTAAAGTAAATTGTTTGTTATTACGAATGTAACAAATGTGTACCATAGTTATAAATAGAAGTTGAAACGTTAATAAATATTAATACTAAATTGAAATGCTTCCATCTAATATTGAGTACATGTATGTATCTAGATGAATCGTCAACTAATGAAAAATATATCATTGAAATAAAAATGTACTTTCAATGAAAATATGAAACTTAGAACGATTTTTAAATTGTTGATACAAATATACTACAAACTCGACATCAATTTTAGGTACTTCGAAGAAAATATTGAGATAAATAATCTAGATAGTGTGTCAACGAATAACATTTTTGTCTGGGGATCAGCTGCAAATAAAATATCGTATTATATTCTTCATCAGTATTTAAATTACCGACATTGCAAATTCCTTACACTTTTATGACAATGAAATATTGTGATAAAGGATATATTTCAGTGTCATATGATATTTGCACGAAATCCAAAAATTTACCGTGTAAAAAAGGGCGAACACCTTCTTTAAAGGCTAGCAACGCTGCTGTGATTCCTCTTGTGTTGAAAGAGAATGTGGGCGGCGGTGATCACTTCACACCAGGTGATCCGTACGCTAGTTCCTGTGAGAAGCTCCTTTGCACAGGATGCCAGCTATATCATGGGTACCACAATGGCGCCTATTTCTGCTGAAGAAGTAATGTGTAAGCATTGTTGGGTTTCGGACTGAAAGGCACCGTATCTAATGAAATTACTGGGAAAATTTGGCTTAATATCTTATGACTTAACGAGCGCAATTGTAGTGCCGCTCAGAAATTTTGGGTTTCTTAAGAATCCTGAGTGGCACTGCATTTTAATGGGCAGGGTGTATCAATTACCACCAGCTGAACGTCCTGTACGTCTCATCAATTACTGTAAAAAAAAAAGTTATCCTTCTTTTCCATAAAAAAAAATGTAGAACCGTTACAATACACATACGGTTGAGTAAATGAAAAATTTACAGCAGGTCTCCAACGTAAATAAATTCATAGCACTCAATTGAAAGTCGGAACCAAAACTGGCTTAGAGTGTTTTTAAAAGAAACCTCTTTGATATTCTCTGTAAGAACGTCAAATGGTTCTCCGCGAAAACAGAATAGGGATGCTTGTGACCCCATCACGATAAGTAGGCTGGGAGAGTGCTTTTAACGTCTGCAATACATAATTTTGTGAGGGTACTGTTACAGAGAGCTTTGTTTGACTTGAGAAATTATTTTCTACTCATTTCAAATGTAACAATCGGAACAAAATTTAGGTACCTACTTATACCTAACATAAAGATATATATAATGCCCGTGACTTTGTCCACTTTGATTTTGGCGTATTATTTCAATTAATATGTTAATTAACTTGTGTTAACTTTTTTGTTTGTTTCAATTGAAATGAAACAAACACAAAATGTTACGGGAATAAATCATGAAGCGGTTTTTGGGCTTGCCTTGTACACACAAACTGAAAAAATTGTTTAATACATTTATAGAATATTCCGAAAAAATATTTTACTAATAGAGACGGCGCGCTTATTATTTTATTATAATATGTATATCTAGATCATATTAAATTAAAACACCGGCCAAGTGCGAGTCCGACTCACACAAGAAAGATTCCGTACCATTATGTATGAAAACATTATCCATAAAAATCACTATTATTGTATGACATTTATTTATGAATATACGGGACGAGATGAGCAGAACGTTCAGCTGATGGTAATTGATACGCCCTGCCCATTATTTATCCGCCTAGTAATTTAACTAGCTACGGCACCCTTCCGACCGAAACACAGGCAAAAATAGGCGCCGTTGTGGTACCCATAATCTAGCCGGGATCCTGTGTAAAGGAGCCTCCCTGATAAAGTTATTTGTTGTTATAGCGTAAACAGAAGCCAAGTTAGCCTTCTGTTATTGTTGTAATACTAAACATAAATTTTATGTTTATCTATAATTCCAAGTATTTCCAAAAATAATAATATCACAAATATTCTTTTTTTTCAGCCCCCAAAGATCGCCAAGACGATCGGTCCTGCGCTGCCCGAAAGCATAGCAAGTGAACACGTAAACGGTATTTGAGTATTTCTAGACGGACTCATCCCTATTAACGCATTTGAAACAAGCAATATTATCATGAGAAATAACAATGCAATGAGCTGAGAAATGAAATCTCGTTAATTTGAGTGTTTTCCTCATTCAAGAATAACATTTGTATTACTCAATGCTTACTTGAGAACAAGAATTCATTTTATAAGATGAAATTCTTAATATAGTTTTCTCGAAGAGAAGGAAATCTAATTAGTAAGTGCAAGTTTCGCGGCCAACTCTAATTCGTTTATAAGACCTGACAAGTAGTTTGGAAGTATTATCCAAAAACGTGTTGCAAATTAAAACGTTATTTTTTGGTTTCTCTAAGGTTGACTGCTCGTAATTAAAAATAATAAGAATTCCGTGGTCTGCCGTACCATTAGTTGCTATAATAAACATTTATTACCAACAGATGTGTTCGTCCATACTAAAAGCTCTTTCAAAAAGGAAATCAAAAAAGTATACTGTAATCGAGGAGTTGATAACGACTTAAGACATACGCACATACACACAAAATCTTTATATTTATAAGTTAATTTATTTATTTTGATTTAATCATAGTTTAATTAGAGCGTTAAATGTTTTACCATAAATAGTGTGAACCTGTAATTGGCAGTCGGCCATCGCATAATATTTTTGTAATTACACTGGCCTGCAAAAGTAAGTATCACACTTTTCAAATAAATTTTTTTTCTTAACTATAGAAGGTAGAGATTTAAGATTAAAAACGTTTTGTTGCAAATTTTTTAGGCTTTAATTCTTTGAAACTAAAATTATACATTAGTAACATTTTTAACTTAAAAAAGATAAAACAATGAAAATAGACTATTTTAGTTTAGTGTAAAAAAATTCAACTAAAATGTATTACATGTTATTTAATTTTTAATAACTGGTATTGCCTCCTCGAGCTCTGATTACAGCTTCGAGCCGGTTTGGCATACTGAACACTAGGTTTCAGAGCCGATGTTGGGGAATATCCTCCCATTCTTCTACCAGGGCCTGCTTTAGTGCCCTGAGGGTAGTAGGTGGTGGTCTGCGATTTCCGACTAGCCTCCCAAGCTCATCCCAGGTGTGTTCAATCGGGTTGAGATCAGGACTTCTTGATGGCCAAGCCATCACGCTGATACCGACCTCCTGAATATACTCTTTTACGATATGAGCCGTGTGTGGCCGGGCATTATCATGCATCAGCATCGATCCATCACCCATATTTGCTAAATACGGCCCTGCATTGAGAATCTCTTGAGCATATCTTTGCCCAGTGAGGGTGCCATTTTCTATGGCTACTAGCTCTGTGCGACCTTCTGAAGATATGCCAGCCTATACATGCAGACTGCCTCCACCGTATTGGACTCTTTCTGAGATGCAGGCTTGAAGGTATTGCTCACCAGGTCGCCTGTAAACACTTCGCCTTCCATCAGAAGTGTAAAGGGAGAATCGAGACTCATCTGCAAACAAAATTCTTGACCATTCTTCTTCATCTCACTGCATGTGTTCACGGGCGTATCGCAGTCTCGCTACTCGATGCTGTTTTTCGAGTTTTGGGCCACTCGCTGGTCTTCGGGGTTTCAAATTTGCTTCAGCAAGTCTTCTTCTGACTGTACTGTCACTAATGTAGTCCCTCCTAACTAACTAGTGGTCTGAAGTAGCTGTTACTGGACTTCAACTGCATTTTGGTGGCGATTTCTTAACACAGTGGAAATAATATAACGATCATCTCGGGCACTGGTACACCTGGGTCTGCCATTACAAGGTCTCCTCAGATGGTGTCCAGTCTCTTCGTCTTGAAAAAAATTTAAAACAGAAAGAATAATGTGAATGGTAAAATTGTAATTCGGAAACGTCCACTTTGAATAAGAATGGTTTTGTTTTTGAAGTTTTTTTTCAGCCAATTCTTAAAAGAAGGTTACCGACTATAAAGTTTTTATGTACAAAATTAAATTCTCTTTGGAGTCCTTTTTATTTCGAAAGTATATCTTGTGAACTTAAAACGTTATCCCAATTTTAAAAGTGTGATACTTACTTTTGAAGGCCAGTGTAGTTTAATTTTTGTATGCTGTTGGTTCAATAATAAAAAAAACTATTTCAGTGCAACTGTGTATAATAGGCGCCCTATTTGCTGTAAACATAGTCCAGCTTAGGAGCGTCTCCTGCGAGACCCGAACCGCGGCCTAGCTAAAGCTAAGTAAAAAAAAAAACATTAAAGTCTAATTAACGGTTAGCTTCGATGGTGAAGGCGAGTCATCATTTTTCCACCACTATTTTTTATTTGATGGTAAGTGATAGGCCTTACCCATTGTAGTGGTTAATTAAATAAAAATTATATTTAAAAAAAACTTACGCACGTACGTCACGTCGGCGGTGATCACTTGACACCAGGTGACCCTTACGCTCGTTTGTCCTCTTTTTCTATTATTAATTATAGGCAATAATGTACTTTAATTTGTTTTTTTTTCTAATCAGTCTCATCCATTCATTAAACGCAACATTAATTAGTGGTTCTACCCTAACTACTATTTGATCTCAGAAAAGTCTAATTAGAAAATTTTTAATGTCAAAACGTTTAAAACTAAAAAAACTTCACTCAGTGATTCACAGTTATACAGTATTATATGTACAGTATACCAGCGCTGAAGCCTTTGGAAATGGTAAAAGTGATAAAAATAAATAGTAAGATGCAACCGATTGGAAAAGATAGAGAATATAACAAAAATGCAAAGAATAATAATTTACGTGCGATCTGCAGTCGGCAAGTCGAAGTGAAAGGGGGAGGGGCTTAAAGGGTAAAAAACTGTTTATCCCGATTTCCGGCGGAACTAATAGTCCTATGGAAAAAGTAAAATGGCAAAGTTGTAGGTAATAAAAAGATCTACAACCTTTGTTTTACATTATTTTCATATAAATTCAAAATTTATGTGAAATATTCAAAGAACCATGTTTGTGGTTTTTATTCTTATCTTTATCAAAAAACAATTCCACGAAATCTGGTGAAAAGTTACCATTTAAAATTTTAATACACCATATTTATTTTTTTGAAATATTAACTTTTTCAACTTATTTTGTCTTAATATCGAAAAAGAACCCTAACTTTCAATCCAAAATTCTCAAATGAAAATATCAGCTTTTTCAAAAACGTCGGTGGACTTCTTGTTCTTTGATGAAATCTCAACTTTTTGATAATATAAAAAAATATATATATTTATGGCAAATGTTTCCAGAAAATGCAAAGAAACGAAAAAAACTCCAAAACCGAAAATTTATTTTACATGTTCCATTTTGAGCTATGTATTAAAATTCACACTTTAGTTTCTTGAAATCGAAATATACTACTATAATGGCAACACATGGCACACATGGCAAGAACGACTCACTGACTCTAATGACACAAAATATTAGAAGCATATATAGGAATATTGATGAACTAAATGTTTTGTTAACAAGAATGAAGTTAAGTATTGATATCATCATACTTACAGAGTGCTGGCTTTGTAGTGATAGGACAAACCCAGTGCTTTCTGGATATAAATCGTTCAAGACATCACGACTACTAAATCAAAATGACGGACTAGTGACGTACGTTAAAAGTGAATTGTCTTTTTCAGTAAGCGAGCCCCATCTCATTGAGGCGAACTGTCTGACTCTTACATCTGGTGATACATGCATAATCTGTATCTATAGGCCGCCAGCTTTCAGAGATACAAGCAATTTCATTTCATCATTGGATGCATTATTGATACAGCATAAAATGTATAACAATATAATTATTGTAGGGGACATCAATATAAATATCAGTCCTGATAATATCACTACCAAAGGACAATCGGACGAATTTTTATCCCTAGTTGCTAGCCATGGTATTCTACCAGGACATACATTTTCAACCAGAAACAACAGCTGCTTAGATCACATTTTTCTTAAAACTCGATGTGACAATATTGTGGCTGTTATTAAGACAGACATTACGGATCATGCGTCAGTCCTACTTAACATCTCAAAAACTATTATGCGACATAATATTGAATATAAATCTGTAAAAAGAATTAATTATGAAGCTGCACTAGCAGAGCTACTAAACACGGACTGGAATTTCATTACTGATTCTGCAGATGCTAATATAGCAACGAATATGTTTCTCAGCTACTTAGCAAATGTAATCAAACAACATACTGTCGTAAAGAGAGTTGCAAGCGCTAAAAGAAAAATAAAGCCCTGGATAACCCCAGGGCTAATAAGATCAATCAGGAAGCGAGACAATCTGCATAAAAAGTGTCGAAAAGCTCCTAATAATAATGAATTGCAAAAAACTTACAGACTTTACCGAAACATGTGTAACTCTATCCTCAAAGCAGCCAAACGGAAATACGATAGGCAACTACTAAATAATTCCGTACATAAAACAAAAGATATGTGGGATAATATAAAACGAATTTGCAATTTTGGTAGTGGTAAAACTAACAAATGTAAGGAACTATTAAGCTTATCATCTTCTCCAATCGATTCTGTAAATATTGTAAATAAATAATTCGCCACAGTAGGATCCTCACTTGCAGCAGATATATCTGCTAGTCTCTCAGCAAAGCCAATGGTGGAAAAAGACAATGAAAAATCTACTAAAACTCCTGAATCATCGTTTGCTCTCCTTCTTGTAAATGAATGCGAAATTATCAGCATAATTAATTCTCTCAAATCTCAAAGCGCTCCAGGATGGGACGGAATATCAAACGACTTTTATAAAAATACTAAATTTGCTATTTGCAAACCCATTACACACATTTGCAATACTTGTTTCTTGACAGGAGTTTTCCCCACTGCATTGAAAAAATCTATTATATGTCCCATTTATAAAGGTGGAGATAGAGATAGTGCTTCGAACTATCGCCCAATTTCTTTACTTCCTGCACTATCCAAGATTATAGAAAAGATCATAAACAAAAAATTGGTGATATACCTAGAGAGTAAAAACTTGTTATCGAATAATCAGTTTGGTTTCCGGCCCAAAAAATCAACTTTTACCGCAGTAACAAAAATAACATATGATTTAGTTAATAACCTGGATTCAGGTAAAAAATGTTTGGGCGTTTTCCTAGATCTCACGAAGGCATTCGACACTGTCTCTGCTCCCAACCTTTTACATAAACTAGAGCAACTCGGTATAAGGGGTTTTCAGCTTAAACTTTTTGAAAGCTACGTTAAAAACCGCAAACAAGCGGTTAAAATTGACCAATATCTTAGTGACGAGGTCTATGTTGACTGTGGAGTTCCGCAAGGAAGCATACTCGGGCCAACGCTCTTCACTATATATATTAACGAACTCTGTAACATGCAATTACCTAACACTGTCATCTCAACATATGCAGACGACACTGCATTAATATTTTCAGGAAGTACATGGACAGACGTTAAGGAAATAGCAGAAAGAGGGTTATCCAAAGTATCTAATTGGCTAAAACGCAACATTTTGACTTTAAATGTAAATAAAACGAAGTATGTCCCCTTCTCAATTTCAACCAGAAACAATCCTGATCAGGACTATCAGATTAAAATACATTCATGTATGCAATTTCCTGGTCGATCTGACTATTGCAACTGTCCAAATATCCAAAGAGCTGACCATATTAAATACCTAGGAGTCTATCTAGACAGACACTTGAGATGGGACATACATATCGATAACCAGACAAGCAGAATTAAGAAACTAATATATATTTTTAAAAGCTTACGACATGTCGCAGATCCGGAACTTATAAAAAATATTTATGTGTCCCTGGTACAATCGCTATTAATATATTGCCTACCGGTATGGGGAGGAGTCCCGAAATCACACCTAATAAGTATAGAACGGGCCCAAAGATGCATACTTAAAGTAATGTTGTTTAAACGTTTTAGGCATCCCACAAAGCAGCTGTATCGTGAAAATAGGCTAATGAGCGTGAGACAGTTGTATATTTTACATGTGCTTCTATATAAACATAATGAACTCCCATATAACACAATATGCGAACAAATTAAGCAAAAAAGGCTCCGACATAATGTCTGTCAAATACCATCAAACAAAACAAAATTTACTAATAAACAAATCCCTTTCTTATCAAATTCTCTATATAATAAAATAAATAAAGATCTAAATATTTTTGAAATGACCACAAATAAACTCAAACATGAAGTTCAAAACTGGTTTCTAACAAAAGACTATAGAGAAACTGAAGAATTGTTAGAAATTATAACGTAATACATTTAAAATATAACATTACTCTTCTTAGTAAGTAAAACTACTTTAGGATCAATAAATAAAATCCACCTTAAAAAAAAAATATATATAGATATATATATATTAATAATATACAACTTATAACTGCATCTTGTCGCATCTAGTAGCTGCTAATACTGTGTTGATTCATGTCGGTATCAACTCACTTATTGTTTTATTGAGGGTACATGTAATTTTAATACAACAGCGAAGTACAATTTATTTTGTGCAATGATTACCATTTTTATTAGAAACTGTGGTAATAATGTAGTGTGTTTGATTATCAATTGGTAGACATCCTGTTATTTAATTAAGTGTTACAAACCAAATATGTGAATCAGGTTAGCTACCTAACTACCCAACTGGCGAAATGGTCTGGGTATGTACCGAAAGTAATTCTGCTTTAATTAAATATCACATTACACGTATCATTTACATTACATCAGTTGACCTAAATAATTAATATACGATATTATTTATTAATAAGTACTTATATTTCAATAGGTTTAGGATACATTTAAACTTCTTTAATTTAAAACTAGGTAATAATTTAGATACCTTACGTTACTAATTAGCAAATAAGCACATATTCTTTTAGAAAATATTATATCTATCTATATTTCATACATATAAAGAAATATACAATCATATACCTTCACTAGTATGTACGTAATTATCTGGTGGTATACATACCGACCTACATTTTTACTCATTACTACTCATACCTTTAAATTAATTATATACTATATTATATTTCTTATTTAGTTTTCCTTTCAAAATTATTAAACTACTACTCATCTTGTGCATTATAATAGTCAGACATACACATTCTTGAACTATGGAATAACAGACCGATACACGGGGAGTACTAATATCCTAAACACAGGGAAACTTAGTTAGGAGTTAGAGCTCAGCCATGTACTAGTAGATTGTTGTCATAATGTAGACTACATACCTACCACTCCAGCAAAATATCAATTTTCTGGGAAGGCACCAGCTTTTATGTCTGCTTCACATAAAACCTACTGTCTGTATGTGCCTAGGTTCTTTAAGAAGTCCTAGCAATAAAAACTTCGTACCTACTTGTCTAGATGCACTTACCAAACATAAGTATATAGGCTTCTTAATGTTTGTATCTAAAGGTTGTGATGATGTATAATGTTGTGTAGTAGGTATTATGAGTATGTAGTAGTATGTACATGGCTTTTTTGTATAATACGTTTTTCTTTTGAGACAAAATAAAAAAAAAATATTTGTATTTGTAAATAATTAACAACCAAATAAGTTTATCATTTTGACATTATTAGTTCAGTATATGAATGCTTTTTGCTTAAATTCTTCAAACATATCTGTTGGCTGGGATTAGATCGGCTCCTAGCCAGTACCGACTTGCGTAGTAGCTACGGACCCTCCGTAGCAAGTTAATATTTAATTAGACATCTAAATATTTTGATAGATTTAACACTTTCCGACCTCAGATCACTCGTAAATTATTTTTCCTTTCATTTTTGTTTTTTCTCTTCCCTTTCCAATAGGTTTCATCCTACTACTTTTTTTGGCTAAAAATTAATCGACCTTGGCTTTTATTTTTTAAAATTTGGTGCCAGTGACATTTTTGTAAATTAATAAAGATTTTAAAATTTTGTGTCCAATAAATATCATAAATGAATTATAATATTGACCTCAAACTGTAATAAGATCGAGCTGCTTATTTTAAGTTTTGATTTAAAGATATAAATGTTATAATAAGGTAGCTTGCTTCTGAGTAATGGAACAGTTGAGCCGGAACATATGCTTGAGATAATGTCGGTCATGTGAATGGGTTATATCCTACACAATTACAGTCATATCTCTTCGTCATTAGTGTCTTTGTGAAATATTTAAGATGGATCCATCATTATGTGAAGGTTGCATTAAGTGCTTAACTTATCTTAGATTTTTGAATAATTTTATTAATCCAAAGAAATTTAAATGTAATACATTAAAATTCTCATCGCTTCTATTAAAATCTACTTCTCAAATAAATTTTCCGCTGTAGTAACTTTGTCTGTAAAGGTGTTAAAGTTCCAGCAAAGAAGGATTTTGAAGAGATTTAATGCCAATAGAAGGGTTGTGTCATTTTGACCAATTTTCGCCTTCAATGGTATTAACTCGTACCATAATTTGGTTTATCTCATTGTACTTAGAAAAAAAATCCTTAAAAACCGTTTTGAATGATTTTACTGTATGCAGATATTAAAAATGGTGAGGATTAAATAACGTATTTGTATAAACAGCTTTATAATTGCCAATTTTTAAAGTATTAAAATGGATATTTTTACCCGATATTTGTTACCCGATATAGACATATGCCATCGTTGACTTACACTATTTTTTAACTATACATTATTTTGTTATATCTCAAAGGCGTTTCAGCGTTTTCGATAGAAACTCCCAGACGGCTGATTTTTTTTCGACACCTCCAGCAAATATCATTAATGAATACAAAAACTTATTAAATCATATACTAAAACCCTCCTTGATAATCACGCTATCCATTGAAGAAAACAGCATGAAAATCAGTGCAGTAGTTTTAGATTTTATCGCAAACAGACAGACAGACGCGGCGAAGGACTTTGTTTTATAATATGTAATTATTGCGTATAGTCAAACAAAGCTGATAGTCCACTAAAAGTAAACTATATCAAAATGGATTGGAAGACAATAATACAAAAGATTTTTAATTGTGTTAAAAGTAACAAAGTCTCATATAAACGAACTATACAATTATTCTTAATTTAGTGCTATTTGAGAAACATGCTTATCAAGCATCATTTACAATCTTTTGCAATATAATTTAGTATGTGTACTAGCTAACTACGTCTTAAGTAGGCTACGTCAGTAGCTTGTTCTAAAAACTTCAGCGCATTAATATTGATCAGTACTGAGAGGTTTCAGTGAATCCGGTTCGTTAGTTCGCAGTAGTGACGTGTTACTATTTTTAGTCTAGGAGTCGGCGATGGAAAAATTCATCAACTGCGCCTGAATAACTTACCAAGCTGAAGTTGTAAATTGTATTAAATAACAAAGTTAATATTGCATGCTCATTCAAAATGTCATTTGATATTATTCAAACATTTAAAAGAAAATGTGATTAGCAATAAAAAATTAAAAAAGCGGATTTTAATTGTTTATGTCGCACATTTATAGGCTGATATAATAAATAGGCTCAAAGAAAATATCAAATAAAATACGTATTAATAATTAAATTAGAATTAAACGTAAAGTATTCGATCTCAAAGAGTCAAGTTACCTGGTGGTAAACTAACACGGCTGCTGAATAAATAGTAGGGGTTAAAGTATAAAATTGCCGTTTTATTGTAATAGGTACCACTTCGGTAATCGGTAGTTTTTAAGTCAAACTTTTTTCACATTCTACCTATGTAGTCATTTTTTTAAAAAATGGAACATTCGATTATCGACTTTCAGTTGTTTTTCTTTTATTCAGTTTAAGCGAGAATAAATGGATACTTTGAAAATTCGAGTGATTTGTGAATACGAGTTCCGACCCGGAACTAACGCGGCACGAACAGCACGCAATATCAATGTTGCGCTTGGAGAGGGGAGGCTAAAGAACGCACCGTTTTGGTTTAAACACTTTCGTGATGGAAACTTTGATTTGAAGAACGAACCAAGTGAAAGGTGAATAACAATGAAAATTTATTGAAGTAGGCGTTACTTTGCGGTAATCCATAATTATCCAAATGTTTTGAGTTTTCTTTAGTGTTAATTCCACCAATATTTGTCTTGTAATAGGAGATGTTGACTCGCCAAACCCTTGGCTGACCTTCCTATTAGATGGCAGCAATGTATAGATTATTATGGTAATTATTTTGATTAAATAAATATATTAAATAAAAAAAAAACGAATTTCAATTTTTCAGTACAAATCAGCAATTTCATACTTTAACCCTTAATACTAAGCTCATACTGTAAGATTCTGGATTCCAACTAAAAATGTCCAAATTATGTTCATTACATATTGATTTGGGGATGTAATAATATGCCCTTTTTGTTCAATGCCATCTTGTAGGTACCTAGTGACATCATCCCGTTGATGTAAAAATATTGGTACTTCTAATCATAAAATGCGACACACCTCATTTTGCAGTTCATTACTGCAGTTAATTATGTTACATATGACAAGTCATTATTTGCGATAGTTACAGAAAATAGCAGGCTCTTGCACTAATAGTTTCCCGGTAAGTCACTGTATATTGGATCAGGCAATATTTGATTAGGGCTCGAGTTCTGTGTAAACCAGTAAGAAACGTGTTTTCTGCCAGCGTGTGGTGTTTCCGTTTGTTTTATCAGTTCAGGTAATATCTTCTTTTGTTTTATGAGTGTTTTTATAGTAAAATGATATATTAAATTTTTATGGAAACTAATTAGCTATCAGCATAAATACTGAAATATATAGAATGTTATTCACTAGAGTAACGCTACTACGAAACTCTCGAACACGAACAATTTTTAAAACTTTACATTTCTTTTAAAATATAATTATACTATAAAGAGACGTGTATGTATTACATTATAACTGTGTATATTGTAAATATCATAAGATTTTGTCCTATAAATCATGCTGTCTATCTAATATTATTATATAAATATATTATTATTATATATATTATAATATTATCATCATAACAGATAGCTGAATCACTGACCTATTTAATCTTTAATTTGAAGATTGAAATATTTACGTAGACTTACAAAATACATGGCCAGCCGCGACGAATACTTACCTAATTGAAAGATAAAAAAGCAAATCATCAAATATGGCTGAAAGGTTTTGCAAATATGAAAAGTCGAAGTTTTGGCAATAGAATTTACAAAAAATATGTATTCGGAGTATTTTGTATAATGCAGGTATGAAGAAAAATAAGAATAACACATCCGTCGGAAAGAAAGCATCTCACAAGCCCCACACTGAACCAGTAAAACCTGAGGAGAAAAAAATAACCAAAGTAGATTCGCTTGATGAAGATGATCTGGGATTTGGTGGATGGTTAAGGTGACTTTAATCATAATAATATACTTTTTCAAATATTAAGGCATAATAGCATACAGGCATTTATTTTATCAAAATTTATTCCTGTACTATTATTTTTGATGTCACTTCTAATACTACCACTGCCTCGGAAACAAATGGCACTCTGAGAGAGAAGAAGCGGCGTAAGAATCTCTCCTAGCAACCTTTTTTGCACTCTGTTTACTAACGGACTTTAAAAAGGAGGAGGTTCTCAATTCGTCGGTATGTACTGTCATTTTTATTGCTAAAAAATCATCATAATCTAGTCCCAGGCTGACTAATCACTTAGATATTCAGCTGTGGAGTAGTCGGATTTAACAGCCATTTTTAATGCCATGATAATGCTCAAACAGTGGCTGGCACTTTATTATAAAAGTGTATAAACTAACTAAACTAACTTTTATAATTACCCTTAAAGCCATTATGTATCTTATGATGTATCTTAATTTATAATAATATTATTAATTATTTATTAAACATAATATCATAATAGTTTGCAAAGACAAATCTTGAAAATGAATATTAAAATTATATATAATATGATAGTCGTTATAAACACTTACACATTAACATAACTAAATTTGCAATCTCCCAGTGAACCTGCAATCCTACATAATTGCCATTTAACCAATAGACTTGGATCGACTCTATAAGAAAATCTTGTAAATTATTTAAACTCAAAAACTAAGAACTTCTATGTACAATTTAAAGTGACTTGTTTAAATGAGATCGATTAACTATGTCCTTTTAGTCTATACATCTATACATATAATTTGAAATTAAAATTATAGTGTCTGTTTGTAATATTGAAATAACCTATAACCAACATGTATATGAATATATATACGGTAGATACAAAATAACATTTTTAAAAAAATTTGTTTGTCTGTTTGTTGTTTTATTGGAAGGTACCTGATGTAATAAGGAGTAACTAAGGCGTCGTTTATTTTTGAAAAATTCTTTTATATTAGAAAAATAAAGCATGTTGCAATGTCCAAGAAATGGTTTAACTCTAAAAATAATTTAAATGGCAAGAGAACGTTTGCCAGCTCAGCTAGTTGAATAATATAATCAAAATAGAATGAGTCAATGTTTGCACTTTTAAGCGCTATGGATTAGTTCGGAATTTCAAACTGAGCGTTTTGTTCAAAATCAATCAAGTAATTCATGAAAACAAATTTACCCCAAAAGTTGACGCAAGTAATGGATGTTTAACAAAGGCAAAGAACTAAACAATTTTCGGAGCAACAAAATGGTACGAACTGGCTTAGTTCCAAAATAAACTGGAATCGAGTTGGAATTGGCAGGAAGTCTTAAGACTCTATGAAAGTTTCGTGTGCTTGCAATATGTTGACTTTTAATTTTTATTGTACCACATCATTGACGTTTCAGATTCGTGTAACGTTTCAAACTAGATTGCTCAGAAATTAATACAATATATATCAATTAATACAGTTCAAATGTTAAGGAAAATAATAACATGTAACAGGAATAGCGAACCTTTCCAAACTCTCATAGTCATTATATTATTTTAATGGGTACAATTTGTTTCCATTTGTTTCCATTTTCCTTAATTTATAATTTTAGAAAAAAAAAATATTTATATAGCTATAGGCTTATCCATTGGCCGAAACAGCTGCCAGCATTTGAATTTCAAGGTAAAATTTAACAAAACAGTAATTCTAATTTCAACTTTTTATTTCAGATCAGCAGATGGCTTGGAAAATATGAAATTATTTGTAATCGCCAATACCTTTGTCTTAATTTTAACTTTGGTTTACCCACAAATTCAAACCGTTTACGAAATCATATCCGAAGCTATTTATGGGACTGAAGCTGATTTTTGAGTTCAATTATTTTCATACATTTAAAAGAAAAAATAGTCTAATCATTAAGATTGAGACAATGCAAAAGTTATGATTTTATGGACAGTATAATTTCAACTTTGTGGTAGAAAATTATATAAGGCTTTGTAGATTTATAAATGTTTATAATAGTATCTGCTTGAATAGATTTAAAAGCCTAACGTGTTCTGTTACAATATGACTTTTCTTATACATTACTGACATTTAATAGTGATGTTTTTCTATTTTAACAACTAACTATCAATTTCGATATTTATAAAAAAATATATATCCATAGAATAACATATGCATTTAAGTTTATAATTCATTTACAGCAAATATTCTGATTTAAGAAAATCTGCTAATAGCATATTCATAAATAAATATTAATTACGAAATTCAATCATTAATGTGATTATATTTCACTCAGCAGTGCTACTAACCTAAACTTCTGCTGAACAATAGTTTAATACCAAAGGGACCAAATTATATTCTACAACTTCATTTGTCTTAATCTAGTTATAAACCCAATAATTTGATAACTGGATCATATCAATTTTGACCAATTAGACTACGTTAAACTAGGATTTAATAGTGGAAAGGGGTGGAAGCGTTTTAGATAAGTCAATTTCACTTTTTGATTTTTAATATATCAGATATTGTATATTTCTTTTATTAAGTTTATACTGAAATAGTTCAAAAATATCTTTCTCATCTCTTATATTCTGCCAGAGAAAAACATTGGCTTCTTATCTTGTGCATGTATCTAATATTTTTTTGTATTTAATACATTGATCTTTCAGAAGTTATTTCAAAATGTTTATACATCCAGAAATATAAAATAGCATTTGTGATCTATCAAAAGCATTTGAAATGTATACTTTTCTTGAATTCCTCGACTTCGTCTCAAATAAGACAAAATTTCAATTTATCTCAGCGTCTCCAACAAATTGTTTGTTATTCAACAATATCGCTTTCAGTTGAGAATGCTTTTGGTTTGAACAAACTTGATATAAAGAAGCTATTTTCACCGCTTCTACATTGTTCCCATTAATAAGTAGGTAACCTATTTGCTAGTACTAAAAACATTAAACACACACACACATCTTTGTATATTTTATTACTTTTATAAGCTTTATTCTGTTTTGATTCATATCTTTATAAATAAGTGAACGTATATATTTGTGTTCATAAACTATCGTGTTTAAAATTATTTAAATATGCTTGGATTCATATTTCGCTTTGTTTTCTCGGTTGGAATATTAATTTGGTATTCCATAGGTATTTGGAATGTGATAGCAGACTATTTTAATAAGGAGTTTCAGAAATTAGTTATCAATAAGAGCGATGGGTTAGATGAGGATTTGAATGATGAATTATGATTACTTTTAGTATTAAAGATAATATTAGGTAGTAATAATAAGTAAGTACGTAATAATAAAAAAAAAATACAAAATATTATTATGAGTTGAAGAACTTTGTAATTTACCATTTATGGCTAAGGGTATATCGTGACTACCATTTTAATCTTAGGATCGGTAATCAAGAGTTTTTGAGGGATATTAGTATTTAAAAGGTAAGATTTTGTATAACTAAGTACCTATATAATATATATATATATATATATACTATACTAAAAAGTACGTCGAAATACTGAAGGCGATTTTTACCCAAGTCTGCGAGTCTTTGTTGTTTTTTGAACATATTTTGAGCGATAGGAATGTGTAATAAATAAATTCCAACTGGTCAGCACTACACCATTTATAAATGTGAAAACTGTGAAGTTTTGCTGTCGGCGTTGTTTAGTGAATCTCTTCAGTATTCGAGGCCAAAATTAAAAAAAGGACAACGATAATGATGTATCACGATCACCACCCAGTGAACCATATGAACGTCCATGATTAATGTAATTAATTAATAATAAGATAAGAATAACAGGACCTTGGCAAATGGAAGCTCATAATCTTTCTTAAACCTCTGAGAGACAGGCGTAATTGTATGTATGACTAACCATAAATAAATCTTAATCCTGAGTTTCTATCACCATAATTTCACTAGTTTAAATTGATTAGCCTCTTGTATTTAATTATACTTAAGCAAATTTTGAACTATAATAAGACTTGTTTCGAATAAATAAATGGAAACATTTTATTTTGTATTTCATTTCTCTCGATACCTTAACCATTCCACCAGACTACAGACTTCCGGACGTAACAACAATTTCACAGTATATCCAGCAAATATTTATATTATAAGAAACAACATAAAATAGTTATGTGTGTTCTATTCAAGAATATTTCTATTTCTGTGAGAGTACAAAAAAATAACAGCTGGGAATCCCAACAATGTGTTATGAGAAGTTTTATTACAACGTGCCTAATAACCGTTTAATTCAAAGCTCATGTTCCGCATATAAACTTTCTATTCGTGCACATAATAGCGATTCCAACAACAATCCCGACACCGAATATTAACATTCTCTAGAGTCCAGACCAAGCAGGCCAATCATCGTTCCTCACAATATGTGGTACACAGAACAGCCTTAGGACCGTAGTCCAGCGCAGAGCTATTAGCTATTAATTATAGAATTAATTTAAATTACTAGTTCACAACAATATTTTTACATTCTATTACAAATTCAGCAATTATCGCAAATATGTTAGTCTCAGTCAGTTGTAAATATTTGTGTAGTTTACTATCGAAACACTTAGCCCCTGAGGCCCGCATAAAACAAAGTAGGTACTATTAACGCGTCTCAATAGAGCTACTGGACACCAAAGTAATGGCAGTTATTTCGGATATCAGATCAGCTCACCAACACGTAACAAGAGAAACGAAATGTGTGTAATAGTGTGTGAATTTTAATATATCAAAAAATAAAAATTTTGATAAGTCGTGGATTAAAAAAAATGGCTGTATTAAAAGCAAAACCCTTCTGTTACCCTCTTTCGGTGTGAGGGTAACTATAGTTGATGAAGTGTTCCGGACCATTGCTCAAGTAAAACACTGTGAATCTTTTGTTTCTGTACCTGCAGGGTAATCACCGGAAGCCCTTTTATCAAGACTTTGCTCTTTGTCCACTCATCCGTGCACAACTCTATATGTAAGTAGTATGTAGTAGTAGACTGTATTCTATAAACTGCAATAGGTAGATACCTGAAAACTATGTATCAGTATAGCTACAATAACTTCCAAGACCAACATGGTGGAATAATCAGCATAATAACGGAAAGAAAAAAAAAACAAATTTATACATTAAATGCTTCACTTATGCATCAAAAAAATAAAAATAAAATATAATGTTTTAAAGAAAACCTTTGCCAACTGTGAGGGTTCAAACGTTCTCGGGAAATAGTGCTTTAATCTGGCGCCTTAGGCCACGCGGCCGTTATACGTTAAGTATAATTTTAGACAAAATACTAAAATAACCAAATAATCTAATAATATATCACTTGCCTTTGAAAATATATGTCGTAGTCAAGAACATCGAGCCAAGAAGCGAGTAATAAGTAAGAAGATGATTCGGTATTCGTATTAGCTCGGATGTAACCGGCGTGCGGTGCGAGTGCGGGCGAAAACGAGCACCGGGTGAAGACGAGCAGGTGGCAGGTCCTTGTGATTGTTACCATGTGACTAGCTTTGCCCCATCATATACAAATATAGACCTACCAGATGTGTAGCAAGTATCTAAGTACTGGATCTGTGTCCTTATAGTCACACCCAAACAGCCCAGTACTGCTGCTGTATTAATATGCTAATATAAACCCATTGTTTGTACTAAATAATAGCCATTTTAGCAGCATCGGTCTGGGGAGTGATTGTCCAGTCCAACACAATCAAAACCAGCCTGCATGTCTTATTAACAAAATTATTACCTATAAAACAGACCGCTATAGCAACACTACCTCACATCAATAAGAGCTATACATTAAATTACAGATCAAATTACAGATTAATCAAATCTCATAAAATTAGTCAGATATTTTGAGATCATTGTCATTATTATTATTATCGTTTGATGATTGATAGTGAATAAAATATGATGTGATGGAAACTTCACTCTTTTTAACCATTGCCATTACCATCTAGTTTTCGCCCTAAGTTTACTAATGTTGTCCAGTGACTCAAGCCAATCCTTGGGCATACTCCATACAAGATCAGAATACGATCAGATTAATATCATGGTCGTAGATTGTTTATACGTCTAGATAGAGCCTCTTGTTACTAGACAACTGATGAAATGTCATGTTCATTACTTTAGTGTGCGTGACATGCTACGTCGTACATTCGCGATTTGTATGTCACTTTCTCTTAGTGTGGTTGCATTTATCAGAACAGTTTTCACAGTCTATCTTCTAGACGTATATGATCTAAGGTAGTTATATTCATAAAATAATAACGCTTAGAACGATAGTTTCATTCATAGTTCCTGTCATTACAGAAGTAACATTATAATTAATGTTTTTTTTTTTAATTCATTTATTGCAGTGCCTTTACATGTTTCATGAGTACAGTCTGCCAAACTACGTAAGTAGTTTGTCGGCAGCAGCACTCGTGGAAAGATAATACTAACAATAATAACTATAATACTAACTATACTACTTACAATAAAACTAAATTTACAGTATTAACCTAAAACTACTATTAAACCTAATGTACAGCATTAAACTTATTTCGTATTTGTAAATTAACACGGCATAGTAAAGTTAAAATTAAATATTAAATAAACTTATATTAAATCCATTTCATGGGCACAGTGAGAGAAAATGTTTTGTGAGAATTTTTTTAAGGTGATTTTTCGAGGAAACATCTCTTAGCAAATCCTGTGGCAGTTCATTTATGACAGTGGGCACTATCCAGCGTTTTTCTCTTTTCTCATAGTTGTTTTTAATTTTGGGGATAACTAATTTGTCTTTCTTTGACAAACGAGTTGGGTATGTATGCTTAATATCTATTTTATAATCATTGTCTTGATAGTGTTCAGTCATTATTACTAATTTAACTTTTTTTTCAATTGGTAGGATTTTGCATATTTGGAATAACTTTTCATAATTTTTTTGACACAAATTTTTCGTATTGGTCGCAACAAGAACATACACACCCAGCCCATATGTGATTATAGCATCCGCCAATGCAAAGTACAACATATTATACAATACCTTTCTTTCTAGTGACTATATACTTGAAATTATGCAACTTGCCCAATATGGAGCGTAATCTACAATATAGGTACCTTATCTACATAAAAATTCCACGTAAAATGATTGTCAATATAAAATCCCAAGTATCTGTAGAATGTAACCTGTTCTATAGCTTTACAATTACAGTTGCTTAAATCAATGTTGTTATGTAGGCATTCATACGTGTGTCCTATAATGGATAATTTTACAGCACTTGTGGGGCTATGGGGTGAAAAAATAGCCATACATTTGTTTTTTTCTACATTAATGATAATTCCATTATCACGAATATCACGAATAAGGACCACTTAATTATATTATTGAAGTCGCTCTGCATTCCCATTTGAATTACCTTTTGATCCTTACCGCTGTACATAATACAAGTGTCATCAGCGTACATATATGACTTACATTTTTCAAGCACATTGGTCATACTGTTGACATGCATTATGTACCCGGTTGGGCCATAAACATAGCCAGTCGGAACTCCATATGTGATATTACCCTTTTCACTTTGTGCCCCAATAACCGATACTTTGAGTGACCTGTTTTTTAAGTAAGTCTCGAACCAAGCATTCATAGGACCTCGAATTCCACATTCTTTCATAGCCTGGAAAAGGCACGTATGGTCTAGAGTGTCGAAGGCTTTTTTAAAATCTATAAAGAGAGTTACTACAATATTCCGACCATTCAGACAACCATTAACATCATTTGAAAATTTTGCTAGTATGGTAGATGTACTTCTGTTTTTTCGGAACCCATGCTGAGTATCACTTAGTAATTGGTTCTTTTCCAGAAATTCATTAATTTGGCTTACAATTACTTTTTCCATTATTTTATTTCTTACATTTAAGGTAGATATAGGTATATAGTTTGTGTACTCCACATGCGATCCTCACTTATAAATAGGTCATACAATACCCACTTTTAGCTCATCAGGATACATACTTTTTATTACACACATGTTTACAAAATATGCTAAGATAGGACTTATTTTGTCCCTAATAATTTTTAAATATACCGTCCGACCCCGAAGCTATGTTGCTATTCAGTTTATTAATTATCTTCGATATATGCACTCCTGTGATTGGCTTGAACCTAAAACTTACTTGGCTTTATTTGACGTAGGAATTTCTGTCTAAAAACTTTTTTTTACACTTATGTTTAATATTTTCTATTTCTTTAGTGAACGTGTTACAAAAATTATTACAAATAGTTTCTTTTGAATATTGTTTTAACATATATTTCTGTATCAAACTGTTTAGGTTTAATTTTTTCCTTCCTAGCCAGTTATTGACGTTATTCCAAGTTTTGCGCAAATCACCGTTACAGTTCAATATAGATTCCCTTCTATGCTTGTTTTAAGCCGAGTTTATAAGTTTATTTGTTAAATTTTTATGCTTAGTATATTCTAATCTACGACTATTATTCTCAGGTTGATGTTTCCATAATCTGAAGACTATGTACCTTTTTTTATCATATTCTGTAAATGTCTAGTCACCCATATCTGAGATTAACGTTTATTTGACACTGTGTTTCACTACTACACACTTTATAGATATTTTCAAAAATTTATGATAAGCTTTCATACAGGATAATTGAATTATCTATGCGTAATGAGTGAGACCAATTTACGGAGTGTAACTTACTAGAAACTAAGGTATTATTAATCACCGTTCGCTTGCGCGTTGCCACTATGTTCTGGTTATTTATGTCAGCTGTTAGACCGATGACGTAATGGTCAGCGATCTTAGTCGTCACTGTATAAGCACTCTCCGACGCACGAATACGTGGTCAATGCAGGATGTCGTCGTTCGCTTTGCAGTCACACTCTCACATGTCACGTTTCGTATGAACTGCAGCCCGTACTCACTCATTAGGTCCAAGTATTTTGTGCTAAGCGCATCCGTTTGTTCTGCCAAAATGTTTATATTTAAATCCCCAATAATAATAATATCACTATATAAATTTCTTAATATCTTTTCTATTTATTTAAAAATCCTATCCTATTACTAGAAGGTGGTCTGTAAATAAGTATAATTGTTGTTTTGTAATGTTGTGCTGTTAATGTTCCGATTATTAATTCACAGTTTTTCACTACTACTTTTTGTTGTGTAAACATAACAGATCTTTTTACGTATATCAGTATTCCCTCACCGGCGCCTTCTTTCTCTGGTCAATGCATACATATTATAGCCCTCTATTTCGTACATATAAAGCTCGTCATTTTGTGTATTTATTTTTGTTAGGCATATGATATCCAGGTTATTACAGCAATCCTTTATCGTAACAAGTAACTCGTTGAAATTTTTTCTTAGTTAACATATTATTATGTTTACATGAAAGATATTTAACGCCGTTTGTTTTCTATTTATGTAATCATGCCATGTTTCTGTCTGTAAATTTTGGTAGTCTATATCTTGTAGTTCTCAATCAAAATAAAATGCCATTTTTAGTACTTACTCCAAACATTATTATAATATGTAAATGTCTAAACATTTACACTTATAAATTAATTTTTTGTAAGCATTTCTATATCAGTCTCAAAATATATTTGGTGTATTTTATTTTCATCTTCACTCTTTTTAACAAGTATTCTCGAATTTTGTATCCTAATAAATTTGTAGGTATCTCTCAACTTTATTTTTGCGGTGCAAAATAACTGATGCATTTGGTGTGTGATGTTTTCATTGATTTATATACGTATATTAATATTATTTCCGCGTACAGAATGATTTGTTATTAATGTTTATTTGTATTTTAGCCAATCCTTGCGAGTTTTAACTGAATCGAAACTCACTATAATAGGACGAGGTACCTTGCTGTTGTCTCCAGGCATTTTGTATACCTTCCAATCCAAGATTTAGTTCCTTTGCTATTTTACCTACTGTTGTATTGTTAAAAAAATGGCTGTATTAAAAGCAAAACCCTTCTGTTACCCTCTTTCGGTGTGAGGGTAACTATAGTTGATGAAGTGTTCCGGACCATTGCTCAAGTAAAACACTGTGAATCTTTTGTTTCTGTACCTGCAGGGTAATCACCGGAAGCCCTTTTATCAAGACTTTGCTCTTTGTCCACTCATCCGTGCACAACTCTATATGTAAGTAGTATGTAGTAGTAGACTGTATTCTATAAACTGCAATAGGTAGATACCTGAAAACTATGTATCAGTATAGCTACAATAACTTCCAAGACCAACATGGTGGAATAATCAGCATAATAACGGAAAGAAAAAAAAAACAAATTTATACATTAAATGCTTCACTTATGCATCAAAAAAATAAAAATAAAATATAATGTTTTAAAGAAAACCTTTGCCAACTGTGAGGGTTCAAACGTTCTCGGGAAATAGTGCTTTAATCTGGCGCCTTAGGCCACGCGGCCGTTATACGTTAAGTATAATTTTAGACAAAATACTAAAATAACCAAATAATCTAATAATATATCACTTGCCTTTGAAAATATATGTCGTAGTCAAGAACATCGAGCCAAGAAGCGAGTAATAAGTAAGAAGATGATTCGGTATTCGTATTAGCTCGGATGTAACCGGCGTGCGGTGCGAGTGCGGGCGAAAACGAGCACCGGGTGAAGACGAGCAGGTGGCAGGTCCTTGTGATTGTTACCATGTGACTAGCTTTGCCCCATCATATACAAATATAGACCTACCAGATGTGTAGCAAGTATCTAAGTACTGGATCTGTGTCCTTATAGTCACACCCAAACAGCCCAGTACTGCTGCTGTATTAATATGCTAATATAAACCCATTGTTTGTACTAAATAATAGCCATTTTAGCAGCATCGGTCTGGGGAGTGATTGTCCAGTCCAACACAATCAAAACCAGCCTGCATGTCTTATTAACAAAATTATTACCTATAAAACAGACCGCTATAGCAACACTACCTCACATCAATAAGAGCTATACATTAAATTACAGATCAAATTACAGATTAATCAAATCTCATAAAATTAGTCAGATATTTTGAGATCATTGTCATTATTATTATTATCGTTTGATGATTGATAGTGAATAAAATATGATGTGATGGAAACTTCACTCTTTTTAACCATTGCCATTACCATCTAGTTTTCGCCCTAAGTTTACTAATGTTGTCCAGTGACTCAAGCCAATCCTTGGGCATACTCCATACAAGATCAGAATACGATCAGATTAATATCATGGTCGTAGATTGTTTATACGTCTAGATAGAGCCTCTTGTTACTAGACAACTGATGAAATGTCATGTTCATTACTTTAGTGTGCGTGACATGCTACGTCGTACATTCGCGATTTGTATGTCACTTTCTCTTAGTGTGGTTGCATTTATCAGAACAGTTTTCACAGTCTATCTTCTAGACGTATATGATCTAAGGTAGTTATATTCATAAAATAATAACGCTTAGAACGATAGTTTCATTCATAGTTCCTGTCATTACAGAAGTAACATTATAATTAATGTTTTTTTTTTTAATTCATTTATTGCAGTGCCTTTACATGTTTCATGAGTACAGTCTGCCAAACTACGTAAGTAGTTTGTCGGCAGCAGCACTCGTGGAAAGATAATACTAACAATAATAACTATAATACTAACTATACTACTTACAATAAAACTAAATTTACAGTATTAACCTAAAACTACTATTAAACCTAATGTACAGCATTAAACTTATTTCGTATTTGTAAATTAACACGGCATAGTAAAGTTAAAATTAAATATTAAATAAACTTATATTAAATCCATTTCATGGGCACAGTGAGAGAAAATGTTTTGTGAGAATTTTTTTAAGGTGATTTTTCGAGGAAACATCTCTTAGCAAATCCTGTGGCAGTTCATTTATGACAGTGGGCACTATCCAGCGTTTTTCTCTTTTCTCATAGTTGTTTTTAATTTTGGGGATAACTAATTTGTCTTTCTTTGACAAACGAGTTGGGTATGTATGCTTAATATCTATTTTATAATCATTGTCTTGATAGTGTTCAGTCATTATTACTAATTTAACTTTTTTTTCAATTGGTAGGATTTTGCATATTTGGAATAACTTTTCATAATTTTTTTGACACAAATTTTTCGTATTGGTCGCAACAAGAACATACACACCCAGCCCATATGTGATTATAGCATCCGCCAATGCAAAGTACAACATATTATACAATACCTTTCTTTCTAGTGACTATATACTTGAAATTATGCAACTTGCCCAATATGGAGCGTAATCTACAATATAGGTACCTTATCTACATAAAAATTCCACGTAAAATGATTGTCAATATATAATCCCAAGTATCTGTAGAATGTAACCTGTTCTATAGCTTTACAATTACAGTTGCTTAAATCAATGTTGTTATGTAGGCATTCATACGTGTGTCCTATAATGGATAATTTTACAGCACTTGTGGGGCTATGGGGTGAAAAAATAGCCATACATTTGTTTTTTTCTACATTAATGATAATTCCATTATCACGAATATCACGAATAAGGACCACTTAATTATATTATTGAAGTCGCTCTGCATTCCCATTTGAATTACCTTTTGATCCTTACCGCTGTACATAATACAAGTGTCATCAGCGTACATATATGACTTACATTTTTCAAGCACATTGGTCATACTGTTGACATGCATTATGTACCCGGTTGGGCCATAAACATAGCCAGTCGGAACTCCATATGTGATATTACCCTTTTCACTTTGTGCCCCAATAACCGATACTTTGAGTGACCTGTTTTTTAAGTAAGTCTCGAACCAAGCATTCATAGGACCTCGAATTCCACATTCTTTCATAGCCTGGAAAAGGCACGTATGGTCTAGAGTGTCGAAGGCTTTTTTAAAATCTATAAAGAGAGTTACTACAATATTCCGACCATTCAGACAACCATTAACATCATTTGAAAATTTTGCTAGTATGGTAGATGTACTTCTGTTTTTTCGGAACCCATGCTGAGTATCACTTAGTAATTGGTTCTTTTCCAGAAATTCATTAATTTGGCTTACAATTACTTTTTCCATTATTTTATTTCTTACATTTAAGGTAGATATAGGTATATAGTTTGTGTACTCCACATGCGATCCTCACTTATAAATAGGTCATACAATACCCACTTTTAGCTCATCAGGATACATACTTTTTATTACACACATGTTTACAAAATATGCTAAGATAGGACTTATTTTGTCCCTAATAATTTTTAAATATACCGTCCGACCCCGAAGCTATGTTGCTATTCAGTTTATTAATTATCTTCGATATATGCACTCCTGTGATTGGCTTGAACCTAAAACTTACTTGGCTTTATTTGACGTAGGAATTTCTGTCTAAAAACTTTTTTTTACACTTATGTTTAATATTTTCTATTTCTTTAGTGAACGTGTTACAAAAATTATTACAAATAGTTTCTTTTGAATATTGTTTTAACATATATTTCTGTATCAAACTGTTTAGGTTTAATTTTTTCCTTCCTAGCCAGTTATTGACGTTATTCCAAGTTTTGCGCAAATCACCGTTACAGTTCAATATAGATTCCCTTCTATGCTTGTTTTAAGCCGAGTTTATAAGTTTATTTGTTAAATTTTTATGCTTAGTATATTCTAATCTACGACTATTATTCTCAGGTTGATGTTTCCATAATCTGAAGACTATGTACCTTTTTTTATCATATTCTGTAAATGTCTAGTCACCCATATCTGAGATTAACGTTTATTTGACACTGTGTTTCACTACTACACACTTTATAGATATTTTCAAAAATTTATGATAAGCTTTCATACAGGATAATTGAATTATCTATGCGTAATGAGTGAGACCAATTTACGGAGTGTAACTTACTAGAAACTAAGGTATTATTAATCACCGTTCGCTTGCGCGTTGCCACTATGTTCTGGTTATTTATGTCAGCTGTTAGACCGATGACGTAATGGTCAGCGATCTTAGTCGTCACTGTATAAGCACTCTCCGACGCACGAATACGTGGTCAATGCAGGATGTCGTCGTTCGCTTTGCAGTCACACTCTCACATGTCACGTTTCGTATGAACTGCAGCCCGTACTCACTCATTAGGTCCAAGTATTTTGTGCTAAGCGCATCCGTTTGTTCTGCCAAAATGTTTATATTTAAATCCCCAATAATAATAATATCACTATATAAATTTCTTAATATCTTTTCTATTTATTTAAAAATCCTATCCTATTACTAGAAGGTGGTCTGTAAATAAGTATAATTGTTGTTTTGTAATGTTGTGCTGTTAATGTTCCGATTATTAATTCACAGTTTTTCACTACTACTTTTTGTTGTGTAAACATAACAGATCTTTTTACGTATATCAGTATTCCCTCACCGGCGCCTTCTTTCTCTGGTCAATGCATACATATTATAGCCCTCTATTTCGTACATATAAAGCTCGTCATTTTGTGTATTTATTTTTGTTAGGCATATGATATCCAGGTTATTACAGCAATCCTTTATCGTAACAAGTAACTCGTTGAAATTTTTTCTTAGTTAACATATTATTATGTTTACATGAAAGATATTTAACGCCGTTTGTTTTCTATTTATGTAATCATGCCATGTTTCTGTCTGTAAATTTTGGTAGTCTATATCTTGTAGTTCTCAATCAAAATAAAATGCCATTTTTAGTACTTACTCCAAACATTATTATAATATGTAAATGTCTAAACATTTACACTTATAAATTAATTTTTTGTAAGCATTTCTATATCAGTCTCAAAATATATTTGGTGTATTTTATTTTCATCTTCACTCTTTTTAACAAGTATTCTCGAATTTTGTATCCTAATAAATTTGTAGGTATCTCTCAACTTTATTTTTGCGGTGCAAAATAACTGATGCATTTGGTGTGTGATGTTTTCATTGATTTATATACGTATATTAATATTATTTCCGCGTACAGAATGATTTGTTATTAATGTTTATTTGTATTTTAGCCAATCCTTGCGAGTTTTAACTGAATCGAAACTCACTATAATAGGACGAGGTACCTTGCTGTTGTCTCCAGGCATTTTGTATACCTTCCAATCCAAGATTTAGTTCCTTTGCTATTTTACCTACTGTTGTATTGTTAAAAAAATGGCTGTATTAAAAGCAAAACCCTTCTGTTACCCTCTTTCGGTGTGAGGGTAACTATAGTTGATGAAGTGTTCCGGACCATTGCTCAAGTAAAACACTGTGAATCTTTTGTTTCTGTACCTGCAGGGTAATCACCGGAAGCCCTTTTATCAAGACTTTGCTCTTTGTCCACTCATCCGTGCACAACTCTATATGTAAGTAGTATGTAGTAGTAGACTGTATTCTATAAACTGCAATAGGTAGATACCTGAAAACTATGTATCAGTATAGCTACAATAACTTCCAAGACCAACATGGTGGAATAATCAGCATAATAACGGAAAGAAAAAAAAAACAAATTTATACATTAAATGCTTCACTTATGCATCAAAAAAATAAAAATAAAATATAATGTTTTAAAGAAAACCTTTGCCAACTGTGAGGGTTCAAACGTTCTCGGGAAATAGTGCTTTAATCTGGCGCCTTAGGCCACGCGGCCGTTATACGTTAAGTATAATTTTAGACAAAATACTAAAATAACCAAATAATCTAATAATATATCACTTGCCTTTGAAAATATATGTCGTAGTCAAGAACATCGAGCCAAGAAGCGAGTAATAAGTAAGAAGATGATTCGGTATTCGTATTAGCTCGGATGTAACCGGCGTGCGGTGCGAGTGCGGGCGAAAACGAGCACCGGGTGAAGACGAGCAGGTGGCAGGTCCTTGTGATTGTTACCATGTGACTAGCTTTGCCCCATCATATACAAATATAGACCTACCAGATGTGTAGCAAGTATCTAAGTACTGGATCTGTGTCCTTATAGTCACACCCAAACAGCCCAGTACTGCTGCTGTATTAATATGCTAATATAAACCCATTGTTTGTACTAAATAATAGCCATTTTAGCAGCATCGGTCTGGGGAGTGATTGTCCAGTCCAACACAATCAAAACCAGCCTGCATGTCTTATTAACAAAATTATTACCTATAAAACAGACCGCTATAGCAACACTACCTCACATCAATAAGAGCTATACATTAAATTACAGATCAAATTACAGATTAATCAAATCTCATAAAATTAGTCAGATATTTTGAGATCATTGTCATTATTATTATTATCGTTTGATGATTGATAGTGAATAAAATATGATGTGATGGAAACTTCACTCTTTTTAACCATTGCCATTACCATCTAGTTTTCGCCCTAAGTTTACTAATGTTGTCCAGTGACTCAAGCCAATCCTTGGGCATACTCCATACAAGATCAGAATACGATCAGATTAATATCATGGTCGTAGATTGTTTATACGTCTAGATAGAGCCTCTTGTTACTAGACAACTGATGAAATGTCATGTTCATTACTTTAGTGTGCGTGACATGCTACGTCGTACATTCGCGATTTGTATGTCACTTTCTCTTAGTGTGGTTGCATTTATCAGAACAGTTTTCACAGTCTATCTTCTAGACGTATATGATCTAAGGTAGTTATATTCATAAAATAATAACGCTTAGAACGATAGTTTCATTCATAGTTCCTGTCATTACAGAAGTAACATTATAATTAATGTTTTTTTTTTTAATTCATTTATTGCAGTGCCTTTACATGTTTCATGAGTACAGTCTGCCAAACTACGTAAGTAGTTTGTCGGCAGCAGCACTCGTGGAAAGATAATACTAACAATAATAACTATAATACTAACTATACTACTTACAATAAAACTAAATTTACAGTATTAACCTAAAACTACTATTAAACCTAATGTACAGCATTAAACTTATTTCGTATTTGTAAATTAACACGGCATAGTAAAGTTAAAATTAAATATTAAATAAACTTATATTAAATCCATTTCATGGGCACAGTGAGAGAAAATGTTTTGTGAGAATTTTTTTAAGGTGATTTTTCGAGGAAACATCTCTTAGCAAATCCTGTGGCAGTTCATTTATGACAGTGGGCACTATCCAGCGTTTTTCTCTTTTCTCATAGTTGTTTTTAATTTTGGGGATAACTAATTTGTCTTTCTTTGACAAACGAGTTGGGTATGTATGCTTAATATCTATTTTATAATCATTGTCTTGATAGTGTTCAGTCATTATTACTAATTTAACTTTTTTTTCAATTGGTAGGATTTTGCATATTTGGAATAACTTTTCATAATTTTTTTGACACAAATTTTTCGTATTGGTCGCAACAAGAACATACACACCCAGCCCATATGTGATTATAGCATCCGCCAATGCAAAGTACAACATATTATACAATACCTTTCTTTCTAGTGACTATATACTTGAAATTATGCAACTTGCCCAATATGGAGCGTAATCTACAATATAGGTACCTTATCTACATAAAAATTCCACGTAAAATGATTGTCAATATATAATCCCAAGTATCTGTAGAATGTAACCTGTTCTATAGCTTTACAATTACAGTTGCTTAAATCAATGTTGTTATGTAGGCATTCATACGTGTGTCCTATAATGGATAATTTTTTTGGATAAGGGTTTTGTTCCTTTATTGGGCGAACGTAGTACACTCATTTTAACAGTATGTAGTTGTATAATTCCGTAGGTTCGGCGCAAACTAAGCAATAGTGGGACGATGGTACACAACACTACATTAACCGACACACGTCTATTACTCACGCGATCGCAACGAGAATTTTTATTATCGTTTGATGATTGATAGTAAATAAAATATGATGTGATGGAAACTTCACTCTTTTTAACCATTACCATTACCTTCTAGTTTTCGTCCTAAGTTTACTAATGTTGTCCAGTGACTCAAGCCAATCCTTGGGCATACTCCATGTTCTACAAGACCAGAATACGATCAGATTAATATCACGGTCGTAGATTGTTTATACGTCTAGATAGAGCCTCTTGCTACTAGACAACTGATGAAATCAGGCCATGTTTATTACTTTAGTGTGCGTGACATGCTACGTCGTACATTCGCGATTTGTAGGTCACTTTGTGTTAATGTGCTTGCATTTCTCAGAACAGTTTTCGCAGTCTATCTTCTAGACGTATATGATCAAAGATAGTTATATGCATAGAATAATAACGCTCAGAACGATAGTTTCATTCATAGTTCCTGTCAATATAGAAGTAACATTATAATTAATGTGTGCGTAAGCGTCACATACTGACATTCGCCAACACGCACACAGACAGCCAAATAATGTTGCAAGTGATAAACATTTCCCTAAATCAGTAATTTGTAAGAAATATTAGAATGTATGTAATAAGAAAAAAGAAATAAAATATACATTAAGAATTTAATAAAAACATCACGTATTTAATTATTGTTGCAATAATTTTTGAAGTGTAAGTAAAGAAGTCTGATCATAAGATCTGTGCATAATTTTGCATTGGCGTATGGTCTGTCCCAATTGGTTGAGTCGCCAACGCGGCTCCTGGATGTGGGTAGCCACATGCCGTCCTTATTGGATCTTCTGCTGACTACACATCCCGATGGTTACCAGGTCTTTGTCGACGCCCCTCTCGCAACGTCCAACCATTGCCTGGTCAGGAGTGTAGTGCCTATCCGACGCCAACGTCGCAGACCACCAGCGACCCGCCGCGTTTGGCACAACAAGTCAACAGATTGGGATAGGATGTGTTCCTTTTTTGCATCCTACCCTTGGGGCAGGGTTTTTTTCCCTTCGGATGATCCAAGTGCATGCGCCGTTGCAGTAGCCGATGTGATACTACAGGGTATGGATATTTTAATATCAAACTCTGTAGTACCCATCGGTGGTAGATCACAGCCCTGGTTCGATGCATCAGGTAAAGCAGCATCTGACTGCAAAAAACAGGCGTATCGAGCTTGGGTTGCGGCGCTGGGCACAAAGGATCCGAACTGCAAAGTTCTTAAGAGGAAATACAACCGTGCCTCCAGATTTTTAAGCGGCAAATCGCCCGTGCAAAGTCAAAACACGTCGTCAAAATCGGCGAGCAGCTTTCCAGTTACCCGACCGGAACACGCAAGTTCTGGTCGTTGTCGAAAGCTGCTCTTGGTAACTTCAGCCAGCCGTCCATGCCGCCGTTGCACATGAGGAATGACACCCTGGCCCATACGGCAAAAGAGAAAGCCGAGCTCCTGTGCGCTCTTTTCGCCTCCAACTCGACTCTTGACGACAACGGAAAAACACCGCCGACCATCCCGCGGTGTCAGAGCTCTATGCCTGAAGTACAGTTCAGGCAGAAACCTGTTAGGTGAGCTCTGTTTTCGTTGGACGTCAGGAAGTCGAGCGGGCCGGATGGCATTTCTCCAATCGTGCTTAGAACGTATGCCCCTTACGTACGTACGTACGTTTATTCCGGCACTCTTATTCTAAAGGCGTAGTCCCTGACTCATGGAAGTCAGCCCTTGTCCATCATATCCAAAAAAAAAGGAGACAGTTCGGATCCGGCAAACTACAGGCCTATTGCTATTACCTCCCTGCTCTCCAAAATCATGGAGGGCATAATTAGCCGTCAGCTCTTGGTATACCTAGAGGGTCACCAGTTGATCAACGACCGACAATACGGGTTTCGCCATGGTCGGTCGGCAGGTGATCTTCTGGTATACCTAACACATAGATGGGCTGCTTCTATTGAAAGCAAGGGGGAAGGCCTGGCTGTTAGCCTGGATATAGCGAAGGCCTTTGATCGTGTATGGCACAAGGCGCTCCTCTCCAAACTTCCATCATTTGGGCTTCCTGAGAGCTTGTGCAAGTGGTCCTCCAGCTTCCTCACTGGGTGCAGCATACAGGTCGTTGTCGACGGATATTGCTCGAACCCGAAGCCCGTGAATGCTGGAGTTCCCCAAGGCTGTGTGCTGTCTCCCACGCTGTTTCTTCTGCATATCAATGAATGTTGGAGGTGTCCAACATATCATGATATGCAGACGACAGCACTGGTGATGCCGTATACACGGGCCATGCAGGTCTCTCTCGGGAAATCGTCGACGAGTGCCGGGAGAAACTTGTGTCTTCTATCAAGTCCTCTCTTGAGAAGGTCGAGGAATGGGGAAAATTGAATCTTGTCCAATTTAACCCCCAGAAAACTCAAGTTTGCGCGTTTACCACTAAAAAAACCCCATTTGTCGTATCACCGCTCTTCGACAACACTTCCCTCAAAGCCTCGCCTAGTATCGGAATACTGGGTCTCGAAATCTCGAGCGATTGCCAATTTCATGGTCATCTGGAAGGCAAAGCCAAATTGGCTTCAAAGAAACTGGGCGTCATTAATACGGCAATACTTCAAGCCGGCCCACATACTAGCGCTCTACAAAGCGCAGGTCCGGTCACACATGGAGGATTGCTGTCATCTCTGGTATGGCGCACCCCCGTATCAGCTCGATCCATTTGACCGCGTGCAACGCAGAGCAGCTCGAATTGTCGGGGACCCAGTGCTCTGTGAACGGCTGGATCACATGGCTTTGCGTAGAGACGTCGCTTCATTGTGTGTCTTCTACCGCATTTATCACGGGGAGTGTTCCGAAGAGCTGTTTAACCTGATTCCTGCCGCCGAATTACACCTTCGCACGACACGCCAAAAGTTAGGATATCATCCTCACCATCTGGATGTGTGGCGCTCCTCCACAGTGCGGTTTTCAAGGAGCTTTCTTCCACACACAACAAAGCTGTGGAATGAGCTTCCTTGTGCGGTGTTTCCGGGACGATACGACATTGGTTCCTTCAAAAAAAGCGCGTACACCTTCCTTAAAGGCCGGCAAAGCTCCTGTGACTCCTCTGGTGTTGCAAGAGATTGTGGGCGGCGGTGATCACTTAACAACAGGTGACCCGTACGCTCGTTTGTCCTCCTATTCCATTAAAAAAAAAGTTCTTTAGAATCGTTGTTTTTTGAAACTCGATGAAACGAAAGACCGAGACGATAGAGGCGCCATTCCTAAGCTATATTAGAGGTTTTCTAGGGTGTAGAGAACGAATTTGGGATTATTTTTGAAATTCAAGATGGCGGCCGTGAAAATTATGATAACAATATGGATATCGTATCCGAGGTTCCCGTGGGTGAAGTGAACGAATTTGGCATTAATTTTTTAAATCTAAGATGGACGCCAAAAGCTTAAAAAAACAAAATGACGACTAACTGGAAATCGTGACGATTTGCTATAAAATTTTTCTCATACGTCGATAAAGAAGTTTCACTTCAAAAACATACCGACGTATTGAGAACCTCCTTCATTTTGAAGTCGGTTAAAAAGAGTGGGCATTAATGTTCCCACGAGCTCAACTTTTTCCGGACATAATATGGTAAATTACTGAATTTAAAAGAAATATTTATAGTGATTATTCAAATCGCTTACCTTAAGCCTAATTGAATTAAGATTATTTGACTTTGACTTTGAATGGGAATGGATGAAAGAAAAGAATCTTGAGCTGAAGAGTTCATGGAAATGGTTCCAATAAGTGGTTGTGCTGGTACTGAAGGACCGGAATGAAATATCGTTTGCACTTTTGCAAGGTCACATTCACCGTAAGTGAACATTTTGAAGCGAAGGAAGTTTTGAAAAATAATATTGCCAAATTCACAGCCAGACTCCGAATTTTCCTCATTATTTGATGATTAATTGGGTTCTGGGACCATAGCAAGTA